>NW_026087521.1:21991624-23372673 GCF_022539395.1 Myiozetetes cayanensis | reverse complement strand
TTATGGCTTTTTACCCCAGAAAAAAGATTAATATATGAAGTGGTTTTATATACTGAAAAGAATGATGTCACTATTCATACTAGTTTTCTGTGCATCAGAACATTTCTCTTTATTAAAGTATCGTATTATTGAATCACTATGATAAAGTCCAGGAAAAGAAAGTTTCATTTAACATGGAAAACTGTGTTCAAATATCCATCACAAAACATTTTGCTCTAATACTGAAGTTCACATAAAGTCATATCTTTTTTTTCTCACAGATGATTTATTCTTCTTTATAAAAGGCAGAAGACCATGGATGGAAACTAATATTACATCCTGCACTTCTTTCAGAACTACCATTCTGAATATAGCTTTTCACTGAAGCAAGCAGAAATGTCTAGGAAATAAAATCTTGTGAAAAGGCTAATATTAAAATAAATGATCCATGAAATAATTCTTCCAGCAAACAAGAATAACTCTGAACTTAAGAAAAATAAGTTCTTCTAGTCTCTTTCTTCCTGTTAATCTAGATTTCTGATATTTTTACTGGTTTTATAGTAAACACATTATCTTTCAGCAAGGTAGAATTATAGAATCACTTAGATTGGAAAAGACTTTAAGACCGTCTAGTCCAACTATTAACCTAACACTGCCAACTCCACCACTAAATCATGTCCCTAAGTGCCACATCTACATGTCTTTTAAATACCTTTGGGAATATTGACTCAACCATTTCTCTGGACAGCCTATTCCAATTCTTGATAACACTTTCAGTGAAGAAATGTTTTCTAATATCCAGTCTAAACATCTCCTTGTGCAACTTGACACCATTACTTTCTGTACCACCACTTCTTACCTGGGAGAAGAGTTGGACCACCACCTCACTACAACCTCCTTTCAGGTAGTTGCAGAGAGCAATAAGACCCACCCGAGCCTTCTTTTCTCCAGACTAAACAACTCCAGCTCCCTCAGCTGCTCCGCAATAAGATTTGTGCTCCAGACCCTTCATCAGCTTCTTTGCCCTTCCCTAGACTTGCTTCAGCATCTCAGCATCCTTTTTTCATAGTGAAGGACCAAAACTGAACACAGGATTTCATGTTCAGATGGCTGTAAGCCAGCTTCCCCAGGTCTTTTTCCACTGAGTAGCTTTCCAGCCACTCTGCCCCAAGCCTGTAGTACTGCATGGGGTTGTTGTAATCAAAGTACAGGACCCAGCACTTTGCCTTATTGAACCACATACACTTGGTTTGACCCATTGATCTAGTCTGTTCAGATTCTGCTGAAGAGTCCTTCTATCCTCCAGTAGAACAATCCTCCAGCCCAGCTTGGTGTAGTCTGCAAACTTACTGAGGGTACACAATCCCTTTGTACAGATCATTGGTAAAGCTAATAAACAGGACTGATCCCAATACTGAACCCTGAGGAACACCATATGTGACTGTCCACCAGTTGGATATAACTCCATTTACCATCAATCTCTGGGCCTGCCCACCCAGCCAGTTTTTCACCCAGCACATGTTAAGGAAACTTTGTTCAACCATCCAGGAGCCGCTCTGGCAGTCACAGTTGCGCTACCTGAGCTGGGACCAAAGCCCCTTCACAGCTACACACCCTACTCTCACTCAGCCAGACCAGGTTTCCTTACCAGTTCAACACCAAGTTTCTCATAGTAGAGTTTAAGACCTCTTGTTCCTTAAAATAATTAAATCTTCATGAAAAACTAAGTAACAAAATAACAGTTAGGTGTTTCTGGGGAAGGGCCCTGAACAACATAACCCCTGGGCTTTTATGCCTTTACAGTCCAAGCACAGAAAAGTCTGAAGTCCTTGGTTTATGCATTTTTCTGGGTGTCCAGTTATCTGGCTGGGCCACAGGTCCCCATGCCCTCTGTTATGCAAAGGGTTGGCAGTTCACAACCTCTTGCTCAGGTTTGTGCTCTTGTCCTCCTTAGCTCAACTTGCAGCTCCCACTGCAGCTTGTCAACTGCACTAATGTATTCCTTGACATATGCCCATTCAAGACATGAGCAGACAGTTTTTCCAGAAGAATGCTGTGAAAAACAATGCCAAAGGCTTTACTTAGGCCCAGCTAGACAACATCCACAGCCTTTCCCTCCACTAGGCAGGTCATCTTGTCATAGTAGGAGATCAGGTCAGTCAAGCAGGACCTGCCTTTCCTAAACCCATGCTGTCTGGACCTGAGCCCCTGGTTGTTTTGCACATGCTGCATCATGTCACAAAAGATGATCTGCTCCATGACCTTCCCTGGTCTCGAGGTCAGGCTGAAAATCCTGTAGTTCCACAGATCCTCTTCCCAACCATTCTTGTAGATGTGCATTACATTTGTAATTTCCAGGCAAATGGGGTCTCTGGTAAATGACTGAAAGTGTCTCAGTGAGCTCATCTACCAGCTCCCTCAGTGCCCTTGGATGGAACCAATACAACTCCAGAGACTCACGTGTGTCTAACTGCTGTAGCAGGTCACTGAACATTTACCCTTGAATTATGGGGGCTTTATTCTATTTTCTGTCCCTGTCTTCAAGCTCAGGGGTCTGTGTACCTGAGAACAATTGGTCTCATTATTAAAAAAATGAGACAAAGAAGCCATTAAGTACCTCTTCTTATTTCTTATCTTTTGTGGTTATGTTTTCCCTGCATACAATAAATGCGGTAGATCCTCCTCAGTCCCCCTTTTATTGCTAATGTATTTACATAAACATTTTTTATTATCTTTGTCTGCAGTAGCCAGATTAAGTTTTAGTTGAGGTTTGATTCTTCTATTTTTTTCATACATATGACTAAAGGGGTTTTGCGTTTAGTATAGAAGAAAATACACTTCTGATCAACAGACTTGTTAACAATTACTATGATGAACTTGTCTGTTAACCTTATTACAGTTCCCAGTTTTTTAATGCCATTATTTTCCACCTTTCAAAAACTTCTTGGGCTATCCACTAAAATTACTATTTGCATGATTTCCTCAAGTATGCAAAGTCCTACCCTATGGAAACTGATCCTCATACTCTCTGAGACACTGATACATAAGTCAGAGACTGCCATCATCAGACATGAACATTCATATTTTTACAGGAAAAAACTAGATAGCTAGAATGTGAATACTTATCAAAATGTACCATTTTGAATATAACTGAGTCCAAGCTGTCCAAAGGACATGGAAGAGCAAATGAATGCATATGTATGGAAAGAAAAACAAAAGGGAAGGCAAGATATGTCCTAAGAAACAAGGCATGTTATCAAGTTGGTAGGATTTCCAAAATTGGAACAGCTGGGTGGCAAATATGAGGTGATATGGAGACATTTAGAAGGAGACAGCTGAATATAGGAGGAATGAGACATTTTCGGAGAGAATTTCTCAAGGGAAATGGGAAATCAGTAGAACTGCTTCTGAAGTTAACACATTCATGAGCATGAGAAAAAGAGCAGATTTAGTTTCTCTGTGCCATTCATAAAGATGAAGCTTTTTCAAAAGTATAAATGGGCTTTTACTGTAGTGGAATTTCATCAGGTTCTGGGTATATTATTGCTCTGAGTTGTCTTTGTAACACTCTCCGCATTTTTATACAATTTTATACATTTTCCTACAACATAGTATAGCATCTAAATTTATATTTGCTCATTCTCTTCACATACTTATATAGCATTTTAACTCTACTGAGTTAAGTGGATTTATTTTTATTTTCATTCTAATTTCATTGAGGAAACAACCTGGAAACTGGAAATAATTTTGAAATTAGGGGTTTACTAATGAGAGTTGCACAGTAAAAAGAAAACATAGCTTACGCTACATATACCCTTGATGTGCACATGCTAGTAGAAGTATACTGCATTTCTAAAAAGAACCAACATATATAAACATGACTAAAATGAAAGGAAATGGTGGATGATGCACAATAATTGTTAAAGATTAAAATTTCCAGGTTGTGAACAAGAAAAAAGACCAAAGACCTTGACATTAAAATAAATAAATAAATAAATAAATAATGAATTAATAGCTAATATTTCATCTGCTATGAAATTTTATCTCTGAGGTACTGCAATAATTAGAATACAAATAATACTTATTGCCATCATAAACATCAGAAATAGTAGAAAATGTGGGGAAATGGATGTTTTATGATGTACATTTATTATGTTTTATAAATTGTGAGTATTCGCTCTTTAACTTCTGATATTGTCTTGCTATTTTAACAACTTTATATATTGAATTTTGTAGTTGTTTTTTATTTACTTACCTCTCATTTTTATTTTGGGCACATATTACAGTGATTACATTGCATGTATTTAACAGGCAAAGAACTGGAATGTATGTCCAAAAGATGAATTTCTGGACCAAGACTTTCTATTCACCTATTTTTGTTTTATAGTTCTGGTCTTCTAAGTTTTTACCTGGTATGGAAACAAATTTGTCAAACACCTTCAAAGTTCTTACACTTTTTCAGGAAAATGGAGATTTCCAGATCCATTTGCCTGGTCCAGGGAGACTAGCAGCATTTTGCCAGCTTTTGGCTCCAGGGTTCTTGGTGTTCTGACGCTCTCTCACCAGTCCAGCATGTCTATGACTTACAGCCTGAACTCATCCTGCCTTGACCAGGACCAGTGCCCTGATCAACAGACATAGGTTGTGTTTCCATGATTTCAGACATGTGAACCTATCAGTGTGGATATCATGCATTAAACTGACTGTAGTCAGAAAAAAAATGTTTGTGTTAGCAGAGCAGGCAGTTCTGATTTAAGGTCGCCCAGATGTTTTCCAAACAGCAGTGGACTGCCTGCACAGTGCTGAAGTGTGCCAAATCAAAATTTGTTTGATTAGGCTGTTTTGCATCATACTCCATTGAAGAGCATAGGTTTACAATATGTCTCTATACTCATTTTATGGGCACTTGAAAGTGTAGAAAGTCACTTGCAAGAATGACAATACGCAATATGTCAAATGTACAATACATCAATACAATGTTGTTACCAACCAATGATGGACTGGACAAAGCTCTCTGAGACTCTGATTGAAATTCGATGAATGCAATGAAGGACACTCAGAAGGATGCTGAAACAATTTATTTATAGGTGTTGTAATGCTATGTTACATTGCCAAAGTAGAACTGCGTAGCTGGTGGTACAGTTGGCGAATGGAACCAAAAATCCTATGGTTTCAATGTTACAAAGGGTCTTCTTTCTGATTCTATTGCCTCACTGGGCCTTCCAATGGAGTGTTAGTACCAAGATCAAGTTTTCAATAATGGATTGAGGAACCATGGAGCTATGTTTGTAATGCTGGTTTAATTTTTTCTCCCCTATATGTATATCTTGTGAAGCAAATTCTACTAATCTGTTGGTGATAAGAGATGTGGGAGTGAAAAAAATCCAGTCTTCTTAGATGACTATGAGGGATCATAAAATCATAGAATCAACTGGTTTGGAAAAGACTTCCGAGATCACCAAGTCCAACCCTTGATCCAGCACTGTTGTGGTTACTAGACCATGGCACTAAGTGCCATATGCAGTCTCTTCTTAAATACCTACAGATATAAAGAATCCACCACCTCCCCGGGCATCCCATTCAAATGTCTGATAACTCTCTCTGTAAAAAATTTCTTCCTAATATCCAACATAAACCTCCCCTGGCAAAGCTTAAGACTGTGTCCTCTTGCCCTATTGCTGATTGCCTGGGAGGAGAGACTGACCCCATGTGGCTACAATGTCCTTTCAGGTAGTCATAGAGAGTGATGAGCTTGCTGGCCACACTGTTCCTGATGCAGGCCAGGATGCCATTGGCCTTCTTGGCTACCTGGGCACACTGCTGGCTCATGTTCAGCTTCCTGTCAATCCAAACTCCCAGGTCCCTTTCTGCTCTCCAGCCACTCTGTGCCCAGCCTGTAGCGCTGCAGGGCGTTGTTGTGGCCAAAGTGCAGGACCCGGCACTTGGCCTTGTTGAACCTCATCCTGTTGTAACCAGACCATCTCTCCAGCTTGTCCAGGTCTCTCTGAAGAGCCCTCCTGCCTCCCAACAGACCAACGCTACCTCCCACTTTGTGTCATCTGCAAATTTGCTAATGGTACACTCAATCCCCTCATCCAGATCATCAGTAAAGGTATTAAATAGAACTGGGCCCAACACTGACCCCTGGGGGACAGCAGTAGTGACCAGTTGCCAACTTGATGTAGTTGGATGTTGATACTTTATATATTACATTGATATTTTTTCACATATTTTTTAACTAAGGCACATGGACTAATGAAATCACCGCTAGTGTGGAAGATTAGTGCTGATAGAGCACTAAATACTGTGAAACCTATGGCTTAAAATAAGGTCTGTTTATGGTTATTGCTCATAATTTACCTGTAATTCAACTCCTATATTATTTTTGAACAAACTATTCTCTCATGCTGTGAGACTGAATACTATGGAGATTATCCTGCATTGAACTGCTGCAAACCATCATTTCATATGAAATACTAAATCTGCTATTTTTGTTGAGATTGTTTGCCAAGTGTCTGTTTTAGATAGTAACAGATGTACTTTTAACTTGAGCCAGCATCTCAAAAAATTTAAAATATCTAAATCGGGATTGTGCCCAATTATAGACCTTTCCTATAAGCCAGGAGACAATGTCAGACTGATAGTCATAGATATATGATTATTTCCCTCTGGAAATCTGAGTCAGATATCTAAATTGTGTTGATTTAAGCAGAAATTCAGTGATTTGTGACAGTTGTTGATCTGGGCCAGTAAGTTTAAGTAGTATTCTGTGTCCTCTAGAAACTGCTATTCAAGATTTTCTTTCAGCTTATTGTATAACCAGTACAGCTTCATAAGCATGAAGTGAGGTAATGCTTACAGTTGATGACTAAGAGAGGTAAAATGAAAAGTATGATTAAGGTGTTACTTTCAGAGCTTTCTTTCCCCCAAACCAGTGTGGAATATAGGCACTCTCACCTTTGCCTTTTTTGTATGCAATGGACAACTATCATTGTAGTAATCTGCTTATTCCCTTTGAACCTTTTTTTTTTGTAATATTATTTTGGTCATTAAGTTCTGAAATTATTCTTCATGATATTGTTAAGGAGACCCTTCATTATTCACAGGATTCAAATTTTCTTTTTACCCATCCACTTATTACAAAAACTTGTAATTTCTTTTCTTATATGTTGTTGTGCTTCTTATTATTCCATTTGGGAGCTATTTAGTCCTTTTTGAATATATCAATCAATAATTATTGGAAACAAAACACATTAAGAGTTAGTTCATAATTAAGAAGGGAACTGAAATAGAAAACCTGAACTGTGATTAAGCATTTTCAGTAAAAAGGAGTTTGACTTGTTAAGAGTTGAGGCAGTATCTACATTATAATTATGTGATTTAGTTTTTATGACCAAACTTTCCTGGCTAAAAATCTCACAAATTACTGCAATAGAAAAACATTCTGTAGCATTGTTTTGTACTGCTTTATACTGTGACAAACACTGTATACTCCAGCTACTGAATCATATTCACCTTCATGCCTGTTTTGCTCAGTAACAAGGGAATACTTACACATATTGTCTACACTCAATAGCTATTTGATTCAGTTTATTATTTTGTGCCAAGATATTCTGCTTTTGTACATTTCCTGTATACCTGCTTTGTGTTATAATTCAGGGACAATAGTCACAATCAGTACCTTCCATTTTCTTATGTTTAACATTACCTGGGTTTTTTTGGTCCTATTTTCTTTTTTGTATCTTTTCACCTTGTCTTTGTTCTTTACAAAGAACTCCCAGTGCATTAAAAGGCTGCTGTATTTATCAGGTTTCACTGGGGCATTCAAACATTTCATACTGTGAAGTATTGTGTTATTGCAGTATCAAGCACTTCAGATAAGCATGATGAATGACAGCAGGTTGGCTTCATTAAGGTTAATGACTTGCTGATTTACTAGTGAAGATATATTATAGTAAAAATTATTGCATTAATTGTTCCATTAAACAATGTGAACTTTGAATATACTGTTTTGGAATGCCCTGGAGATGTGTCATTACTATTATATTAATTGTAACATGGCATCTATTTCAGATCTGCCTACAGTTTAGTAAAAATAAGTACTACAGCTCATAGCAGCCCAATAACTTAAAGGTTACTGTCTCCTGTCAGACATTAATAGCCAATAACAAACTGAAAATTACCTCAGACAAAAACCAAAACAGACCAACAGCAATATAAACAGTTGGTCCTCCTATGGCTTTAAGTGATGTCAAAGCCTGGGGTGATTGGGGTTTGGAGGCAGCTGCGTGTACCTGTAAGCTACCTGTAAGTAACACTAGTGATGGACTCCTGTCACCTTGTCCCTCTCTTCATTCAGTCCATTCAGAATTGCTCCATACAGAAGCCTCTGCTATGATCTGTTGGGTTGTAACTAGATAAAAGAAGAATCAACAAAGTGGTGGGAAGATGATCTGCCTTTTATGGGATCAGAAATGTTTTTGAAGCAGAACAGGTTCCCAAGCAGTATAGTTAATTAAAGGAATGCCATACTTATGGAATTAATTCTGAGACAACAGAATGGGCACCAGGAAACTCTTTCTGGTATGAAGAATATCCTTTTTAACATTTGTTGATGGCACCTTAGAATTTAGAAATTACGTATTAGTAATTACAAAGGGGTGATAACATTAAGTCATTATTTTACTTACTCAGGAGACAAGTTTTGTTTTCCGGTATTGTTGTTTTTAATAACAAGTAGAGTGAAGCCAGCTGATGAATGCTCTCATCTGAATTTTTGATTCACCAGGGATATGTCAAACTGCTATGTTGTAATGCTGTTTTCAGAAGGAATCATTTTGCAGTAATATTTTGAGTTTCAAGGGAAAAGATCAGTACAATTCAGAGGAGATCTGAAATAGTAAATTATCCCTGAATGCCCTTATACTCAGAAATACAGTAGTTATTCTTTTTTCATTAACAAGACAAAAGGTGCCTAGCCCAGCCTTGTTAGCTGTAAGAAGGCATGTCTTCAGAGACCTCAGTAATGCTACAACTTCTTTTCATTCTGATTTAGTTGATCACTTCTTCCTGTTTTAGCTTCCTTTCCTTTTTGTATGTGGGTATAGAGTTATGAATGATTCTGCTGACTGTTTAAAGGACAACTTGGTATAAGATTACTCATAACAAGTAAAGTAAAGCAAGTAATAGCAAGCAAATTAGGCTAGTTGATTAATAAATGATTCACTTTGCTAAGTAAAATCAGGATTTGAAGGAGGTGGAAGATACAGAGTTCAGACAGACAGCAAATATTATTTAGCAGCAATTCTAACTGCAGCTGTTTTTTTCCTTTTCTCCCCTTTTCCCTTGCTTTCACCAGTGAAGAACTGCAGCTGCTTTGTACCCTCTGCCTTTCCACCTTCTCTGTATTTTGGATGATTTGTGAAAGAAGGGCAGCAAACCACTCTGGAAGATGTTGCTGCTGCTAGTGATAGGAAGAAAAGAATCTCAGATTCTGCTTAGTAGCAGCACATGGGCAAATCTTTCACACCCAGCTCCATGAGAGTGGCAACTGACAAAAATTCCTATGGAAGATATTACCTTAAATTGTTTATCTGGACCTTGGGGTGGGAAAGGTGGGCTGGAGGTAGGGAGAAGGTGCAGGGGAGTCTTAACTAACTTGTTTTTTCAAAGGATGTGCTGAAAAAATTGTAATATACAGTGTAGGATTTTATATTTATAATCCAGAGTAAAAAATTATTTGTACTGAAACTGTAAGAATAGATTCATAAAGTGGCAGTGTGCCTTGTTGGGTAAACTTGGTTTACCTGTGGCTTCTGTAATCTCTTACAGTTTGGGCCTTGCTCCTGAGGATGGCATTGCATGATGAAAGAGGTATCTCTGATCATCCCTTCACTGACTTCAACTTACATGTAAATTCTCCCCATGATTTGCATTTACAGTTTACACACAAGTAAACTGAAACTCAGCTGGGTCTCAGCTTGTTCACTGGTTAGGAGTGAGTGTTAATCTGAGCCAAAAATACCACAGGGGTATAGACAAAATTTCGGGTGAACACTTGACTACTAACACACATTTAACATTAATTGATGGAATATTTGTGTCTTCTTAATGTTTTTAAAAAGAATCAGTTTTCTAACAGGATAGCAGCTTCTTAGGTGCTCTGCTAATTTATTAATTAAAACTTTATGCTGTAATGACATCCAATAGTGCCTTTAAATTGTTTATAGCTGTTATGGACCAAAAATTGATTATTCTACCTTTTATTGAGCTCTTTTTAATTTCCTTGCTGAGAAGTAAGGACTCATGCAATGGATTCAGTCCCTGGTTTTACCCTGTAATTTCCTCCTTATTTCAGGATGCAAGTTTGAGAAGCGTATACCTAGAAAAAAGACTGAATACTCAGATTCAGTGCATTTAGGACATAGGCAATGGAATGGTTCATGTGTTGGACTATCCAGATCTACCCTCTTTAATTGCAATGTCAAATTTCCATATGAACCCTGTTGCTGTTTGTTAGGGATGACCTCTGACCTTAATAACCATCTGACAGGCCAAACAGGAGGTTAAATAATGTCTCTTCTTTATGGTATATATTGTTTGGATTTCAGTATCAAAAATTGAGAATCTTGTGAAAAATTGCTAGGAAGGATTCGATCCTGGCAGGAACATATGGTAATTTTACATTAATTTATATCTTTTGTAAATGTGATAGCAGAAGCATATGTGGAAATGCTTGCATGTGGAGTGGAGCAAAATATGTTTTGCTGAAAATAAGACTTCAGCAATTGTCACAGCATATCTGCTGGTTAACAGTGTTGATGTACAAAGGATTTGTTGAAAATTGCATACTGAACACAAGTCTTTTAATACTTTAGCTGAGAAGAAAGACAAAAGAGATGCAAAGGGAAGACCTGGGTTTTGTTTTACTACGATAACACCTAGACCTGCTTGTAGTCCCCAGCTGCAGCATTACTGCAGACTGGCAACCTAAAAGTTAGTAATGTGTGGACACGCTCACTCCCTATTCATTGATTATAATAAAATAAGTTTGTCATTGTCTCACACTCAACATCTGCTGAGGAAAACACTATTTGAAAATAAGGTGCAAAATTCCCGTGTAGAAAAGGGCTGTTTTATAAGAAGATAGTACAGATAATGATGCTTTACTAATAAAAATGGACTGCTTCTTTCTATTTTCTGTGAGGCATCATCTGTTCATGGGAAAAATATTCTTCAGAACCAGGAGGCAGATTGCTAAACTAAGGGATGATAACTGTTGCATACAGCAGATAGGATACTTACTTATAAGGGAATGAAGATATTGAAATATTAAGAATTCTAGCAGGTCAGTTAAAACAAGAGTTTTATATTAGAAATGAAGGTTCTGATGAAAGTGAATGTATCTATACATACAGTAAAGGATGGGAAAAAGTTGAAAATTACAGAACGTTAAATTAGAGAAAATGTCCAGATAAGGGGGAAAGTGTTCTGCTTTCATCACTTTCTGGTGAGTTTGCTTCCAAAGCACGAAGAGCTTGGTTATAATTTTTGTATTAAGCCAAATATTAAAATAATTTTCCAAAACTTCTAGGTTTCCTGCTTTGATTCTGTAGGACTAGTATAAGACTGACAGGAAAAGAATACTTTTTTAGGAAAGTTTCCAGCATTTAGACAGTCAAGCTAGTACAGAAATGTTGCACAGCATTTTGTTAATTGTTTCACCATATATTGGTCCAAACAGAAAATAATATTTCATGTTAAAACCAAATTTAACTTTTTGAATTACATAGATGCGTCACTCAGATTCATTCATTCAGATTTTATTTTATGCAACACCTTTTGTCAATATCTTTTGGAAGCCACAGTAGGACTGCTCTGCTCTGAAATCACCTCTTACTGCTGAGTGCTAATATGACAATAGTACTCTTTGCCCTCATAACACTGTGTAAAACCAGGGATAAAAATTGGTATCTTCTTTTGCCATTCAGTTCCTTATAACTATATCTCAGTTTTCCCAGTCCAATGTTTTAACATATATTGTACCTAAGAAGACCTCAGATCTTTTAAACACTTTAAAACACGAAGATAAAGGCTGCATATTGATAAATGTCTCTGTGAAATCTCTTTAGTTTTTTTCTGGTTTGTATGGGTAAGGCACTCTTCCTGGTGAAATTCCCAAAGGTAGCTCTGCAGAAGTGAGGTTGTCTGGCAAGACCAGTGTTTTCCAGATGTGGTTCATCCCTGTTTCAGTTCTAAAAAGTTATTTGAAGTTTGCCAGACCAGAAAAGGAATCTTTTGTAGCAATGAACTAGCAAATATGTGTTCAAATGCAAATTTCCAAGGTTACTTATCCCACTATGTTAGTATATTATCAAGTTGGAATTGGTGTGTGCTGTTACCAATTGTTTTCTGCTAGAAACTGGAAGGCATATCTGGTCAAAATGCAGACCTCAGACTGCATTTTTAGTTTTGACTCTGAGTGCTTATTTCAGCATAGATTTTCAAATAGCCCAATGAGTGCATGAAAGAGGTACAGCTGTCTGTGAACAACATGTAGGTTTAAACATTGGAAGATGGGACTGTTATATTTAAAAGGAGGTAATAGAACAAGTGGAATACATTAAAACATCAGAGACAAGCAAGATAGACTTAGCAGGGTGGTGTTTCATAAGACTAAAGCACTTTCCACATGCAGCACTTGGAATTGTTCTTCTCCTGACCTAAAATGGGTTGTTGACCGTTTCTATCAAAATGTCATTCATGCTGGGGGAAAAGCATAGACATCTGATACCTCACTTCTGCTATTACCTCTTAAGCTCTTAAGAACTAGAGTGCACTCTTAGATTGAATAATGTTAATGGTATTGTCTTTAAGACCAAAAAAAAGTGTAAAGCTTCCACCAGTAAAAGTTTCTGAAGAGACTAATACCCTCATATGTACTTTGATCATTTGCAAGGGTGGAAGCAGGGAATAACAGAACTGTTCTCTGCAATTGCTATACTGAAACCTATTTCATAATGTTATCAGGACCAGTAAACATTTAACAGAACAGCACCTCACTTCCACAGATTCAGTGCCACCACCTCCCATACTTTCAGTACATTTTGAAATGCTGAAAACATCTCTGTCATCTTTTTGAGTGTCAGCTTTTATCAGAATAGCTCAAAAATGCTACAGAACGACCCATTCCTGTTACCTGTTTGTTGGTTCCAACCATATTCTGAGGGTAAAGGTAGGCATCATGAAAAAGACTCAAATTAGACATGGAATCAGCAGCTTGTGTTTTCCAGAAGAATCTTTCATTTTTCTTCTCAAAAGATACATTCAACTTCTTTGTGATTTTTCTGCTCAGTTATGAAACTGAGGCTTCTTGGCTCCTATGCATTCACTTTGTATCAATAAGAGCTTTAATAGTGCATTGAGTCAATTTGAAAGATAAATGCTTTTGCAGTATACCTTGGTGAGAGAGAGGGAGTAGATATGTTAGCTCATCTATTGTTTTCATGAGCATTTATGGAGATGGTAAATGAAAATGGAGAAGAATTTTTTTAGTTATATAGGGTACTTGGATTTCAGAATTTGTGTGCTTTTGACATTATGAGTGTGGTAATGGAATTCAGTAGTTTAATTTGAATTCTGCAATTATAATGCTTAGCTGTAAAAAGAACTGCAAGTCTAGATGGATGTTCCTGTAATCTGTAAATAAAGGTAAATAAATCCTTCTCTTGATGATGTCAGCTTTATATTATCTTGCTCATGTGTTATGGTAAAATTTATACTTCCAAACATTGTCTGAGTTGTTATTTGCAGTTTAGGTAGTAGAAGGTGTATGTGAAGGGGAATAGGATGCTAAGAAGAATTATGCAAAATAAATTAAAAAACCTTACAGATAAGCATTGCAATTTCAAAAATTGGAACCTAAGTTTTCCTGCCACGGAGGTTTATTTCAATTTCTTGTGAACTTTACTAAATTCAGTTTGACTATTGATGAGTGATGACAATACATACATGAAGACAGTGAAAACTTACTGGTGAATAATTATTTGATGACAGCTTTGTCAACATATGAGAAAGTTATGTGCACTTAGTTATGCCCAAGAGTAATGATTTGCCACATCATACTGTTAAAGTAGAAAAACATTTCAGGAACAGATAATGATATCTTAAAAGAGAATTCAAAGGTGTAGTGTCGTCAGTGGGGTTTGTAAGTGTTGAGAGCTGTGGACTTTGACTGGACTAAGCCTAGGCATGTAAAAGAATTTGCAATACTGAAACCTGCCTGAGCTGTGAGGCACAGCAAGAGAAATGTTCAAAGACAGGCATTGAGTGAGGTGGTCAAAATGGTCAAGAAAACATAAATTCATGAGGAGATGTTAAGAAGAAACACTAAGATTCATATCCCCTTTCAAAATCTGTTAACTATATTAATCTTTCCAAAAGGCCCTCTGTAGATATTTTGTGTTGAAACTGGTCCATTTTGTGCAAATAAATACTTTTTTGTAACAGAGGCATAAATTAGATGACATATATCCCCATAAATGTCCTACTCATGAGAATCTGGGAACACTGTATTGCTAATAAATATGATAAAATGATAAAAATAAATATTATATAAAATACATATGATTTCTACTCATTAAAGACTCTTCAGAAATGAAAATGCAAACACACTCACACCAGAGTAACAAATGAGATCATGGTGAGAAACGGTGTGCCATTATCTGAGCTACCAGCAGGTTGTAGATTGGACTGGTGGTTAACATTTGGAGGAGCTAAACAGCACTACTGTGGAAACTTCTGGACGTTTTGAGGCATAAGGACTTTTCACATTCAGCAGCAAACCAGTCTGTTGAATAATACAGGTGCCTGAAGAAGGTATTTGAAGCCACTTCTTAATTATATGGTTCTCCAAAGTTCCGTCAGTTTAACAAAAGAGATTTATGCTGAGATGGCCTTTGACCTGAAGTCTTCTCATTTGTGTCCCAGTTCCTCAACATGACAGAATAAGAGCATTTGCTATTCTCATTATCTTCCTCTCTGTGATTTCTGCTCCCATTTCTTCTTTGGTATGCAAAGGAAACCAAGCACACAAATCCACAGCAAGTGGAAATATGGTGCAATAGCTTTCTTGGTACAGGTATTATCAGACTGGGTGACCTACAGGTTACGTACACCTTGAAATACTTAGAAAGGTATTTACTTTACTAGCAGAAAGAAGCTCTACTTTTGTTAATGCTGTCTGATTTATCCAGTAAGAAGCAGTTCTGTAAGCACATAGTACTGTCATAAAGCTTTCCTCTGGAAGCCATTCCCATTTGACCTCAATAAGCCTATGGAAAGCAGTTTCTTCAATATATCCTTGAAGGCTAACACCAGAAACTAATTTTGGTAATAAATATTTTAAATGGTAACTATTTCCCAGCCTTACTTTCTGCAGAAGATTTCAGTGAGAAATGGTTACAGAATCAAGTACATCCTCTGTTCTTATGAGTACCAACACCCATTTTACCCTGTATGCAAATCACAGTTTCTGTTCAATGTTGTAAAGTGTTCTTCCCTCTCTTCAGTCACACTTGCTTCTCTAAAGAAATTTTTATAAATCTTTTCTATTTTAGTCACATGCTTATAGTTTGTTCAGAATTCAGTGGCACTCATGTCATAGTACACAACATATTGTGTGAAAGTTCTCTGCAATACAGTCTGTTCCTTTTAAAGTATCTGCCATAATGTTTCATTATAGATGCTGTCAAAACTAAATTAGACAATATACTGTTTGATAAAACATGTTATTTCAAAATATACCAAGAATGTGCAGCTAAAGCCAATATAAATGTGTCTTGAGGAAGCAGTATTTTCCCCTCGTGATAAGAAGGAGAAAATGTTTTGATATATTTCTGGCAATGAATTCTGAAATTCAGGCCATGAGTGCTAAAGAGCTTGTCAGTTTGGGAGCTAATCCATATGCCAAGGAAACATTAAACAAACATGTAGCTACTTATTTCAGAGAATGACCAGATATGAATAAAACTTTCACAAGGAAATCAAGCCCAGCTACTGGTAAGTGTAAGGTGGAATTTTAAATCGCTTTTGACAAGGTAGAAAAGCAGACAGGGTCACAGTGTAACTGCAGTATAATATACATGATTAACTTACTCTGGACCTGTTCTCTGGCAGCAGGATTTTACACATGCTGTATGGTAGAAATAAATAATCACTGAGAGAAAACATGTAACTCAAAGTGCAGAGGCATGCATAAATAATAATTTTTTAAAAAGTCCAGGAAAAGTGAACAAGTGGTTATTTCATTTTCTAATCACAGGCCTTGGCAGTGGGCTCTACAACAGAGTATTCTCTTTCCACCTAAAGCCATAGCCTATCTTCTCTATTGGAAAAGAAGTAGAGGAGCTCAACTGTCTCCAAATATACTGTTCAACAACAACTTTTTTTTCCTCTGCATGATGATGTATTTATTTGATCCTTTACTGGAATGATAGGTACAGTTCTCCTTTTTAAATTCTTAGATCAGACTGAATTCTTCACTTCTACCTGTGGATGATACAGTCTTTTAACATATCTGAAGCTCAAATGATCAAAGGGTGAGGGGGAAGTAAGGTTTTCCAGCAGTTGCTTTCAGTTTTCTCATGCATAGCTAAATCAGTGCATTGAGAAGTAATACTCTATAGGGATGGATGCAGAATTAGCCCCTGCAGTCTCACCAGAGCTTAATGGGTGATCTGATGCTAACAGCATCAGTTTCTGCCATCTGTTCATAAGGGCACCACTGCCTGTTCAGTGAGCCCCTTCCTTAGTCATGCTAGAAGGAATTTGGATGACTAAAACTGAAGTCTGAATATCCCCATCCAGCAAAACCATCAGAGCAGTAAATAACTGAAGATAGGGAAAAAAAAGCAAAAATTAGAGAAAAACAAATTATTTAAATAAATACAGGTCTAGTTGCATTTTCTCAGCTCTTTAGATTTAAAGAGCTACATGCCAAGTACTGTGGTAGAGAAACTGTATTTACTCATTACCAACAAGTTTTCCAATAAACTTACCCTTTTTGTATAAAACCCATTCTGCTTCCACAAATATGTTGTTTTATTACATAAGTAGTCTAAGCAACAGCTTTGTTTATACAAATAGTTTGAAGAAGTATACTACAACTTGTAGTATGTTTTTAACTGTGTTGCATGTCTTGTTCTAATTTGTCATACATGTTTTGTTGTTATTAGGTCTGATGCCTATTAAAATGTGGGAAAATAAGTACCAAGCGATATGAAAGAACCAGTGATAAAACTAAGAGAAGTACAAGTTTATGCTTGTATAAGAGTGCACTTACTTGTATAAAAAGCTATTCAGGGGAAAAAAGTGTATAAAACTGAAAACACTGTTGTTTAAATATTTATTTTGAAGCATAAAATGGTTGAGAAAAAGTTCTTTGAAATTCAGTGAAATACTTGTACTTACTGTGTTGCAGTATTTGCCCACGTACAATTTTGCAGAAATGCATTTCAGGAGAGTCCTGCAGAGTATTAGACACAGACATAAAGCAAAGATAAGGATTAAAGCTAATCAAAAGCTAAGCATAACAAAAATCAGGAATATTTAAACAGATTTTTAATTATCTATCTGTTTAAACATGAATTCCCTGAAGAACAGTCAGCAGTAAAGACGTCCCTGAGAAATGTGTCTACAGGAAGAAAAGGCTTTTTACACTAAAAGTATTTATTTGGATGTTCTAATTAGCCATTTAAGCATACTTTAGCTTGAAAGCAGATACAAATTATATTGTTATCAATGAGAACATGCCTTTTCAACAGTGACCTTCATTGCTTCCATTTACTCTTTTCTAATTAAAGTCTGGGGAAACATCTATTGTAGACTTGCTGCTGGCCGAAGCTGAGTCTATCAGCAATAGTGGCAGAGCCTTGCAGGGAAAACATCCATGAGAAAGGATAAGAAAAACACTGTGCATGAGCTGTGAGAGAGGCAAGAGAAATAACTGCAGGCTCCCAAGTCAGTGAAGAGGAAGAGGATGAAGCACTCCAGGCACCAGAGCAGACATTCCCCCATAGCCTGTGGAGGTGCCATGGTTGTCTTTCTGCAGCCTGTGGAGGAAACCACACCAGAGCATGTGGACCTGTCCTCATGGAAGCTGTAGATGATGGAGAGACCATGTAAGAGCACGCTTTTGGCAAGAGCTGTAGTCTGTGGAGAGGAGACCATATGGAGAAGGTTTTCTGATGGGGAATCTGGCATATGGACCTATGCTAGAGCAGTTCATGAAGAACTGCACCACATGGGAAGAACATACGATGGAGCAGTTTGTGAAGGACTATCCAGTGGGAGGGAGTCCATGCTGGAGCAGGGGGAGAGTGTAAGGAGGAAGAAGCAGCACGGACAAAATGTTATGAACTGACCACATCTCCCAGTCCCCATATTCCTTCTACTGCTAGTAGAGTGGGGAGGAGGTACAAGATTTTGGAACAAAGGAGTGAAGTTGAGCCTGGGAAGAAAGCATAGGATAATGGGAAAGTGCTTTTAGTTTTGTCTTTGTTTCTCTCTATCCTTCTTTAAAATATATCTTTTTTTAATTAGGATTAAACTAAATTAATATTCTGCTAGTCAAATCTGGTCTGCCTCTGATAGTGATTGGTGAGTAACCTCCCTGTCCGTATCTCAAACCACATGCTTCTCCATCTTATTTTCAGCTGCTGGCCTGCTGAGGGAGGGAGAGAGCACTTGGATGGGCATCTGACAGTCAGCCAAGGTTAGCCCACCACAGAAGTTCATAATTTTGTCACATCAGATGAGTCCTTTCTCTCTCTTCGCAGCTCTGCTGTATTATCTGGCACATGGTGTGGGTGGGTGATATTGATTTTCTTCATGTGCTAATCCAGACTCTGACAAAGTCCTTTGAAGCTGATGTGTCTTCCGTATTATGATCCTAAGCCACTGAGGCTGCATGGTTTGACACAGGGAAGGATTCACATAAACTCTTCCAAATTGAAAGTTTATTTCTCATCAGTGAGCAAGATTTTTTTCAAGATTGAGTTCCATGTTTAATATTTACATCCAGCTAATGCAGATTTATCTGCAAATAATCACCCAAGACATTGCACATTCATTTTCAGAGGGGTATCAGTGAACTGCTAATGTAGATTTTCTGCATATAAAGTTGCAGATTTTGCAGCTACCAGAGTTCACATTTTAAAATGTGGCCCTATAATGTAAATTATACAGTTTTAGCATATGCTTAAATTTCAAAGCAAAATGATATATGTAATAGCTAAGATTCTAGAAAATGACACAAGATATGACAGCATTTAAAATATATGAGAAAGCACTGTTAATAACATAAAAGTTGACACACAGTTTAGAGAAAAATCCTGATACATCTTGTATGTAAGTAGGATGGTAGACTGGAATTTGCATGCAAACAGTAACAAAAAAAAAAATGGATTGCAGTGGTGTAAAGGCGGGAAGGTGTTCCTACTCAGGGCAGGAGGGTTGGAACTAGATGATCTTTAAGGTCTCTTCCCACCCAAATAATTCTCTGATTCTGTAATATAATGCTTGGCAGAAGTTGTAGTAACACCCGTAAATTTGAATGTTGATAGTTAAAAGCAGACTAGAATACATAATTCAAAGGCTTTACATCTGTTATTTTTTCACACAGTATCTGTTATTTTTTTCACATGGTTTTTAGTAGGAGAACAGTTTCAAGATAAGGGAAGTTGTGATTGTGTAGTTACAAAACTTAGTATAATTATTCAAAATGCACAGAAAGTACCTAAAGCACAATACACAAGCCTGCAGATGCTCCTGTATGTAAAAAAGTGCATGAAAAAGCTATGTGACCACACTGATTATGAAAAAGTAGCATGGTGGTAACAGCAGTATGAAGCTGAGTTTTTTTACCACAAGCACGCTGTAAGGGAGCAGTTTATGTAAACTATTAGGCTAATGCTCTCTACTCTCACACTCTATACTACCAAGTGTACTGGTTTTGTCTGGGATAGAGTAGTAACTCTTCATAGTAACTTCTATGGCGCTATGATTTGTAAAGCCAAAACAGTATTGGTAACACACTGATGTTTTAGCTATTGTTAAGCAGTACTTGCACATCATCAAGGCCCTTTTTTTCTGCTTCTCATACTGTCTCATCACTGTGTAGGCTGAGGGTGCACAAGAATTTGGGAGAGGATACGGCGGGGACAACTGACCAGATAGATATTCCTTATTATATGATGCCATGCATAGCAATAATATCTGCATAGAAGAAGGATGAAGGGGGAATGTGTTAGGAGAGATGGAATTTGTCTTCCCAAGTAACTGCTATTCAGAATGGAGCCCTGCTTTCTTGGAAATATATAAACACTTGCCTGTCAACAGGAAGTAGCGAATTAATTCCTTGCTTTGCATTGGTTTAATGATTAAACTATCTTTATCTCAACTCACAAGTTTTCTTTCTCTCCCCCACCCCACTGTGGGGAGGGAGCAAGTGGTTCGGTAGTGCTGAGCTGCCAGCCAGGGTTAACCCACAACACTGCAGGAATTGAAGACATTTTAAGAAGCAGTGCTTAAACTCCCCCCAGAAAGAACCATGTGAAGCTTATGTTCTGTGCACCTGCTGTGGTTCCCATGTAGCATTTGTCGTGACACTTGCCCTCCATCTCCTTATTTAGTAGTATAAAATTAGAATATGCATATCATATGCAGTTACTATTGTAAATACAGTTTTCCTTATCCAAATTGGTGTCTTATTGCCTAGAATTCTGTATTGTATTATCTATGTTTCTCTAGTGTATGATGTACTTTAAAAAATACACTAAAGAATGGGGATCATAGCTTGTTGATTTTTGAAAATGACAACATTTTAATAATTAAATCATAAGCTATGCTTCCTAATGCTTTGATGGGATGAGAATGTAATTGTATTTCTTTTATGAAATCTGATGATGCTGTTGCAAATATTGAAAATTTTAAACAAAACCTGTTATTTCTACTTATAGCTCTGGTTTTTCATGAACATAAGAAACTTCTGCAAAATTTGTTGCCTCAAGGAGATAAATCTAAGTTTTAGAGATCCTGCGTAAAGCCTTCTGGTTTCAAGATGGTGACTTTACCACAGTTGGTTGCCTTTTTGGTCTTAGGAGAGCAGTTCTGTTATTGAACGTGAGTACATTTTCACAGCCATTGGTTATCTGAGTATTTGACAGAAATGACCTGGTTAAGGCCAAACTTGCTGCTTCTGAAGCAACTACATTTATAAATCCAACCCATGCAACAGTCAGACATGAGTGTGACTTTTTTCAAAAACAGATTACTATCAACAGTTAGTCATTTTGATGCTATGGGGAACAATAACTGTGGTGAACTAAGTATGACTGTATGTTTATGAAAAATATTCATGATCTTGTGAAATGCACCGTTTCAGATATTTAACTATTTTATTATGAGTGGCCAAATAGGTTCTTGCTCTTATTTTTGATTATTATATATTTTTATAGTTTTAGACATAAAACTAGCAAACAGTATAAGCTACAGATTTCAATAGGTATCTATTAGCATTGAACTACCAAACTGGTCAATTTGCATTTTGGTAAGAGGAAGCTGATGGTTATTTGCAATAAGATCACTTTAAGAAAAGTTACACAATTTCAGCATTACAGAAGTGTGATTAATTTACCTTCTTTACTATCAGCAATATCAGATTGGATATATGCTGTGACATTTGCTATACAGACATAAATCTTTCTGTCAGAAAGATTGAGTAACCTTGTATCTTGAGTTCAATTTGAACTGAAAGGACAATGCGCCAAAGACAAATTTCTTGAGATAAACAAATAATCAAGAAAAAACCTATGAAACAACAATTTCTTTTCCACAAAATAAAGAAGATACTCCAAGTATTGAATAAATGCCTCATAGCTATGTAAACTTTCTTAAAAATTGTTGCTGATTTGAAATTTTGATATTTATATATTTTTAGATAGAAATAATATACAATAGTTGTGGAACTTTCCAAAATGTCATATAGTGATTAGCTAGAATTTTGTCCCTTTGATAGTCTTCATACCACATGTGTCACAAGCAAAACGATCAGTTAGCCATGTTACCAAGTCTTAGTATTTTCATTCTGAAAAGCCAAACATTAGCAGGAGATTAACCAAGCCCTCTTTTCTTCCCCTCCCTTGCCCTACAGAAGTGAAGAATTATTTGGGAATTACTTAATGTGGAGATCCCAGTTCTTCCATGGGTTTGCAAAGTCATTTTACTTCTCTTTACTTCCATTTTATGAGTGCCTCTTTGCATCCTTACCACTCTTCCTTTATATTGAGATATTAATCCTGTGGTTTTTATTTGCAGAACTGCAATGTTAAAAAAACAACACTTCCTGCTGTTGTTGACAACATTCATTCTGAACTTCAGTCCAAGAATAATAGCTGCTTGTATCAGTTAATGTCTTACTCCCCATTAAGGAGAATATTTCACAAATAAACAGCCATACAAAGGTCTGCGAGTTCTTCAAACAACATACAGTTTATAGGTTGGTTGAAAATGTTTAAAATGGGAGAACATACAAGAATCTTGACCAATATTCTGTTCTCTGGGCCTCACTTAAAGCTTTAAATTTCTAGTACCCATTTCAATACTCTGGAAGGTTACCTGCATCAAATATTCAAAGGCTGCTGTCCACTGCGCATTTATGTGAGTTCTTTTATTTGCAGTCCTCATAAATGATCCATAGGGGAGGGGAAAAGGATGATAAGTGAATGAGTAATACAAAGGGCTCTGCTATGGGTGAAAGCGTCAAGGACAGGCATTTAGATAACCTGTGAGTCGAACTGACCTGTGTTATTGCTTGTCACTTGAGTAACAAGGGAGATATTGACAATATTTACTAGTTATTAGTGGAAGTTGATGGGATTTAACCTTATTTTCCTGGGTGGTTAAGTTCTGTTCTAATTCTGTTTTATTCAGGCTGTCTTTTACAGGACCTTATGAGCTCTGCTGTTGAAAGGTGACGAGCATCTTGAGTATAAACCATTGTCAATACAGTACACTTATAATAGGCAAACCTCTGGAATTCACCACAATTATGAAATTAATGCAATTTAAAAGTGAAAAATCATGATATTTTCATAGTAAAATATATTTCATAATAATTTCCATAATAAAATTATCTAAACCAAGGAAGAAAGTCCTTTGTTAAACATCCTGACAACAAGTAATCCACTGACACAATTTCAGTACTCAGTTAAAGGAAACAATTTCAATTTTTTCATGTTTTATGATCCAACAATCCTCCTAGAAAGGAAATTTAGGAAAATATTTTAGTTGATTAGTGTTGAAATAGCATATTACTTACAAAAATAGAGCCAAGATATATCAGTCTAAGTATGTATAAATGCATATTCCTATATGTATGCCAATAAGGCAAATCACATTGTGCCTTTTACATGTTTCAAGTATGAAATAATTTTGCTCCTTTTACATGAACAAAGTTTATAAATCAAATAGAAGAAGTCAAAGAGTTTTAAAGGTGAGACATCTAAGTCCAAAGCTTCCTTATTCATCAATAAATGAATGACAATTCTCTGTCTTATCTCTCCAAGATACAACTCTTAAATTTTATAAATCATATGTAGGAAGATAAACAATATTTTTTAGAGTAATTTCTGGAGGATTTTTGAAATAGAAACATTCTCACCAGAACAGGTAGCATCACATTAATATCACCTTTTTAAACCTTCCAATTAGTCTTAAGGTAGTTTACTACTTCCTTCTTAAAGGGCTTGAACAATTTTAATAAATTGTTCTCAGCCCTAACTTGATATTTCAGACAATAGAGTATCTCCATGGATCACTTTTGAAATAGGACCAGGAACTTCTGAAAATGCCATTCTGAGCCTATTCAACTTTTGTCTGAAGCTGAGAATATCACCTTTGCGAAAATTCTGGGTTTCTGACCTCTGTTGTTGGAGACAGATACAGACATCCTTGGGCCAGAAAAGGTCAAAAACTCCTTACACTCATGCGTAACTTAGAATTGTGTGCCTTCCATGAGACACAATTATTTCTAGTAGTTGCAAGATGGTATATTTACATAAAGGGAACTGTAAAGCAACAACGAAGAAGGAAGGAATGACAGTCAATATCTAGGGAAGGGAGAATTATACCGTTTATTGGCAGTGATGGCAAGAAACTAAACATTGACCTTGGTAAAAGTTGCAATGGATTTATGGTAATTATCTGATAATCTATATGACATTTTAACAGAAATTGTTGAAAATATATTTTACAGTTTGATCTTTGTGTAAGATACATGTATTGTTGTCATTAGGACTATATAAGATGAAGGTTATAAAGGTGAAAAGCATCTGAGCATGGCATGAATAGGACTGCAAACAAGACAAAACTTTTCTGTCAGAGCAGCAAATAAGAAGTCAAATGCCACAATTAAGTGAAGACAGAAATTTTGCCAAAAACATCAGAGTCTTATTTCTGTTGCTCAGAAGAACACAAAGCTCAAAGCTCCCCCTGAATTCACACACAGAGAAGGATAGCAAAGCACTCCACAGTTTTCCGCTCCTACTGAATATTGTGTAACACCAGGAGAAGTGAAGTAATAAAACCAAACAACTTTAATTGTTCCTGCACAGATTTTATGCACAAGAGAAGACAGTTTATTTTCTTCACTACATTAATGTGTAATACTTGCATAATATCTCTAATAATTCTTTTTTCCCCTGTGTCAGAGTGGCACTTCATTGTTAATTTTTTTTCTTAGGAGTGCAGCAGTGGGTCATCATTTAAAAATAGTAGACTTTAAAACTTTAAGGAAAAGAAATTATCTTTTGTGGCCTTAGGAAAAAAAATTATAATATCAGAGAAATTAAAAAAGAATGTTCTAACCATGGTTATTCCCTGAGCTTCTGTTTATAAACACCCACTGTTCTCACAAAATTCTTTTCATTCAACTTTATTCAGAATGACAAAGATATTTGTGAAATAAGCCTCCATCTGGAAAGCTGAAGGATATGATACAGCTACATTAAGGAAAAATTATTATTGGTAGAGCTTGTGACATCAAATGCTTTTTACTAAGGTTGTTCAACACTTCCCATTATATGGCTTTGATTTCTGTTATTTACAAAGTTACTAAACTTAAATTGTTTGAGTCAATATTTTTTATGCCAGGTGTCTGCCTCAGGCTGAATTTAATTTATTTATTTTTATTTGAGATGTAGAAATGTGTTCTGCCTTTTTCTGTAAGCAATATATGCCATGCGAGCAGGAACTGGGAATACAGCAGAAAGAAACGAATATTTTTTTATTCACATAAGAACTTTACAAACTGTGTTACCAATTATATGGTAGATGCTTTATAGTGGTTTATTAACTACTAAAACTCTTGGAGTTTTCTCATTCTCTGAGATTTTACTTTGACTGAATCTCTGTACCTTATGTTGACTATCTCTCTCTTCTTTTCTGTTTTCAGTAACTCTGCTTAGTTACAGGTACTCAGGAATAATCTATGTGGGTGACTATAATAATCAAATATAGATGAGACAAGAACTAAAGGAAAAAAACTATTTTGAATGGACAACCTGGAGGAAAAATGACAAAGGCAGAGGTGATGAAAATTTCCTGAAGGTCAATAATGAAGGGAACTGGAATCCCAGTAAGGAAAATGAAAACAGGAAAATAGTAGGACATGACAAGGACTCCAGGAATCAAACAGAATGGGTCAATCTTAGTAAGTCATGGTTTTGAGACCTTTACTACAGTTGCTCTTTTTGTCTGAACTCATGTAGGTCCAATCTCTCTTTAAGTACCATACCCATGGTACTCCAGATAAAAGCTTACTGATTTTTATGTATTTTAGAAACCATGTTTTTGTTTGTGTGGCTCTGTATGATACTACTTATAAGAACATGACACTAATAGCACATGTGCTTGGGTCTTTGTTTTACCCAGCTCTCTTATCCTTTCTGTTTGCAACTGAATCTCTTTGTCTTTGAACTTTCCCACTTTGACAGTGTAAAATTGTCACCTTCTATCCAAATGTAGTTTTCTGACCAGTTTCATTCAAACCTTAAACAGTTTCTTCTAGAAAATGTTTGCTTCATCTGTTTACTGGGATATCATTGAATGCTGTCAAAAGCCTACAGTTTCTCATCTGTGTAAGTCTGGAATAGAAAGAGGAATTAGATTAGTCTGACATTATGTGTTCTAGGCAAACCCCTGTTGAACACACACACACACACACACACACACACAAGGATAATTTGAGATGGTTTTCTAGTGTGCTTCTTTTCTTTCCTACTGCATGCCAACCTGTTCCCACTTTCAGCTACTTCACAGACTCAAACAAGAAAGGTCCACATACAAGACCTAAAGATTCTGAGCATTTTGGTGTTAATACAGTGATATTTATTGGAATACATATTTTTGCACTTTGCTTTGACAATCTGGAAAATTCCTTCAAAATGTATGCAGAAGACATAAAAACAAAAACCAAAACAAGCACTTATAAGGTAAGAAATGGCAAAAGTGAGATTCTTTATCTTATCCTAATCTTCATGTTCAAGAATAAGCATAGAGACTTTAATATCGTGATAAAATTATATTTTATGAGAATGCTTGTGAGCCATTTGGTATTCCAGGTGTACTTACTCTTTACCCACTCTGGGTTCTTCGGGTTATGCTAAAGTATTTTATAAATATATATAGTTTATAAAGTTTTTATAACCCTGACCCACTTTTTAACTTTTAATGCAAGGCATAGACATCCATAGGACATGCTGCTGAGGCCACTTGAATGTGAAGTATGAGAAATCTACAGTCCTGCTTGAAGTTCCAGTTGAGAATGTAAAGTTTTATACAGCCTCCTTCTGCAAACAGCCTTTAACTTTTGTTCTATATTTCTTATTTTTGCAATGTCTGGTACATTAGGGCTCTGGTTTCAGGTAGCATGTCTGGGAACTAATATAATTAACTTAATAAATATCATTATCATAATAAAAATTAATTTGCAGTAAAGCTCAAAAAACATATTAATCTAAGTAATTTTGGTTTTGTTTCATGAAATAAAAAAGAGCTGTACAGCTTTACAGTTTTGATCTACTTACTGTATTAACAAAGACACATGACAGTCTATGATCTGATGCAATACAGAAGGGTGATCTGTCTCCCTGTCAGCAGATGTACCTTACTGAAAAACCATTATTCTCTTTTAGAAATATTCTACTAATGGAGGTAATGTTCACAAACACTAAGTAACAGCATTACCTCCAATTTAGATAATTATTGCTTTTACATAGATCCTTTTTGCCAAGTAGTTTTACATCAGCTAAAAATCACCTTTTTATCTCTGTTGATATTGCTTTTATATTAAAAGTTCATACATTAATATAGTAAGCAAGAGACAATGATCTGGTAGAAAGACAAAATGGAGCCATTCCAACAATACTAATTTATGGTAAGAGCAACGACTGAGGTGAAAAAAAAGTCACAACCAGCCCAGTGTGTCATTTGCAATAATTGTACAACAGATGTATACATGCCAGACTGAGTATTTGGTAATGAATGTGGGGTTTATTTTCTATGGTGAGTAGGTTTCCCTGAATCTTTATTGCCACAGTGCCCACATGTATATCACTAGAATCACAATCAACTGAAAACTGAAGATAGCATTCTTGTCGCATATAAAATTTCCTTTTAAAGAATGCATTTGTTACTTCAAAAAGAACAATGGAAAGATTTTGGTAAATGACAACTGAATTCTAGGCAATCAGAGGTTAAGGACTCAAAATTATGCCCTCATTAGTATTTTATGCTGAATTATTTTATAGATGTAAATTCAATATTTTAATTATTCACATTGCTCCACACCCTCCCCAGTGTACTGCCTATATTTATATTCCCAACAGCTTC
Organism: Myiozetetes cayanensis; assembly: GCF_022539395.1. Classification (NCBI taxonomy): domain Eukaryota; kingdom Metazoa; phylum Chordata; class Aves; order Passeriformes; family Tyrannidae; genus Myiozetetes; species Myiozetetes cayanensis. The sequence continues at coordinate 23,344,746 of NW_026087521.1, read as the reverse complement.
TGTTCCCTCAGCTTCTCTTTTTATCCTGAAATATCTGGTGCATTCCCTGACAGACCATTTTCAGAGGTTGTTAACATTTCTTGTCCACAACTTTTAGCTATTTCTGACTGATTTTTTCGGGTTTTCTGATGTCTTTTGGCTCCTGGTGTCACATCTCAGTGTCAGCTCTCCAGATTTCACTCACTTTCATCAAGCTTTTGAACAGCTCTGCCTTCAGCTGCAGTCCTATCATGTACCTGCCTTATTGTAAATGCCATTGCTAGATCCATACCAGTTTCCCTTCACTCCTACAGCACCCAGAGCTCCAGACAGCATAAATGAAATAATAAGCCCTACTTTCAAAGGCTCAGTAGAATCTATAGCTGCTAGAAAAACATCTGGATGACTGCAAATGTACGTATTGAACTAGATTCTGTCCTGTAAAATGCACAGGTAAGTGTGATCTGAGAGGTACAGTGTCTCTGAAGCCCAATTTTCTGTCTTGCTCCATAGCAGCAACTGTTATGGGAGCTATAGCTGTTGCTAAGTCTGTTGGGTATGAGAAAATGTGAGACTGCTTGTGAGAACAATGAGCCAATAATGCTAATGTTGACATGCACTGCAAAAGGCTCCAGGGTGACACTGCTTTCCAGTTGTTATTTAGCACTGCCTGTGTCAGTGCAAATAGCGGTGTTTATCCTACTTACCTTAATGTTCAAGCTGAGAACCTAAACGAAAGCCAATGCTCTGCTCATTCCTTGATCCCCTTTGATCCCCTTTGATCCCACACCCTGACTCCTGGTCACTTATGAACTGGTTCATGAATGTTACTGGGAACTGCAGAAGTAATTTTTTCCAAGTCTGCCCAACTGGAAAATAATCACTGTAAACAATCCACCCGCACACTCCAAAACAATTTTAAAATTTATTTTCATTAAGTTATTATTGAGTTAGAAAAGTAGGGAAATTAGGTTAATGAAAGACTTAAGCATGAAATTGAACTTTTTCATAAACTTGTATTTAAAGCAACCCCTTATGATATGTAATTCTGAATTATGTCGTAATTGGGAGATAATTTGGTGCAGTTCAACAGTAGTTAGGCTACCACTTTTTCTTCTGAGACTGGTTGCATTTTGGAGAAAATAATAAACACATTTTTTCACAAACACCATGGAAAGCCTTTGTTTGGTACTGTGCAAGCCAATGAAAGTAACCCAACAAAACAAGGAAACACAGAGAGTTGACAGCAAGTCTTCTTCCAACTACAGTTAAGTAGTAAACAAAAGGACCTACTAGAAAAAAACAGGAACACACCTTCTGATATCTCCATATTCTCTATCATTTTGTCACTGGCTCAGCAGAGTTGCTGTTCTTGGATTCTTCAAGGGAATCAGCAAGTATTTAATTCATAGTAACTCAAAAAACCTTTCATCAGAGGGGAAGTATTATCTACAAAATAAAAAGTGTTTTAGCACATGGATACATCCTGGAATACTGGCCAAAGTTAGACAGAAGAAAAAACTCTGATTCTTCAGGAAATTCAGTTTTCCCAAATATGTAACCCAAATACCATAACATGTCAACATTTTTGAAGATGCAAAACATCTTTGTTGAACAGTTTTTGCAGCATTTGTTTTGACCTGAGCACAATGAACACCTCCTACACTTTGTGAACTCCTAGCTTTTGTTATTTCTAATTCCTGCCTCCTCAGTCTCAAAAATTTTATATTTTATTTATTTATTCCCTAGAAAATTAATTTAGAACTGTTAGCTACAGTGAGGCCTTTGAATCTCACCCCTGAAAGAATGTCACTGTTTAATTTCTGGGCATCATAACTGTGCAAGAAATGCCAATAGCGAGGAACAACCATGAAATGATGATGTATGTCAGAACTCTCTTACTATCTTTCGCCAGACTTGCAAAATTTGTTCAGTTCTTGTACTCAGACAGTTTATATGGGAAAACACTGCCACATACTGTAAAATACTACCTCTTGTGTGTTTTTTTCTTCCCCTCACAGTGTGCATAGTTGTCACAATGTGCTGTAGATCTTGTATTATGACAGCTATCACTTTTCACTAAATATGCTATTTTCCATTCATTTTGGAAATCCATTCATTCTCAAAAATTGGCCCTGGTGTCCTTGGAACACCAGTAAAAATGACTCATATGCTTATGGCTTTTTTTTTTTCACTGTTCTGGTGAGAAAATCCCGAAATATTTCTGTTTGCTACTCCAACAGATCAGTAAATTCCTGTAACTCTAAATGCTACTGACAGCATTCAAGAACTTGAGCCATTATAACATGCTTATTGTCAAATGTGCCCATAGCAACACTCAGTCAGTGTCATCTGTTTCAACTCAACTCCTATTTTCTCAATTGACACAAAAGAGCCAACATATCAGTCACAACTGTTCCTATTTTAGTATGACTTGAGGAATGATAATGTTCATATATCACCTGTGCCAAGTTGTGATGCACTTCATCAAATTGAAATTTCAGGAATAAAGAACATGGCGATAAGTCTGTGTACTCTCTTCTGCTGCTAAACAAGTCTGATGTCTATTACTTGTTTCTTTTTCCCTTATACTTTTTTAGCTATTGAATTAAATACAGGAGAGGTTAGGCAAGAGGTTAGCAAAACTCTGTTAAAGAAAAGCTAGAACTCCGTGCTAGAACATTTATGATGTTCATATGTTCCACTGTCAGTCTGGAGGTATTTTGTCTGAACATAGTGAAAGCTATGAAATACGGCTAAGAGAATATATCTGTGGCTGATGTAATACATCCCACATTAAACCAAAAATATGTGGCTCAGCATTGCCACTGTTTTTGTCATCCAAGAGTGTTTTTCTTATTAAATTTGTTTCTAATGCTTCATCACTGGAGGTCGCAAGACTTTAGCCTTCCCAGACCTTAATGTTTTGGAATGAGTATAGGCTCCTCCATGTTTACAAGTGTTACAAAAACCAGGGAAGCAGAGACACTTGTTAGCATTGTTCCAAATAATAGTTTTGCCATCTGGTTTTTTTCAGTCCCTTTTTATTGCCATTGCAAGTGTATGACGCATATTAAAGAGGGAACAGCATTTGTCTTGCACAACAGTTACCTTTCTTTTACACTGTTAATGTATAGGTATATTTTTGATGTGAAGAGCCTTGTCAGTGGTATACACAGCTCATCACTTGAGGCTGGGATGTCTTGTGACACACAAACCATAAATTTATCCTCCTCTAAATATAGGAAAGCACTTAATGGGTGTTCTTTTTAATAGAGAGTCAGGACTGAATTTCACTTAGGAATCAGTACAATTAAAATAATGTCTAATTCTCAAAGCACTATACTGGCCTGAAAGTCAAATGGAGAATATAAATTCTATGGCACTTTTTAGTCTATATACATCTATGTTTTCTAAATATTTAGCTAGCATGATACATCATTTGTGGATTCAAGCCTTTGAATCCAGGAAAGGGTTTACAGGAAGAGGACTCTTCCCACTCTTTCCAAAATCTTCCTTTTTTGCCTGCAGTCATCAGAGGAAGGCTGCGGGAAACTGCAACCATGCATTTTACTCAGAGTAGGTTTCAGATCCCTGATGGACAAGATGTTACTGTTGATTTAGCTGATCATGACAAAAAGAAAATCTCTGTCTTTCATAATAGCCTTCACCTAAGAATTAAACTTTGTTCTTGAAGATTTTTTTGCAGAGCATATCAGTCAATCAACATTCTGGACATGTACTACAAGCTGGACTTAAAATTCACATCAAGCATGCATCAATAAACCTTAAGTTTCCCAGAGGTGTATTTAATAGTCCTTCTGTGATTGCTGAGTTAGAAAGTAAGGGAACTCTTATGATGATTTAGGTGGTCAGTCTGCTCTTTCATAAGTCAGGCTGGCAAAGGTTTGCTGAGTACTGAGGAATTCTGCAAGTTTTAGTGTATGTCCTTTTCCCTTAGGTTTGCCACCTCTTAATGCAGAGGGTAGAATCACTCTTAACATGTGTTCTGGTATAGCAAGGGTATTGATACAATCCCTTAAAGCACCACAGAAAAAAATTCTCAGTGAATTGCAGCTTCTAAGAACTGAAAAGGGAATGAGTGCACTCCCTAATGCACTTCACTGTAGACAGGCAGGCAGAGAACCTTGGAGAATTTTTGGGATTTGCAAAACACAAGAGAGTACTTTGCATAGCACAGTATATGCACTAAGCCCTGGCTTTTAGTTTGCTCTTGCACTATCCCTCAAACCTCCTTAAGAGTCAGGTATCCTTTTCCCTCCCTTACTGCTAAACTTAGCACTTATTGGAGTAAAAAAAACAGATAAAATAGTAAAACTGCAAATTACATTGGGAAGTGACAAGTGAAGATCTGAGGACTATCTAAACTAGTTTCCATGTTTCATCTGAATCAGTTTGGAATAAATCATTTTAAGAAGACATCACCCATCTCTGAATAACATGGCCACACTTTTCTTATATACATATATAGATGTCTGTATTGGGTCAGGGTTAGGATGGAATTCATTTCCCCATAGCAGCCCTCACAGTGCTGTGCTTTGCACTGGTAGCCAGAAGGGTGTTGATAACACACCAGTGTTTTGGCTACTGCTGAGCACAACATCAGCACTGGAACATTCCTTCCTCAACTGATGGCAAGATCCCAGGAGGGGCACAAGTAGGTCAGCTGACCCAAACTGACCAAAGGGATGTTCCACACCATATGATGTCAGCTCAGATACAAAAGCTAAGGCAAGGAGCAGGAAGGCAGGCATTCATTGTCTCCAATGGATGCCTGCTGAGGAACAGTCACACGTGCTGAGGCCTTGATTCTTGGAAGTGGCCAACCATTGCTGCTGATGGGAAGTAGAGAATAAACTGTGTTATCGTTTGCTTTGGTTTTGCATGCACAAGCTTTCGCTTTGCTTTTGGTTTAAATAAACTGCCTAACCTGTACCCATGGGTTGTTTTCCATCTTACTCTCTCCCCTGTCCAGCTGGGAAGGCAAGTGATAGAGTGGCTGGGTGGGCACCTGGCATCCAGCCAAGGTCAACCCACCACAATGTCGATACCTCCAATGTCTATGTATATATGAACAAAAAAGTTGCACTGGCAGTCATACAATCACAGAATCATAGAATCAACAGGGTTGGAAAAGACCTCTGAGATCATAAAGTCCAAACCTTGATCCAACACTGTCGTGGTTACTAGATCATGGTACTAAGTGCCACATCCAGTCGCATCCTTATGTCCTTTTTTTTCTCTTTATAATTTATATTTTCGTCCCTAAACACCTGTGCTTTATTTTTTAATTCTTCCTTAGTAAACTGAACTTAGTCCTATACTTAATATTTCTCATTCTCTTGTCTAAGAAGGGTGAATGATTTATTCAAACTGATCTCTTGATAGTCTTCCTATTTTTCCTCTGCAATAAGATAATTTTTAATTATGCCCTTACTTTTATTTCTTTAAATGTATCAGCTCACTCTAATACTTTTGCTTTTGGTTACTGTCCCCAAAAATATACCACTTGACTTCTCTGAGTTGACTGAACTCTTTTCTGTTTTTTAAATTTTTTCATGCCCTAGAAGTATGAAGACTGCTATTTCAAATTAAGCTTTAATTAAATTACCTTCCATAAGGGCAATCTTAAACAGCTTCTCTTTATTAGTATAATTATATCTAGCAAAACATTGGTCTCATTTATCCTTTTTCCTATAAGAAAAAAGGTATTGCTAGACCAAGAGTAGCAGAATGTTGCACTCAGTGACTTTTAGACTCTTTTTAGCCTCTATAATGAAACTTTTCAAGTCCTGACACCTTAAACAGAAAGCTAGTTATACTGAAAATAAACCAAACACATTGAGAAAAGAAAAACAACAACAACAACAACAACAACAAAACCACAAAAAACAAACCTCAAATGTATTCATTACTTAAATATCAAGACTTTGGAGGGACATGACATGTGATATTTAAGAACTTGGGTGCCCAGTATGGAGCTACCAGTAACAAATCTTAGAAAGATTAAGTAAATCTTTGTTAGTTCTTATGAAGGGAGATTCTTATGTAGGAAGCCAGCAGTGTGCCTCAGTGGCCAAGAAGGCCAATGGCATCCTGGCCTGTATAAGGAACAGTGTGGCCAGCAGGAGCAGGGAAGTGATCCTTCCCCTGTACTCAGCACTGGTGAGGCCACACCTGGAGTGCTGTGTCCAGTCCTTAACCCCTCAATTTAGGAAGGATACTGAGGTGCTAGAGAGCATCCAAAGAAGGGCAACGAGGTTGGTGAATGGACTCAAGCACAAGCCCTGTGAGGAGAGGCTGAGGGAGCTGAGGTTGTTTAGTCTGGAGAAGAGGAGGCTCAGGGGTGACCTCATCACTCTCTACAACTACCTGAGAAGAGGTTGTAGCCAGATGGGCGGTGGTCTCTTCTCCCAGGCAATCAGAAGTAGGACAAGAGGGTGTAGTCTTAAGCTCTGCCAGGGGAGGTTTAGGGTAGACATCAGGAAGAAGCTCTCTACAGAGAGAATAATCAGGCATCGGAATAGGCTGCCCAGGGAGGTGGTGGAGTCATCATCCCTGGAGGTATTTAAGCAGAGACTGGATGTGGCACTTAGTGCCATGGTCTAGTAGACAAGGTGGTATTAAGTCAAAGGTTGGACTTGATGATCTCAGAGGTATTTTCCAACCTAGTTGATTCTGTTATTCTGTAATATTTTTAAAATGGAAAACATTTTTAATATAAGTTCATTACCCTAAGAATAAAATCTCAGATTTTTTTTTTTGTTCACGTTTAAAAGTTTAGCTAAGATTTTAGCTGTCCTGAACATGTTTCTCTATTTTTGAAGATTATGTAGACTCATCTTAATCAGTATGAAAACAGAAGTTAAGTGCTTGTCTTGAAGTTTAAAAGGATGATTTTATTTTTGCCAATGTACAAGCAAATACAGAAATTCAATGGATTTCCAAGAATGAATATATCAACCAGGCATGTACCTGTCAAATATTTCTGAAAATACAATGAAGCAAACTGTGAAACTTTAATGTTTTTATTGCTAATAAAACCCACATGAGGAAAGTCATTAAAAGATCTGTTCATAGTGTGAATTTCTCTGACAATCTCCTGCACCTGAGCAGCGTGAGTGGAAACTCATTTCCTCTAGCTGGAGCAATGACTTCTCACCACACTGAGCCACTGCCATAGACCATCATTCCTCTTCCCCTTGGTATCTGTGACCCATAAACCCTCTCCAGTTAGTAGACTTATAAGAACCTGGAGATACTCTTGGTTTAGTAAATTGTCTCCCTCACTTTTTTCCAATACCACCTAATAGCATTACCAAAAATATATTAGAATTTATTACCTTATCAACATTCCTCTCTGTGTACAGAAATCTGAAAGTTCCCAGAGTGATTTGAATAGGAACAGTTCCACAGTAATATGGAGTCAGAAGAAAATAGAGTTTTTGGGAGACTATAGTTGAAGCAAAGAAAACTAAGGTATAGCACATGACCTAGACAGGTGGTTCTGACTTCTCTCAAAACAACTTTCCACTTTTTCTTGAGTAAGAGGGAATAGATTTTTTCAGGTGGAATGAATTAAAGAAGCTTTTGGCAGAAATATATAAAGAATATTCCTTTCTTTTTCCCGTACAAGCTTGTCATTATTTCAGTTTTTCAAAGGACTGGAGAAAGTTATTTAAGTAATGTTGTCTGCCATTTAATGATAGGAAACTAAGATTGAGAGTTCTGAAGTAGCTTATCATTACATAAAAAGATAGGAAACAAATAAGGAATGAAAACTTGTTAAAAATATTATCTTCTTTCCTCTCTACCTTCCTCTATTCATCTCTCCCTCTATTCTTTCTGCTTTTTTTCCCCCTATTCCTTTCTCTCCTCCTCTCTCTCTTTTGGCTGCGCTTGCTTTATGTTAAGGTCTGTAACTTCCTGTCAGCAAGAATTTACCATAATTTAAAAGTGATAACAGTAATGCAAGTGAACAAATACTCGACCATCTCATATGGCATAAATGTCAGAAGGGAAATGCTCAGAAAATTGCATGCAACATATAAAATGCAAATGTAATATATAATGTCCTATGTGGAAAATGAAAATGCTGAGCTCAATTCTTGCCCTTTACTTGCCTTTTACTTTGACTACTGCTGCTAAAAAACTAAGTCACAAATTCTTCTCAATCTCATCTTACCTTGACTACACAGGTAACAGTGAAGTACTGAGATAGCTGTTTTCTGTCAGAGCCAAGAGAAAATGAAGCTTCATAATAACTTTTTTTATCATGCCCACCTATTCCCCAAATATTTTCACTTGTAATGGCTGGCAAAGAACATACTTTCAAACTTTCTCCTGTCATTAATCCCTCTTGACTCTATCAACAGCTTTTCCTGAACTAATCACTAAGAATATGAACTTGCAATATGAATCAGAAGTATTTTGCTTTTCTGATGAAAGAAAAGGGGTTTTCCTCCTTTACCTGCTCTAAGCTGTTGTTTCTCCCCTGTTCCCCCTCTGTTATTAAAAAAGTCCCAAAGTCCTTAGCAAATGATTGGGAGTTTTTGTTTGTTTCTGAGTAAAATCTGGAGCTGGTCAGGCAATATACTTTTATAACTTCTGTAGAATTCCAACTAGACTGCCTCATTTTCATTCTTTTTGATGCCTACCTCAGATCAAACTTTTTTTTTCTTTTTTTTTTTTTTTTTTCTTTTAGCTTAACCAGAGCAGTTCAGTAATTTCAAAAAGCAGTACATGTAAAAAACTTCTGGACATCTTAGTCCTTAGCACCTTTAATGTTCTTTGTCTGGCATAAGGCTTAGAAATGGAGGAGAGGCTGCTGTTTGTCAGAAGAATGCTTTTTTTACTTGTGAAAATCTGCTTTGCTGTGTCTTCTGAAAAATTGCCAGTGCAGGAATCACTGATGGTAATTACATGCAACCTTTAATGACTCTATCCTCTTGGGTGGAGCCTGACCCAACCATAGAACAATATCATCAATGTCATGGTCTTGCTGTTGCAGAGTTACAGCAGAAGAATTTTGACCAACACCAGCCACTGCCAGAGTGTGGGAAGTAAGGCACATTTGTGACTGTCCTTCATGATCAGAGTAAAGGATCCTCCTGAAGCAGAGTTGTCAAAATGGGATATTAAAAGCACAAATCCAGAATATAGGGAAACAAAGAGATGGACTTAGCAAGCCTGTTAGGACTGCAGCTCCAGAAAATGAGATAAAATGTGGGCAAGAGTTCTAAGCTTGGCAGTAAACTATGGGGCAGAAAAACAGAGATAAGGGGTATTTCAATGGATAAGAACAAGAAGGAGGAAAGACAGTCTGTTAAAGCATATGGGGTAATTCCAGGAAGCTGGAACTGTTTGAACAGAGCTTTTGGCTTACAAACTTCTGCAAGGAAGAGGGTAAAGAAAAGGCCACAAGAGAGACATTAATGAGAAAAAGACTCATAAATGAGACTAGCTGATGCATTGTTAGGGGAATGGTATGGTTAAAGCCACCAGAAAGATGATCCTGAAGGATGGTATGTGTAATATGTGTAAATACGTATCTGGGCAAAGTAAATGGGACTGGACCAGAGCTTTGTGAACACCCAGGCAGCTTATGTGGCTCATTGCATTCTGGAGCAGCTGGCACAGCCTCCTTTACTCAGGAATCTCATCACCCTGTGTATGTTTTTGAGACTCCAGAGACTTACCTCAGAGCTGTGGATTGAATTTGACATTAAGATGTTCAAACATTAGTTTTTGAAATGATCTCTCTCCATTCTTTCCACCAGAGCAACTATTTTCCTTTTTCCTTTATTCATATCCTCGACATCAGTGTAATCATCTGTTGAGCTGGAAAGTCTGGATCTATCAAATCTGGATGTACCACAGAGTCAGAACAGAGGGGATGATAGATTAAAGTTCACACTGTTTGGTATGATTGGAAGGAAAGGCAGAGTATAAAGTGGGTAGAACAATCTGTACATAGCTCTTTTACAGATTCTTTGTAAATGTTTTTGTGCTGTGTCCCTGTTTGATCAGAATTCATCATCTGAGAAAAAATAATTACAGCATGCTAAGTCATAAAGCTTCATTGGTATTCAAGTTCACAAATTATTTAACAAATTTAAACAGAAGCTTGTAATTAAGTGTCCTTTTCTGAAGATGTGCCACTCAGTGACTTAGCACTTATGAGCAGGATTCACCAATGCGCATTGGATCAAAGAGAAAGATGCTTATATCAACAAGATGGAAGTGACAGAAAAATGGAAAAAAAATTGCCTAAAAATCTAGTTTTCTTCTTGATGTGGCCCAGATACAACTGAAAGGCAAACATGTAACTCCCAGCTATCCACCCTCACAGCAACTGTGTCTGATGTTTTACAGTCTTCTTAAGAGAGGCAGTAGGCCTAATGAAACTTCCTATGGGATAGAGCAAGTCCCAAGCCTGTCAGTTGATCTGCATAATTATGTTGCCAAGATAAGTCCAACTTCCTCCTTGGACTTGGGCTTAAATTCCTTGTTTCATATTCTAGATGTTTCTAGAGAGGCCTTTTAAAACAAATAGAGATAATATTTAAATTACAAACATGTCATTTTCCTTGATTTGCAGATAGCTGGTTGGAGTATCATTAAACCTGAAAAAAGCTGCAAACAAAATAAAAACTAATTTGGACACAGAACAATGTGGAAAGTTTGCCCTGAAAAGGATGATTTAAACTATTATGCAGGTGTGAAAACTAGAGGTTACATCTGAAACTGTTTTGCATCCTTAACTATTGTGTTTGTAACCATGGAACAAGTGTGTTAAGACAATATATTCTAATTTGGTACCTTTTATTGAACTGCTAGGTAATACAATTAATCCCTGTAGTTTTAATGGGAAGAATTTCCACATAGGAAAGAATAAAAAGGTCCTCAAATTTTCATATTCTTGTCATTCTTTGGCTTATCTTTTCTTTTTTTAACAAAGCATTTTTCTGTTCCCTTCTAATAAAACATAGCAGAAACATTTGATAAACATTAATAAACTGTTTATTTTTGAGGAAAGAATGTCAATATTTAATTGAACATCAGTTCACATAATGAATCTGACAGTGTAAAGTAATTCTTCTCTTATCATGTACTACAAAAACATGAACTCTTTAAAAACAAATAACCAATTAACATTCATCTACATACCAAACAATAGTTCTTGCAATGCCATAATTGATAACACTATTTTAACAAAGCCATAATTGGGTCTGATTAGTAATTTTCTACTGTTTACCATTTCTTAGAGCTTTCCAGGTGATCAGAATTCCAAGGTATTTTAAATGCCCTACTGTACTTATAGCCAGAAAAATTATTTTGTTTTTCTTTAAAGTGATGTCACTAGAAATACTGAATTATTTTTACAAATACAAGTCTGTTTATCTCATCTGCAGTTCATCCTTCTTTGGTACCATAAGGCTTTGTTAAGTATGTCATTGTTTAGTAGCACAGTTCTAAACAATGTCTTTTAAGACATAGAAACTTATAGTTATTACCCTGCCAGGGACAGCTTCCCCATACCAATGTGACAGAGACTGTAGCCCGAACAACTTGTTTGTGCAGTGTTGTTGTTGCTATGGGAACAGATGTAAAATGCTTACTGCTGTACTATAACACAACTGAGCATGTTATGGCCTCTTTAATTGCATTCTTTAGAAGTCACCACAAACAAAAAGAGAGTATCAGTCTGGGTGGACTCTTGCTTATTTTCAAATTACATTTTTGAATTCATATTGGAGCATAGTCTTTCAGCTATTTTAGCTGGTTCTTTCTCCTACAGTTCCCCACCAAAAGAAAAAAAAATTAGTCTCCTAAAGATATCCAACAAGGAACTGCATTTGAAAGATTGAAAGATTAAAAAGTGGGGTTAGGGGCTTTCTGAGCCAGCAGACCATATTTAGTAGATCTTGACAATTGCAAGCTAGTAACAGTGGATATTTCTAAAATGAAAAATATTCCTCCAATTTCTCCAACATCACTGACTGACATATTTCATCATCTCGGATGATGAAATATGAATATTTAGACAATAAGTCTAAATGTAAGTATTTCTTAGAATGATAATTCTATCTCCTTTATTTGTAGTTTATACTATAAAGCAACTGCTTTCCTTTGGTTTTGGTCTCCTAATATTGATTCTTCTTTCTAAGTTATACTCTACCTAATGAGTTACTGAGCTGTTGTCTTCAAAAGAAAGTTCTATTGTTTCAGGGAAGAAGAAAAAAACAAAACCACAGACACACATTCTCTCCCTAACGTGGTTAAGTAGCAACCTAGTTCTTCCCACAGTCTACAAATTTAGAAAAGAATTCTGCCGAAAAGGAAGGAAGAAAAAGGAAGGGAAAAAGGGGGAGGGGAGAGGGAGGGGGAAAGGGAAGGGAAAGGTTAGGGGAAGGGAAAGAGGAAGGGAAAGAGGAAGGGGAGGGAGAGGGGAGGAGAGGGAAGGGGAGGAGAGGGGAGGAGAGGGAAGGGAGGAGGGGAGGGAAAGGAAGGGAAGGGGAAGGAAGGGGAAGGGGAAAGGAAGGGGAAGGGGAAGGGAAGGGAAAGGAAGGGGAAGGGGAAGGGAAGGGAAAGGAAGGGGAAGGGGAAGGAAGGGAAAGGAAGGGAAAGGGCAGGTGAAAAGAGGAATATCAGACTGAAAGTTCTTTCTGCCTCTCAGCTAGCAAAAACCACTAGAATAATGATACTGTACCATGCTGTCCCAAGTACAATTTCAGAACAAAAAACACTTACATTTTTATTAAATTCAGCACTGAGTTTCTTTAGGTCAATTGAAATTCAAATCATATTTGAAACACAAAAATCTGGTTTGGAAGTAACTTCAAAATGTATAAAGATTTTATATACTTAGTAAATAAGGAATACAGTATTTTCCAGAGCTCAGGTGAAAAAATACCCCCTACCTATGACAGTCTGCATCTCTCAGGTAGACTAGAAAACGTAAATAGAAGAGGTTAAGTCAACAATGTAATAATTCTGACAATTTTCTAGTGGTTACAACTATCACAATCTTTGAGAGTTCCCATGTTTTTCTTGTTTAACACCAGTAAGCAACTATCACACAGATGATCGTTCCCCTATTCTCTATCCCACCCCCCCGCCCCGCCTCCAGTGGGGGGAAATAAAGTTTAAAAAACCCAGTTGAGGGTTGAGATAAACACATTTTAATATTTGAGGAAAAAAAGTACATCAAGTACAGTAAGAATTACAATAGTAGTTAAAAAAAAAAAAGTAAGAAATAAACCCCAAGAAATACAAGGGATGTACAATATACAATCGCTCACCACCTACTGACTGATGCTCAGCCCATTCTCCAGCAGTGATGGCCCCTCCCAGCCAACTATCCCTAGCTTAAATACTGGGCAGGACATTCTATTGTATGGAATATCCCTTTGGTCATTTTGGATCAGCTGTCCCAGCTGTGATCCTTCCTAGCTTCTTGTGCAGCTCCTCACTGGCAGAGCATGAGACACTGAAAAGTCCCTAACTTAGGCTAAACCTGGCTTAGCAACAACCAGATCAGTGTGTTATCAACATTGTTCTCATCCTAAATCCCAAACATATCACTGTATCAGCTACTAGAAAGAAAACGAACTCTATCCCAGATAAAACCAGGACATATGTAAAGCTATTCCAACCTGAAGGTTCCTGCCATCCTTTGCACACCAAAGCATTAGGACACTATGACACTGTGCCAGGTCTGCACATGCTAGATGGGTTGTCATGGGTACAGAACCAAACCTCAAACTTTTGTTTAACATTTGGAAATACTCTGGATTACTTGTGCCATTCTCACCTCATCCATAGTACACTCCTCTGCTACCCCAGATACCACCAGATACCAGTATTTGAAAGGGACCTGAGTTATTATTATGTCCTTGACTTCCATAACTTAGGTTATGCACAAGTTGCATTAGCAGTACAGACAAGACCCTCTGTAATCTCCTTGTTCTCCACTAAGAAAAGAAAGAATAAAATCAAAGGCTTAGGGATTCATCATCTCCCATGGTCTAGCTAAAAGCAGTAAAGAAGTCCAGCATCATCAGAATCTCTGAATCCTGCTGAATAGAGATAGCAAAATAAAATACATTAATTCTGTCAGCTAAGGACAATTTTTCAGCTTTGAAACACTGTACTGAACAGAGTCATTCATTCATCAGGAATAACAAAAAGTGCAGGCAACAGGACTTTTCAGGGGTAGGAGATCAAAGGAATAGCAGGAATAAAAACTTCCATAAAGAAGCAGCTAAATTGTCAATCAGATTGGCCTGTGATGGAGATTAGAGACAAGCCAGGGACAGAGGTTTACAGAGCTGTCAAAAGATGGAAATACCTGAGAAACAAGGACAGCTGTTGTATGGCCCAAGCACCATGCTTTTCTTATGTCCAAGTGAAGACTGCTCTAGTTCAAAATATTTTTACTACTACCTCTATTACCATCATCACTGTTATTGACCATTATAATTTTCAAATGCCTGTGTCCTTCTGTAACCCTGAAACCCAGCTGAGACCTGGACTCTTCTTTTCAAGAGCAGTCAGCTGGACTGACATCTCACAATCACTGGAAACAAGCCAGGTAGAAGCTATGGCCACAGAGACTGGTTACCTACAGGCAAGGAGGCAGTAGCTGTTGTTCCAAAGCAGTGGAACAAAAGTTGTGCTGTGATTTGCCAGCATTATTCCAATCTCACACAGCGTAAACATCAAACACAACTTTTTTTTTTTTATCTGATTACCTCAATGTCTGCACTAAACTTATGATTAAGTCTCTTCAAAGGCTTACAACAGGTTGGGTGCTGATGTCATGTCCATCACCTGAACACTTCTCTGCTTATAATTCTCTTTTTGAGGAAAGCACTGGCTACTTCCATTGGTAGGAAGATCAGTTGAAAACTCTGATCTTAACATTTGGAGGAGAGCGTATACGAATGCAGAATACTACAGAGGGGACATCAACAGATTTCACCCTCAGTTTATCAATGAATACTTCATCAATTTCACAAGGTTTTTGTCAGTTATTCATGTGTGTTTCAATAGAATAACATTAAATAGGTAGGCCTTTCTGTTAGGATGAGAGAAATCGAATTGGGAAAGAAAACACTAATGGGAGGAATAGTAATAAATTATTTCTACTTTTTTTTTTAATTTTTGAATAGATATGTGATCCATTTATATTTATTAATTTCTTACCTGTGGGAAAAATGGAAGGACATTTATTTAAGGACATTTATTTTAACTAGTTTGGTACCTGACATATGTTTAAAAAATTAATAGGATGGGACTAACTCTCAAAAGGACATAATTTCCTAAATCAATCGGGAAAACTCCTGTAGGTGACTGAATCTTATCTAGGTGACTAGAGCAACTTGCTCAGCCTCTGGGTCTAGGTGACCCTGCTTGAAAAGAGTGGTTGGACCAGATGACCTCCAGAGCTCCCTTCTAACCTTAACCATTCTGTGATTCTCTAATCTAAAATTTATATTCTAAAACTTCATATTTGTATTCTAAAACCTCATATTCAACACCTACAGCTGTAGAATGCCTCAGCTTTCCTTGAACAGGCACTGCTTTTAGATATTTCCACTGTATACACACAGCAACAAAAAGTTATTTGTTCCTTTTTTCCACAGGATCTGTGAGGCCAAGTTCAGTAGACATTAATAGCACACTTGCTGGCTGACACAAAGTATGTTATAAGAGGATATGTTGTTTTCTCCAGCTTTATCCACAAAGAAGGTCAGATTCTCCAGATTTTGGGCGTGTCCCATCTAAACATTCATCCCACCTTTGCCTTCCATACCCATGCCAGTGGTGTTAACTCATCTTGTTTCTGTACTGCAGCCCAGTGAAGCAAAAGCAACACTCTAGTCCCTTCTGGCTAGCTATTTCACTCAGAGAAAATGATTACATGTTCAGCATGCAATATTTAAGCATGACTTCACAGGCTGGTGGATAGGGAAAGAATCTTTGATTATATGCTCTACTGAATACTTAACATAGAGTAGTGATCATTTACTGATACCAAGCCTCTTTGTTCAATGGAGTATGCTATATACTGGAAGGAAGGTTTTATGTTTCATACTCCAACAAAAATGTATTTATTTTATGGAGAAAAAATAAAGATAGTTTCAACAGGAAGTAGTAACAGAAACCTATTTCCTTATAAGTTATTTTTGTACTGTATGGAAGTTTGGAGGGAACAATGAGAAAAAGAGGACAGAAAACCAAACTCTCTTCCTCTTCTAGTCATGTTCTTTCAGAGATTTTGGAATAAGCACCTAATGTCAGGAACCAGCGTATAGGAATGGTATCCTGTAATTGGGATTTAAATGTCTGGGTTCAAGCCCTGTTTTCAAAGTGTCTTATTAGGTATTTCAATATCTCCTTTTGCTACCTCCTGTCTTTAATGGATCTTATCTTTAGAAATGAGCTCCTGTTTCTGTTATTTACCTTAATTCTTGGTATCTAATTTTCTTCAGTCATTTGAGAAGCATAAGCACTGGAGCTGGGATGGGAATATTCCATTAGGTGGCAAAATACTTTAAAGAGTTAGTACGATACTAAACATTGCAGTGCTTAAATCTTCTCCTTGATCTAAACCCAAATTACTATTACTTCCAAGAAAGAGTATAATTTGCAGTAACATGTCAAAATTTGAGATGAGAAAGATATTTTATTGCTGTTTCCTAGTTCATGTGTAAAATACAAGGGCCAAAAATATCTTGTTCTATCTCTAAGCACTATGACAAATAACTGAAAAAAACTTCAGAATTTTCCCTTCACTGGGTCATTTTATCTCCCTGGACTAACTCTTCAATCCTAGTGTTCACTGGCTTTCTTCAGATTATGCCTGTTGGTACTATCTGCAACCATGTATTTCACAGTTCTGCTTGTGGTTTTCTAGGGTTGCCATCAAGATCATGCAGGGAATGTGTTGAAAAATATGGGGTTTTTATTAAAATCATTGCATTCTACAATGATTATCAAATTACAAAAAAAATTCAGATCTGCAGTCAACTGTGCTGGTTTACATATTATAAACATACATAAATTGGAAAAAGAATCTCTGACTGTATCAACTAATTAGAATCAAGTCTACTTTACAAATGGTAAGAGAGTATGCCACGGGCTTTTCTTTTTAAAAGTAATTTGAAGCATCATTTGTAATCTTCTTTATATGGGATAATAGTACTTCTTGTATATGCTTGAGTGGATCTTTTGATGCTTTTTAATAGAACAGAATCATTTTTTCAAAACAAGATTTCTGTTTCTGGATATGCTTCTTTGTTTATGCAGGTGGGTGTAGCTGATGGATGAGCCTCACTGCAGCATTAACTTTGGCTCTGAAGACAAGAGAAAAAATATTCCCTTCAGTTGTTTCACTTTAAGGCATTCAAACAGCAGTGGACATTTTTCAAAACAGATGTTCTTGATATTCAAAATTTTGGAACCTATAACAAAGAAAATTAGTGTATTCTTTCACCAGTCATTATTGATTACTTTTATTTAAGGGAAATAAAAGTTTAGTTATACTGATTTTTCATATAAAATGGATAGCCAGTACTGACAGGACAATGACATTTATCTAGGTGTCTTTTCTATTTTCTTACTTTCTTCCTTCTTCCTTCTTTTTATTCTATAACAACTGAAGTTAATGTTGCTATAAAATACAGAACATAATTATTCCTTTCATGCAGAAGCTTTTTTTCTTTCCTTGCTAACAGCTCACATAATTTCACATGTGGGTTTTATTTTGTATGTAAAATAATTATATTGAAATTAATTTATATGGCCATATCAATGGAGAAATCTAAGGTAAATATTTTGATTTGCATATTGTATGTTCATCTTTTTTAAATATCCATTTATCTTTTTATTCTCTCTGCCATGAATTTAAAATCAATATTACAGTCTTCAGTGTCAAACACCATCCTTCGAATCTGCTTGCTCTAAGATCATTAGGCTGTGACTGTGAAGAGATCAATTGCCAATTCTGTTGTTAGTATACAAATAGTCTGAAGCACCACATACTTTCAAAGCATGTAAAAGTCTTCACTGCTCTTACCCGGTATACATGTTTTAGTTCACCATCCCAACTGACATATGCAGAAAAAGGAAAAAGGGTGTGCTAGACACTCAGGAGTAAGGCATTCTTGAAAAGGCCTGCACTGCAACAGATATAATTTTTATTTTATTTTATTGCCAAGTATGCTCTCTGTTATCACAGGGTCTCTGCCAGTGTCACATTTTCTATATGTGTTACTTTGATCATTCAAGTGATCATTGCTTGAATCTTTCATTTCTTTGGCCTTTTTTATAAAAAATAACGTTTAGTTTAAGGTCACAAGTATTTCCTTAAAAATAAGTAATGGTAAATCAATAGTTAACCCCCCTTATTTCCCGTGTGAAAACACAAAAAGAAAATCTGAAAGGCATATTGGCATTGTTCAGTTGTCAGAACAGAAGATGGAGAAGGGAAGGAGGCAGGATTTTCTTTGTGCCATCCTCTTGCTTGCAGCCTGCTGCAGCTGGGGATGGCACTGGGACTGTTCCCCTGCATCAGGACTGCTGCCAGAGACCAAAGGAACAATCAATGACTCCGGGCTTACAGGTGTCTTAAGGTTGACTTACAAACATGTAGACATAATTTTGGAAAGTGGTTTTCAGCAGGAGGATGGAAGTCCATCAACTGAAGAAAAGGCCCTGCAGACTAGTAGCTCTCTATTACTTCCCAAAAACATAATGGGGGATTGAGACCTGGGTAAAATAGGTATTTGAAGAGACTCTGATGTGAGTGAAAAATCTGTAATTCCATGCTTCAAAAACTCATTAATTTAAATACATGATAGTTATGATAGCAAGTGGCATGATAGATAAATGTCGTCTTGATTACAATGTGCATGAATAGGTGTCTTCTCACCTAGCTTAAGTTACCTATAGTGTGTACATCCAAAGAGAGGAATTCCTGCATCTAAATTAATATACATATTAATATCTAAATTAAATATACAAAATGTGTCCTAAAATAGGGCCATACAAATGGCTATGTAGTGATTGCCTCCAATATCAAAGTCTATGTGGTGCCTATAGTGTCTAAGTGAGATAGATTGGACTGCATCTTTTTGATGAGAATAACATATACTCCAGCATCAATTTAATATGTACTTTATTAGATGAACTCTAGTTTGAGAAGAAGGAACTACTTATCTACATATAGAGATTAGTAACAGATACTATTCAAAAATCTGTGTAGGTGTCTAAGTCATACTTACGTATTCTATTCATGGAAACATACGTTCATCTTTCCTATTTATCCACTACAGCTTTGTTTCCTTCTGCCTTAGCTTCAAATAATTGCTGCAGAACCTCTCTCACTTCATTGCTCAGTTGCCACCACTTGTCCTCCCTGGAAGCCTCCTGGCTCTGCTGTTCATGCAGATGCTTCACCTCTTATCTTACATTCCCTTCCTACTTCTTCTTTCTCCCTTCATCTCTAACTGTTTAGGTTTTGGTTTTTTTTTTTTTTGGTTTTTGGGGCGGTGGGTTTTTTGAAGGGGTTGTTTGTTGAGTTAGTTTTTGTTTGGTTTTTATTGTTGTTGCCTTTTGTTTGGTTGGTTGGTTGGGGGGAATTTTTGTGTTTTTTTTTTTTTTTTATGAATTGACAGCTGTTGTTTGATCTCAGGCAAATCAAACACTCATTAATTCATCTCATTTTAAATCTTTACAAGTTCCACGACCCACCAAAATGTTTTTAGTGCATGAAATCTGAGCAGTGAAAGTGAATATAGGTACCCCACAGGGAATCATAGAAAGAGTGGAGGTGACAGCATATATCTACAATGGATTATATTAGTTTTATACAAAGTGTGATTCAGCTGC
The DNA here is from genome assembly GCF_022539395.1 of Myiozetetes cayanensis. Taxonomy (NCBI): domain Eukaryota; kingdom Metazoa; phylum Chordata; class Aves; order Passeriformes; family Tyrannidae; genus Myiozetetes; species Myiozetetes cayanensis. Next base: position 23,324,847 of record NW_026087521.1, on the reverse strand, counting down.
CCTTAACACATTGGTATAAATTGGTGGAAGAGCGGGAAGAAATGGACTGACATTTTTTCTGTTACATCTTCAGCTATTCTGAAGATAACCATCAGCTATTATGGAAAAAAAAAACAATAAAAAAGGAAATTAATCCCCCAATAAAATCATTTCTGATTTTAAAGTGTCCCTCTTGCAGCAAAAATATATGATCCTGAACACAGAATTTTCATGCCAACTTTCAACCCAGAGCAAAGTTTTATTGATGAATTATAAGCCCCTGAAAACTGGGAATTATATGTAAGACCTGACAAGATCCTAAGCTATTGTGGTACAAATGACAATATTGTATAAGTAGCCTACCACATATTGTTATGTTAATAAATACGTGCAAGATAAATATGGCATTTCAAATTCTAGGCTTACATAAATATCATGGTACTATACTACAATACACTTTCCTGAAATACAGCAATGCTTACACAAATCTCAGGCAATATGCTGTTAGAATGTCTCAGCCAGCCAGAAGAAAAGTAAAATGCATATCAGTATAAATTCATTGATGGAGCAGCTTCCTCGTTTTACTTTTTGACCTGGTTTTTATTAAAACTTTGCTCAGTGTCTGAGTTTTTCCCATTTTATAAATGTTCTGAATGCTAAAATAATTTAAAATGTTTTTCAAGAATTGTTACCTGATATCTAATTACAGCTAAACATACAATTAAATGCATATAGTCTTGTGGATGCTGTTGGTAAACAGTCAAAACCAAAATCATTACTTCAGTAGCATTTTATAGTTTTGGCCTAACAAAACCAAGAAGATATTATGGAGTTCCTTACAAACAGGTGAAAACTCAGATAGTAATTAAAGTTTTTAATATAAAATAGGTTTTCCTAATACTGTATTATGAAGTAGAAGTGAAATTGTAAAATAGTATATTTCTAAATGTCTTTGGGCCTCTACAAAATCTTTTAAGATTCTTCAGAATGAGAGCCAAAGTATGGTTTTAATCTGACCATTCATTTGCTTAGCATAAGGAGAAGTCATCATGGCCATGAATATAACATTGGAAACAAAATTTCAGAACTTTCATATCTCAAGGGACTGGCTTTTTCCTCTACTTCAGATTTGTCATCCTAAAAAATCTTCTAGTTTATTCAGAAAATACTGGTACTTGATGCTTATCTCATTGGATAGATTAAGGTTTAACAGTGATGAGGCAGATTACGTATGTTTAAAGCTTCTGAAAGTATATATTTCTAAATCTCTCTAAATTAAAGTAAGTAAGTTAAGGTATTTGGAGAGCTGTCTCTAAAAACTGTTGAAGAATTTTTGCTGTACTGAATGTACACTTTGTACAAAGTATAGGTTTCCAGTGTATGGTATGCTACACCATATCAGTGCATATGCAAAACATACAGTATTTTTACATTTCAGTCCAGTCCATGAAAAAATAAAAAGGGACCTCATTTCAAATTTGTCAGCAGTAGTCAAACGGTCTAAGTTTTCTTTATAGTCTTCTGCAGTCGTCAGTACTGTCATGCTCAGGAAAGAATCCAGACTGCATCATGGAAATATAAAAGCCATGTCCTCACTAAATCATGGGAAGGGACAAATTTAAAGACTGGTCTTTTAAAAATAGGGGTTCCACTTCTTGCATTTTACTTTTTCTCAAGACAACATAAAAATATCTATATCCTCAGTAGCTCAATTGTATATGACTATTAACTACTCTATGAACAAATTCCCATTCTGTAGTATCTTGCTCTTGTTCAACTGACAAACATAGATTATACAGTCTCTTTCTCTCTCTTCACTGTTTTCATTTCATGGGCTGTGTGACCTTTCTAAGACAGAAAGTCAAAATAGAATACAGCAACAAAAAAGTACTAATCCCAAAGCTGGGCTGCTTGACATCTGCCTCAGAAATCCTGCTTCTGGGTATATGGTCTGTGAAACAAGGGATCATGATGCAGCCCCCAAAAAGTTCTGTAGTTATACTTTTTAAATTATACATGCAAAATATTTAGATGATCTGTGAACAAAAACCAATAATTAGGTAAGATTAGATAATAATTAATAAACTGAGATACTGTTTTTCAGTGTTCTGCTATGCTTCATACCCATATTTTCCTATTCTGTATATTGTCTGAATATGGTACCAGATTTTTCCCCAGATATGACCAGAGAGAACAGTGACATCACCATCTTCTACACCCAAATACTCTTTCTACAACTTTACCTATACCTCAGTTCAGCCAAATATTTCTATGTGTGTGGCAATTACATACTTTCGGGCTAGTGGACCATAGTGTTAACATATGAACGTTCATTAACCTCACAGGAAAAAAGAGTTGTTTAGTTATAGAAAATAAGTATCATCACCATGGGAAAGTCCTAAAGGCACCAAGAACCACAGAGTGTGAGGGACAGCACTGGTGGCATGTAGTTGACAGTCATGAAGGGACTATGTCACCTTTCCTGTGGGGTAGAGAAGTAGCCAGATTTTTAAAATTTCATATATGTGTTATTAAAATGCTTTGGTTTCCAATCTCAGTTTATTCTCTTCACTGTCATTTGGTCTTGCACAGTGGAAGCCAGCACAGCTTATCAAGTGCTTACTTATTTAGTTATACCACCGGTATTTTTGCCTTTTTTTTTTCCCCAACATGTTTCTATGTAGCTGATTTCTTCTTCCTGCTGAATTTTCTTTTTAATAGTGTAAATATTTCAGCGCTATCTTTGGGAAGCAAGCAGATGTCTTCATTGCCATGAAGGAATGTGCCCAGAGGGCAATTATCTTCTCTGCTTCTCCTTAGGCCTTTAAGAGCTAGACAGCCAATGTAGTCTTATCTATGTAATGAACAGGTAAGTAATTTCAACATTTCTGGAAAGCATAAATAATAATACTTGAAGGCATGTTTTACTCCACCCACCTGCAATGTTGCAAATAGAGGGAAATAGTATAAATGTACCAGATCACAAAGAACTGAAAGTTGTAGAATTAAAAGATGTATTTTTGGCAAAGCAATCAAACAGTTTGGGAATCTGGGGGCTTTGAAGAAGCTAGAATAAGATTTTACCATGTGTTCCTAGCTGAATATGCATTTTTTTACTGTCACCTGTAGCATGAGTCCATTATCTGGGCACCAGAGAAGTGATCACAAAGCTTTTCTCCTTCAGGCACTGTGGAGTAGTCAGAAGGGAAAGGTCAGTAGTTGATGTCATCAAGTTGTGTTTGACAGGGTGTACAAACCTATTAACTTAATTTTCTGGCACAGTTCTTACTGGAATTTCTGATAGCTACATGCCTATATTAACTACTTATCTGCACATGCAAAAGCCTTATTGGCCGGTTTTGCAGAGATATAAAGATAAAATATTTGGAAATCTCCCTCCATATCACACATAAGACACAGCATTGCTTCAGGGGAACTCCTGTTCTGCCTCTACCTTTCTGTACATAGTGACAATAAATAAGAGTTTCACTTCTGTACCAGTCAATTTTATACTTTCCATAAGCACTACATTCACTTGAAAGTGTTGTTCTTTTATGGAACCACAAAGGATGATATTTATTATAGTATTTTAAATCTTCATTCAAACATGCTAATTTTAAGCCTTTCACAAACACTGTATTCTACATTGAAAAGTATTCAGAAAGAATGTGCTCTTCCCCCTTCTTCTGCTACGCATAAAAGGCATTTAAAGGGAAATAATTCCTGAGCATTTAAACCCATAGAAAAAATAGCTGATTTGAATGTGATCTGAAGAAAAATATACGGCTGCTATATTCAATTTTCATGCATGCACAAATCCTTTCATAAATTATGCTATATTTTCTGTTTTAGTTGTAAAAATACTGTATACATGGATATTCCACTTTTTTAAAAGCATAGCTCCTATTTTATCAAAGTAGTTGCCAGTACACGGCACAAACATTTTTAGAAAAGCTAATATTTTAAAATAAAGGCACTACACAAAAGACTATAATCAGACAGTCAATAAATACGCATCTTACATTTCCTTTCTATTGCTGTAAGAAAGAGAAATAAAGGACAAAGCCACCCGCAATCAATAGCTAATTTCACTAAGGAGAATAGACGGTAGTCTGGTATCTGTATGTCTATGTGGTGTACTCACTTTGGATGACTCACCACACAGGAAGTTATCTTATAACAACTGGCTGAACAGAATAAGTTAGTAAAAGGGGAATTATGGGAGAATTTGTTTTAAAACTCAGAGTACCTGTAAAGTACTCTGTAAAGAAAAAAAAGCTTGAAAATAATATACAAAATAATATGGCTTTGCAAGAAAAAGTTTGAAAAATATCTGTGTTACAAGGGCAACTATAAGACATGAATACAAGAAGAAGCTGCCATCTCTTGCGTTAGGTTACAATGCAACAAATGTATATATTTAACCATTTGTAGATTAAATTGAACAATAATGCTAACAGTAGTACAAAGAGAATTTCCTAAATATAAACATTATTTTAATATAGTTCTTGGGGGTTGTTATTTAGATATTCATAAATCAACCCTTTTATGTTATGGTACTATAACTTCGAACTCTTATGTAAATGTCCCACAGATCTAAGGAGAGCAGTAAGTGCAGATGTCCTCAATTTATTAAAATAGAAGCATCATATTTAAGTGATGTACATTCTTGAGCTATATGTATTTACAAAGTAAAGATAACTGTGTTAAAGAGGCATACAGCTAAAGAACAGAAATTCATCAGCATGCCAAACATAGTGATCAATTCCCTCTCCAACTCAGTTACAATGAATATAAATTGAGAACAACACAAAGAAGTAGGCCAGCAGGAGGCCCCAAATGGAGCTAAAATTAAAAATAAATACTGTGGTTTAAAAACGTTCATTTTCTCATTCTTGCCCTGTAATAAATCCAGTGGAATACTGATAGCAATTGCAGTTTTCAATCAAAAATCTGTGCAGAGCTTTTTTTTTTGATCCTAAAGGGTAGAGTATTATTTCAAGGCTAAAAACACATTGAAAAGTTGTAACTCCAGCTAAAATTAAGCAAGCTGATTTGTTTGTTTAGCATGTGTCTGAGTCACAACATTATCCACTCGGATGTAGGCATTTGAAAAAAATTAAATTAACTAGATTTTCATGGCCAGAGGGCTATTCAGAAAGGCAAATCCACAAGTAGAACCCAAATTATGGACAAGTTCTAAAACAAAAGAGTTAATTAAAATATTACAGGGAAACTAAGACAAGAAGCAAAGAAGAAGTTTTGGCATTCTTGCCTGCCCCACCACCCTAACACATATTGCATACCAAGCCAGCAGTCAAGGGCACGTAAAGCAGCTTGATGTACTAAAGATCAGGTCATGGAGCTGAGCACACACTCAGATATTCTGCAGACACAGGTCACTTCTATACCAGCAAATTAAACATGCCTGAGAGTTTTGAAGGCACTGAGATAATTCCCAGAATGGCTGGCATCTACACTAAAAAACTACCAAGACTGGGTAGCTGAAGGCATACTGCCCATGGGGTATTCTTCTGAGCTGCTCTGACTGACAGACCATGCCAGGGAGTTGTTGGGGGACACAAATAGTTGAAACAGGCTAATTTTTTTTAAGGAGTGTGCTGAGAATTGCTGAACAAGGACAATTACATTCCCATGCCCTGAAGCATTCCAAACCACATTAGAACTGACTAGTATAGATGAATCCAGGTAGACTGACAGAGGAAGTGTTACACGGACACAAGAGCCTGAAGTCTTTAAAACCTGAGATGGGAGTCAGTTATGAACTTCTAAAAGTGCTTCTTAGCTCCAACTTAGAGCTGGCTGTTGTCACACAAAATATTTAGTGACAGTCAATCCTAAAATTTTTTACTGTGAGGGTGACTGAGGACTGTCACTGATGGAGACTGTGGTGTCTCCATCCTTGGAGATACTTAAAATCCATCTGGACAGGATCCTGGAAAAAATGGCTCTAAGTGACCCTGCTTAAGCAGGGGGATGGACCTCCAGATGACCTCCAGGTACCTCCCCAGCCTCAGCCATTCCATGATTCTGTAAAATGTTCCCACTCCCATGTCCCAGCAGTTTACCGCTTCTTGAAGTGTCAGCCCAACTGCTTGTGAGATTTTTCTTTGAACTCAAACAGGCCAAGGAGTAAAGAAATCCAGTGTAAACTAGTTCATGGAAATGATGGGGGTTAAAAACAATCCTGCCACACAAACAAGCAACAAACCATAGGGCAGGATTCTAATCTAATGGCAAGGGGTGAAGAGCAGAAATGCCATAAACTTCAGTTATGGTCAAAGCTTCTGCATCATGAAACTATGGCCTGTCATTGTTTGTGAGGACGACCATAGAAATAAAACTGGGTATCGTATGATGATGGCCTAAATTCAGCTTTTATTGCTCCATCCAGAATATTACATCTTGTTCTTCACACAGCTGCACTCACACACTCCGTCTGTAGAATCTTACATACCAACACTATTCTTAGCTCTGTTATCTATAATTTACCACTAGCCTTCACATATGATTGGATGTTCACCTCTTATTTACATTCTTTTCCATGGTGCTAGGCACCGCGGCCTTGCTGCATCCTCTGACAATGGCCTGTCTGAGATCTTGAGTTCATCTCACACAAGAGAAAGATACTAAAATACTTGCTTCTTTATACTTTCACCTGGTCTAGTTTGAAACAGAGCAGGAACACTTGCACTTGCTCTACCATGCACAGTTGCTGACAGGCGCTTCAGAAAGCTGAATAACTTTGTTACTGCCTCATTTGAAACTCTGTGCCTCACTATAACAATGCAGATATCTGAAACAGATGCTGGCACATTAAAAGTCAATGTAAACTGATTTCATGAAATCCCTTGTTTGACAAGGAGGACAGATACTTCTGGTGAGATGGAAATGCTGAATAATACTCATCATTTAAATTTGGAATCAGAGTCCAGAATCTGGCCTCCTCTGTGTACACTAATCAGGACTTAGTGTTTTTAAAAACTATCAAATGTATCTAATTTTGTGTTTTCTATTTTCTACCCACGGCCTTGTAATAGGAAGAAGGTAGAATTTCAGAAATGGACTAAATTACAATCCCAAGGTATTGGAATTACCAACTTTGAGGGGGATATGATCAGCAACAGCTGGATTAAGAATTATCAAGGTATACCCCATAGGAAGCTCCTGACAGCTCTACAGTTACGAGCAAATGTCTATCCCACTTGAGAATATCTGGTGAGAGGGAAAAAAGATGGATGGATTACATCGTGTAGGCACTGCAAGGCAGAAAACGAATCCTGCGCTCATATCATCGGCCAATGCCTAGCTGTTAAAGATGCGAGGATAAAACGCTATAATTACATCTGTGAAATGCTTTCTGGCGAAGTGAGAAAGAAAGACTGGGTTGTTTATCAAGAACCTAATATAAGGGATTCAGATGGAGAGTTATTTAAACCTGACCTTGTCTTTGTCAAAGAGAAACAGGCACTTGTCGTGGATGTGAGAGTACGATTTGAGGGAGAGGGTAACACCTTGGAGAAGGCAGCGAAAGAGAAGGTTAAGAAATATCAACACCTTGAAAAAGAAATCCAAGAACTAACTAATACTGAAAAAGTCATTTTTTACATAGAAATAGAAAGGAAAACACAAAGGAAACATGAAAGAAAAGAGAACATCATCCTCGGTATTCTATAGCTGAAGGAAATTTCATCTCATCTTCCAGGAGTGTCTGACTATATCCAGGATATCCTTTCTGAGGATATCCTGTATAACCTCTACGCTTGGACCTCTGGTCACAAGAGTCATGGGGTCTCATGACAAGGAAGAGAGCTGTAATTCAACAGTGTTGATAGATGAATGGAAAGGGGAAGGTGGAGTTAACATTCCTCTCAGGACAGCATTTAGGTTTCTACTCGATTATTTGCTGCCTGGTTATATAAAAATCAGGTGTTTTTCCTTGAAATAAAAAAGTTGCTGTTTTTATTATGCATATAGACCTATGCATTTTATGCACTTACAACTGAAAACATTTTTATTATGGACATCCATATTGTTTTTCAGAGTATGGCATTCCATCTATTGACAATGTCTTCTCAATATCACAGTCATCAGGGAATTGTACTTCTATAATTTTTCCTAGGTCATAAGTGGAAATATGAACTGATGTTGCTCCCATAACCAATATCAGAAACTTCTACTGACAGTCACCCTCTAGCTACTCTCTTTGTGTCTACTCTTTACCCAGTATGTGATTTTTTTTACCATTTCTCCATTACTATTTCCATTCTGCTGGTAAACAAATAGTTTTCTAAGTGATAACATTTTGGATGACTTACTGAAGTATAAGGGTGTAAATTTCAGTAGAATTCCTATGTAATAGATTTGATTTGCTATACAGTAAGTATAGTTTGTAAACTCACAAAACAATTTCCTTTATCTTGAAAATTATCTAGTTTAGCATTAAAAGATATGAGCTAAATCTGGCACCATTTCCTATTGGCAAACCCAGTTTGCATTATATTTTGGAGTTTTGTATATAGGCCAAATCAATAGTTAATTTTACTATCAGTGCAAATACATCTGTCTAGACAGCAACTCAGTTCTAAATAGAGAATTGAAACAGAAAACAAAGGGGAGAAAGAGACTAATGCCTTTATATTTTCAGCAGTTCTATACTTGATAAATAACCTTTCTTCCTGAGTAGATAATTGCGATCTTATAAGCATCTCATGCTTCACATGCCATTTTGAAAGCAATAAATGAAGAAAAATTAATAAGAAGACAAATGTTACTTTCATAAGAATATGTGTAAAAGAAAATATAACCACATAAGCTTATGAATTACTAAATTTATTCATATTTTAATGCTAGCTCAAAAGTGGAATTTGGGTGAAAAATGTACAGAGAAAGGAATAGCTTTGCAATTCCATCTGTGCAAGAAAACACTCATGAATAATATTTATTATTTTTTCAAGTGGAAATGGTTGCCTGCATGAATTGAAATAGCACTACTGACGTCAATAAATAATTTTTCTACATAGTAAACAGATAGAAAGGTCAACAATGGTCAAAGAAAGACCATATAAGAAAAAAAAATTATTGGTACAAATCTCTATTAACATTTTTCTATGTTTACATTTCTAATTTGTTAATACCCATTTCCTCATTTGTTTTACTTCTTTGGCTTTTTCATCTTCACTAAATAATCTTTGCTCATGATTCAATTTTATGAAGTAACCTTGAATTGACAATCATTTTCAATGGACTGAAAATGTACTTGCAGATCATTGAATTACATTAGATTCACTCAACAGTTCAAGTGTTTTTGACAAACTAAATAAGACACCCCAAGAGTATGGATTTTTATTCTTTCTGTCATAACTGCTTTTCCATGTCATTTCACAAAATATCTCTAAAGTTATGTACCTATTTTCTAATTTTAAAAGTTATGAAATGATAAATAAAATCCTTATGTGCACAGAGGTAACAGATTCTCAGAGTCTTAAGCTAAATCCTAAATCACATGCATATCAACTGACAAATCAAATGGTATTACAAGCTTTTAGAATCAGGAACCAAGGAGCTGCAACATGAATAGAACATGCTCTGGGACCTGCTTTTGCATCTTTACACAAGATTCAAAGGAGAATATCTAATTAAGATGCAGACTGTGACATCTTTAAAGTCTTCCCTGTCTTTCTGTATGGTATATTCAAGAGCATATTTGTTTATTTCTATGAATATTTCTATGTACAATGTGAATATTTTGGTGGGTGTGAGTCATAAGAGTACATGCAGAAGTTGATTGCTGGGGAGGATGTGTGTGCACCCACATAAGCTACTCAGAGTGAGTAGTACCAATATCTCACTGCATAGGTCTGAACCAGACTGTACTCACTCCACACTTTTGTGCTAGTGCTCCTGATAGTCACACAACCCTGACTCAGTACTCCTACTACTCCTTCAACCCTCATGAATGCAAAGAAGTCAATCAACAGCTGTTACTTCTCTCTTCTTCATCATGCTCACATGCAGAATCTTACAAAATGAAGTATTTGCACAAAATGCAAAGGACATCCTTATATTTATGATTTTTATCCATACATGTGCAGCAGTTTTCCTAACTAAACCCAAAGGAAAAAAAAATATTTTTGGAAACGTGAACGTCATTAAAATGAATGCTTATTTGAATACTGAACAGCAAAACTACTTATCAGAGGTTCTAACTGAAAGCTCTTCAGAACTGGAGAAAATGCAGGAGTCATCCCAAACTGTGAGAGCTTCACATTCCTTTCTGTTGGTAAGTCATATTTTGAGCCCAACCACATTTAGACATGTAGACTGTCACAGGTGTCTACCTCCTGTATAAAGACTTCCTGGAAAAGGTGTATCCTGTAAAAACTTCGAAGTCAGTCCCACTTTGAGGAGGAACTTGACTAGACGACCTTCAGGGATCCCTGCCCTTAATCTTAAATTATTCTATGACTCTATGAGTCCTATACTGCCACTGAGTTCAGCAGACATTGGGTTGGACTGGTGTTTCTTGCAAAAGATGACATTAATTTAAAATTTTGTGTGCTAGGGCCATTAAAAAATATGATTCTGGGAAAAGTAATTTCTTAAAAATCCTATTATGAGTTAGTTCTATTTTTTAATTCAGAAGGAGGAAAAAAACTTAGAAGGATAATTGTTTGTGAAAAAATGTATTTGTTAAAAACATTTTTTCAAAATAATAATAATAATGGCCAGTCTTTGCGAGCGAAGATCCGGGGAAGGTCTTTCCACCTTCCAGCCTGCACATTGGATTTTTTAGGTGAGACACAGTGTGCGCGGAACTGAGCCCACCCTTTAATCCTAAGGTTCATCTGCCGGGGCCAAGCGAGCTTGGACGGTGGCAGCGAGGTCCTTAGGACGTAGATGGGTTGCCTTTAAGGGTAACGAGCTCCACCTGCCCGGGAGTGGCCCTGACCGGGAATCGAACCCGGGCCTTGGCGGTGACAGCGCCACGCCCTTAACCACTAGACCACCAGGGGCTCCAAAGATTTTGGTGAGTGGTATATATCAAAGCAGTTTTCAAAATACTGCTTTGATATATACCACTCACCAAAATCTTTAAAAAATCTTTCCCTTTCCATTATTCATAAAAATTTCAGAAAATAACATTGATAATTTTTCTTTAAAATGAATTTTAGATTAAAAGTCAGGTTTCCTTAAAAACATTTTTCAATTAAATAATTGATGTTCAATATGTATCACTGCTTTTTTTTTGTATGGCTAAAATAGTCAATAGACAGTGTAGTTGTTTTCAGAAGCTACAGTATTGGATATGAATCAGTTTTGCCATTTCACAGGAGAGCAATTTTTCTCCAGATATAACATTCTATACCAGCATAAGCTGGTTAACATCTGAAGCTTCTTAAACTGCAAAGAATACCAATGATCCAGATTTAAATAAGATAATATGATTGCATACCATCAGGGCTATACAGCATGCTGTTCTCATGTATGCTGGTGTCAGAACAAGTTAGCTTCCCTCATGGATTTTAATATATTTCAGTCAAATTTTAATATATTTCAGAGAAAAAAAAATCAGTACAATAAATGTCACAATTTCTTGTCTTAGTTTAATATTAAGGATATGTCATTAGACTAATTACAAAAAGGTAGTAACTTAGACAAACTTCCTAGGACACAGATACTCATTATGGGGTCAAGGAAACCAATTCAAGAAGAACAAGTAACAGTGGCAAGCTGCTGACTGAGATCTAATTTAACTAAGAAAAAAACCTGTTATCAGACTATTCTTAAGGTGCAAGTGAATCGGTTCCTTCCTAGTTATTGTCTCTAAGTTTACAGTGACAGGAAAGCATGCTTCAAAGGCTGGAGTAGTCTATTATTCTTTTTGACTTCCTTGAAGAAAGACTATCAGACAGGATCACTTGCTATAATAAAATGCTAGGAATAAAAAGCAAAGAATGAAGATTTCATGACAGCAGTTGATAGGTTTGCTGAATGCTGCAGATATGTAGACTTCAAAAGAGAACTAATAAGAGAAAAAACAGTCATATATATAAAAGGATCCCACTTCTGGGAAGAAACACTGTCACTCAGATTCAAGCACAGGCAATGCTACCGTTCCCAAAGCAGAAGTCCTGTATCAGGTGCCCTCAATACATGGAAGATGAGCCAAACAGAGCTGAAATAGCAATAGGAGCATTCTCATAATACAAAAATAGAGCTCAAGTAAGGACAGGGAGAACAATATCTCTTTACATGAGAGAACAGTAGAGCTGTAGAGCAAGGAGTACAATAACAAGCAACAGCTGGAAACTATAAACAGCGTAGAGCAGGACTGATGGAACTATGATATAATAGGTACTTTCCTGACAACATAGAGGCTGCCTAGAGAATCTGGAAATAACACTGATGTGATCAGTGTACATCCCAGGAAAATTTCACCATGCAAGGATCAAAATAGGCCAGAAAAATATACTGTGGTATTCATTGTTGAACTGAACAGACTATATCTTACATTTAAAACTAACATGGGGCAAGCAATGAAGTATTGCCAAGGAAAGAAAAAAAAAAAAGAAGTGAAAAAACCCCAAAACTACTTCAAGGCAATATTTGTGCAAAGCAAGACAGCTGTGAAGATCAGGTAAAATACTATATGGGCTCAGAGAAACAATGCTGGACATTTACTTCAAATGTAAGTAGATTTTTTTTCAGATAATTTCATTAAGAAATAAGGATTGATGGTATATCATTAGGTTCTAGACATACTGAAGAAGCCTGGTTCACCATCTTGATAAAATATGACTTGGCAGAGGCTGTTTAAACTATTCACATGAGAATGAGGGCTACTTAGGCTAAGTACAAAAAAGACTTAATCAGCAGCTCCAGGTGCACTCTGATGTCTGCATGTGGGAAATTAAAAAAAATCAGAGGTTGATAATATGAAATTAGATATCACTTAGTGGAGTGGGATTAGATTTAATAAGTGTTAAGGAAGCAACAGTCTTCACCCTCTCTTGCCCAAGTCATGGCTCCTGCGACAGGGGCTGATGTGTTTTCACAGCTCCTACATCCACATGCAGGCTGCACTGTGCCATCAAAACACAACGTTTACAGCAACAGCAAAACACCTCCTATTTTATATGTATAGAACAATATTTATGCATGGGCAAAACCATATGCTTTCTACAGCTAACTAAATAGTGATTCTGATATCAGACAATAAAGTATTCTCAAGACAAAAAGTCCCAGCAGGCCTTGGAATACTCCCTCTTGTAACAGTCCTAACCAAGTTTGGAAGATACTGCTCCAATGACCAAATATTTTCAAAAGTTAAATAGGTCTCAGCAGTACATTACTGACTTCTTTCCTAACAGTCTGAGGTGTGGAGACTGTAATGGATTACTGAGTTCAACTTCTTAATTTTTCAAAAAGACTATACTTACCATATGAGTAGGCAAGGAGCAGGTGACTTAGGAAGTATGTATCTAATCAAAGATATAGCAAGAGCCAGCAGAAATAGGATAATATCTGTATTATTTTAGTGTTAATACATTTGTGATATCCAAATATCCATTAAAATAGCCATTTATTTGGGAAAGTATTACATTATATAGGTAATACTTCACAAAAAAACATGAAGTAATCTTCCAATGATTGGAACATAGGGGCGCCAAGGAATTCACAAGAAAATAAATAAGAGAATTGATATCTTTCCCTGTTTTGGCAGTGTTAAATGAACTCCCCACCTACATTAGCAATAGATACATCTCTTAATGCTTTTGGAGCAATGCTCACACGCAGCAGCTATCAGTAAGCTAAAAACCTCTTTCCCTTTCATTCATGGTATTTTGCAGGCAAACACTCTACTCTTATCGCATTAATAAGGACTGAAGAAAACAACCATGAGGGATTCACATCCTAGCAATGGCATAATGCTAAAAACACATCTAAGCCAGCCATTTCTCAGAGGTCTTCTGCAGCATTGCATTTTCCTCCCTTTATCCAATAGCAGAGTAATCCAATAGCTCTTTTTCACCTGAGATGTATTTAAATCCCTCATTGATTAAATAAATCTGAGCTGAGATCTCTACCCACCCAAAATAAAATAGCATAGAGGTGGCCTTCCTTGCCATTTGGAAAATCCTTCTTCTTGAATCAATTCTTAAAACATAGCCAGACAATAGACTGACTCTAAGTTTTAGAGCTTAGACAGATGAAGGAAGTATTCCCATCTCAGATAAAAGTTTTGCTAAGAAATCTGAGAGGGAAACACAAAGAAACTGTCATAGTTAAAGCTGAGGGGAAGGGTGAAAAAGAACCAGATGTACATCATCTGCATCCAGAGTGAGTGCTCTAACCAGCCTTTTTTGGCTATGCTATATGCAGAACATACTCTTCTCAGAGTGCAGTAAATGATGGTTGGGTCAGATTGTGCAGAAAAGCTAAAAGAAGTCCCTATACTATGGCTCTTGGTGCATACCAGTATAAGAGAAACATGGATCTACTCCTCACTATCAAAAATTGATTGCTTTTGGAAATTTTACTGCAGAAATTGAACATTTTCAGCACCTCAGGAAACATTATGACAACGTTAACTTATTGGGTGGTTATGTGCTCGGATCCAAATTTGAGACTAGTCTGGTAGAGAAGTTAGAAGAGTCTCAATTATTTGTAGCTGTAGTTCTTGGCATACTGACTGTATTTTTCAACATACATAATTAAATAAATAAGTAAATATAATACCACAAGCCCTCAAGTGTCACAATTTCAGTCATAACTAGTAGGTGACCTTCTGCAACAGATATAAACAGCCCAAAAATGCAACAGCAGCAATATTTTTTGCAGTCAGGGTTAACAGACACTGTATGAGAGCTTCAATTAAATAGTTTCTAATAGAAGTTGAAAGAATAGTGGGAATCAAGGTCCATAGTGACTTAATGAAAGTAACAATCTCATTATTAGCCAGCTAATAATGAAACTGTCAGCAATTGAGATGTATTCAGCTAATCAGCAACAACAAAATAAAGCAAAAAAACCCAAACAAAACAAAAAACCCCACTCATTTTGCTGTAAATGTTTGTATCAAAGGAAGTAAAGTTCTGACAAACCTTCTGTTACATGAGTTGGAATGCAGTTACTGACCTATATGCATTTGATTGTATGCCTATGGAAGAACTGCACATTTTATTACAGTACCATGTCCTAAATGCAATTGTTTCAGAAAAACAGAATCTAGCAACTTGTTTAGTAGTCTGCCTTGAGCAGGTAAATTCAGGCTCTTTTACAGAATGTGAAATATTTGAAATGAAAAACAACTACCATACAGTATAACCTGACATTGTTTGTTCTTTTGTTCACTTTCTGGATCGAAATATATAAATTTGTTGTGGCTGATCATTACTTCCAATATATAATTTGCAGTGTTTACAGTACCTGCAACTATTCAGGGTATATAGAAATGGAAACAGATATTTGAAAAACATCTAATTTTTCCCAATTTGATTTGTCACACTGGTTTTCAGTGTAGAGATCAAGGCTTGCCATTTTTGCACAGAACTTTGGTTGTAATTATTGCATTAACTGAAAGGCTGCACTTTTACAATTATTGTTGGGATACATAGTGAGCAACAAAAACTTTAAGAGGACTTATAAACTAGGTTTGTGTAGCTCATCTAGGATTATATTGATTTTCCAGAAAAAAAAAATATAGTAGAAGACAATATGGAACTTATTTATTGGAGTCATTAATTCAATAAAACTTTAACTAGCTCAGCTTTCAAAGCATTTTAGTGCAAGAGACACCAAACCTCTGGAACAGCTCTGAAGTTGACAGGACCCAGTTTGCACATGTGTCAATTTTAAGGCTAAAAAATCACTTCCTCAATTAAGCTGAATTCCATACAACAATGAAAGGCACCATATCTAAAAGCAGCTTCTAAACAGGTCACAGACAAAATTTCTTGTATACAGCCACTCATACTGTTGCATTCTTAGCATTCCACGGTTTTGACCCACAACAACCAGGACTGTTGTATGCAGTGCCCAAGCAGAATTTATGGAAGAGTTTAGGCAAGGGACTATTCCTGCATGAAGCCTTTGAGAGAAGGGGGAAAACTATGTGCAGCTTAGAACCACTACAGGTTGGTTCTTGGCCCATTTTACTTTTTTACTAATACAGCTAGTTTACTTACTTACTAATACAGCTGCTACTAGAAATTGGTAAAATCACTACCTTTATCAAAAAACACTCCAGAGAAAGCCTTCAGAAATTAAACATCCACAGGAAGGCCATCAGTTCTCTGCAGAAAGCCTTGGGTCAGAGGCTGATTGAACACAAATGAGGAGAGTTATACTGATTTTGAATGAAGTCAGTAGTACTGTGATGACTTCCATGTGAAAGAGATGTGGTTCTCTGCATCCTAGTGTTATAAATTAGTATAAGAATTTAGACAACTCATTTCCAATTAAACATTGATGAATTTATTAAGCAAGCGATAATAAAGCAAAGACAGCGCTGGGTGGTTTGGGGAGCAAGTGCCCCGCCCGAGACACATACCAAAATGTAGTAAATGTCCCTTTTTATACATTTTCAAGTCCCAGGTTTTGAATGCAAATGCGTTGTGGCTGCGAGTTTCTGGCTTGTTGCTAAGTGGTCATCTGGAATTTGTCAGGGATGAAAGTTGTAAATTCCACCGGTACTGATACTTGTTTGTTTAGCAAGATGTCTGTAATTAATTTTACTGACACTTACTTGATTAACAGGATGTCTATGAAACTTATCTTGTTGAATTATAACAAAAGTTTCTTATTCCCTCATACACATAAGATTTTATGAACAAAGTTAACCCTTCTATTACACTAGTACAAAATAATCTTCATATAAAGTCTCAGTTTAAACAGTTCAGAGAGATTTCATTTGTCTGGAAAAATATCTTCTGAACTGTGTTTGGTTTGTTGCTCTCTGTCCCTAGATAAAAAAGGGATTATAGCTTTAAAGGTAGAGAGAAGTGGAGCTAAGTTAAAACTATAAAGCACTTCATCCATTTGTTCCTACAGAGAATCGCTAAATGCAATAAATCAGGTGCTATCAAAATCTGGGGGGAACTGGTTCAGAATTTCACTGACAGAATCATGACGTCTGCTTCTTCCATAGAATAACATAATAAGAAACAAAACCAATTATGTAGACCATAGCTTTGAATGGCAGAGCACAATTTTAAATTGGTAGAAAGGCAAACTATTTAAAGGTAATTACTTTACTCTGTATTTTTAGACATCAGTAATTTAAAATAGAGTTTTAGCCTCTTTTGGGCAGCTAATGACAGGAGAGGTATAATGACAAGCCCTTTCATGGGTTTTCAGATCCAGTGTCTAGTCATTAGCTGCCAGGAAATACACGACTTAAAAATTATTTTATTGCTCAGTTAATATAGTAAAACTTTCTGACATCATAAACGTTTTAGAAAACTGGCACATTTAAGCCTTCTATGTATTGCTGCTCTGTAACTATTACATAGCCTATAGCTGCTCTGTAGCCCCTCCTTTTCTATTGTTTCCTATTTTTCCTTTTTAAAAATGAGAATTGCCTCATCTGTAAACTTGCAGTTGCAGTCTGCAGTCTGCAGTTTTTACGCAAACCTTCATTATTCCAAATGCAGACTGACACATCTGTCATAGAAGACTTTCAAAGGCAAAGGAAATTCCAAGCTGACCCTCAGGAAAGGGAAGTCTAGACTAAGAAAGGGGAGTGCTTTCTCATGCACTGGTAATAATCCAATTCTCTGTGGAGCTCTGCATGATATAGTGTAATAGAAGAATGCATGAATGTTGAAAAGTAAATAGGTGAAGCTTACTAGTTTTGCACTGAAAAGTAGCCCAAGTAATAAATACACACAGGCCTCATGTGGGATCTGTTTAAGAGAAGGTGGGACTCCAATAGCTCTGACAGACTTGACAAGTCCTTCTGTTTGAGCATTACATTTTGGGTAACCCTCCCTTGGCCAGGATGACTAGAGACAGATTTCTAAGGTTTCTGAATGGAGCTCAGGGAAAAGGAGGATTGAAAACCCATCTAATTGAATAGTTAGATTTTGCAATTAAAAACTGAAGCAGCCTCATGTTGTCAGAGCATTCAGACTTCCAATTTGAGTCAGAACCGAGGAAAAGACTCGTCCATGCACAAAGAAATTACTTAACCATGGGTATATAACATGGGCAGAACAAGGAAGGTGGATAAATCTTGCAAATCCCTAAAAAAACCTTTACAAGTTGCTGCAGGGTCATATTTTTATCTTATTGCTTGATTTCCCAAAAGATTGCAACTATACTTTGAAGGTAGAAAAAACTGATTTTCACTCAGACCTATTTGGGAGAGAGAATGCTGACATTTACTGACATTCTCTAAGCATAGATAATGGAGCTACATCTCTGAGAAAACATCTCTTAGTTAGATCATGCTGTAAATTGAACTTGCATTTCCTGACTATCCATAACCCTTTCCATTGTTAGGCAAAGGACTTTTACTAAAGCACTACCAAAAAAATCCTGCAAAGTCACATATCAACAGGGATATATTAAAACTGATATAAAACCCAATTCTAATCTCAGTTATTGATCGTAGTTTGATTTCCCTAAGGTCAGTTTGTCGTGGAATACCTGGGAAGAGACTAGGTCCCCAAATCAATTTTTACAAATAAGAAAACTGGCATAAAAAGAATTTAGAAAATAAGTCTTCTCTTTTGGATTATGCAACTGTACACTTTGTGTTATTTCAGAACCTTGATCTAAACTTTTGGGTAGTATTTAACCCACAGACAGTGAAAAGGTCTTTGATAACCTCCAAATCACACCACATATTTCCAGTGAACCACCTTGGGAATTTAATTCCCAGAAAGAACACAGAAACACCTCAGGAAAGCTTTGACTACCCGAGAGCTAACTGAGGCAACTAAACCCTTTCAGGCCCTTCACTTTTAAAGGATATTAAACTCACACAAAAGAGAAACAAAGAGGATTTTGCTGGCCAAAAACTCATTCACAGAGCAGCGCTCTGGAAAGACATAGCAACAACCTCAAATACCTCAGTTTTTATTTTGGGGGAGGATTTCTGTTTGTCACACTAAAAAGAAGAAATAGGGCTAAAGACATTTACATGTCTAGTGTCAAGCTGGATAAATCCAAAATCCTTGCCGTAAATCCCTAACTGCAAAATGAGTTCAAGCCTGAGCCTTGAGTGAATACACAAAAAGCTTAAAAAAGAATCTTAAAAAGCATAGTGATGCTTGGCTATGCAGTGGCATTTTTCCTGAGAATTTAATAATGTATTTGCCATGAGCCAAGTTTAAACCAGCTTTGCACCTCATGTAATGAAAAGCATTTAGGTCGAATGACCTCCCAAATTGGCTGTGGGATGACCATATGAGCCAATAGGAAGGACATAAAGGTTACATTTGGGTATGTGCTGACTTTTAGTAGATTACATATCTATGGTATCTCATTTAAATTGGTTGTTCTCCATATTGATTTACTGAGGAAGTTTCAGTCAATGACAAATTTCTGCTTCACTGTCATTTTCCATACCCTGGCCTCCAGAAGAACTCCATCTAATCAGACTTGCACAGACTGTACCAAGGGAACAGACTCACTCCTCAGCAAGTGATGTAGCTGGTACCTCCATCTGCTTTGCCTTGGGAGTGGAAGACCTCAGTATGTGGAAGTAAGATTCGGAAGCATTTCCTCACCTTCTGAATTGCTCAGGAAGCATTTGGAGCCAAGACCCTCTGACAGATGACTGTTTCACTTAGGTCTAACATCAGTGATCCGTATGGAGTACTATGTGTCACTTCACAGAGCAAACACTGACCAGCTGATTTAAGATGATCAGGTAGATCATCCCATATTTACTTCCCTAATCAAACAGAAGCATGATTATAATTAACCACAAGCATATTTCAGACTTTCAAAATCTATCTTAAAAATGTAAAATGCAAGTTTATATTTGCATTTAACTGTTCTATAAAATTATGTTAAATATTTATGTTACTATTTAAATTCATAGAGAAGAGAAATAATCATTGAAAGTTAATTGCAATTCTAGACTAAGATTTTATGTTCATATCAACATGAAATAAATTCCCAAAGTAAAATGTTCTTTTTCTCTGAGTAATTACTGAATAAAAAGTCTCAGACACAAAAACATCCAGTCAAAACAACTTACTCCATATCTGAATTAAAAATATGCATGGTGTGACTTATTCTTTGACAATTTCTTAATATTCTTGAGTTCCTCAGAATTAATACATTTCTGTAAATTTATCCAGGGGATGGATTTCTAACTACACTAATAGAGTGCCATTTTCATTACATTTTCAGCAAACTCTTTTTGTTAATAAGGGGAGATTTTCCCATGTTACACTGCAAAACTTCATACAAAATTAATTTGTCCAGAGAGATATATATTTTAAGGTGTTTGCATAATCAGCTTTTCTTCCAACATATTTCGTACATCTAGTTTATTCTCTTGTCTCTGTCCTTCTAATCACTAACAAAGAGTGTAAATAATGCTCTCAATAATAGAGTATTACTGAATCTACACAACTCCTCAGATATGTTAATGATAATTTAGAAAAAACACCAGGTTTACTTCTAAAAAGAGTTATATGAGGAGATAGTTATACAGTGATATACAAGTTGACAGTCTGGAACTGATTTGGGACTCAGAAGATAGTGAGTCAAGTCTAACTTCTGACCCTGCTTTACCATCCTATTTTCAGAAGATCATGTTCCTTTCTTGTTTCATTTTCCATTCATTTCCCATTATTTGGAAGACTGAGATAATGACCTCTACTGAACAGATATATAATAAAGGAGTAAAGTATATTTTGCCTGGACAATTTTCTGCTATGACTGATCTGGGAAAACTGCTATGATTCAAGACACTAAGAAGTTTAATTTATCCTTAAAACATCTGGGTTGCTTTGTGAAACTCCTCTTAGTTCAGTAAAAATACTGAATTATACAGCGTTATTAGTAAATGTAGGTGACTTACAGGTTCAGTGCTTTGATGTCTGTGAAAAGTCATGCTGTTGAGCCATATCAAACTCCTGTTTGTAAGCAACCAAAAGGGCTAAAAGTTTATGTTGAGATCACTGTACCAAGTATGTTCCAAGTGTGAAGGTTTTGTGTTTGAAGTATGCATCTAAGTAGATCCTTTCTATGTCAGAGAAACAACAGGGCCATTCTTCCCTGCCTTTACCTTCTTGGCATGTCTCCTTTTCAATTCCTAACAATAAATTGCAAGCATAAAGTTGTGAAATTATATATTCTTTGGCAGAAGATGCTGCCTCATCTTGCCCAATTCTGACTTCAACCATCTCACCAACTTCTATCAGGAAAGTCTTTGACAACAGGAATGATATTTTATGCTTCATATGCAAGACAGAAAACTGGGGCAGCAATGACTGTGCCATAGAGCTGAGGGAATCACTTAGAGTTAATAATTTATTTGCTGGATAGAGCTTCCTTTCTTCTTTTTTGAACAGATGTGAAAAAGCATCTTCCTTTCAGCTGCAAGAGAGACAACGGTACGCTTGAGTGGGTCACTCAGGGTGAGCAAGAGGCCACAGTACACCTTGCACTGATATAGCTTGCCTCCTTGATGAAACCCTTCGAGCACAAATCTTTAAATGATGACCCACCCTTTGGTGTATGGTCACATGTATTTGCTGATTTGTGACCCACCCAGGCTGACATGTAGGCTACAGAGCACCTGAAGAACCTGGGGTTCTCTGCTGCATACACCTGAGACCTGGTTTGGGCATTCACAAGGCAAGAATCGATAGTGCAAGACTCATATACACTACAAGGTACACCTCTGAACAGAAACCTGAGATTAGTTTAAAGATTCATAATAATAGTATTTTTTTATTAACATTAGCTAAATTTTCTCTGCAAATATACATGGTAATACTGTAGTAAGCAATTTACTACAAGTATAGAATAAAAGAAAACATTGAAGACTAATTTGATTTTGACCTTTTATTATTTATCTGTAGCGACAAACAGAAATGGTGCTTTTGCTTGATGTACTTTTTCGTCTATGTGAACACAAGTCTAGCCACAAAAACCTAACTTCATAAATTTTCTATCCTACAAATATTTCTGCCCATGCTTGGCCATACTGTAAGATTATTTTGACTGTGCATTACTGTTATGAATATACAAGATGTTTGCAGGAACAGATGATGATGATGATGATAATGATGATGATGATGATGGGTGACTACAGTTGCAAAGGACAGCAGGAGATTTTAGGCAAAGTACTGCAGCTAGCATATAAGCAGTCATGTTTTCTTCTTTGTTCTCTGCTGGGCAGACCAGAGCTTAGAACTAATAGTTTTTTGTTCGTTTTCAATAACTGTATATTAGAACTACAAGTATTACTTTCATTGCTATCACCCACTATTCAGTAGCAATACATATTTTAAGCAGCCTCTCAGTAAATTAATTTCCTAGAATTTTCTTGGAAAATGAGCACAAAACAAGTTAGAATATCGCCGTGGAAAATTCAATGATTCATTTAAAGAAATATTTGCAGATTTTACCCCTTATTATCTGCTTAGCTATAATCATCTACAAAAAGGAAACTTATAAGTATTCCTTTTTTGGTGCATCAAAACTGAAAATTCAGTTAATATTTTTTAAGGGTTGAAAGTCTTCCTGAAAAAGGAACCTGGCTTTTCTGAAACTCTTCCATGTATACAAATGTATATGTGTATTCAAATCATAGACACACATCAAGAAAAAAATTATATCACGTATAAAAATGTACACCAACTGAAACAATAACAGAATTTCTGTAAAAGACTTATATAAACTACCCCAAACTATAAGTTTGGAAATTCTTTTGGAGACATAGTTATGGAATAGCTGCAGTGAAGACAAAACTACTGTTCAAGTCAAGACAAGTATTACTCTTGAAAACTGGAGTGACTGGAGTGCCTTCTGCTCTTTCTTCCTTTTCAGGTCCCTCAGCTGGTGAAGGTCTCTTCACGTCCCAGCAGCAGCATTCACCAGCGAAATTGACTTCTTTGTGGACTGCCTGCCTGAAAATGTATCTTTTGCCCCACAGAAAAGTAAGGCAAAGGACTTCTTTGCTGGGATCTACTGCAAGCATCTGCCAGGTGGATACAAGAGGGACTTCCAGAAAGCCCCTTAGCCGCTTTGCAGTTGTTATTCTATTCAGAATGCAGCAAATCGCTGGATAGCCATAGGATCTGAGAGATGAGTATAAAATAAATCACAGCCACATTTTACCATTTCGGCCAAAAGTCTGGGGGTAACTGCACTGTGTCATCTTTAAAATATTTTTCATCTCTTACTGTAATAAATTAGAATATTTTTTAATCTCTAGTTATAATATATTTAGCCTACCATTGATCCACTAACACTTGAAGTACGATTATTGTAAATGGTGATGACATTTTAAATTCTACTTATCACCAACTGTTCTATTTGACAAATGTTCTGGTTTGTCTTTTATTTTCAATGAAGCTTAAAATAAAAAATCTTTTTTTTTCTTTCTGTCATTGTTTTTGCACCAGTATCATTGATGGTTTCATTCATGTCAGCACAACTCAGAAATGAGTTTTAGATGAGTTGAGCTGCTTTTGCTGACTAAATTTGCAGCAGCAAAGCATAAAGCATTTCAAGTTCTACAAAAGCAATCTTTTTATTATTTCTTTTTGAGAGACTGGTGGTTTAAAAAGAAAATAGATACACAGATTTCAATACGCTTTTTTTTTTGTAATCTCCACACAATGAGAGATTTCTTTGTGCTACAAAATTATCAGATGTTATATAGATTTTATAGAATGCAGATAGATTTTTGTTATTTGGCACCTGCAAAACATGCACATTAGCATATACCTAAATTGTACAGCTGTTACAGTCACACAAGATTGTCTCTATAATAAAGAAATTCAGTATATCCAACCAAGCAATATATATGTATATAGAGTTCATATATATGTATGTGTATGTGTGT
Organism: Myiozetetes cayanensis; assembly: GCF_022539395.1. Lineage (NCBI taxonomy): Eukaryota > Metazoa > Chordata > Aves > Passeriformes > Tyrannidae > Myiozetetes > Myiozetetes cayanensis. Next base: position 23,300,804 of record NW_026087521.1, on the reverse strand, counting down.
ATACATATGTAAAGATGCATTCATTCACATAAAATAGTTATTTGCAAGAGGTGCTGATATGTTCTGTGGTGTGTGTCTGTTCTCTCAGTGAAATTAAATGCACATCACACTATGTCTTCTCAGCTGTTGCACACTGCCTGGTTTTCAGTTTGGCACTGTCTAGGTATGCAGCTACAGATGGAAAGTCAGTATGTGTGATATGCTTTTCACCTGCCATAAAATACCAAAATCCCTTTGTCGTTTTGTATAAACAATTTGCAATTTATTTAGCTCTCACACAGGGAATTCCAAAATAACTCATTAGAATGTTTAGTATTATTAAAAAAATAATTAATTTTTAAAGCAATGAGAAAGGAATCCAGTTTTAGAAGCTTTTACATTCTATAATTTCCAGATCTGTAACCTACAACACAGGATGAGGGATTAAAATTATGTATGAGGTTCTGTATTTGAGTCTCTGATACGACTTTTATGTATTGACATCTGGAACAAATGGATTAGTTGTATAATTTAATCCTATCAAAGACAGTTGTAGTTTTCCTTTTCCACACTGTGCTAAATGCACAGAAGCTTCATGCAATAGCATATGACTATCTAACAGAAATTACATGACACGGAAGGGATGATGACTTAGGACATATGATATAAACAGCTTTGCAGCCCATCAGTAGATTATTTCAACTGAGGTCATAATTCACTTTTCAGTACATGACCTTTTGTATGTTTTACTAAGTAAGGAGTATTTTAAGGCTGTCTTCTTGACCTTGCAGAATAACCTTCAATGAAAAGGGGGTTTACAGATATCTCATAAAAATCTCCTGGAATCTGTTTACCTATTTTTCTCTTAATGCAGTAGTATAATAAATATTAAGAGTAAAGAAGAATATATTGATACTACAAGTAAAGATGAGAAGCATTTACTTGCCTTTCTCTATCAACAATACAGAAGATAAGAATACTATCTTGAAATAAATTCTTAAAGTGGTAAAACTTAGATGAGATGCATCCCACCCTGCAAAGTGCCTTTAGAGAGCCTCTGCATCTTTCTTCAGGCTCCTCCCTGGGGCTGATTCTTTACTGAGTAACACTTCATGTTGCTAACAGTCTTCATTATAACCTTGTAATGTCATAAAATATTCATATGTCATCCCAAGAATTATCTTTTGCTTCCTTACTTCATAAAATCATTAATATTTGTACACATCAAATATCTAAAGATTCATTGGACAATAAATCAGTAGTTCATGCACAATACACAGTACTAAATATCATTAGGATTTCTTATTGTAGCTTGCAACAAAAGCTGCTCTTTACAGCTGACATCAGTAAACCTACTGGGTTTTGGGCTTGGTTGTTTGTTTTGTTTATGTTTTCCTGAACAATAAATAAGGGGATCTTTCAATCTTTTCAGTTAGATACAGGCATTTGATAAATGGGATGAAGTAGCATGTGGACAGGAGTGTTTAATTTTTATATTTTAAGCCTAAGTTGTATTTGAGACTCTATATATTTAGCCTACTTTGAACACTGTAAGTAAGTAAGTGACATAAGTATGTAAGTAAGATGTAAGTAAGCATATAAGATTATGAATTAATCTTACTTACACAGTAGGAGAAAGATTTTTTGTCAAGAAGTAAGAGTGACAGAAATAAGAACACTTATTAGCTTATTACATGTTTTAATTGTACTGTAATACATGAAACAATCAACCAGTACAAAAATAGAAGTAAGCAATGTCCAAGAAAAAGTAAGTTTTCACATAACCATTCTGAATCTAATGCAGATGTTTTGGATGGCTCTTCAGGGTAAGAAATACCTATTCATGAGTGTAGCAGTAATCATGTAATTATTGGGAGGATTAAAACGTAAAAAACATTCACTTTCACAATTACAGACTTAACCAAACAGCACAGTACAAAGCTGAAAGGGAAGTACGTATATTTTGCTTCAGATAATGATGGATTTTCTGAGTGGCTACTGTACTCTGCAAGTTCCTTTCCTGAGACAATTCTCACTGTAGAAAAGTTCTTGTTTATAGACTGCAAGAGGAATCACGAGTTTTAAAACTGGGCCTTGGTACCTCAGTAGGATTTCTGCACTGAATATCCCTGTGCCCACACCAAGCCCTGTGGAAGCTCATGGTACTTATAGCGACAGCAAATTTTGTATTTGCTGTTTCTACAGACTCAAACCAAATGGAGGATGAAATATTAAATTCCTACTTTAGCAGAGAAACCTGTATCACAGCCTAAATTAATTCATAAGTTTTGAAAAATCTACAGCAAATAGGATATCTGTGTTTTATGATCTTTTTCTTCTCTGAAAAAAACCCCAGCCTTTGAGTCAAAATAACTTTTAATAGTTTTGTCTGAAAGGGGTTAATATTTCTTTTTTATTGTTTTGAAATTACTTTTTGCTTTGTTAAATGCCAAAACTGGTGAAAATTTTAAAAAATAATGTAAAATTTCCAAATGAAAAGTTTCTACTAAAATTTTATTAACATATTCATTTGTTTTCATTATTTTCTTTCAGTGGTGCAATCAATGAATTTTACCTCTGTGATCACAAACAACAGTGCTTTGGGTTTTTTTATTTTTTTCTGTTCAGGCAGTGAACTGAAAAAGAAATAAAAGCAATTATTTGCAGTTCCACTACTCTACTACCAATCATAAGATCTTTTATTTGAAAAGCTACCTGCTTGTCAATTACATATCCAATACAAAACAGAGAAAACCAGAAAGCAATAGTGGTAATTTATCTACCTCTACAGTTTTACCATGAAAAATGTACTTCTCTATAAAAACTTTTTTAGACTAAGCTTGAAATGACACAAACGCACATTTCCTACTTTTCTATAACAGTGTATGTACGTACAGCTCTCTCCATCTGTCATTTCTGTTTTACGTAGAGTCACGATATTTACATTCCGACAAACCAAATGGTAAAAATCTATTATTCAACGTAACACTGGATTTTGTAATTTCCTAAAAGGCTGAGGGTATTTAACCAGATACTGTAGTTGAGCTTTCCATATGCAATGAAACACAACTGGAAATTATGAATTCAGAAGAAAGGTGGGAGCATTTATGATGTGACATTATAACTTTAAAAAAAAAGAAAATGAATTCTTTAGTGCACTTTGTTCCTATTAGTCAAAGGAAAGAGATCAGGAGAACCTGATGTTATGAGGTGTTTCTTTCATAGCAGAAAGATTTCTTCAGTGATAAAAATTACATTAAACACTAATTCTACCTTTGAAATAAGCATTTTTCATCATAAATCAACAAATCATTGTGATAATAAATAACGTATACTGTGCCTGGTTTTCATGATAATGTTCTGTAAAACCTCCGCTGCATTAGATTTGCACATACCCATACATGCACGCAAGTCTATTCCAAAATGTTTTCCTGAGATCCCCACAATCTACAAAGTGCTTGAGCTGACATGGACTAGGGTCTAAACAGAGGATATGTCTCTGAAGACCTGGTGTTCAAGAACAGCTGCTGATCTACACACACCTCTGGCTAGTAGCAGCAACTACTTACATTAGCAGCTCTGGAAAAAATGAAGAGGGATTCTCACTTCTCAGTTGTAATTCTTTGATGTAATTCAGGGTTATGGCAACAAGGCAAAACCAGACTTTGTTCTATCCCTTGTAACAGCTCAATGTAACCAAAGTTTCACCTAAAGGCAGAGAAATGTGGAAGTCCACAATAAAGAGAATGGAAGAGAATGTGTCTAGATCTCTCTTTTCTTGAGTAAGCTGGACAGAAATTCTCAGAATTAACATATCAAAATAAGGATAGATGGCAATCTGTAGCTTGGTTTTCTAGGTAATTGAGCAAATTTCCAAATAAAGTTAATTTTTTTCACTTTATTTCTCTCTGCACTTTGTCTGTCAAACTCACAGTCATTCTCAAATGTCACTTTAGAGGGGTAAAGAGATTAAAGATAAACAGGTTTTATAATTTCATGAAAACTGGCAAGTGGATGGAGAAAGACACCCTATTATTATTCGTTGTGACAACAGCTAATGAGATCACCCTTCCTTAGATATCAGACAGGAGGGAAATCAGAAATCAATGGTTATGTTGCACACAGTACTACTCTTTTTTTAAAAAGCTTTCCATGTTACATTATCTTCTGCCCTAATTGCTATAACCAGAGGATGAATTAGAGGAGTATGGTATGGGGTTTGGAAAGATTGATGTCCCATCTAGACAACATTTTCATTCAGCATAACAGTTAAAATTAGATGACAAAACTCATTGTGAATTATATGAACACTTTGCAGAGGCTAATGAGAGCAAAGCAGAAGCTGCAAATGGACTTTGACCCTTGCAGAATGCTCATTGATTTTAGGACCTTTAGCTAAACAAGTGGTTTTAAGTTTTTTCTTCTAACAGAGCTGTACTTCTATAAATGGCCCTACTGCCTGATGTTTCACCATTCTACTTTCTATTGCTTTAATGTGAATTAGATTGAACAGATCTTTTTTTTTAAATTCACATAGTGTATGTTAAATGTCTGGACTGTAATTGCTATTGTGCTGATGCTATTTTATGTTGTATCATATAGCAGTCCTTTCGAGTGACTGAGCAATGCTAAATACATAACTGAGAGGAAACTAAAGATCTGACATCGTGATCATTTGTTCCTTATGATCTTGCCTCAATAGGTTATAATTCAGTTTAGATTTTTTTTTTGCTATTTATGAACAATGAAACTGCAGCAAGATGTTTTTAGTTGGCAAACAAAGCTACAACTTCCTTATGAAACAAGTATGATTTCATTGAAACATAATTCTTTTAACTTGGACAGCAATAATTTTGTGCAAGCTGGCAGACTGTCTTAGCAGCATAACTTATAACTGAATAACCTATTCTGAAATCTGTCTTCGAGGTGAAGCATTGTTAAACAAGAAATAAAATATAGTTTTTAACTCTGTATTGAAGCTAAGTAATTAATAAATCTAATGCCTCTCTATGACATGTATCTTTTGGGAGTATGTAGAGTATAGAGTATAATGACCCTAAATTTAGGGCCATTTTGAATTGTAATGTCTCATATTTATGCCTGCTATGTCCAGATGACATCCACTAAGAACATGAAAGCAAGCCTAACTAACATGTTTCCCAGAACTTGTAAACTGTCCACTCTTCTACCTTCATTTATGCTCCAGGGGAATAAAATTGTTATGAAAAAAATGCTAGCTTTTCTGATTTTTTTTTTAATTTTATTTGAAAATTACTTTAATGGAAAAAAAATCATGGGTAAAGTTTTGTTTTTGTAGACAGATTACAAGACATTTTATTTCATCTTTTCTCTCTGCTGGAAGCTTGCACTCAACACTCACTACAGCAATGCCACCAGGAACACCACAAAAAAAATTATTTCCTCCCTTAGTTGGAGAAGTAGCTTGCTATAAATTACTGCTTTTTCATTGCTGTTTATGCAATTAGAAAGCAATCATTAACGTGAAAGAAGGTTTCTATTTCCTGTTCTGAACTCTGGTACAGGGGCTATTAGCAATTACTGCCATAAAAAGTGCCCCTACAGGCAACTCTCCAGATATTCTCAGTTTTGAAGAGTTACCAGCTTCATGCCAGTCCGCCTGACCTCAGGTTTCATTCTTCTCCAAGAGCTGGCTGGACTAAGGAAGTGATTTGTAATGCAAGATAATAACTTTATTCTATGTACTAACTTCTGGAAAATGCTCCATATTCATCTGTGCCAGTGAATGACACATTGTTTCTATTAACTATATTTTTGCACATATTCATGTCTTTCACATAGGATTACTATAAAGCTGCTGAAACTTGAAATGATGTAAGTTTTGCTGGAACAGAAACCAGTTACTGAAAATGGGTAGGATACAACTCCAGTCGCTCTCAGTCAGCTGTATTACCCCTCTTTGGGCACTCTCCACCCTCCAGAGCAGAGGCAATCCAGTAACAAAACAGTTTAGAAAGAATTTGCCACATAAGAGAGATGGGACTAATTAGGCAAGGAGCCATTGATCGTTGTGAGACTTTTGCAGGAGCAGAGGAAGGTGGCTGGCATCCAAACCCTACATTTCCTGGAATACAAAGAAAAAGGAGTACCTAAATTGGTAATGTTTGGATGCAGATTGAAAGATTGCCATGCTGTGAGTATGCTACAGAGAAAAGAAAATAAAAGAGTTAAGTCAAAAACAAGAATACTTTTTTATTTTGTTTGTGGAATTAAATGGGAGTATTTGATGACATTGGAGATTCTTCATGTGATTAGGAATGTGGTTACAGTGACATGGAATGTCTGGCAAGAGGCATCCTTGTCAAATAAGACTTCCCAAAGTGCTTCAGCACAACCAGGAGCCTGAACTCTAGTAATTAATTAGTTTTCTGCTTTAATTCACTGTTTGTTTATTTTTCTAAGGATGCGATACTAAAGACACTTGAAGTCCAGAGTAGTTTCCCTTTGACTTAGCAAACTGGCTTAGGTTCTCAGTCTCAGGAACATTCTGCGTAAAGGATCTAAGACTCCTAACTTAGGGACCACAGTTATCCCAGACTGCCTTTTATAGTCAAGGGATACCTGCCCACGTACACTGAGATTGTAGGTAGGATAGATTGCTCTCTGGAGTTTTCTCCCTCTGTTGACTCCACAAAGTCAGGGGGAGTAAGCTCTTCATTAGGTAGCACAAATGTTCAAAGGTAAAGTGGTTGAAATTTGGCTCATTATATTTATGTGGAAAAAAGAGCTATTTGTTTGAAGATACTATATGAGATAAAACATGAATTCAAAATGAGAAATATGTATTTATCTAATGCAAAATTTAAAAGTTTTTATTTACCATTTCATTGATGGGTGACATATTACTAATTTGAAAAGGATTCCCAGAACCTCATATGACTAACACATAGTTTAGGAGAATTAATCTTTTATATAGTATCCTGTGCATCAATAAAAACAAATATAATTACTACATCAGTATTTGTTGGTTTAGAGCAGATAAACTACAAATATTCGAGATCAGTTTTTTCCTTTGGAAGAATGTAAGGTTTTCTTGAGATGATTCCAAGTACTGACTTAACGTCACCTTAAGAAAAAAAGAAACCACAATGCTGACAGCTCTACCTTCTTATTTCATCCTCTAAATCTGTAACAAAAACATAAAAAACTTTTTCCACAGAAATAAGGGTCTTTTTCTAGGTTAATGATAGCTATACTAACCCTCAGGTTGACTTCAGAATTTAAAAGAAATGGTGCATACTGTGCACTTCCCACCATGGTATGTCTTAATCTCTGACCAGTGAGAGGTCACCTTTTAATGTCCAGAGCAACGTCCGTTTAATGTCCGTTTCTCCATATAGAAAGGATGCCAAACAGAGTGACCTGAGCCTATTTTAGCAAACCCCAGAAAGATGGCTTTTTGTCTTGGGAAAATTATCAAAAGCCTCCCACTTTTTCTGTCTGACCATAGCACAAAAAGCAGCTAGATCTAGACAAGACAAATCTACGGAGGCAAGGAAACTGAAGACTACAGCTATATATACACCTGGGCTGATTCCAAGTTTGACCAAAGCATTTTTTAATTATTATTTGCAAGGTAGAATCAAAGATTTTCCTCTGTGAGACATGTTCTTAATCTCATGACCCAGTTCTTCAGTGAGGTTTTGAGTAGCACTCTAGAAATCCTTACAGACTTTTGCTGCTTAGAACGTCTCAGGAATGTTCCCTTCATTTAAAAAAAACCTTTCAAAACAGAACACCAAAAACCCAAAGCTCTTTTGCTCAGACTGAGAAGCACTCAGACCTTCAAGCAAGTAATATATGAGAAGAGGCAGATCAGGAAAATATCCTGCTAGTGCTAACCAGAGTGGGTTTTGAAAGAAATTTTTTTATTTTGAAGAGGCAATCTTGGTTCTATAAATAAATTTTAAAAGTCCTTCCCATTAGTTGACCAAATAGTACATAAATATATGGTGTTTTTTTATGGAACGTGTTCTTACTAATCCACAAGTGGAAAAATAGCATATATTCAAAAAACAGTTATCTCCATATGATTTAATGCACTTGGTACTGAGTGTACAAAAAATTATAAAAGAATGAAGGAACTGTGAAATTATCATCTAATCTAAAGAAGAAGCAAAGAAAAAAGTTAGATGTATGGCTGAATGTTGAGGTTAAGGCTTACAAGGTGGTTTTAAATATCTGTAGTGTTCTTTTCTCAAAAGGACTTAATACCAAAGGAATTAAGAAGAGAGGATGTACATGTACATTCAGCCTATAAGAAAATTTGTGGTTTCAAACATTTTAAATAATTCTAAAAATAATTAAGAAAAAATTAAATTCATTAATGCAAACTTATGCATCATAGCTGTTATCTTCTTTAATCCTTAGAGAGTTCTTTGTGCCTCATGACTTCAGAAAGAATTAGAAACAGCTCATATTGGAGTCCATTGTGCATTCCCCTTAGAACCACTTTCTTCTTTTCCTACAATTACTAGGATTTATTTTCTTTGCTTGAAAATAGGATTTTTGTCTAATTTGAGTCCTTGCTATTTAATTCCTACTTGAAGTCATAATCCTCCATGTCACATCACACCAATCTCTTTGTAGCCAATTCTGATTTCACAGGCAGGATTCTGACTTAGGAAGAACTGAATACTTAGGTGCACTTTACATACCAGAATCTAGTCTTTCAGAAACATACGAAGTAAGGAATGTTGCAGCCAGACAATTTCAAGGTATTAAACTCAAGGTACAATCTGTGAAAGTTTGAGCTCATGTTTATCACTTTTCATTAGTATATTAATTAAGAAGTTAATAGAGTATGCTGTATTCTTTCCAAGATACTGCTTCTGAGAGATGCCTCTCTCATACACAGGCTGTTCACAAAAATTTAAGGTGAGGTGATCATTTTTCCAAGCAGTCAATGGTGTCAGTAGAGACGCTCCCCCCCTCTATAGGGAAAACCCTTTGCTGCAAGACTTCTATTCTGGAAAATCTGCAAAGAGAAAAGCAACTGAAAGCAGTAACTGTTTTCTGTAAAGCTAGGCATATTGAAAACATAAGAGCAGTTATTAATTACAACAAGAATCTATAGTTGAAAAAGAAACCTCTTAATTTTCAAGAAAGGAAGTCCTGTATTGTTGTCTTAGTGCTGAGCTGACAGGATCATAAATTGGGCTTTATTAATTGCTACAAGACTGCCTTTCTGTAGCATCAAATAAAAATCCCTAATCTTTCATATGGGAAAAGAATATTCACATCACTGAAAGCTCAATATCTATAGCTGACCAACTGATTTCAATTTAATGGATTTATAGGACATCATGTACTGAACTGCTGAACTAGAAAAAACCCCAACAAAACAACAAACAAACAACTTCAGGAAACATACAGAAATTATCTTTTATTTTATGTGATATTTTATTTCAAGTGACTTGATATACGCAATCATCATCACAAATTTTATCACATTACGAACTGCACTCAAACACTTCTAAAACCTTTTCTCTCTGTACTTTCAAGTTCTTGTAGAAGCAGTTTAGAGACTACAGTACTGAGAGTGTTCATCTTTTTCATGGGACCTTAGTCAGAAGCAAGTATATACTGAAGCAGAGCATACTATTAAAATACAGAAGAGAGTTAACTCTCAAGCTTCAGTGTGTATTTTGTTTATTTTCGGTTGGGTTTCTTTGTCATATACCTGAAGTAGGTTATCAGAGAGAAAGGTTTGCTTATAAGATCTTCATATATAAAGGAACCTATGTAATCCGCGCTTCTTTCGGGAACCTGTTACTACCAAAGTGAAACACAGGCAAATCAGAAGGAGGAATACCTTCTGGTATCTTGTTGCAAGTATCTTCTTGTTGTGAAGAAGACACAAGGCGGTTTAAACATCTTGAAAAATACAGACCTCTCCCTCTATTTATCGGTACTATCAGAACGCCACGCAGAGCTCGGGAAATTACGTGCCCATCTACGCCGGAGATCCAGCGGTTCCGCGAACTCGGCAGGGGCCGGAGGCGGCAGAGCGGGGAGTCCATTGGGGCACACGCGATGCTCGTGGCGGGGGCGCGGGGGGCGCGCCCGTCCCCGCAGCGGGTCCCCGGCGGGAGCTCACTTCCCGTCATCCACGCGCCATCTAGCGTCGGGGAGAGGGGAGCGGCTTGGCACGGGAGCGGAACGGAGAGGAGGAGGAAAAGGCTCCCACACCCGTCCCAGCTCTCGCCGTTCCCAAAGCTGGTAAGAGCCATTTGGATATTGCAGCCAGAACTCCGGAGTGGCTCGGGGCGGGTTGTGAGGAGCATCGCCACGCTTCACTCTCAGGCATCTCATCCCCCCCTCCTTTTAGTGAATCGTTCCCCTTCCCTTGAAAGCAGCTAGCGCTCCCCAGAAATCCCCTCGGTACCTCACCTAAGCCACGGCCGCCGCCCCGATCCCTGCCCAAAACACCGCGAACTCCAAAGGGTCTGTACGCCGCTGCCGGCGGAGGCGTTGGACCGCGCGATCCCGGCTCTGCAGAGGCACACACCGACACGCACCGACACAAGCGCACACACGGACACGCACCGACACACACGCACACACCCCGACACACGCACATACACCGACACACAGGCGCTCACACAAACACACACGCACATGTAGGCACCGCCGCGCTACCCGCCTGCCCTGCCGCCGCCGGCGCAGCCGCCCGCAGCCCCTTTGTTCCGCCCGCGGAGCGATGCCCTGCCCGCCCGCGCTCCCCCGCGCCCCGCTCCGCCAGCCGGCGCCGACCGCCCCCGTGCCCCTCGCCCGCGGGCGGCGGCGGGGTGGCATGGCCCGCCCGCCGCGGGGGAGGCAGCGGGAAGCCCCTTCCCCGCCCCCGGCCGCGCCAGGGCCTCGCCGCCGCCGCCCGCAGCCCGCGGCAGCCCCGCGGCAGGGCAGGGCAGCGGCCGCAGCCGCAGCCGCGCCTGACAGCGGCCCCGCGCCGCAGGATCCGCGCCCCGCAAGGACGTGTTCCGCCGAGCTGCCAGGCGCGATTACGTTGTTTTTTCCCCCCACCCACCCCTTGAACTTGTTGCTTGGCGCTCGGCGGTGGCGGAGGGGGTGGGGTGGGGAAAGCCTTATTATCGATGTCCCTTTGGATGCGATCAAGCTTTCTCAGGAGCAACTACTTCCTCGCCGTTCCCGGCGGGGCGCGGAGATCTAGCGGCAGAGCCCGTATTTCCAAAAGTCTCAATGCAACTGAGCGCTTTCGCCAGACTTTCACAGGTAGGTGCCGCAGGCTGGGCACGTCCGGAGGGATGCGAGAGCTGAGCCGAGGGGAATGGGCGAGAGGAAGGAGGTGGGGGGACGAAGGGGGGGCATGATGCACCGCCGACCGCTACGGCACCGCGCGCCCCTGCCCCGCGCCCGCCTCAGCGGCCCCCCGCCCGCCCCGGCCTCCCCCGCCGCCAGGGAGCCCCTGCCCCGCTCCCACTCCACCGTCAACCTCCCCCGGCTTCGCCTCTCGCCGCCCTCTTGGGCGCTCCCGGAGATGCCCCGTGCACCCCACCTTCTGCGGTCGCCTTCAAAGCTCCCGCTCCTACCCCCGCCACGACCGCCGGGGCTCTGCCCGGCACCGATGCCCCGTCCAGGGAAGAGCCCCACTATGCCCCCTCCTTCTCTGTGGGGCGCTCCCCGCTCCCGGCGCCCCATCCCCTGCATCCCTCTGCCCTTCAAAGCATTTCCTGCACGGAAAACTTGCCTTAAAGTTTAATGCTGCCGCCCGGAGCTCCTCCCCCTGCCCCGCCGGCTCCCCCGGCCCCTAGCCGAGGTCTGGAGGAGTCCCCAGGGCGGCGATAAAGGTCAGGGAGAGGATTCATCCTGTCGCTGCTTCAAGGCTACCGCCGGGAAGGGGGGCGGCCCTCCCGGCCCATCCCCTCCGCCCCGCCACGGCGAGCGGCGGCGGCGCCCGCTGCAGCCCGCCCGGGAAGGGCTCCGCTGGCTGCCGCGGCCCGGCTCCGGCGGCGGGCGGGGAGCGAGCGGAGGAGGGGCGGAGGGACCGGCTGCATCGCGCGTGGAAGAAAATCTCCTTTCAGGTGGCTGCACAGCTGCACCAGAGCTACTAGCCAGCTCCAGGGTCTAGTGCTTTGAGGACCCTTGCTTCCATCCAGGGGCCTCGCATGGAGACCTTGTATCCAAAGGATCTAGCTGTTAGAGTACCTGCTTTGAATACATGGATTTCAAAGTGCTCTCATTTATTGCTCTAATTGTCTCTCCAGTGCCTGGAAAGCATATTCTGGGGTGAAAAATGGGAGGAAATGAAAAGGAAGCAAACAGATTTTTGGTGAATACTGAAAATCACAATAGTGTTCAGAAATTCACTTGCCTCAAAAACGTGTGAGCATTGGTATTTTTCTTTTCCCTCTCTGTTTTAGTGTCTGGACCAGAACTGTCTTTAGATTGACTCCCTTAGCTGTAATAGGCATTTGGAACCATGGCAGCAGGAGTAGCAGCTTGGTTACCCTTTGCCAGGGCAGCGGCCATAGGATGGATGCCAGTGGCCAGTGGTCCCATGCCAGCTGCTCCACGGCAGGAGAGAAAGCGAAGCCAGGACTCTCTAATTGTGCTGAATGTGAGTGGCATCCAGTTCCAGACGTGGCTGGACACCTTGGAGCGCTACCCTGACACTCTGTTGGGCAGTTCGGAGCGGGACTTCTTCTACCACCCTGAGACACAGCAGTACTTTTTTGATCGGGACCCTGACATTTTCCGCCACATTCTCAACTTCTACCGTACCGGAAAGCTTCATTATCCTCGCCAGGAGTGCATCTCAGCTTATGATGAGGAGCTGGCCTTCTTTGGTATCATCCCTGAGATCATTGGTGACTGCTGTTACGAGGAGTACAAGGATCGCCGACGTGAGAATGCTGAGCGCCTGCAGGATGATGCTGACCAGGATAATGTACCTGAGAGCTCCCTACCCTCAATGACAGCTCGTCAGAGGATGTGGCGGGCCTTTGAAAACCCCCACACTAGTACACTGGCTCTGGTCTTCTACTATGTCACTGGTTTCTTCATTGCCGTCTCCGTTATTGCCAATGTGGTGGAGACAGTGCCCTGTGGGGTAAGCCCGGGTCGCATCAAAGAACTGCCCTGTGGCGAGCGATATGCAGTGGCTTTCTTCTGTCTGGATACTGCCTGTGTCATGATTTTCACAGTTGAATATCTCCTACGTCTGCTGGCAGCCCCTAGTCGCTACAAATTTGTACGCAGTGTCATGAGTATCATTGATGTGGTGGCCATCATGCCATATTACATTGGCCTGGTTATGACAGATAACGAGGACGTCAGTGGGGCTTTTGTGACATTAAGAGTCTTTCGTGTCTTCAGGATCTTTAAGTTTTCCCGCCACTCACAGGGTCTGCGCATCCTGGGGTATACCCTGAAAAGTTGTGCCTCGGAGTTAGGCTTCCTCCTCTTCTCACTCACTATGGCCATCATCATCTTTGCCACAGTCATGTACTATGCAGAGAAAGGTTCATCAGCCAGCAAGTTCACCAGCATTCCTGCAGCCTTCTGGTACACCATTGTCACCATGACAACACTGGGGTAAGTGCAGCTGGTGTTTGGTTACAGCCAACATTTCAACAAGTGTATTGGCACGAACGGAAAATACGCAATTTAAAAAGATGTTGATAGAAAAAAATGCAAGGGTAAGTTTTTATTACAGAACTTTATGAATATAACTTGTCACTTCTTTCTAAGTGTTTTACAAATGTACAGGAGTTAACAGCATTGCTGGAATTAAAATAACCCAGGCCCCAAAAGTGCAGATAAACTGAAAAAACAAATAACAAAACAAAGCAAAAAAAAATGTCTTGAAATGCTTTGGTCTTGGACAGTGAAATTGGAATACTTTATCAATATCTGCGAGTTATCAGTGGATTTTAATGTATTAATGTATTTGCTGGTAGGACTTGATACCGTGTTGCTAAAGTAATAATAATTATAAGGAGAACCCAAGTGTAAGCATTTAATTTGATCAGTATGTGGATCTGCCATTTTGTTTAAAATGATGTATTGAGTTCAGTATTACAAAGTGATTTGTTTTCATGAGAATTATATCTTATCTTCCCATTCTTCATTGTATGTAAGACACTGAACACATTTCCTTTGATTTTCATGGACCTGCAACTTTTAAGTGACAGGTATGCTACACTGACTGGTGATAGACTCTGGAAAATGATCTGAGGAAGTGTGAGGCGTATGACAGATCAAGCATGTGTCTTTAAACATAATTCTGATGGCAGTATAAATTCTTTCAGAGAATTAGGTGTTAAAAAGGGTCATTGTTGACATTAGAATCCAATGCAGTTTAATGGGAAGAGGAGAGAGAGGATTATTTCATGAAGTCTCTGATACCAGAGTCCAATTGTATCAGCTGATTCTGTACACCAAGTTAAAAAATGCATTTGTCTGTAATTATAACAGGCACTTAGAAAGTTGACTAATTTGAGATGACAATTTTTTCCCTTTCCCCTTTCTTAATTTTGAGGTGTATAGTATCATCTATGAAACTGAAATTTCTTGCTTCCTTGGAAACTGTCTAGTTTTTTAATAATTGCAGATAGTAAATGACAAACTTTTCACTTTCATGCAGGCAAAGATCATCATTTTGTTACCATTTTGCCACATTTTGTTGGGACTGTTGAGATTTATGAAACATGTATAACTCTTAAATTTAACAAAATGAAAGTGCATTATTAAACTATTAGGAAAAAGTTGATTTATTATGTGCAATTGTAATTTAGTTGGGAAACGCACATACAAAATATTGAAAAAGATAAAGGGATTGTCTTATGCCACCATTTTTTATGCAAGGCTTTTATCTTCAGCATGATATAACAAATGAAGATAAATATAGTGCATTGTAAATATTTCATACTTCTTGTAAGGGCAAGTTATGCTAAAAAGGAGTGACAAGAGCTTTGGGGATTTTAATCAGCTTTTTAGGTTCCTGGGGTTTTTTTTTGGTTTTCATTTTCTTCTGATAGTGGCAAATGGGAAGTTACACATGCTAACTAGTTCCACAGTCCTGTATTTTCTGATGCTGATACTTTTTGCCATATATTTTTATTTAGAACTGTGATGATTTTAAGAAAGCAGATCTTAAGAATTTACTGATATTTAGAATGTATAATGTTATTATAAAAGAACAGAAGCTGGTCCGTGGTTTTTTTGTAATGAAAGGTATTTTCCAAGTAGGTTGTTTCCACTCTTATGGACAATGTGAAAAGTACTTGTCCATGGTACTGAACATAATCTTTTCTTGGTTTGTGCCCAATTTGCGACTGATCATGACA
This sequence comes from Myiozetetes cayanensis, assembly GCF_022539395.1. Classification (NCBI taxonomy): domain Eukaryota; kingdom Metazoa; phylum Chordata; class Aves; order Passeriformes; family Tyrannidae; genus Myiozetetes; species Myiozetetes cayanensis. Next base: position 23,285,478 of record NW_026087521.1, on the reverse strand, counting down.
CAAGTAGGTTTTTGGTATTTGGTATTGATATGATTTGCTTGGTGGTTTTTTGACACACATATATGGATATTATTCTGTTGTTCTGGGTTTTGAGGTATCATTGTAAGTAAAATCTTCAACAGTACTGGTGAGATTGGAGCATGATTTAAAATGTCTTTAAATAGAGCCTAAGAACCTATTTTCAAGTACCCAACCACACAATATTTTGATTCTAAGGGTTACAGAAAGTGTTAAAAAGAATCCACTCATGCTTAAATCCTTTTTCAAGGTAGTTTGCTCAGAGAAAGTTGTAAGTAGGTTGTACAGAGATCCAAAGTCTCACCCTCAGAAGTTCAAATATGAGAACATCACCAATTGCTATGAAATCTTTAATCAGTGCATTAGCTAGATGATGTCCTTTAATTAACATCATAATAACCATATAAATTTTATGTACAAATGGTAAATATATATGAATAATTTAAATAAAATTAGCATAAAAAAGGTCTGAAGGCTTTTTAGTTGATGGAATAATTACACAAAGGGAGAAGGAAATTACAAGGAAAAGCATCAAGGGTCAGTGAAAACTGACTGTAATTAATACTGCTACCTTTACTGTGCGCTAGAGCTTATTGCCTCTACTGATACAGCACTCCTTTTTAACTTTATTTTTAGCTGAATCAGGGGTATATAAATGGACTTGATAGGAACAACTTTTTTCTTTAAGAAGAAAACTTGGTGAAGTCTTTATGTCTTAAATGACAGTAGCACAGAGGTTATGTGAAATCTTACAAAAATACACAAAAGCTAATAACAAATGATAGATTAACATAAAGTTGAGGTTTTGAGTCTTGGTGTCATTCTCATATTTTGCCAGATAGCAAGGGTATTGAGTAAGCTAACTTTTGCAATTTGGGGAGTTATTACCTTGGAAGCAGAGCTATCTTTCTCAGTTCTGCATGATTGCTGAGCAATTAAAATGTCTTTAAAAAGCATAGATTACATTTTCCTCTTTACAGTGCTAGTGACTTCAATATTACTACATTTTTGCCTCCAAGGATATCCCAGCTATTAACTGCTGTTGACTGCTCAGCTCAAGTAACACATGTACATAGAGATGTTATATGAAATAAATGAAAAAGGAATGAAAGAAAGGGAAGAAAGAAGGAAAGGAATAGAGAAGGAGAAAGTGAGAAAAAAACAGAGAGAGAGAAGAGAGAAAGATGACTCTAGAATAACAGCATGCACTCTGCCAGAAACTGAGCTGTCTGATTTTAAATTTCAAACTAGTGTTTTATCAGGATTAATTGTAGCAAAAGCAAAAGTAAAGTGCAAACAAGAGGAGAAAAGAGAATAAAATTGAAAGAGGTCACAAAGCATTTTATGGAGATTCTAGATAACAATGAAAAGCATAGAAGTTAGGGGAAGAATCAAGGTAGTGTAAAACTTTGCAGGAAAAAAAAAGTTCAAGTCTGTTGAATTGGGACTGGCAGACTTCCATGGGGGCTTGTGAACATCTACCCCCATAATGACAGTTATGTCACCTTCTGCTGTCACCTTATTCCATGAGAATCTAATAACTTTCCTTCTGCCCTGTCAGTATCCAGCAAATGGGCTGGAATAGCTGGTAAGGTTTTGGTGGTGTAAGGGTAATGTTCGTTCCCAAGTCAGTCAGAGCTGTAGTGTGTATTTTATAAAGATACTGTATTTTATATAAGGAACATAGTGCTCTTCTGTGACTAGTTCTAAAGCAATCTTTCTGCTATATTAAAATTCTATATTTATAGGCTTTACACTGAGTAGCTTTGTCAAGTCACACAATGCTCTGTAGATGAGGACAATACTTTATGAAGGGAAGCCTAAACACAAGACTACTCATTTATTTGCTTTGATTGTATAAACTAGAGATGTGTCTTTCAGCAAAGATAAAGCAACTAGATGTTTTCCTTATTTGTTAATATAGCCCATAAAGTATGAGGGATGCCACCTAAGATGTATCAAATTCCCTGAAGACTTATAATCAAACAGATCACTAGGTGTGACAACAGAAAGTCTCAAACAGTGAATAGGGGAATAGGGCAATTTCGTTTTCCTGCACATTCTGTTCTTTCCCATCTTCACACCTTTTCCATTCTTTTTGCATCACTACAGGTATGTTATATCTATTTCTTTTCTCCATTTTTTTTCCAAACTACCACTTTCTATAGTTTTCCTGTTTGGGGTTTGTCTACTGACTTGGCACTTTTCCTCCCATCTTCAAGACAACGTTAATATTCTTAATAAGGACTCCTCTAGCTTCATTTTTTCTGCTTCTGCTTCTGCTGCTTTGTTCCAAATTCCTCATTCATCCTTCACCCCTAGATGAAATCTTTCATTGTCGTGGTTTTGCCCTGGCTCAATTTACTTTTATACTCCCCATACAATTAGTATCAGTTGAGAGAAGGTTTATGCAGACAAAAAGAGACTGAATTAAAAAAAGTATGAGTATTTATTATTAACAAGCTAAAACTAAAGAATTATATTTACAACAATTCTACTTGAGTAAAAGGTACTATGTATTTACAAAAGATACTTCTCCCCCCACTTCCCTTTATATCAGTCCAAGGAGGAGAAGCAGTCCTTTTCTGTTCTCAGAATTCCAGCTCTCTCTCTCTCCAGTAACTCTGCAGCACTTTCGTCGCAGTTGGAACTTCTTTATCTCTCTCTCTGTGTTGGCCTCCAGGGCTGGGCCTACCCCCCTCCTGGGTTAAAACCGAAGGCTGGGGTTACCCAGGTCCTGAAGGGTCTCCTTCCATAGACTTGCAAGGGGACACTTGCTTACTATGGATCTTCTTCCACAGGGTTACAGGGGATAATGGTTTAAGAGTTCACCCCTGTTTCCCTATGGAGGTCCCTCCCCATGGGAGAACAGTCCTTGATTGACTTCTCGGCATGGGTCTAGTCTGGATCCCTTACTCGGATCCCAATATCCCACCTGAGCCATTTTCTGCTCCAGCGTAGGTCGTCATTCCCCTCAGGGTCATAAAGTCTTCAACAGGATTCTGCCTCATCTGAGCCGCTTTTACTCCAGCATAAGGCTTTCTCTCTGTTAAAGTCACAAATCTCTGGTGCATCCACAAGCTCCTCTGTGAGCCGCATGGGGGGTCTCTTCACCCCAACAAACTTCTACAGGTGGCAGGGATTTTATTTTTCAGTCTTTACCCTGCTGAAGGGAGGGAGAGCGAAAAGGAGAAAAAGCAGCTCTCCCCCCTTCGAACTTTTCTTCTCTCTCCTGCGACTGCAGCTTTGACCTTGAAAATTCTGTTATCTCATGGCTGGAATTCTTCTGCAGCGGTTTCTCGTCTAAGCAGTTCGTCTTTTAAACCTTTTTTTTCTTCACTCTCTCACAAGAGAGAAGGGAGGCTTCAGTACTACACCTGCCCCCCTCCCCGGCCCAAGCCGGGGGAGGAGGGGGCCTTGGCCCTCCTCGGGCCCGCTACCCTTCTACATGGCTGCTGCTCCTAATTTCAACTGCGCAACAACCTTCTCTTCCGTTTTCTTAAAGATGTAATTAGCAAAGGCGTCACTGAACTTTTTGATTGGTTTTTTGTCCGGAAATCACCTGGACAAAACCATCCTCAGCCCCAGGGATGGGTTGGTGGGCAAAACCACGACATTCATTCATCATAATTTTCATTCATTTGACCTGAACTTTTCTCAGAATATGTTTTTTGTCCTGACCTTTGTTTGATAGATGTTTTCCTTATGAACATCACAAAATTTCAACATCATCACCTTTTTCTCAAATACCACACATTATGTTGTTTTCCTTTTCTCACCATTGTGCCATTGTGAGTACCTTTAGTTCCTTATGGTCTCTGCATTCTAGTTTGAAATAATCCATCTCGTCAGAACTTCTACTAAAAAAAGAGTTCAATAAAATCTGACAAGAGAGCACAAAATTCAAAATCTTTGTTTTGTGAACGATTTCATTAAAAGTTCAAATATACTTTTATGGTGAATATTACAAAGGTAAAGATTATCAAAGTTGGAATATTATTTCTGTATCTTGTATTGGCTCAATCATTCATTTTTGTTTGATATTTTTAACTCTGTTTCAAGTAGAATTTTTCTATTTTTGTCTTCTTATACACAACCTAGTGAATTTTGTATTTTACAAATGTGTTTGATGTCTCAATCTATTTTCCCTTCACAGCAGAGACATTTCGCCTGAATAGTGAGAATACTGTATAGCAGATGAGGGGCAAAGTGTAGTGTGATTACCTTCAAAGCACATTGCTAGATATTCAAAAAGGGCTCCAGGGGGAATCTGTAATACTAAAGGTCATTTTGATGGCAGTAAAAAAAAATTATTTGTTCTCTAATAAAAAAAATTACTCAAACTGCATTGGGCTGTTGTTGGCTTGACAGAGAACAGAGTCATTGTATTCTTATTTAGTTCCACTGGGGACCAGCTTTTGTGTTCTAAAAAATCCTGAAGATCTCTTACAGGAAAAGAAGTTAGCTTATTCCACTCATTTTTCTTGAGCATGAATTTCCTTAGTTCAGTTATGAATAGCATGAAGGTGATGCTTAAAAAAAGATCTTTCTGCTCAGAATCTAATATATTTGCTTCTTTGCTAGAAACAGATGGAATTTTGTTTTCTTGTTGTTACTGTGAGGCAAGAATAAGAATAATTAGATGAGTGTGGGCCAGGATATAGCAAAGAAATAGGCTTAGTACAGCAGAAAAAGTCATCTCAGAGAATAATTAGGACTCGTGCTTGATCTATTAATTGGGGCCTATCATTCAACTAATCATCAGTGAATACTGTGATTTTAGTAGAATCTTTAAGTGATCAAGCCTAAGAAGTTCAAACTGAGTGATGACAATCTGTATGTGACTCACATCATTGTGCCTCTGTCTCAGAAGAAAAATTTGCAATATAAAAGCCATATAAATCTATGAATACCATATTAGAATACTGTGTTATTTTGCTACTGTGCAAAAAAAAAAAATCTGGAAATGGAGACTATTTCTGAACATGGGAACATACAAATACTGCAGAAATAAAATGATTATTCAAAATAAGTTGAGAACATCTTGCAACTTCAGGGTGACAACTAACTTTTCAGACATTTGAAAGAAAGTCTAATGAACTACTCCTTTTACTTGATTTTTATGCTATTATAGTCCATTGGCAGAAGTTCATAATTTGCATCACGGTAAGCTAATGAGAGAATAATCTGGTTCAGCAGCAGTTAAGTAGGAGAAGAAGGAGTATAAATTAGAAATACAGAAAAAAAGTTTAGATTCAGCCTTAACAGGTTTCATCAGTTACCTGACAACAGAGCTGACAGAGTGATGGAGAAGATTCTGTACATTTGTTGGGCAGTAGATAAGAGCACAGATTTTCAAGGAAGACATAGTCTTATAGTCTTTAAAACATTTTTTTTTTTTGTGAATTATGTATGCAGTGGAGAAGGGTTATTAAATTTATAGAGAATGCTTTGAAATTATAGACCTATGCTACCTCTTTTGGAACAATAATAGTTACCATGCTTGGGTTTCGAATCCTATCACAGTTAGTTGCCTAATTTCTACCACTATTTCTTACATATATTTTTCTGAAGCATATGATTTTGATCTTCCTGTGCCTCTGGTAATATTTGTAATCCCCCTTTTAAGTAGAAATGATGTAGGGTTCGTTTTGATGAAAAAAAATCCATTTTCACCAAAGTACCTAAGAAATTTGTGTTATTTCCACAACATAGACTTAAATACATGTGAATTGAGTTGAAATAAAAAATAGTGCATTTTACTAGAGCACCTGATGTGCAACAGGTATAAGTGTTCTGTAGAGAAATAGTGGATACAAATATTTACTCAGGTATCTGGTGCATGAAGGCTCAGTTTTAAACATGAACACATATGAAGATCATGTTATCAGTACGTAAAAAAAAAAATCCAACAGCATTCAGGTCTATTATAATTCAAATGAGATTGTACTCCTTTTCTCATAGCAGCAAAGACACAGTTTATGCATTATTAGAAGATCTATCTTAATGTACCCAGTTATCAGTACAGAGTTCCTACTATCATCAGTTCAGATTCTAGCATTAAGTGCATTGACAAAAGCTAACAAAACAATGAAAGACTACTATCTATCTAAATATTAAAGATACAAAGATATTATTCATATAAGCAATTGTCTTTTTGTGTATTTAGAAAAGCAGTTTCCTTTCTTATATTCCACTGTGCAATATTGTTCCCTACTTAACCTGAAGGTGAAAGCATTTTGAGCTACTGTGTAAATGTATTTTACTGCGTAAATTAGAGTTTGATCCTGCAAAGTTACAGAAAATGTGAGGTTGCCAAAAAAGCTACAAAAATGTTACTAATATGAACAAAGTCAAACTTTTCATATTTAAAATATTTGGGTAAAGTATTTTTCATATCATCCCTGTTATTTCAGTTTCATCTGTTTTTACTGGTTTCTTTGATCTGGTTGGCTTAAAGGTGAAGTCAAGTCTTACAGACACAGAGATCTCCTGTGTTTATTTATTTATAGGAGCCAAACATCTTAAGGAAGATTTTTTAAAAGGCGTTTAGGTATCTGGAGATGCAGATAGGCACTCAACTTGAACTCTCAAAAGAGGCCTAGGTGCTTAGAAACACAAAGCAGAACATTTGAAAGAAAGTAAGCTGTGAAGCTAGGTATCTAGTCACTGTAGAAAACAGTCTTATGTGCACAGGAATAACTACCAGGAAAAGTACAGAACACTGTATGTAGACTTAGGGTATGTCCAAGAGTTAGACTCAAATGTTCCTATCAGACTCAAATGGATCCTACTAGCATTCAGGTCTTGTTAAAATACAATATGTCCTATTTTCACATAGTGTAGAAAAGAGATAAAAGTGCTGTGTATATGTTATTCTTAGGAAAGAGGAATGAGTAATTCAAGGAAAAAAAAAAAGAAGGGTAACTAAAAAAGTAACGTAAAGGATCCAAGGGATATACTTTTTATCCTAATTTTCTTTCTCTGTGGTTTTCAAACCAAGAGTTCAGCATGAGAAGATATGTAAGAAATGGAAGCTATGACATGCAGATATTGTTAAATTAATTAAAAAGTTTTTAGAAACTGGGTGAAAAATTATTAAACCATATCAGGTAGGTGATTCCATTTTTGAAAGAAACATCTAGTCTGAGGATTTATGGATTTCAGTAGGTCTCATATTTAGCTTATACAGAGTAAATTTGTTAAGATGCCAATGCGTGGTAAGAAACGGTAAACCATAATTCTCGATTTTGACCACTGCAAATTCATCTCCTTCTCTGGTATGCTGGCAAACATTTTTATATATTTTGTGTCTATTTCATTTATTATTTTATAATAACATTATAATCATATATTGTTTGTAGACTTATGTAGGAGGTTTGAGAATATTTGTCTGCATTTGGATTTTCTTTTTGTGCAGTAATATGAGCTTTGTAAGCACAGTCTATTGCTCTGCTAGATGATTTTTACCTAATCTGTGTTCTGAAAAGAAGCATATTTAAAGCACATTTCCCTACTTTTCCTGATTCTTTGTAAAAACAATTATTTCCTGAGGTAAGTATCTTGTATTACAGTTCTTTCTCTTTGAAAGGCATTGTGATATGAGTTACTTCTTAACCAGATAGTGTCTAGCTCAGCTTTCTACTTAATACCACTTGCACTAAATCTTCATATTAAAAAAAAAACATATGAAGCAGGACTCCCAATATTAAGAACACTTTTATATTTTTAAATATGATTTAATGTAATATAAATATTAAAACAAAAATGTTACAAAATATGTATCTATATAAATAAATTTAGCTCTTTATCATTGAAGTCTCAGTGTCCTTAGCTAAAACTTCTTATGGTATAACAGGCAGTGTGAACTTCTAGGAATTTATTTAATTACTCTGAGTGCTTTGGTAAATTAAAATAAAGTGAGTATATTGCACTACAGTTTTAAATCACTTTGGATTAAGAATTAACATTAACATTCTTTGATTAATTATTATTTTGGCAAAAATGTTTTGAGGCCAAACCTCAACTTTTTTCCAGTGTGTATCCAGAGACATGATTTTTTTATGAATCGTACTGGCAGATTCTCAAAGTATTTTGGCTGATACATAGGGAACAGTCTTTCAAGTTATCACTTGCAAGCTTGGCCATGCAGGCATTCCTGTAAATGGCTGAGAGTTAGACTGTGAGGTTGTGAAGGAAGTAATTTAAGACTGTGTAATAGCTTACAGTTTGAAAATGTCTGTTGCGTCCTAGCTCATTAATTCTTTCAGTAAGACAAACCAAAAGAGTTTTCTGTATGACAGCACATGTAATGTGAGTAGGATCCTTAACTTTTCATTGTTGTTACTGTTTATATCCCCATTTCTTTTATAACCCTAAAGAGGAGTTTTATTACTGTTTTAGTGGCTTGCTTTCAGTTTCTTCAACTTCAGTCTCTTTCAGTTACAAGCAGTTAACAATTCCGTGAGCATCCTTATCAGCTATGGACAGCGACCACTGCACTGTGCAGAGTTGCTTAGGAACAAAATTGATGCTCTTTGGCATGGTGCATTACAGCTGCAACATGCTGGTCCCCAACTCTCCTACTTCCCACAGAGGAATGAAAAGCAAGGAGGTTGAAGATGCTTTCGAAATCTGATTGTGAAGAGAATATACTTGTTTGGTTTAGGTTATCTAATCACTACATTGTTGGTAAATAGTGGGTTAAGAATTATGGTCTTTCTGTTGAAGATACGGCAGTATCAAAAAATCTTTACTAACAACTCTTTTTAACAGTAACTTTGTAATTTAAATACCATAGTATCTTGTATCACAGAAATTAGCCTTTTTAGATTTTCTAAGCTTTTTGGCTGGCTTTTTTATTGATGCATTTGTTTGCAATCAATCCGAGTTGAGACATATACCAAGGACTAGAGACAGGAGAACTGGGCAAACAGAGTAAGCACACCTATTCTCACACTTCTAACAAGAGTTATAGGTGCAGCTGTTTCTTGTGTTTATTTGAAATGTATTTATATAAAAAGAAACTTCGAATATTTCAAACTCTACAGGGTTTGAGAATTTAGGTAGTATTTACTGTTTTAGCACTTGGATGGAAAGCTTGAAAGAATACAAACTGAAGCTTTCTCACAGATAATGTAGAGTAAATCTATGCTCAGACAGGCTTAACGATTTGACATGAGCAGTATTAGTTATTTTCCATGTGAAAGGGAAGCTTAAATTTTATCTGATTTGCTTGAGAACACAGTCATCAACTAGTCGTATGTTAATATGTGTTGAAAAGTGCTGAGTTTTAGAGGTAAATATTATAGAGGAAGCTCCTTCCAAAAAATCCCCACGTAATATGTGATATGTATGCTGTCCTTCTTAGACCATATTTTACTTCTGTTACCTCTCTCCCTTCATCCAGTCTCAGTCAGTTCCTTGCAGAAATAGTAGCTGCTGAACGACTGCAACCATTATCATTCTTTTAGCCTACAGTTTCTTTCCTTTGAAAGCCCAAACTTTTGAAATTTAGTGCATTAAATCATCCATGGGAAAAGCAATGTTGCTGGTCAAGCTGGTGAGCCCTTCAACATGGTTCAGTCTCTTGCCATCTGAACAGAACTATGACAGCCTCTCTCTAGGGACAGGCACATCTGCAGACCACAGATGATGCTGACTAGTTGTGTCTGACACACACAACCATTGATTTTAAAATACAGACACTTTTGTGCAGCAGTGCACACACGTAAGATAAAAACCTAGTTGTGGAAGAGGGAGATAGGAATATGTTTTGTTTCATGTCTCTAGAAAAGAAGGCCTGGAGTGAACTGCCCAAATCCCTTTGGATGCAACTACCTTCTGGTAAGTGTCTGCCCTGAGCCCATGAGTACAGCATGATGTCTGTCAGGCAGTGATCCATGGAGTGGATTTACAGTGGGTTTGACCATGCAATAGGAAAGAGGTTTTGGGTCTTAGAACACTTTTCCAAAAGGTATGTGAGCTTTCCCTATTACTCTGTGTAGTCACCATATTTAGTGTGCACTGCTTGCTATGTCTTTGCAAAGAAATTAGGTAAATACAGAGCAAAGTGCCAGATGATGTGGAATACTGGACAGGAAAATGGTTTGAAATATGAATTTGGATCCACATAAGTGGATTTGAAAGATACTCATATCAAAAGGCTGAAAACAGATTGGTTCATCTCTTTAGTCTCAGTGATGTATCTTCTGGTTTAATATACTTTCTGATACCTGTTTTTCAGCTCACTAGTTATACTCAGAGCTTCCTTTGTTTTCAAAGCAAACAAATCCAAATCCAGCAGGAAATTTTCCTTAAATAAACCTTTCGTGTTGTCTGTATACAGTTCTTTTCCCAGTCCCTATGTTTGTGTGGAAGGATATAGCTACAAAATTTAGAGATTGGATCTTAGGAGTGTTTTTTTAAAAAGACAATCAGGGCATACAACTCCTTTAAAGAAGACAAGTAGGACATACTGTACAATAGAATTATTATAGAAGAATCTGGAGGTGGAATTCCATCTTATTTCTCTACCAGTTGCTTACTATCTCTGCAAGACATTTAAATATGCCTTAACTTACTCCTCCAAAAGTTAAATCCTTCTGAACTAGTCATCCTTGTCTCACTTAGGAGGTAATGAAGAGAAACAGGCATCTGGATGTGCTCCTTTCTCTGCACTGAGTATAAATGAAATTCATTATAATTAGTTAAGACTTTAAATACCAAGTCAAAATGGATGATATAAATCCCAACATCCATGGGTAGCTGGTTTGGACTAGTCTCCTTGTTCCCAGTTACATAACTGTGAAAGGCCCATAACATATTCCTTTCAAAGATCATAGCAGAGTACATGCTTGGCATTTGATGACAATTCCCACTTTATAAAAAAAGGCGATGTGTCTGCTACATTTAAACTCAAAATATTCTTGTTTTGTGTAACTCTCAAGGCCACATCAGTGCTTTTATTTTTTGGCCTTTTCCAAAAAACACACACAAAAAATTTAAGTTTAGAAAGGAAAGGAGTTTTAATGTTTCTACTGGCTTAGAAGAAGCCTCTAGAAAATTGAAAGAAAATTTAAGTAAGAATCTACTGTAATTTTCTTCATGAAAGAAGTCATTCTTCAAATATCGATGCACTTGAATTAAGATATGGAGAGCTTGAATACCTTGACTTAAAAGAGTTGTAAACTATCCCTGTTCTTCTGAATGGGAAACCTAAAGACCATGTCTCACGGTGGTATTTTTAGCTGTTTCACCACTGTCCATTGTTAAAGGGTCCAAATGAAGATGTATCAGACATATTTCCCCATGCCATTGTTCTAGTGTCTTCCAGGAGGTGTCAGAGCCCTAGACTACAGTTAGGCATTGCCAATGCATAGCTGTGAAGCAGCGTGAAAATTTTAAAGACACACTAAAACAAATTAGAGCAGGAACACTCTACTCACTGCAGTAGTCATTTTCATATTTAATTCAATTTAAAAAATACCATTTTCTTTAAAACTGCTTCCAGACTGGAACACTACAGAAGCTTGATGGCCATGACCGGGAATTATGACAAAACTGCTTCAGAGTTTATGTCTTTCTCATTTTCTTTCTCAACTTCGTTGACTTCTCTGTAAATCATCCAATCTCTCTGGTGAAGAAATTCTGTAATTTGGTGTGAAATCCTGTTATCGACAATAATTTGGTTTAACTCATTTTAGTTTGTCTTCATGATCTGCTTCTCCAGAGTAGCAAATCTCAAATTTGCCAGCTAGTAGAAGTGGGAAATAACAACATTTCCTTCGGTAAGTTTCTCTTTTGTGTAAGATTTCATGAAATTATGTTCGTTTATGCTTTGTGTCATATTAAGTGACATTTTGAGGAAAGAGATGAATGAACTGCAGAAGAAATAACATTCCTATTTTTTTCCCCTCAGCTGACCAGCTTTATCATAAACTCCCAAACAAGCTCTAGAGCGAAAGTGCTATCTTGCACAACTACAGAAAATTTGCTTCTCCTTTGAGGGGAAACAGTGGTTATTTAATAATTTTGGGTAATTAATTTTGATTAATTATATTTTTTTAAAATAGGGCTCTTCCTGTTTGCTGTTCAAGCAAATGCTTTTTAAAAGCTTGAAGAGTGATGATATTGATGGGAAAGAAGCTCTTTCTTAAGCTTCTTGCTTACTTCTAAGTTTTCCTTGGAAAAAGTCCTGGTGCAAAGATAAGTTTCTTTGCATACTTCTGAGTTTTGACGTTATATTTTTAATGTATCTAGACCAAACCCTTTTTGTAACTGTTTTCCTAACTAGGTTGCTAGAGAGAAATAGATAAAGACAATGTTGAAAGCTGAATTGCTAGTCCTGCAAGAGAGCAGCCTGGTCGAGGCTAATGGTCTGTGCCAGGGTGGAATGGTGAGATGTGAGATGAGAGAGTGAAGGTGTACGATTCTTTCTGAATCTTGGCAAGAAAGGCACAACAACAAATGGCTTAATCAGATAGATACTTTAAAAAGATAAAGAGGAATATAGATAGCTAGTAAATCGTATATCCCTTGAGATGCTGGGACCCTTGCACTCATGTAGCTTTGGATGGGTTGGATGGATCTTTCCACAGCGTGCTGTATCAGTCCTGTGCATGCAGAGATCTTTCTTTTTGGTCCTTCATTGTATTGCATAGTGTATATATATACATATATATATATATATGCACACTTTTTTTTTTTTTGGCAATAAAACAATGTTCTCATGAGAACTTCTTGCTGCACTTTTAGAGGAAGGCAGGCTCATACAGGTGGCATAATCACCGATACTGAGTTGCCTGCAGACTCCTCTATTGCAATGATCTGATCATGTTTATCCTGCATATGAGATATTTGTGCGACACAGCACTGTCTGAAGTTGTGAATGGACATTCAGCACAGGTCTGTTATGCTTGCTTAATTTCACTGTTATTTGCATCACTAACTCTCCAGCATACTGTGGTCTTTGAGTCAGGTTCTCTACAACAGGTTTGTGGTATGTGAGGTGGAAGAAAAATATACCTCTTCACAAGATTTTGTTACCATAATATAAGAATTGGTGACTTATTTGCTGATTATGGTTACTGAATTTGATCAGAGAATTATAAAAAGAGCCAAGAACTTTTGCAGTCAGACTTAGGGAAGCATCACTCCTAATTTTAAAAAGAGGAGAAAGGTAGATCCAGTGAATCGCATACTGGTGCGCTTCGCCTCTGTGGCTGGGAAGACCATAGAGCAGATCCTCATGGAAGAAATGTTAAGGCACAAGGTGGTCATGTGAGACAGCTATCATGGCTTTACGAGGGGCAAGTTGTGTCTGACCAGTCTGGTGGCCTTCCATAACGGAGTGACTTCAGTGGTTGACAAGGGAAGACTGACCAACGTCATCTATCTAGACTTCTGTAAGGCCTTCAGCATGGTTCCACATGACATCTTTATCTCCAAATTGGCCAGACATGGATTTAAAGGGGGAATTGGGTGTTCTCATGGATGAAAAGATGGACATGAACCAACAGTGTGTGCTCACAGCCCAGAATGCCAACCGTGTCCTGGGATGCATCAAAAGGAGTGTGGCCCACTCCCCAGAGAAACTTGTTACTGTGAGGCACTGGAGCAGGTTGTCCAGAGAAGTTGTGGATGCCCCAATTCTGGAAGTTTTCAAGGCCAGGGTGGATGTGGCTGTGAGCAGCCTGGTCTAGTGGAATGTGTCCCTGCCCATGGTAGCATGGGGTTGAAATTACATGTTCTTTAAGGTCCCTTCTAACGCAAAACATTCTATGATTCTAAGGTATCAAGGTAAGTTGAATATGTTCAATTAAATATCTAGAATTTTTCCCAAAGAAACCTCATATTTTTTCTAAAAGTTTCACATTAAAACATCAAGATCTCTTGCAATGTGAGGTAATAGAAAATTTCTTCAAGAATCTTTGAACTTTTGAACTTTTTTTTTCTTATGTGAGACTTTGATAAAAGCAAATGTAGTTGGAAAATATAATTTATGAATTTTCTGTTTCCAAAAAGCTGTTAATGAGAACCACTTACTCTTTATTAATTTTCTTTTAGAAATGTAGAACAAAAACTCAAAATGACACATGTGGCTTGTTTGATTTGAATTGCTTTTGGGATTTCAGTTCAAAGCAATTTTGACTTTTCATACATACGTGGAATGGAGAATATTTTAAAGGAAAAATGCTACAAGAGCACAATTTCATTTAATGGTGAAGGGTTGTAATCCAGACATTACTGATATGTACTTTTTTGACTTTAAAAAAAATTAGAAAAACGAATGGCAAAATATCCACCAGTGCATATCAAATAAAAAAGATACAGCTTCTGCCTTGGGAAGTCCTTAAGTGGCAGATTGCTGAAGGTAAAACAGGTGAAGTATCACTATATTCTTGCCTTTGCTTATGTCCTACCCATGTCATTTGCCCCTGCCAGTTAATGGAAATGATGTAACTGTGGATTGGATCAGGTTTAGATTAGGGAAATAAACTTTTAAACTTTTTTTCCTAGATACTTTTAAAGAACTGTGAACAATGGATACAATATAGCTATTCTAAAGTACTGAAGGTTCAGAGGCTCCAAGAATATCATAGAGCTTGAATACTGTGCAAATAGGGAAACAGATGCTTTAAGCTCACAGATAGTTCTTATGGCTCTTATTTTGTTCAGCTATTTATATAATCAAAGGTCGCAATCTACAGGGTGATGAGAACTTTTTTTAGCTTCAAAATACTTAACAAGTATTTCAGTGTAAGGTGAATAAATGCCGCAGCACCCGGGAGTACCTGAATGCCTTGAAGGTTTTAGAGGTATTCACTTGATCCAAAGCCCATGGAAATGAACTAGAGACTTGAATTTCACCTCAGAGCACTTTGCATCAAGTTTTTGTATAAAAAACCAGGTCAACAATTACTTTCGTGAATTATCTCAAACTCTTAAGGATTTAATCCAAAATCCATGGGAGCGGTAACAGAGATTCCTTCAACACATGTATTGCTCTCAGTACCTTATACAGAGATAGGGTGGAAAAAACAAAGGATAGAGTTTAATTATTTATTGCAGTGTAGTTTCATCATCAGGAAAACAGTAAGATAATACATTCCAACTTCTGATGTAACAGGTTTATCTGTCTACAGTTTATCAAGAGGAAACTCTTAATGGAAAGCAAATGATACAGCAATCTCCTCTGCTAACATGGATGTTGAGTCATACATGGGATCCCTTCCTAGGTATTTCACAGAAGTTGTTCATAATCGACACTGGAGTAGGGAATTTGCTGAGAGCTTCCTACAGCTAAAAGGGGAACGAGTTGGCATTTTTTTCCTTAGCTTATCAAAGTCTTGTTAACTCACAGAAGCTTTCAGGCAACCTTGAAAGTGTATCACGCACTAATATCATCAGAGAACATGACAGCCAGAGTCTGATGTATCTAATTTTGGACTGGTATAACTGCTATTTAGAGCAATAAAGATTTTATCTGTTGGTTGATCTGCTTACTGAAATAGTCAGTGAAAAATGTGCCATATATCTCCTTGTTATTCTGTTGGCATAAAGGATATTTGAAGACATAGTTCTGCCTAGACTTTGGGATTCTCCTGCTAACTATATTATGATAAGGTTATATATTGTACTTGGCACTGGTGAGGCTGCACTGTGTCCAGTTCTGGGCCCCTCACTGCATCAAAGGTGCATTGAGGTGCTGGAGTGTGTCCAGAAGGGCAACAAAGCTGGTGAAGGGTCTGGAGAGTAAGTCTTATGAGGAGCAGTTGAAGGAGCTGGGGTTGATTAGCTTGAAGGAGGGAGACTTAGGGAGATATTATTGCTCTCTACAATTACTTGAAAGGACGTTGTAGCCAAGTGGAGGCTGGCCACTTCTCCCGGGTAGCAAATGATAGGATGAGAGGAAACAGCTGTGCTAGGGGCAGTTTTGATGGGATGTTAGAAAAAATTGCGTACTAGAAGGGCTTTCAAGCATTGAAATAGTCTGCCCAGAAAAGTGGTTGTGTCACCAACCTTGGAGTTAGTTAAAGACTTGTAGATGTTGCACTTGGGGACGTGGTTTAGTGGTGAACATGGCAGTGCTGGGTTTACAGTTGGACTCAGTGATCTTAGTGGTCTTTTCTAACCCAGGATTCTATATATGAAATGGGCATAAAGAGGAAATATTCAGTTCCCTAACAAGAATCTGTGAAACCATCAGTTAAAATGAATGGCTAGCTAGGACCCATACTTGTCAGCAGCCCAATGGTTATTAAAAGGACTTCTGTGCTTACTTACCTTTCCACATTAAAATCCATCACTCCTAGTGATCATCACACTTTCTTAGGTTCCTCTAATACATGACCATTAGCTAAATAATTTATTTAATGAAAAACAAATAAACTTGCAGTTAGGTCTTTT
Source organism: Myiozetetes cayanensis (assembly GCF_022539395.1). NCBI lineage: Eukaryota > Metazoa > Chordata > Aves > Passeriformes > Tyrannidae > Myiozetetes > Myiozetetes cayanensis. The sequence goes on along the minus strand of NW_026087521.1, from coordinate 23,269,050 downwards.
CTGATGTAAGATATGAATGCCTGTACTCTGAAAATCCTGTAAGAAGGACTGAGAGAGACTAGATCGTATTCTTGGGTTTTATTCCATTTGAGAGAACATTGCAGCTCTGTTGGCATGGATGCACTGCATGAGTGACTTTATGCATATTCACAACTGTTTGTTGGAAGGAATTGTCTTATTAAACTGTAATCATGTAGCATGTGTAAATGAGTTCTGTGAATAATGGGTCTCTTTATCCTTATTGCCTGATATGTGTTGTTGACTAAAAAAGTTTGTTTGATGACATTTACTCTTCCAGGAATGTTACCAATCATCTGATGTCTGATTTCCTTTTCTGCTTGAGAAATTTGTTTTTCCTTATCTCATATATAAATAATGCTGACTCTTCTCTGTTCCTCTTGAATCACATACTTGAACAAAAAGACAACTGAATCTAGGGGTGTCTAAATGTTAGTGTAGGTGAGATGCTCAAATATATGTGTCTGCTTTCAGGTGAGCTAAATCTCTCTCTAGACTCAGTTACTGCAGTGGGAGCTTCAACATTAGCTCACATGCAAAAACCAACATGCATACACCAAAAGTGTCTTCACTTTCTACTTGAATCCCTTTTCAGGACAACAAAATGAAATTGTCATGATGCCAGAGCTGTGAATTACTTTTCTTTGTTCTTTCCACCCCCTCTTCTGATTTGGGACTCCTCCTCTGTGTGAAGATCTATTGTAGTTTAACTGTTCCTTATTCCATTTTCAAGCTCCTTTCCCCAAGATGCTTTTCCCTAATGATACTGTCTACTCAGACAGAATATCAAGAACTTGCTCAGGATGATGCCAAAACAGCATGAAATAACTGCTCAGAGACGAATTTTATCTTTAAGCAGCAATGTTGGGGAGGCTAGCTGGCTATTGCTGAAGAAACTAGCTCCAAAGTTCTCAGTGAAAACTCAGGTAATTTATACAGTTTTCATGAGAGGTTACAGCATCTTTGCATACATATTCATTAGATTTCAATATCTAATCATCATATTCATAATAGGCGGGGTTTAGGCAGAGCTTGAGATGGAGTCTTCTAGAATCATCTTTTGGGGAGTCTTTCAGTGGTTGTTCCTGTTTCTTCGGCCTCATCTTAGGGGTCTTTTCTCTTCTTCCTCCTGTGAACTTTTCAATTTTCTTTATTCACAGGGGCTTGCAAAACCCCTCCTGACTCATTGCTCCTTTATCTCCCTGGATGATGCCCATCTTACCCTAATTTAAGACTACTATATTGACCTTTCTACTGTCTTTATTAGAACAGAACAAACTATCTCTGCTATGTAGGCAGAGCCCTTGGAGCAAGGTACCATCTCTCCCTTAGTTAATCCTTAGAAGCCTGCATTCCTCAGAGCAAGGTACTGAAACCTTCCTCCTGGAGCAAGATTCCGGCATCCTCTATGTTAACTCTTTAAATCCTTGTTTCAAGGAGAAAGGGCTCAGAATATATTGAACAGGTCACCTCAGAAAAATCTGTGTACCCATATTATCTTGAGACCATTATGGTTATATTACAATAGCTTCTGTACATGTCTTTAAAGAGTCGCAGGTAGATACTTTTCTGCTGATTGAATAAAAAGAGGGGAAACATAGAAAACTCACATAATTTAAATCTTCTGTCCTTGATAGTGCATTTAATAATACAGCTGAAATTTTATTCCAATATATGAAATATTTCTAGAAGAAAAGAGATGTGCATAAATGTTTTGAAACTATACCGCAAACTAGTGAAATTAAATAATAGAAACTACAGCAAATTAAACTAAAGAAATATGAATTGTGAACACTATGTCTTAAGATAAAAAAGGCCATGAGAAACTACAGGGAACATTGTACTTGCTGTATTTAAAAAATGTTTTGTCTTTTTAAATGCAGAAGTTATTTAATGCTGGTTTCATTTGTGACAACCTTATTGATCCAGTAAAAAAGAGAAACATTTTTCACCTGTGCATTATTTTTTAAGCAACAATGTAGGTAAATGGGTGGAAAAGTTAATTTCTACCAGCATTTGGGTTTGGAGGCAAAGCATTTTCTTGGATGGGCTTTGAATCAGGATTTATGTCTTACAGTATATAATGTAATGTTTCTATGTATTAATCCCATTCCAATGGGAGCTGGAGTGTCAGGTTTTTCCCACCCAAGTGAAATCCAAGGTAAAGGTTTTTACCTACTTTTCTTATCAGAAAGGAAAGCAACACTCTTATGATGACTTGTGGAAAAGTTGATGAAAACTGAAAACATTTCTAGAATTTTTGATTTTTTAAAATGTTAAATGTGTCATGGGAAGGTTTACTTACTTTATGTAATCCACTCCAAAGTGTGTGTCTTAGCTGTCAGTTTTGAACATATCAATGTGTAAAAGATGCAATTGCTCTTCAGGGATGAGGTGAACTCTAGCAGTTAGATGCTGTGCAAGCTTCTGAGACTAGGCACCGTGACGATTTTGTAGGCATCTCATTAACGAACTGTAGTGCTGCAGCATGCTCTGCTTTACTTATTTATTGAAGAGATAATGGGAAATAACTGGTTTCTTTGTGAAGTCATAAATAATATGACAGAAGGATATTAAATGCACTGAGATGTGACAGAGAAGCTAAAAACTTGTGGGGTTTAGTATTTTATGGTGCCAGTTCTCCTTTACCAGTACATGTGTAACCAAGAGATACCTTTTAGCTGGTTTTGTGAACAATTAGCAATTTAGTGTGCTAGCTACTGAAAGGTAGATGTCTTAAATCATAAAGAGTATATGAGTTTTGCTATTTTATAGTATCATTCAGAAGTTACTAAAGTATAAATCTTCTTCCTTCTCTTTTTGTCAATTTTTTTTTCCTCTACATCTTTTTCCTTTTTTTTAATTTTTTTTTTTCTAACAGAGGTAGTTTTTCTGTTTTTAGACTCCTAGTGTGAAATACTGGTTCCACAAAGCCTGAACATTTCTGACATTCATTCTGTGCATCTTTTGTTCTCGGTGGGAGTCTTGTCCTGAAACTGCACTCAGATATACACGCAAGGTCCACTGTGGCTTCTCAGTACTTTGCACTCTTGATTACAACAACAGGTAGCTTTTTTTTCCTCTTTATGTATGTGTGTGTCTATCTGAACTTAAGAGAGAAAAATGTGCTTTATTCTGAAGTTCAGACATAGCATTCACATTCACATTGAGGCAACACTGTCCTCTTTTGTGTTCATTTCTGTTATTGTCACTAAGAGATTTATCAGGCAGTATGTTGAGAATTTCCTCAGATACTGTGGTGATTAGAGAAGTATCAATCTCACTGGTTAGTCTTGGAAGTATTTCTGAGTATTACGACCCCACAGCTCTTTACCTTAGATTTGGCTCTACAGTTAGCGTGAATCTGGTATAGAAGACAGAGCTCCACAGCAATGCAGCCAGTTCTACATAGATTTCTATATCCTGTCCATCATCATGGTACTTAGACACCTGTATTGTAAATGCTTCTATAAGCTGAACAACTTACTTTTCCTGGAGCAATAGGAGTTTCTTCTGGGTTGGTAGTTTAGATATGTTGCAACAGGCAAGTGTTGAGGTCACAAATGTGTAGATCTCAGCTACTATACCAGCGTGAGTTTTGTCTATGCAAAGCATTTTATGGTTTTATAGCATCCATTACCACTTCATCCAAAGATTAAGCTCCTCTTCTGAAACATGACCTTTTTATTGGAGGAGTTCCAAGCATTTCCATATGTGGTGCTGAGACTTCTTCTTGTTGCTTGCTTATCCCACTTACATCACTTTTATAGCAGGGTAAATCTATTGTTTCAGAAGCTACTCCTAGTTTGCAGCAATGTGAAAATAGAGGGAGGCCTGATCTTCCATGCTTACCCTTTGTGATGCCAGCAAATTACATTTTTGATTCATTTGAAGTAGGAAGTAGTGGGAAGTCGGAAGCAGGTGAAGCAATTCTATTGTGACTCAAATTATGTTTATATAAAAATTTAAAGTTAGAAACAATTTTCATCCACTATTCCAACTGCTCTGTGATGTTTATTATTGTAACTTAAAATTTCTCTTTGGGGCAAACAGTGCCATAACAGACTTAAGAAAATGAAGTGTTCATTTTTCATTGAGCAATGGATTGATGACTTGCAAAAAGTAGAGTTTCACCTGCAATAGTTCATGTAACTGAGAAACCACAGAATGAAATATCACTTAGTTCTGGAAAAACAAATCAGGGCCAGTCTTTCTCATAAATTTTAGAAAACTACAGAATCCTTGATCTTTAAGTAAAGCAGATGAGACACACTCATGTTGTGATCATATCTGTCCATTTCTACTAGCTGTTTCATAAGGACTATTCTTGTAACTAACCCTTCCCTTGTTTGCACATTTTGGATCACCTTTCAGGGGAAAAAAAAATCCCCAAATTAATAGTTCTTTTGAAATGTCTGTTCTGCAAGTGAACAAGTTATGAACTTCTTGCATGAAATATTCTACGTTTTGAAAAGTTGCCAAGAACTTTCATCTGAATCTATTATAGTACATTGAAAACTCCAGGATGCAACCTGGGGGTCTAATTTCAATACTATATATAATTTTAACTCTCTTTTTTGAACCTTGTCAGTGGTCTCTGAGGCACAGAGCCTTTAAACCATTTATTTCTATCACCAATCCATTCATCTAAGCAGCCTCATGTGGACAATCAAGAATAATAAAGGGGAGACCCTTCCTTAGAGTTTCAAGCAAAAGAAGGAATAGATTGGATCACTGTCATATTTTGCTGCAAGTGGCTTGGTAGAATAATTTTGCATTCATTGCTTTCCATGTTTAATAGTATTACAGGCTATTTTGACAAAATTTCCAAATGTTGTATTTTAGAGAAAATCCACATAACATAGTTTGGTAAGTTCTAGGTCAATTTTTATTGAGGATAATACTGGTTATATATTAAAATACCCTAAAAAAAGTATTCATCAAAATTAGTAGATGTTTATTAATTGTATGAAGTATTAGGTGTATTTTTAATATATATTTTGCCTCTTCCTTCTTCAGGCATAGTAGTTATAGGCTCAGATAGCCCATATTCACATTTTTGTGTAGCTTAATCTAATTTCCTCAGAGCAGTTATAAGTTTTGAATAAGAGAATTTAAAAAAGAGAATAAAACATTATTTTCTATGGTAGATTTTACTGTTGCATAAAAGACATGAAGTACAAAACATGTCCCAAACATTTGCTTGTTCAAGTGCCTTGGAGGACTTTTCTTTTTTTTCATATATATTATGTATTAAAAAATGCAACAAACACTTTTCATTCATGAACCACTTCGTCAGGAGAATTGTAAATTACAACCGTTAATTTTGAAAGTCAATAAAAAAACCTGTTACCTTAATATTTTCTCAGTTAGATATAAAACACAACTCAAGCAAAAAGAGTCTAGGATTGTTATTAGGTGGTTCAGCTACCTGGTGGGACCATTCTGTTCTTTATGCAGTCTCGGGAAAAAATCTGATTATCAGGCCGTGCATCCTTGTGAGTCCCTCTTTTTTGCCTACTGCAACTTTTTCCCATTGCATAAATATTTAATTGAAAAGGGCCCTAGTTACAAAGTCTTCCTCCTTCCTTTTCTAGAGCAGAACTGTTCTGTTGGAGGAGCCTGACACCCTCCGCTTTGAGAACACTGATCACAGGGATTCACAGGATCTTAACCAAAATGGTGTTCTCAGTTTATATTCCCAAATGGTGACATATCTTCCTTCCCATAAGAGATACTCATTCTTTGCAGAACAACTAACACTTGTCATTTTTTTCCTGAAAAGCTTGTGGTTCCCAATGCAACTATTTTCAGAAGACTATGTTATTACCTACCTGGCTCTTTCTGAAAAAAACAAAAACCCAAACAAAAAACAAATCCAAAAATCCATGCTCTGAAGTGTCTCAAAGTTAATTTAGTACCTATTTGAATTTTTCTTTTCTACACACTCAACATGAGTTTTTAGCAGTTTTTGCATCTTATTTTTGTCTCCTAGACAAGCACAGTTCGTTGAATACTTTATTTTTACCCACCTTATTTTGGTAAGACTTCTTTCATATGTAAGGACTCAAAATGTAAGGGTGTCTGTTCCTGTATTCTGACTGAGACAGTAGCTAAAAAGTAGCAACTTTACCTTGAACATCACTCTTTTCTTTTGAAATTGGCAGGGAGCCCAGAAATTTTCTTGATCAAAGGCATATTCAAAATTTTTTAACCTACTTTCATGCTAATTTGTTCTTGTAATCACAAAATAAATCAAAATCTTTTCCATTGTTTAAAACTAAAAGATAACATTTTTACAAAACCATTTTAGAGCATTTTGAATATAAATTAGCTATTAATGACAGAAAAATAACTACAGTTAAAGTTGTGTCCTTTAGGCAAATGGTAAGTAAATTAGTGGCTGATGCATAACCAGTTAAGTATCCTGTTGACTTGAGAGCGTTATGGATTATGTCTCAATGAAGAATCTTTATAAGAGAAAGACCTTAGGAGAGAGGAAAAAAATAGGTATCCTTAAGTATAAATTACATCACAGTTCAATCTTCAGCCACAGTAATTATCAAAATTTGTGGGAAAAAAAAAATCTTGAAAATGCTTGATCTACATTTCTCTTTAAAATTCTGAATTTTTTAGTCTAAAACATGCATTTCCACAAATGCTTTTTTTCACAAGTAGTTTGTGTATATACCTTCTTTGTTTTGTATCCAGATTATTGCTTTCTGGAATTCTGTGTAAAATCAAAAGTCAGTTGTTCATGGAAAATCAGTTCTGGAAAACTGAGGAGGGAAAACCTCACCAGATGGTATAATATTCCCGAATGAGGAGGAAGAAGAACTGAGTAATTTCAGAATAAGAATCCAAGACCCAAAAGTGTAGTTGAAAATTGAGGTACCTGAAGAAGCATTTGTTATTAGAACATAGAATATCCAAGGTGATTTTGAATATTGCTAATTCTCTTCCCATGCTAGTATGAACTGCAGAAGAGATCAGGCTCAGTGCAGAGAAGTGGGGCAAGGCAGCAAAAGGGCAGGTCTCAGCAGGTGGGTACCCTTGTCCACTGTGGGTCAAGTTCCTGCTGCTTTGTGTGTGAGCCTGTTTTTAGTCTTGGGAGGACATGAAGAGCTGTTTTAGTTTGGTATACATGAAGAAAATTCACCTTTTCAATGGGTTTCTAATCAGTGAACAATCCCAAGAAGAATTTGCTTTCCAGGAGCCACTTATCAGGGTTGAGTTTCAGGGTGGAAAAAGGAAAGAAAAAGATTATTTGCAGAGTATATCATTACATTTATTTTTAGTCCAGTTAAGTGAAGGGAAAATACTAAAAAGTAATACTGGTTTGGGTAGAAGGAACAATGGGAGCCTAAGGTATCTGTTTTTAGCAGATTGATGCCATTAAATATTTGCAAGGATTGTTTCAATGCTCAGCCTTTCAAACCACTGTAATTAAGCCATGAAAAAAATAACAATGCCTTCCTTATAGAATGTTCTGCAAGAAGCCTGGAGAATTATTCTGCGAAATTATGTAGTTCTTAACTTACTTGTCAATCATATGACTTCAACAGTATTCATCAAACTAGGAAGACCTTAGAAATGTATTTGAGGGAATAAATATGATGAAGAAGCTGTTTGCTAAAATTGTTCTAATAGAGAAGAGCAAGAACATATGTAATATGATTATATATAAAATTATATGTCAGCTAAATGGTAGGTCAAACTACAGTGTGTATGTCAAAAATTTAAGGTTCATTTTTAAATTGATTTTATTTAAACGTAGCGACTTTGAGCATTTTGCAATTTTCAGCTCTGCTAGTGTAAAAATCTATGGAAAAGACTTGCATCAAAAAAACTTCTGATAGTTTTAGATTTTTTGATTATGAATGTTTTAGTGCTTCATTAACTCTTACTTTCATTCTACTTTAAGAGAGTTTATAGTACTTTTTCTTAAGATCCTTAGCAAACCAGAAAGTCATTGAACTCTGCAGAATATCACATAATAGATGTCTAAAAACTCGATTTTACTCAAGAGGATACCTAGGCAAATTCATTGAACAGAAATTCACTTATGTTTGTAAGTACATAGAAAAGCAATCTACTTCATAAAATCTATGAACTGAAAATAGATGGAAGATGAGACACTATTAAGGGAAAGCATCAAATATGTTTTCCTAGTTTTATTCTTTTTTATGCAGTCAGTAATGGCCACAAGATCTTTGCCTAGATATATCTTTAATCTGACACAATGTATGAATTCCTAAGTCTTCATGTCACATCAAAAGCAATGGAGCATAAGATTGCTATGTTTTGTGTAGATGCATCAAGCCTGTGTGCTATAGGAATGGAGATTCCAAAATTAAAATAATGCCCCTGGTTTTACTTCTTTTGAGTCACCAGAAGTCCCAAGACTTTCTAACAAAGTATTTTGCATTCAATACATAATCATCACATTGTCTCATCATAAATATCACTTTTGCCAAGAAGTTTCCAGTTAGCAATATATATGTTGAACAGAAAAATTATTTCCAGTGATCTCTTTGAAAATCTTAATACTGAATAAAACTGCAGAAACTCTTTAAAATTGCACGGCTTCTACAGGATACAGACACTGTACATGTAACTTTTTTGTCAACAAGGCTATAAGTGCTCTAGGACAACGCTGCTTGAACAGGGGGGTTGGAGCAGATGACCCACTGTGGTCCCTTCCAACCTTACCCATTCTCTGATTCTGTGATAAACCCTGAAAGTTAACATTTTCAGCGATAAATCCAGCAATTTTAAATATCTGTTCAAAAGACTTCTAAGAATTTGAAGACAAGAATTTCTTAGAAAGCTTACCTCTAATATTTAAGTACACTTGTTAAACTAGGTAATGAATAAAGTAAGTAACATTTCATTGTAGTATATTATTTATAGTATCATAATTTTCTAGTTAGAGCAATACATCCCATAAATACAAGAGGAAAGTTTGTTTTAAAGACCCTCATGAATTAGCAGACCTGTAAGTGAGTCTTCAGATTCTGTTGAAATCCCCAATACAAATTGGGAAAAATTTATTGCAAATACAATATAAAATCTATATTTATGCAACTTTAAGACTTTTTCAAATGAACAAAACAGTTTAGAACACTCATACTGTGAGTGGGTGTTGAGTTCATTAACTTTGCTTTGCTTCAGAGACTTAATCTTTGGGATACGATAATATTCAAATGTCACAAAATGCCATTTAAATTTTAAAAGATACATGTTTTGAGAGGTTTCTATGAAGACAGAACCTTTATTAAGAAAACTTCAAGTTTGCTTAGCCATTTTTGAGACTAATTGTGGTGCTCTTTTCAGCTCTGTTGTAATTTTTCATGTAGTAAGAAAGTCCAGCAAAATATCTTTGATTGTCAATTGTAAAAAGCCGTTCCCTTGGCCCTGATCCCGTGCAAAAAAAGAGTACGTGTGAATAAGAGGGCTTTGATGTGCTATGTGTCTTCAACAGGATGTTTCTTGCTGAAGTGCAACAGATGAGGTAGATGCCAATACACTAGATTTAAAAGTAATAAATCTTGTGTAATTTATGAATTCACACCAGGAAAAAAAAATTACTTACATCCAGTATTGAAAGAACAATATTATAATTACTAACCCTTTGTTGGTAATTTAATATCTATTGAGAGCGTCCCATAGGAGAAGGACTTTGCAGTGGATTACGGGGAGTGGTGGAGTGATCCTCCCTGGAGGTGTTTAAGGAAAGGCTGGATGTGGCACTTAGTGCCATGGTCTAGTTGACATGGTGGTGTTTGGTCATAGGTTGGACTCAATGATCTCAGAGGTATTTTCCAATATAATTGTTTCTTTGGTTCTATAATTTTGTGACTTGGGAATGCTTGTTGACAAGAAGCTTAACATGAGCCAGCAATGTGCACTTACAGCCCAGAAAACCAACTGCACTGTGAGCTGCATCAAAAGAAACATGGGCAGCAGGTCGAGGAAGATTATTGTGTCCCTCTACTCAGCCCTCGTGAGACCCCACCTGGGGTGCTGCATCCTGGTCTGAGACCCCCAAGATAAGAAGGACATGGACTTGCTGGGACAGGTTCAGAAGAGGACCGTGAAGATGACCTGAGGGCTGGAGCAACTCGCTTATGAAGACAGGCTAAGAGAGTTGTTTAACCAGGGGAAGAGAAGGCTCCAGGGAGACCTTAGAGCAGCCTTCCAGTACCTAAAGGGGCTGGAAGAAGGCTGGAGAGGGGCATTTTTACAAGGGCATGTAGTGATAGGACAAGGGGGAATGGCTTTAAGCTGAAAGAGGGTAGGTTTAGATTCAATATTAGGAAGAAATTTGTTACTATGAGAGTGGTGAGGTGCTTTAACAGGTTGCCCAGAGAAACTATGGATGCCTCGTCTCTGGAAGTCTTGAAGACCAGGTTGGATGGGGCTTTGAGCAACCTGATCTAGTTGAAGATGTCACTGCCTATGGCAGGGGGGTTGGAACTAGATGGTTGTTAGGGTCTCTTCGAAACCACAGCATTGTATTGTTCTGTGATGCTGGACCCAAGTCTTCTCAGCTAATTCTTATATCTCTATTAGTAATTTTTCTATTTGCCGTGGAAATAACTTCTAAAAATATAGTATGTTTGCCCTTGTTAAATGCAAGCTCTACAGTGTCATGGTCGAGGCGGGAAGGCGACATGGGTTTCAGGATACCAGCTTTTTATTGCAACAGTGCAGCTACCTTTATACAGTTCTGGGGTGACACATGTACACACGGCATTGGTTTACCACTTCATAACAACTCATGATTGGACACACAGCCACATGTCCTGACACAATAGGCTGACATTCCTAACAGGAAACCCACTCTGTGTTACAGTCCTACTGTCCGTGGTTAACCCTCTGCCAGGTGTAAGAAGTTCCATCTTCAGGATTTCAGCTTACTGAGAGCCCAGAACCAGCTGGGCTCCCCAACACTGCAGTATCACTCCGTGAGTTGCAATAGCTATACTATATTTTCTGTGCTTTGGAATAAGTGTAACAGAACAAGTAGTGCCTTAATTCTTTATCTGAAATAGCTCTAGAACAAAGGCAATTCTACTTCAAAAGAATGTCTGATCTTGTTTACATATTGAAAAAAGTCCTAGAACCTTCAAAATATTTTCTAAATAATGTAATTTCAGAGAATGACAGAAGTTAATGACATCATCTCCCTGTTTTTGAAAAAGAGGCTAAAGAGGACTATTCACCTTCCTTGGTTTTTTTTATTCATTTTTTATCAACTTGAGAAAGAGGTAAAGACATATTTTTGAAAAAAATATCCTAAAAAATCCAGTACTGCACAGGAGTCATAGAAGTGCCTTCAAACCAAGCAAGGGAATTGAATAATTGGGACTCAAATGGTAAAAATTTCCTTTTTATCCTGTCCTAGTCACATTTAACTCAATGTCATAGCTTCCACTGAACCATGATTTTATTCGGCACATGAAGATAAGGACATGCAAAAGTCATTGCAAGGCTAAGCATATAGAAATAGTCTATCTGAACTTCAGCAAGCCTTTGACACCGTCTCCCACAGCAAACTCCTGAGAAAGCTGGCAGTCCACGGCTTGGACAGGGCCACTCTGTGCTGGGTTAAGAACTGGCTGGAGGGCCGGGCCCAGAGAGTGCTGGTGAACGGGGCTGCATCCAGCTGGCAGCCGGTCACCAGTGGTGTCCCCCAGGGATCAGTGCTGGACCCAGCTCTGTTTAATATCTTTACTGATGATCTGGATGAGGAGATCAAGTGTACCATTAGCAAACTTGCAGATGACACCAAGCTGGGAGGGAGTGTGGATCAACTGGAAGGCAGGAGGGCTCTGCAGAGTGACCTGGACAGACTGGAGAGCTGGGCTAATTTCAACAGGATGAGGTTCAACAAGGCCAAGTGCCGGGTCCTGCACTTTGGCCACAACAATCCCCTGCAGCGCTACAGGCTGGGCACAGAGTGGCTGGAGAGCAGCCAGGTGGAAAGGGATCTGGGGGTGCTGATAGACAGGAAGCTGAACATGAGCCAGCAGTGTGCCCAGGTGGCCAAGAAGGCCAATGACATCCTGGCCTGGATCAAGAACAGTGTGGCCAGCAGGATAAGGGAAGTGATCCTTCCCCTGAACCCAGTGCTGGTGAGGCCACACCTGGAGTGCTGTGTCCAGTTCTGGGACCCTCAGTTCAGGAAGGATATTGAGGTGCTGGAGCAGATCCAGAGAAGAGCAACCAGGATGGTGAAGGGACTTGAACAAAAGTCCTATGAGTCTGAGGGAGCTGGAGTTGTTTAGCCTGGAGAAGAGGAGGCTCAGGGGTGACCTCATCACTCTCTACAACTACCTGAGAGGAGGTTGTAGCCAGGTGAGGGTTGGTCTCTCCCAGGCAATCAGCAGTAGGACAAGAGGGCACGGTCTTAAACTCTGCCAGAGGAGGAGGTTTAGGTTATATATTAGGAAGAAATTCTTTACAGAAAGGGTAATCAGGCATTGGAATGGGCTGCCCAGAGAGATGGTGGATTCTCTGTCCCTGGAGGTATTTAAGAAGAGACTGGATGTGGCACTTAGTGCTGTAGTCTAGTAACTGTGGTGTAGTGGATCAAGGGTTGGACTTGATGATCTCAGAGGTCCTTTCTAACCCGTCTGATTCTATGATTCTATGAAAAGCTTAGGAACTAATAGTCTGATTTTAGAAGAAATTGAATACATAATTTTAGTGAAATAAAAGAATATGAAACCAATACATTTCAGAACTGGTTTCAGTAAAATATCAGGAATGGAAAAAGTCCCCTTTTCTTATGGGATATATGAAATTTAGTGACAGTTGTGAACATACTTTACATTTTTGTGACTGATAAAAATTAAGGTTCAAAGTTAAATAATTTCAAGAGAATACAGTACAGGAAGATTAAACCTATTTTATAATGATTTACTGATTTTTTTCAGTCACACCTCAAACTGGAAAGATGAATTCAAGAGAAATACAGTTCTTCATGCAATGTGGTGATTGGATAGTCTTACTAAAAAATGATTACTTTTGCATGGTGCGGAGAGAATTTGGAATAAATTTTAAACTTAATCATAAAAATACATTTCAGAATAGATAGACTAGAAAAGACTAGGCAAAACAATGTTGCTACTCCTTGTGAACTCACACATTTGGAAATCCCAAAGACTTGATTTGCGAAAACAAAAAGGCATGAAACAAATAAATTGGTTTTGGTAACATGCTGAATTGAATTTGAGCAAGTATAAGTCAGTACAGTGACATTTGTAATCACCTAGATGCCTCCCGTGACTTAACTTGTTATGCAGCTAAATTATAGAATCTTAATTATGGCAATACTGGGAGTCAAACTATTTTTTTTTTTATTTTTCTTTGTTCTTTAAAACAAACTAACAAACATACAAAACGGGGAGTGTGTGTGGGGGAAACTGTTCAAAGTTCTGTATAAACTTGTACCAAAGGTTATAAAAATTAACCTGCAGAGAAAAGTTTTATTTATTTATTTATGGAGCATTGCCTAGATGAAACAGTACACCTCACTGGGTCCTGTACTAACTGCTGATCCTGTGAAACTGTTTGTTACTAAACAGTGGTTGTTCTGCTTCCACCCCTTCAGGGTCTCCCAAATTGTTTGATTTTATTTGTCTTCATGGTCGGAATCAAAGCTCATCACATAGAAATGTAAAAGGAGCCAACAGTATTGAAAGATGGTGAAAACACCGAACACCTCCTGCCTGTCTTCAAAACTTTGGAAAAGGGCAGAAAATTACTTAATGCTTAGAAGTCACAATGATAGATTCCTGATACAGAAAAAAGGAGAATGAGAAGTAACCAAAGCAATTTTTTTCAATAAAACTTCTTCCATTTTTAAATTGGCTTTGAAACTATTTTGTTTGATTCTCATTACTCATAGGAAATAAACTTTTTCTATAAGGGGAAAATAGGTTATGGAAAGAAGTAGATCTTTCCCATTGGCCGTATATAGGTTACATAGTAATATATGCCCAGGGCTAAACCTGTCCCACATGGTTGTAAGCAAAAGCTTATATTAATACTTTGAAGTTTAGAGTGTGAGTATCTAAAGCACCTTTGGACCTGCTTCATGCTTCTGAGTTTTAGTAAAATACTCCCACATAACTACAAAAAAAAAAAAAAAAAGTTTAACCTGCAATTTATCATGTAAAATTAAATGGTAGATTTAAGACATAAAAAATGCCATCTACAGTATGGATAAGAGTTTATAATACATCTTCTAAACTGCAAATAAAAAAATTAAAGCTCAATAAAAAGACTGAGAAAGAAGAGATTTGAGAATGCTGAAGATTCAAACCAGAGCCAAAAACACATTCAACTAATAAACGAATTAAGGACTTTGATGTTAAATATGTGATGCATTCTGTCGCATTCATAATTTAGTGTGGTTATAAGTCTGTAAACTTATTCATATTTTAATTTTTAGACAGGAGAGAGCATTTTTATGTTCTGTGTTAGAACTCCTTTGGCATGAGCACAGCTTGTACTGAGGTCTTACATATAGTGAATTATTTCAGCACTGAGTAGCAAAATAGGCATAAATAAATGCTGTCAAACAGAAGAAGACATTGAGAAATTAGTTTTTGAATTAAGGGTAATATAAAAAAAAAACCAGGCAACAAAGTTCTCAATTTTGATTACATCTGATTATTATTTTATCTCCTACAATTTCATTTCTAAGACAGAAGTGAATACTTTGTTTTGCATTAATGAAGAAATAATATTTTCCAACCCAAGAGGAAAGGGTTATTGGGAAAGGATAAAAAGTTAAAGTATCTGTGAAATGCAATTACAACAATTCTGTAAGCATATCAAGACCATAGTATTAAAGATTTGGTGACATAAAGTTGTTTTTACATGTCTCCTATCTTTTTATTTTGAAAAAAAGTGCATTCATGTAGTCTTTGTAGGGGAATGAATCATTAATTAATTTTATTTCAACTAGAGCTCAAAATTGGATTTGAAGAGCCAAAGCAGAATCTAGGCTTGGTTATGCACATCATGACACTTGTTTCACGGCCCAATTTAAAATAGCAAAGTTGAGCTGATGAAGAAATGTTTCTGCAAATTTCTTTTTGGATTAAATTCACCGTAATACTTTTTTATGATCAGATAAGACCATTGGGATCACTGCATCATGTCTGACACAAGGTAAAGGACTATTCTGAATTAGTTCTGGTTTGAATTTGGGAGCACAGTGATTCCTATTCTATTTGAAGAGCCATCAGTGAAGAGTCTATCCCAGATCACAGAGTTGATCTGTTGACAGGTCCATGGCATTTCTAGTATGAATGGAGTTCTTCTCACCAAATTTTAATTTAGATGTCTATCTATAAGTTTTGTTTCAAGCAATTAAGACAAGAATTAAGTGAAAGCAGAATAAGAGTATTCATACAGCTGAACTGACCCTGTGAAAACTGAGGTTTCATGAGACTTAAAAAACTGTGGAAACATGCTGTCAGTGGCATTGAATATTTGCATTGTGCCTTAAAATTATCTGCTCTAGGTTTAGTTGAGCTTTATAGAAGTTTCAAGTAGACAGTTGAAAAACATCTATATGTCACAAAACTGTCAAATTTGAGATGATGAAATAAAGGAATATCATGTGCACTGAGAAACATCATCCTTGTTCAACAAAAAAATTGTATGCACTGCATATTGTGGGCAAGACTGAGCAAACCAGTTAGTCTTTATTTAAGTCTTTATCTTAATCTGATAGACCCTGGAATAAGGGCTTAGTAAGGACCTTGACATGCTTGAGAGGTAGGCCTTTGTGAACCTCGTAAAGTTCAACAAGGCCAAGTGCAGGTCCTGCATCTGAGTTGGGGCAATCCAAAACACAAGGACAGGCTGGACGGAGGATGGATTGAGACCTGGGGAGAATTTGGGGGTGTTTGTGGATGAAAAAAATCAGCACTGGGACCTGGGAATGTGCACTTTAGGCCCAGAAAGCCAACTGCATCCTGGGCTGCATCAAAAGAGGCATGGCCACCAGGTCAGGGGAGATGATTCTATCCCTCTGCTCTTAGACCCCATCTGGAGTACTGCACCCAACACTGGGGACCCCAGCACAAGATATTGGTGTGTTGGATAGCCACCAAGATCATGGGGATGGAGCACCTCTCCTATGAAGAAAGGCTGAGAAAGCTGGTGCTGTTCAGCCTGGAGAAGACTTCAGAGAGGCCTTAGAGCAGCCTTTCTAAAGGGGACCTACAAGAAGGCTGGAGAGGGACTTTTCACAAGGGCATGTAGTGACAGGAAGAGGGGGGATGGCCTTAAGGTGAAGAAGGATAGGTTTAGATTAGACACAAGGAAGAAATTCTTTCCAATAAGGATGGTGAGGCCCTGGAACAGATTGCCCAGACAAATTGTGGATGCCTCATCCCTGGAGTTATTCAAGACCAGGATGGATGGGGCTTTGAGTAACCTGATCTAGAGGAAGGTGTACCTGCCCATGGCAGGGATATTAGAACTAGGTGATCTTTACAGTCCCTTGCAGTCCTGACCATTCTATGATTCTAAGACTGTGAGGTTTTTCACAGTGGTAATTTTCTTGAGTAGAAAATACAGAATGTAGTTAACTATTTCAGAGGTAAATGTACACTTGCTTCTATTTCTTTTAACAGGGAAGATATCCATGTTAAAGGATGTTTTATTGAGTTGATACGGTGTTTTATTTCTTATTTCTAAATACACTGATCACAGTAAGATTATACCCCCTATTAAAGGAAAAGAATGAATCACAGAATCACAGAATATGCCAAATTGGAAGGGACCCACAAACATCATCAAGTCCAACTCCTGACCCTACACAGGACCATCCCCAAGAGTCATACTGTGTGCCTGAGAGTATCATCCAACCACTTCTTGAACTCTTGCAGGTTTGGTGCTGTGACCACTTCCCTGGGGAGCCTGTTGCAGTGCCCAACCACCCTATGCATGAAGAATCTTTTTCTAATATCCAACCTAAACCTAAACATTCCCTGACACAACTTCAGGACATTCCCTCATGCTCTGTTACAGGTCACCACAGAAAGAGATCAGTGTCTTCCCCTCCTCTTCCCCTCATGGGGAAGTTGTAACTGCAATGCAGTCTCCCATCGGTCTCCTCTTCTCCAGGCTGAACAGATCAAGTGACCTCAGCTGCTCCTTATACGGCTTCCCCTCAAGGCCCTTCACCATCTTCATTGCCATCCTTTTTGCTGTCCAATAGCTTAATATCTTTCTTATATTGCAGTGGCCAAAACTGCACACAATATTCGAGGTGAGGCTGCACCAGTGCAGAGCAGAGCAGGACAATCCTCTGGCTGGCGATGCTTTGCCTGATGCACCCTGATGCGTCAGAAGAATAACACTAATTTATGAATAGATGAAAAGTTGATTAATGGATATGTTTGGAATAGCATGGGTAGAGGTATGTGTTAAGGTATTTAGTAGTCTGTATATAGGACTCAAACAGGGAAGAAAAAGATTGTTTCGTTAAAGATACCAAAATCTATTTGGATTTATACAAATACATACAAAAATTGCTTGTTCCTGTGCCTATTGAAATTGATGTCAAATATCCTTAGAGCTTACTGAGAGGAGTATTATGGCCAATATCTGATCTAATGGAAAGATATTAATGGGAAAGAGGCTTAGGTCAACTTAAAACATTGTAACATCGCAATATGGAAATGCGTATTAGTGAAAAGAGGGGTAATTTTTATATATAAATATATGTGTATATACACACAAATATATTAATCCAAAATCCTATTTTTAAGGGAAAAAAATATATATTTAAATATTTGTACAAATAATGGATAATTTAAAGAGCACACATATACCAGAATCACAGGGGAACACTCAGGCTATTAATGGTTAATACATTTTTTGGCACTCCAAGCTTGTAACAAATGGAGTTTTACCACATTCTGTTTTTGTACCAGTGAATTCAGCTTCCCCTGACATACTCTCAACTTTCTTTTAGGCAACATGGGAGCCTCTGATAGGAGTTTGGCATTAGGTATGTGTTTCCTCCATCTTCTCATTGTCTTTACTTCCTGCCTTTCTACACAATTCTATGCAGCTTTCATTTAAGCTTTTGTTTTCAGTGCTCATTGACTCTTCTAGGCTTTTCAAGGTTTTTCTAGGTTAAATAGATAGTCCAGTGCATTTGCTGTTTTCCTAGTTACAGAATTTCAGGTTTTGAGGTGGATTTCATTCTTTGGAAATTACTTTTTATTTATTTAAGTGCTTGTTATCATGGGCTGGTATTCATAACTCTGTCACCTGCGGAGACCCCTCCGAAATCACCTCAGCTGGAGCTCCTAAAGACAGGTGAGTTCCTAGCAGATATTTTTGTTCTGGATGAGCTGTGTTTCTTGTCTCTGAAGTAAATTGTTAAGAAAAATCTCTCTTTGAGGAATAAATGTCACATGAAAATTCCTCTCTACTAGTGTGATAATTTTAAAAATAATAACAACAGGTATGTATATATATATATGACTGCTTCTGTAGAACTGTATGACAGGATGGCCATCTTGGCTGACCTTATTGATTATGTACTGAGAAATGTAAGAACTAACAGCTGCACACCTCAGAAAATTGAAGCAAGGACATGCTTTAGATTTCACTCATAGGTGAGAGATGAAAGCTCATTCTTACATCTCTTCCTCTTCTAGAAATCTGGATTAGACTTGTCATTGAGCTCCACAGCAGATGATCATGCCACCTCATCACTTTTTTTCCTACATTTTCATGGGATTTAAATGGTTGCAATACCAATATCTACACAGTTCCACTGTCAGTTCTGAGACTCGACTCCTGTTTGAAAGACTGTCCATAAGCTGCTTGTAATGTAAGATCCCTGACTGAATACCAGATAATAGCATTATTGTGGGACACCAATATTGATGGTTGTTTTTTACCTTTCAGGTCATAGTCAAACATTTCTGTTGAATCAGCAGCAATATGCTGCCTAAATAAACTGAAAGGGTGTTGTGTACAGCCCTGCTTGAAAGACTGAGCATCAGTCCCGAAGATACCACTTGCCTTTCACTCGAGTCTGTTATTGTTAACTAGGTAACGTTTTAGCATGTAAGCATGAGATAACTGTACAGATGCTCATCTAGATCAGCTCTACTCTTTCCATTATTGCACCTACAGGCAAGCTGTTTCCTGTCCTTGACAAAGAACTGTTTTCAAGTAGTAAAGTAGGGAAATTACAGAGTTATGATACATCCAGCACTAACAATCCAGTTTCACTTGCTATTTTTCCTCAGGCAGACTCTATTGAAAGGAAACAATTCAGTAACAACTGTTTTCTGAAGTAGTGGTAGTCAGCTCAAGGCTGTCCAGAGCATATTGTCAGAAATATTATCCATTGTACATAATGTGTGACTCCATTCTGTATGTCAGGGTACAAGAAGATCTTTAACAGAAATGACATTGACACAATGCAGTGCTTTGCCCCTAGTCATATAGCATCCCTTCACTCCACTTCATAGTGGAAAGTAGCTGTTCATACACAGCTGTCATGCTACAACAGAGTGAAGTAGTGACTGTTACTCTTTGGTGAATTTAGGCAGTTCATGCTTTGCAATGGCTTAAAGTTACAGGTCCGAGGAGACAGCATTTTGTGCCAGTTTTATGATGCATGTAATTAAAGATTTCACAGGATAAATAGCTTTCCCAAACAAAAGTGTGTTTTTCCAGCTTTTTAAATAAATGAAAGAGAGACATTTTTTGGCATGAGGAACACCTGCTCACACATGTCAATTACTCTTTTTCTGCCTTTAAAAAATGAATTATTCTAAATTGAATAGCCATTTGATGTAGTATTAGTTAATTTTTCATTGCTTTACACTGGAGAACAGATCAGGAAAAGGGGTTTTTTGTTCATTGACATCTGGTTAAACAAAGCTGAGTGGAACCTTCTGACATTATCAATGGAAAGATCTGAAAGGAAAGCTGTTCTGTACAATAGCCTCCTTCATGTATTTCTGCAACTGTTCTGTTCTGGCTTGTTACAAAATAATACAGCTTGTGCTGGTTAATTTTTGTCTTTAAAAATAAGCTGTAGTTAGCATACGTGAGCTGTTTTTCATTTGTTTTAGAGCCAACTATAATCCATTTTCTTATGTTTACATGATTTCTGAAGCCTTTCTGGACTAAGCTGGTCTTGCCTCTTTGAACTGCTAGTTTGCCCACTGAACAGATCAGTCTTATACTTCTTTATGAACTCAGCCACAGTGAGTCATCATTTATTTCCATGAAGATCCAGTTATCACCACCACAAATGTGTCTGTGCCTTCCAGGTGAACAGCAGTTCTTAATTTTGTTCTGCAGGTTGTTTTCCTTATGAAAAAAAACTACTCAATAACTATGGAATACAAACCTTCTGATCCATAGTATGGAATGAGTCGGAGGAGGTGTTTTTCCTCAACTAGTGTATTCCTAGTAGGAGTTTCTGCTTTCCTTTACACCCTAGTTTATGCCTAATCATTGAGGTGCTGCAGCCTTCTGTGATGGCAGGTGCATCCAAGAAGGCAGCTAAGGTCAAGGGCCCAAGCTTAGCTAAAGTTGAAGCTCCTGATCATGATGCTATCTCCTTCTCACACACAGAGACACATGCACACATTCCTTATGCAAAACAGCATTGTATTATGAACATCCTTTAAGCAGTTAAATATCTAATGCCAGTATTAATCTTACTAATTAGAACAAATCTTATATAAAATATAAAAATCTATTTTTAATGAAATATTTCTGGTCGAGTTTGTGTCATTATACATGGTAGTGGAGGAATAAAACTAAAATGGAAAAAAATTATAGCAAATTGAAAACTTGTCAGAAATCCCTTTATCATAAGGAATAAAAATTTGACTAATTTTGTTATTGAGTTATATGTTGAAGATAATAAAAACAGTTTCTGATCAGGAAAAGTTTTGTGCTGCCCATAAAGTTGAAAAACGTGATGGAATCTGATAAGTTTCACTGAAGTTTTATATTCTTATCTAAGTGAAATATATATATAACATAAAGTAAGACAGTAGGTTTTGGTCTTGTAAAACACAGGTGAGAATAAACACCTCTCCCTGTTTTTGGCCATACAGTGCTTATACAGCTGGAATACTGCACTTCTGTGAATTAATTTTTAGTGAATTTAAAAATTTGAGTATTTTTTGAAATATTTTTAGAACTGTTTTAATTGTTTAAGCATGAAAATTCAAATTTTTTTTGCTACATGTTATTTTCATCACAGAGCTCATAAATTTATGTCACAGAAATTACTACAACAATTTAAATATTTGAGTAAATTTAATTTAATCAACAATTTAATTTATCTGTCAATACATCCACTAATTGATAAACATTGAGCTGTTGTATCATAACAAAAAACCAAAATCAAGTATTAAAAAACCAGCATGACAATGAAATTACATTTGTTAAGTCCTTTCATAAACCAGTCCCTAAAAGATTAAAATCCTTGGACACTGTTAATATCTGTAATGACAAAAATGCAAATAGTGTTGATATAATTTTTTAATAATGCAAATTCCCTGTTTAAGCCAGGTTGTCAGCTCAAATTTTTCTGTCTTCAGCAGGTGAAATAATTCAGATTTTCTATTTTCCTTGCACCAGGTACAGAACTGAGTAAAATAACTGCAGCCATTTATTCTCCGTATTAACAGTGAATGTTACATGCAGTATCTGCTTTACAATCAGAGCCTGTAACGAGCCACTAACCTGACTTGCTGTAGGAGGGAAGCTGTGACATTCATACATTGTGATGTTGCTCATGATCAGGATTTACACTGCTGTCACTTCTTTGCTTTGGTCATACACCACATAAACTGGGAACTGTACCTTTATCCCTTTCCTGTTTTATATCAAATAAGATAGAAAAAAGCATCTCATTTGTCATGTCTGTCATAATTAATGAGTCAAAACATCTACTTCAAGAAACATGAAGAGGTGTTTCTTGATGCAAGATAGAAAAAAGCCCTCTTCTACTCTGGACATCTCAGCTCTTTAGACATCTTTGCATTGGCCTCCATTTCTTTGATACCCAGACCCAGATATTTTGCATGGTTAGAAACATCTCAGACTCAGCTTCACTCTGCTAAAATGCAAGCCTCAATTAAGTTTCCAGAAGGATTTAGCAACAGTAGATAAACTCAGAAATCATCAAATTGCATGAAATGGTCCTACCTTTGTTCATAAATATGGGTAGCAGCATCAGTGTCCATTTGCAAAACATTTAGGGGTACAATGTACCTGGATCATTCTAAGAGAAGGTCCTACTAAGCAGGCTGTTCCAGAGTTGCAGTACTACTGGAGAGGAGTATTTAGAAGACAAGCAAGAGTAGTTTTCATACTTGGAGTGAAATTCCTCCCAAGGCAAGTTTTCCACTTTACTAGAAAGGTGCTCATAACAGCTAAAGTATTATACAGAACATGAACAGCACTCTCAGCAGCAGTCCTTTTTAAAGTGTTAAGTTCTGAAAGCTAGTTCAACTTCATTATCAATTCCCTAGATCCAAGGTGAATTCCTCTTTTCTGCTGTTTGACCATGGATATTGCCTTACTCAGCATCCAGGTACACTGAGTTGTTCTGCAGACTTGACCAACCTTTTCATTGAATCAGTGGAATGAAGTAAAAATCTCAAGAAATCTAGATGACCTTTGATGGACAAACTATCTCTGGCACAGTCAGGCACCTACTTTTTAAGCACTGTGAGGCAGACTTTTGTGTAGAGATCTTGCCTGTGAGGGAGGGTATTGTAATTTAAATTCTTGTGGTTATTGACAGGTATCCACAGAGCTGGGTATTCAGTTGACTTAGGGTTCTGTTGCTTGAACATAGACCTGTAGTGCCGTTTTATACAACCTGTGACATCTCTCTGGTAGCCATCTGCTCCTCCTACAGGATGCATCGTAGCCATCTGCTTCTCTTACAGGATGGATGTCTCTTTTGGAATTATGCTATAACTTTCATCTACGTATAGAAGCTCTGCAGAGCATTTTAAATGTCACTAGATATCTGAACCATGTCTGCTTTAGGTGAATAGCATTTCCCAGCAGGCATCACTGGCCTCACTAATCAACTACAGGGGATTTTAAATACCAATTCACAAGTGTGTGTGCACATATGAAGTTAGATATTAGTTTAAATCAGATTCAAGTCTAATGGATTACAGTAGTCCTAAGGCAGCTCAAGGCAGGACATGAGAGAGGACAGAGAGCTCCTTTTAGTTTTCTGAAGGCAGGTGTGTACTGACTCTATGTGTGACACCCTGGGGTTTCCAAGGCTTCCACACAGTGCTAACAGACAGATGTCTATGACCTACAGGAGGCCCATTCCTTTTTTTGGAAGAGCAGATGGACAGGTCAGATGCCCTAGGCCATCTTACACAGAACTACATGCCTATATTTAGACAACTGAATCACATTCGGAGAGTCTATAAAGAAAGCTACAGCACCAGCTGAACTTGGGAATAAGAATAACCAGAGCAGAAAATACAGAATGTGTGAAGTTCACAGTAAGACTAATGTGAAGAAAAGTGTATTAAGTGTGTACTGCAAATGTGGGGGTTTGAACTGAAAATGCAATTTCCATCTAAACCAGTTACAAAGACTGCTTTTTTAAATTAACATGCTCTTTGTACTTATTTCTAAGTCTTCTATTTCAAAGTCAAGTGCACCAACCTATTCCACAATATATGACATAAAGTACTCACTACTGAGTTACTTAAGAATAATTAAGTTTAACTTAAACTACTTTCAGCATTGACAGTGTGTTAACATAGTGAAGTAAAACTTTATGCCTCATTGTCTGTAAATTATGAAAACTACCAATTATGAAAAGTGGAGATTTACTGTATCTTCTTTTGTAGAATTTTTTGAAAGTTGCCAACTTCAATTTGATTAGAAAAGGCCTATGCATGAATATTCTTTTATAGCCTTTGGGAATCTTTTGTTGAAAACATTGCTCTTGAAATTCTGCTGGGATTATTGGAAGATGAAGGTCCTGGAATATGGAAAGAAACATATTATTTCTCCTGTATATAAGATATTTAACCTCTAGTATTACAGTTATAATATTTTGTTCACTTTTAAGAATTAGTGTTGGAAAAAAAAATGTTTTTACACTGTTACAGTGTAAACTAGTGAATCAGCAACTTTGGAAAGAAAGTTTAGTGTTAACCTAAAAGGTTTATCTGGGAATAGATATTTTTCCAAAAGCAATAACAAAAAAGCTAGTCACATTAATAGGTGTCCTGGAGAAATTTAAATGAGTCTTCATGAATTATTACAAATAAAAAACCCACCATATGAAATCAAGATAGTAAGCAAAACACAGGCAAACAAATGATGCAATAAAGCATTTTAAAAAATGAAATTCCTGTTAATGGTTGACAATAGCTGAAATTACTTACAAGCTATTTGGATGTAGGTTGTTGGTATAATTCCCTTAGTAACATCACAGTTCTGTAGGAAGAAATTCTGTGTTATAGAATAATTTTTTTGTCACATGATTCTTAAATATGAGTATCTCTTTGCAGAACGCATTTATTTTCTTCTCTTACAGAAGCTTTCTTTAAAAAAAAGAATCTTGCCACATGCTGAACTTGCTAAATTTATCTAGCTGTCATCATGACTTCCCATAAATCCACCTATTCTGAAGTTTCCTTACAGTTTTCAGCAGTGTAAGCATTATGTTTGAGACTTCCTAAATGAAAATTCTGACAAGAAACAATGTCATTTGCAATGCCCTGTCTAATCTGCAACACACCAGAAATATTACCACTGACATGATCAGGCATTGTTTGGGGCCTGAAAGAAACTCTGCTAGGAGTATCCTTGTTAATAACAAACAGAGAGTTAAGTATGATTTTCCAAAATAAGTTTGGTTTGTTTTGTTTTAGAAAAAAAAAGTAAAATTTTGGCTTTTACTTCAGGTGAACCAAATCACCAGACTCAGGAAGAAATAGTATAGAAATAGACTCTTAACATGGAGAGAATTGAAATGAACTTGTGAAGTATGTGTGTGCTGTATTTGTTCTTAAGTCTTCAGTCCTCAAAATTTTCAAATCCTTAAATCCTCAGGCATCAGTTTTCTGTTCAATATTTTATGTTGAAAGAAGGATTCTATTTGAATTTCCTATCTTAAGGTATATATGCTCTGTCTCCAGTGGAAAATGCCTATAAACTGGCTTGGTTGCTATTATCAAAGGTCAAAATTAGAAGCAGTACCATTTGTATTTCAGCACTTCATAAGCTTATTTTCCATGGTGACATCCCTTCTGAAACTGACATTTCCTGATATTATTTATTGCTTGTTTGTAGTGGGATTTCTGTACTGACAGTAATGATAGCACATTTCTTTTCTTTGGCTAACTAGAAGTTTGCATTTTATTTTAGTTGATCAACACTGGAAAATAAGTACATACTCATGCTACATTTTTGTTATGTGGAGAGTGGTATGAATCAATTTTTATGCAGATGTTAATTCTTGCATATGAAGGTATTTGCATTTGTTTTTCAAAGCTATTTTGGAAACTTGAATCACAATAGAAAGATTCAGAGAAGAAATTTTCACACTGGTTAAAATCTAAGCAGCATGGAAGTCAGTGGGAGTTCTGCTTCAGTGGGGCTTGGATTAAATCCTATTAGCATATAATATTCCTTCTATCCTTTTCCATAAAACTGACTAAAAATGAAACAACAGTCCCCTGGCCTTGGCCTGCAAACCAATAGCATATTTGCAATCAATGATTGATGTTTATAGTAAATTAGCACTATTAGTTTAGTAAAAGTCTGGTTCAGCTATGGGTTCTCTATACCAGGTTTTTCATGTAGTGGGTGAATTTTTATTATTACATCTATATTAATCATTTGGTTAAGAACCATACAATTTCATAGCCTCTTCTTTAAAAAGCTTGGGACCACACTAAGCAAGAGAGGTAGACAATAGGGGTAAAGATGCAATACCTTTATTTTATGGAGGAAAGTCTGCGTCCTGGAAAGTAAGGTGCTTGCACTTGCTAGCAGAATTTGTGGTAGGTCTGGGAGCTGAATACAGAGCTCTGGTGGTGTTCCTTGGAGGTTAGCCTCTTCTTGTCTGACTACACACAGGTGCAACTCTTGGTTCCACTTGGTCCAGCCTTTTGAATTGACCATGGCTTCTTAAAAGTGAGACAATAATCCAAATGTGTCTTACTTAGAAAAACCTATTCAGTCTTTAGTAAATGCCAACAGACAAGAACAATGTAGCTGGTGAAGTGTCTGGAGAACAAGTCTTATCAGGTGCAGCTGAGGGAGCTGGGGTTATTTAGTCTGGAGAAAAGGAAGCTGAGGGGAGACTTTATTACTCTCCACAACTACCTGAAAGGAGGTTGTAGTAAAGTAGGGGTTGGTCTCTTTTTCAGGTAACAGGTGATAGGACAAGAAGGAAGAGCCTCAAGTTGTGCCGGGGTAGGTTTGGACTGGATATAAGAAAACATTTTAACAAATGAGTTGCTAAGCATTGGAACAAACTGCCTAGAGAAGTGCTTGAGTCCTGGTCTCTGGATGTGTTTAAAAGACATATAGATGTGGCACTTAAAGACATGGTTTAATAGTAGACTTAGCAGTGTCAGTTTGATGGTTGATCTCAATGATCTTAGAGGTATTTTCCAAAATTTTTACTTCAGACTAAAACATTCTTTATTAATTAGAAAAAAAAAACCACACAAAAAAAAACCCCACAAAAAACAAACAACAACAACAACAACAACAAAAACAAACATAACTTGAGAAATTTGTAACAAAAAAATAGAAAATTGTATATGATTACCATGAGTGACAAAAGAGACTAGCAGTATTTTTCTCAATATTTTACTTCAGCTACAAAAACCAGACACTGTCATCACCCTGTTTGGCACTATTTGATCTTTTCCACTCATTGCTTATTCATGGGGTCTAAAAAGGAGTCTCCTTTACCCCTATATTCCCTGAAATGCAGAAAAATGTCTTTTAGTTGTTCGGAAAAAACTGACATACGAGGGCCAAATTTACAGTTCATTTTTAAGCTTTAAAAGTTGTTGATTCCAGTAGACATCAGGTGTAGGAGCACTTTGTATAACTGACTCTACAGATACCACCTTACATGAATACTTTGTGTAATATGCATAATCTCAGTGAACCCATTTCAGACGAAAGAAATAAAGGAAAACATTCCTGAGAAAACAAGTTTTGACATGAATGATTTTTTTTTTTTTCATGTGTGTAAATTTTAATGACATGGAAGATGGAAGTGGGATTTTTCCTCTGTTTTATTTATGAAACAGGCCCAGCTACTTGTTTTCCCCAGCTAAGAAACACAACTCTTATTTCTGCAAAGCTTACAAAATACTGCTTTTTCATGTAGCATATGGGTAACAGAAGTGCTTCTGGAGCAAAGTCACCTAAGGGCTACTCCAAATGATCAAACACTGCAAATAAGGCGTGTTTATATGAAGAATATTGCTTTAATTGCTGATTTGTACACTAGTTCTACACAAGTGGTTAAAGAAATCCTTCCCTTTTCTGTTTGTACAAATGCGATTTATGCTTTCAAGTGTGAACTGCTGAGGATACCAAAGCTTGAGCAATCACAGGACTAATTGAGGCTAAGAGAAATATGAAAGATTTGGGACAGATTTCCTTCGACAAGGCTGTTCATAAAGAACAGGTGAATAAATGATTTTGTCAAAAAATTTTGAGAATCTTTTCAACAAAAGCATTTAATATGTCCAGAACTTCTCTAAAAACATTTCTAAAGAATAATGACAGATATCTCTCAGAGGAAGGATCATGTATTTTTTCATTTGTGTGTTGTTTGTAGATTAGCTTCAATATGTGTCTTTTCTGAGCCTTGAATATCTGTCTTCTCTGTGCAAGAATAGCTGTTTTTACCCATTTTATCATGTCTATTGCAGCTTTGAGTAGGAGGTGCAGTCTATTTTTCATAGTTTGTTTTGAAATGCACATCTTGTTTTCGTGTTGTCTTTGAAATTCCCATGCCCACTTATCTTTAGATGAAAGAAAGCTGTTCATTTTTGCAATAAGATATGATATAGGATATATTTGGGGATGATAATTGCACATTTTGTAAAGTCTTCAAAGGCAGAAGACTGAAGGTCACTTTTTTCAGTAAAGATAATTGTGACTGCTCCAAAGTGATTAAAACAGTTCTCTTGAATCTTGAATAGATGCTTTCTTTCGATCGTGAACTGAACTGATATAGGAAAAAAATCATATCCAGGTTCTGTCTGATGAGTTCCCACTTTTTTGTATGTCTGCATATCCAGAGTGAATCAAGCCTTTTTTGTTTTCCAAAGTGTTAGATATCTCTCAGAAACACCCCATGGGGCATGTCTGGGAGGAACTACATTCCCCAGACTCTTCACTGCTAGGAATGACAATTTATCAGAAAACATTTGCTTGAAACTTCAGTGTTTGACAGGATCCCGAGAGTCTAAAGATGTTCTCTGGAGGCATAGCTTTTCTTCATAGATCTCTATCATGGGCATATACTATGGATACACAAGAGTCATTGACCCAAGGAGCTTCTAACAGAAATGTAGATGTAAATCACATGGCTATCTTGCTTTGAAATAGACAAAAATTTGTCAAATCTGAAGTATCTCCAATGAAATACTTCAAACTCAACAAATTGCGGTTTCATTAATGAAACTGTTCTACTTTTACTCACTTATTTTTCTAGCTGCCGTACTCCTGATATAATCGTCACCCCTTTGTGCTATTTGTTATTCTGTGATGATCTTTATCCTAGAGACTGCAGCTGCTGATTCCACCTATGCTCATGCAAATTGCCAGTGCAGCTGAAGAAACCTTTCAAAGATGTGATTTACTCTGCTTCCTTTTACCCTTTTAAAAAAGAGGGTTAAATTGCACTAACACCAATTTTAAACTACACGCTACCTTTCTTGGTCCATGCATGCTATAAAACAACAGTTACATGGATAGTGGGAACCTAATACTAAAATCCATGATGAGAATCCTAACACCAAATCAAGACTCTGGAAAGCCAGGGTGATTAAAGTTACAAAGGTGTGCAAGTAAGCCCAGAGCTGAAAGCTGAAGTCTGAGCAGATTCTGAGTGTAGAAAAATACTGATCTCTTAGTTTGCAAAGTATAAGAAATTGAACATAAAATCTTTGTAACTGGAAATGTCAGGAAAATTTAATATCAGCTAGTGCTGTTAGCCCTGCCTAAATTGCCCAAGTCAGCCCAGGTGTAAACAGCTTCAGCTGTCATTGAAGTTAACAGGAGTTGCCTCCACTTATAGGAGTGGATTAGACAAAGCAATATTACTACTCCCACTGCCCCATTTCTTTTGGTTTGAGTTTTTTTTCTGAAAGAGCAATAAAACAGACTTCTGAAAAATGGCAAAGATAAAGGCAGTGCTATTCAGAGGTAAATATGATGAAAGATGAAAATATATTTTTATTATATGAAAAGATAGCTGAGCCATACAAATCATTGAAATTCATATCACAGTGCAGTTACTGTTTCTATAAATTCATGAATAATTCACCCAAGAAAAATCTACAAACTTCAGAAGAATTTCACTATGAGAAATCCAGCAATTTAGTTGACCAATGGCTCTTTGGTTTCTAAACGTTACTTAATGCATCAAAGGACCCACTTAGATTGTGTCACATTTACCTCAGTGCCAGTGTTTGATGTTTCACTTCTCATGTAGATGAGTCTTATTTTTTATGTGTAGCCAAAAAGTCAGAAATACACACTGAAGGCAGAAAGAGCTTTTAATTTTAGAGAGACTATTAACCTTCATGTTTCTAAAACACAATGTTTCTAAATCAAGTGGTTAAATATGTTTCAGTGCTACCCCTTTCCCTAGTTTAACAGTATGGAGCCTCAGAATGCTGCTTGATCCTCGCTGAGGGATATCTAAGAAATGGCTTTTGCATCTAATGCATTGAAGATTTCCATTCCACATGCAGACAGTACAAATGGTATTCAAGCACTCCTCTTTTATTACTATTAAGGATACTAAGTGGTAGAGGTTTTTTCTTGTTTGTTTGTTTAATGCCAAATTTCTCTCTCATAAAGATGCAGTGTAAATCTGTTAGGAATTAGGTAGGGACAAACACCACTTCCTTAAACTGAATGAGTCAGGCTCTAATTCGTACCACTTAATATTGGAAATTTAACTGATGAGTCCAAATTAAGGAAATAGTTACCTTACAGTTCTTCCATAGTCAGTGGAGAAGGACAGAAAGTGCTTGGGATGCATAGTACATCTGTCTCTCTTTGGAGTGAAGTGAGATGGTAAAATGTCTATGGCTTCTAATTTAAATATGCCTAGAATAAATTAATGATTCTAAGTATTCAGTGGTTAATGGAGAGACTGATGGTGGATGCAGGACTAAGTGTGCAAATTGAAATGGAGCTAGGAGTATATAAAAAAACATTTTTTGCTTATTTTAAGGTAAAAAAAGAATGTGGGGAATTATATTTTCCTCTATTAAGATATCATTCAGCTGGAGTTCTGTCGTTAACAGATCATCTGCAGG
The DNA here is from genome assembly GCF_022539395.1 of Myiozetetes cayanensis. NCBI lineage: Eukaryota > Metazoa > Chordata > Aves > Passeriformes > Tyrannidae > Myiozetetes > Myiozetetes cayanensis. The sequence continues at coordinate 23,238,421 of NW_026087521.1, read as the reverse complement.
CATCATGCTGCACCTATTACGAAGACAGCATTAACATTTACGAGGCTTTAAAAAAAACTCAACTGTCCATCACTTGGTCCATTTATATTTTATCATCTTTGCGCTCTGTACTGATGCTTGTTAGCTATTAACTGCCATAAATGGCTGTCAGGTTATATACTGGATTCCTACCTCCCTTTTAAAAATTTTACCTTTAGCTTCAATGGCACAAGTATTCCATTCCTTTTAAAGCTATTTAAAGTTAATTTATCATTTAATTTTTTTCCGAGTACAAGAGCCAAATTACTGTGGGTAATTTGACATCCATAAGCATATTTAATTAACATGGTTTTAAAGTTTGGCGTTTTAGAAAGGGAAGCTTTTTGAAGCACAAGAGTATGAATTCAGAATGTTAAAGAACTACAATGCTATATCACTCAGGAAACTTCTGGTAGCATATAAGACTCACATTCAGTGCAGATGAAAACAAATTTGAATATATCACAGTATGTTGATATACCTCTATATAAACAGAAAGTGTAAGCTTGATTAGAATATTTCTCATTTGAAGTATGTTACCAAATTTGCTAGTGGAGTTCTTGAACTATTATTTTATTATTATAATTCTTTATTATTATAGCTCTTGAACTATAGTTCTTAAACTACTATTTTATACAGTAACAAAATTAAATATATTGCATTGTCATATTTAATGGTGAGACTTTGTTAGTGGTTCACTTTCAATCCTCTCCTTTCAAAACCCAAAATAGATAAAAGCAAAATTAAATTATTTTTGTAAGCATTTAAGCAGGCATTCTTCTTTGCCTACTCTATGACATTGAAGCAGTTTGGTTTTAGAAGAATGTATATACACATATCTATTCTCTGTTTGTTTGTGTGTGTCAATGTATACACATAAATGTATACATATGTAAGTTTATATCTGAAATAACATGATGGTTAACATGATTTGCACTTTGACTCTACCTTACTCATCACGTTCATGAATCTTTTCATCACAGAGTCCCCTGATCTTACATGGCAAGAGGAAGATGGCAAGATTAGATTCATAAGATGAAAATGTTGTAGTTCAGGAAAAACATGTTCAATGTATGTGTGAATGTCTATATTACAGAATTCTGGTACTTGATTTAACAGTGACAATATATCTTCAGCTTCTGCTTTTAAATGCATTTGCCATATCTGAAAGTTATTTTCTTCTTTTTCTACTATATCTCATTTGTTATCAATTGTAAAAAAACCTGCTTCTTCCTTACTACTTTCCCTAAATCTGATAAGAAATATTTTCAATCTCCATAAATCAAAGTCCTTGCTGAGAATCAGGATAATCTTCTAGTCAAGGGAAGTGGGGATTTAGCATTATTGTTTTACTTATCACTTGGAGACAGACCTCTGTTCTACCAGGTCTGCAATATTGCAGATGCAAGATTGACAAAAATTTTAAGGCACATTATTAAAGCAGATGTGTTATTTTATAGCCACAGACTCCAGACAAGCTTTATATTTTTAATATAGACTGAAAGAGACAAAAATTTTAACTTTGTTGCTACAAAGGTTATGCAGGTCTCAGTTGAAACCACACATTAAACCTTATCCTGTAATATTTACTAGTTAGTTTGCATTAAAGAGCATATGTTTTATATTAATTTTAATTTCATAATAATGAGCCAATGGCTATAACTCTCAAGAGGAAACACTGATTAAGAAACAAGATAACAAATTGTGCAATAGTTCTAATTAAAATATACCTTATATGAATATGCAAGGTGCTATCAATGCAGAGAGGCCCTAATGTACTGAAGGTGTGCGTTAATCAGCCCCTTCACACATTTGATTTAGATTGCTACTTTGCATTTTTAAATCAACGTTTTTGTATTTAAATAGGAACATCCCTCATAAGTTAAAAGTAGGCCCAGGAGACCCTTTTGTAAATATGTACCATTTTGAAAGAATAGTTTGTTTAAATACTTAATGCTATTAACACATTATGCAAGGACTTTTTTTTCCTCCTCTTTCTCTCGTTATGTGGTTAGATGTCTTCATTTTTTTGTTGTCAGGACATAGTTTGTTGTCAAATCAGCATTTACTTGCGCTGTCAATAGTATGTCAAATCAACTTTATACTAGCAAAATTTAATCAGGCCCTACTTATGTCATGCACTATAGGAAGGTATTAATCAAACTGGGGGAGCATAACTGACTATGGCCTGTGGCTTTCAGAAATCAGAGGAAAACGGAAAATCTGTTCATTACCCATCTCACCTGATCTATCATAAAGCTTAGCTAATGAATTTAAAGTATTCTGACACACGTTGCTGACTTATAGTTCTTCCATATGTCATATTTTTGGGAGAGCATTTTAAGTATACTGGCAATTTTTTGCTGTTCCATAAATCCTTCAGAGGTTTTTGCCATATTTTGTCGAAGTGCGCTTTGCTTAGAGCATATATTTTCCATGGGAAATATCCCTTCCAGATTGCAAAGACATTGTTTAATAATAATTCAGAGAGATGTGTGGGAAGGCACCATTCCAACCTGCTTGAGATATTGCTCATTTGCTTTGATCATTTGCCTTTGATCATTTGCAAATTTAGGCCCTGTTACTGCTAACGCTCTTGGGTTTAATTCTCCTTTAGATAAAGGTTTGTAGCAGTAAGGTCTTGAAGGTTTTTTTCTCTTTCCATCAAAGACTGAAGGCTCCAATGTGCTTGCATGAGAAATGCTAGATAAATACAAAAGATACAGGGCTTTTCCCCCTATGAATTCCACTAGAAATTTCATTTTTTCTACTCCTCCTCTTCCTTCCTCTTAACCCTACTAGGCAATATGCCCAGGCTCTCTCCTACTACCGCACACAGTCTGAGTATATACTTCTCTTGTAATCAGATACAGCTGTATGTGTCCATTCACATAATCCAAAATGTGAGTTTTGCAAGTCTGGAATTAAGAGAGACACGTAGGAGGAGGTTTCTGAGTGCCAATTTGGCACTTTCCATAAATTAACATTCAAACAGGCACTTTTAAATTGTGCTGAAACTCTGAGTAAAACCACAGATTATTGTCTAATAGAAATAAAAAGAGATGATAATGTCTTACATAGCTGAGAAGAAGCTGTAACTGCCAGATGTCATCCCAAATTCTCAATAGATTGTGCCTTCTCAGAGGGTATTTCTGGGGAAAAAAACCCAAAGAAACAAAAGAAAAAAACAACACACAACAAAAAAACAAACAAAAACCCCATAAAGCTTTAAGACTGTTATGTTCTCATTTCAAGGTGGTAACATGCAAGTACGAAAAGCCTAGGAAGAACTGGAGACATCCTGGTCTTATGTTCTGTCCTAGGTGCTTTAAAGAACAATAGGAGTTATCACAAACCCTATGCAGAATAAAGGAAGTATGCACCTCTTTCACTTCATGAGAGATCATGCTGAGGCTTTAAGTCAATTCACTGGGATTATTTTTGGGTAAATCAGAGGGATACACTCTTGCAAACTTTAAGTTGAGAAAACTACATGAAACATATAACTTTTGTTTCCTCTCTATCACTCTACCAGCTGAACAGACTAGAGTAAGAAACCAATTCATACTTCTTTGCCATGCTAAGGAGAAACAAATTAAACCAGCTTCAGAAATGACATGTGCTTCTGACACTTCCTGGCAATTCTTTTGAAGCTTTACAGTTAGAAGTTTAAATATGTTTTGTCTGCTGTGTTGCTGTTTGAAAGACAGCCACCACAAGGGAACCCTGACTGGAAAGCATGTAGGGGCTGCTCTTATTCAAAGTGATTGCGGTTGCTTATGCCTGCAGAGCCCTGCTGCAAGTAGGAGGGTTGTCTGTGACTTCTTTCCTTAACCACTGCAGAAAATCCAATTTGACATCCCAAGAAAGTGGAAGTAGCAATTAGCTCAGAGCATCTACTCAAAGCTCTGTCAGTTTGCAACCTGAGCTACCTCAGAAGTCAGAGGAATATAAGTGGTGAGGCATTTTGTGTATTTTGGCGGTCATGATAAAACCAATAGGGGTGTTTTGGAAGAAGAAGAATATCAACTTGAAAGGTGGTAGTTACATTTATCATCTTAAACAATATGAGGCTTTTGAAAATCTACTATTTAAAGACCAAATCTGAAATCTGCAGTTCAGATGTTATTTTCATTTTACTACATGTATGTGAAGGATTTAAATCCATCAAAGGTATAGAGACAAGTCTCGTTTCTTCCTAAAGCAAACACCTTTGGAAAATGCTAGATGTTGCCTTGAATTAATATACAGAAATGCTAGTAAGACTGGTGTTCAACAATTTCTTATCTAAGGATATCCAAAAAGAAGGTGGAAATATGTGGGAACTGTGCTGAGGATAGTTAGAGATCTGTCATGATAGTGTGCCACTGGACACCAGAAGAATTGTGCAAGTGGAAAGAAGAAAGACTCCTTCTGACCAGTGATGTTGAGAAAAGAAAAAACTTCTGAGACACAAAAACACACAAATGTACTGAATGATTTCTGACAGGCCTTTTTTACACAGCAAACAGCATTTAACAGTATGGGAAAAACTCAGATTTGGGTGTTAGTCTAAGTTTAAATTTGTGTCAGCAATAAAAATCATTAAGTGCTCTGAAAGTTGACAACATACGTTTACATACCTTTAAATAAAACAAGACAAAAGCTTGTTAAGCAATTTTAGAATTCTGTTGAAAAAGGTCAACTCATTCAGTTCATATTCCATAACTCCACTGTAATGTTTTTAGAAAATATATCACATCCTTATACTTTGAATATTAAATTTTGGCAAATATAAATATGCAACACTTCTGAGAATACCTAAAAAAAAAAAAAAATTACTTTTCTCTGGAAAATGTCTTGTTTATGGTGGGTGTTAAGTTTATATATCTACCCTAAATTTTTTTGTGTTTGGTACCACTTGAAATATACAAACCTTTATTTTGGTTACAGATAACAAACTGTTTCTTATGTATTACTTTGTGTCTTTATCTTTCTGTTACAAAACACATTACATCCACGTTCCTCTAGACGTACCAGATAAGCATTTCATTCTCCATTTGCAACTCTAAATTCTCTTCTGTGTAAGTTTGAACCATCTAAACTTGTGTAAACTAAAAATTATTACTGTAACTAGAAAACAAAATGTTGATTTAGAGATGCACATAATTACATTTCCTCTCTAAACATTTTGGAAATATTAATTGCACACTGGTAAGGATCAATATTTTACCCCTTAAGTAAGATAGATAGGATGAAATGTTGTTTGACAAGCTCATGAGAAGGAGGACAAAATGTCTGTAAAAGCTATATTAAAGGCCAGATGTCATAGTTCTGATTTTAGCAAAGAATTTTTTTCTTCCCCTTCCCCCTGCCGTGTGTGTGTGCTCTGTATATTGCCCATTAGGTGAACAAAAGAACGGCCTGGCCCAGTAATAGCCGAGAGATTAGTCTCCTTGACAACGAAGGGGGAAGAGTTGGGGGGGAGCTAGTGTGTGTGGGGCTGGAAGGAGGTGGGGAAGGGAGGTGTGGCTGGTGTGTGTGGGCCAGTGAGGCGAGGACCTGCGGTAAGCTGCAGAGCTGCCTAGTTTGCTTTTCTTCCTGTCGGAGTGGAGTTTGTTGCTGTTCTCTTCTCAGCTGTTGCTGGCTGCAGGCCCTGCTTAACCCTAATCCTAATCAGCTGAAGTTCGTGAGTTTTCTTCCATTGGGAGAACTTTCTGTTTTATTGCTTTTTTTTTTCTTTTCCTTCCCCCTTCCCCCCCCCAGTCCCTCTCTCTCTCTCTCCTTCCCCAGTGTGGGAACGGAAGGCTAACCGAGTTTTTTTTTGGTTTTTGGTTTGTACCTGGAGAGTACTGTTTTTTTTTTTTTTTTTCCCCATCCCACGGGGCGGTGACTAGGGATTCCATAGCACCGCCTGGTGATGGGCACTGGACATTACAAGTTCTGCTTTCTCCAGTGATCCAACAGCGCCACCTGGTGAATGGTACAGGACATTACAAATTTTGCATCTCCAGTGACCCGACGGTGCCCCTGCTGACTGTGGTTGGAACTGCATCAAAGGGTGCAAAAAAAAAAAAAAAAAAAATTGAACTGTTTGATTTTCTTCTTGTCAGTTTATCGGTTTTGTTCTTAAAGGGGATTATTGGTGGGTATAGGGGTATTGCTTAGTTATTTTACTTGGTTTTTTTTTCCCCGTTTTCCTGTTAATACACACATACCTTTAATAAAGGGCTGTTATTTTCCCTTTTCCATAATTTGTTTTCCTTCAATCGAAGCCTCTTAATTTTGGATTTATAATTGCTTGGAAAGAGAAGTTTGGGTCTTTTCCTCCTAATCCATCCTCAGCAAAAGACCCTTGTCTCATTTAAACTGGGACACCAGACCATTTGGTTATTCCATGTGTTGATTTTGAAGAGTTCTTCCGTTAGATTTTTTTCAGGAATAAAACTTTGATCATGATTTTAAAGGAAATTCTCTAGCTGTGGACTTACACTTTACTCACCTGGGATATATCCTTTATTTAATGAGTGTGTATCTGTGGCTGACTGTCACGGAAAAGAAAGTCATTGTTCTGTTCTGTTGATCAGTTTTACTAAAAGGAGTTATTGCGAATTAGTGTTCGGTGAGAATGATGATTTGAAGTTCTGTAATGTGTTTTGAATGAGTTCTGTAAGGTGTTTTCTCTCTCTACTGAAGCAAATTAAGGTCTTCAGAGAAGCGTCACATACCACTTTGTTGTAACCTAGCAGTCTATATCCTTCAAAATTTACGGTGATTTCAGTAAAAAGTTCAATGTTAATTCAAAACAACAAAAACAGAAAAAAATTTGGGTGCTCCTGACATGAGAAGAGGATTAAGACTTGGGAAATAACCAAGGTAGGGCACTGACAGTTCAGTTCAGAAGTTGTAATACTTATAGAGCAGTGAAAATCCTCTTGGCACACATTTTGAGCAGTTTTGGCACTGTTTAGCTGGAGTACTGAATCAGAAATAGTCGTGATGAACAGAGCTACGGAGCATCCTTGCAGGATCTCTATAAAAATATTCATGAAAATTAATGGTGCTGGAAATATCTTGGTACCTGTTGTTATCCTCAGGCATTGGAGTGCTAACAAAAGCTACCTCATTGATTAGTGTATCTTGATGTGAGTTAAGACCAAATTCCACCTCTTTATGGGATTCCTGAAACCTCATTTAAGTTTTTAAAATTTTGAACTATGTAGAATAAGTATGTATGCATTGACAGCGAGAGACATTAATCTCTATTTGCTGGGAAATGGGCCTGTTTGCTTGCTGAGTAAAGCAGGATGTGTGAAAAAGAGGGAGCTTGTTCCTTCTGGCTCATCTGCTGTCCTCCTGACCCCAGGGAATGTAGGAATGTTTAGGAGAGAAGGAGTAGGAAACAGTTTTACCAGCAATCCAACCACCAGGGAATCTGTCACACTAAGAGTATCACCTGCTGGTGAGATGTTTTTCACTCCTCTGTGCCACCTGGTAGGTTCAGAGGGAGAGAAGTAGAAGAAATAAGCTAGACCACTAAGTGCAAAAACGTAAAATATTGTTCTCATTTCAAACATGTGCAAAGCATTAGAGAATTAGGCTTTATTTTAAGGAACTGAATGAATACTTTGTGAAAGGACTGTGTCATTAAATCTGTAAAAATAATACACTGGAAAAGTAAATTGTATTTCTCTAGCACTTTTCTTCATTTCACTTCCATTGTACGTACTTCAAACGATGAAGCCTAATTTACTGCATTGTGTGAAATGACATACAATATGCTGTACAACATCTGTCTGCACACATCAGATTTCATTCACTAGCAGTAAAATAAATAGTGTTTTTTTAATTATATTGGCTGACCATACCCTTCTCCTTCTTTTTAAAAGCATGGCACTATCCAGTGCCCAGCTGCAAGTTTCAGTTTTTAGTTTACTACTGTGCTGATGGAAAGTATTTTCAGTTATAGTGGGAAAAAAAATATTCAAGCCACGTTCTCAGATTACAGAGTAGATCACATGTTAATAATTGCATTATATGCTTTTCTATGAATTTTTGAGTGGGAATATTTTTAGAGAGTGTACATACAGGTCATTTGCTTAACAATATTTGCTTTCATAGTAGATCAAACAGCCTATTCTTTTCATTGTATTCTAAAAGCATTGGCATGGGGCAGAGAGCCTCCTGCACTTAACACCGTGTTAAGATTAGCTAGTGCAGATGTGGAGTAACAGTTATTGCCAAGAAATGGCTCTTTGGAAAGCTTTGAGGCTGATAGCTAAGCTTTCTGTGCACATCCTAATGCATTGTGTCCACATACAATTATGCAAACACAACGAGCATGACTGTGAGCAGCCTTGGCAGGACACGAGATACACACTTAATACAATACAAATATGACAAAATTTTTCTTGAACATTGTGATCACAGGGCAATATATCTGTCCATTTTTTCACTGTTCTCTGTCTAATCAGCATTTTCATTAGACAAGTTTGTTTACTATGAATGCTGGGTTGAAGACCAAAATAATGGGTTTCCCATTGCTTAAATTTTCTTGTTTCTCAAAATATACTTGGGATATATCTCCTTTCCTATGTAGCAGTGAATCCTTTCAAAAGGATTTCAAAGATCTCAGAAAGATTCAGAGTGTATGTCTCAATATGTGAATTGAGGAATTAAAAGACATAATTTCCCGCCTGCTCCCTGGTTCCATTTAAGCTGTAGATGACACATGGCACTGAATTCAATAGGAGGGATGTCTAAACTTTCATCATTATCAGACTCAACATCAAATAGCACTTCACTCTTATTTGTTGCTGAATGGTCTAAAACATAATTGCAAAGTACTCTTCTAATTAGTTATCTTTAAAATTTTGCCTTTAGCATGTAATGTTTGGCAGCTATGTGAAGTGTAAAAAATGTAAAAAGTGGATAGTGGCTGGGGAAACAGCTACTTTTTTCTAATCCTAAAGAAACAAATGCTGGTGAGGGTCAAACTTTTAAAGTGTATGCTTCACTGAATGCAATTATTAATCATTTCCCTTCAGGAAAAATATTAAATTAAGTGTTAAAGTACAGATCTGAACAGTGTTAAGTGCCCAGAGCTACTGAGTTCATAGTTTCAGCTACATTTCAGTGTGAGATAATTGACCTTCCACAATGCAAATGTAGTGCTGGCACTGACTGATACAAAATGACTCATCCTGTCTCAGTATTTCATCTCCTTGCATTTATTTATTTATTTCTGTGTCCATCCTCAGTTGCCATGAAGGTCTCTGTGGGTGTGCTTCAGATGGGATCCTTAGCTTTCTCCATTTTCAGTAAGCACACAGTTTGCAGGATGATTTCCTCTGAAATGACAGCTTCCTAGTAAAGATAGATGGAAATCAAGGCAAATAATACGGTCAAGGATTTTTTTTTTTTAATGATTTAACTACCCTCTAAGCCCATGGAATTTACTGAGATATAAAACTGTATTTGTAAGCTATAGTTAAGATGATTTTCATAGGTAAACAAAGTCCCCAAACTGTCTTAATTAGCCACAAAACCAAAAGAAAAAGGTGCTTATGATACTGGAAAAGACCTGTAATATTCATCCTAGTGTTTTATTATTAAAGTGCTTTCTGTAATTGCATTTTAATAAGTTGACTGACATCACTAATTACAGATTATGGCTTTTCCGAAGCAATACCCAATTGCAGATGCCTTCTCAAAGTATCTTAGTGATAACAGCTAAACCAGAAAAGATACTACTGGTTTGCTGATCAGAAGAAGCAGATATGAAAAGCATTTACAGCTGAAAGGAAGCATGGCTGGGGCACTTGGTACGATCTAAAAACAGTAGTGTCCATTATTTCTACCTTAAATTTAGGGTCTTTGCATGTGTGTATATATGAGTCAGTGTACATAAACACATGTACATACATATTGCTCTCCCTCTCTCTCTAAGTACACATATATGTGTTTATCTTTGTCCAGGTACTCTGAGAAATAGAGCTGCTCTGTTACTATCAAAATATGCTATCGTGAATTTGCATTGTTTTGTATCTGACAGCATTTCATGTTGCTAAAAAACAGTGTTGCTAAAGAACAGTGATTTTGAAAAGTGTGATTAGGAAGGAAAGACTGCTCTGGTGGGAAGATTATGCCCTGTGTGATCAGAGCTTGCAGGTTGATTCATTACCCTTTCACAAGACAGTTAGTTTTAGACAAGTGAGTTATTCTTATAAAATGGAAAAAAAAATACTTTATGCCAAAGATATCCTTCCCAGCTTGCAAGAAAATTATAAAAATGTCTAATCTTTTCCATGTGCAATTTTTTTGTAAGTTGAAAAGCTTCATTCTAAATATTGATGTGGATTTTCTATATACATAAAGCTCAAATATATTCCAAGCCAATTTAAAAATATGAAAAGCATTTTTTGTCATCAAAAAAGCTTTCTTTGGTGCTTTGAAAGGTAACCAATGGGAAGGGAGAGACATAGGAACTAAAAACAATTCAGGATCTTTGTTTCTTCAGGTTAGAGTTGATATTTCAAAGACATTTTTGTTATCTAGGTCCCAGCTGCCTAAGTGAAAACAGAGATTCTTATGTAATTAGTTATACAATACAGAAAGTGGCATCTGAAGGGACTGATCACAATTAGTTATATCATCTGCTGCCACATCTCCTTCCATACAACATCCTGCTCAAAGGAAATGTGGGATGTATTGTCCTGACGTCAAGTCTTAAAGAGAACAGTAGCTTCTACATGTGTCTGTGACATCAATACTCAGGTTGTAGGGCTGTAGAATCTCCTCTGATGTAATTCTATGATGTAGGAGAGTTCCTACAAATAACTTCCTTTAACTCAGTGACTTGAAAACCCATTTTTCTGTATGTAAGGGGGCTGCACTCTTAAGTAGCACAGTTTTATGTTCTGGACTTTTTTCTGCTCTCTGGTACTTACTCAGTTCTAGACATAAGGAAACAGTCTAGTGAAACCCAAATCAAATCCAGTATCTATTTCATGCAGAAAGGTCCAGATTTGACCACCATCATTTGCATATGAGGTGATATTTTGCTGAGAAATAACCATGAATACAAACATTTTAACGTTCTTGAATGTTAAATGTGGATGGCCTCTGTAGAAGAATCATAGAACCATAGAATCACAGAACACCAGATTGGAAGGTACCCTGGGGATCATCTGGCCCAACCTGTATTAGCAAAAGCATGGTCTAGACAAGATGGCCCACATGGTCTATACAAGATGGCCCAGCACATTGTCTGACTGAATCTTGAAAGTGTCCAGTGTTGCAGAATCCACCACTTCCCCAGCGAGATTATTCCAATGCCTGATTGTTCCCATTGTGAAAAATTTTCCTACTCTGTCCATTCATAATCTCCTCAGGACTGATTTATACCCATTACTACTCATCTGTTTCCTTTTACTCCTTGTAAAAAGGGAGTCTCCACATTCTTTGTAGCCACCCTTTAAACACCGTAACAAGATACTAGGGTCTGCCCTAAGTCTTCACTTCTCAAGGCTGAACAAACCCAGCTCTCTCAGCCTTTCCTTGTCTGGCAGGCTTCTCAGTCCTTTTATCTCCTTTGTGGCCCTTCTCTGGACCCTCTCCAGCCTGTCTACATCTTTCTTTTGTATAGTGAGGACCAAAACTAAACACAGTATTATTTAATATAAATAATTTAATTTAATTAATATTTATTTAATATAAATAAATATTTATTATATAAACAGAAATCTGTTGGTGTCTTTGCTGCAGCATCACACTCTTCACTCACACTGAGCTTGTTGTCCGTAAAGGTGTCTTTTATGAACTTCTATCTTCCTTTTGTTCCCCAGTTATTGACATAATTTTGAGGTTTTGTAGGGCTGTTACAAGCCTTTGGTAACTTTATATATGTAATTCAAACATATTCTTATGGGTTTGAACTTTGTTCAGGTAACAGTACCAGTGTTTTAAGTGAAGATTCTTTTAGATTTCCAGATATTTTCAGCTGACTATTTCTGTTAGGGCAAAATTAGAACCCTGCACCACTTCGTATCTGCCAAAATTTGTTAATCGCATAGCAAAGCTGTCCTATACATTACTAGGTGACCCTATGAAGTGACAGTAAAACCATAATTCAGTGTTTCAAAACATGATGAGAATTCCAGCATTTCCATCAGTGCTATGTGTAGTTCAGAGAGCAACAAATGTATTTCCATGAATACTAGTTTTAGTTGCAAGTTCATGGCATCTGTTATCTTCAGGCTTTAGCAAACATTTATTGCAACATTCATACCACTTCTTGCTTTACACCTACCCTCATTCTCTTTTCTGGGATTTTGCAGAAGACACAGCTCCTGGGGGAAAAATGGGAGCAAGTTCTAAGTTTTGGAGCATGTGGCTGTTCCTGGGTATGTTGCTCCAAAATCTATACCCCTTGAGAGAATGATCAGTTGGAAAATACATAACTTCTCCTCAGCTTGTTTTAGTTTCTGGAGTCCATATGTTTATGGGTTTTTTCCTACTTTATTTTGTGTTAAGGCAGTCAAGATATATTTATTGTTCTCTGAGATTATATCAAAATCTGTCTGATTAAAATACTGAGTTTCTGTCTATTTAAGTTTCCCTTCTGAAAAATAGAAGTGCAAAGTTTGTTATAATGTGTATTTGGAGAGCTCATAGAGGAAGTTAGTCCTATTTAATTTTACTCACACACCTCACCTTGAGTTCAGACTCTATGTCCTTGCCTTGAAAGACCCTCAAAGTTTTGCCCCAAGCTATCTCTCTAGCCTTATTCCCTATTGCATTCCTCTTCTTTATGCCACCAACACCTGTCTTCATTTATCCTCGATCACTCTCTCCAGGCTTTTTTCCATGCCTCTACATTCCAGCTTGCACTTCTTTGCCAAGTCACAATCCTACTGTCATTAAAGTGCATTAGACAAAATAAAAGTAATACATTTCTTTCATCAGATTGAAAGTTAGTATGGAAAAAAAAACAAATGAAAAGCCCAGACAAATCCTGCACTGAAGTGGTAAGCCAGTGTAGCATTTTCTTGAGTCAAAACTGCTTGCCCAGGAACATAACCAGGCAGATAAAACTGCTGGACTTGGGAGATGATCTTTCTCACAAAAAGAAATTGGAGCAGAATTATTTAAAGACTGCTACAATGCTTAATCAGTATCACACCAGTAAGTAATTTCAGTATTCATCTGAGTGTTTTACGTGGCTGTCTTTTAAATATTTTTTCCGTGACCCTACATAAAGGTATCAGTGCAGCCTGCTGAAATTATTATTCAATGAGAACAGTAATTCTTGCCTACCTTTAGCAATGGCTCATTAACACAGAGCTAATTAGGGCTAGATTCTGACATGAGGAAAGTAGACAAAGCAGTAAAAACTTCACAAAGAAAATACAGGATTTTTATGTAGCTACCATCTGTCCCATGTAATCCAGTGTCTGATCTTGGCTTAGGGGAGAGGTGTTTCAATTTGTATGAGTTCTTCCTAAACTGTAAACTTAGTAGAAAGAAAAAAAAAAAGTCAAAACAAGCAAAAACATTCTCTACCCACAACTTTATGAGTTGTTCAGTTTCAGATTTTTGCTTGAGGTTGGATATGGTCTCTATTCACTCCTTGCCCCTTTCTACCGAGGAAAAGACCAGCAGTGGTGACAAAAGGAGCAGCTCTCTGCCTAACACAACCCTATGAACATAGGTAGGGTGTGTTCCACCCACTGCAAATGCTACCCAGGCAGACTGCAGGGCTCACAACCTACCCTTTAAATGTTTGATTTGTTTATTAATTATTTACATATAAAAGTATCATGGCATTTAAAAACATGCTTCACTGAAAATCTGTCCTAAACTTTATTCGTTCTGAGATGTGAAAGTGGAGGCATAATGCATAACCTTTAAAAGATTAAAAAACTTTTGTTGGATTTCACTCAAGAAGACCCTTCCCTTGCATCTTAATACTGCAAAGTAGGTTGGCACTAAACAGAAAAAGCACTGCACCAGAAAGTTTGCTTCCTAATCCTTTGACAGGCCTCCTATTTTTTTCTCTAGTGTTCTAGAAAGTAGACCAAAAAAAAAAAAGAAAAAAACCCACTCAAACAATGTAAGTGCTAAACTTAGCACTGTCAGACAGTACAAGATCAGAGCTATGTGTTGTAGTCTGGACCTGGAACTGCTGTCAAAGATCTTCTAAGTAACTCCCTGCTTAGCAGCATGAAAAGATTCAAAAAGAAATAGTTTGTTTTTCTGTTTGCTTTTTAAAGTTGATTAGTCTAGTGGGCATTAAATCTTTCATTATGAAGTTTCCTTTCAGGATAAAATGTTTAGTTTCAATCTTGAAAAAAACACCACTTTTAATCTTTCAAAAAAAATCCCTTGACTTTACTAGATTTGGATTTTATATGTTATCTTTTAACGATACGCAGGAAAGTCCTCTAGGAATTGCGGTGTTGTTTGCCAGTATTCTCTGAGGAATTTACAGGAATGCTCATAGCTATTTCTGCCTCATCAATTATTTTCCTCCCAGATTAAATTTTACTTATCTGTATAAAGATTTCTTCCTCCTTTCATGCTATTATCCATTTTCTCATTTGTCATTATTTCCTTGGTTCCATTAAATGATCATGATGAAAGCAACAGCTGTGCTGAAAGCAGGGCTGAGGGGAAGAAATACGTCCTTGTCCAGATTTCTCACTAAAAATGGGAGGTAAGGAAAAAGGAGGCTGTCAGAAAAAGGATAATAGGAATTTTGCATTTCAAAACTGACCTGTTCTGCGATGACCCACCGTTATTGTCTACACATATATAGAAGAATCTTAATATAATTGACGTCACCTTCTTCTGGATTGGCTTCAAAGGCATTTAGAAATGCCACACTTCTTTTAATTTCTCCATAGTGCTAGCAATTTTTTTATGATCATTCAGTCTGAATCTACCTGAAGTCAACTGACAGAGAACAATTTATTCTAGCAAAAGAAAGATTTCTTAGCCTTTCAAATGTCAAATTCAAATGAAAGCTTTCTAGTAGAGAAGTGCATGTTTCGAGGGAGGCTTAAATGGTGTCTATAGTGCTGACCAGATTAACAGAAATCTACTGGATATGAGTTGTTGATCAAGGTTTAATCATTACATACATTCACTGCTTTAGTATTTGTGTGCAGAGAAAAATGTATCCCATCTTAGAGCTGTTCTTCATGATAGGTGAATTCCCTTGCTGTTTTAATTTCTGCCTGTTGCTTCTTGCCCTGTCATTGGGCACCATTCAGAAGAGTCTGCTTCCATGTTTTGAACTTCTACGCCTACCAGGTATTTGTACATATATAAAGGATGCCTCTGATCTTTAACCTCTCCAGGCTGAACAATAACATCTCTCTCAGCCTCTTCACATAGTTTGCATGCTCCAATACTTTCATCATCTTTGTGGCTCATCACTGGATTTGCTGCACTATGCCCAAGTCCTGCTTGTACCAGGAAGCTCAGGACTGGATTTAGCGTTCCAGATGTAGCATCTCTAGTGCTGAAGAGGAGAAAAAGGATTACACTCTCAACCTGCAGGCAGTGTGATGCTGTTCCTGATGCAGCCCTGGAGAGACTATTGGCCCTCCTTGCCAAGGAAGCACATTGCAGGCTCATCGCAGGCTTGTCGTCCACTAGGATGGCCAGTGTCTTCTCTGGAAAGCTGCTTCCCAACCAGCCAGCCCCCAGCTTGTAACAGTACATGCCATTATTCCTTCCCAGTTGTCTGTTTCTTCAGGTTGCTGACATCCCTTTGAGTGTCAGCATAACCATGTGGTTCATCAACCATTCCCCTCAGTTTTTTATCATCTGCAAACTTGCTTAGAGTGCACTCTGTCCTGTGGTCCAGATCATCAGGGAAGATGATGAAACATATTTGCCCCATTATCAGCCCCTGGAGTACACTAATAGTGCCTGGCCTTGATCTGGACTTCATGCTCCTGGTCACACCTCTTTGAGCCCAACAGTTTATCCAGTTTTCAAGCCACCTCATAATCACTTATCTAGCATATCTTTCATCAGCTTGTCTAGGAGGATTTTATGGGATACAGTTCTTTAAGCCTTACTGAGGTCAAGACAAAATCAAACCTCTCTCCTTGTATGCACTAACCCAATCTTTCTGGTCAGTCAGGGATGCTTCACAAGTCCGTACTGGCAATTACCACTTGCCTTCTTGTCCTTCACATGTTTGGATATGGTTTCCTGGATTATTTACTCCATCACCTTTGCAGGGATCCAGGTGAGGCTAACTGACCTGTAGCTCTGCTGATCACATTTCTGCCCTTCCTAAAGACGGGAGTGGTATTTGCTGTCTTCCAGTCCTCAGAAGTCTCCAGCATTTGCCATCACATTTCAAAAATTACTGCTAGGGATCCTGCAATGACACCAGCTATCCCTCTTACCCCTCACCCCTCCTGGGTGCATCCCATCAGCTTCTGTGAATTTTACTTTGTTTAAATATTTCCTGAGGACATCCTCCTGCGTTGAGGGTAAGTCTTCTTTGCTGCAGACTTCCCCTCTGTTCTCAGTGACTTGGAATTTCTGAAGTCTTACCTATTTTGCTTCAGTAGAGACTGAAGCAAAGAAGGCCTTGAGGCATTGGCCTTTTCCATGACCTTTGTCAGCCTGACCTATTCAGCAGTTTCTGTCTTTTTCCTAGTCTTATTTTTGCTTCTAGTGTACTTGTAGATATCTTGTGATACCTGTTCAATTTTCTCATTTATATTTCTGTCTTTCTTTACATAAAAAAATCCCAAAACAGGGAAAAAAGAAAAAAGAAAAAAAAGTGGTATACATAAAATAAAATACAAAATGCTCTATTGAACCTTGTATTAGCTTTTTTATGCATGATTTAATATTACTGCACTGGCTTTACTGTGGATAATCACTAATATCTATTAAAATGTAGTTCTTTGGCCAGCTATAATTTAGCACTGCATGCAAAGACTTCCTCAAGTTATTTTGCTATCCTACACAACCCAATTCTTCTTTACATTAGTTAGTATGAATAATAACATTGTATTGTTGTACTGCATGCACGTAATTTGACTTACTAGCATCCAGGATCCCAGACACAGGCTCTCACACAGCTTCTTAAAACAAAGCAAGGGCTTTACTGATGCTAGTATAACATTTTGTCTACTTGGCTGATATATTTAAGCAAGCAAATCACACATTTTGGTATTGCCACTCAGAACTATAAGGTTCTTGTTAGAAACATTATCAATTTTATTTCAGTCACAGCTTTCACAGTCAGTACCATGTTCCAGTCTCTTCAATCTATTTGCACATCCCCATCATTCTTTACACCATTTATTCATTCCTCATCTTCTACCTCTGATTTTTTACCCATATTTTCTATTCAGTATGGTCTGTCTCTCTCTTTTCATCTCTACGTTTTTTCTCTTCTTTTTCTGTGTTGGTCCTTCCTTTTCAGAGATAATACCATTTAGGCAGAGCTCATCTCAAATGCACATACTTTCTTTCCCTATGGACAAGTAGCTAGGGAGATAAACAACATAGGATTTCAACATAAATGTTTACATGTCCATAAACTTAAAGCATCTTTATTAGCCAGTGTTCTATGTACACAGTCATCAGTGATACTTTTCTTTGTTATAGTTCCCTTGAAATCAAGGGAAAGAGGCTGTTGGAGTGCTCTTTTATGGTCCTATTCCTTAGAGTTTGCTGTGCTTATATAGAATTTTTCAGTGAAGTGTAATAGTGTCAATTCAAATGCAATTTCAGCTGGAAATTTATTCTGTTTGACTAGTTTCACTGGCAAATGGGGGTTTTCTGTCTTTTCAGTCCTTTCAGTGATGAAGTTGTTTATGACACAAGAACACTACTGTTGTGGGTTTTTTTAGTGGGGAAAACTTATTTTCTCTGTAGTTCACTAAACGACTGATATATTTGAGTCACATCTTAATAAAGTTTAATGAAATAGGATATTCTTTTCTCCCGTCTTCTTATACTCGTATTGTGCCTTATACAAGTATGTTAGTTTTGTATTATAGTCAGTTTTGCACAGAAGTTATTTTCTGCACAAAAAACGAGAGATGAAAGATGAAGCTCTGTGTCCAGTTTATTTGTTCTCAGAAGATGACAGATTGTTCAGAAGGTTTTCAAGAAATGGCTGATAGAATAGAAACAATTATGAAATCTTTCCTAGAATGGCTGAACTTGTAGTTACAAGTCTGAGAAGTTGGGGCTGGCTTGTAAGTTGGTGTAAATCAACATAAATCCTCCTCAGTAAAAACTATGCTGAGGTAAAGATCATCCTTTTTATTGGGTGGCAGGATACTAATGAATTGCTGCATCAGATTGCACTATTTAAAAAATAATAATAAAAATATCAGCTGCATGAAGGTTTCAATGGCATTTGCACTAACCAGTACCTTTCAAAAGTCACTACCAAGGTGATGTGCCAAACGAGACTGTAACAACCCATTTATAAATTAACCTGAACACATAGAATATGCCAGGACAAAATAAATTAATATAAGTCGATACATTTTCACCTTGACATAATGCTACAGGAAGGAAATAAAACAAAGTTAGTCTTAAAATTAATTCAGCCCAGCCTACCAATTAATCAAGTGTAGCACCAAGTAGGCTTTTGACCTCACACAGAGTATCCTCTTTCTTATCTAATTCTAGAGATAAATGTCCAATCACATACCTTTGATATCCAACAAGAGGATTAAAGGCAGAACCTTGAATTTGGATCTGGATTTAAAGGCAGTACTCTGTTTAGAAGAAAGACCAAGGTAACTGAAGGTCCCTTTTGATAATCATTTTGCACCTTTCTACTGCCTTGTTTCAGTAACCTCAAGTCTCTTCCTTTCCCATTTCATTGTTTCATTCCTTCCTCTTTGGCAGTATAAAGATTTAGATCTGGGCCCAGATTTTACTGTAAAAACAAAAAAGTTGCCTTGATTCTGAGCTCCCCATCTTCCCAAAGTAGGAACCCATCCTTGTGCCTCAGTATCCCTTCTATCCTACTGCATACGTAAACTCCCTTAAAACAAAACCCCAGTCCAGTTTCTAGTACCTTTTCCCAACCTTTTTGGTACACTTTCTGTCACATCCTCTTTGTTCCCTTTTTCCCTATTTCCTTGCAATTTCCTAAAACTTCAGAAATCAGCTTGACCTTGTTATTGTACAGGCTGAGTGTTTTCTGTGAAGTGGGACAGCATCAAGAGGAGGGAGTAAGGTGAGAGACATCAGAGTCAAAAGGTAATGCTTAAGCCATTCTTACTGTAAAAGCACTGAGCAGATGTAAACTGGAAATACGAGGAGCAAGTTCATTGCACATTGTAAGAAATTTTCAAGTGTGAGAAAACTGCGTGGATCCATAAAAGACTCAGTTTGTCAATGTTGAAATATATTCTCTGGAGGTAATCTCTTGCTAATTTTTAGCAAGTCACAGGACTGTGTGACGTGCTGTGCATAAACTCATTCACTTCCATAGCACCTCAGTTTTGAATGTCTAGTAGAAGAGTGTATTTTCACAGGAAAGCAAAAGTATGAACATTTACTAAAGGTCAAGTAAAGATAAACTTTGAACCTGAATGTGCTCTCCCCTGTGGTGTGTAGGTCTTGTAGTATTTCATTATTAAGATAAGGTGAAGAGCATCACTACATCATATTTACTTTTTTGCTAAAGAAAAATACTTGGTTTAAGAGCCTGATTTCAATATCAATAAAATAATAATAAAAAGGTGAAATAATTAATAAAAAGCATTTTAAGTTCATTCTTTTATTTTTGCTTTAATGCTAGGCCTAGAAGCCCTACCATCCTTATTCATTCTTTTAGCTGCACCTGCATTTTATGACAAAAATAAGAAAGAAAGCTGTTTAAACCATGTCCCTAAAATGACCAAATCAGTTTTATCTAATACCTCAAAGCTTTATATTCATAGCTAAAAAATCCAACCCTTCAATTTTTAATTTTTATTCAATTTACCAAGCAATTTACAGGATGCCACAGAATCCAGACGGCTTTCCAGCTGACCACCTAAAGAGATGTAACACTGTTTCCATAATTAGTGTCACACCTTACAATATTTTGAAATACTACTCATATATTAAGAATCTAAAGAGAGCTTTGGCCATTGACCAAAAGTGGAAAGGAAAAAATGCAGGCCTTATGTGTGCATTCAAAAAGAAATAAACTGAACCCAGAAATAGTTATTTTCTCTACCTAGTAATTATACAAACACATCTTTTATTTATAAATGTGTTCTATGCTTGACTCCTTGGAGTACTGCATAAATGCTCAGAATAAAAATGTTGGAATGAGGCCAGATGGAAAAACAAAATGTCCATCAGAAGTGGAGCAAACAAGAATGGTGCATTCTAAACTAATACTGCTCTTCCATTCAAAAACTGAATTCACACTCAGGAATACAGTTCTTCTTTATGGATCTCTTGGACTTTCACAGTTTTGTTTATAACAAGCTGTTTCCTATTGTATCACAGAAAGCAAATTCTCAGGACCAGGTTATATTACAAGGTTTATATCAACTTTTTCTTGTTACTAAAGGTAAACTCAGTATATGTAAATTAGGGATTGGGAATAAATTATCCAGGAATTCCAGGTAGGAAGTCATCGCTGTTTTGGGAGTCCTTGTTTGGAGCTGTGAGATTGTTTGATTTTTTAACTAGCTGGGAATAAAGGTGAGAAAAGTTGGGAGGGATGGAGGCAGCTTTCCTTACCACAGTGGGAAACTTATATTCAATGCTATGTAAGTCATCAGGATCATTAAATTAGGCTGTACATTTTCATCCATAGCTGATATCTTAACTGGTGCTTCTACCATTGCATAAACCCCTCTCAAGTAAGCTTCTAAACTCAGTGCAATTCTTCAGGATTGCATTTGTTAACAAGCATTGGCCTGAGTGACTCAGAGACTGCTCATGGCTCCATCCTCTAGAAAGAGAGGATGAACCCAAGGAACTGCTTTTCCTGCTGTAGAGATTTTGAACTGGCTTGGCCAAATCTCTGTTTAGATTTTGCTAAGGAGATTATATCGTGTAGCATCCATTTGCCAACAGTGATGTAGGTATTTCAGTCTATTTTTTAAAGGTACTGTACACAGGTCTGCAGTGTGTAGACAGCTTTTAAGAGGAGTTGGTATGCTCTGCTCAGTACCATGTGGCCTCACAATCATCTTACTGTGCCCTGAAGGTGTGAGGCCAAAAAATACTGCAAGCTGAGAGTCAGGGCTAGGCCTACTGGATACCCATAGCATGGGAAACAGCTTCAGCTGGCTGTAATTAAATGGAAGCGATAATGGTGGAGAGGAAATAGGTGTAGCCAAGTCAGGTCAGTAATGCTTCCTTCCTCTCAGCATCTTCAGCCATGAAGACATCATCCTAGCATCTAGAGGAAGCATTCCCTTTCTGTATTTAAAAAACTACAGTGGGAGGAATAGCTAAAGGAATGTGGGAGACATGAGCCCCTCGCTGCTCAACTGATCTGAAACAGGGCCTTGAACAAAGATGGTCCAAGCAGGAGGTAAGAGCCATTGCCTTCACAAGCTGTGGTTTCTTCCTTGGTGGAACAGTTTCTATTTTTTTAGATATTGAAGAATGAAGAACTGTCTTATGGCTCATCTGTAGAGCATTTCTCCAGGGACTGGTGGCCTGAGTTCAAACCTCTATGTCAATCATTAGATAATTACTTAGACAAAACAGAACTGCTCCAGGAAGATAAATTTAAGTGCTTCCTTAAAGAACAGAAAGTCAGAGGGGAGAGGATATACAGAAAAAGGCAGGAAATTGGAGTATAAGACTGCAGCAAAGCAGTTCTGCTGAGATTTAATGTGACTGTGCCGAAGCCAAGCCAAGTGGCATTGCTGAGCAGGGTCTCTGTCCCTGCCCCTGCCCCTCCTGCACAGACAGCAATGTGCTGCTACCCCTCTGTGTGAGTGGGGAGACTGCAGTGTCTGCACTGGGGTGGCAACAGTAACGCACACACCAGCGCTAACTGGGTCTTAATAACAACTGTTACAACTGGACAAGAGAATGGACAATCCAGTCAAATTCTTGAGTCCAGTCCTTAAGAGCAGATTTCAGTAAAGATTAGTGGGACTGAGATTTTAATGGCAGTGATCTACAAAGACTAAAGAAGCTCCCCCTGATGTCCTTTAAGCTAAGGTAACTGGTTTTCTTAGAAAGTTTAAGCTTTAACTGCTATTCTAGGAAGAGGCAGGGTGACTTTGTAAAAACCTTGTTAAACTGATTTGCTTTTTACCTTTTAACAGCATTTTATGATTATTAAAAAATGTCAGTTCTCAAATGTTTTTAGTAAGGAGCAACAAAACAAAAATCCTAACATTCTTTTAAGGAACAATAATTACAATTAAATTGAATTTAGTTATAGTAATTATTAAAGCTTTGGACTATTAAACTCAAAGAATTAAATGGCACAGGCCATTACAATTTCTGACAGAAAATACTGAATGTTTTTTCTATCACTTTATGTTTTAACTAGATTCTCAAAGTGTTTGCTGTTATTTGGAGTTGTCTGAAACTTACTAAATTCTATGTTCACAACTCTTTTCTTTGAAATCTAGGTTATTCACCATTATTAAGTTTGGTTGTCATAATAACTATATGACCTACTATAAGTCTTTAAGCATCAAGGCATGATTAAACACATCTTTCAGTTGGTAATGCTGTTTTAAAGCACCACTAAAACACAATGTCCATAACACTTTCTTTAAAATACTGGAACTGAATTAATCAAAGGAGGTGATTTTTTTTATGTACCCCAAAAATGGCAGAACAAAATTTTACGTAGGCTAAGATTACCTTCTCTATGATGTAGTTAGTTAAATTAAACCTAATGAACTGTGGGCTAATATTTGAAAATCCAGCTAACAAATTTTTTTCCCATCAGAAGATTGCTCATATTAATCATTATCTCTTTTTCTTTTCTTTTTTTTTTTTAACTGTACATATCCTGTAATAGTTTCTAAGTATTAGAGAAACATTTTGCCATATTAGAGTCTATGCATCATGTTCAGAGATTAATCTGCAAAAAGAGGTGGTTATTCACTTAGATGAATTCATTTAAGATGAAAATTCAGAGGAAATGCTACATTTTTGGGAGGTACAGTTTCTCATAATATTTCATATTAAATATTTCTGTATCAGTTATGTGCCACTACCTTTTGAAAAATATTTACAGGCAATGATTACACTGTTTACATGGATCTATCATCATTCAATAAGAAGTAGAATGGCCTATAAATTTTTTTCTATGTGTCTTGTACTATGTTCATTGCATAGTATTTAAGCAGTCCAAGACTACTTTGAGTTATCTATCATTTATAACATAAATGCAGATCATTGGTTTTCAAATCCTCTGACAAGAGTGGCAGTTGTTTTTTGTTATTCCATGTCTCTTTGTAGGATGTTGATTGTATGGTTGACTACCATACAACTCAGTCCATATCTTGAGTTTTGGCCTAAGACATTAGCTTTCATGCAGACAAGTTTTACCCTTTTTCTTCTTACTTTTTATACCATTTTTCTTGCCTTACCTTTTTAAGAAAATGTATTTTGCCTGTGAAACAAAGCAATATACTTCGGCCCCAAACTGTTGAGTAATCATATACCATAGTTTATACATACATATGCATATATATACTACAATGAAATTTTTAAAAAATGCCTGAGGTAACGCTAGAATTGTACTGTACTGTGCACCTTGTGGATAGTTAACTCTATTATAATGGGAGATACAGTAAAAATGGAGGCAGAATTGGTTCCATATTAGCTAGGCTGCACAGGGCTGGATAAATCTGATGCTTTTTTAGGTACTGAGCTGGCTGGAGAAAGTGCACTGAGAAATACCACAGCTACTCTTGACAAAAGGAAGAGTTAACTCTACCTCTGAAATCTTGGTACATATGAGAACACAGAAATGGAAAGAGTTGAAGGGATTTAGTAGGTTCTACCATAACAGTTGAGGAATGAAATAAGAATGCTTACATAAAAGTAGCAACTACAGTACGATAAAAACTGTATACCTTCATTACTATTTCCACTTTGATCCAATATGGTTTCTAAATTACTGTGAAGTCTTAATAGATCTAGATAATGCAAAATAGAAAGATTATGAAACTGTCTAGCATGGGTCTGAGACTGGTTACAGAAATAATGACTCCAATGACTTTTCATCATGTTTCCATAAAATGTACCTTTGTAATAGTATAACTGGTTTTTTTAATGGAGTTTAGCCATTAGATACTGAAAAAAAAATCCTCATAATGCTGTATTTCTTAACATTCAGCACCAATGACTGAAAGAGGTAGAATCCCAGGACCAACATACAAAACATGACTGAAATTGTAAATCTGCATACTTTACTACAATAATTGTCTCAATAAAGTTGAAATTTTTTTCTGATAAAGCCCAGCTTGCCTAACTACTTATGGTAATTCTAAGTTTACATCAGGGGCTATGATTTTGCATATTTCTGCTTGCAAGAGCATATCTTTGGTATTTATTGTATGCAGAAAATAACGTATGTTTCAGGAAAAATATAAAAATTAGATTTAGGTCTAATGATACACTTTAAAAAGTCAGCACACCAGTGCTGAAATAATCCAGTGACCTAGCATACAAACTGCATGCCAAACAAACAAACAAAGAAAAATTCCGGGTCAAAGTCATAGAATGACCATAACTTAAAACCAAAGAAACTAAGCATTAATTATTCTTTTAACCTCTTTAGCAGATCTAAAATCAGATTTCTTTTCCTTTTCATAGTTTTTATCTTCATAACAAAACAAAGAACACAAAAGGCTCCTAAACAGTTTAATGAGTCAGTGTCTCTCTGTCATTCTCAAGATACGATCAAGTTTCAGGCTTTAATATCCCTAGCGACCTTCACATCTTAAAATAGAAATTGTGATAGAAGTTTCTATCAAAGCCACATCCATACAAGCAGGCACAGGTTTGTCAACAGAACTGGCATCCCATTCATGGTACATGAATTGGTACAGGATTTATGCCTGTAACTCGTTTGAAGTTTGGCTTTTCAGCCTGTAGGCCAGAATTCCATAAAAGGAAATGTAAATAAGCTTAGCAACATGCAATTTCATGGCACACTTAAGAATTTACCTTCAGGTTTTGGCTTGGGTTTAATCTCAATTAGGATCACAGATATGGGTTTAGATATTTTACGTAAATCATGCAAGTTTTCCATCAGTGAAGAAGGGAAAAGGCATCTTATTAGGGTGCACATTCTTTTCATTACCCTCTGGAAGTATCTGCTTCTCTGCCTTGATTAGAAAGGGAGCATAAATAAGTGAAGTTTATAAAGTAACTAATTTGAGGATGACTAAAATTATGTGACATAGATCCAGCCCTTAGAGTCTCAGCCTATTCCACTATGTATCAGTAGGTTTCGCATTGCATTTGATCCCAAGAAGGACACGTCATCTTCTCTTCTGTTTACCAACCAGTGTTTGGGGCTTTCTAAATTACCGAGTATTAAACTTAGGAAATCACAATGAGAAAATTAAAGCTGTAAAGACAGTAGAAGAAATCAAAATGTACAGTCAATTTAAGTCTAGAGGTTTTGATTTTATTTCAGTGCTCTGAGAAAAAAGATTGAGAATGGAAGAGTCAGAGGCCAGTGGAGGCAAGAATACTTGTTCATTGTTTTGTAATGTACTACGATCACGATTTTACTCTTAACATGGACACAGCTACTTTAAAGTATGATATGAAAACAGATTTCAGTGCAGGACTTTCTATTTCAAAATGTTTAAATCCGTGAAGAAGGGTTTACTGCATGGTACAGGTTATTTTAAGATTTTTCCCTGAGTCCTCTAAAATGCAGAGTTATGACTGATACTGACTATCTTTGTTTTGTATTGCAAGGTAGCACTTCTTCTAAGAATGGAAAAAAAAGACTCTAGCATAATTCCCATTTTCCTTTCTGTAGCTTCACACCACAGGGAGTTTGATTTCCTCATTTTGAACAAATTTTGTGTAGCTCATAAGTCATATTTCTTATTCTCAGTAAAACACAGCACATGAATCCATGTTAGTGTTGTCTAAAGGTTTCTAGATTGAAAACAGGTCAATTACTTCAGTGCTATGCAAGCAAATAACTTATCTGACATGCACTTCAAGGCCAGGTAACTTGATTACCTCTTTATGGTGCAGAAACACACCATCATTGCTTACCAGATGCAAGCATAGTGCCAGGCTGTGTGGAACTACATTCTTGTAGTAGAGATCATCCCAATACACCAAATAAATAAATACACCTAGAGATCATTCTTGTGTAGAGATCATCCAAATACACCTAAATGGCAGTGTTTTTTAAGATATGCAAGTAAATTTAGAAATGCAAGAAGATTTAACTTGCATGCTCAACTAGACATCTGCATGGGATGGAAATCTGCGTCCTAGTAACCATCTTATGGATGTATAAAATTTTGTGATCCTTTTTGAGCATGGATAATTGAATCACTTTTCTTTTAAAGCATCAGAGCACAAAAAGAATGGGGACAGTCTGTATGCATTGACAAATACTCTGGTTCTGGTCATTCAAGGAATAAGGCTTGGATTGCCAGGCTTGAGGATTTTCTCATCCTTTGTATCTGACTTGAGAAAGAACTGAGAGATCCCTTGGCACAGCAGAATAGAGCATTTCTAAAGCTAAAGAATAAATACCAGGAATGTCCATCTTTTAAGACACTATCAGATATCTTCTGTTGTTAAGTACAATGAAATTCAAACCAAATGTACTTCTTCCCAAACACCTCATTTCCCCCCCCCCCCATTGAGTAGTGTTAGCTTATTGGTATTTTGATAAACATGTGGACTTTTTAATAATTTTTTGACATTAAAAGGCATTTTAGAGACTGAAAGGGGGATATAATCATAGTTATAATATTACATTTCTCTGCAGAAAGTGGTTTGTGTCTTCCACTTTAATCTGTATAGAAAATTTGTCAGTTTAAGTGAACAGTACATTTATAGCTGAAAGTAAAGTAAAGCTGAAATAAATGGCTAATAAATTGTAATAGTCACTTAGAGAAAGTAAGACAGACTCTTCTAAATGGAAAATACTTAGTTCCAATAATATTCACGAGGCTCAGCACCATAAGGTGCTTTACTAGGGGCTAAAGCAGTCAAACCACCTCTGTTTCATTGTAAACTGGATCATTGGTGGAGTGATCGAGGTGCATGATATAAATGTAGATTTAGGCATCTTCTAGCATTCATTATTTCTGGTTAAAGAGCTTTTCTTGAGGTCTTGCTGAGTTTTGTAGAACTTTAGCAGAAGAATACAGGCAAAACTACAGTGAGAATTAGTAATAAAATATCATTCCTCTGATTATATAAACATGGACTCAAAATGGATCTGAAGATCCCTTCAAGTGAAATCTAGCTGATATCCAGGGTACTGACCCTTGTAGTATTAACTTGAAGTGTTGTTATGAAAACGCTGATGTATATGCTACACAAGGGCAGTGGTTCTAGATAGTCATAAAAATACATGTCTTTGGTCAGCTAAAGGTGTTAAACAGTTCTGTAAGAAATGAGTAGCCAGGTATGTTGCTCATCAATACTCTGTTATTAGAGTGGGGTTTTTTTTAGTGGTCTTACACAGGCAATGAAATTTATACCCTGTTCCGACTTAGTGTTGCAGTAATTAATCAAGTGTAAATTCCTGGAAAATATGTGCCAATCAGACTCTACAGCAAAACTTTGTTGATGTTTGTGAATCAGAATTTTGTGCTGAAACACATGCAGAGCCATATCTTAGCATGAGAAAGGAATACAGATTTGAATGTAGACCAGAGCCATCTGTTGTATGTTTACATGTTCCCTCTTGCTCTAGAATCTAACAATATGGTGTGAATCAAATAAATGATAAATTGAGGTTAACAAATATTTAGTTTATTAGTACCACAAAAAATACATTAAAAAACATAACTTTCTTATTATAAAAGCACTAAACTATAAATGGTGCACCCTCATGTCAAACACCTGGTCTAGTGCTCTTAATATCAGAAGATACATAAACATATAATCTTAAACATTTTAGTTCTTTTTATGGGCATCATTTTTGAATTTGAACCAATATATCTCTTTCAGATTGCAACTACAGCTTGAAGAAAGTGATTTTCGTACAATGAATTAGCAACTCTATGAAGTTAATAATTCATTAAATGTGAAATTATACATGCAGTGCTGCTGTTTTCAATTTCTGTAACTATTTTTACACATATAATTACCACAAATTTATGTGGTTAACTAACCATGCACTGGGTATGGTTCTTCAAACTGAACCAGTACTTTATGAGTAGTTGGGCTGGTGAGACATACTATCGTGACAGCCCCAAAGTCTAGCTGGCCTGAAAACCTCATGAGCTGAACACTATGGCGAGTCACCAGCTCTCCAGCCTCAGACCTGCCATGTGCTTCACCTGCAAACTGCTTCTGACTGCTCACTGAAGCCAGTAGATATGTGCAGGCATGTGGCATCCCACCAGGCTCTGGCTATGCCTGCCACCACAATCATAACGTAATTGTTGACACTGCAAATCTGGCCTTTCAGAAGGCCTCAAGATGGCCCTCAAAATGCATTGAAATTAGTGAGACTACCGTAGCAAATAAATCCCAGCTGTGACATTTTCTGAGGTGTTCCAAATTACAGATGAGGATTTTTCTGTGTCATTTCTATTTTTTCTCCATCAGGATGTAGGGGTTTTCAGGCAATCAAGAAAATATTTTAGGCATTTAAAAGTGCATGGTGTCTCACTGAAATTTAACAGTCAATATATGAAAGCAGAGCTGAAAATGTGATTATCATTTGAAGAAAAATCTGAGTCCAGTCTCTTTTAAAGGAAAGGAAGAATGCAGTCACTATTTCAGTGTCTCTTTAATTTAATACTTTTGCAAAGTATACAAAAAATACCTGTGAATAAAGCGAATTTAAAACCTAGAATTTATGCTACTATTTCCATGTTTGTTTAAAAAGTATTAGTTTTTTACAAACAACAGAAATTCCAGTGGCAAGTTGCTTGTTTTCCAAAGCATGCACATATGTCCTTAATGAGTACCAAAGATGGAATTATTCAGGAATAGAACAGATTTGAAATCATTCTTCATTAAACAGAGATTGGACGTGGCCCTTAGTGCCATGATATAGTAATTGGAGTTGGATCAGGGATTGGACTCGATGATCTTGGAGGTCTTTTCCAACCCAATCTATTCTATGTTTCTATGATTCTAATGACAAGTAAAAGTTTAAAGGAACTATGGAACAGCTGAAGGTTATCTCCAATCATCCTTATCTCTGATAAAGTGATTAAATCTCTGACATAAACTTTTAAATCTCCTTGAAAATTTAGACTTGAATAAACACCAAGCTACATAAAAAACCTTTAGTGCTTATTCTCAGACAATTAATACATATTGACTTCAGTTAATAATTACTCATTCTACTCATGTATTTCTGACTTATTATCAAAAAAAAGTGTTTAGCAAAATAGGATTCCTTTTAGTTTGTTGCCCAAACTGCAAAATAGAAAAAAAAAATTAACTCTTTACTGAAATACTTATATGAAAATAATTGCAAGTTTCACTGATTTTAAGTGAGGTTCATACCATCATTAACTATTTTTTTAAAAAAGGGAAGTGTTCAAGTTAAAGTATTTTCCATCTGTTTTACAGGCAGCTGTTTTCAAATTAATTTTCACTTGGTCTTTAAAACGTAACTTTTAAATCCAAAATAATTAAACCAAGACCAGAAAAAAATAAAAAGTAATTCCAATAAAATATTTTTCTTGGATAATGTATCATTACAAGATATTTATAGTCAGCATCTGATATAGATTTGAAAGACTTAGCTCAGTTTCACTCACAACCTACCTGAGGGACAATTTAGAAAGTACAGTTCCTTATCTTCAGATGAAGAAATGAAGTACAGAATAGACAAGTTTGATGATCTGAGCTACAACAGTTGATCATGTTTAAATTTTCAGAATACCCAAAAAATATGCAAACGACCCACACAAAACTA
The DNA here is from genome assembly GCF_022539395.1 of Myiozetetes cayanensis. Classification (NCBI taxonomy): domain Eukaryota; kingdom Metazoa; phylum Chordata; class Aves; order Passeriformes; family Tyrannidae; genus Myiozetetes; species Myiozetetes cayanensis. Next base: position 23,208,333 of record NW_026087521.1, on the reverse strand, counting down.
AAACAAATACAAACAAAAACCCACTAAAAAAGGCAAGCAAGCAAACAAAAAGCACAACCCCAACCCTAACATTTACGATGTTAGGTCTGGATTTGGTCTTGCCAAAAAGAAGTGAGGGGAAAGATAAGTGCAAATTGACATCTGAGAAATGGGCAATTTATTTCCTCTCTTACCCATTATGAAAATGTCCAGGTCAGTATCTTCAGCAGAGCAGGAGTACCTACTCGTTTCAAGTGTGGCAGCTAGCAAAACTGGTGAATTGCTCAAAGGCACTCCACTTGCCTTATATTTTATCCTAATTCATTTATCTAGTGAACAAAAAGCTTTTATGCTTGGTGGCCAAGCCTTTGCTGTGTAGGGAGAGCAGTGCAAGCAACAGTCAGACCTGTCTGTCCCAGCTGTGGTGTTGTGCAAACCTCTGCCAGCTTTTTCACGCTTACATAGCAACAGCCTTTAACAGTGCATAGCTGTGCCCTTCTTGGGATTATTCACCCATCACTTCAAAAAACACACATAGGGTCCTCATTAAGATTTGCTTTATTTGTCCCAGCAGTTATTGACTCTGTTACCCTTTATGATGATGTAAATCACTTTCATGAAGGGATTTACATTAGTGTAAAAGAGTTTGGAGAGGAGGAAAATCAGTGTTCTTCCATTTCTGGAAAATGAACAATATTATTTCTCTTAAATGAGTAGGAAGGCTCTTATGCATTGATCCAAGCTTCTGTTAAGTCTCACCATTCAATATTACTGTAATTATTTAAAAAAAAAAAAAAAAAAAAAAAAAAAAAAGAAGGCAATACAGTCCTAATCTACAAGGAACTGATGCAGAGCTGCCCATCCAAAGCAGGTACTGTCCCGTAAATGATCCTTTTCTTCAAGGCATTATGGTTTAACCCCTTTGGGCATGAGGCAGCCCTGTTAGAGAGATGCTCAAGATCATTTTCCATCCTAAATGTGTAAATCATGTATGTGTAAAAGACTACATCACGGGTAAAACAGATGAATCCAGCTGTACCCATACCCATGATATATGGATTTGTTTATTCAGATTTTATGTACAGTTGCTACATTTCAGGATTGGTGAACAGCTGGAAAAGCAGCAGGTTGCCACAGCCATATGGAGAAAGAAAAATTTCATATGTTTTTTGTGTCACACACAGGGTTCAGCTTAGATGCAGTGCTAGATGGGACATTTGAACTTTAGGGGAAGTAAGACAGAATGGGGTTTGGGACTGAGGGCTGGCCCCTTTAAGCATATACCATTAAATGTTATTGTCCATTTCATCAGCAACTTCTGGCTATTTTCAGTAACCTCATCTGGGCTATTCATGTGAATAACATGAGAGGCTGACACCCTAACTTGATTAGTTTGCACCTTCAAGGTAATTAGCTCCTTATGTTCCTTTGCTAGAGGCAATCTGTGTTATATTCCTGGCAGTTACACAGTTGTCTTCCCTTCTGTCCATGCCCCCTTTTAGGTTACTTGGGAAGGTAGATTGTGTTCTAGAATTATTGCTGCTCTGCTCTGTAGAGAAATAGGTTAATGAAAGTATACTTTTCGTGGAAAGAGGGTGTGGAACAAGAGGTACCTGAAGTACAAGTAAGAACAGCTGTGAGTCTCTTTGCTCATGGTTGCAGTTTGAGATTCTCTTTTTATCTGAGATCTACTTCTCATTTAAAATGGCTGAGGAATAGTATAAAATTACAGGTTGGCAAATATTAGGACTCAGTTTTAGGAGCTAAGAATTTAGTAAGTTAGGACATTGATTCTGCTTGGGTTTTGACCTTGATAAAAAAATTACAAATTCACTTACATAGCAGCATGTTTATTCTACTATATTTTAAAGAGTTTTTTACTTTATATCCTTCAGATATGGAATGTTCTAATGTAGTGCGGAGGACATTTAAAATAGTTGTGCTGTGGTTGTTGTGATGAAGAAGTAGAAAACTCTTGTTACAATACAAATTGCTGGAAGAGGGCAACTTCATTTTGCTTTCAGAGTGAGCAATATGGGTAGGTCACCTATAGATGCATAAAGGAAGCATCAGAACTATTATAACAGTCATTGAGTTACAATGTCTCAAAAATTACATTAAGAAGCAAATTAGGTGGTGTTTTCTAAAATGCTGTGATTTAATAAGATAACATATCTCAAAGTGAGGTCATTCGCACTGGGAATCGTAATACCAGTACATTAAAGGGAAGGTCACTTTTATGTAATGTTACTCATATAAATTCCTCAAAAATTACTATTGTGGTAAGGCCTTTTGTGGATCTTAGCATTGTATGACCTTTATTTGTGTTAGCATTATAACTAAAAATCCATTAATATATGAGAGCATAAAAAGGTCATCTACTATCCTTTTACTTTATTATTTAAGGGTTTGGGGGGGTTACCACATATTGCCATGCCACAGACTCACTGTAAAAAAGTCTTACATGTAAAATATCATACAGAATATTTTCTTCATGAGATTGACTTCTATAGCACAGGTTAAAAACTGGAATTTCTAGATTTGTTTTTGGAATGAAAATATTTTTCAAGAAAAAATACTCAATTTCCAGCTTGTTTGTTATCCCATATTATTCCAAGTGGGCATAGTGCACCCATTCCTATAAACTGTTTTGAAAAGAACTTAAATTCTTGCAGTAATATTTCTGTGGTTTTTTTTTTTTAATGGAGCCTGTTATAAAAAAAACATGACAGCATAACTGGTTTTTAAGGAATGATTGGGGAGCTTTTTTTTCCCCTCAAGATTACTTCATTGATATGACTAAAAAAGCATAGATGTTCTTCAAAATGCTGTAATAAGATTGGAAGGGCAAAAGCAATTTTAAACTATAATTCTCATACAAATTTTCTAGAATTTTTGGAGTGTATGTCTGTGGATTTTCACAGAGAACAGAAAGTCCAGAACATCATAAAATGTTTTGACAGCAGACTTTTAAATGGGAAGTCTTCTAGGAAAATTACTCAAGACACGCATCTAAACATTGTGACGATCAAGTATAAATTGCTACATGTTTTTCACTGTTTTTCATGAATGCAAAAATACCTTTTTTTATCTTGAGTGAAAAAATGGTGCACATCCACAGTGTAGATTTCTTTTTTTTTTACTCTTGAAGGGTATGATACCCTCTGATCTCTAAATGACAATCATTGTTGTGGTATTATTACTATGCATGCCCTGCCAAGTGTCAGGCAGCATGTAAAAAACATGAGGACCAATCATTAGTGGTGCCATTGAAACAGAAGTGCTGCTACAGTCACTAGGTTTCCAAAATTTAACACTATCTGGGAATATAGCCCTTAATTCCTAGTATTTGGGGAACTCATGCTCTCCAACTGAAAAGATCACAACAAATGAGAGGGATAAATAGCCCTACATCATAGAGGAAATTAAGGATTACATTACAATTTATGACACATCTTAATTAACAGGCCTGCAAGCTCATTGGAAGAAGTCATGGTGGATTTTAAGATGTTTTTTCAAGGGTATATTTGTTCCCCCATGGCAATATATACTGTTTAAGATTGACTTAAATTGTTTTTCTTTAGATGTGTGCAGTTTTTCTATTTTTTTCCGTATTTTTCCCATTTTTTTCTTGAAGTCTCACTCAATTCCTTGTCTTCCTATCTCTTTCTGTGCCCACCACTGTCCCTTTCCTCATAACACCTGAGATGAACTAGAAGGGTGAGTCAGGATAGGGAGTAGGCCAAGGCTCTGAATGCACAGCCAGGAGAGCTGAGTGCTTCTCAAATAGGGTACAAAGAGCTGGCTGTGTCTCATATCTGATATAAGCTATTTTAACACTTCATTTTCCTCTTCTAACATGAGAAAAGATGTGTCAATAGTTTATTACATTATTTAATCATTAGGCATCATTCCAGATGACCGTGTCTTTTTTTTTCACCTCAAAAATAATCAGTACAACTTTCTGCTGTAAATAAAGGGTATAAATTGGTGGTTAGAGCTATTTTCCTTCACAGCAGAGCAAATAATAAGGCATAAGTCTTTTCCACCCGTCCCCTTACTGGAACAATAACAAGATGAGCCTTCGGGCTTCTGAGGTTATAAATCATCTAAATAAGAACCAAGACCCATGTTTTTCCTAATTTATCATATTGTCATTTGTTATAGATACCCCTTCATCTAAACTCTCCTAGCACTATATCTTTCTCATCTTCTTAAGGCAGCTCTCTCAATCGCTCTTACACATCTTGCATTTCTGCATTTACTCATGGCTATTCTCACATCTACTTCCGCAACTTTGTCACTCCCACCACCCCCTCTCACCTCCTGTCTACTGCTCCAGTGTTTCCTTTCTGCAAGTCCCACCTCCATATTCAGGTTGAATAGTATCTTAGAATATTTTCAGATACTGAAATTATTGTGCTGCAATGCATTTCTCAGCCAATGACAAATTCAGCCTTTATTGTCTCACCTAACACTTAAGCCAGTATTAAATTCTTAATAATTGATGCAGATTACCTGTCCCAATCTGTTACTCATCTCTGTTCTTTGTACTTCTGTTTTCTTCTACAGATCATTTTTCTTTTTTTCTTTTTTTTGGTTAGAGTGTAAAATTTACTTAAATCATTTATTTAAAATCTGATTGTGTAAACATCTGAAGATTTAAATATAGAAGGTTTCAAGATGATTGCTTCATTTCATTTCAGGTTACTGATAAACTGAGTTCCTCCATTTCTTGCTGGAGTGTTTCCAGAAAAATGCTAAATGTTTACCTAGTGAATGCACAACCTTCTAATTTTGATTCTTGAAACAGGCTATATCAGGTCATCATTCGTTTTTTACATTGATGAAAATTTCCAATTAAAACTAATATATGAAGGAGTATTAAGAATACCTTGAAATGTTCAACTTTTTGAAGTGACAGTCCTTTCTAGATGCAAGATGAAAACCTGAAAAAGAAGTAAAATTAAAGTCTCTCTTTCTCTCTCTAATAAACAGCTCTCAATAAACAGCACAATCCCTAATGTAAAAAATTACTTCCTAAATATGAGATATCATTAATTTGACTTTTTGAAATATTTCTCAAATGGTAATTCTTACACTATGTAATCTAAAGCCTTTATATCCTCTACCTTACTAGAAATCATTAAAAATCATTGAAAGTAGCTCAGTATTAAAGTAGCATTTTTAAAATTCAAATGTGTTCTCCATGGTGTGCTGTACATTGAGAGCAAATGTTTTCAAATTTTAGTGTTTGTTCTAATGTAAGAAAAAAATGCATAAATGCTGCAGAACTAGGACAAATATGGGTCTATAAATAGCAATCAGTCTCAGTGAAGCACAGCAACTTAATCTCCATTTGCAGTTATTCTGAGCACAAAGTTAGGTTGAAGGACATGAAACTTGTTTTGGTTCCCACTGTCTTCCCATCTCTGTTGTCACTCCAAACATTGCCCTGTTGTCTGCTTGCCTTGTACTGCTCTAATCCCTCAAATTTCTCTCTCTATATTTTTCTCATTCTTGACATCTCAGGTTCCTACTTTCCTTCCTCTGATGCTCAACACAGTAGAGTTCTCCTTGAATTTTTATCCTTCTCATCTTCTGAGAACCAGATATGTTGTCCGTAGGCTCCTTGAAAAAAGCACAGATAAAACACTTTTTTAAAGGGTAGGAATGTCTTTTAAACTTGCTGAATCTTTCTGCATAAAATGAAATTGTTTTAGCTAGAAGAACGGCTGTTACTCTTTCCTAATTGTACTAAACCAGGCAGAGCTTCTTTGTGTCATATAGGAACAAAACATACAGGAGTATAATTGAATATAGGACACAGAATATAGGAATATAGTATATATAATAAGATAGCACATAGGAGCATAAATTAAACTATGATGTGGAGCTGTTAGGTAGGCATGTTGCCCTTCATCAACAGAGCTTTCAAATCAAGTTTCAGTCTACTACTGGTGTTGAGTCAAATCATTTTGCAGATAAACTACCAAAGAGTAGAAAGAAAAGGGGCTTCCTCAGTGTTGCTTTTAGTGTCTTTCTAAACCATTTTCTTGAAAGGTAGCAGAGCTTATTCTCAAAATAGAATTGGCAAGAGTCCTCAGCTTAGATCTCATAAACACTCTGATATCTCTCAGAGCTTAATACCCCCTAGAATATGATTTAAGTCTTCTCTCTGAGGCAATTGGTCTTAGGATGTATGAACCAGTCTCCAGGGGATTTAGGATGATGCATTATTATTTTCTACAGTCACCTACGCAGCACCCTGAGGTAAGATGCTGATATGTCTAATGTCATACAGGAAGGCAGCATCAGAGCTAGGATTCAAATTGTTTCCCAGTCATATTTCTGATCCCTTCAGGCACAAAAGGCTGTCAGTCTCAAAGACTGTTACTCAAAGTGGCCAGAGCTCCACCAGTCACTCAGCAAGAGATTGCTGTATGAATCCTGTCAGAGGCAGATAAGGAACCAAGCAGTTTTAATGGGATCATTGGTAACCCACAGCTCTGTGGTGCTGTTTGCTGCCTGGGATGGCATGGAAAGGAAGGGAGTGGGAGTGGTTTCTCAGTATTTTGTAAAATCTGTATGGGTACAAATTCTATGCTGTGTCTTGAACTGATGTTCTTTTCTGAGGTTTTCAAGTCTGAGCACACTGAATAGTTTGGTACACAAGTGGGCGTGATTAGACTGACTGTCTGCAGATTGTCCTTCACACAGAGCTTGGGCAGTCCATGGAGCATGCAAGGATTTGAGAAACCCCTGCATTCATCTATCCAGTGAAGGGCAGACATAACTAACACTGCAGAAAACCAACTGCCTTTGTTCCAGGCAGCAAACTTATACTTGGTTCCTTGTTACATGCATCTAGAGCAGCAGATACCAACCTTATCTGCATCATAGATAAGTCCTGGAGTACAAGATCAACCTGGTTTGTTATCTTGGAGCCCATGCTACTGCACACAGGGAGCTAAAGTGATTATTAGAGCAGGAAGGCATTATCCTTCCCAAGACACCACTACTTCATCTTAATCTGCTACTCTCTGTATTGTTGTTTTGCTGCTGTTTTTTACTGCACCTCCTTTAGGACTCAGTGCTGCTGGGTGGCCAGTAGTACAAGAAAGCAGACCTGCAGGAAGTAACAGCACCAAGAATTAGAAAGCTGACAGAGAATAAGGATTTCACAGAGCCAATTGCAGGGCTGGACAGTGAGGAAAAAAGAACTCAACAGCTACAAGGTTTATAAAAGAGAAATACTGGGGAACCAGTGTCCCAGAACAAGCTGGTTGATTTAGATCTGAAGGAAAGACATTAATTTATAACAGGGGATAGGCTTAGTTCTTGCATTTTCATCATGTAGGATCCTGGTTAGATACCACTTTGCTCTGATCAAAGTAAGTTTCTTGTTCCTACTATCTCTTGCAGCCATTTACCCAGAACCTTTTTTTTAAGGAGAAAAAATGGGCTGAGAAACAAATACACCTCACCAGTGTAGATGTTAATGTTGCTATGTTCTTAGTTTAACAGAGTAGTGAATTTTCAAAACCTTAATTATTAATTTCTTAGTAGTAGAATTCATCAATTTTTTTTCTTCTATTTGTATGTTCTTCAGCTTTATATGATTTCGCTGTAAGGAAAGAGGCTCTAATTTGTATGCTGCTTCTGAAGCATGACCTTGGTGTCTCTTGTGTATTGATTAAAACAGTACAGATATCTGAGTGTTGAGCTCTAGTAGGTCATTTCAGTATTATGTCCATTTTAAACAGCTTTAATTTGGCTTTTATATAAATATCACGTTGCCAAATAGTTTTTTTTGTCTGTCAGTGCAGTTTAGCCATGCAGGGCAGTTTGCAATTAGCTCATATGCTGTTCTGGAGGTCTAAAGGCACAGCTGGCATACACAAACAACCTTTCTTTCTATCCTTGCCTTTACCTGTTCTGTCTGACAGAAAAGTTTGCTCTCATGTTCTCTCTGCCACCCTCTCCTCCCCTTCCTTCTCAAGATCTACTGTCTATGATGGGGACCTGTGGTTTTACCTTCTTTCTTGTATACCATGCAGCAGTGGCAGCCAAAAAAATGAATTTTAGATAAAGATACAAAAGCCCATAAGCTCTTCTCTCCGAAATCTTTTGCTATGGCCCTTTTTCTTTTTTAAGGACAGAACTCCATACTACCCCAAGAAATGACAATACCTTGTGGATACAATAACCTTCAGTTTACTAAATAACCTTCAGTCATTTCCACCACATAATTCCTTTACTTTTAAGTATTATTTTTGATGTTCTTAAAAAAATACACAGTAGCACAGTCAGTGACAGAATTTGTTTCTGTTTAATCAGTCAGCCTGAGTTTTGGAAAGAAAGGATTATACATGATGATAAACATCAGTCTGAGGTACAAAATTGTCTGTGCCCTTCTTACAGGCATTAATATAGTGATTCTGGGATAGTCACAGAGCTTTCCTCTAAACACACAAGGAGGTGCACAGCAAGATGAGTGACATCTGCAGTAAGGGAGCAGAGTGAGAACTGCTCTCCTTAAGGTGCTTTTGTTGCTTGAGATGACTGAATAAAGGCTATTGTTTTGGTACATTATAAAACTGTGAAAGAGAAGGTTGAGAGAAGGAAGGGAAAAGAAACCTGCATGTAAATGTCATTGTCCCCCAAATGTCCTAAATATACAAGGACATCCTAAAAGAACACTAATCCTGTGACTAGTCTTCCAGATTTTAGTGGGACCACTGATGCTCAAAATTAAACATGCCCTTAGGAGCATGTCTTCACAGTGTAATACTAAGAAGCAACATCTCCTATTGGCTGCTGACAGTCATCTCTTTCTCACCCTGCATGCCTCCCGATCATGCAGAAAAATGCTTTCTGTAAAGCAGTGATGTAATTCAGTTTTGTAAAAGAACAACCCTTGAGAAAACAGCCACAATGATTTTACATCACACAGAAGGGATATAACAACCTCATCAGTCAACATTTTAGCTTTCATTTACACCACCCTGTTTCAGCAACAGTGAGGATTTTAAGCTTTAAAAATAAATTAAAAAGATGCTATATCACATCATTAAAGCTGTCACTAAATCATTGCTAAAATCATGGTTTTGTTATGTCTTTTGAAAATACATGGTGTAAAAAGGAATGAACAGTAGGTTAATAAAGAGAATAAAGAAAGACCTGACAAAGAGAAGGGAGGGTTATATAAGGGAACCCTATGCACCCCCTGAAATGTCCGTGCATCTAAGATATCAATCTGTTGCAGACAGTATAGGCTGACCTTGTTCACTGGGTAAAGCTGAAATGGAAAATTGAACTGCAGCTTTGGGATCATAGGGGCAGCCAAAGGCCATCCGCCACTCAGGGACTGCCAATGCATATTCCCTGCTGACCTCATCTAATCCACGGCTAGCTGCTTTCAGTCACCTAGATAGGATCTTTAGACTGCAGCAAAGGTCTCCTCCAGGGGAGCATCTTCTTGAGAAATTTTCTGCAAAATATTGCTTTTTTGGTCACATCATGTAAGTTGTTTAAAATGATGCAAGGGAATAAAGCATTTTGCATACTAAACATATTTTTCCAATTTGTAAAAAACATGTATATCTATCTGACTGTGTACTATACTGAATTCCTGCTTAGGAATAAATGTACCATTACAAGCAGCCTTGAGCCTAAAAGTCACAGGATAAGGACTTGCATTTCAGGTTTTCTTTAACATCCTGTGCTGATCTCCTCACTGCTGACAATTTAGTATGGTATCAAAGCATCTAGCAGTGCTTTTCACAAAACAACAAGACAGTCCAGATGTAGAAGACTGATTTTATTTTTATCAGGATAAATGACTCTTCAAGAATTCTCCGGTAATAGTCTTGTTTCCTAATGAGAGAGGATTCAATCAAATCAATTCAGAAGAATAAAACTGTGACATCATATCTGCCCCAAGTGTAGGCTGTTTATCTAAACAACACACAGATTGTATATGTACAACCATACCATCAAAGAAAACAAAAATACATGGTATCCAGCATTAGACACGTGTTGCCAGAGTTCCTGCCTCTGAGCACTGCAGCCTGTCAGAGGTTTATCCCTTTGTGCGTCAGAAGGACTTGCATCTTCATAGACTGAAACCACATGCACTCACATACATACACACTTCTATTTTTCTCTCTTCCTATTTATACCTCTTAGAGTCTTTGAAGTAAAAGGTCTGATCTTTTATTATATCAAGCATGAATGTACTCCTATATTTAGCAACCTGAAAAAAACTCTTTGCACAGGTGCATCCAAAACCATTCTGGCTTCTAGGTATTGTTCTCTATCCTAGTTTTCTTCTGAACTGTATGGTATTTTGTTTCCTAGTGTCATTTGAATGTTCTCTTTTTATTTTGTTCTTCTTTCAAGTAATTTTGGATGTTACTTTGACATTATAAAGATGTTGATGCTTCCTACATATCCTGATTAGAGTCAATTGTTTTTCATGTTCCAATGTACTCCAGAGCACGGCACTTCATGTAATCCTTTACATATGTCTATTGCAAGTGCTATATTACTGTAAAATCAAAATAATGCCTGTGAATATTTGCATTAGGTGCTATACACCTATGAATTGAACTTTAATTATTCACATCTCCCCAGCATGTGGAAGGAAAATGGGACACCTCTGTACTTCTTTTAAAAAAATTCTAAGTTCTTTGAAGTATTTTGAAAGATATTTTTAAGTGAGAGCTCAGTTTCTGTCTGTCACAGGTATAAAAGGGAAGTGACTGAGTGTCTGTTGTGCAGAGATGATTTTGATCAGAAATTATTCCCCTCAAACACAATTTCATTTTAATAAGAATACAATTTATTTTGATGAATATTAATAATATTTTATATTGTTAGTTATTTTAACATGAAAAATACAAGAATAAAAATTTACCAGCAAATCAAAAGGGTGAAGTACTAGCTAGATAACACATCTCAAATGAACATGTAGAAGGAAACTTTTGATATTCTGAAGAGGTCAGTCTCATTTTAGTTCATATAGTGGAAAATATATATAATAAAAAGTTTTCAGATGACACAGAAAGAAGAATATTGATAAATGATGAAATAAATAGTAAATTTTATAGAAAGTACAGAGGCAAAATCCAAATATGGTCCTCAGGTGCACACACCTATATCAATCCGTAGGTAAAGTCCTTCCATGGCTTCAAACTGTAGTGTTGATACAATTCCCCAGTGATCCTGTGCCCATTTGAAAACTACATAAAGTATATTGATACAGAAACAGTACAGAGAAATTTCATGAAGTTTTTAAACAAGTGAAAAGCAAAATATACATTAAAAGACCAAGGAAGCTCTATGTATTCTCTCTATAAAATAAAAACTCCATTAAGATTGTCTGTGGCATGTACTGAGGTTGTGAGTAACAGGCAAAAGCTCTGTAATGAAACAGACAGAAATTATTTTTTCCAGTGGCTAGTTTTCAAGCTAGAAAAAGCTTCATCTACATTTTTAGCAAATTCCAAGGATTTGAGATGGATGCTGTATCAAAGGTACCTTTAAAATCAGGAATAATCATTTGTTCTGAACGATATGTCACTTGGATAAGAACTAACCTCAGTGAAGCCCTGAAATCTGTATTATGTAAGTGATAGTAATTGCTCAGGACCCTTTGGCTTTAGGACCTATGAATTTAAAAACCGGCATCTTGGCCAAGATGCCATCACAGAAATCAATTCCTCGTGCTAATACTTGAAAACCCTAGAACGTGATACTGAAGACCAGGTAGGGATGAAGTGTTCATGTTTTTCAACATCAGTAAGGAAAGAAAAATATACTCTGTGTAGCTTGATTCCTTGATGCTGAAATCTCATCCTGTTTTGAGAAATCTTTTTTCTGTTTCATGTACTAATAAGAAAAAACAAACAAACAAAAATCTAATTTAACTTTTAAAAATATTTTTTCATGAGAAATGGGAGGCACAGAATGAAGATCCTCTTCTCAGGGTGAATGGAGACAGAATAACATGGCCCAGAGGGTGACACTTTGCTGAAAATATTCAAATTGGCATTTTTTAAAAATATCAACAATATACAACATGGAGATCAGATACAACCTTTGTCTTAGGTTAAACTTTTAACAAACTCTGCAGCTATGATGCTGAAACTCTTCCTCTCTTTGTACTGTTATACAATAAAACATTTTAGAACTTTATATAAATGTATCTCAGAATTTTTTTTGCAAAAATATTATCATGACATTAGAGAGATATGTATAATTGTCAACTCATGTTGCAGAAGGGGATACTAAGTGTGAGAGAAATTAAGTAATTTGCTTGATATCATGGAGGAGGGCAATAACAGATACGGGACGAAATAGCAGGGTATGTGATACTGATGTAAATTGCTGCTGCTGGCTGCAAATCCTATGGATCTGGCCAGTATAAGGAAACTATGTCTCATCCTCTTCACAGATCTGGTTCTATGCTTGCTTTCCTGAATCACAGGAAAGCCAGAATCACAAGTCATTTGTTTCTTAACTTAGTCCAAAAATGTACACACCTGCCCCTTATTGCATTTATTGTTTTCTCTTCCAAGAGGAATCAGGCCAATTCAGAAGGTTACACTGTCTTTAGATAAATGTTCCACAACAAACGCTTTTATATATGGCCTCTGATAGAGTTAAAGAGGTCCTTTGGCAGCATTCCCTAAATATTGAATTGAGAGCCACATAAAAATTGATAATCTCAAGTGAACCCAAATAATAAGATCCTGTCTTGAAATTCTAGGACTAATGCTGAAATAAATTTGCTTTAAACTAGCAAGACAAGTTCTTTTGTAATTTCTGTGTCTCCCCTTTAGACTGCATGTTTTGCTTTGAAAATGAATGTTGAAAGACAAAGTAAGGTTTGTTTGTTAAGCAATTGAAATTGCTAAACATCAGAAAGCAATAATTATCTTAGGGCAAATGTTTCAGTTTTAAAGTAAAGCATTAAAAGTGGAATAAAAATGGTTTTTTAAAAAAGCTAAAAATATATTGATTTTACTATCTAAATATTCTGTTGACTGTTTTATAAATAGTAGTACAGGCTTTAGAATTGAACTTTGAAAATGGTCACTGTAATGTTGATGTTGAAAGAGAAAGACTGTAATGATATTGTTAGAATAAGAAAAAACTTGTACATCCTTTTTTACAATTGTTTTACTTTAAAAAAATCTCATTTCATATTCATAATTGAAGTAACCATTGTAATGTTACTAATAATGTCAAGAGACACAGCAGGAATATAGAAGCTAAAAAATCTGAGAATTTTTATCTGGCCAGTAAACCTCTTTTGTATTCAGCTTCCTGACAGTTGTAATGACAGATGCCTGGTGTCAGCTGTAGCCTATCTTCTCTTACTGTACCTGCCAGCAGGAAGGGAGCTGTTCCAAAATTTACTAACAGCAGCATGATCAGCATGACATCATAATGAAACTTGGGAGAATATTAGACTAATCCATCAGATGAGGAACCATCATTTGTTCCATGGCTCTAAGCAGTATGTGGCATTTTTCTAACCGTTGCCACAGAGAATACAGCAAGGAGCTTTGTTCCTCCAAGGATTGCTCATGTAACAGTGCAGTCTTCCAATTTAAACCCTCACAAGCATGGCTAGAACAGCTTGTGGAATAAAGCACATTGATTAAATAATTCAAAGTACTGTAGAGGGAAATGATGTGTAATCCCTGTTCTTGTAATAACTCCACTTGAGATCAGGCAAGGTGGAGCACAGCAGCAGATGGAAATGCTTCATCTTTTAAGGACCAGTGCCAGGAGGTGCAGAGCTTCTCCTGAAGCTCTCACAGGAATTACAATGCATAAGCATCTCTCTGGAGGAAGCTCCCACTTTACCAAATATAGATAGACAGCATTTTTGTTCGGGACATTTATATTGGTCTTCTCTGCATTCTATACATAGCTGAGTTCCTTTTTATGGCTTGTTCTCTAAGGGGGGTATTCACACCACCTAACTTCTGGCATCTAACTTGGGGACCTAAATTAAGTTTGTGGGCTCCATACTTAGCATCACTTCAACAGGCAATTTAGAGCTAGTCAGCCCTAAATATCTGCTATTTGAAAACGGTGACAAGCAACTAGTGTAAACTGTAGTACAAGATCTTTATTATTGTGACAGAGAGTGTATCAAAATATTGTACCTGGATGAACATACACATTTTAATCAAGGCATAAAATCATAAATAGCAAGTGTCAAATACTGAAGGCAGCTCACTTTGCTAAAGGTAGATTGATGGAAACATATATGTGGAGATATGTTTATTTAAGTGATATGTCTGTGATATTTAAGGTTTTGGCACTCACTGCTTAACTTGGAACCACCAATTTTATTTCAGAAAATGAAGTTTAATCAGTTGGTAATATTGTCATTGCTTTTAGTAATTTTGCTGTCTTTTTAAGGCCACTTGTCTTTTTTTTAATATTTCATTATGTGTTTGGCTTTAAGTGCTTTTTTTAACAAAAAAACCTCACTGAGGCAAATGAGAGCTGCCAAAGTGCAGTGTCTTTTTAGTGATCCACCTCTATGCAAACCCTTAGGTTATGGAGGTTCACATTACAAGTCTAAATGCACATCTACAGTTTATAATAAGCAGTGATAGTGAGCCTATGGCATGCATGACAGAATTAGTACATGGGGTTGTCCTCAACAGCAGAGAAACAGAATCCTGGGGTCTACCTACTTCTTTTGCCTGCCAGGTTGCAAGTGATAGCAAGGGGCTGGGAAGGCTCTGGAAACCAGCAATGGTGGGTTGAGGGATGAGAGAGAATTTGGAGGCCAAATGGGAAAGGCAATGGCACAAGAAATCAAAAAAAATTAATCAAACAACGAACAAAACAAAGAAACAAAACACCCCCCCCCCCAATTTTATATAAGTTCCATAAACTGTGAATATAAAGAGTATTATATTAATATTAAGGTCCAAAAGTTCTTTTTACTCTAATTTCAACCTTCTTGCATGAATGGAAGAGGGTCAAATGTAGGTAACCTTAGTTAGTAAGGAAATTTCCAGGTCAAACTGGAAGATATCTGGTGAATTTAACTGGCCTGGATCCCATCTGTAATACTCAGATTTTTAAATACCTAAATGAGGAGAACTGTGAGGTACTATTCTCACACAGTTACATATGACTGAGGTCAGAAGGGACCTCTGGAGGTCACCTGGTGCAAGCCACTTGTTCAAGCAAGGCCATTTGTCCAGGACCATGTCCAGATGGCTTTCTAATTTACCCGAAGATAAAAATTCTACAGTCTCTCTGGATCAATTCTGCTGGTTCTTGCTCACCCTCAAAGATAAAAAATTTTTCCTGATGTTCAAAGAGAGGTTCCTGTGTTATGGTTTGCGCACATCCCCTTTCATCCTGTCCCTGGGCACCACTGAATGGAGTCTGGCTCTATCTTCTTTACTCCCTTTCTTCAGATATTTGTACATATTTATGAGAGACCTGCCAAGACTTCTCTTCTCCAGCCTAAACAATCCCAGCTCTCTTGACCTTTCCTCACATGAGGGATGTGTTCCAGTCCCCTAATTATTGTTATGCCTCTTTAGAGGACTTTCTATAGTAGCTTCACATCTCCCTTGTCCTGGGGAGCCCAGGAATGGACACAGCACTCCAGGTGTGGCCTTGCCAGTGGTGAATACAGATTCACAAGGATGCTGTGAAGATAGAAATCTGAAATAATATGACAATCATGAGGATTTCCAATATCCTGGTGACTGGAAAACAAAATAGATCATGCAAATAAACACAGAAAAAAATCTGAGCTGAGGCAGTAAGTGCAATCTTAATTATGTTGTTACATAACCCTCGTGATAACTTTCTAGAAGAGAATAGAATTCCTGTAAGGCAGTGCTCAGATTTCTCAAGTTTGAAAAATAAAGTACAGCTTAAAAAAATCCTGTGGTGTGGAATCATATTGGCACACCCATGATTTATTCAGAAGACTTTGAAGGTGTTCAAGAACATGGGAAAGTTGTCATTATGATTTCTAGTTTCTCTAAAGAATGCAGAAAGAGGAGTCCTGTCTCAGTGTGGATCTTATTGCAACTATTACATTATACTAAAGGCCCTACGACCCTGTCCTGCTCTATGCTCCTGTCCCAGACTACTTCAGCTTCTCATACCAGCTGTGTATTTTCTCTCTCAAGCTATTCCTCTTGATGCAGTCAGCAGCTGCATCGTTATCTTTCCACATCTCTGCTCTCCCATCTTAAATGCTGAGAAACTGCTTAAGATCCCCATTTTATTCAACACTGCATACAAAAAGACCTCAAACAACTCCTCCCTCTTATCATTCCTTCCTTCCCTGTTCAGTCCCTCTTGTCTTTTCAATAGTAACCATTATGAAACAAAAGCATGCAGCTTGAAAACTGTTGACCTGTATTATGACCTGTTACACTGAGGATGAAAATAGTGTCAATATCTTCACTGACTACAGCTTTTAGAAACATAGTAACTTCCCATACTGTAATATATAAATGGTTTCAAATCTTAACATTTTTTAATTGTTTTTATATTTCAGTAATTACTTTTAGCTTGAATAGACAAAGGTGTGATGCATTTTTGGTTTCCATCTTAAATCCTATTGACTGTTTATTATTAGAATTCTACATTTCTAAAGTGTTTCTCCTGATAAATCCCATTTGACTTGGCTTATTTGGATACTATGGTAATAGAAAGTTATTAGTTTTGTAGGTCAAGAGGTGCTGAATGGGGAATTGAGTGTTTTAATGTATTTGAAATAACAAGCAGTAACAGCAGACTTTCGGTATTACTTGTGCGCCTTTCATACGTTCTAGCAATCTCAATACTTGATGAAAAAGCCCATCTGCATAAAATCCAAACAAACGGATTTCAGGATTTTTTTCCTTATATCTTAGAAATGCAAAAGTCATTAAATTAAAAATAGACCAAAGAAAAGTGGCCTCAAATCTTGTTAGAAAACAAGAAAATGTTTATTGTTGTTTTATTATTGTACTGTTATCCTTGTACCAGAAACATGTATTTCTGCATGTAGCCATATAAATTCCTAATTTTAAATCTATACTGTGATATAATAAATTTGAAAATATCCAGGATATCTGGACAAACCTATGTCACAAATGCAGAGAACAACTTAAAATCATCTACATTCCAGCAGACAATTACAAAAATTATTTGACATTTTATGGATATATTCTCTTTCTAAAGGCAGATCATGACATATATATTAAATAGCAAATGAAACTAGAGGATGCAGTATGTTTTTACTGTAAAATTTTACATCTCAGGAAACAACCTCATGGGAAATACTGCATGATACAAGGAATAAAAGTTACATTCAGTCTTAATTGGTTTATTTCAAGGCTTTATAGATACTGACTTGTGATTCAAAGAGGGCACATGCATTTGTTTCCATTTGTTTTCATTTTTTGAGGCACAGATGTTCATTTGGGTACATTTGTCTTCTAAAATGCAAAAAGTTTTGTCACATCTGGATACCCAAAAAAAAGGAGTATCCTCTAATGAAAGAAAGAAGAGTCAAAGTCATAATTTGATTTAATACCAGTTTAATTATGTCAAATCTGTTCAGAAATGTAAGGGCAGGAACCACTATGAAGTACTAAACAGATGGATCCTACTGAAGTCTGTCCCAGTCATTTTACAATACTGCCTTGCACAAACATTCATTATTTGCAATATACTTGAATGAGGATTGATCAAACACTTAGTAGCTCATGGATCTGTGTGGTCATCTGACTTCTGAAATTTGAATGAAAGGGAACTCTGTCCTTGCTACTAATAGACAGGGTGTTATTTGTGGACTTGGAGGTGAAAGTGGCTCATTAGAGCATAATGAATGATGTCAAATATAGGAGGAAAAAACTTGTGCCTAGAAATTTTGGAATCCAGATTCTTTTAATAAAGGTACAATATGACTTCAGTGGGAAAATGTATTTTCCTTTTGATATTGCATCAGTATTTTTTTATAGACTAGGGCAAGGAGGGTCCATATGGAATTCTATTAATGAAATTAATTAAGTAAATTATTTTTTAAGAAATTTGCCTACCTAGTTCAAAGTTTTGGCTTCTGCAGTAGTTGCATAGTGACCTAGTGATCACTGAGAGAAGAATAATAGTGAAGTGTTCAGCTCTACATTTACATTTATTAAGAATTTTGTTGATTAAATTTTTCTCAGTGACGTTTATTTCTAGGGAGAGGCTTCCCACTCAGGAGCTGTTGTGTAAATCTCCTTCGTTAATCACCACCTGACATTTTACTGTGACAGGACTGATGTCTTTGCTCAGCTGATGTCTGTAACCTGTCTTCTCGGTGTCACTATGTTTGGACAACTTTTGCCATGAACAAAGACCTGAAGAAAGGATGTACACATCTGAAGAGTATAAACCAGTTATTTTTGGCTATTACACACAACAGAGAATCTGGACAAAAAATAACTATTAATATGCTTACAATCCCCTGTAAAGCATGCAGCAAGTTTGTGCTGGCCAGACAGCCTGATGGCAGGTGTGAAAGGGCCAGCCTCCATTGCTTATCCTCAGTGCTGCTGATGTGCCATCTTTATACCTTCTCATGACAGTGTTTTTGTTTTGGAATCATAGAGATGTCAACTATCCCTGTCTCAACAAACTTACCTCTCTGCCTGTCATTTTACCCTTCTTCTCTAGCTTAGTACTCTTCACAGCTCTTTCTCACAACTTAACATTTTTCTCAGAAGTCTGAGCCAAGATTACGCAACCATGTTATACTGAAAGCATTCCTTGATTTGCACACAGCTCTGAGAGGAACCCTAGGAGAGACGTGACACATCAGTGACATTGGGACATAGACACTACTTAACAAGGAAAGTTCTATGATTTTCAGTAGAAAGGATGAAGAGCTATTCATCCCTGGCCATGCTTACATGACATTAAAAAGCATCACTTTGCAGTGGCTAAATTTTAGGATGAAGCTCCAATCAGAGGGAGGAATAAAAATAAGAGTACCTCTCAGCTTCCTGTTAATGCACCGTGTATTTCAGAGGCCTCCATTTTTCTACAAATTCACCTCAAAGAATTTATCTATCACACGTTTGAGCCTCCTCTTCCTAGGAGATTAGAAGACCATCTGCTCAGGTTTAGACAACACAGTAGTTAAAATGCTGGCATCGTTCCTGCTCTAGCACTTTCATGACTGTTGCAACCAATGGAGGCGAATGAGAGATAGCACCTCCATGTGTGTGAGGTGAGGGAGGAATGCTGAACGACGACAACATGGTAATGAGTAGGAGAATGTGTAGATGGAAAAGGGAAAGATTTAGCTGCCATAGCAGAATATCAAGAGAGAAGCAAATGAAAATGCTCCATCCAAAAATGAAAGAAAAGGAATGCAAATTCCATAGATAAAATGAGAAAGTGGAAAAATGAAATAGGTCTAAAGGAAATGGACTGAATGCTGTAGCTGTTTCAAGGCTTCTTCTGAGAGGGTCCAGAGGAATGAGAGGTGTTCATGCAGAAGAACTGAAATGTCTGAAGAGGTCATAGATTCTGCCTGGAAATTAAATTAAAGAAAAAAAAAAAAGGAAGATATAAAATGTCCTGGTATAAAACATTTGTACTATCATGCCAGAAGATTAGGTTTTTTATGTGTAGTATAACTTGAGATAAGGAAAGATGGGTGAAGATATGTACATAGAAGAACACACAGATAGGTATCATTGATTTAAGTCACTGGTGATTACAGCAGGTAAAATTCACGTCAGGCAGGCTGGATGCCATTTGTCACATTTAGGTTTCCATGGGATGACTGGAAGTAGATATTGACATCTTCCTTTTTAAAACTTATCTATTTGAATGTTCAGAAAAAGTGTTTCTTTATTATAATCGCCATTTCAGTTTACATTTTTTTGCATGTAGACAGCAGAAATACATCAGCATATCCTTAAGAAGCTTTGTGGCATAACAATAAAGGGTTGTGCTTTATTCTTGAAACTGATTTATTATGTTTCAAATTCTTCCTAAGGCAATTTCCTTTTTCTGAATAAAGAGTATGTTAATCTACTAGTCTAAAGCTCTGTTTCTTTCTCTGTGCACTAAACCTAATATTGAGGCTATCATTTTCCTTTAGTTCCAGGAGAAACAAAAAGTTAAAATAAAGAGGGGTTTTTAGATAAACTCTTCAACCTTTATGCAGGAAAAAAAATGGGATAAATAGTGGGAACCACTTTAGTAGACTGATATCACAAATGCTTTATTAAATTCATTAGCATTTAGACAAATTATTTTAATGTTCTTAGCTTTGTGTAGTCAAAAAATGTAAACTCAAAAAGACTCTGTTGCTGTAATAGGTTCCTAACCAGAAAAATCTTTTCCATTAGCAAATAATGCTTTGATTGACCTATGAATGAGGTGATATGATGCGATACATGAATTAAAACATAAAATACTGCATAATTTTTGTGGTCACTTTTGTTTTCATCCTGTGCTGTGTATTTTCATAGGAATTGTACACACAATTTGAAATAGAGTAAAACCAATTAAAATTACGAAAGGTTTTTTTATGTTACCTGTGTATTTTTACATTGAATACCAGCCAATCCATAAGCCACACATACTGCATTTTGGTTCTCTGCCAACAACAAAAGCTATTAGAGCTTTTAGTTTACTCTTTTAGCTAAGCAACAATATATAACAGGATACTTTCTTTGCTACAGTAAACTCAGAAGTCCCCACTGAGTGCAATTATCGCAAGACAGAAGCTGTGGATAATTTGATTTAAAATTTCATGTTTTCATTTAAAAAGGAAAAAACCCACAACAACAAACTGCTACCAGGATAGCAATGTATATTGAAAAAATTGTTTCATGTCATTTTTCATGTCTTCTTACTGTAAATCTGACACTGATACCTATTCTGATCACCATAAATACACATTTATGCCTAAAGATGGCATGTCTTACGTTTTCTGGCTGAGCACTCAGTAATTTGGCTAATCTATTTGCATATTATAATATATTTTATATGTATATAGTTATTTATACATTATGTATTCATCAGCAACTGTAGTGATAGGACAAGGAGTAATGGGCCCAAAATGAAAGACGGGAAACTTAGGCTGGGTATTAGGAAGAAATTCTTACTGTGAGGGTGGAACAGCTTGCCCAGGAGGTTGTGGGTGCCCCAACCCTGGCGGTGTTCAAGGCCAGGTTGGACAAAACCATGACCAACCTGGTCTACTAGAAGGCTTCCCTGCCCTTCTGTCCCCTGTGGCAAAGGGGGTGGAACTAGATATTCTTTAAGGTCCCTTCCAACCCTTAACATTGACTCTATGTTTCTATGTAAGAATAATAGTTTCCTGAAAACACCTCTGGGATTAAGACCAGTTGAAAGATGAGAAGAGTGTTGCAAGGCTAAGTGTCATACATTAAGAAAAGTGTTTTTTAACCAATACCTAACACTCTTGTAATAGATAATTAGCTGATTTCTGTGTAGTGCTGCGGAGGTCAATAAAACTAAGATGAACCCAGGGGAGGCAAGAAACTGGAACCCTTTATTGGACTTACAGGTTCATTTTTAAAGGGTTTAGGGTCTACATATTCAACAGGGGGTTGGAATTATTACAATTTATTACAAATAGGGTGTTTTTGAGATGACATAAGGGGAAAACCCAGGTTAGCAAATTTGGGGTCTTAGCAATTACCTCATGGGGAAAAACCCACTTTATCTTAGGGGATTTTACAGGGGGGAACAGTTATTTGGTTCTACCGGATGCAGGGATTCAGGGAACACAAAGGGAGAGATAAGGTACAAAAGGATTTCTGCAGAGGTTTGATGAATTCAAGGTGTGGAGTCTCTGGGCTGGGGCAGGGCATTCAATATCTGATGATATCTCATTTGTTTCTCAAACTGGGTTTTTTTCCCCAACTCTCCTTACTCAAGTCTTTCTGCAAAGTCCACTCAAATCCTTTTCTACTGATGTCATATTTTGGGATCCAACATAGTGCTGTTTTCATAAATATGCTTTTCATAATGTATAGTCTTTGTAAATCTGCTGCATAGTATGCATCAAGTCCATATTTGGGGTTTTTTCCCTTTAGTATAATGAACTGTCTTTAAAAATAAAAAACTACAATCATTCCTCTTATTAGATAAGAAATTTCAATTTCTTCTCAGCACAACTGATAGCAAAGCTTTGTGCTGTCATTTTGTCACATTGTTTGAATTTTAGTTAGTAAAATAAGCATTTGAAGAGGGTATTCATCAATTTAGGAACTAAAACTTCTGTTTAACAGTCATTCAAAATAGAAATTTTAGCTGGAAAGGTGGTAAAATGGATTCCATGCTATAGTTTTAGGACAAATCCCCCAAGACCATGGAAAAGTCAAGGTATTCTGCAGTTATGGTCCAAATGTTTTTGACCTAACAAGCAAACTACAAAGCAAAGGCTGCAATAGTGGTGTAATTGCTGAAAGGGTAAACATAAGTCAAATTCCATTCCTATTTGGACCATAGTGTCATGTTCAGAATAGAGGCTCAATATTTTTCATGAGCTTGTGAGTGATACCACTGTAGTGGTTTCAAGAACTTGTGGGTTCTTGACTGACTTAGAAGGTACAAAATGTAAAAAAATTACTAAAATTAAAGTGTGTGTGTGTATATATATATATATATAATATTTTAAACTCTAAAATTTAGCAACTAAATTCAGAGAAGCTGTAACACAAAAATGCATAGAAATTACAACAAAGAAGGTGGTTCTTGTAATAGTAAGATATTATCAAATACAACTACAACGGAGGAGAACAACTTAGCACATCACAGAATTCAGTAAATTCATAAAAATGGAGAGATCAACTCACATCTAAGGGGAAGAAAATTAGAACTACATAATTGACTACAAAATAAATACAAATCCAAATATTTAATAATAAATGTTATCTTTAATGGAAGCAAAGCTAAAAAGTAGATTTAAATTTCATCCCCAGTTAAGTACCCAGGAAAATAAATAACAGTTTAAGCAAGTGATGTGCATGGAAGTTTTAGAAAACATATATCATTTTTATTTTGTGTGGTCAGGGTCTTGTGTGATGAGATCTGAAAGTTAACTGCTGTAAAAATACAGAGGTGGTTTTTTTTATTTTCTCGTGGAACCTTTCATGCTTTTTATAGAATCATAAAAAGGCGTGGGTTGGAAGGGATCTGAAAGATCATCTAGTTCCAATCCTCCCACCAGCACCACCATGGGCAGTGATGACACCAACTAGGCCAAGTTGCTCAGGGCCCCATCCAACCTGGCCTTGAACACCTCCAGGGGCATCTAAAACTTCTCTGGGCAAGCTGTTCCAGTGTGTCACTATCCTCTAAAGAATTTCTTCTTAAAATCTAATCTAGATCTCTCCTCTTTTAGTTTAAAGCCATTCCCTCCTGTCCTATCACTCCATGCCCTTGTAAAAACTGCCTCTCCAGCTCTCTTGTAGGCCCAGTAAAGATACTGGAAGGCAGCTCTCAGGTGTCCTACTGAATAGTCCACCCTTCAAATCCACACCTCTCCAATTTGGAGATAAGGATGTCATGTGGGACCATGTCAAAGGCTAGGTAGATGAATTCTAGGTCTCTGATTTTTCTTCAAGGTTATGGAAAAGTTAGGACAGAAAATAAAAGGACAGGCTTTCTAAACATGATTATTGGGTTCCAGCTGAAATATATTAGCACTCTTTGACAGATGATTTCTTGATGCCATATAAATATTAATGTTTATGCTGTTATGGAATCCCTATGTACTTTTGGTAGGGTGGGTCGTATATGACAGTGTGGTCATACATTTGAGAGCAGACAAGTTTATCCTACTGATTTCTTCATTCTTTCTCTTCAGACTAAGGGACATTAGATTTGGGCAATTTCTTCACACTAAAGAAGATTCAAGCTTCTGTCATCTCTTTTAAATCTAACAGTATATTAGATTGCTAGGATTTGGTGTGGAGATGTCAACTGAAATATGAGTAGTATCTTGATGATGCATAGTTTTACATCTTTCTGTTATATTAAATATTCTACTGACATCAGTCAGGACACTGATTAAAGCAAATTGCCTTTTCATGTCTGAAAGAGATAAAAAGTGGGGAGATAATTATGGCATGTAGGTATTTTGGCAGTCTTCCTAATCAAGAACTTTTGCCAGACATTTGGACAATAAAAAATTAAATAAATTATGTTTTCCTTTATTTTCAGGTGTTTTAAGAAAATCTTATGGAAAGATAAAGTCTACAGTTCTTCTCATGAAATACCATGTACTTTTCATATCTTTTCAGATATTAAATTTAGTACCATAGCCCATAGTTTTGCTGTCTTTAGACAGGACTAGCTAAATATTCTTACTGTGGGTTAAACTGAAGATATAATTTGTGGAGAACTCAGTGACTACTTGTTATTGAGAATATTAGACAATAAAACTCCACAATTAACATATTGAATGGTAATGTTGCCTTTGATCACTAAAGAACTAAGTAATCTCTCCTACTTGGAAGAAGACTTTCTTCCTTTTAAAATAACTGCCTCAATTTTAATTTTTTGTTCCCTTCTGCATTACAGGATAGAGGTACAGGCATGTTCCATGATTAAGGGGATTATTCTCTAATATGTAAAATAATCGACTATTACAGTAGTTTTCTCTAAATCCTTTTTAATAAAACAAGCACACAGAGAAACAAACAATCTAAAAAAACAAACAAACAAAAAAACCCAACCAAAACCATAGAAACCCCAAACATCTTCTTCTTAAACTTTAACTATATTCAAGGAAATATTACTTCCATATGAACAGGATCATTATTCTCTTCATTGCAAAATAGTAAAATAAGGAATAGAGAAAGAGGATCTGGACCATCTGAAGGTCTTTCACAACTCTTAGGGTTTAAGCCCAGACAGCAATTCAAGGAATTCAGCAAAAGAATTGCAATCCAGCAATAGTAAAGGCATTTGTATGAAATGATCGGTGAAGCCTAAATACTTCATTAGGACCTGGCCATACATACAACAATAACCTAGAGAGGAGTCAGTATTAAATGCTGAAAGCCCACAAAAGACACTTAGAGATAGCAATTGTGTGAACACTAATATTCTTTCTCCTGAACTAAAATATCATATACTGGACAGTCCCATGATAATACTGGCTCTAAAATCCTGCTATTTCTTCAAACTAAAACCAAGCAAAACTAAACTAAAAATACCTAGGCACCTCTAGACTTGCTACATTCCTGGAGTACTGAACCATAGAACTCTGACCTAGTTCATTACTAGAAAAAAGAATAGCTTAAGTCAAATCCTGACAAACTAAAGCTGTTAAGCAATTTTATCCTGCTTCGTACTGCAGTTCAATTGTACCATAAAATCATAGCCACCACTTGCCAGCTCATCCCACCCTATCATAACTGCACAGCATGGGAGAACTGCAATTTCCAGCAACAGGCTATCATCTGCTTCACTCCACGAAGCACACGCTGGTGTACCATGTCCCTGGCTGGCTGCCAGACTGCTTCAGCACTCCACAACACTCCATGTCCAGCTCATAATTTAGCCCACTAGTATCAGGACACCATAATGGACATCATTGTGTGAAGAAGGATTTAGCACAGCTGTAGCATGATGCAGCTGACACTCTCATTGTGATACATTACCTTATAAAACCAGGAACATCCACATGAGGAGAAATAGAATTGGCTGGCCAGATGAAAGCACAGCCAGCTAACCTCTATTGTTCTCCAAACCTCTGTATCACATTAAGATATTAGATTTCAAAATGGATTTTGGAAGCTGAAAAATATAATGCAGCATTTCATAAAAAAACCCACCATAACATTCTTATACTAAAGACTATCATGCCTTATACTTGTATAATACTGTTAAATTTACTCAGTGCAGTAATGCCCAGCAGGTGTATCAATTTCAGCAAAATGTTCTGTCACATTATGCAGCCCTCCACATGGGCTGCAATGTCAGGCTATGTGGGAGGAGACAAAATCCACGATGCACTGAGAAGTCTATCTAGGTTCTCAATTCAACCTGATGATCTGATTAACTCAAAGTAGGGGGCCCACCAGAAGGCAAAGAAAAACCAACAAAACACATAGTTTTTAATTCTGCTATGTGTGAGGAGTGAAAATGGAGAGTTATCAGGTGAGGAAAGCTGAAGTACACATGAGCAAGTTTATGGGCCAGTGTGGCTTAACTAAGCAATTGACACCCAGACAACTGAATGAGATTATGCAGCCCTGATATACCCAGATTCATCACTAGCAAATTAGTAGCTCCAACCCCCCTCTGGAATGGGTCAGGGTTTTACACTCTGTTAAATCTATCACACCTTTAAAGACAGGACTAGGTTTTTACTTTTGTCATCCCAGGAAGAGGGTGGGGTTTTCTGCTTTTCTGAGAGTAAGGCTGGAACAAAAATGAGGCAGGTTGTTTGTGTTTCACACATACCCTTGTTTCTTGGCATCTACAGATGGAAGTAGAGGTAGGGGAGTCATCCTCCCAAAGAGTGAGAAAAGGGGGAAAATGTTATATGATGAATGCAGTCCTACAGAGATAAACAGGAAACTGGTGATGGCTGTGATGTTCTTAGCTGGAATCAAGGAACAGAATGGAGCATGCCTCTCTTCTTAAGGAAGGACTGTGCAGAATGTATTTACTGTATCTTTTGACACATTGTGTGTGCCTCACTGGATTGAATGAATGTAAGAAGGAAGAGGAGGGCTGTCTGCACACTTGCCTTAGGCTTCCCAGTTAATCTCTGCTTGGAACAGAGGTGGCAACATCCTATCTTTTTTCTCACACTATGAGGCAATTCTTACCTTTCTTTTACATTTGGTCTCCTATGATCTTCAGCTGCTCCAGATTCAGGGAATAGAATTGAATCGTTTTTGAATGGGCCAGCAGCATTTTCAGGTATCACCCCCATAGACAGGTGCATATTGTAAAGCATTCGGGAGCCAGGTAGTCTGCACAAGAGTAAAAAGCACTTTTATTAACTCAGTAAGTGCTCGTTATAAAGCAGATGAGTTTGGGCTTATGAAAACATACAAACTATGATTCAAGGATGTATTTAGAAGGGGTACTTAATTCAAAAGCCTCAGCTTACATCCCATAGCGACCAGTTTAAGGGAGTCATTAATAAACAAAGAAATTATGTTATAAAATCCTGTCCTTTACTAACATATACATCAGAAATATTCTACTTTAAATTAGGGCACAAACTGGGTGTCCCAGAATGTTAACAATATCTGTTGTAATATTGCATTCTTCTATGAACTTAATGCTTCTTAAATTTGCATTGTGGCTATTCTTTCTTGCACAATCTCTCAATATGTGAGGTTTGTAGGAAGTTTATCAATACTCTGAATGAAGAAAATGTCCAACTAAAAGTTCTGAGTTGTATCTTAAAATAATGGTTTCTAAAATTACCAAAATCATCATTCTCCCTTCTGACTCCTCCTAATATTCTCTACAGTTTAACATTTAGAAAGCATAATCTCACCTTTCAAAATGCAAGTATGAATTTGTAGAAGTTTAGGCCTCATGCCTATTTCTGGTAAGAACTTAGAATAAATGGTGTAATTATAGCTGTCTCTGTATATTTTGTAAGCAGTTAAACATTAGGCTAAGATGAATGATGTTCAGTGTTGAAATTTAAAGGAATTAGGAAATCAATCATCCAGGAAATGATTGAAGGTGATACATACTTATCCAGACCCTGCAGTACAAGAATTTTGGATTTGCAAGCTGCTAAAACAAAAATAGTAAACAAATCATAATAAACTGTGTCTCTTTTGTTGTTGCTGCTGCTTAAACTTTCAAAGAGTATTTAAACAGCTAAAATAACAACAGGACATTATATCTTCTGAATGATCTGAGTAATTACTCTTTTTATGTGGTCAGAGTTACTTATGTTAAAGCATATGTAAAAGTTATGACTGCTTTATCTGGAGAGGATAAGGAAAGAGAGAAAGTGTTTGTAAAGTATGGATGAGAAGGATTGTTTTGAAATAAAAGCATTGTATTTGGATGGGGTTAATCCTAACATTGCACCATACTGCTCTAGGATATGAAAATCTGAAGCTGTAAGGAAAATGATTCCTCTGATCTGTCAGGTGGCGAGGAAGTCATGATAGACGGGGAGTTGGTCATTCCCACTAAACAAATGATCATGGAAAAATTGTGACCATTCCAGTTCCTTTAGGCATTTGCTGTCAAGCTGAAGTGAAAGAGATCTTGATACCAAGACTCACTGAATATCTAGTTCGATTCCCTTATTTGGGAAGGGCAGAGGCATCTCTGTGATATGGAAATCTTTGTGAAGGACACGTAGGAGCAGAAAGGGAAAATAAAACTTAGGAAAAAAAATAAACTCAAAAATTAAGTAGCAATTTTATTAAACACACTTCATCCTTTCAAGTAATTTCTGATTGAGTAACAATTTATGATAATCCCTGTCATGTTCATGAAACATTTATATATCAGAATATAGGAAATACTGTGAGATAAAATTGTTCATCCTTGATACAAATGAAGAAATTATTTGATTGTCAGAAGTATAAATGTCTATTAAATATTGTGTTAAGTTAGGAAAATTAGGAAAATTTAAATAGCTACTATTCTTGCTTCTTTCATGCAGTTGATTTGGCTTTAATCTTCAAGAAATTGAGTTTGTAATACTGAATATGCATTTTTGTAGAAAGCATATGACAGCAATGTCTGCAAATAACCATTTAAGTAGTACACAGTGTTAACAGAAGAGGAAACAGAACAGAAAAAAACACTGAGATGTTTTTCTTACTAAATTTTTTTAATGTACACAAAAATACTAAATCAATATGAATAATAATCATTATATCCACAGCCTATTTTTTTATTTCAATGCACAATTTTTTTATTTTATTCACAACTGGGCTTGTTTAAATTTTCTTCTGTAGGTGCCATAGGGATTTCTGCCAGATATGTGCTATTTAACACAATAATAAATGAGTAGAAGAAAAGAAGAAGGAAAAGAATATTAGGGGAATGTTTACTTTTTAAAATACTCAAGGTAGCTAAAATTACAACTGAAGAGTTGCAGAAGAACTCCCAAACACTGAGTGACTAGACAGTAAAAACAAACATTCAATGAAGTGATGGTAGGTGCAAAGTGATATTAACAGAACTGTTCCTAAACATCTAAGAACAATTATATAGTGATGTGCTCTAAATTAACTTTTGTCACTCGTAAAATGTCATCATGAACAAATTTCTAAAAATCTAACTCAGTGATTAGAAGTCACCAAAACCAAAGTGGCATCATGTAGAAGTAATGCTATGTATTTAGGTAGAACTGGAGAAAAATATGTAACATCATGCATACCTGTAGTGCATCTTTATTGTGAATACTGCAAGTACCTACATATCTCCAAAAGATGTTCATATAAAAATTAACTTATGGTTTCACTTGAAATCAGTATTACAGTTCATAAAAGATATCATTAACTTGGCTTGATATTTTGAGCTGGACACAGAAAGTGTTGGAGCAGTTCTGGGACCTAGCACAAAGAGGGCAGTACAAAACTACTTGGGAGATCGACAAGTTTTATCAGGGGCAAGGAAAGGATTTTGAATAGTGAAAACAAAGTAGATTGTGGCTATTCATCTTGGAAAAGAGGCACAATAGTTATCTTTAAAATTGTAAATGCTATGATGGTGAGGCAGAAAGATTTCTCTAAGTTTCTTGCAACAGAGGAACTAGGGAAAAACTGAATTGAAATATCAGGCAACAGATCTGAACAGATTTTCAAAAAAAGCTAGTTTCTTGCAGTATGTAGTATAAGTTGTTTGATTAGGAGATTGTTCATACACATAAGTTGAAACAATAATTAAATTCATGGAGAATATGTCTTAGGTTGGATATTAATAGTTTAGATGCAATTTGTGGTTCAGGCTATTTCTATTTATTACTGGAATCTGAAAGGACACACCAGAAGGAAGAATACTCTATTCATTAAAGCTATTCTTATTGTCTATCTGTTCTTTTACTTAAGCCTGTATTCTTGGCAGCTATCAGAGATAGGCTAATGGGCTAAAAGGCCTTCAGCCTGTCCCATTATGACAATTCATATGCTCATCTTAGATCAGGTCTCCTTAGAACAGTGTGTTTCAAAGGTGAAAGGTGCAACCATTAATTTATGTTTCATACTATAGACTTCCAAATTCTAGCACAATAGAAGAACAAGTACACAGACAATAAAATAAGAAATTTTTTAATAATTACATTATGACTTACTGCAGGGCTTTTAAACATTAAGGATTTTCAATTTACTCTTACAGAAGCAAAGAACTTCTTACCTTTCCAAAGTACCCATTGGCCCCCACTCTGGATGACATGCAATTGTTCAGACCCAGCATAAAAGGTGCATTTTAATGCCGTTTGAGTTGAGTATAGGATACTTGTGTTCTTATGTGGAAACTGTAGCTTCTTAAGCCTGTCTCTATTCAGTGCAAATATTCCTTGCAGTTTTATTGGAGCAAGCCATTTCCCTCCTTACCTTCATAATTTTTAAACCCTACTTTTCAACTATGTTGGCTTTAGCTGAGGACATGTGTTCTCTCAGTTCAGTGCTTGCATTCTAATTATAATTAGTCAAATTCCATTCAATCCCTTGCTAATTCAGAATATTAGAATTCTAGCCATCTCAGCTGGTCAGCCTCTAATTACCAGGATGTTTGCGCTTTTTACCTTCTGACAACTGGCAGCAATGCTTTTTGTCAACCATCATGCTTGTCAGGAGAACTTGAACTGCATTTCCACTGCAAACACAAACACTAAGCAAGTGTAAGGAGTTGGTAATCTGCAGTTTTATTGATATCCTTCACATATTTGCATGCTGGGCAGCCTGCTTGCGCTGCAGCCAGAGGTCTGGTAATGAAAACTCCCTAGCCCTTGCTCTACTCCCTGGGGCAGGTAGGCAAAACAGATATTTTGTCTTGAAAACAGTTAAGTGCTAACACTGTTTCCAAAGCAGACCATTATTGGACTGCCATAATTTGACAGAAAATGGAATTTGTGAACATTTCTTCCAATGCTGGGAGATGTTGTTCCCGATGAGTCAAATCAACTCCAGTTGTCACAAAGTGGAACATAAACTGGGCACTCTTCATGGACAAGATAATAGATTTTCTTCATTAAGCCAGTTTTAACATTCCATCTTCACCTCAGCTTGCACATCTTCTGCACACATTTATACAGCTGTGAATTCTTGACTATAATAATGATCTACTATGCCCTGAGGGGAGGTTACCATTGTACTTTATATTTACCTCTTTCCTTGCACCCTCTTGGAAATTACCCAGAGCGAAAACCCTTACCAACTGTCAAAGAGGAAAAAGAATTTCAGAATCTGTAATTTTTTCTCCTGTAGTCACTTCAACATTCTGTCTACTTTATCTTCATTCTATATCTAGTTCAGGCAGTTACAGGTGGTGGAGATGTTTTGAAAGGAATTTTCATTTTCAAGCAGAGAGAAGACTGATGAGTATTTCCTCTTTCATCATATCTCCTAAATACACATTTCCCCCCTGCCCCCAGCCTGGCCCCAGGACATTCCATTACTTCCTCACACCAATTAAAATTCTTGGTGGTGATTCTCAATATGGATGGAAAGCCTCTCACCAATTTTGGTAACCGTAACATGCATGTTTATATCCAGCTCAGACATTATTTTTAGTCAAGAGAAAAGAGTATTCAGCAATGGATTTCTTTGCCAGTCCCTTTGTCCTGTGTTAGTCATGGCTGTATGTCTGGGTAACATTCCTCTCATCCCCTGCAAGGAGTTTAGATGGCTTTGTCTGTTGTAGATCATCCACATAGTAAATGTATAAATTTAGGTGGGAGGAATCTCATCCTTCCTGACTAAAATTATTTAATTCTTTGTGGTCTGGGAAGCAGAAAGAAATCATTTAAGTGAACAGTTAATTTACAGATGCAATATGGGATCTTTTGCCTGTAGTAGATACACATATGATCACTCATAAAACTTGCCTGAAATGGGAAACTTCATTTATGCTGCTAACATTGAAGTTTTTATTGTTACAAAATTGAATTTGTGCACTGATGGATTTGTTTATTTGCTTAAGTTCCCATACCTTAATTCTTTTTAATCAGTTTTTTGGTTTTGATGATGCTGGAAGAGTTCAAAACTTTCTCAGTAAAATTCCCCAGAACGTGTTTTCTTTCAAAAGAAAATAATTCTGCTTCATTAAGAAGCTGCTCATAATTTTTTACTACAGAACATCAATGTAACTACATGCAGGATAGGTTGCAGTCTCTGTCTTGTATTTTGTTTACAGGTCTAATATTAGATGTCTCAGCAATTCACTTTCATTTCCTGTTGCTTTGAGTGTTTGTTTATGTCTATGTGTGTGATTGTAGTTCCTGTTGAAGGAAATTCTGCCCCTATCACTATTGGTGGGAATTTTGCCACTTTAGAAAATTCATGGCTTCATCTTAGATGACGTGTTTCACCACAGCTATATGACATCTTGAAATGGAACATATCTCCATGGGAGTACTGGAAATGGAATAAGTAGCATTTTCTAGGTGAAAAGGTAGATGGTGTTCCCACATTAGAAGTTAATCATGTGTATAGCATGTTCGTAACAGCATGTTGAAAATTATTTAAGTGTGAATAAACAGAAATTTGGTTAAACACTTAAAAGTGAGCCATTAAGCTTCTCACAAGCAGATTGAGAGGTGACTTGGGGACCAGAGGATTAGTTGCTTCCCACAGAGAAACTATAGAGTATTAAATATCTCCTTAACATGGAAAAATCCCTTAATTGGAACTCACAACTGGAAGACAAAGCGAGTAGGAAACTGGGCCAGAATTTGCAACTGTGAGATTAACTAATTTCTGGAGAAAACTATGGGAACCCACTAGAGTTTCAGTGGCCAGATGTCTTCAGATTCAGTCTGGATTCTTTACAAGAGGGGTTTTTTTTGGCCAAACACAATTTGTGCTTCAGCAAAGCCGAAATCATTGGCTTCAGCATATACTGGTAGGTAAACATATGAAGGTATCTAATGGTCCTTTTTCAGTGTAAACTCAGAGGAAAGAATATGGCCACACAGTCATATTACAATTGGTTTAATATGGGTTTCCTCACCATTTGATGGAATTTGCTGAAACCATATAAAGCACTAACTTTAGAAGTTGTAAGATGATACCTGTACAGCAAACATTTTTAAATTCTAACACTTGATCAAATTTCCTCTTACTGACTCTGCAAAGAGCTTCACATGGACCAAGACTAGTCCAACATTTAGGTCCTCTGTTTTCCAAATAAATTTTCTACAACCAGTGTTCATGCTATTCTTACTGCAAATGAGAATGAAGACACAAAGATTATGTATATGTATGTACAGTATATACATTTTTTTTAGAAAATATACTGATAATGCATGTCTGTACTTGGTACAGAGACCATTTCTATTGGGCTACCAAAATTTCAAAAGGGATTTCAAAAATGAATCAGTTTCACTTAAATGATAAAGGCACAAATAAATTAACAGAAAACATGTATGGAAAGAATATTGAGGATCTTAGTCTATTCATATTATGAAAAGGAATACTCTAATCATAGTTTGGAAGAGAAATTCAAAGAAATTTGATAGCAAGGAGTATTTCAGTCCAGTAGAAAAAATTATAACAGATTACAATCTGAGAAGCGAAGATTCACAAATTTAAACACCAAATAAGACTACCTGGGGTTTGTATTTTCCTTTTGTTTGCTTATAAGTCTTATTTTGGAATGTCAGGTTGGGGGGGGGGCTGGTTGGCAATTCCCCAGACACCTTGCAAGTGCTAAATCAAGCAACTCCTCAAAGGTTTTTTCATTCTCACTGTGCTGATGGAGGCACAAAGCTACAGGAGATTGCACTTCAATCAAGATTTTTAGGTTCCAAATTGTACAGGTGGTCATAAGTGGGGAGAGTTGATAGGGAGCCCGTCTGGTTGTTATTTTAACTAAGTAGTGGTTTTTAGATAATTTTGCACAGACATTTTTTCAAATAGTCTAGAAAGTAACTTTAGAATGACTTATAAAAGTATGTAGTATATGTGTTATAATTTGAAATGATGAAATGAGATTCTCAGTATAAAAAATACATCTATTTCAACCATACTACTGAAAATATTAGTAATAATAGCAAGACATAATTTAGGGTAGTTCTGTAGTTATATACAGCGGGATGTAGGACTAAATGTTCATGGTTTTCTCTTAGCCTGAATATCTTTGAACTCATGAACAAGCACCAATTTTTCTGTATTTCAGTATAGGACCATTTGATTAAAAAAAATAAAGCACTATTGCAAAAATCAGATTAAATCATAAATGTAGGGTTTCCTTTCTGGATTGCTTTCCAATTGTATAATCCCAGTGATTATTATCAAGGTGCACAGTTAGAAAATCAGCACAAAATTTAATTTTGAATAAGTTAATATTTTAAGAGTTTTTAAAGATCTTTAGTTTTCTTCATTGTTTGACTCTGAAATATTATATTGCTAACAATCATGTTAGTAAGTGAATTGTCATAATGGTATTGTAACAAAGAAGATTCTACTATTGTAGCATTGCTGATGCTGCTCTTTATTCTTTACTAGCTGATGAAATAATTTATTCTTTCTTTGTCACTGATTAAGTTTCTACCACTTCTGCAGGTATCAAGGAGAAAAAGCTAAATTTTAGTGCCCAAGAGTTGCAAGAAGACTTAATACTTGACATTTGAAGTGGAAATATACAAAGAAAAATTGATTTCACTTTCTGTATGACTGTACTTGAATACAAGCTGAACTGAGAACATTAATACTCAGTAACAAAACCAGAAAAAAGAACTAGGAAAATAGGCTACAAAAAAAGACTTTGAATCCCCTTAAGCAGACGAAG
Source organism: Myiozetetes cayanensis (assembly GCF_022539395.1). Taxonomy (NCBI): domain Eukaryota; kingdom Metazoa; phylum Chordata; class Aves; order Passeriformes; family Tyrannidae; genus Myiozetetes; species Myiozetetes cayanensis. The sequence continues at coordinate 23,173,368 of NW_026087521.1, read as the reverse complement.
GAACCCGCATGTCCCTTAAAGGTTGCTTTAATGCAGAAATAATCACAGGGTTTCTACAAAATATAAAGAAATCTTAGACGGAAATTGACCTTCTGTAAAGATATTACCTTGGAGATAAAGATGTCATGGTCAGTGAAACTGCAACTCTGAAATTTGCCCTTAACTGCAACCTCTCTTACCAAGAGGAAACTTCAGGAAAAGGTATTTTGGAAAAGTGTGTATAAAATAGAAATATATCATAGCAGTCATCGACAAATGACTTCTATGAGTTAAACAAAAAGTAGCAAAGACAGAAATGCAGATCCTATTTCACTGTTGAATTTCCATTTGCTGATTATGTGCCCAGTGATGTCAGGCAGGCATCATATTCTCTCAATCTCTCCAAAATGGGGTAGTGGTCAAGCGCTGACTTTTCCCGAGTTGCCATGACTCACCAGTAAAAGTGTTGTGTCCCACTCCTAAATAGAAGGGAACACCCAAGATTTGTAGATGCCCATGGTCGAAAGAATGGCAAAAGCCAGAAGGGTCAAAAAAAAGCTCACAAAGTTTTAATAGCAAACTGTGCACTTGGCATGGAAATTGATATATATTTTGACTCTATTTTCTAATAGTAAAAGAAATAAAATAAGTTCTCCCTGCCCTGGGGCAAGTTTTATTGCTTCTCGTGAAAATGAGTTAGCATGCACAGTCCATTCCCCTGGATCATTCTAGAAATGGGTCGGAGAGCTTTGAGGGTCTTTGGTGGTCTGGATCCCCCACTATTGGATGGACCCTTAGTTGACAGTTCATTCCTGCTTCTTGACACCACCTCTGCGCTTGCGTTGTCCTTTGTTCTGTGCAGCCACCATGGACCAGAATGGGGAATGGGCCTCAGAAAGGTGCTGCCCTACCTCCATACAGCCACATCCTGTTTCAACTTGCCTGCTTGAAGGGCTATCGTTGTTTGAGGCGTAGAAACTCATTAACTCCTTACTGCACAGGCTTCTACACTGGTAAAATGTTATATCCTCAGATTCTGCTTAATTATAATATTTTGCCATTTATCCTCTCTTTTAATCTCTGATAAACACTATTTCTTATCATATATTTTCCTTTCTTAACATCTGATATTGATTTTTCACTCTGATACCTGAGAAGTATGCTGGAGATTTTATAGTACAGATAAATAGCACAACATATCTGTTACAGACCCAGATGCTCATGTTCATTGTCAGATCTCAACTGTGAAGCAGTATAAACTTAGCAAAGGAGTGAGAGTTTGTTATTGTACGAAGGTTCAATGTATTCTGTAACTGCATCAGGAAAGGTGAATAATGATACTGAATTTGTTTTGCAAAATGGTTCTGTACATTGTTGTGTGTTACTGAATATTTTTATACAAACATTTCTTTACCTGGCATGAACATGCTCACAACTACATGTAGTGGATTCCCCAACATTGGACACTTCTAAGATGCAGCTGTACAGGGTGCTGGGCCATCTGTTATAGACTGTTATTTTGCTAAGAAAGGCTGAACCAGAGGATCCTTGAGGTCCCTTCCAACCTGGTATTTTATAGTTCTGTGATTCAATATTTTAAACATAATGATATCATTTAAGTTCCACTAATTATTTAAGTGAAGGGAAAAGGGAACTGACAAATGTGGTCAGTACATTTGGGATGAAGCAATAAGCTTTACATATAATAAGCTATATTATATAATAGTATTATTTGAACTATTTCTATTTTAGAGTACAATAATTCTGCCATCCTTTTCCAAAGTCATGGTACTTTGACCTAGCTGCAGATCACAGAAGATTCAGAACTCTATCTGTACCCCACTGTGTTGTATTCTGTCTTCTGTAATAATCTATGTATAAACTTTAAGAGCAAATATACCACTTTCTTTTGAGAATACTTCACAGATTTATTCAGCTTTGAACCATTCTGCATTTCACTCTGTAAATCCCTTAGATATTGAGCAGGTATGGAGCATAGAAGTAAATGAATTATAGCCTTTCATTTGTGGAGCCCAGTGTTTCATCTCTGTCATACCACTGTTATATAGAAGACGTGGTTATTAATCTTCAAATAATTTATCAGATGTGTGTTACACGTTAAAATACATTCAACTGCTGTATAATCACATTGTGGTTTCATTATTGCATGAATAGATGTTTTATTTCAGTTCGGTTAACAGCTCCTGTAAAATCAGACATCATAATTTCTCTCTTTTTTTAAGTACATGATTTGTAGAAGAAAAAAGGCCCAGTCCAACTGTTCTGAAAGATAGTGCCAGTCTTTCAGTCAGGGTGTCTCATTAGTTGTCTGATGTGAGGAAAAGATCTCACCGCGTCAGGCATTATTTACAGAGGTTTTAATCTATGTATGGAACACAGTTCATGAAAGTGTTCCACAGACTTAAAATTAAATAAATTTTTAAATAAAGCAGCACTAGATATTATATAAATAGCCAGAAGATAAAATAAAATGGTATAAAAATAAGGTGAACCCCTCACAAACAAGTGCACAGCATACAGAAATTTCTTATATAATTAATATATTCATGGCAAAGACCGAATGTTTAATTATGTTTATAAATTGTAGCTCAGTATCTAATTTCACTTCTTTTCTGCTATTGAAATTTCACAAGTTTGAGTTTGAATACTGATCTCCATAAACATATATAGTTGTAGTTGGTTTGGAGATTTTTTTACTTATTGTATTTTATCTTAAAAATATTTATGAGTCTGGATGGTAGAAGGAGAAAGAGGCAAACAACAGTATGACATCATTTTTAAAATGTTAGAAAACTAAATTCTCCATGTACTGCAGAGGTCATTGACTTTCCACTCACCTTAAGGTGTTTTGGGTTAGACTTTTATTCAGAAAAAAATCAATTTGTTGAGTACAGTAACTATTCAGAGACTCCTGGTAACTATATGATTTCATGTGAGTTCTCAGTTATATGTTAGTTTTTACCATATCCATAATATTATTTTCCAAGTAGTACAGCTACAAATAGAAAGAGGGAAAAGCAGATTAATAGAAATAGCTAGGAAAATTTTAATTATGTTATTCCAGATAAAAAAAAAAGCAGATCCCTTTACTAATTTTGTTCTTCTGTTTCATCTGAAGACAAACTGAATTCTCTCTCCCTAATCGGTACTGTTGAAGGATCAATACAGCTCTTCAGTGCTTCACAATCTTCTGTCAATCTACCTGCCCATACTCCTGAAGAAAGACATCTTTATTTTCCTGTGACAGTCTGATTTAAAATGAGATAAAGGTATTTGATCTTGGCAGATGGACAAATAAGTGCTATTTTTCTTGACTGGAATATAAATTATGACATACTAAAAGTGTGGAAAAGTGTTTCTTTGGGGGTCTTTGTGGGGGGGTGTTTTTTAAAGAAGAAGAAGACAACAAAGGCAAGGGAAGGGGAAGGGAGGGGAAGGGAGGAGAGGAGAGAATTATCTTGACATGAAATGACAATCATGTTTAGAATTGAGACATCATTTTCTAGAAGTCTCTCAAAATTTCTATCCAATTCACAGAATGCATAGAAAGTTTTTTTGGAAGTCTGAAGACATTTTAGTGAAACTTGAGACCATTTTCAGACATTTCTATCCAAAATTTGTAAAAAAAAAGATACAAGATTTTACTTGGAGGTTATAAAAGAAAATAATCCAAGTCTGGATGAGTTTAAAATATAAGCTATATAGTTACTCCTTCCTATGCACAGGAACCAGGTCTAAGATGAATCTCAACCCTATGATACTTTCATGCCTAAGGTTACCCTGCAGAAGCACATGAAATTCAAAGATTGTGATGCAGGACAAAATGTAGAAAAGGCAGCTGCCAGAGCACTCATATAGGTACAGCAAGCCACAGATTCTTGCTCTTGGTGGCTGACTAGGGAGATTAAAGGTCCCAACATTTTTACTTCATCCAGTAATATTTATGAAAAACGGATCTTTTTGACAGCTCTTGGATAACTACGGCCTTGTGGTACAAATATCTTATTTTACCACTGGCAAACAAAACCCAGTAGAAGCATTCCTTAAAGTCATGTTCTGTTAGAAAAAAAAAAAACTACAATGAGGTAACTGAAATATGGAAAGTTCTAGTGAGTAAGTCTGAAATAAAATGTTTATGAAACCTGCTTCCTCTTTAAACCTGTCTTGAAGCCTTGCTTTCTAACCACCAAAGTCCACTGACTGCTTGGACAGCAAAAACTTTCCCACCACCTCCATAGAAGCCCTAGAGAGACTTTCCTCTTGGGTCACTGCAGACTCCTGGGAGATCCTGTGCTGTGGGCCCCACACGTGACATTGAGCACTCCCAAAGCTTCTCATGGTTCTCAAGGAAATGAACAATCCCTGGCATGTTTTAGTTTCTTCTTCCTAACCTAGGAAGGACAAAGAAGATGGGTAGTTGTCTTCTACCTGATGTTGGTTCTTTTAGAAAACACTTTGCATGGCACATATATGGTAAACAGAGAATAAACAAATAAAAGAGATCTCGTCTACCTCATTTGTAAAAGTCCCATCTGACTAGAAATATTCCTGGGATTTGAAATGCAGAAAACAGTTGGGACCTGAGACAGTATAGGTTTCTACATGCTTCTGAAATCTTTGTTGTGCCACCTGGATCATTGCAAAGAGAAACTTAGAAATTCCATGAACCTCCTAGAATGTGTGATCTGATCAAAATGTCCAGGACAGTGACTCTGCCCCAGCACAGAATAAATTAGGCAGAACACGGCACATTCTCGGTTTGTTAGGTATGCTTATTAACTCCTTCAACTGAAACTGTCCCCATTCCATTTTGGTTTCTGTTTTCAAGTGACACTTAGAATTAAGGCCATGGTTATCTTGTTTGAGTTTAAATTTATTGTAACAGAGAAGAAAAAGATTATGTTTCACTCCTACAATGAAGCTCTGCAGTTGTATAACATAAAAAGCAAAAGGTGAAATCATATTCTTTAAGGATAATGGGAGTTTTTCCATTTGTACCACAACAGCCAGAATTCACTCAGTAATGACTGTGGAAAGCAGAAGAGTCAGAGAGTCACACAAACATTGTATGTGTTAGACCACGTCACAGATGAGCATCATAAAGATCTTTTTCCCTGTAAGATTTGCATGGGCCACCTCTCCTTTCAGCTGTAATTGAAATGCTTTTGTAGCAGCAGCTGCAGCAATTAGTGAGGTGGAGGAGTAAAGCTGTAGAAAAGTATTTAATAAATTTCAAGTGTTTGCTGATGGCTTTGCTCTCCACAGAATGGCCTGTTTATTCTCAGGAAAAGGAGTCTGAATCATAGGGCTGTAAACATTCCTTTCAATTTTTTAACAGCCTTCTAGGCTCTTTGTTGCAATTCAGAGCATGAATATCAATAAGCAAGCATGGTTTGGAAGCCCCTCAAATTAATTGAATAGGCATTTGATCACTGATCGCAACCACGCTGCCTTACGACAGTGATTTTTCCCTACCTACAGTGATAGCAGACAGCAGGGTTTTCAGAAACATTTATATTTCTTCATCCACAAAAAGAATATGTACTCCTTTTACTTATTTATATCTAAATGTAGGTATTTTGAGTAGCTATTTCTATGTTCTGATGTCAGAAGGTTGCAAATGGAATATTAGTAACAATGTGACCAATTTTTTTGATGTAAAATCTGTAAATCGGTCATTTTTACCTATGTGTACCACAGATCAACTAGCACACTTTCTCCCTCACTGCATTCATCTGCCACTGTATTTCTCTATCACCTAACTTTCTGTCAAATCTCTAGTGTTATGTGCTTTCAACCATGTTGAAGTTGAATGCTTCTTCACACTTACTGCTTATTTGCCTTCCACTTTGAGGTTTATTTAAATTTTTTACCTCATGCACTCAGCAATACGTTTTCCCCAATGGAATCAGAGAGCTTATATTAAGTATGTTTGTTAGCCAGTTATCTGACACAATTAGCTCTAATTAGCAGATTTGTTTACTCATAAACATACTTCCTGGGTAGATCATAACTCACACGACTAGCAGTGCATATCAGTAGGTCTCCTAAATGTTTTACCTTTATACTCAATCTCAGAATAATTTACTAACATGTATAAATAAATCATTCTCTTCTACTTCACCTTAACACTGATTACAGCATTATATAATGAAGTTTAGGAGCAAACTCAGGCTAGAGTTTCTGGTTCTCTGTTCGCCTTTTGCAGATTTGCTACACTGGAATTCAAGTTCTACCCTAAGAATAAAGATCTTAAACCTTATCGTATCCTTCATATAGTTTTATTTTAAGTATCATGATGAACAGTGTTCCTTACAGGGTTTTGGACAATTAATCAGTATATTCTAGGCAGAATAATAAGATCAAGAATAACCAGATTCATGTATAGCAATCAGTAATAGTTAATGTACAATGAATTGCACAACACTTCGGTACAAATTGATCCTATTTCCTCCCAGTGTAGATTTGTCGGTCCTGGGATTTGGTATTCTGGGAAAATCCAGGAGTTCTAGATGTACTAGAAGTTAATAGATCGCTTTTTTAATGGAAAAACTACTTTTTCAAAACAATATTTATTGAGTTATAGAAATCATTCAAATATTATGGTATGTGTTAAGTATCTGACTTTTTTCTATCCTATCCCTGTATAGGTACTTGTTAGTAAAGACTTTAACCTAACTTTGTAACTATGACCCTAATGCAAAAGACATGGCATTGACGTACTATCTCTGGTCTTGTATTACATACGCTCTTACCTTACAGTATATAAACAAGAAAGAAATATTTAACAAAGTACTAAATAATATTTTGTCTTTGGATTCCATAAGAGAATCCTATTGGGATGTGTGTCTGCTCTAACGTTGCTACAGGTTTGAAGCCACACTGTGATTTCCTTTTTCAAGGTCACTTGATCTCTGTAGCACAGGCACAGGTCATTGCAATCAGCGTCTGCAGCTGCTGAACCATGGAAACCCTCATTCATGGCTGTGACTTGTAGCCCTGCAACCACTCTTTTCATACAAGCTGAATCTTCAAATGGCCTCTTAAGCTCCCAGCTCAATCAAAGTTTTTGGGAATAGGCAGCTGTTAAATACAGCAGGCATCTGAGTAGAGGTGAGATGTTCTCCAGTTTTCTGACTTGAACTAGAACAGACTTTTAAAAAATATAGTTCTAGCCAGATGTTCAGTGATTTACCTTTTAATTGCATTGACATGTCTAGTCTGGAGAGAACGATATATATTGACATTTAACATCTATTTACTTCCTTATTGATGGCAAGGCCAGTTGGCAGACATTATTCCCTTAAGAAATGCTAAGCAAATACTGCAAAATTTAGTCATGAGCATTTATTTGAACTAAAAAAAAAAAAACAAAACAAAAACAAAACCACAAACTTGGCTGTGTCTGTGGCCCCAGTGGATTCACTTTCTGCAAATATTCTAGCAAACAAATTTAAGAGGAGGCATGTTCACTGAACAGCCCAGCTGAGCAGCTCATGCATATTCAAGATAATATTTAAGCATATGCTTAACTTTGAACTTCAAATTGTATTGAGTCTCAGAAGGATTCAAGCATGTGCTTAAAATTCTGCTTGTGATAACTTACGTCAAGAAGTTTGCCATACTGTGTCCTGAGGTAAGACCATATGCATTGACAGCTTTCCAAATCAGCTGATGCATGGTAATTTGGGCAATCAGCTCACTTGAGGTCTTGGTAAAATCTTTGCATTAGTGTAAATTTGTCTCTTGAAGCTCTTTAGGGCAACTATTGCTTAAAACCTTGACATCAAGCTCTTAACATACTTTACCTTAATCCACTTCTAAAGTGTATGGTTATTCCTTGTAAATGAGGGGTAAGAACGTCTCATAGTTTTGTAAGTAGAAAGGCAACTGAAGCATAGCTATGTCAAACTGTATTTCAAAGCAGAAAAATCCTTGGATCTAAATTTTTTTTATTTAGCTCCACTGATACACAGTGGAGCCTAGATGGCATAGTCATCTAGGGATTCCTGTTTCTTTACTTTGGCTGGAAACAGAAATTACGAAGAAATGTTCTTCATTTAGTGCAAATAGGGTGAATCTGAGCTTTAATGTTATAACATGGATTGAGGAAGTTGGTTAGGGACTATACTGTGACTTCCATTATTCTTATTGCCGTTAAAAATACATTCCTTGACCTTTAACAACAGCTCAAAATCTCAAGAAAAGTTCTTGACACTTGCAAATGGAATTCATCTCTCCATGCATAAATTGTGTTTTGTTTCCTACCAAACTACGTGCTTCAAAGTAGTCAAGGTAATAATTTTTATAATGACCATCAAACCCATTTTTTCATTCAGCAGCAGAAGTTACCTAAGACATTATCCAATTTATCTGTCTCTGATGATGGTTTGAACTCAACTATTCCCCATTTTTGATTATGTTTATGTTATATCCCCTAATATACTGTTCTGTCTTGACTTGATAATTTGCTACTATATGAGGATGTTACCATTAGTTTACAACTATTTAAAATTGCTAGACAACTTAATTCATATTCAGCTGTTGTAATAAACACTTGATAATGATATTTTCTTAATTGCTCAATTTATAGTTCCATTCCCTCTCTTTTGAATTTTCTTCTTGTGATAATCTCTTTTCCCTCAGTGGACTTTACGGAAAGCAGAGGAGAGAGCATTTCTTAAATGAATGAAAGCAATGGATTTCAAAAAAAAATGACACACAAAATGGATCTGACTCAGGTCAGTTAGAATCCCCAAGCATTCCAGGAATAAAGGTAATGAAATAATAATGATAATTTTTAAAAAGTTGTTAATGTACATCACAATTGTTGTTTCAACTGCAAAAACTAAATTAGTCAATAAAGCTGTATTGTTTTCAAGAATTAATTTAAATATATTCCAAAGTTCTGCAGAAAAGACAGAAAAAGGCCCTTGTGCAAACCCTGAAGTTTAGAAATCCATTCTCCCTACTTAAAAATACAAATTGCAAAAATGAACTCAAAGGAAATCTGAAAATCTAGCTACTCATTAAACTGGTTTCTTTAGCTATTTACAAGTCCTTTAGCAGCTTCATTTAGCGGTGTTTTCACTTCTTTCTCCCATAATCATTTGAAAATGGAAATGGTAGATCATGTTGACAAATTGTCGATTACAGTTAAATGTTGCTAGCAAATGTCATTAAGTGCCTTAATTAAAACTATCACAGTTCTTTTAAAAGGTAACAATATCTGTCCTTAGCAGTGTATGCTAGTATCTCTTAGTACTGAAAATAAAAATAATAAAAACCCCAACCAACTAACAAAAAAACCAAAAAAAAACCCCAAAAAAAAACCCCAACAAAACAAAACAAAACAAAACCAACCCAACAAACAAAAAAAACCAAACAAACAAACAAAAAAAAACCATGAAAGTGTGAATCTGTATTTTAAGGACTCACTGTCATGACATGTATTCATTAAATTCCATCGGAAAAAAAATTGAAACTATAACAAGTAATTTGGAATAGATAAACCATATCGTACCATGAATTGCAGTCACTTCCTTTAAATTGCTATGGAAAATATGGCTTACAAGTGGTCTCTTTGTGCCCTGTGTTGCATATCTAGCCAAGCAAATGTGGAAGGAGAGTCACTGTCTTAGGCTGGCATGGGAAACAATGTTCTGCATGAGGGGTCCACAGACTTCAGTGATTCTGCCTAACATGGTCCCAAATAAGTGTCACCAATTTTTATTGGAACAATCTGTAAGCTTTTAAGGCAGAGAGATGACTTTGTAAAGAGAAAGTAATTTTCATTTCTCTACATCAACCCAAATTCAGTGGTAGACTTCGTTCTGGAAAAAGGGAAGAAAAAGAATGTTTAGCTCACTACAAGTAATTTCTTGAATAGGACACATTAAGCTGAAATCTTGGTTGTAATGAGACTGAAATATATGCATCATGACAGCATTGACATACTTTCTTTCTGAAGATAAATTGGTTTTTTTTTCTTACAGAAGCAAAAGTTCTAAGTCTATCAAGCACAGTTGCTAACGGTCTTCCAGACCATCTCGATGATTTTTAGACACTCTTTTTTAGGCTGTCTGATGAGTTATTTCATTTTAGAGTTGATTTATGACATACTTGAAATACACATTCTTTTTCTGTAATCCCTGCCCAAAAATAGAGGGTCTACCAGGGGAAAAACACATTGGAAAGGATCGTAAATTAAATTATAGTACCTACATACAGTGAAATAATTCTGAGGTTGATATTATGTGTAAAGTATGATCCTTAGTTGAATGATGAATTAAGGTATAATTGAAGTAATTCATTAGTCATTTTTGTTATTTAAATGTTTACTCGCATGTTATTACACAGTATCCCACATACATTAGCAAGAGATGATAAAACAACAAATTGGATAAGATAAGGCTTGGACTTGATGATCTCGGAGGTCTTTTCCAACCCGGTTGATTCTATGATTCTAAGATTTCACCAAATATTCTTAAGGAGGTGACAACAGTCTTATGTATTCATGGTACAGATAGCACCTAAAAAAATCCTGGGAGGTGTAGCTTCCAGGTCCTGCTGAACTGATAAATCTTCACAGTCAGAGGTTCCTGCCTTACACTGACCCATATCCCAGCAACAGATATCCCTGCTTCTCTGGAAGGATTTTTGACTTCTGCTCTAGGATATTTACTAAACAATATTGCACTCATGTAATTAAACTGAATGTAATTACTGGATGTATTTGAACTCTTATTTGGGTCAACATTTAGGCATATCTTCAAATTCAGCTTTGGTATATGGAACAAGCCTTAGGGAGCCTTTTAAAGAAAATCTCCTGAGGTGGTGTGTAAATGTGGGAGTTCTCTTTTGGGTGGAAGAAAGAAAGTGAAAAGGAGAAGAGAAATTGTACTTCTTTGTTGCACATACTTGAAGAATAAACACCTAAATTAATTCACTTTTACTCCAGGCTTAGTTTCATGTTGTTTTTATTTTGATAATTAGTTGTTGGCTACAGTCAATATGTATTGCCTTCTATTTGTGCAACTGGTATAATTACATAATTAGTGTAAATAGATGCAATTATCATTAGAATGTTTTGGATTCCATGAAACTTTATGGAAATCATGTTACATAGAGTCAGTGATAGCTAGAATACTTTAATGTGATAGTTTCAAACTTTTTTATTAAAATTACATTGCATTTCTTTTGCATCATACCTCAAAACTGTGCCTGTATTGCAGGTCACAGTATGACAGCTAGCTGTGTGAGCTTCATATCACATAATATCCATCAACTTCTAGAAGTATGAAATGAGAAGACTTCTCCCAACTGCCTCTAAAACAGCCATAAATACCTTAAATACCTCTTTAGTTTTTTCACAAGTCCCAACTTAGTCTTATATTAAAACATCTGCCTCTTAATTAAACAAAAGAATAGAAGGATGGATATATGGATGAATGGATGGATAGATAGATGGATGAACAGATACATAGGTAGATAGATGTTTGTGTGAAAGCATAGGACATTGAAAAATAGGAGTAAATGTCTTCATTTGCTTAATGGAAACCCTACGACTTCATTCACAACAGTCCCATTATACTTACTGAACAAATTTTGAATACTGCTGGTTTCATGACAAAGAGAAAGCCACAGCTATTATGTCCTATGCCAGGAGAGCTGGAGAAATTGAGGTTATCAGAACATCCTGAATTCCAAAGAATTCTGCCTGGCAGAAAAGAGTTTCATAAGCTGCTCTGCTGAGGACATCCCCTGAGCCCCAGAGATAAGCAGCATTTTACTCATCTGCAAATATCTCTAAGAACAATACTTTTCTTCATGGTAATTTCAGGAACCAGCCTGAGGACCTTAGAGTAAAAAAAATCTACAAATCCATAAGATGGTTGAAGACTTTTATTTACCATCTCACTAGTCAGCTTTGCTATGTGATAAAAATTGAAGTGATACCAACACTTAGGGTCATTATTAGTGGACCACAAGAAAATTATACAGTTGTGAAAATCTGCAGGTACTCTGAGGAGTATCCTCCCTTTTTCTACTTCTTATAATTCTGATATTTAACAGTCTGTTAGGAACAATCAGATTTTCTAAGGAATTGTGCATACAAGCTTCTAAAGGGAAGTTGAAATCTGAAATTCTTTTCCAAGTTGTGACTGCTAAACATTAGTATCTGACTTATGAGATGTTGCACTGCATCTATTATGTGGTGATTTCTATAACTCTATCATAGCGAATGTCACTTCCTCGTAAGGACCATCCAATGAGTCACACTACTACACACGAGAAATCCCATTGACACAAGGAAATTGATACCTAGCATGTATATAAGCATTATAATGTTCACTTTCCCTAAGAATTTTCATCTGTAAGGATACAGGAAAGGTTAAAAAACATTTATTTTATTGCTATTTCTGAATTACTATTTCTAAATCTTGTAACACTGAAACAGATAAAAGATCTATAAATCTGTGGGAGTTTGTCTCCTCATTAACTATTTTAAGCATTAAATAGCTGAGTAAAAACATTTTCATTTCCTTTTAAATTTTTCTGAGATTGTCTTTTTTCTGATTTAATATGATTCCTGCATCAGTCACGAATCACAGTTACTTTTTAAGAATAGAATAATTAAGGGTAAGGTTCTATTACAGGTTGCAAGATTTTTTTAGATACTGTAGGGATAAAAAGAGTAACACACCTCGTGTAGATCATAGTTAAATTTCTTAACACTGTAGTCTTTACCTTTTCATAATTTTCTTAGTATCATTAGTTGAGTATTTTGAGATGTGCAACTTTTTCAGTTCATCTTAGATAGAAATGAATTACATCATTGAGGAATTAGGATTATACATTTTTATTATGTGGAGTTCCTCAAACCTGAAACACACAACTCCAGAGATAAAAAATACCAATGTCTTTTACCCCTTTATGTGTGCTCTGCATTTCAAAAATGTTGGGGTCAATTCAAAGTTTATATTGAGATGGTGTATAACACTAGCTGGGGTTGTCTAGCGAGGCTCAGCCACTACTCCCTGCTGTTCTCTCATTTCTTCTGACAGAGTGGGAAAGGTAGCAAAAATTATGAAGGGAATAATTCTGGCACTCATCTTCATTTATGGCGTGAATAGTCCAACTTTTTATATATAGCTTTGTTAGATTATTTCAATGCAATTGTTACTAAGTAGCTAATAAAGAGAATATAATGTAGGATCTGTAAGCACACTAAGCATGTGAACAAGCAGGATTACATTTTACATCTAATAATATTTTAAAACTAACTCAAAGGAGAGGTGCTTTACAGTCACCCTCTTTTCTCGCATAACAGGTGTATAACTCCTACTCATTTCTAAGTTAAACCACCAAGGAAAATAAAGGATAATTTTCAATGGCAGAGGTCAGTACGTGAAAAATTCAGGTCTGTTTTGTTCATATAGCTCATTAGGAAATATCTTGATCACTGTTTTATTTCTTGGATTTGTTCATTTTGGCTTTTATTTGCTGCAGACACCAGCCAGTATGGTCACCCAGCCCTTCTCTGAGCTGCATTTTCCCTCTTTGACCTCTAAGGACCAGGAATGACATACAGTCTCCTTCATCCTTCCAAGCACTGTCAGACTCTCCTGTCACCGTCTTAACAGGGAGAAAAGGGACCACAGATCACCTCTGTCATGACTTTGGACTTTCCATAAATACTGAAACCCCAAATGCAGGAAATATCTTGTTTTTACATGTCTACTATGATGCCAAGAAACCAACTAGCTACACTTGCCTTGAAAAAAATGGTGGCATACATATTTATTGCTGTGTTTTAACTTTCAAGTGCTTCAGAACCATTAAAATTTTAGTCAGAATCAACCTAAGCAAAGAGTTATCTTATTATTGCAATTCAGCCTCTTCCTCCCAATCTTTCTCTTAACACATGTATTTGAGGCCTGATCCTGCTCTGAGGTCCTATGTGAGTGCGTGGTGAGTCCTTTTGTGTCTGTCTGTCCTCAATTAGTCATCGCTGTGTTCTTGTGCTCAGGAATCAGTCACTGTCCAAAAACAACTTGCAGGTGCAGGTCTAATTTTCTATTTCCTCTGCTCAGCAGTACAGGGCTTTAAAACCAAGATTTTTAAAGGCACTGTGACATCTATCTCCCACTGATTTTGATGAGAGCAAAATGTCTAAATACCTGGAAAAATCTTGTTATAAATGACTAGCAAAATCCAATTTTCCAAAGTGACTTAAGCAGACTGAGGAACCTGACAACTCAGATACACAATTAGTTTACTATTGCTCAACACGTTACCATTCATCAGCTTAGCTTGAGCTTCAATCATTTCAGGCTAGGCTAAACAACATTATCTTATATTTGCCACTGGCTAAGACTGAGTGCACAAACATTTAAAATTGTTCAGCTAATTCAGTATATCTTGTTAAATCATGGTAATATGACACTGTTCCCAGAGGAGTTTTCTAGTTGAAAATCAGTGGACTTTGGAACTTTGATAGAATAATGAATTTCATGGCAATATATTTTGTGCTGCATAAGCTTTGTAACATTGACAGTCCCTGTCTTTGCTCCGACCGTTTGGCACAAGGTGGCAGAGTATCCCCTTCACTATGTTATGGCATCTGCTCATATGAGGCAACTGTGTTTGCACTGAGAGTTACAGCATCTGTAGCTCATTCCAAAATGTATTTTGTGTTAATACATTAAAATCCATCATTATTTTGTGCAAGTACATCTTGGCTATCTGAAGCTATGTCAATCCTGAATAACAACTAATATATATATATATATAAGCCAGTTTTACATTAATTGCAGTAGGAGCAATGAAACTGCGGTGACATAATATTCACTTTGAGGCAAATACGTCAGTATTTACCCAGCTTCTCAAACAGAGGATTTTCATTTTGTAGTAGGCACAGTAAAAGTACTTCCCAAGATAGAAAGTTAAAAGTTGATGTAAAACCAAAAAATGGTCACACCAAAGGTCCATGTACATCCATCTTACTTACACCTATGACTTGGAGCAGAGCGTCAGAGTAGGGTCAACATGTTGTAGTATCTTTCGTGGGATACCTTCAAAAACAGCAGCAGTCTGAGTGTCATAGACTTCTAGTTCCAGGTTTTTGTAGTCTTTGTAACATACTGCTAGCTGGAATTCACCTGCTTAATTTTTGATCTGGTGTCACCTTCTGCATACACATTGTCATACAGCAATGGATTTAATGGCATTCTGTCTGGAAAAAAATAAAACTGATTTTGTTTATTTTGACCTGTCTAGAAATTATATTTGATATTCTTCATCTCTTTACCTTTAACAGTCAGTTGTAACTGTATTTCCTCAAGGTCACAGAGAAAGGCTGTGGTGGAGAAAAGGTCTGAATCCGTTTTCCTGATTTCTGTCTTGTGACACAGCCACATATCCAGCCTTGTCTTGTATATATCAATTTAAACTATTTGGAATTCAGATGAGTTTGCCTTACTGCATTCCTAATTTGACTCAAGCTCGCTGACAGTGAATACTTCTTTGCTATTGCAGTATAGATAAGATATAATATTATGACAGAAATACTGCAGTGAAGGCACTTTAATGTTCCAGAACACCTCTCATATACCAGGATCCCAGGTGTTCCTGTTCATCTTATATATGTGCTTTATGCATATTTTTTATTTTGTGTTATCACACAGTAAACACTTTAAGTATGTGGGCTTTACTTCCAGGCTATTAACTGGTAGCTATTTCTCCAGAGAATAACCTTGTCCTATTGATTACCAGTAACATCTTTCAGGTATGCTGTAGAATCTCTTGTGAATTATTGTCATATATTTAGTTGTCATAGGGAAATATGAGGATTATTACATTCCTGTGTTTTGTACCAACATTCATCTAAATCTGACTTAGTTTCCTTAAGTGAAGGACAGCTATTCTTTTGATTTGTTTGTTAGAACTTGTGATGATTTTTAAACCTTTCATGTTATGGGTAAAGGTTAAAAGTAGTTGTTGTCAGTCAGACACTTGGCTCCTTAGATATAATTTACAAGTTCACTCCTTTTCTAGTTCCTAACATCTTCTGCTCTGAGTGACTCTAATCTGCAGCTTTAGCATCAGTTCAAGGAGCCAACAGCTCCTTCCTCAGGACAGCATTTGACCTCTAAACTTTATTCAAGCAATAACTGTTTTTTCCAAGATGACTATTCCTACTCACTCATGTCTCTTTATATATATATATATATGTATATTTACTCTGTATTGATAGACTACAGTGACCTGCAAATTCAGTAATGCACATAACATGTTAGGAGGAAAATTGTTCTTCTATATGAGGTGTTATTTCATAAATCAGTGTCTTTTTAATATCCCTATTTTTCATCAACTGAAATAATTCTCATTGGTGGATCATTTCTCTTGTAAAGCAGTTTTACATAAAGCCATTTCTTAGCAATTGGTTTATAATGATGTTGCTTCAGAAATAATTTCTCCATAAGTTTTATAGGCTTTTTTCTCAACTTCTAAGGAAGACAAACAACAGCAATCAATGAAAGATTTTTGTTCTGTTTTGCTTTCAGTATTTTTTTTCATTGCATTGAAAAAAAAAGAACATTTAAAGGGAAAAAATATAACAAGCAAAATCCTGAGTCCTAATATAGACACACAAAGGCAAAATGCTGCGTAAAGACTGTATCTTGTGCTAAAAATAAGATAATGGAAATTCTTAGAAGAAAAGGCGCACAAGGATTTACCCTAAATGCTCTAAAGTTTTGTCTATTGCTAATAATAGATAATGGGAGGTTGGCCTGTTCAGTCTCAAGAAGAGACAATGAGAGAGGACCTTATCAATGTATAAAACCATCTGAAGAAGGGTACCGAGAGAATGGAACCAGGCTCTTCTTCGTGGTGCCATGCAATAGGATAAGAGGCAATGGGCAGAAACTGATGCAGAGAAAGTTCCACCTGAATAGGAGGAAGAACTTCTTTACTATGTGGGTGACCATGCACTGGAACAGGTTGCCCAGAGAGGCTATGGAGTCTCCTTCACTGGAGATATTCAAGAACTGTCTGGATGCAATCCTGTGCCGTGTGCTCTATGACAACCCTGTTTGAGCATGGAGGTTGGACCAGATGACCCACTGTGGTCCCTTCCAACGTCACCCATTCTGTGATTCTGTAGTACTTCTAATCATGTCTTAGACATTGAAGCAGCAGCTGTAAATTTAAGTTAATTTGAATATATTTCCTTCCTTCATGTAGTCAGAAATGATGCACAGATACTTTTGTTAAACAGGTACACATGCTTCTCCCAAGAATTATTTTTAAAAGTTAAAATCTCATGCCACAGCAAAAGTTTGAATAATTCCTGGCAGTATTCCAAATGAGCATTTGTGATTTATTTCTGTGTAGAGGAAGCATTAGTACTACTAGATATTATCTTAGCAAATATCAGACTCTTCATTACAAATATGTTTAATACACTACTTGTTAAAGAGATAGGCTGGTTTACTCTGACAGTTTTTTAAACTGAATCTCCTTTTTTTCTTCCTTTCATCCATCTTTGAGTTTTGACATATGCTGTATTTGCATGGAGGCTTCAAGAGCTGAGATGACCTTGCCAAAGATCAAGAGGTGTGTCTTGAAGAATTACAGTTTCTTGGAAGATGATTTATGTGATTACTGTGTAAAAGAGTACTTGTTATGGAGTGATTGATGACAACACTGGCGGTATTGACTGATCATTAGAAATATTTATATGGCAGATCCTTTAAGGTAGTGGAAGATGTGAGGAAAAGATTAAATGTATTTCAAGGAGACAACGGTTTCTATATTTATGGAATCAGAGCTTGTAGTTCTTTTGCAATACCTTTAATTATTTTCTTCATGTTTGTCTTGTTTCACAGACACAAATGTACCATGAATGTTTTCAAAATGGCTTGTAGGTCCCACAAAATTTATAGTGCAGATGATATAATTCACATATTTCAAAAGCAGTTAAGTTTAATTTTTGCAATTATAAATCCCTGCTTATAAAAATGTTTTTAGGTATAAAGCATATTCATAAAGATGTGCTAGAAAGATAAATATATTGTTACTTATCTGTTTCTCAAGGTGCATAACACAAACAGACTTTAAAAAAATGTACATAGTTATGTTATTTGTGATTCTGGACATTGGAGTTTTCTACTGCACTATTTACCATGTTGTGTAGATACATTAAAGACTAAGTAACCTTTAGTAAATTATATGCTAGTATTTCAGCTATTTATAGTCATTAAAAATACATGGTCATTAAGGCAGTAATTTAAATACAAGCAGACCTGGAATTATTCTCAGTTTCACCACATCACATAGCTCTATTAAAGAGAGCAGTTCAGTATTATAACTCTTAATTTACTTAGGTGCAAGTAAAAGCAAAACCTCTTGGCTGACCTGCTGGTGTATATAGTAACTGAAGGCATATATGCACACTCAAAGCCTACCTAAATATATATTTATGTATTTCACTGTAGTGGAAGTTCCTATATCGTATGAGTAGAATGATAACAGCTTGACAGAGTACAGTTAATATATTTAATTTATGATAAATCTATTAAATAGGAACATGTTTAGTTGATTTAAGTTTCCTTTTCTTCTCTTTGTACTGCAATATTATGAAAAATTTTGCTTATACTAAAGTCAAATTTTTGAAATTTTTTGAGCAATGAAGCATGTTTCTCAGGGAGATTTTGTAGATTCCATCCTTGGAGATATTCAGAAGCTGTCTGGACACAGTCCTGGGCAGCTGGCTATAGGTGGCCCTGTGTGAGCATGGGGATTGAACCATCCAACCTCAGCTATTCTGTGGTTCAGTCCTTCTGTGACACCAGTCTCTGAAATGTCTCCATGTAAAATGCACTGTTACAGTTCTGATAATAGGTTGCATGTAGCAAAAAGTACGGAACAGTTAAGTGCTCATTGGGATGTACTGATTTCATTGTTTTCATGTAGTGATATAAAGAATGAGCCACATTTCTCAGGTTTTATCTTAGCGTGTTTCCATACACCAGAACAGCTAGCTATTTCAGCTCATCAGAGGAAAAATGCTAAAGCTACTTATAGTGTAAAACTAAATTTATCAGTCCTTTTCTTGATCTTACATTTTATGGGTGTTAATTATTAGTTCCTTTTAATTATACTTCATGGCCTTTGTCCTGGAGACCATCCAAAGAGCATATCATCATGGTATGCAATTTAGTGAAACAGTTTCCAGGCATTATGCCATCCTCGAGTCCATGTGAAATAATTGTTATTAAAACTAGAAAAATATTAGTATGCCTATTTAGATTATAAATAATGGGAGAGAAATGGTTGACATTATTCCATAGAATGCTATTAATTTAGTTTTATTATAATTCCTAACAACTTCAAAATTAAGAGCACTGAGAACAGCAGTGTGTCGGTTCTGTTGCTCTGTTTGCTGACAGAAAGCACAATGGTTTCTTATCTTTCTCAATCTATTTTAAGTTCATACGTAGGTGTAAAAAAGTCTCACCCCACTGCTTTGGAAGCAGCTGTTAGGCAGGATTTGTCCTCAGAACAACATTACTTCTCAGCTGAGTGATTCAAACAGTTGAGGTGAAGTAAAACTAGCACAGGTTCTCACACAGGTCAGTGACATCAGCGAGGGACTACTGATAAAGCCAGGTAAACTCTTGAGCTGCTAGACCATACTGAAATGCTTGGATAGCCACAGTTCCTTGTGCAAAGCTACCACAACTACATTCTAACATTTGGTATTGGAGGCAGCTTGCAGATGCAATCAAATATGTACAAAGGCAATAAATGTTTATGTAATTACACACAGATATAACATAACCGTAGGTTAATTTAAGACTTTTGGGAACTTTTATGGTTTTCCAACTATGTTTTTGTAAGTATTTTTAAATCTTATTACTTGAAGAAGCAGCCATATAGAGAATGAGAAAAACTGACTCCCACAAAGACTTGCTGAATGAATAATTTTGGTTTCCTGAGTTGTCCCACTGCTAGCTTTGTGCAACTTTGTGCTGTAATGGAAAATGATCTAATACTGTTAATATTTTTGCTCATGTTAAAGTGCTTTCAGTGTAACCTCTAGTTGGAACAAAATACTTTAGTTTGACTTGTGCAGTACCCCAATATACCACATCATAATCAATATATTAAAAAAAAAGACAATTTGACATAGTTGTATTATTGAAATGAATTTTAATATGAACACAAAAAATCTTATTTCTAATTAATAAAGTCCCACTCCAGCAAACCATAAAGGTACTGACTTAAACCAAGTTCTCTTTGAATACGTCTGTCATTTACAAACTTTAACAGTCTTTTCCTTTTTATTTATTACTAAATTTTAGCCAAGATTTGAAAATGCTGAGTATCACTCTTATGTGCAGAAAACAATCTTAATAAAATAAATATACACTATTTTTTCCTTCTGAAACAAAAGCAAAACTGGTCCTTATGATGGGCCTTTAATAGAGCAATCATGATCCTGAATTTAGCAATAATGTTCATTGCAATTTGGCATTTTGTTACTTATATTAGCTTTTTAACAAATTTTTTATTTCATTTAGTACACAATATTTTAAGAGTTTAAACTACTCAGCTTCTCCCTTTAGAACTGTTGTAGTTTTTTTCACAGTTTTTTCCCTAGTATTCTACCTTTGTTCAACCATTGTAAGACAAATTCTCAGTTTTAAGACCTGACTTTGTTCTCAGGGATTTCACCTGTCAGAAATTTATCTAGATTTAACAAAGCAGTTAAACGTGGTCTTAAACCACTCTTACTCAACTAAATACGTATGGGAGTGTCTCTTTTTGATTTTCTCTTTTAAAGCCAAACCAACACCAACAAGCCCATGAGAAAAACAACTTAGAGGTAGTTTCTTAGTTAGTGTGATTCTGTCCTTTGTTTTTTAGTGATCTAGATGTGGCTCTCATAGGTTTTTCCATCTTTTGATTTTGACAACACCTCATCTTTTTGCTTTGTTTGTTTCCTTCTGCTATACTATTTCCTGCTTCTCTGTTTTTGAATATGCATAATTTTCAGGACAGAACGGTTTCCCAGCAATTTATATCTGTAGTTAAAAAGTGGTTCACATTATTTTACTCAGTTCAGTGGAAACCAGTAAAGATTTTTGAATCTCTTTTCACCCAATAAATTTTACAGTGAATATAATGTGGATATAGATCCATGCCACTAAGTAGCATCTTTCTAAACTGAAAACCATCTAATCAGAGGTAGTGCCAGGGTTTCAATATTACAAAGAACAGTTCTTATAAACTCAGGTCATTGTCCTAAGGGTTCATGGTAGTTTAAAGTAATAGTTTTTGCTTAATTATAATGATCCTTTCATGAACAGAATCTCATTTGTGTTGGTAGTCAAACGTTGATTTTAATTTGGAAAGTTCATTGCAAATAAGTTGTGTTCTCTTGATTTGGGTAATTATACTCACTTAGTACATTAACGGCAAGGACTGCTCAGGCTTTTTAAAAGCCTTCGAGCTCTCTGTAGAACATTATTGAAAGGAGTGGAGAGTATGCAATTCTCTTTGATCACTTTAATGAACCTCAGTGTTTTTATTGTCTATTCACTTATATGCAAAATGTAGTGCAACTGTGTATTAGCTACTAATTAGAGTTTTATTCAAGAAAAACTAACATAAAAGCAACTTATGTCATAATTAAGATTTTGAAAAATATTGTTTCTAATGATTATCAAAGAGCAAGACAAATGCTTTTTAATTACTTCTAAATGCATATGCCTTATTGCAGAGCTTTTGCTCTTGGTTTTTTGGGTTTTTTTATAAGGACTTAAGTTTTGTCAAAAGGCAAGGTAGAGCAAAGCCATTGTCACAACCTCTGCCAGCTCATGGGCAGCAACAGAGAGGGGAAAACACTGTGAGAACAACATGAAATTTTTATGTCCTTGTTGGTCTCAGTTGCAAAATTTACATTTACATTTCCTTCAGTGAATGTAGCAGCATTCTAATAAACCTCTCAGGCAATGAATGGCCAGTGGATACAAGGACCACAGCTATTGAACCATGTTATACTTAGATGGATCAGATTTAGACAATCCTTTACCAGTTTTATTTTGTATATTCATGAGACATGACATTGTAATATACTTGAGATAAAATGCTCTCATTGTAGTTCTGTTGCCAGTGCAGGTCCTTTATTTCCAGCAACAATTCAAGAGAGAGTGTAGGGAAGGAGATAGTACTGTATTAGCTAAACAGTTTGTGGTGCAGTTCTGTATCTGAAAAATAGTAAAATAATGTAACAAACATGTCTCTGACACAACCAAATATTGAGGAGGTGTGGGAAAAATAAACTTCCATCCAAAAAATAAAGAGCCAGAGGCATGGTTAAAAAACATATATACAAGACAAAAGTATGTGAAATAGCTTCTTAAGCAGGTAATTTTGCACATAAGTACCACACCTGTTTGGAAATTGTAAGAAATAAGAAGAAAGGCCATAGGAATTGACTTTATAAATTAGAAAAATAACGTGGAGGAAACCTAAATATTGCCCAAGCTTTAGCTAGAATAAAGGCATGGAACAGAGAACAGAATTTTTAGATGACTAATAAATCTTACTTTACAGCTTATACTGGACTTCAATTAGAAATAAATGTGTATTTCTAGATATTTTAAAACAAAATATGAAGTTTCCCTTTTAAGAGATCTGTTCCCATTCCCATTCCTATCAGAATGGGATTTTTTATATGTTTAGAAATTAGTAGTGTATAGTAACTAAGCTTTGGTTCTTAGAAGAAGCTGTTTGACAACTGGAGGGAAAAATTGAGAGTGATACTTAAGTGATCTCAGAAACAGGAGAAAGATGAGAAATTAAGGTTAATTTTCCACTTTATATAGCTCTATCTTTTCATCACTGCATCCAGATCCTTAATGCTATTCAGCCCTTTTAAAGAGCCTTTCATTCTAATATAGGCAATAGCATTACTGATTCTATCTGATAACAACCTACATGGTACCGAGATCCTCCAACCAAAGGTGCAAAATGAAATAAAATTATTTTCTTCAAACACTAAATCTGAAAGGAGATAATGCCATTCAGATTAGTAATAATTTCTACCCAGACTTCCCTTAGACTTTAGACTGAAGCATGCAGTGCTACTTCCCAGCTTCCTGCAGCTAGCAGTGCAGCAGATGCAGGGACATGAGAAAGCCAAACATTGTCAGCTGAGTTGCTGTGTCCCACCACCAATGTATTTTTCAGTAACCTAAAATAAAGCATATGAGTGTTAAAGATATGTGATCCCTTCATGTATTGCTTATTGATGTATTTCTGTTTCATGCTTATCTACTGATTATTTCCATGCTTGCTTTGGCAAGTGATCTGAACAAGCTGAGGGCACAGATTTTAGTTACATGTGTTACTCTGAGAAGCAGTCTTTTTAGTCTTTCCACTAACAGTAGTAGGAATAGTGTTGTAGTAGGAATAATGTTCCAACTTAACTTTGGTCAAGCAAAAACCTCTAATAAAGTTCTATTAATGTTCTATGACTTTAGCAGGCACACTTTTTTTTCATTTTCACATATGCAGCAACTTTGCCTAACTGAAGGCATCACTTCATTAACTGATGTCATGTCAGCAATTGTACCTGAAGGTTTTTGAAAGAGGGCATTAGATGGGTGTTAGAAGTGACACTTTGCTCTCATTAGCCCTATGAGACTGCTGAATCGCAGAACAGATTGTCTGCTGGTCAAGCTCTTACCCCATAACCTTGAATTAGGGCCAAATGATCATACATTTATAGATTTTTATGTTGCCTCTTTTGGTCCCTCTACTAGCTCCCCTATATGAAAACAGAAGTTGCAGAGAAATCTGATCCTTTCATCACTACATCTTTCTGTTCACATACAAAGGTCACTGTAATCAAGATTTTCTTCATCTCCATCCTACATCACCCATTCCTACAAATATTTGTGCAATGGTGTACTGTCCACTCAGGGTCTGAGCAATATCTCGTCCTTGCCCCTCCCAAAGCTGACACATAAATGTCAAAGGGAAGATGAGAAGCTAGAGGAGGTGGGAGACAGCAGCAGCTGGAGGAGGAAATGAGTTATGTGCCAGAATCAAAGCTAGCTGTACACTAGCTGCACAGCAGCAGCCATGGAGGATCAGAGTGCTTTATCTTCTCTGGCACTTCCAGCTCTCACTTGCTAGCTGCTGTTCCAAATTGCTCCGAGATTCACTGTAAAGTACTGAGGAACCCATAACCAGAGTGCGCATTCAGTTTAGTGCAATCAGGTCTCAGGAGCCACCCCTGCTCTTAGTGCATTGTTGACAAACAAAGTTGTTACTGTATCAGGTCTGGTATTCCAACATGGCATAATTCTGGTATAATGGCATAATAACCTTCAGAAATTAGAAAAGGTAGCAATTATACCCTTAAAAAGTCACTTTTTGAATTAACTAATTAATCACTCATTGCCCATGGCACTAATAAATCATTAGTTGTGTAGTGGCTCATTATAAGGTGCAAATATGTAGAAGGGCTCATTTATGCAACCCCTTGCTGAATGTTGATTAGGTTATTTATAGATAATACCTGCTTGTTATGATCAATTATGACTTACATCTCTGTGAATATGTTTTTTAGTTGAAATATAGCAAGGTAAAGAGCTTATTTAAAGGATCTGTACAGTTAAATATTGTAAAAGAAGCTGCAAATACAATATCTCTTTCAATATTATATCCTCCAGAGAAAGGGATCTTTTGTCTTGCTACATTGAAATCTGTTCCCATTTGCTCTTTAGCTTTGTTTTTCAATTGCTGTTCTGTCTACTTGAGTTACTTATGCTTCCTGAAGGAACTCTACAATGTAAGAACTAAAGTAAAATACATGTTGTAAACAGACTTTAATGCATGAATGCAGTTAAGAAGCACTATTCCAATTTTATACGCTAATGTTCTAAAAGCTTCAAAAATACGATATGAAGTCAAAGTTATTGGATATATTAACCTGTGTTTTGAAAACTGTCTAAATTTAAGAGAGATATAATTACCCAAAGAAAGAGATGGGGAAAAAAATATGATAGCAGAAGTATTATGTGTTAATGTTTGCCAGTTAGAGCCACGGAAGTATTTTTTTAATTGTTCTTTTTTTATTTTTGCCTCAGGAACAGAATTTACAACTAAAGAATTTAAAACATGCATTTCTCTCTAAAATGAACATAAGTAAAATGTAAAAAACACCTCCATTCTTCTTTACTTTAAAAAGCCTGCAGTAGATTTCATCCAAATACACATGCACAGAAATCCCCCATCCCAATGAATTAAATCATCTCTAAGGGCAGCATTTTGCACCTCTAGATTAGCTGCTACATCTTCAGCCAAAATCCCAGTCCTGTTAGCTAGTTGCAGTGGAAAACCCTGTTTGATATATCCCAGCCTCTTGTGGTTGACTGACTTCCACGCTCTTTCAGTCTTCTCTGTGCTTAGATCAGAACTGTGCTATCTTAAGAAATTTGAGCCTCATTAGAGTTGTTTGGGACTTCCTAATATGAGTCTGTCCTACAAAGGAGAGGAGGAGTTTATGGTATCCCTCCTGAAGAGGCTAGAAGATAATGCATAGCTGAGAAAAGAATTCCCAGATACAGTAGGAGAGTGTGTTAGCTTTGGGTGTTTGCTGTCCTAGGGGAGGTTTGCCACGATGATATATAACTATGTAAAAACAGGTTATGTTCTTAAATACAGCTGAAAGACACTGAGGGTTCTTTTCCCTTTCCCACCTAAGTGGGGGATAGCACCTCTGGAAATAAGGAACAGGACGAGTTGCTTTTTTTCCAGAAGTGCAATGTCCCACCAGGGATACCCTGGAGAAATCACTCTTGAAGGGTGAAAATTACCATAGCAAGGAACACCGAGTCACCCAAATAGTTCTAAAAGGCTCGGTGAGCCAGACAAGTACTGTAGAAGAGTAAATCCTGCTCTGGTAGCTACATTCTCTCTCCTCAAAGTAGTGAGGGAACAAACTGCCATTCATAACATCAGCATTACTTTACAGGAAGTTCCTATATACCCTGTGACTCTGGTAATACACATTCATGACAGCTGTTGACATCTTCCTTCAATGGTCACATAGGGTAAAAGGCCTCATTTTCTGTGAATCAATATCCTACTCTTTATTTAGAGGTGTCAAAACCCTCCATGCCATAGAGGAATTGGCTGGAAATGCTACCAAGAGGTTGCTGCAGCTGAGGTCCAGTAAGGTATTAAAGACATGTTTAAACCTACCAGTGAATTTAATCATGACAATTAATCACAAGCTTATGATATACAAATGTTAAAATTACTGCTGTATCAGAACCTGAGATTGTTTCTGGGTTATGTCAAAGAAGTTTTGTTTTGATAATTATGCAGTGGTCAGCCTCAAACTCTCACGTGTAGAAATGCTTCTGTGAGCATTTTTATATGAGTTAATAAAAGAATGAAAATTCAATGGACAGTATATAAAATAACTAAATCAAAAGCACTATTTAAAAATCAAGGAAAAATATTTCCTACTTCTGTTAAATTAAACTCAGTTGGAACCTATTCAGTCACCTTCATAACTATTTAAAATGATGATTGTGCAATACTTATATGATCAAAGTTAATGTAATATTTATGCAATCAAAGTTAATGTTAAGATATCTAACGATTTCACAAGATGAACTGTGAATATAAATGACAAATTAACATAATTATTAAAGATCATAATATTTGCGTGGAGAAAAAAATGTTTTTTCAATAGTAATAGTTTGTCTCATTATCTCTAAGAGGATTCCATGTCTTATTTATTTTGTGAGAAAGCTTCCATATGTCAGGGTATGATCTGACTTTTTTGACTGGTTTTTTTTGGAAATGGGAGCATTAAGAATGGGGTGCATTTATTTTTAACAGAATAATATTTAAATGCATGAACAATTTTTTCTTCAGTAGTTCCTTCTCAAATCTTGAGTCCAATGCGCCTTGGTCATTAAACTGAACAGGAACACTTAATTGTCCTCTTGCCTTTAAGTTTATATTCTATTGATGCATTTTATGGGGTTGCCTTGTCTCAGTGAAAGAAATGGAATCAAAAAGCCTGAGGGAGCTGTATGCAACTTCCCCAGAGCCAAGGTCCATGGTGGATCTTCCTCTCCCTGTGCTCTGGGTAGACTCTTGCTCAGCTCCTGGAGACAGCGACCATCAGGGAGGGCTGTGCTCCTCCTATCAGGGCTGGGCGTGAAGGCCCCCTGTCACTTAGGAAACAGTGAAGAGATGTCATTGTGCCCAGCTTGCCATGCCTGCAGAAAAGGAGAGGCGTTATTTCTGTTATTCTCTCCTCTTGCACTCACATGGCAAGGAAATATAATCAGGCTTTGCTCAGTTTTCAAATACAAGTGGGGAAGAAGCCACAAAAGTGAAATCTCACTGAATGCTAAACTCTGCAAAGGTTTTGTATTCCAAACTTGTATGTGAGGTTTAGATTATCGAAAAAATAAGGGTTTGTTTTCCTTTGTAAGAAGATCAGAGACTGTTTATCCATTCTCAGTTAGTGACTATAGAAGAACACTTTAATTTTTCCTAATTATTTCTATTAATTATGCTCTAGCTTATTTTAATTGCCATTTGTATTTGTCTGAAAAGCCTATTTCTTAAACATTTCAGATATCCTCCACCTGTACTAGAATTATTTAGATCTAAGGTCTCTCAAAACCTCACCAAATATGAAAGAGATGTTTGCCTGAGTTTTGGGGGCTTAACCATTCAGTACAACAAGTGGCTTTGCTCAGGATTCCATGTCACAGACAGAAACAATTATTAGCTGTGAATATTTTTAATCAAGATTTGTGCAGAAGAGAGATGGCCTTGGGGCTAGAATAAGTGACATGGGCTTTGAATTTTATGTTTACTTAATGAATTCTTACACAGTTTAGTTTCCATGAAGGTGGACTTATAATGTTCACATATTTTAAGATACTTGGTAAAGGTAAAGGTAAAATGGGCTTCTTAAATTCTATGGAGTTGGTAGATGTGGTTTATACGTCTACATAACCGTGTAGACAGATACAACATAGTGTTTTCTACTCATTTGTACCAATAATACTACCAGCAAACCTTCAGTACATGCATTTGTAATGCTACTTATTTATATTACAATATTATGGTGGCATCAACTCTACTGTGCTCAGACAAAAAAAAATAACAAGAGGCTGTTCCATAACTGTATAATTTATGAATACAATAGTTATTTCAGGAGATTATCTTTGTCCTCATGCAAATTATTTATTTTGTGCCTACTTATAGGGTAACCTTTGAAATTAAATTGAAATTATGGAATGTCTTACAGCCTGACTGTCATGTACCAGCTGTCTCAGTCAGCTGGCTCATCAGTCAATACAGACTGCAAATCACAACTATATTTGATCTTGACTGGGAGGCTATTTTGGGAATTGTGCCAGTCAACACTGAACAAGTTGTACTGAAGAGATCATACCCTTTGTAACTGGTGAAGTGAAGAACTCAGAAATAATCTCAGCTACACAATGATTACTTCTGGGGAAAAAAAAAAAAAAAAAAAAAGTGGCAGCCAAAAGGATTTTAAGGAAATTCTGCAACCTGGTTTCTTCTCCAAACATTCTGTCTTCCTGCTTTTCCTTTTCCCTCCCCCTCCCAATTTTTTTCTTTCTTCCTCTAAAAAAATTATTGCCTTTCCCAACTGTTTTAAAACGCTTGCTGGGCAGCCACTGTCCTGGATCATGCCCACTGGACATTGCTCTAGCTTTCTAGCTTGTCTCCTTCCTTTTTAGCCAAAGATCTTTGGAAATAAAATATTTAATTATTGTTTCACATCACTATAGGATTTTCATATCACATTGGAAGCTTTGAGAGCTTTAGTATTGCTTTTTTCTTTTGACTAATTTACTAAGCACACACTAAACTCCATTCAAGTGTGGATCTCTGTCAAGGTCTGTTACCCTAAACTATCTGATTTTTACTGGAGGAAATGTTTGGGGGGAACTTCTTTTCAAATGAAAATGTAAATTATGCATTTTTTTTCTACATATACACACACCCATTCAATGGTTCCATTTATGCCTCTGTGGCTAAAACACCCTTTTTATATAGCCTTGGAAATGACAATGTCACTTACCCTATTATACTGGGCCACTGTTGCTGAGCCACTTTATTGACCTCCATAAACATTGCAAATGTCTCTGTGGCTTTAGGAGCGTTCAGATGCACAGAGTCACCCATACACATATATCCCCAGCTAGTTCCCTCATGCTTTCAGCAGACTTTTCCAATATGCACTTTCATGATTTCATCCATAACCTAAAGGTACATCCCATAAGTACATGCTAACCTGCCTCACTGTTTTCCTTCAAATCACAAATTCTGCCTTTCTTTTCTGCAATGCTTACACAACCCCTGACAAAACTGTTGTCACTCACACTGACTAATGCTACCTCGGTGTGCCTTTGCAGGCTCTGTCTGCCTGCACTTGCCAATGAGCTGTCTTAAATCTAAATTGCCTGCTGCTGTTCTTGTATTTGCACAGTCCCTCTTGCAGTGCACACAGGAACTCTGCCTGTGCTGCTTTAAGGTTTTATACCTACAATAAACAACAATAATAACTGAAAAGTACCTAGTACTGAGATTATCTTGCTAATAAAGGAAACAGAGGGGGGTATGTTTTGAACAACACTGTTTTCATCTTAAATGCTATGATAGTTCTTCCTTTTCTAGGCTTGTCTGAAGCAAATCTGATTTTACGTTGAAACAAATTATTTCTTTTTCTTCAGAAGTTTGTTTATAGATAGGATTTACCACAAAAATGTCTTTACTTAAATACTTGTAGATTTTAATTCAAAACTTAGTGTAGTGTTTTGGGAGGAGTGAAATATACCATAATGGTCTTTGATCTGTTTTCTCTGGAAGCAAAAGAGGAGGAAAGGGGTAGAGCAGTATTCACTGAGGAGGTGTGCATCTTCCTCATTTCAAAAATATCATGCACTGAATCTCTGCTCCACATCTCTCTCTGAAAGCTGCTTGTTCGTGGCACTTACCCAAGCTGCTTTCCTCACTGCTGAACTTGAAATGCTCTCTCACCTTGGCATGGTTTCAACTATGTCGGTTAAATCAGAAAGAGGGAGAGTCAGGCCAACAACAAAAACACCTTTCCTGGAGAGATGTGATGTTGACCCAGAAATAACACTGAGCAGCCAGAACATCATTGCTACATTCAATTCAGTTTTAATAGAGGAGAATGATGTAGTGATATCTGTGCACATTCTGTCATTGTTGTGTCTCCTGCTGTCACGGTGTGGGCTTACTAGAAGATTTAAACAACGAAAAGGAAAAATAATGTGCAGCATATTAAGTGTTCTGCTTGCTACTCTGAAAAATAATATAGTGCAACATTTAATCACTGACAAGCATCATTCTTTTATTATTAATAATCCATATGGAAAGTAGATTGCTTACAGTAGACTTATTTGAACTATGTATTTTAATACATTTGGGTATACTAATAACAATAATGCTTTGCTCTGCAAAAATGCAAATACCGAAACACATTATAGTCAAGGTTTTTATAGCAAAGGTTCAAATACATTCAGAAAGTAAAGGCCATGCCTTTATATTGAGGATTTACTTAAACAAAATTCTTCAAGTTGGCAACAAGTTTCTTTTGCACATTATTTTTTTTTTACATTACTATTGTCAGAGTTGTGTGAGGTGTCAACAGGCTTTTCATCATAACTATTCTGTATGAAATATACACAAGAATTGCTCCAAATCCTAAATGTAGTAAATATAAATGAGGTAAGAAAATTACTCAGTTAGCAAAGACCCATTTTGTTCCTTTGGATCCAAGTGGTATTGGATAGCATTTCAAAAGCATTCATCTTTGGCCTAACTTTATTTTCAGTGGTATCAGCTCAACTGATCACCCTACCCAAGGTACAAATGAAGAAGAAAAATCACCAATTCAAAACTCAACACAATTGAATTGGCTGTTTTGGTATTTGCATCTTGTAAAAAGCCATCAGCTCAAATTTTTATGCTAATCAAAATATGCATTTTCCATTTGTTAAATTATTAACCTACACAAAACTTACATTAAGTCATTGAAAATTTACGGGTTGAGTATCTGTGTTGTCAGCAGTTAATGTAGAAAAAGAGAAAACCATTAAGTTCATATAGAAGTCTGAGTGCAAATCATTTCTGTAAATATGTAATGGAATATTCTTGTTCTTCTCAGTCAATGACCAGAAATGGCAAATGTCAAATGCCAAGTCCTTCCAAAATATGGTGGTTGATTCTCTGTTATTCACAGACTGTCTGACACAGTTAAGATATAGTTGACAATGTTTGTGTGTTTACGTCATGAACACGTAGTTTTTCATTTTCATGTACGCAGCGGGAAAAGGAGTTTCTTTAATTTTCTAAGCCAAAGTTCCATCTTTGATGGGAAGAGTAACACATTGTGTAATTGCAATGTGTATAAATTGATAAACATGTTGCTTTGGGATTTTCATATCACCAGTTAAAATGAAGTGTGTGCCTGTTCTGTATGTTCATGAAATTTAATTTCAACCTGAACAGTAAGAATATATTTAATAGTCTGCTTCAATCATTCTGTGTCATTATGTATTACTAAAGATTTCAGAATTTGTCAAATACATTCATTAAACATGACACTTGCAAGGACGGAGTAGGGTTTTTCTTGTACTAGATCTCCATTGGGAACAGCATATTTCATGGTGAATTTTTCTGGATGAAGTGATAGCAGTGTTGAGCTATTTTAAAATATATTTCCCATTTTTCTACAGTGCTTATAATGATTGGAGACTAATGCAAATGTCACTCCCTATAAAACTGAACTTTTAATGAGAGGAAATTAACTGATTCAGTATTGTTAGTAATATAATTTTAAAAGTCTTTAAGATATTGATTCAAAAAGTCTTCCATTAAGAGTCTATCTAACATACATAGCTCTAATTTTACTACATGAGATTTCTAAATTGTCCAAGTTTGCTCTCTAGAATATTAAGTATTTCACCTTCTTTGAGAAAAAAAAAAAAACAAAAAAGACAAAAAGGACATGTTTATATAGGCTACATTTACAGTATTTGACTTTGCCTCTGTCAAAGTATATATGTTTATCATACATAGTGTATAATGAAAGTGAATATTAATATATATATTTTTAAGCTATGCGTATGTTGTACTAAGTCCAATTAGTGAACTGCAAAATATATTCACTGATCAGTTTTTTCCTGTAGTACTAGAGTATTCACAGTGCACAAATGCAGTGAAAGCTTGTTGCATAATAATTAAGTTCATCATTTCAAAAATCACACCAAGTGGGGAGGGAAGACATACTCAGGTGGCTTCATGATGTTCTGTATTGGTTCTGTGTAACAATAGTATTTGGGGTATACAGCCTTCAAAAGATTGATTTGGCATCGTTGGCTGTCATACTATGTATTGCCACTTTTGTTTTCAGACCTTATCTGAGAGAAGGAAGATAAATGAGACAAATAAGCATGAATGATGAGAGAAGAAAATTCCACAGGAATACTTCCAGCAGATGACATACTGTCCTTAGAACTTGTGTTTAACTACCAGGCTAGGTTTGTGCACAGACTGCATCTGTTTGGCGGCCCAAAAATCTCAACACTTACTGATGATCATACCGATTCTCCCTGGTAATCAATATACCATTGAGAAATAACAGCCTAGCAAGGGAACGTGACGGTTAGTACCAATTTATGGCTGTTTCAGAATGTGAATCCTTCTATAATAGCTGTTAATTTGGGTATCTGGAGACCAAGAATGATGTTTAGGAAAACACACTAAGTTTTTATGGCTTTTCCTATAGTACAGGCATCTCATAATTGTACAGGAAGAAAAAACCTCTAATTATTATTAACTAATGATAAGAACTAATCAAGTAATATATTAATTAGTTTCATTCCATTTCCCATGGTAATATCTCCAGCTCATTTATATTTGATTTACATGAAGTATAAATGAACCTTAAGGGCTGTATTAATTAAATAATTGAGGAACTTGAAAAAATCAGAAACAACGAAACTACATTATGATTACCAGTAAGAAGTTACTTCTCAGTCTATTTCTAATTCGTCTCATAATATTAAGTTTCTGTACATTTGAGGCTAGGACACTAAAATGACAGTTATGCAAAATTCAAAAACTCTCCTGTGATCTAATTTCTGAATTATTTTGAATCCTACCAAAGAAGTTTTGCAGAACCTTCAGTTCCGGTGCTGGATACATTTTTCAATTACTAAACATCTTGTTCCTAATCCCCAGTGATATTTATACACTGGAAATTCCCCCTGGTTCTTCTACCAGCATGATGCCATCAGAAGGATGGTCATACTGTCTTCCCCTCCCAAGCCCTTCTCATACATAGAATATCCATCTAGTAACTGGGATATCTTGCCTCTAATCTTTGCTTAGCCCAGACAGGGAGAAGACCCAAACCATATTGCCCCACATCTAAGGTAATCTTTACCCACTGGACAAAAAGGCAATAGGAGCTGGCACACTTCCAGTATTACTTCAAAATGCTATACATTTTATAATTAAATAGATTTTTGCAGTATCTTGAGAATTATCTAAAGCAGCAACAATTCCAAGTGAGAGATAACCTAGTCTGTATTTCCACTGGGGCTGATGCCAATTTGGCACTAAAACCACAAGACATGTAGAGCCAGCCACAGAAATGTGGGTTCTTGAGAGTTTTACCAGTAGATATTTAAGTGCCAGAGCTAGAGAAGTGTTTTTAAGGTACACTCTTTGTGCTTGGTTGTCAAAATGACATTTGGGATCTAAACTGCTGTGCAAATCCTAACCTTATAGCTCTAATCTTAAACTGAATCCATTTTTCCATGTCACTGTAAGCTGATTCCTTAGGTTTACAAAGAGCTGATAAAGGAAGCAACTGCAGTGTCAATATATGAAAGCCTTGTTTGTTCTCTTTAAACTGTTAAAAATCTCCCTATGACAAAAGAAATTGTCAAACTCAATTAGCACTGCTTATTTTCTCTTTTTAAACCACCATGCCTGCTCCCTCTGGATTTAGGTGTTTGCAATAGGGATACACATAGGAAATTGCTCTGTTTAATGAATTCCTCTGTAGTGCTGTGTACAATTCATTTCTCACTGGAATGAAACAAGACTCCTGGCAGTTACCATCTCAGAAATATAGCAGTTCCATAATATCTCTTCTTGCTTTTGAAAAAGAAGCATCCACAACCAAAGTTCTTGAGGCATTCTTGGAATCAAGATTTTCTGAAAGTTCTTTGTGCTACACTTTTCATCAGCCTTATAAGGTGACTTAAAATGCTTCTGAAAATAAGAGGTGTATCTACGGTCCCACCTGAAATGTTATGAAGTACTTTTATGTAATAAAACTGTTATGAAATACTTCAATGAAATATGAAATATTTTAGAATATTTACATGTTTTAAGGGGAAAAAGACTTAATTGGAATTGTGGGAGGTTTTTTATGTCAACTTTGTAGTGGAAAAAAGTTAGCATTAAGAGAAAGTATGAATAACCAGTGACTTCCTAATATTTTTAAATGTCGCGTAAGGATGTTTAAACTGGAGGAAAAAATGTGCTGAGTTAATGATAGTTTTGACTGGAAGTATGCAGCCACTTATGCCCTAAGCATATGGTGACATATTTCTAGAAGAAACGTTATGCAAACATCGTCTTGTAGAATTGTGTCTGTGTGTATAATATTAAAAATTGCAGACCTGTAACCATTCTGTGGCCCTAAAATTTAAAGGCATGGTGCAGCATGCATTCACATGACTTTTTATTTCCCTTATAGAGTGGTGGGAAGTGTGTGTGGAACACACCATTCCCTGTACTGTGAGCTTTTCATTTGGAAGGCTTGTCCCATATTCTTCTAGTAAAAATAAAAAGAAACATGAGGATTTATGTGTTGGTGTATACATTTTGGGGTTTTTTTCCAAATACACTTCTTCATGTTGTTATGAAGGATCATTTGAGTATTATGAATATAGTAACCCAACCATCAAACCTGCATCATATAACTGAGTGCAGTTTTGAATTAAAGTAAATTCTAATGATTTTTCTGCAGTATAATTGAATTCAGTATAACCTTGACCGGCAACAGCTACATGTTTGCATTGTTCCCCACCAAGTTATTTATGGCAGAAGTGTCATGAGAGGGCTGCAAGCTGCCAAAGTCATGACTTTTTTCATTCATGTCCTGTGCAGTCACTTTTGAGTGTGTCTTTTAAAACTGATGCAATATTTGGAGAGGCTAATTGTCCAGGCATCTTTAGAAGATGTGAAGAGGAAGGCAGAAGTCTCCAACAGCTGGGCCATCTGGTCAAAGATTAGAGACATGCTCATTCTAGCAATGTGAGAGTTTAAATTAAGAATATGAATTAGAACCCCCGATTAGATGGCTGGGCTATCCCGTACAGACCATACGAAGAAAGAGTTGTCACTAAGAGCAGTATGTAACTATAAAGTATTCAGTCAGGATTAGGTTTTGTGTACCTTAAAATGATGTGCATACCCTGCTGTGTCATAATTTGTGAAATACCTTTCTCACAACACGAAGCAGCATTTTCACACATCTTGGAGAATCCTAACCTATTAGAAATAAGTGGTCTCTTGGGTCCCTTAGATTCAAGTTGGTCTTTTACTTGAATATTTAAAGAATTTCACCCCTGCAAAGATATAAATTTCCCAGTCATTCTGATAATATGTTTTTTCTCCTGAAGCAGATAATAGTTGCTGGGTGTATTAATTTTTGCCTCCAATTTTTGAAGATGTATTTGGATGGTTTAAGTGTAAGAAAAAAAACCCAACTGTCTTTGTGGTGAGTTCTTACTCATTTTCCACTGGTATTCAATGCTCAGATTTTTCTACATGCAAATTTTAAACAAAACACTGGATATCTCCTGAAAATTAATTTCAGCTTGTACTATTGGCGGTGTGTTGGCTAGTTTCAATAGTCATATGGTACTGTTTATGTTAAGTGATACAGCCCTCTTGGAATCAGGGAATGTAAAACAGGACTGCATAACTATCAACAGATTTGTTGTCAGAATTTGTGATTACCTCCGAAATTATGCTTAACTAGGAGTAAAATTCAGAATATAAAACCTGCATTAACTTTAGTCACGTAGATGTATTACATAATTAATAATGTGAATATCATCAATGAGTATATTAATAGCCATTTTTTATACAAAATTTAAGCTATGTGATATCATGTCTGGAATATTATGTTTCTAAAACATTACTGTTACTACTTATTATTCAGCATACTTTATTATAAATATTTCATATTTATATATTGTGATTTCTTGTAATTTAATTTTGTAGATAGTAGCTATATCTACTTATTGATACTTACTGAAAATCTCCCTTTTAGAGAGAGTGGTAAAACACAGGGGTTTATAATTCTAAAATTAATTTGAAAAACTTTATACACCCAAAAAAAGTGCTCAGAAGTATGTTCTTAACTAAGAGAGAGATAATGTCAATGGAAGCAAAAGTTGTCCTGTGTTATTCGTCTCCAGCTGCCACATTAATGCTGAGGCAGAGCCAAGACATTTATTTTCAAAGTTGAAAACATTGATCTTATGACAGTGCTCTATTATGATGACTTCATTCCTATTATGTCAAGAAATTGATGAAGAGGTAACCATTTTATCAGATGAACTGCTCTGCAAGAGAGTGACAGATGTTCAGTCTAATAGTATTCATTTGCTTCATCCTAAATTGACCTTATTTATTCAATCAGGTGATAGATTAATTTTCAAGTAAGTCACACTATTTGCAAATGGAACTCTTAATCATAATGGTGAGAGAAAGAAAAATGATTGTTGAATAAGACATGACAATATTGGTCATCTCATTCTTATTATAAAGATATTTGGCCTTATCACTGCAATATAAAAGGAATATTTTAAGGTTTAGGATTCATTTTATGTGTAATGTGTAATTTACATGTCTAACTTCGACAACTGCACTGAATGTATTAATTTTCTGGCATCAGTGGAACAGTCAGAAATATCAGTATGATGATTAGAGAAACAGATTATTTTAGATGAATGATTGGCTTAAATCATTAACTTCCATAACATAACGTTATGACATTATGGAGTCAACAAATAGTTTAATGTTGCAATGTGTTCTAGAGTTTACTAATATGAGACTAAAATCTAGAAGCTGAGGTTATCCATAAAGGCAAAATATACATATACTAATTCACTTCTGTTCTTTATTATTATTACTCTTCTCATTCCTGTGGAAGGCACATGTTTTTAATTGAAGATAGGAGGTTTTTCCAAAGTCCATTTTTTTAGCTTTTCAGTTGTATTCAGATTTAACCTTGAATGTTTTCTTCAAAGCCATGATATGGTGCCCTAGAAGCAGGGGCTGCTTGTTTGCAGTCCCACTGTGACCAAAGGAAAAATACTGGCTCGGTAAGTCCAAATAAAGAGAAAGCTAGTAAAAGTGTTCTCCATCCTGCTCAGGAGAAGTCTATTTCTGCCCATAGATTACTGGGAAAACCTACAGAGTCTGTCTTCTTAAATGAAGCACCTAAAATAGAATTACTTAAGCCTTGGTTTCCACATATTTGAATTGTAGGGTTATTTTCTTCACATTGCCACTTCACTATAAGAGCTTCAGTTCCTACAATGAAATCAGGAATTGGCAGAACCTCCAATAGCCCATACCAGGTTTTAACTTCAGAGGTGATGCTGTTCAGGAAACTTTGTGAAGTATAGCTGTTGCAATATTTTTGTCCTTTTAATCCCTGAGGAGGAAGAGTTAACCTAATACACTGAAACTTTAAAATCACATTACATTGTCAGAAGCACGTTTCTATTTCCTCAAGGCACTCTTACCGAGATGTTAAGTTCACTGTGAAGTTTAACATTTAGCTACTTGTTCCACATGATAAATGGAGATGGAAGTGGTCATCAGGTCCTCAGAAACAGAATATTTGGAAAAGTACATTTCGAGTTCCTTTATTAAGGAGACTAAAGAAAGTAATCAATCTTTTTTCTTCTTGGGTCAGTTAAAGCTATGGATTTTGTGAAGAGTCTGTTTTCCTTTACTTGTATGAGGATACCTTAAATCAATATTTATATTTAAGGACTCTTTTAGTTGCAATTTCTCTCATGCAGGTTTCACTTTGAAAAATGTATTGATTTTGGCTTCTTAGAAAGAAAAGAGTGATTTCAAGAAATAAAAAAGACAGCAAACACAAAGCATGCAAAGTAAAAATAAAAAGCAGTAAAAAAAATCTCCAGAAAAAGGATAGATAAGGTGTTTTTTACACATTGTTTTCTATGAAGAAAAATTAATATGAGTTTAAGTAACTTCACAATGCAGGAAAAAAAATCCAAAACAGCACTTATACAAAGAACATTAAGGCATAGAAACATGTAGCACTTTTTGTGATATTGCTATGGTTTTTGAGTACCATTTTAATGTAGTTAAAAGTGAACAGTGTGAAACCTTGTTTCCTTAGACCTCAAGCAGAGTTTAGTTACTTTAGTTTTCTAAAGCCTGAATTTAAAGACTGATCACAAGGCAAAGATGTTTTGTTGGAAACAAAAGTCTTTGGCAATTCAAATAACAAGACAAAAAGCTTCAAAATGGAAGCTTTAATTCCCTTAAAAATTTAGGGATCCCTGCATCTAAAAACTGAGATGAGCCTTCCATATTCTCCCTGCAGCAAAAATTGAGGCAGCCTCTGGAAGCCACTGGAAGCACAGATCATCTGAAAGGCCTTCTGTTCCTTAAGTCTCCTGCTGTTTTCTGTCTGTTGACTCATCCTCCCCCTGTGGGCAGCTGTGGGACACCTGTGACCTGCTGTATTTAACTCCACTTCATCCCTCTGCTGGTGCTACAAGGTGGACTTTGCTTCACTTAACACCTTTGTCTCTACACATCGCAAGTGTAGTGTAGTAGCTATAGTAGCTGTAGTACAACAATTACTGAACTCGGGGTTTCTTTACAGTCACTGAAGAGAAATGGGAACTTGCAGCTTTGCTCACAGAGCATTCTCCACTTTTTATCACGTTAAGATCCATTTAGTATTATTTCAGTAAGGTAAAGATTACACAAGCCCACTCATGCAATCCTAACTAAAAAAAGCACATTAACTACAGTCTGTATTTCTCAAAGTTAAAGTCCATTTGAATATCATCTATTTGACATAGTAATCTGGAGATTAGCAGTAATTTGATCACAAGAAAATGTTTCAGTCCCTACAAGAAAAACAGTTTTTAAAAATGTTTTTTTGAAAAAGCCCAAATAAAAACCACTGTAGATATGAGACTGCTGTGAAAATGGACACTGCACTATGTAATCCAGATCTAAGGAAAAAAAACAGTGCTAGAGTAAAAGGGAAAATTAAGGTGAAAAAACTACTATGCATTAGGTTTAAATTAATTTTTCATAGCACATGATTAGACTTGAATATCTGATCTCCTTCTATTAGGAAAATGAGGATGTGATTGATGGAAGGCGAACATTTTAATATACACCCCCAGATCTTGGCTAGATACTTTTCTGGGTTCTCAAAATTATCTTCTGCCCCAAAGCATGTTCATAAATGATTCAATGTTGATATAAAAATGGCTGATTTCCACAGAGGCCCAGGAATGACGTTTTATTACATAAAACTCGTAACAGATTAATAAATCTGAAGAATTTAGGTCTTCTTCATTCTAAAATGAACACTGAAATGCTTGCTAACCTTGCACAGACAATGGAAATTATTCAGGTTTTAAATTATTGTATGTTTATCACAAAGCTTCATCAGCTTATCAGTTGAACCTCAAGTAGTTAATAGGAAATAATTTGTTGATAATCACAGGTACAGAACAATATCTGAACACACTTGGAGAACCATCATGTAAAAACTTGAAGGAAATATTTCTTATTATTGTGAATGTAGCAGTATTTAAAATAGTTTTCAGTCCTTTAATGGCAAAGGAGTCCTGGAACTTTATTTGTTTCATCTTTTCCAGACTTTTTTTAACTGCTTACATGTTAGTATTAATAGCTCTCTCCCTAGTTACTTTGGATGAAGATCTAGTGAACACTGTCCACCAGGGCTCATGTCATCCCCTTACTTTCTCTACATCAGTGCCTTTTCTTTATATTTCAGGTGTTTGTCTTTCCTGGTGTATCCAAAATTGCAGGGAGCAGTTTTAAATTGGCAGCATGCTGTTAACTGAAGGGTATAGCAAATGTTTGTAAATTACATGGATTTGTACAATGTACACTACAGAGCTTTTAGCAAACTAACTATGGAGTTCCAGAAAATAATCTGAATTCCAGAGTTCTATCACAACATGCACTATTGAGGTCAAGGAGAATTGTATCCTAGGATCAGGAAGAAACTGCAGACTAAACTCCATTTTTTTACACAGTCAATACAATATCACTGATGTCAAAGTGATTTTCAAAGGCAGTTAAAAAAAACCCTTGACTTTCTAATAAGTTCATAAAGAATAAGGGAAGGAACTACCAGTTGAATAGGAGAGAAACACCCTATTGGAAGAAAAAGAAGCGCAGTGTAAGAAAATTGCAAAGGGAAAGAGTAAAAATAAAAAAAAAAAAAGAAAATCATAATATGGATGCTAGAGAAGAATAGGGAAAGGTAAAAGATGGGAATTAACAGAAAACAAAAGCAAAATTAATAACAAAACCAGACGTGGAAAATGCATCCTATCAACAAGAACCTTTTTTATTTCTCCAGTCGTTGTATCTGCATACACCTATATCTTGTATCATACATAGCATTACTTTATCTTAGACCTCTCTCTGCTGTTTAATTATAATCTCAGTAGTATCTCTTCATAGGATCCAAGCTAGTAGAGTTAGTTCTCTCTTTGCAGCACAGATTAAACCTCTGTCAATATCTAGTGTCAAAAAAATTAGATTTCTGCTTTCCAAAATGATTTTTCAACTACTTCCCCAGCATTACAAGTTGTCCAATCTGTTCAGAGGCCATCCTCACTGAGAGACACCATCCCAGCATTGACAATCAAAACTCAGTGGCCACTGAGATAGTTAAAATTCATGGAATAGGATAGCACATCAAATAATTTTGAAAGTGCTGTAGAAATATAATCCAGTTTGCATGGTTCACTTCCTTGTGAACAGAAAAGGCCAGAAGTGAGTAATCCATACTATTCACAATGACTCTGATAAAACCTTTGCATGCTACTATACTCATCAATAGTCTCTATGTCATAGCAAAAAAATAATTTTTTTCAAAGGTATTAGACTTTTATTTTACTGTGTCTATTTTTGTATTATTACATTTGCCAGGAGTGGTCCAGACCTACTGTGAAGAACCTGTGGGTAATATTAAAACCTTTAAAAAATGTCTAAAGAGCTCTCATGCACACAAAGATGCAACCATTATTAAAATTTAAAAAAAAAAATTTTGAAAATAAATCCTATTTCAAACTTTTTCTGTCTGAAATCTGTCACACCTTCTGTTAGATCTTATTAAAGAGCATATTATATTTATTGTGCTTCCATAGAAAGTTTTAAATACACTTTCCTGTGTCTTATGATTCATATATATTAGGAAACCTTAAAATCCATCCAGCCACTTGTCTGTGAGGCTGCAGGTATTGTGAGGGGCAAAACTGACTTTGTCTCAGCTGCTCACCTAAACTCTTGCTGTAGTCAAATTGAGAAAGAGGTATCTTTCAATCATGATACTTCTCATCCTAAAGAGATGATGTATCTCCTCCAAAATAGGTGAGACAAATTGTATCTGAAGAGTGTCTGTTTCTTGACTATAAAGAGTGACTTTCCTTGACTATAAAAAGAACCTAGCATGGCTAGTTCTGGTGCAGACATCCACGCTCCAGATGCAATGAATTTCATCACGTGTCACTATCTGCAACTGGCTTATTAATATTATTATTGTTGTTATTATTATTTACATAATATAACTTGGAGCCCCACTGTACTGGTATGCAAAGAAACAGTATCTGACAGTATCTGACTCAGAGAACAGATGAGAAAGAAAAATAGTAAGTTCTCATATTACTGGTAGGTGACTAAGACACAGAGTAACTAAACTCTTTCTCAGTTAAGTTTCTTTTATGTAGCTGAACAGCATTTAATGCAGTGTGGCCCGCTGACTGCAGTTTTTCGGTGTCAGGGCACTGCTGATTAAAGCAATGAAATTTAGAAAAGGCCCGGAGGGAATCTGCAAAAGACCCAATGACTGAACCCTTCTTTCCTAAGCCTAATCCAGTACTTAATCACAAATCTCTTTCCCCAGGTATTTTTTTCTACTACAACTAATGAATTTCTAAGTGCTTGACTGATTCCTACAATAAACCACACATTCATATTGCAAATGTAGTTGAGGACCAATGTGTTAAAGTGTTGTCTGGGGAAAGAGAAATTGTCCCTGATATTTTTCCATAGAAAAAGAGGATTTTGTTACCCTACTTTTCAGATCACCAATCTTACCAAAATTTATATAATATTTACTTGCCATTTAATTTAATTTGAAATTATTTCCATTTAAAAAAAAATCAATCTGTATTCAAAAGTAAGAATAGTTATTTTAGAATATAAAGAGAATTTGCAAATAATTCAGCATGGTAATAGTTGATATTAACTGAATAACAGAAAAGAATGAGTACTTGCAGCTCTGGACTTCTATTCTTCATTTATGTCATAAATGATCTGTAATTATTCTCTCTAAAATATATCTGTAATTTTCTCGTTATTGCATCCTATTTATAAACCACATTCAACCACTAGTAATATTCCCTTTCTTTGAAAATAATCTAATTTTACA
Source organism: Myiozetetes cayanensis (assembly GCF_022539395.1). NCBI lineage: Eukaryota > Metazoa > Chordata > Aves > Passeriformes > Tyrannidae > Myiozetetes > Myiozetetes cayanensis. The sequence goes on along the minus strand of NW_026087521.1, from coordinate 23,130,461 downwards.
GACCACACCTTTTCATAATTTAATAACGTTCTTCAAGTTTTCAACTGCAGGTCTGCATAATCCTCCCTAAAGCATCTCGGAAGTAACAGGCTAATTATTTGGAAATTAATTCTATAGGATTAGATTAAGAAAGAATGCTATTTCATTCACCTTTCTGAAAAGCTGACCCTGAATCAAGAGAGAATAAAGGGGACTCAAAATTGCAAAAGAACCAATGTGGAGTTTTTTCTCCTAGTTGGTTTGGATGTAGTTGGGTGATGGTGAGAAAGAGTCTGGGATGGTGAAAGGCAGAGATGGAAAGACAGGAACAGTTTTCACAAGATCAAGACAAGGCATCCAGTTATAAAACACCATGCCACAAGAACTCAAGTCTTTGTCTCTTTAGCGAAAGTAATAATTTAGCTGGAGGGGAGTTTTATAGCAATTTTTCTTTCTAACTAATATATCAGGTTTCCTTGGCACACTCACATTAAGTTCCCATTGTAGTGGTTTGGCATTAAAAAGAGTAGTGTCATAGCAGTTTTTCCTGAGAAGCATCAAAGAGCAAAAGACACCCTGTATGAGTGAACAGAAGCACATGACAGCAAAACACAATGTAGTATTTTCTGAGAAAATACTGCAAATATTGCCATTTAAAAAGAGGGGAACCCTGACCTGTCTTTAAGTTCAAAGCCAGTTACATGCATTATTACTTTAATATCCAGATGTTTTCCATTTTAATCAGATTTTGGTGTTTTGATGCAATCTCTTTAGTGAAAGTCTGGAGAATTAAAATCTGAAACTGAGATGCTTAAAACCTCAGCCTCCAAGTTACTTGCCTTAAGTTACTTGCCTGGAAACTTATTTTTTCAGATTTTAATTTTGTTTGTTGTGTATCAGAAAAAGAATTTTCTAGTTTCACATCTTTTATACTTGGGGTTTGTAGAAATTCTGAGAACTCAATTTTATAGAGTATTGCTCTACTGAAAAGATGTTGCAATGAATTTTAATAGTAAAATTATTAAATTTTTCTTACATACATATGTTACGAAAAGTATTTCTTTAGCTTCAAAAAAGAACTGCCTGTTGCTCTTAAGGATAGCAATAAAAGACAACCTCTGAAATACACCAAAAGCTATCATGAAAAATTATAAATAAATAAAACTATTTTTCCCCTTCTTTACCCTGTGTATCCAATAAGCTGGTATAAAAATATAGGCTTTGTGATACACCTTGAATCTAATAGTGAACCAAAAAATTTGGAAGTTGAACCCTCTTCGAGGGCAGTTACTCAAGTACAGTGCTTGATAACAGAAGACATCTGCTTTTAAAGTCAGATGGGCTTACAACATTGTTTAAAACTGATTTAGGATTCTGCTTGAAGAAAGGTACTACCCTCAAGTTTGACAAAGAATGAATTTGCAAAGGATCCAGAAAAATGTTTGAAAATTGTAGATACTTGGCTTAGTAAGAAATATCTTATTAGTGAATGAGAGAGGAGACACATTTAAAATTCAAGCTGTGGATGGGTTAGTAAACAATTTTTATTTTATGGCAATTCTAAATCTGTATGTTTTTGGGCTGATTCTTTTTTCTTTTTATGAAGTATCATATTTTCAGTAATAATGTGTGCAGTAGCATAGGACCTTCCATGCAAGAATCCTAAGTATACAACAGATTAATAATGTTACACCTTAATAGTAGAAAACTGACATTTCTGAACAGAAAAGTAGAAATCTAGTAAATTAGAAACATTTGAAATGATTCAACACAGGAATACAGCTCAGAATCTTATACCTGAACCCTTTTGGATTTGAACATAGACAATCATTTTAATTTTCCTTCAGTTTTCTTTGCAGAGATCTAGAAGTTGATTCTTTAAAAATATGTCTAGTGCTAATAATTTCTGAACAATCTTTCTACCTCTTTTTATGGTTTGCTTAGTTTATTATCTTGAAAATTATCCTCAAAGAAAAATGGGATTTATTTAGGGAGCTGAACTTTGTTTAGCAAAATACAACTTTGTACAACATCTCTTCTTTCCGTGCTCTGTATTATAGTGCATTTCCAAAGGATTCTGTATACTTTGTACATTTCCATACTTCAGAATGCAGGCACATAAACAACAGATAATTGTTTTCCTAATGAATATAATAGGTATGGAAATCCCTCTCACTTTTGCTTTATATGTGTCATTAGGGCTGCTAGAAAAACTGACACAGCATTACTCAGTCCCAGTTTCAATGGCAGTGTTATTTTTCTAGTTGTGGATTCTTACAACTCTGGAGCATATAAGAAATATTAATGCTCTCTTGCTGTATGATGCACCATCACACACAGCTTGTAATGTAGTCATGAATGTAGTGCCTAGTACAGCCCTTTCTAATACACAGTAATTAATTTTTCACTTAAATTCAGTTACATTACAGCTACATCACTGCTGTCACTGTTACCTTCTATTGCTTACTTTTTTCCCATTTATCTTAATGACAACCAGGGATCCTTTTGCAGACTTACTGGGCCCTTTGTGATAAGCACAATTTAACATGCTTCTCAACATCATATAAGAACTCCCTTAGTATTTCAGCTACCAGGAAAATATCTGTATATGAGACAAATGTCTACGTTAGCTCTGTAAAAATTAAAAATAAAAAAATAAGTGCAATAAATAAACAATTACAGCATGTGTTTGTGACTTTCCTCCCAGCAAAACATAGCAGAGCCCAAGGTGCATAGTGTTATTAGGTTTTTGAAGGACAGTTCTTGTTCTGTCCTTACTCAAATAACAGCCTTGCATGACAGCAAAACCACAGCAGCCGGTCTGTAAGAAAGAGCTTAATAATGTGTATTGTGCTGTGGTTTCTAATCTGCCATGGCCCAGATTAGTTTTAAGAACATATCAAAGTAAATTACAATAGCAGTCCTAGGAATGGGGTTTTTTACTTGTTTGCACGCTGTTAAAATGTTTTAATAGGTTTCAGAAATCTGTTGACATAAAATAATTCAATTCATTGTGATGCTTCTAACAATAGACTCTGAATTACCTTGTACCTTTCTATACTTAAGCACAGGATATCATATATTGAATACCTAGCATACTTATTTTACAGCTTACTAGGCAAAAACTTTATATTACAGACACATACACATTGCCTGTGCACCTTGGAGAATTGCATGTATTAGGAATGATTAAAGAAAAGTAAATACATATTTTATATTGAAATGTTGAGCAATTGGTGGCAAACTGCAAAATATAAAATAAAACCTATAATGAAACCTCTAGTGTAACTTGCACTTTCTGCTCCACTCAAATTGTACCATAATTTAAACAGAAAACTGGTGCAATGCATTCAGTGGAATTTCCATTAGATTTTTCTGCTGTCACTGGGATTTTTATTTGGTAGCTAACTTCCAAGACAGTGCCTGCTGTAGTGTCCCAAGCTAAGAGCTTTGAAGAGAAGCCCAGCAACAAAAGATTCTCACTTGTACTGCACATATGTGGTAAAAGTAGCATTGGGACTTCCCTAGGCTATAAATATAATGGAAGATGGTTAGGGATGGCAGAAGGCCAGTAAATTTTACTTCCCTAGTCTCAGAGTGCTGGGATGTGCCATGATGATAATTGAACTAGTACTAAAAAGGAACCTTTCAGATTTTCAGTATACCTAAATAGAACTCATTCACATCCAAATTAATAACACCAAGCAAAATACTGATAAGAAAAATGCAAATCCACTGAAGATCTAAGGCTATTTTTGCATTTTTTGAGGTTGGATATTTCTCTTCCAGCAGAATCTGCTGCTAAGGCTGCTTATTTTTAATGCAAAAAATGAGAAAACTTTGGAAAACATGAAAACACAATTCTTCAAAAGCATGCTTATTTTCTCCAGCAAATAAAAAACTATGAGTTGCTCTCACTTTCCTCCAGCCAAAAGCCTGCTGCCCTTTTAACATGGTGCTGTGCATGTTGGTGCATTTGAGTCTGTATGCAAGGTGGGCAGGTCTGACATCAACCTCCCAGGAACAGAGGAGTCATAGAACAGTTTGGATTAGCAAGGATCTTAAAGACCATCTATTTCCTACTCCTCTGCTATGAGCAGAGACACCTTCCACAAGACCAGGTTGCTCAGAGTCGCATCCAACCTGGCCTTAAACACATCCAGTGATGGGGCAGCCACACCTTCCCTGGGCAACCTGTTCCAGTGCCTCACCGCCCTCACAGTAACCAATTTCTTCCTAATATCTAATCTAAATCTACCCTCTTTCAGTTTAAAGCCATTCCAACTTGTCCTATCACTACATGCCCTTGTAAAAAGTCTCTCTCCAGCTTTCTTTTAGGCCCTCTTTAGGTACTAGAAGACTGCTCTAAGGTCTCCCCAGAGCCTTCTCTTTTCTCAGCTGAACAACCCAATTTGTCTTAGCCTATCTTCATAGGAGAAGTGTCCCATCCCTCGGATCATCTTTTTGACCCTCTTCTGAACTTGATCCAACAGGTTCACATCCTTGTTATGTTGTGGGGTCCAGAACTGGACACAGTGCTCCAGGTGAGGTCTTGGTAGGACAGAGTAGAGGGGCAGAATCACCTTCCTCAAACTGCTGGTTCCACTTCTTTTGATATAGCCCAGGACAGAGTTGACCAGCTATGGATATGATTGGCAAGAAGGTAGAAAAGTCATTCTAAGCAGCATTGCAGCTCAGCTGAGAAAGACTCCAGACCTTAGAAATGGAAGAATCCCAGTCAGCTCAAGTCATAATTTCAAAACCTACTCTATTTCTGGAGGGCAGTTTCCAAGGGTGAGTTGAATGGGGGCAACTAACAGCATTACAAACCAGTCAGTCCCACATCTGTCTTCCCAAGATAGACGCAGAAGAATAGAAGGCTGCCAGGACCAGAGCTCACCTGCTCCAGGCTGTGAATAGCTGCAACGCCCATGCTGAAATTTGTGGCTGATTGTGTGGGACACAGCAGTCTGGAGCTTGTTGAACCACACACTGAGCTGAAGGGTTTAATGGATAGCTGGAAAGTTACTTTTCAAGGAAGTTATGGGGGTTAGTATTTAAAAATGGGCAGAGAAGCCTCCTGCACTGAGGGATAAGGACTGTTAGCAGAGGAAGCTGCTATAATTTCCAACTTGAAACTGAACATGGCATCTTTTTTAATAGCTGGAGCATGGGAAGTCTGGGGGATGAGTGCAGGAAGGCTGCTGTGTCACCTGAAGACAGCTGATATACTCTGAAGGTCCTCAAAAAGGCTGAATGGTTCCATCAGACAATTTTTGTCACTTCAGGATCTTCAGACTCCTTTTACAGTCATTAAAATATTCTGAAGTATGCTGTATTTAGAGGAACGGAGGCTGTTTCAAAGGGACTAATTATCAAATATGCTGTTTTCCCTGAAGCCTATTTCAGTTTGCGATGCTCTTCGGGGACCAGGAGAACCTACATGTGAGGTTTAAATATAACTGCAGCCACATTCTTCAGGTTCTTCTTTGGGGAGTGGATGGAACTGCTTCAGAGAGGCAGGTGTATTCTCTTAGGACCAAACAAAGCATTTGAAGGGGAATAAGTACTTCTGCTGCCCTCTAAGTGTATCACAGTTCTCTTTCTTTTGTTTTTAGGCTATTTTAGACAGAGGAGCTGCTAAGAAAAAAAGTATTTAATCATAAAATTTGTGGAAAGACTTTATAGGAGGAGTATTCTTCATCAGATTTCATTTTGTTAACTAAGGCAGTGAATTTCAGGAAAAGTAAAAGAAGAGTTTTGACATTTATCCACGCCATCTTATTATAAGTTTAAGCATGTTTGTAATCAAGGTTACACAGATGCAAGGCAAGACCAGTAGCCCCAGATCATCAATTATAATGATTTATGAAGAGATGAGGAAAGAAGAAAGCATAATCTTGATGGACCAAACTTCACCATTTTCTTTGAGTTATTCTAGCTTATTCATGGATTATCAGATTTCAGACTAGAGCTGAATTTTTCTGTGTAAGATGCACTGGTCTAAAATATGTTAATGGGGGAAGTAGTAGTGTGAATTTTAGCCCTTGAAGAAGATACAGGAGAACTGAAATAAAATCTGTTGCTTTCAGCAAGGTATTCTAATCCAGCTTTTTGCTGTGCCTCAGAATCTTTATCATGTTTCAAGATTATATAAGGCAATTAAGAAATTATTATCAAAAAGAACTGTGTGCTGAAGCCCTGTTACTTGGGTATTGAGAATACAGCTTTATAACTAAATGCTGCTTGCACATTATCTATGCAGTGTCCATCCTGCTAAGGCTAACAATTCAGAACAGATTCTAGTAAAATGTTTACATGTATAATGCAAAAGGTTAAATGGATTCTGAAAAAGCAACATAAAATCTTATTGGGTTTTATTTTACTCTAATGTTGAAGATATCTACATATTATTTTTTCAGTTTTATAGAAAAAATTGTAAAATTCATCTCAAGCTACAAAGTCATTTGTTTTTATATGTACATCTAATATATGTACATTTATGTTTTAATAATATAAATGAATACGCTTATTTTTTTAAATATGCAGTGAAGAGAGTTTAGATCACCATAACTTTATGGAAAGCTTTAATACAAAACATCTTCTTATTGTGAGACTCTGATGTGATTTATTCTAGTTTTGAAGGCCCTAAAACAAATCATACTTCGGACTTTTTATCCTTCCCGACTGCTCTATCGCCTGGCAGGGCACTGCTCTCATTTCCACTGGAATATTTCATACTGATTGTTCAGTTCAAAAATAAAAAAGCCCTTACAAAAGGATTTCATTTTAAGGAATCATACAGTAAAAAGGTTATCTATTCACAGCTATTAGGAAACTGTTCAAAAAAAGGCAAATTTCACTCCACCTAGGACGCAATACAATCCTGGTCTTCCTGTGATCTGTGTAAATTAGGAGAAATTTCACTGCCACTGAAACTACACAAGTTTGCAAGTTGTTTCAAGATCAGACTTATTATGATGAACAGTAATGCATTAAAGTTAATGATGACATTTCACTTGACATTTGGTGGTTTATAGTTTCTCATTCAGGCTATTCCAGACAGTCTATATCAATGGATGTGGTAAAGGGTAAAGAAGACTCTAGAAATAGTGATACTTGTAAAGGTCATCATGATTTCTCTGTATATTGAAGAACATTTGTTTAAATGAAATGCACTGTTATAGGATCTCCTTTGGATACTGGAACCTACATAATTTCTGATATACCATTTAGGTTATCCTTTCCAGTGGGATGAACACTTGGGCAAAACAGTTTACCTCCCTAAAGAAAGCACTAGCTACTTTTCTGCTTACGTTTTTCTGTCTTCACATAAACCATCACTTTCAACACTGTCTCATTAAGTTCAACCTTAAAATTGAAAAAAATCCCCAAAACCAACAGTAACCCCTTCTTTTTTCAAAAGCTACTTTCAAAGGCATTGAGCGTATTCTGAAGCTGAACAAGATCTTATGTTTGGAACACCATGTAAACTAGTCTGGATACAAATCAATAGTCCATATCCTTTTTCTTATCTGGAGAAGTGACTGGCATACAACAAAAATACAGGCATTCCTGCCAAATGGTAGGAGCTCTTCTGTACATGTGACAGCACAAGGTTATGTGATTAAATTTCTCTTTTCATAGTTTTTTTATCATGGGAGAGAAAGAAAAAGAGAAAGACGAAGTGCAGGGCACCAAAACAACCCATTCAGTTCTAGTGTGATAAAGGATATTCCTTAACCAGTCTAGCAAGTGCCCTGGATGAGTTACTCTCAAGGGAAAGATATAGCCTGCAGGACACAGAGTGGATAAACCGGAATTAATGTACAGTGTTATTGCTGAAGTAATTTAGAGATTAAATCTACTGATAATTCTGAGGGATGAATGTGTGTCTCCCCTTCTCTCCAGAGAAGCCCACCTTGCAGGCAGTAATGCAACAATCACATGAGAGTTAGCAAGACTCTGACTCAGTATTTACATAAACTCTATTCATATTCCCAACTGAGTGTCTCTTTCTAAGTGATAAGTATACATACTCAGCCACAGGATGTGGGATCCCCTCTTCCAAGTAAAAACCAGGTTTTCCTTAAACCAGATTTTCCTTTCCCTGACAAGGTTGCAGTGCAAACTCGTATTTCTTTTTCTTAGTTTTTCATGATTCCTGTTATCTTGAATCTTTCTGTAAAAGCTGCTGACCAGAATTCAGTGGTTAGTTAACAAACTTTAGCATATGACCTTCCATTGCTTCAGGGTCCATATTGCTGTGTGCAAAATAAAATGTGAAATTCTTTCTCATTAACTATATCACTAGCAGGAAAGTTCTTAATCTATTTAAGAAGAGCAAATAACATCATGACTTTTCAGTCATGAAAAGGACTTATTTCAGGCAGAAAGTTGGAACTAGGAAGGGCTGTGTGTATGTTATTTTCTTATTTTGAAGTTGAAGGACCTTGTAAAAAGAGAAACAATTGCACTGGCTGAAGGGATGCAGCAATTTTTCTAAAGTGAAATGTCAACACTATCAGTGATTGCTATACACCAAGAGCAAAAACTTTCTTCTTATCTCCAGAAGTGCTGGAATTGGTTTCCTTAACTGTTTTTATGATTAAATGTTCCACTGATTGTTTTTTTCTATTGAAGAAAGCAGCATGATGAGTTTGGTTGTTCTGCATGACTAGGATGATCACAGTGGCACAGAACTGTTAATATTGGTATAGAGACATAGTAATGGTTTAGCTCCTCTTCCAGGTTGTTACAGTAATTTTCTCTGAGTCTGTAAGGAATTATGGTGAGGATTTCTTTTCCTTTTTTGCTATTCCTTCTGCCAGAAGAGAACTGCATGCAACGGAGACTACATGAGGCCTTTGCTTTCTTGTTGCTTTCACTTCTTCTGATAATTACATGGTATGTGTGAGTGGAGGTGTGATGGACCTTTTCTTTAGGATGTTTTAGTGGAATGAAAAGAAAATTACAGTTGTACATTACCTAATGCTCTTTAAGCTCTTTATTGTCAGACTGAGTTATTTATTGGACACTCATCTCTTCATCTGCTTATCTGCAGTATCTTTTTAGTTTGTTGACATTTAGACAGATTACAGGTAATTCTTCATGTGCTTTATCACATGACACCCCAGACTGTGACAAGCAAGTGATTCTATTACTTCAAAATGCTCTTGCCAGTAATTCCAACCTGCTTTGGCACATATTCCAAGACCAATACCTGTATTCCAGCTTTCTTTCTTACAATTATTTTGCTTCTGATTTACTTCTACTTCATAGCTTATTAGCATTTCATGGAATATTGTAAATTTTATTATTCCCCACAGGCATCTTCCTTTTTGTTTATTTCGGAATTTTAGTCTAGGCAGGTTGCAAAAAAATCGTTTTGTATTACTTAATGACTTTATAGCATTAGTCATGATCTTTTTATAATATTGACAATACCATTGTTTTGTACTATATTCTGCTTTGTGTACTGCTATACCTCTGAAGCTGTAGTACTCTTTCCTCAGAATTCTTCTTGTTTGTTCTCGTCTATTTTAGCAGAGAGAAAAACTATGAAACTTTCAGATATTTTTGCCATAAATCTATTTAGATGAATGTTAAAACAGCATAGATGTGGGATAAGAATCAAAGTAGATTTCCTGCTTATAATTTAGGATGTACAAAAAACTGTGGAAAATCAAGTTCATTAATACTTTGTGTGGATATCAGAAAAGAAGGCATTCTAGGATTCACCGATGGTTCTAATATTGTGTATGGTTTCATAACATATGTTCACTAGGAATCTGATTGTTGTTAATTCTTACTACAAGAATTATAATATGAAAATTATTTACTACCACTACCAATAAAGACTGTATTTTGAAAAAGAGCCCTGGGCAAGAAGCCTTGGAACTGTATTTTTCTGGGAAACATTGGAGAATTCCGTAGTATTTTTGATATTAGGTCCTGAGACTCCACTTTTCATTTAAATGTACTGCAGAAGATAAGTGCAACTGAAATAATTGTCAGATTAATGTCTAAAAATCTAAATTTTAGGGCAAGGTCCTGGGGTACAAGGATGTAGAGCAAATGCTATTTAGCAAAAGCTATTCCAGCTTAAAGGAAATCTGTCACCAAAAAATTACATTTTAAAATTCTTTCTAGGGTTAGATAACACACTCAAAAACTGTAAATTGCCCTTGCATGATATGACTGCTTCATTCCATGTAATTACATGCCTACACTTTGGTGTTTGAAAAAGTAATTCCATTTAGTGACAGGTTAGATTGCACACAAATTCACATTTCAAAATATAATAATTTTTAAAATTTTCTGACCAGCTAGGAATGATGAAGAAAAATGAACTCTTTTGGTTTTATAAGTTCATTCCAAGAATTGAGACTCCAAGCCAGTATATGTAAAATATCTCTTTCAGGACCTCACCTATGAAATTGGTCCCAGAAACAAAATAATTAGCCATTACTTTTATTTTTGAAAGATCCTCTTTTTTTAATAATTGACCCTGAATATCATACTTTTCTTAGGGGTTTTTTTTGTGTGTTTGTTTGTTTTTGGTTTGTGGTTTTTTGTTTTTGTTGTTGGTTTTGGTTTTGTTTGTTTGTTTGCTTTTTAACATTCTAAGGCAATATGTCTCTTTATTTCCCTCCGGTGACTGAAGTGCTTATGGAGATTTATTTATGGGTTAGACACTGCCCCAAGCTGCTGGATTTGCTGTCCAGGTCAGTAGAGTAGCCATGCACATTCTTACAGCCTAGGGGGTCAGGGTTCATGGTTTGCAAGAAATTCCACAAGGCTTCCTGAGAAGCATAAATACTATTTTAATGTATGTACAGATAGTACAATAGTTATTGGTCACACCTTAAACAGGATGGATTGTTGTATTCATTTTAAGCCTTTTTCTGGGACGAGGTACCATATGTGCACTCAGAGGTATCACTTTCCTATGGATAGGCAAAAGAAACAAATGCCGCTGGTTTGCTTTATATTCAGCAGCCCATATTTTGATTTTGCTTCCTTTTTTTAATGTTTGTTTGGTTTATCATTTGTTTTATTAGATGAATGATGGATAAGTTTTGTCTTCTTTCTTTCAGAATAAATATATTAATTTTTTGAAAGAAAAAACTAATAATATTAGTTTGTGTGTTTAGGCCTGGTCATGACTTAAAGTAGATGAAATACAAGTTAAACATGGTTATGTATTTAATTCAGATCTCTTTATAGCTTTCTTTTACAACTTTAGGGCAAACTTTCAGAAAAATACTTTGGGGACATAATTGTTCTTCAGTGATCTGAGATTTGTTTAGATTGAGAACCACTGAAAACATGGTATAGGAAAAAAATGTTTAAAACAAATTTCTCTAAATCTCCTAAAAGCTAGCACAACAAGTGCAAAATAAAGATCTTGATGTTTCTGGGCAGGACAGTCTGCAGTCTAAAGCTTTTAGGCTTTTTGGAATTAAAACAATCAAATTTCTTTCACTTAAGGTGATGATGTCACGTATGTTCCTCCAAATATGCCAAGAGCCTTATGTGAGACTTGTGCCAGTCTCTCTCTTGGTAATGATGACATCAGGCACAAATTCCCAGCAGCAAAAGTATATTTCCAGTCATCTGGCACATTTTGGTTCTAGGTGTTCATCCTGAGGGACCACGGTCCCATGGGTCCCCTATTGTAAAGCAATCTCCAGCTGTTGTCTTCTGGCTCAAAAGGACTTTCAAAAGGGTCTTCTATTTCCTAGCTTCCAAGTTCAACAAGTTCCTGGCTCCTCATCCTAGTTTTGCTGTGTTGAAGTGGGCAAGTTTAGTGTTTTCTACTACTTAATTCAGATGTCCAGGGTCCATTGTGTTGGCTGTCATGAATGATAGAAAAGACTCTCATGCTTCAAAATTACCCGTGTGTTGACTTTTAAGCAAGAGAGCCTTAGGTACTCAAGTTCTATGGCTGATCCCTGTCCCTTATTGAAAGCCTGATGGCAGAATCACTGCCCATAGCACATTCATGATGACTGATGCATTTAGTAGTGCCCAGCTGCTGTTGACAGGATCAGGCACGGGAGGAAATGCCTACTACTCCTTCACCAAGCAGTAAGGAAGCAGGCCTGCCCAGCTCTTGGCCAGGGTCTCCAGGGTTGCCTGGTCTGGCGCCACTTCACCTCCTCACTCATCATGCAGCACTAACCAGAGTAAGGACACCTGCACTTTTGGGTATTAACAGTCAATTTGCCTACATCTGTGGGCAACATTGAGCTGCCTCAGCTATCCCATATATCCCAGTTAACCACCCTGTCCTGCTCCTCCTTGGGGAGGGCTGTCCAGTGAAGAGTTCCCCAGCGTGGCTGCCTGCTGGCAGCTCTCAGGCCCACAACACACTCTCCTGGTATCAGGGAGGTCCATCAATCCAAACACTCTTCTATGGCCACACGATGCTGCAGGTGAGAGAATGACTTGTCAGGTGGTTCCTGGCACACGAGCAAACAGCAATCACACAGCAGTGGTTCACTGTTAGGTTGTCATTTTATACTTCGTGTTAACTTAACTCTCATATATAACACAGAATCACACAAAATGCTGTTAGAAGATTTTAATTTCCGAGAGATTTTTGCCTTTTAAAATTAGTTTGTTTAGTGATCGGTAGCGTTTTCAATGACTTCGTGAGTACCTGTGCTCCTCTCCTCCTTGACCACTCTGACCCTCGGGTAAAAGGTGAAGAACTTTTTCTGATTGATGGTATATATAAGAGTTCTAAAGCACTATTTTGACATGTCATTGTAAAATCTAGGTATATTCCCCTTTGGCTCAGAGCTCAAATGAAGCAATAATAGGTCTCAGTTAAATCCTGATATTTCTATCTCTGCATTCAAATTATATTTTCATGCTATGTGTAAGACTCCAGCCACAGAGCCACAGGCTCAAATAGGATTATTACTTTTAAAAATATATACAAGACTCCAAAAGTTCGCCCACTGAATTTTTGCAGAGCCTTCAGTTCTTTAGTACCTTGCATGCATTTTCTCAGGAGATATTTTTACTGATAAAATATAGGAGAAAATAAGGATCTTGGCAAAAGTTTAAAAGGGGTAACATACAACCAAAACAAAGCATTCCACTAGAGCACTGACTTAGCATATGCCAACCTACACAACTTAACAAAATCCAACCCACCAGCTTTAAGTTAGCCAAAATATTAAGAAAAGAGTAAAGAAACAAAGAGATTAAGATAAGAAAAAGGAGTAAAGACAAAGAAGAGAAAGAAGAGAGGAGAATAAGAGACAAATAGAGTATTAAATAGCTACCACCAAAAGAGTCCTATGGAAGTCCAGCTTCACGTGGTGGAGGCAGGTGGCAGGTCCTGAGAGAAAAGATAAGATGGAGGCCACTTGTGCTGCTTTTATGTGATCTGGCACCCTGTGGCCGCCCCTCCCAGCCAGGGGCTGCTGGTTCACTGATCACGCTGTGGCTCCAGGCCGCTGTGAGGGGTGGTGTAGTCAAGCAGAGGCTGGGCTGGGGATTCCAGGGGGCATGGTGTGGGCAGGCTCCCAGGCTGCCCTTTTGACTGGCAGCTGCTCCTGCCGTGTGGGCTCCGGGGCTGCCACGGGGATACGGCCTGGCCCTTACCCTCACGTGCACACACACTTGAGTTGGTTCTGACCCAATAATTAAATAATCCTCTGTGAGATTCGAATCCAGTGTTTCACACTATGTAAATAGCTATGCATTTCATGCTATGCAGATATATACTAACAATACCGTGTAAGTAATAGAAAATCAGTCTTCAGGAAATAGGAAATTTTGATGGTAAATTGGGAGCGGCCAGACAAAGTTTAGGAGTCAAATCATTACTTCTATGTGGAGAAAAGGTAATTGAGATTGAGAAAGGCTGGAGGGTTACCTCAAGCAGCAATGTCTTTTACTGCCCTTGTGACAAGCTGCCCAATTATCACCAATACACAAAACCCCGCTCTGTTTACATAAGCTGGACAGAGACTTTCGTTTATCAGGTGAATTCTCCCCAGACTGTTTGTTTTAAACAAACTCGATCTAAGTCAGAACTTCTCTTCTTATACCTCACCGCACCAAAAGCACGAACAGCTCTGTCCTGCAGCTACAAGGCCTCTTCAAATGATTGTGCTGGCACAGGAAGCCACCATCGTGCTGAGCATAGGATCAGGCAGCAGGAAGACTTTCTGTGGAAGTGCAATGCACTCTGCTACAGAAGGAAACAGGAGTCAGACGGAGAAGGGAGAAGAGAGTAGGAACCATAGAAGAAAACAAGCAAGAGTGAGAAAAGCTCACAGCGAGATGCTGCAGTTCAGGGTGGATGAGGAAGTGAAGGAGCAGAGGCAAAGAAAACAGTGATGAGTAAGAGGAAAAGAGGAGAAGAAGGTCTACAGGAGGAGACAGAGGCATAGCAGAGTGAAAAATGAGATGAATGACTGCAGTTGGAGAGGCCATAGCAGAAACTCAAGGGGAGTTCCAATGGAGGATGACAGCACCTGCAGTCACACCCAACAGCCCTGTTATTCCATTCTATGTAGTTTGCTGTGTTGTAGCTTTTTTTCTTTTCCCGTTAATGAGTACTAAAGATTAGAATGAGCAGGGGAAAAGTGTTCCCCCACAGTAAACACACAACTCTTCCACCTAGCCATTGGCACACTTTGCATCCTGTAGTGTTTTTCACTCTTACTTTCTCCCAAAGCACCATTTATTCCAGCCCTCCATCCCTGCAGACAAGCAGGGAGCATCATTGCATCAAGGCTGGCACAGGAGTTCAGTCTGCCTCTTGCTGGAAGGGCTCCAGTTTGTGCCTCATGTCAGCACCTTCTCCTTCAGAGCTACCCTGTCTGCAAGCTGACCTGGGGAGAGATGCAGCTTCTTTGAGCTCTTAAACTGCAGGTCCTTTCCAAGATTTGCCTAACCACAAATTTATAACTGTATCTGTTGGTTCTGAATAAATGGTCATACACATGCACACTTGTCCAATTAATCTAAATTCATATTTAATATCATAAATATCATAACTTAAAGATGTAAAAGAAATGGATTACAGGCAACACCAAAACTGTATATTCCTGCTTACATGAAATGGCAGAGGAATCCAATAATGAACTCCAGCCTTGTAGTGTAGTAGGAATCAAGTTTCTTTCTGAGTTGTCAGGTAGGATTTTTGAGGTTTGCCTTTGATGTGAAAGCTGATGGGCTGACACAGTAGTTTTTCCCTTCCTGATCATTGTGAGATGACATCCACCTGTGCCTCAAGAACTGATGACCTGCTCAGCCACCTGGGATAGCCGAGCTAAGGAGCTCTCGGCAACTGTTTCCTCCCACATTATAGATCCCTTTTCCCTCCTGGTGCTATTCATTAATGGATTCAAACCGTTGTACAATGCAAATGTAATAAGTGAATGCTCGTCTCCACTCCTTATTCAGGGGATTTCTCCTAGTTTGCACTCCTGCTGTGTTTTGCACGTAGCACTTCTCATTGATGTAATCCTCCTGCCTTAAATGGCTTTCCTGTGAGATCACACTGCTCTCAAAACTGTAACAAAACACTGCAAATTGCATACCATAAAAAGTCTTCATTGTACTACACGTTCTCGAGCACACAAGATTCAGATTGTTTTTAACATTTTAGAGAAACCATGTACCATCTGGAGCAAGGATGACAGACTGCTTTGTCTGAACCTGCTTCCCCCTTATTTATTCTCAGTTTTATGTAACACTTTCCTGGTGTTTCATTGACTGGTAAAACAATCATGATAAAAAATAAAACACTCAGAAGGTATGAAGTGCCAAGATTAACTTTACTGTGGCGATTTTAATCTCTCCCCTTTTGCCCTGCAAGTGCATATTTATGAAGTTTACTAAAAAGCTTTGCTAATGCACAGATTAAAATTAGGTTGCTCAGTGAGTCCTCAAGCCCTCTCATTGTGAATGAATAGCTACACTTAATCCTCTGAAAACCAAGTAGTACAAAAGTCAACACCCGTGTCAGCAATCTATAGCATTGCCTCTTTACACAATGCTTGATGTGTATTCAAGCCTTCACTGATGCTCAAGACCTCAGACTTCAGGGTAAGTCGAGTACTTTACTAACACAGATTTGTGTTTAGATCAAATATAACACACAAAGGTATATACCGTCTCTCTATAGTTAAACTTACTCATCCAAAGCTTATCCCCCTCAGGAGACTATTGCATCTTATTTTTTTCTTGCCATAATGACTTTTCTCAAGAAATAGTAGAAGAAAGGTGGAGGACATCACTGATGAGTATGCAACATACATCCTGATGTTTTCTGTGCCCAGAAGGTATCAGGACCAAATATAAAATAAATACCAAATGTCAATCAACATCAAAACTGCTTATTTCATTACTTCTTGGCAAGCCTTTAACAGAAAGCAAAGCCTGAGTCTAGCCATAACAAGAATGAAATTTCCATGTAAAAACCAAAGGATGAAAAACACAAACATTTTAATATGAAAGTAGGATTACTGGAACACTGAAAAATGAATGCTTTAGTATTCAATTATTTAAAAAATTAATAAAAATATATTTTTGTCCTGATCATGTGTTGGTTGGAAACTCCCAACATAAATGCTGTAAAGTCCTTTTTCCTATTTAGGGGTAGAGTTGAGGCAGACATAGATCACAACAGGGAGCTGTTGACATCAGTGTACACTTGTGGCTTTGCACAGGTTTGGTAAACTCACACTGTTATCAGATCATCGGTTCTTGTAGACTCAACAGAGGCTATTAGTTCCTGGGAAACCTTCCCACACTACCTTCTCAATGTACATTTTTCCTCTATCCAGCCTGCCATGTTTCTCTATTGAGACCTATATGCTGTACTCATTAACATACACACACCCAGAAATAACCACACAGAAGAGTATGATGTAAAATTTTAGTACAAAATTTTCAAGGTTTAAAGAGTCTTTATTTTTTTCTCAGATACATTTATAGATATATATGTATATGAAAGTATACAAACACAGAGAGACAACAAGTGTGTGTGGGCAGTGTGTTTATATGTACAATGTGTTTTATTTAAGTTTGAATACACATTTTAAAGTGTCTAACATATTTTTGTATGGCTTTAAAAGTAATTGTTTTGGTATTCCATCCACTCTTTAGCCTCACACCAATGAATAATCAACAAGGGATTGAATTAAAATCCAAACATCTCCTGCATGTGCTGGAGGAAGTCAATGCCTCATTCTGCAGGATGTGGATGTGTTCTGTGTATGAACGGCACATTCAAAGCCTGTGAATTAATACTGATTATTTTTTTTCCCATGGTGGGCTCTATCCAGCTCCTACTAATGTCAGTGGCCACCTTTCCACTGACTTCAGTAGCATTTTCAATAATTTTTTAATCTCTTTGATTTTAGTATGAATGTGAAGAAATCATAAACTGTAAACATTTATGTTTGACCAGCTCTTTGATATGAAGTGTTTTGTACCCATGGAGTTAATTTATTATTTACAGAATGATTTAAATTCAGAGCTCAATAAATGTTATTTTCTGATACATAAACACAGTTTGACTGCTCAATGGTACAAAAATGTATTCAGCAAAGTGCAAATCTAGTCTTGGCAACTAAGTATTTTTTGAAAATAAAAAGCTATTTCTTAACAAATGAAAAAAGCTTTCAAAAAAAAAAAAGACATGTACTTATTAATTTATTCATTATGAGTCCATTTAGAGATCTGGAAACAATTTTAAGATGTTTGAGCTTTTCATTTTTTAAAAAAATTGTTACACTAACTCAGATATAAGGCTGTGGGAAATCTGAACACGTATATCCATTTGTATCTATTCACATCTATTTAGTTAGAGCTTTAACATATTTTTTACAAGGCAAAACTATTTAAGATGTAAAGAATCTGAAAAAAAAAAGGTTCATCTTAATGTAAAATATAAAGAAATATATTTAATCACCTATTCAGTTGCATGCAAGATTCCAATCCTCTCTCCAACTGATACCAGTGACACACAGAGTAATAAAAGTTAAACAAATGCATTTTAATGATTTATTCTCCAGCTCATATTCAGAGTTTCAGCCATGTGGCTGCCATTAATGTTAATAGGGGTTACACAGCCAAAGCCAACTTATTCAAGTTAAAAATATATTCCAGACTTAGAAACCTGTCATATGACAGAACATGCATTTTTGTTTAGCTAATGAGGTTATAGTTTGCAGTAGCAATTCACTGTGTCTTAGTGTGAGCCAAAAGAAGGAGGAAATACACACAACAAAACATTGTTACTGCAAAGAATGAATTTTCACCGTTATCGAGGTTTTGGCTGGGGTAGAGTTAATTTTCTTCCTATGAGCTGGTAGAGTGCTGTGCTTTGGATTTAGAATGAGAATAATGTCGATAACACAGAATTACAGAATCACAGAATGGGTAAGGTGGAAGGGACCAACACACTAACGTTTGAGTTGTTGCTGAGCAGCAGCTACATCATGTCAAGGAATTTTTCATCTTTTCACAACACGCCATTAGTGAGGAGGCTGAGGGTACACAAGAAACTGGAAGGATGATCCAAAGATGGAGAGATGACCCAAGCAGGATGAAAGGATGTTCCATAACATATGACACCATGCTCAGTATAGAAACTAGGAGGAAATCTGGCTGGGGCAGCAGGTCAGGGACTGGGCATCCGTCAGCAGGTGGTGAGGAATTGCATTGTGTTTCACTTGTTCTGATTATTCTAATTATTTTATCATTATTATTATTATTCCTTTTGTTGCTATCCTATTAAACTTTTACTATCCTATTATTCTATCCTATTTGATTTTTTCTCAATCAAATTTTACTTTTTTTTTCCCAGTTCTCTCCCCCATCCCATTGCAGGGGGTGGGGAATGAGTTTGAGGTAGGGACAGAAATAGTAATGCTTGCAACAGAGAAAAATCTTTGAACTTTGTTTTGATTTGCTCTTTCATACTGTAAAAGAGCATCTTGCTGAGGATGTCTAATATGTGGGAAGAGGTGAATCAGCTTTGGGAAACAGTACGAGATCCCATCTTCTTCTTCCTTCTTGAGTTGCTAAGTCTGAATGAAAACCAGTTTGCTGTTACAACCCAATAGCTCAGAAAATGTAAGAAAGACCCCAGCACCCGAGCTATGAGCTCACCAAAGGGTTTTACTTTAAAAATATACAGGGTTCCAACAATATCCACCCTCTGGACATAGAAGAGCCCTCGGTTCTTTTAACACCTTAAGAGAGAGCACAAAGGAGAAATGCTGCACACATATTCTCAGGGGGTACTTTACTGGTAAACTTTAGGAAACAGGAGAACTTGGCACAAGTTTAAAGGGTAACATTCAACCAAAATAACGCATTCCACAAATCATTGTCTTAGCACATGCTAACCCATACAATTTAGCAAAATCCAACCCATTCGGTATCAAGTTACCCAAAATATTAAGAAAGGAGAAGAAGCAAAGAAAGAGAAAATAATTATAGCTACCACCAGACAGTCCTGTGCAAGTCCACATTCCACAAGTTCATGTGGCAGGTTTCAAACCTCGTGGAGAGCACACGTTGCTGTTATTATGTGCTTTGGCCTCCCTGTGACCACACTCCCAGCCTCCAGCAGCATTTGCATTATGTCAGCCCATTTGGGACAGGGTTAGAGGCTCTGAGGTGTGGGGGGCAGCAGTGGTCTCAGTGTCCGTGGACTGACAGCTGCTCCGAGATCACACCAGCAGGCTCATAAGTGCTGGGGTATGGAATAAGGCATTACCTCCATGAAATTCGACCTGTCACTCCCCTGACAACACACACCCACACGTGAGTTGGTCTGAGCCAATGATTAATATAGGAATATAATAATCGAGTGTCTCACAAGTGTGAATCCAGACAGCAGCTGCTGTGACTGAAAGAGAACTGGCCTAGACCATGCAGAGCTAGATACACTGAAAGGGATGACTGGGTGCTGAGAAGATCCCCAGGAGATCTTCCTCAGCACCTTTTCAGAGCTGGTGCAACAGGACTAGTGGATGTGAGACATGATGCTTCTTAAAAATTATTAGCTTGCACAGAAACTTGAGGTTAATTCCTAGCAATGGTACTGGTTCTGTGTGGTGAAGAAAGGGACAGGCAGAGCAGTGGAGAACATATAGCTATTCATCACTCAGCAAAGGCCAGTTAACAGTACAGAAAGAAAATTATTGGCAGGTCTCCCTCAGATGGTGGAGTTGATACTGCAGAAGTTATTGATCTGTGTTACAAACAACTTAATCTACTTGGGGGGGAAGATGGATCAAAAATATCGTCTTGTTTTTTTCCTTATGTTACATTTTGTCATGAAATTTCATTTGTAAAAAATACTTCCTATCAAAGGGGGGAAAACGCTGTCTGTATCAAACACTTATTCCTGTATCCTTCTGTCCAAACTTTTAGGAATTTACTTAAAGTTTCAGCTTACTCTGACAATCTTCAAATATGTCTGTGTATGGATGTGGTTTCTAAAATATAGGTGCTTCAAACTCTAAAATATTCCAAAGCAGACAGAACATAAGATGCATGATAATATGTTTCTGAGCTGATAATCTAACTAATCCAATTTAATCAACCAATAATATTTCCATAACATTAAACAATTAACACTGTAGTGTCAGTACCCCTTTTTCTTAAAGGGAAGAGAAAATGGAATGTAATGTTCCATTAACCTCTCTTGGATATATTAAACTATGAAATTAAGTGAAAAATTAGTGAATTGTCTTGTAAAGTCAGCAAGAGCTTCTTATAGCGTCAATCATGCTTTAATTCATAAATCCCTTTACTACATCCTACAGCTGGTTGAAAGTATTCACATGAATTTTAAGTAATACTAAGCATTAACCTTATAGGTTCACTGTAGAATAAGATAGATTATAAATAGACTATAGAAGGTTAAATGCAAGCTCATTTGATAGCTCTATAATCTTAAAAAAAAAGCAAAGGCTTAACAGCTTTTCAGACTAATATTAAAAAAAAAAAAAAAAAAAAAAAAGAATATTTCTTACAGGGTAAGAAAGTTTTCCTGAGTGTTTTCCTGTTTCCTTCTTTTCTCCCCACCACCACACAAAAGGCTTATAATAATTTTTCTCCCAATGTTATATCCAGACTTGTATGCAAACCCTCTTTATATGTCACAGAAATAAACGATTGCAACCTCAAACACTGAAAAATGGTTGACTACACTTGAAACATTAACCTGGTGACAATCACTGAACATAATAGCTGAACAAGGACTCTCCATCACCTGTCTCCCTAGAAGAGCCTTTCAAAAGATTATGTTTTAAAGATAAATAGTATTTTAATTGATTTCAATCTTCAAACTGCTGATGGAGGACAATAGTGGCAGCTATCAGACGTACAACCTTACACTGACAAAAAAATGTGCTCTAACTCTACAGCTTTCACCTGTGTGTTTATATAAAACATCACTGCAGGCATGGTACAACAGGAAAAATCCTGTCCCTGCTGTCTGCATCCTCACCCACATTTCACACCAGTGTACATTTCACCAGTTAATGGTATAATTTCTTATGATTGCAGCTTATCCTGGCAGCATTCAGAACATCTCATCAGTGTTCCAGTAATGTTCACTGTTGCTTGCTTTGGTGTCCTCTGCAGGTGAATGTCTGAGATAAGTCATATCCTGATATGCCCACAATAGAAAGAATTCGTGTTCCTCTTTGCCGGCAGTCCAACAATGAGCATCTTCTTATTTTGTGCATCTACTCAACACCTCCTGACAGAAATGCACTATTAGTAGGAACAGTTACTAATATCTAACATGTATTTGGGAGGAAGGTTTAAGTCTCATTAAGTCTACTTGTAAGAAAAACTGAACTGTACCTTTATTAGATGAAACGGAAATGTTTTACAGCATAATTGTCACAGAACTCATGGCTTTCTGCCCACTCACTTGCTTTGGCACACAGCCCAGATCATCTGTCCACAAGTCCACCAGAAGCTGGGGGCCTATGATGGCCCAAAAAGGGCTTCTCAAAGCCAGACAGGGAGAGCATTCCACTGCTGGGTTGTCATTGCCTTTTTAGAAAATACGGCCAAGTTTAGGCCTATGTGGTAATTAAAGTAGTTACCCATAACTAATGATTTGAGGTCTTGCCATTACAGCTGTAGCATGACCACGATTAGGTGGAGATTTTTTTGTTTCACTTAAGTAATTTACAGTGCAGAACTTCTACAGGTTTTGAAGGTAGATAAGAAGCATAAGAAATAGGAGAGCACTGAGTGGAATATTCCTCACTTTAATATGGAGAAAGGCAAACATGCAGATGTGTTCATTTTTTTTAATTGCTGAGGAGTAAATCTTCAGAAGTATAGCTTGTATCTTAGAATGTAATCATTCATTCTCCTCTCCCTGTTTTAATGTCAGCGTAAAAAAAAATTGTGCAATAACACAGTAGGTGTTAAATGTAATAACGTTCTGCACTAGAAAAACCTTTGACTATTAACTAAATTAAGAGGAAATTGATGGAAAAGGTCTAACTGCTCTGGATGATGATAAAGAATGCTAGCTAGTTCTTTCCTCCCATTTGGTTTAGGTAAATGAATGTCTGGGATCTGACCCAATTATTCTATTTCATTTCTGGAGATAACTTGGAACATGTCTAGCTATGAACAGATGCCAAAACACCCTAACTGAGACATTCATTTTTAATGCTCAACTTCTCTGTCGAGTAATTTGGTTTATATGATACAGAGATCAGTAATTATTAGACCTCGGCGAGAAGCTCTCTACTTTTCTTTGAAATTCCCTTTGTGCCCCTTGTTGCATTTAGACCAGTACTTATCTTTCTAAGGCTGAAAACTTGCCTTTTTAGATTATTCTGTGGAATTCATTAACATCTGCAGCTATACTGATTTTCAATTTACTTCTGCAAATAGGAGCCTTTCCACCAAGTTAAACCCTGCAAGATGTCTCTATCTGTCTGGGTTGCACCTAAGCATCCCCCACTTTCTGCGTCTGTGTGATGGAGAAACAAGGCTGCTAATATCTTAATATGAAAACAGAAACGCTGCCTGTTTATAGTACTCCACTTACCTTTACTTTGCCTCACATTGCCTCAAAGATCCTTCAGAGTCATTCATTTCAAAAATACACAAGGAACTATCCAACTTCATTACTGATATGTTCCCCCATATTTACAATAAGATGATCTGAACAAATACATGTTTATTACTTATAATTGTATTGTGAAAAACTTCAAGTACCTCCATACCTTTTTTTGAAAAAACCTACTTCCTTTAAGAAAACCTACTGGCTCGATATTTAAGCCTCTAGCTGTCACTGGATTTACTGTGTTTAATGTGTAGGTGGTAGCTATACACTTGAAGCTGTGGGAATTTACAAGTGACCTCTCATGTATAACATATGTTTACCATTTTACATGTTAACCTTTAATATACTGAATGCATATTGATTTGACTACAAGATAAGGTTTTAGTACAACAAATGCACTTTAGGAAGACAGCAAAATAGGCATATGAGCAGATGTGAAGAATACAGGAATCCTGGTGATTGATTCCACCTTCCTGAACAGTGAAGCATGACTAAACACTGAATGACTTTCTGTCTTCTTCAGAGACCTTTGTTAGCATTTCTACACCGTATTATCCTTACCTGGGGTCTTCCTGGCTGGTATTTGGGGCCAGCATGGCTCTCTCTGTCCCAGGAGAGCTGTGGACATGGGAGCACAGACTGGCTAGGAACTCTAGGTATTTTCCAAGAGGACTGCAGACTTTATTAGCTTTTAATTTCACACAGTCTTATAAATGTCCTTGCAAAGGAAAACCTCAGTTTGTGGTGATAAACTGTGTTTTAAAAATCCATAAACAGAGTTGCAGTTAGGTAGCAAAACTGATTAGACAGTCACAGTAACCCTCCAATAAAACTTTGGTGTGAACTTATCACCTTTTATTCCATATTTTGTGCTGTGACTTGGTCTACTAACAAAACAAACATCTTGCTTTTCCAGGAATTGTTTTCTTGTTCTCTATGTCCATAACTTTATAGCTTTTGTCTATGACAAAAATATCATTATGAGCGTTTTTGGGGTTTTTTTTTCCCTATGTCTGATTAATAACTGCATTTAGCTTTCAGTTATCACCTGCAGAACTGAGCAGGGAGTTGCAATAGTGTCGCAAAGAAATAGTGGAATCCCATTTTGAATCAGTCTCTTTACTATAGAATGGGGCTTATGTGTATACTTCAGTTAAGAATTCGTGGAAGCAGAAAACTACCTGTTCTCCCCCAGGGCAGTGAGGCTCTGGTGCCTCATTCAGTCTTGCTTATCACTCAAGGCATAGAATGACAAAAGAGTAAACAACAGTGAATAGGCTGCAGAAGGAATAAGCACATCAGAAACTATTTTATGTGCACTGTATTGAGATGTTTAGCAGAGCTCTTACTCGTTCTACTCAGAAGAGAAACCACTGCAAAAAAAATTAATACCAGAGACCCAAACTACTGTTTGTTTGCTGTTTGCAAGTAAAAATGAGCCCAACAGGCCAAAACAAGAGTTTTACAGACGAAAAGGAAAGTACTAATGAATATCAAAGTTGTACTGATATATGTATATTTATGCATATTTCTTTTCTTATTTATTCCAAATTCATCCCATGCATATATGTATACATATACATGTGTAAATATGCTTGTAATTAGAAGGGGTACTGCTCCACCTCCAATAAATCTTATGTTCCTGGGGGAACACACATTTTTTTAGCAGTGTTCCAGCAGACTCAGGAGAATGGGCTGACTTCTGGTGGGATGGATCTGCAAATTCTCAGAAGGCACACATAGATATATGCAGAATACTTCCTAAAGACAGACAGATCTATCCAAGTCCTGCTTTGACTCAACTGATGTCATTACAGCTGACTATAATAATCATGACTAAAACAGAGAGCTGCGAACCACAGACAGTCAATGCCCTTTAACGTGACCCTGGAGCGTTCATCCCCAGTGTGGAACAATAATCAACATTGCAGACGAGGATTTCACAATACTAGCTACAGATGGATCACCACCTTGGTGACATTCAACATGGTATCTCAGAATTGCTGATGTTTTTGCCTAATCTGAGCTTCAGAGAGAAAGTAGGAAGGAAGTAGGCATATTATTTGTACCAGGAAAATAAGGTTATGGAAGGGGAAAGAGACATCTTTTACCTATGCATTTTCAGAATACCTTATTCTGTACAGATAGGAATAAGTAAATTTAATGTGGTAGTTTTCAGAGACGTGTTGACATAGATTGAGATAGAGAGAGTTTGCTCAGCCATCAGAGCACTCCAGAAACACTAATAGAGAGACCTCAAGGCAGTAACAACCAAGCATTTCTATCTTAGAGTTTTTGTTCCATTATACTGGTTATTTTCTTTTTCTGATGCAATTTTATGGATTATGTTTATGCCTGTGCCTGAAGTCTGTCAATGGCTCATCCTCATTAGTGTTTCTTATGTCAGCCCACTATAATGTCATGCGTGATGGCATTACTGTTTAATAAGCCACACAGTGTGAGTACCTTACCTGCTGTGGAAGGATGGTAAACAATCTTGCATCAGATTTATCTAGCTGTGCAAAGCTCAGGCAGTAACGTGTCTGGTCTCCTTTTATGGGGCACTGTCATTTTGTTTTTTGCAGTTTTGGAAAAAGAAGCAGGGCTGATGAATAAATAGATGGAACAGAATTTGAGATACAGTTATTAGAACCCTGTCAGAAAACTTAAAAAGAAGTAAACTAATTTATCAAACAGCAGAATCCCTAAAATATTTCAGATTTTATGTAGATTGTTTATTTTTAACCTATGAAGAGCAGATGGAAAAGCAAAAAAAGAGTATCTATGACTAATCAATCCTATTAAAATGACCAAGGCAACAAGAAATTTAAAAAGTGGGGTTTTCTAGTGTATAGCTCTGCTATTTTTACCTGTTTCTGTTCAGTACATTTTCTTACCACTTGTTTAAAAATTCTGTTTGGATGTAAATATATTTAAAAATCCACACTAGGAACCAGTGCAGCAGCCAATTAGAAACATTAGACAAATATTTTCTGACAGCTATAAATTGGTAATACATTAGTATATACATACTTTAGATACAATACCTGTAATGCATCTATGCACACTTTAAATCTCCTGTCAGAAGAATATGAAACAAAACCACAGGTAAAGACATTGTGTAAATGTTTGATTCCTGTTTGTGGGAATGCAATACTTTTACATTTGAATTCTCATAAAAATGAGAGTTTCTGTGAACAGTGAAGAAATGGTGAAATATGGCCCTTAAAGTAACCATTAATTTTTAATCTTGAATAGTTGCCACTTTATAATTATGGTAGACAGCCATATAAGGTACAAAGTATGTAACAGCTGTGCCTAATTATACAGTGATGCTATTTCAGTATTGAAACTGTGTACATTTCTAAGGACTTCTTTTTGTGCTAACAATATCATGGAAGAAGTAAATCAAACTGAATATTTAGTAAACATTTAGTTTGGCCATATGTATTAGAACATAGATGCACTTCTATTTTATATATGTTTTCAGATATTTGTTGCACAGGTGTGTATGATTTTAACAGGCAGTACTACAGCACTGGTAAATCTGCCTGGTTTCCTTCAAATGTTTAACTGAAAGGATTAAATTTGTTTTCTTTTCTCTTGCAGTAGGGAACCCACGTCTTACTTAAGTCTTTAAGTGTGTCTAGCCTATTATATCCTTACAGAAGGATGCTGCAGCTAATATTTAATCCAAGGGCTGATGAAGCTCAAGTTCACTCAGGTTTGATGTTGGCTGAGGTTATTTGATAGTCAGATGGTTTCACAGAAGAGCCCAGAGTGCCCATTAAGAAACACTGGATGAACTGATTGTGAGACCCAGTACTTTACTGTCAGATTCAACCATTATGGTATCAAATTAGCTTATATTTTAAATAGGAGGCGTGGGATTTGTATTTGTTTCATATTTTTCTGATTATTCATTCTGATTATTCCGATGGTTAGAAACATAACTTTAACACTAGATTTACTCATAGACAGTTTCTATCCCTTCGTGGGTTTGCCTATATTATCCTGTTGTTTAAATAATTATTTATCCTTAATTATAGTGTTTCCCTATCATACCTTTAATGGCACTGTATTTCCCCTCAGCTGCTTTTCCCTGCCAGAAATAAGAAGGAACTATCTCCTGGTTTGTAGGAGGCTCTGGAATCCACTGACCATCCCAGTTCTCCAGCTCTAGTTTTATCTCTGAATTCATCTTTTTTGACGTGTCAACAAAACTGCACACATTACCATGATCAAATCACCCATGACAGTGGCACATCCCATGTTCTACTGCTTTTATTTAAACCAGCTATTGACTATATTTCAACACACATACGCACTCAAGTGTAGCATTACTCAAGTGTCTTTTGATGACAGGATATCTACTAGATCTTTTTTTCTCTTAGTCACCTCCAGCTGGTAAAGTGCTAGATCTTGGCAGAGATTTCTGTCTCTTCTCTTTAATTGTGTGTCTTGGCCAGTCACATCAATGTTTTTTTTCTGTCCCAATATAGGTTTAGACATAGTGTCCCTACAATATTGAAGTTCTTTCCTTGACAGTACTTTTCAACTTTCCATATTTCTCAATTCATCACAATCAGCTATGAATGTGATAAAAACAACAAAACCCCACAATCAGGAATTTGGCATATAAATCTTTCCTTTGAAAATTATGTAGTTCATTTCTGTAAAGGTACCAAAGATACCCAAAGATGGATGAGTAATGACATTTTTAAAAATTTTGTGGCATCCACCGCTCATCAGTGAAGACATATTAGGACTTGTTTTGCAAACAGTACCAATATCTTATAATGCATTGGATATGGCTTTTCAAATGCTAGAAGTTATCAGTAGAAACATTTGTTCAATTCTGTCTTCACTTCTGACAGGGCAGAAACACAAATTTTCCATCCTGCCAAGCAATTTTGCATCACACCTGGACATTTAAGCTGATGTTGCTGTCACCTGTGCATCTTATTCTGAAAATCCTGGTGAAAGCATGCCTGGGACAGAGGACTCCACTAGATGTAGTACACAGAAATCCATCTATTCATTTAGCCTCTGATTTAGTGCCTTGAAGATGTTTCACTCACATATGAAGTGCTTAAATACATTAAATGGGTGGATCTTAATTAAAAAAAGTGAAAATATCTGTGCACAAGTCTCAGCATGTTCGTTTGTCATACTTGATCCAGGTCTATTTCTACCAGTCTGGCATAGGAAGTGTCCTGAACCAGCATTGCTGTTTCCAAACTCAGGCATAGTCGTGT
Source organism: Myiozetetes cayanensis (assembly GCF_022539395.1). Taxonomy (NCBI): domain Eukaryota; kingdom Metazoa; phylum Chordata; class Aves; order Passeriformes; family Tyrannidae; genus Myiozetetes; species Myiozetetes cayanensis. Next base: position 23,102,126 of record NW_026087521.1, on the reverse strand, counting down.
AGTATGTAACAAATGCCCATTAGATGAAGTAAATAAGAAGCATCTTAAATGGTGATTGAAGTTAACAGGCTTGACTCAGCTCTTTCTAGGAAGTAGAAAAGGTTGTGTCTTTCTGTCCACCAGTTGTTAGATATCTACATTTCCCATCCAGCCCATTGTCACGCCTGCTGACAAGGATACATCCATGCTCAGCTTTGGAAAGCTCATCCCCTTCCAGCATTTTCCTACAGAGTGTCAAACTGTACACAACAAAAGTTTAAGATTCAATTTTTAAATTACACACAAGCTTAGAAACAATTGTAGTCCATTACCAACGAAGTCAGCATACCTGTACTATGCAGGAGACTATGACAGCAGCCAGAAAGTTTGTTGAAGATAACAGGAAGTGGAGGATGTCACTTCATCATGCTCATCAGTTTCTTCTCTCCATCATGTCTAAATTGTACAGCTAGCTAGTGATTAAACTATTACAGTTACCTTACTACATATGTATGTGATTCAGAAGCATTGTGAGAATTTGACAGCAACTGTAAGAGGAAAAACCAGCTTAAAGCTGAAACATTAAAGCTTAAAATATACATGAAGGGTGTCAATAAGAAATATCTGACAGAATGGGTTTAGGTAATCTTTTATCATACAACATCATAATATCAAATCACAGCAATGAGGGACAGATAAACAAGAAGGGAGCATTTCAATTTAGAAAAATGAAAAATGCTGTAGTAAAAGTGTCCTGGCCAAGGGTGATCTGCTCATTATTCAGTACCTTAAACTGAGAAGGGAGAAAGATCCATAATGTAGAGCATGATCTGAAGAATGTATTTGATCTTGAGGATTTTTCAGTGAATTTCTTTGCTTGTTACAAATCTTTTTGTAAAGAATACATATGATTTCATTCTTATGTAGCCATACAGTTAAGTTTCTCATTTCCTGGTATGCAGCAATCATTAAAACAGCATTGCTGGGACACTGTCAAAGTGCCCTTTGGGTGAATGGATTTCTCTAGTGTATCCCTGGGTAGCAGGGTGCACCTCCACTGAGTTGGTATACAGGAATTTAAAAACAGAGCAGCATTATCCTAGAAATTTCATTGTCATATAGAAAGAGACTGTTGAGAAAAATGCTATCTCTTCAGGCATCCCATTGAAAGTTCGTGGAAGTGAAGCTTCTAAGCTACTTATACTTCAAACAAGAAATGTGACCTTAATACTCACTAACACTTGGACTTACGCACATAGGTCATGTAGGCTCATTGTAAAATGTCTATCCTATAAGTACCTTTTAACAAATTCATTTATGACATACACAATGTAAATTTTCTGCTCCTTTCCATAAATTTATCATTCAACAGGAGGGCTCTAAGTGATTCATAACTGAGGCATGCAGTAATTAACATTTCTTCAGACATATTTTTAAGGTGGTTATTATGGTTAAGATCTTACTTGTGCGACGTCTTATTCATCAGGCGCACTTTTTCTATGAATTCTGTCATGTGAGTTTATTCACATTTGCTTCTTTGAATGACAAAAATCATTGCCAGGCAAAGTCAGTACAACTATGAGACACTGATCTGCTTCTATTCTACTTGCAAATCATTTTTGAAAACGTTAATTAAATAGGAAATTCTCTACTACAGTTTATTAGTCAGCCAGTAAGAAAAGAACTCTGAATTTGTTTTCTGATTAAGTGAAAAATTTCTCCTCCTCTTTGTTTATGGAGAAAGAAGGAAAGGAGCACAAGGAAACACAAAATTGTACAGTGCAGTGTAGAAAGGGTTGCTTTCAAGAATGTACATGTACCTCAGTACATTTGCATATGTGCAAATGATATCTGTAGAATTAATCATTCAACAGTAATGTTAATTTTTTTATAAAACCATGTTGACTATGCTACAGTGTGAAAATCTTATTTAAAAAGCTTTACAGTCATGATAAACATCTTTTCTAAGCTATTTTTCAGAACTTGTATATTTCATTACATTCCATTAACTTCTCCCATCCTTCAAATGCAAAGAAAATCCATCTGTATGTAAGGAACAAAATAACAGAAATGTATTTGTCTTACTTTTCTTCTTACTTTTTAAAAATCTATTTTAGCTAACCCACACAGTTGATGTTAAGGTTCTTTAAGCAATATTAATTAGTTAAGAAGCTCAGGAAACATATTAGGATCTATTTTATTTGTAAAACCAGTACAGATCATTCTGATTTACCAGGTTGTCTCAACACCTGGTGGTAGACAGAAGACTTTATTCTTCATGGCAATGCAACCCTTGTGAGATGGATATTCATAACTCTTACACTACAGAAATAACTGCATCTTTCCTCACATCTTCTCTGCCCACAATGCCCAGTGCCAGGAGAAAATGTTACTCTAATCAAAGTTTTGGAGGGGAGATTAGGGAAATGATGATACCCCCACCATTGCATCTCTCCATAAACATAATGGCCCTTTCCCTCTCTCCTATGTTAGAATTGCTGCAAGTTAATATATTTGAATATGTCAAGGAGCAGAAGGCTCTGTACTCTGTTAGCAGTCTCCTCAGTTAGTTCCTTCACCCCACAGTTCTGCCTTTTGGGCAGGATGCAGTTCTGTTCCCCATGAGGGCAGGATGCACTTCACAAATGTTCATATATGTTATTCAAAAATGATTCTGCATTTTGTAAAGCTCTTAAATGGCGAAGTCCCTCTGCAGTTGGGGGTTGCACAGCACACAAAGAAGGTGGTAAGTCAGTTCTGAGGTGAGTGATATTTCCTGACAGGGAAATAATACATTCAAAATAGAGTTCAATTTTAAGTGTTCACTTGGCTCAGGACCACAGGTCATAGAATGCCATTGTGATGTACTTCTTAAAACAATCATGTGCATTCTACTTGCTTACCGATGCATGCACTTTAATTTAACTGGACCATACAGTCCTGAGTAGACAGTGTTATGTATATGAAAGCTGTTTTCTTAAAAAGCTAGGAAACTCATATTTTTAACCACTAATTGATGTTTTCCTCAATTGATAGATTTTAGTGTAGTAAGAAGACTTCTTTCCTGCCCATCTGACGTCAGCTGAATCCGTCAAGTAGTGTTTTCTACTTTGGATTCTACATCGCTCATTTGAATCTATTTTTTAATTATATTGAGATGTTAATATGTGATAACTTGAAAATGTGTTTCCCCTTAAAAAAATTAGTAGTCAAAAGCAAATATGTCAAGTTTTATAAAGCTTATAATAAATCAAAAATCACTAGAAGACACATTAGCAGATATATGCATTATCACTGCATTTACATTAATTGTACAGAGAAATATTTTAGAAGTATGAAGAATGGTAATGACAATAAGGGTATTGTAAAACACATGGAACTGTATGGTGACTTTTAAATTGTGGAAGAGAGATTTTCCTTGCAGGCAAAATGAAGCCCAGCTTTTAATGACTTGCCATCTATACCAGGAATACGTCCTTAATAGTAAGGGCTGCAGTATGTTTCATTTCTGCACAAGACAATTACAAAGACAGGAGTGTGATGACTTCTCCTTTTAACTTGGTAGCTCTGTATTAATCACCATGTGTTTTGCAAACAAGTGAAGAACAAGGGAATGAGGCAAGAAGAGTGAATAAAAAGTCTGATGGAAATGGGAGTCTGGGGTCATCCTGTTTGACTTGACTGAACCTTCTAAATTAGGAGGCTAGTAGCACTAGACTGCCTTTACAATCAGTGGATGGAGGCAGACAACTCACTTCAATAAGTGATTTGGGACTTTCTTTCTCCATGTTGATACTGAGTTTGCCTAAACTTTCCTGAAAATGCCAAGAATCCAGGCCAGAACACAAACTTCACCCAATATCCTTATATAGTTATTGTATTGAAAGTATATTGTGTACCTGCTTAGAAATGAGTTGCAGCCCAGTTTGCAGAAGTGATCCAGTAAATACTAATGTATAAATAGATAATAAAGTAGATGCCATATGGCCTGATGCAACTGGTAGCAGTATGCAGTAGTCTATAACACAGAAGTTGTAGCACATGAAGAAGCTCATTTTATTAAAAATTAAAGGTTATAGGGAAAAGATAGGTTTTCTTTGGCGTATTTCTTATTGAGTTGCTTCTCTGCATAGCTTGCTTAAAGAAATGCTTTCATTAACACTAATCATGCTGTTGACGGAAATTATCATTTTATATTCTTTTTAGCAACAATCTTTGGATTAAGTTAATTATCTGTCCTCAGTTCAGGAATGAGAGGAAGAAGCTTTCTTTTTTTTTTTCTTTTTTTTAAGTACTAATGTCAAATATATATGTGTACCACAGACCAACTGTGCCTGTGATGAAAAGTCTGCATTATGTGCACATGAATAGCTGTAGTTAAATGGAGTTTCTTCTTTTTATCAGGGTGTCATTATATAGGTTTACTTTTAAAGTTTCTCAGGAAACTTTCTGAAATATGGAACTTTCCTAATTTCTGTGTATTAGAAGCTAATGTGCAGTACAGCCATTAACCAAATTAACATCATCGTGATTAGTCCACAGACTTGCAGTGTTTTGCTTAAAGTAGGAAAAAGAATATTAATTGCTAACAGCCCACAAAATAGATATGCAAAAACCACTTTTGAAATAAATAGAATGTGTTCTGTGAGAGAGAATCTGAAAGTATCATTTCTCTTCATTTCTCTTCTCCGATGACCCTATCAAAGATCTCCACTTGAGCCATCCTACGTACTTGCTGATAACAGACAACCCAGTTGTCTGTGTAGTTCACTTCATTTATTTGTTATTAGTGTATTTTTACAGTGGCAATTGCAGGAAGCTCTGTTTAGGCGCAAAGGCCAATACTCCTTCTGCAGGGAACTATGCGACTGATTCATACTTGATTGGATTGCTGGGTCACAGAAAATGGATTACTGTTAAAGAAGGAGACCAGACCCATGTCAAATATATTTAAATGGAGAGAACATTTATTTTGTAATATCATTGTTGCTTTGGGTCCAATTTGAGAAAATAAATCTCTAAGAGTACTGTAAGGCCTTGGAGGCCCTGGAAAATCACTTTTCCGTGAGCTTCAAAAGAATCCTCAAAAGAATTTAAGAAATTAGTTCCAACTACCCTGGAATAATCTACAGAAAGTTGTCGTTAGGATAACTTATGTTTTGTGGAAATCCACCAATATTTGCCTAGCCAATATGAAAGTCTTTGAGGGAAAACATTAAAGGATTCTGCAAAACATTAAACTCTTGGCACAAAGGAAAGCAGAAGATACTCATTTGTCAAGCTTCAGCTTTGCTCTACGCTGAGCATAATGAAGCATGCAACCTGCAGGAACAAGCCTAGGGATTGTGCCGCAGAACTTTGAAGCTGTTCTTTCCCTTTCACAAGCTGATACACAGCTTCCATGGACAAGCTTTCCATTACTATCCAGCTGATGGTCTTTGTCATTTCTATAGACCACTACTCTAAAATTTTTTGTGTCTTACGAAACATAAAGCCAGAAGAGATCTCAGATTACACAATCTATCTGTCTATGTCATAAGAGCAAAATGAAGATTGCCTACCTTCAGTTTTTTTTCTTGAAGGCTTTGCTTTGCCTACCTTGTTCTTTGATTTTCCACACATTTCTGCTTCTGTAGTATTCTGCCCAAAGCAAGATTAATTTTTTAATTCAAATTTCCTTTAATGTTAGACCTTGCTCACAAAATAGCCTCAAATTCAAATACCAAATTAGCAGTGGGAGAGACTTGGATATGCTATATATATTTAGAAAGTACAATTATATATCTTAAGAGTGAAAGGTTCTTCTGAAAGATAAAAGTGAAGTTGCTCTGTAGTCATTCTTCTTTGCAGGTTGACAGGTTGGAAAACTTTCCTACAAGTAAATTAGGCCTACGTTTTTTGGCCTGACTAAACTATCTAGCTTGAGATAAGAAAGAGAGAAAATGCAAGGTGATTTTACATCATGCTCATCCTGGATAGATGAAGACCAGATGAAGACTAGGCAACAATATACAACCATAAGAATAGTTATTATATCTGTCAGCTTTCACTGCCAATTGCTCTCATTCTTTGAGACACTAAAGAATAAATTCCTATTCATTAGAGCTTGTCTATTGTACTAAGAATGAGAACATATACAGGAATAATACAGCAGATCTCTGCCCTGAGATCATACCTCTTAGCAAGGTAAAAAAATCTCACAAGACAAAGTCACTGTCTTTAGTGAATTACCAGTGCAGGAAAATTGGAAAAGGACTTTACTAATCCTGCAGAATCTGCCACTTTTCTTACTACTCAGCTCAAAACACTAAGTGCAAGAGGAGAAAAGGAGAAATGTGACTGCAGAGTACTGCATGTGAAATGTTTGATATGTATGACTATCCCTGTCTAAATAACACATTACCCTTAGTAAAGTTTGGCCAAAAAGTTTATGGAATGCAAACAAATACTGCATCTTTCCCAGCTGTCATGGAAAAGAGTTGCCAACCAGTAAAATTGACCATTATTAAGGAGTTGTCCTCCATTTTCCAGGGTGGAAACCTTGTTTCCTCTTTCTTTTTATTTTTTTTCCTTCTTTCACATACTCTATCCTCTTTTTTTTTTTTTTTTTTTTAATTTCACATCTACAGCGATCCTGTTCTCATTATATAAAAACAATATAGATCTACTCTGAGGAATTCCATTTTTTTCTGGCCTTATATGTTTGTGGAAAAGCCATGAGAATGTGTCCTGATCTACCTGGTCTATAAATCAGCATTAAGTGTTAAGCAGTGATGGAATCCACTGGGTTTGAGGTCTCACAAGGTTTCTTCTTCCCTGTTAGTCAGGGCAGCTCTGGGTGCACAATATTGCCATGGCATTACAAACCAGGCACACACATACACAAACTACCAAACATGTATAGGATGCTTTTTCCTTGATCACATACACACAGTCATTTCTACCTACCTTTGCACTGTGCATCGTCTCTTTCGCACTCAGAGAATCAGTAAGTTTTCTTATTATGAAAGCCAGTTTGGAGTAGACCACTGAAGAATAAGTTGACAGAAAACGTCTAGAAATATGAGTTACACGTGTGTGTGCATATCCCAGAGGGAAATAAACAAACACTATTAATAAATATTTAATTTAGATGAACATTCTGCAGCAATATGTAGTAAAATTTGTGATGATAGCAGTCCTTTAGTTGAATGATCTGAGCAGGATGATTTGAGGTAATGAATGAGAAACAAAGTATTTCATGTCTCTAGCTAGAGAGGCCTGCACACTGGAAGGCAGGTAATACTGTCATGTACATCATCTTGTACTCTAGACCCCTAAAAACTTTCACATAACTAACAGTGAAATGAAACTAACACTTTTAGTTCAAGGAGAGAGGATTGAATTAGGAAATCTTAAAACTTGCCTTGGTGAGTCATATGTTTTAAAATTATTAGTTATACTCTCCTTTAGCTGAAAATGTACTTATGAGAAGTACTCTGAATACTAGTTTAGAGATAGTTTGTACTTTTACACAATATACTCAAGAGAAATAATGGCTAGAACTGCTGGTGATGATTAATTTTTTATAGAGAAAAGTGGTACTGCAAACATATTGGGCTGAGAAAGTAATAGAAATGTTTGGCAAGGGGGCGTATACCTACATTATTTTAGCTAGAAACAAAGGGAAAAAAATCAGTGTTTTGAGGGTTGATGATGTTACTGCTCTCTCCTTCAGTTATAAATTATAGAATGAAAACAGATGGAAGCATGTTCTCTTTCTTTTATATCTTCCTTATCTGCAGCTAATACATTGATCTTGTTTGCTATTAAGAAAACATGGCATATTCCTCCACTGTACATTGCCTTCTTGTGAGTTCATCTATCCCACCAACAGGATACCTTGCAGGATCAGGACACTCCTGCATGGAGGCTACAGCATAAAAAATACAAAAAGCTTGAGCATCTATCTCATTACATTTAATAGCATTCCTTAAAATACTTGTGGTAAAGCTACTTTCATTTAAAGACATTATAGAAAAAAATCTTGTTGATATTGTTTATTTTACTAGCTAGCACAATTCCTGAGTTATCAGTCCAGCAGCTGGGAAAGAAGTACCGCTGTCTGAGGTTCAGGCTGGGGACTGCCTGTCTGGGAAGCAGCTGTGCAGACAAGGATATGGGGTTCTCAGTGGAGCACAAGCTAAAAATGAGGCAGCAGGATGACATGTCAGTTAAGAAAGTCTGTGTTATCCTAGATTGTATTAAGAACAGCATAACCATGAGATTGAGGGAATTTTTTTGACCTTCCCTTTCTGTTCAGCAACTACTGTGTCTTCAACACAGATGAAGAACCAAGGGTGTCTCAGTGCCCTGAGCTGGAGGACCATGACTGCAAGAATCATCAACTCCCAGTCGACCCTGAAATTGTGCGGGATCTGCTCACTCACTTCCTTCTGACTTCATCAACATTGTCTCTTCATCTTAGTAGAAGGTGTAAAACATACATGTATCCCAGAAGAAATACAGAGTAATAGGAATCACAATCAAAATACTGAGTTTGCTGTCCCTCTTTGGTAAAGGCATGGTAAAGTGGTTGGACCTAGGCACCCTGAAAAACCCAGAAGCACAATTCTTGATGTTGTATCTTAACCTTCTTTACTTCTGCTGTTTCCCTTAATTATAAGTTTTTCACAGACAAGTGTCTTCCTTGCCTGCCTTCCAATCTAGCTTTTATCTACCTAAACTAGTAGAAGCATGATAAAGGCTGTAGTCTTTTGATCTACCTACTCACTGGCGTATTTAGGCCAAAGTATCAAAAAAAACTCATTAATTTTACATGCCTGCACTATTTCTTTTAGGTAAATGGGTCTTACATTTTTATAATCTCCACCATATCTATAATCAAAGCTACAAATCAAAGTTTTAACTCCTAAGAATATTAAGCTTCCTGTGATTCAGGATGTCTCAGGAAAAGAACTCCATGCTGAAAGGAAACTGTCACATGATTCACTCAAACTCTTAGAATCAGCTGTAAAAAGTTTTTTCACAGCCCTAGAATAGGAAATGTCCTTCAAGCTCTAATTGCTGTACTACTCTCAATCTAGACTTAAGACTTTTAAGTGTGCACTTAGACAAATTATTGTAAGGAGTGCTGTGGTGTTAAGAGCACAGAGGAGAATGCTTAATTAGTCTGCAGTGGTTACCTACCTACGTGCTGATACTGACATTCATTTTATCATCACTTCTGTGGTAATCCATCATCATTTCAGTGGGTTTCCAAACACCTTCTAGTTTAGTAAAACTACAAAACATAGCAACAACTTTTTGCAGACTCTACAGTGACAAAAACCCTCTGGCTGGCTCTCTGATTGGAAGCTGAATAAATCTTCTGCAGCTTTAAAGAAAAAAACACTACTGTGACATTCTGTTCCACACAGCACTCCCACTCTCTCACATGTGCGTATCAATAGGACCATTTTATAGTGATATTTTCTCTGGAAGGAACTAGAAAGGTACCAGCTGTTTCCTCCCTTCTAAGAACGTAAGAGTAATTTCATAATAGAAGATCCATCACTGAGTGGCAGAAAGCAAACAAACCTGGCAGCTCTGGACCTAATATTTGGACTGAAAGAGCAAAAAGTCTCTCTATATATCAAGAAATTTCTAAATATTTTCTTTAAAAAGAGTTCTCTGTCAAAATTATTTGTTGCTACTTTACATTTTCTAGAAAGGTGGAGAGGGGTGGATGGGTGGTGTTTGGGTGGCTGGGGTTTTGTTTTGTTTTAAATCTGATTCCATAGCTTTTATTGGCAAAGATTACTTTTACACTAAGACAGCATCTGAATTTCATTACTGGAATTCACTCCAGTATAGCTGTAGCTACATATTATGTCTTCCACAGAAAATTTTCTGATAGGTCCATGTCCCCTTTGGTTTTATAATAAGGATATTTGATATTTGAACAGTGTGACTTCCAGTAAAAGTGTTGGTTAGAATGCAGGAACTGGATTGCTCACTCAATTGAACTATTTCTTGAAGTCTATAAAGTCTTCAGTTTATTGTGAGTTATAATAGTTCCTCTGTTTTGTTCTTCACTTCTCTGGAAATAGGTTATGACTACTCAACATGCAGATTTCCAGTTGACTGTCTCCTTTCTTGCATAATCAGAAATAGCTCTTGCATTATATTAGCTATACTGGAAACAAAAACCTGAAAATGTCACAGAATCATAGAATAGTTGACTTTGGAAGGGGCTTCTAGACATTGTCTAGTTTATCTTTCCCTTTTCAAAGCAAGGTCAGCAGGATAGAGCAGGTTGCTCCAGATATTATCCAAACCAGTTTTTACTTTACACAGTGATGAAGACACCACAATCATTCCATCTATGAAGAGGCTGAATTCTGTTCACTTTAGGCTTTGCCCCCTTCTGGCTGGCAAAAAATGAAAAAACATTAATTCATTAGACTGATAAAAAAGTATGGAGAAAAAGCACAAACGGTTATGAGGGAATGAATTACATTTTCTGTAAATTATTGGTAAATAAGGTTTTATTCAATCGCAAAACAACTAAAAGAGTACCAGTTCTGCCTCATACCCACGTGAATGCATGGGTGCATGCACTCAGGTGCACATGCACATATGTGCATGTTGATTTACCTTTCTATATTATGAATTCAGATACATATGGTTAATTTCTAAGAATTTTCTAAAAACAAACACACTACAGTTACATGAAAAAATGAAGTTTTAGACCTGCAGAAGATCATGTGTGAAAGAATTTATGGTCATAGGAAAACCTCATTGATTAAGCTGATGTTCAAATGTTGCACATTATGCGACTGGGAAGTAACCATTAATAGTGTCATTCACCCACTTGCCAATGAAAATGATCCAATAATAAATCCAGTCAACTATCCATTCCCTAAAGACTTCTGTCATTTCCTCCTCAAAAGTTTAGAATTATTTTAATCTTTTGTATCAACAGGGAATGCCTTGATGTGTTTTCTAGCAGAGGCACACTGGTCCTACCAGTTGCCCCAAAACATTTTCAAGAGGGTTTCATCTTTAATATTACCTCTGTGACACTGGACAGTAAAAACAAAGACAGTGGGCAAATTAGGAGATACCTGAGCATAGATGGACTTTGTCGGTGAACCGAAGCCATCTGAATTCTGCTAATTATGTAGTTGTCTCTCAATATAAATGCAGTAGATCTAGACAATGTCAAAGTAAAAAAAAAAAAATCCTTTTATAAAAAATACATTAATATGCAAATTATACTTGCCAGAAGCAGACTGTTAATGTAATATCATATGGCAGAATTTGAAATTAGGTGTGTATGACTATTAAGGATATAAGAGTGCTCCTAATTTTATCTGACAACTAAATCTGTAAATTATAAAATCTTTTGGCTTAGTGATCACATCAGCCCTAAGGAGCTACCATTTAAAGGAGATTGTATATATTGCTCTCAACTGTTTGTAAAGCTGTTGACAGAAAGATAATGCCTGGTCTAATATTCAAAGGCTCATCTCCAAATGCGATCAAGGCAACATTTTTGATCCACTTTCACCTGGGTAGCACTACAAGAAGTGTACTTGATCAGAAAATGTAGTTAATGCAAGCTTAAATAATGGTTTCATAAACTTTTTCTACTGAGCTACAAACTATATCTACTATCCCTATTCAAGGCTACTTAATGTGCTGTTAATACTTTCTCATCATAGTTAAGAATATTACATTTGTTTCTAAACAGCAGGGCTCATCCAGCTCTTAAATAGATAGCAAGTACAAATTGAGTAGAGAGTTCAGTGACATTTGAAACAAAATAATATGGATTCTATTTGATAAAATTATTAGCTAGAAGGTAGGATATAAAATCCAATACAATGTAGACATAAACAGGGAAGGTTTTAATATCTGCTCATAACCTTTTGGAATATTTATATAGAATACTAGAGAAGCACCTTAAATTATGTTTTTCTTTCCAGAGACTAAGCAGATAAATTGATGCCAACTATGGTTTTCCAGTAACTTTTGTTTCATAACTAATTCTTCTCTCATAGTAACAGGAAATGCTCTTTGACTTTACCTGCTAGTGAGAGGCTACACATCTCCACAAAGTCCGAATTTTTCAGATTTTAATGCACTGGACCAGACTAATGATGCCTGACACTAAGGGATCTCCATAGCCAAACTGACAAAGTATTTAAGGATTCTCTTTGTCAGAAGTCCTCCAGGAGTGCACACCAAAAGCAGAAATGATGAGAAGGAAGAATAGCTAATCTATTGCCTCTGCATGCTGGCATTGCCCAGCTCAGGCATTGTACTCCAAAGTGTCTTACTGTAGAGGCACTTCAGAGACCCTCCAATGTGGCTTTTTTGACCAGTCTGAAGCCCAAAACATTTAATCCAAAGTAGGTCTGCGTGCTTTTTTTATATTTGGAAAATGCTGGCTGAATTTCCTGTCTCTGCATTCCCCTGAATTGAATGCCATCAAAAACAATGAAACTGACTTCATAGCGAAGTATATGTATATATTTTGAAAATGGAATTTTTTGCTTAAGTGTTAACCTCCAATTTACATATTTGGTTATTTTTAACAATAAGTGGTAAATACCTCATGCCAAACGTTGCTGAAACAATTTTATTCAGTAGAAAATTTTCTGTTGCAGGTTTCTTTGAGAAAGACATCTCACCTTTCTTTCAATCTGATCAAGTTTGCTCATACTTAATATCATTCAGCCCTGCACAAACTGTGAGTGAAGAAATACAGCAGAGAGAAATTTAATCTACCCAAGTACATGTTCCTTCTTTCTCAGTTACTCATATTCTTGCTACAAATCTTTGATTTAATTTCAACTAAGTAGCAGTAGGTAGAAACTGGCAAACACTTCAGTCAAGGGAATTGTTTTATTTTTGTCAGCTTTTGAGCATATTTTACATTAGTAAATCATACTGTACTTCGTGGTAAGTACTTGGTGACTTCGTGCATAGTAGTCTTTTTTTAAATGCCTCTGAAGCAATTGATCTGTGTGTAAAAAACCTGAAAAAGCTAATGAAACCCATTCTTACATCTAATCTGAAACTGTCCTGTATGTGTCATTCCACTTTTCAGAAATCAAATTTAAGTTACAAATACCTTAAATGTGTTTTCATAATAGTATTCTTTGCTTTTGAAGATTGATTGTTCAGCAGTATTTCAATTTTTCCCCTTTTGTACTTTCAGTCTACCCTGTGGAGTTTGAAAAGACTAGTAATACAGTGAGCTTTCAGTAAAATTTATTATCCCTTTTAGGCTACATATAAATATCTTAAATAAAAATTTTGGCATCAAAATCAAAGCACTAAAATATGTCTTCTGTTCACTCCATCTTTGCCATATTTTATGTGTTTGATGTTAATCTGAATGTGATATTCAAACTTAATAAATGTTAGGCAAAGGGAAAAGTAAATGTCAATAAGCTTTGTTGAACACTTTTATTAAATGCTTGTTATGTAAAAAGTTATCTTAAAGTCAGTAAATGCTGTAAATCCTCTGTGCCACCATTATATAGTTCTATAAGTTACAAAAATATTTATAATCCTATATAGAATATGTTAAAGAATTAAGTTATTCTAATATATTCATAAAAATCATTAGTGTATTAATATTACCCTTATCACTGAAAGCTCTTTCAGTTATCTTCTTCTGCCAGCCTTAAATTGTACATGCTGTGTGTGCACAATGAATAAACCTATCCTAAAAGAAAGGATGTTTTACTTTTTCTATTTTGTTAAAACATGCAGTAATTGAAACATTTCCTACTTGGTTTCGATATTTTCAATTAAACTCTAGGAGCTCTATTAATGAAAGGACATTATTTCTCTATGTTAAAGTTCTGCACAATACACATAAGCTGTGCATTAATCTTTTTCTCTACATCATCCATATAAAAGAAAACTAACCTGCCAGTAATGGTACTTCTTAGGACTAGTATTCAGTTTTCCCTTCTAGGAGATACTGGTACAGCAGACATGGATTGTGCCATCAGCCTCTGTAAGTGAGATTGGTATCACTAGGAAAATGATTTTGGGGGCTGTAATCTCCATCTTTATGGATCCTTCTCTACATGGTTCATTTTCAAGTCATTTAATACGGTAACATGCAGAGAATCAGCTACCCTATTCAGAGTATCCAACTCCTCCAAATGTCAGGTGGGTCTGGCTTTAAGGGCGCTAGAATCACAGAGAAATACTTCGTTTGGAAGTATTTCACACTTTGGAAAGCTCTATAAATAGTATCAGTCACTCTATAAATAGTTCAGTAACTCTCACTGCCTGCTATGAAGTCCAAGTTTCCCCTCACCATAAAGGTAAGAGATACACTAAGAACTCACATGTGTACACATCCACCTGCACTCCCTCAGCAATACTCAGCTTAGTGCTGCAATGGGCCCCATTGGCCCAGGTGAATCTAGTCCAAGGTGTGTTTGAAATCACAAGCAGCTGGAGGGCTGCTTTGGCAAGCATGCTGGATAACAGTTCCCTCAGTGGTGCACACCAGATGTAATTGGTGGTGCTGTTGTAACTTTGAAACAGAGTGTGTATGGTTTCCCCTTCCACGCTTAGACTTAGCTGGTACAGGGCTTTCCTTTGTGACTTGGTCAGTAGCTTCTGGAAGTACTAGACTGCCGAATAGGGCCCTCTTCCTCATTTCCCTCATCCCATTTTGCATTGCTCATTTATTTCCAGTACCTGCAAAATCAGTGCAGGTAATCTAGGGCTGGCCTTCTCCAAACTATCTTATTTTGTTAGTCTTATTTCTGTCTGAGACAACTTCCTTCTCAGAGCTGTAGCATAAATCTCAAATGGAATTGGTCTGAGCTCCAAATTGGGGGAAAGTGTAACTTTAAAAAAAGTCTCATATAAAACTGTGTTCCATCCTTCTGTAGAAAAGGTCCTCTGTGCATACTTATTCCACATAACAAAGCCAAAAGTACAAAACCCTCAAATATGGCTCCCTATTTCATAAACAGCTAAATTGCTTTGGCTTTACCAGGGAGCACCTCTGCACATGACAGTTACCATGACCAGCTAGCACCCAGCCAGTTTACACCTTCTAAGTTTTCCCTCTCAGTCATTTGTTTGAAAGTTAAAATTCATGATGTTTTCAAAATTCTAATCATTCAAATCAAAGTGGTGCATTAAGAGATGCCTCTTACACTTCCTGATGCACCTGACTAGTCCCCAGAACAGTCCTGCTAACCTCCATGAGTTTATGCATGAGTGGATTGACATGATTAGTTGTTCTCCTTAACTGCCAGAGAGAGCATTTTAAATTCAGAATTACCAATAATGCAATAATTAGATTTTAACCCCCATGAATTTTACTAGATGGGAAAATTCAGGCCGCATATAAAGAAAGACTTAAACACTTAAAGGAGAACTCAGGTGAACTTTAAGTGCACACAGCTGTGATTCTGAAAGCTACCACTGCCTGAGCCCTGAAAACCACTCACACCTCCAACCAGGTTCCTGACTCTGGTCCCACAGAGCTCCCACCAGAGCTGACACTTTCCTGCAGCATCTTGATCCTGGCAGGGCTGAGCAGGTTGGTGTCCTTCTCTCAACACTTGGCTGAGAAGCCAGGTGTCCTGCTGCCTTTCTCCAGGAGAGCTACCCAGGAACAGGGAAGTCACATTTCATAGAATCATAGGATTATAAAATCATGAAGGTTGGAAAAGACCTCTTTGATCAGCAAGTCCAACCATTAATCTAAAACACTGCCAAGCCCACCACTGAGCTATGTCCCTAAGCACTACATCCACACTCCAGGGACAGTGATTCCACCTCTTCCCTGGGTAGTCTCTTTCAATACTTGATCACTCTTGTAATGAAGAAATTTTTCCTAATATCCAATCTAAACCTTCCTTGGCAGAACTTGGGGCCATTTCTACTTCTTCTATGACTTTTTACCTGGGAGAAGATCAAGCACTGTTTTGATAATCAATTTCTTTTAAACCGTGACCAAGTTATGTCCTTTCATTTCTCAACTCTAGTCACACCTGAATGGTTAAAACACAGATTATAAGAGATGAAGCATGTGTGAAGCTCAAATGTTTGAGCTGCGGAGATTCACTCCCATCTCTGGGAAAGGATGTGACAGCAATGGTGGAACACTGTTAGCCCATTCTTTTGAGTTGTTGGTAGAGTGGGATTCATTCATTCACCTAGTCCTGGCTCCACAGGAGGGAAGTGATTAGCAAAATACACATGAACAATCCTTGGATCTAGAGCAGAAACCCCAATTCTCAGGTGAATACCTAGCTGACTTGCTTGTCTTAGCCTCCTCTGTGTATCAGCAAGTCCTGAACAGCTTCTACAAGAGGAACAGGAAGACTGAATCTTGTTATTTTATTTCTTTTATATTTACAGTACATTTCTAGGTTTTGCTCATAGTGATTGATTGTGCAAAAAATATAAAAATCCAAACTACAAAATCTGCTTTCATATATAGTCTGGCCTGGACAGAGATCCTTAACTGCAAGAGAAGACTAAAATCTTCAAGATTCATTTTTTTCCACCCACATTTTTCTAGACGCTATCTTCAGCCTCGGTTGGCTGCCTGCTTTCTGCCAGGTTGGGGTGCATCATTCTCACCATGCACATTGTAAGTGCTGGACTTTGTGCCAAACAGTTTTCTTGGATGCTACACTGTCATGCCAGAATTGGGATGTGTGATCTTACATTTCCTTTCTGATTTTAGTCTATAATGCTGATAAACTTCCCTGCAACAAAATCTCTGTTTTCCCCCACCTTATCCTTCTGTGTCCTACCTAAAGTTTTGGTTCCTGTATCATGACATAATATCAGCAAATAAATATAACTTTTTCAGTCATTGATTGATGATTCTAGTGGTTGACTTGAAGCATAGCACTGGGGCCTGCCTGTCAGAAGCTGAGTTCCGAGCATTTTCTGAAAATCAGATCTCTTAGTCTCCAACTATATCTCTGCTCTTCCATTTTTTTGAGCTTAGTTTGATTGGCATGGGTAAACTCCCAGACTCCCCAAAGTCAGCAGCAGTTCTGCCATTGATTTTGAATTGTCATATAAATCTTTGTCACAAGCATACAAAGCCTGTAATAATCCAATGGAAAAATCAGAATATGGTGGCTGCCTATTCATCATTCTCAGACTTTCTGTTCCAGTAATGTATACTGAAGTTTGATTCCATTCCGATACTGAACCTCAAAATTAACTGATTAGTGAAAACTGACAAGTGAGGTGGAATCAGGGAGATCAGTCTACATAGCCCAAAATATAAACAGAGAAGTTGTTTAACCTATTTTCTTTGAGAAGTTGTCACTGTTTGCAATTTAGACTGTTTACCTACTACTATCTATTCACTTTAAACTAAGTGTTTTTCTAATTCAGCAGATTGCCTTGAAGCCTGCTATGGGCTTTCTAGTAAGTTTGATCTTTTATTAGCTGCAGCACTTTGTGATATTCATTATACATTAATTTAAATTTACATTTTTAGATTTCAGAAGTACATTCATATTAGCATTCTTTTTTACTAGCAAATGGCAGGATAATTAACATAGAATATTTGATCTCTTTAATAGAATTCATGTTTGGTCTTTTGAGGTGAAGCTCATAAAAAATAAGCAGTGAAAAGAATGGTAAAATATTACTCTTTTGATATGTTCAAGACACTTTGGTTGCTGTATCCTTTTATGTTGCTTTATATTCATTTTACCAGAAAGACATCCTTATCTGCACTTTCATTTTAATGGACTTTTTTATTCTACCAGAATTGATAGTTTGAATGTAGCAGTTGTAACACTACAAATAATGTTCTAAAGTTAAACCTCAGGAGTATTTCCTTGCTAATGTCATACCATGTTTACTCCTGTGAAATTCTACTAAAGAAGCCAATTTCTTCAAGAAAGACCTAGGGGAATATCCTGAGCCAAATGTGTTTAACATTTTTTACATAAGTCAGTGACTTTTTATAAAATATACTCTGTCCTATGAAGGCAATTATCTTTGGTTTAGGAGATGAGCAGAAGAATTTGCTAATCAGTAGTTAGTGTTTGAATTCAAGAGGGAAATGGACAGCATCCTCACAGTTTCTCAGGAGGTGTTAGGTAAGTCAGATAAGACAGGTAAAGGAAATCCTCAGTATGATTGCTATTTCTGAGTTTAGTGTAAATGGTGAAGCAACATGTTTTTTAGAGGCAATTAACCTGATGAAGATGCTGGTGGATATAACCAGAGTGTGTCCAGGATGACAGTAATCTTACACAGGTGAGGCCATACGTTTGCCAAAAGGCTGTATAGTTATGTATGACATCCCTGTCCCTGGGTGTTACTTAAGGACTGACAATGCAATGATTGCCAGAATATACATCTGTGCTGAACAAGCTCTGTGCAGGGTCTGGAAGGCTGATTCAAACTGCTGTGGCAGATGCTTGGGTAAGCTGCCAGAGAGTGTGCTGAGAAGCACTCACAGTCTGCATCCCAGCTACTCAGCTTTGGAGACAGTAACCTCTGGCAGCAGAGTGGGAGCAAGGAACCGCAGGGGGAATAACATCAACTACCCAAGTTATTTCAGCAGTGTAGGACTGCCTATGGCCTGACACATTAATTAGTCTTGTTCCTGTATTTTCGGAGTGGTACATTTTCAAAGAAAATTTTATGTGAAAAAAATCCTTAAGTTTTTAATATAGGGAAATAATTTGGCTGACATGATTTCTTACTATTGTCTGCATGAGAAACTACCACAGCAGGTGAGCAGTTCCAAGAGAGACTGTAGAGCAAACTAATGCAGCTTAAAGCTGTTCACTGTGCTCACTGACATATAAGGCTTCAGCCAGCTACACTGGTGGTCAGTAGCTCTGAGAGAAACCACAGATGAAAGGACACCAGCGGTGTTTTCAGAAATGACTGCAGAAAGAGCTAGCACTAAAAGCTGAAGATAGGCTTTGGTATGTGCAGCAACTGTCTCTCTACAGACCAGGGTGCTTAAGTCTAAGTATGGATGGGTGGGGAATCAATTTTCCCTTTGTTCCTGGCTGAAAAATAAAACGTTTCCAATCTTCGCTGCAGTAAGAAAATCTGAATTTATTAAGCAAAAGATCTTCATGAAGTCCTCTATGGAGGAAACAGATTGTTCTTTTGTTAGATCAGCCCATGCTGCTCTGAAAGAATACAAATCATTGCTGATTTTAAGGAGTAATACAAAAGGGAAGTCACTCTGGAAATCCATACCCTTAAACCAAGATGCTATGCAAACTTAATAAGGCATCTCTATGTCCTGTTAAGGCATCTCTATGTCCTGTGACAGCACTTTGCTACAGATTACAGCCTCATATTAGACTTTCTGATTTGACAGGCCCTGCTATAGCTAAAACAGAGCTTCACAACTAAACTGCTTCTGATAGTATTCATTATTAACACAGACTTCTAGAGAGACATTTTATTATTTGCCATTTGGTCTGAAACATGGTGGTCAAAATCTCAACAGCTGCTGCTAGGAGTTGCATTTGTCCATTCCCTCTCCTGCCTCTGTCACTAAAAAAAAAAATAAAATACAAACCCATAAAACCCCACCCTGTTACCCTAGGAAAAGTAGTTGACAAAGAACATCTAACTTCACATAACACTGGAAAAAGAGGCAAGGAATCATGCGATTATACACTGGAAGTTTGTAGTTTTTAACAGAGTGGAGCATTTTGGGGGTTTGTTTACTTCAACCTATAAGAAACACTACCGTTTCTTGATCTTAGAAGTCTTCTGGGTTTTAATAATGGCTGAAAGACATCTCAGCTCTGCGCTGAGACTAAAAATAGTCAGCAGGCTAGTTGGTTAGCTAGTTAGTTAGCTCGCTGCTTCACTGTTATATTTGTCAAACTGCTGTGGAAGCACATTTATGGCTTCAGGTCTAAAGTGGAGAGTGAGTCATCTTGGTGATAACCTGTTTCTACTTTCTGGCTACAAACTCTCATCATACTGTGCCAGAAGGTGTGTTCCAATTGTTAAATGACAAGTAGATAGGCATGCCTCTGAATTTTCCCTGGGTTTAAGTGCATTTTGAATTAAATTGTTAACCAGGATTAGAAGACAAATGGAGTTGGAGTTTCCCATGTGTTTCACACTCCCATTTAGTATAATTCTCTTTTGAGCCCAATTTATTGGTCAGACCAGATGCATAGTGTAGAATAGATTAAAATAAGTAGTTTTGCAGCTACAATTACTTTACCAGACATGATTTAAGTTTTTTAAGCTACATTTTTTGCAACTGCTTTAAAAGAATACTCATTTTCTTCATGAGGAATTACGAGCACTTATCAGCAATATTTTTTCTACATGAAGTTAAATGGTTGTGTTTTGATGAACAGCAGATTTACTCCAAAATACGAAGAGCCTAGAGCTATTCTCTAAATCAAGTCGAATCTAGCCAAGCGTACAGGTCAAAAATGTTGGGTGGAATTTTAAAAAACATGTATTGTTTTTCATCAGTTCTTAAAAATAAATGTATTCCAACATGAATATTTTAATCGACTTATTATTTAAAAGAATAAAGGTTTCTAAAACACAAACACAAAATTAATTAAATACTTCTATTGCATTTTTCAGGTTGACTTCAAATTACATATTTTTTCCTTTTTCATCATATCCGACTTTTCCAAATATAATATCTCACTTTAATCACAACCAAACCAGCAGGCAAAATATATCTACTGCTAATACCAGTCCTATTTCTAATTGTAAATTTGACAGCTTTCCCTGCATATATATTTTCTTTCATTTTAAGCATGAATGACCAAAGAAGCATCTGAGATATTTCTATACATTTATGGGGGAAACTATAAAACTATATAATTTGCATTTGTACAGTTATTTTGTAAATTCACTATGCTGCACTTTTTTCTGCAGCATGTCACTGAACTGCAGCTATTTTACTCCAAAATGCATAGTCAGCATTTTTAAAAAGGAAAACACAAGAGGAATGATTCTTATTTTTGACAACATGAATGAGGCATTATAATAAAAGTGAAAATTTCTATAAAAGGAATCTCTGTAAGCAACTGGATCTATTAGACACTAATCTTTTATACACCAACTCTTATTCAGGATTCCATTCATAACTATGTATTAGAAATAGATAATTATTATGCCAATGCAATTACTTCTTCCTTGACAATGTGGTAATAGCAGCACTGATACTAAGGTATTTCTTCAAAAAGCATATGCTTCATAGAGAAATACTCCATATTTTTATATATCCTGAAAGAAAAATTTGACCAAGATCAAATTTGAATTTTAATTCTGTGCAAGAAAGGAGTTACACTAATGTGCCATTACTGTAAGTTGTTGAAACAGCATACCAGCATCTATCAGAGATTAGTTAAATGTTTATGTGTCCAATACATCAATTCAAATATTATTCAAACTGCTCCAAGATTTAGGAAATTTCATAACTGCAGTGACCAGAGAAGCCAACTGTAAATATTTAATCCAGTAGTTTGATTTTGCTTGGTGAGTGGGATATATTGGTCTTGAACATCCAAATGATCATCTGAAGTATTTCCTGTGAGTTGACCAACATCATGCACTAATTGCAAAGGGAAAGAAAAGTTCAGAAAAATTATTTCCTCCCCTTATTTAAAGTAATAGAGGTCAAAATTCTCCTAAACAACTTCTCAGGAGTTTATCTCCACAAGTCTCCTGCCTGCCTTCAGTCAAAACATTTGTTAGCTTCTACTGGCAGATATCCAGGGGTAGATGTGTGGTCTGAAGATCTGC
Organism: Myiozetetes cayanensis; assembly: GCF_022539395.1. NCBI lineage: Eukaryota > Metazoa > Chordata > Aves > Passeriformes > Tyrannidae > Myiozetetes > Myiozetetes cayanensis. Next base: position 23,080,373 of record NW_026087521.1, on the reverse strand, counting down.
TGGAGTGGAGTTTCCAGCAACATAAACTGCCTGTTGTTTCCTTTCCCAGTAAGGGTTTCAAAAAATCCAGCTTGACTTGAAAAATTGGACTAGAAGTGCATCGCACAGAGAGTACAACTAGAGAATCAGAACATGCACAGAAGTGCCTCCCCTGCAGAGCCCTGGCCATGCTGAGAGGTGACCTTTCTCTTAGCATAAGACTGATGGAAAATGTGTTGTACTCTAACCAGAAAACCAAATTGAAGAGGTCATGCTAAGGGAAGAAGGGGAGATATTCATCTGGAATAGTTCAATATATGTTAGCTAGATAATATCTGTGCCAGGAGTACTCAGTGTAGCTCACAAGTTTGTACTGGGTTCCTGGAAAAAGACTAATTTAAATGACCTTAGCTGTGCTTTAATCCCAAAAATGGTTGTGCCTACTCCACACAACTTTCTCAGAGAGAGCTTGCATTCCTGAGCCTTGTTTGAGAATAAATTTCTTTTCTTTTTTTTGTCAGTCTTTTTCATTCTGTTGCTGTTATACTTAAACCTCTTGTTATATACATCATTCTCTGATATATTGCACCTGCTTAATTATATCTCATATTAGCAACTGTATGTTACAATTCAAACAAATGTAATTCCCATTTAAATGACGTGACATCTTCAACAGCAACACATTTTCCTACAAGATTTTTACAACCACATAAAATTAAACTTTACTATTCTAGCTCTTATCACAGAAATTCTTTCTAGCTACTTAAAAAGAGTTAATTTCTTACCAGATTCATGACAGAACATAATTCAGATGAGTTCCTCAAATTGACACTGGTATTTCTGTTTCCAAGGATATGTAGGTCACAAACATACATTCTGTGATTAACATTATCATTTTCTTTAAAACATACTTATTATTTTATTTTTGTGGGTATTCTAGAAGCACCTGAAACCAGGCTAGTATTCAATGAGCTGTTGTATGAAATGGGAGCAAGCAACAAACCTTGCCTCCTGAAGTCTAAGGCTATAAATCAGAAATGCATTTAAGTGTCTATGAAGATTTTCTCTCTTCAGAAAAGCACTTAGGCAAGTAGTTTCAGTTAAACTCATGTATAAGTATGTACTTTTAAAAGAGTTATTTCTGGATTAAATCTCTGAAATTATAAACCTTAGATAAATTCTTAATTTTCTTGTGCAGTGGGAGTAATTCCATTAATACTTTACAGTGCTCTGTATCTTTGTAACAGGTACGTGCATTTGAGAAAGTTTCATGTAAGAGGTTAATTATATCATGTCTGCCATGGTTCTTATTGCTATGAAAATTCCTGACAATATAATGCAGACTAAAGTACATATCAATTCACTTACACTAACCTCTTCAGCTTCTTGATAAATAACATTGTAAAGGTACACTTCTGACCCTCTTAATTTTATAAGTCACAAAATATTGATTTTATTGCCAATTTATTGACAATTGACACAGTATTTTTATTTTTTATGTCTTTTCCCATGAGTTAGGTTCATCACTTGATAAAGTGGATTCCTTTCAAAAAAGATTTAATTACTTTGTATTAATTCTTTTGCAGCATTCTTCTACTGAAGAACTTCACTGCACATTTATATTTTTATGTGACTAAACATTTGTGTTTAATAGCTTTTGAAAGGCAAGTTCACAACTACTCTAATTAATAACAATGATATAGTGTAGATTTTATAGCAAATTAACTGTCCAGCAACAAGGCTGAACAACAATAACATAAAAGTTATGGTGTGTGCTTCATTTCAAAGCTAACTTATAGAGAAGAAATAGATTGCAAATACAGAACATTAAATAATTCCATGTAAATTAAGCTTGCTTCTCATTTACAAATTTATATCAGAATTATCTGTCTTAGTTAAAACCAATATATGCATTAGTTACAGAGTACAAAAAGAGAATGGCAGAACAGTAGTTTGCTTGCTTGTTTCTTTTTCTAAAAATACTGATCATATCACTTAAGTCATTGCTATACTTTTGTGAAATATATGTCTATAAACACCCATTGTTTTCAGTTTTCTCAGAAGAGCTTACAATCATTTGTAATCACTTCGCAGCACTTCTGCAAATTAGAAGACTCTTATGTTGACAAAAAAAATTCAGTACCACAGAATTAGCTTTCTCAGTATTTTTGATGTGTTCAGCAAAATTTGACTTCCAAATACCAGTCAGTGAAGAGTTACTTTTGCATTTTGCATTCAAAGTTTTTAAAAGTAGAAACTACTGAGTTGAAAGGCCCAAACCACCTTAATTCTCACTCACATGAAGAGCAGAGACATTCCTTCCTCCTACTCCTTTCCATCTTGTTGTGAGAGCAAAGTGATGACTAAGTTCCTGACTAATGGCAAAAGAAGCAGGGAAATCTCAGAACAAATCCCAGTTGCCATGAGAAGGGTGATGAGAAGAGCTCACCGATCTTGGGTGATGCCAGGGCCTTCCCTCTTGACCGCTTCGTCAGAGAGAGGGACTGAGATGGGACATTCCAAGGGTGATAGGAAATCACAGCTTGAAAAAGTAGTTGCTAAGCAGTTGGTAGATAGATGCAGACTATGATTACTTCACACTTCTTCATATTTTCAAATAGCCTTCATCAAATATGTACTTAAATTTTTTTATTTTGGTTGCTGTAATAATGCAGAACTCTGCTTTACATGATATACCATGGCATTTTTGCTATTCTAAATTGATGAAACTCCTCATTAAGTAATTTTATTATTATAGAGCATTTGCCAGTGCAACACTAGGAGAAACACAGCAGATTTAAGTCATAAAGCTTTCTTCACAATGTTTTTAACAGCTTAGTTCCTGGAGGGTATGAGGAAAAGGTGTTGCATATGCATGCAGTTTTGTTGCCAATAAAGATGAAATAAAACTAGTTAAAAACCTAGGGAATTCAGAATTTTTATGGAACAGTTTTACTATTCAAAAAATACCATAATAGCATTTCCATTTCTATTTATATTAATTGAGTAACAGATTGTTTTATATGGCTTCTTTAAAAGATTTATTTTCCAAAACTCTTCCAAAACAAAGAGGGAGGCAGATGGAATGGCCTATAATGTTATGCTGTTCTGTAGTTTAAAAACAGTCTGTTGACAGAAACCTGGTAGAATTAAGACAACTCCCAAATTTGCAGAGGCCCGACTGAATTGCTATAAATGTAAGAAAAGGTCTTGGTAGACTAAGTAATGTTTGTGATTCAGTGACTTGCTCCAGATCAACCAAGCAGCCTGTGAAAACTTTCAGATGTTGAGCCTGGCACAGTAGATGTGTTTTTTACAAAGTCTGGTCTCCCTGGGGTCCCTCTGCAGTAGTTGGGAAAAGACACTCCTTCCAAAGACTACCCTCAACTACCCAAGATCCTGTTCTGAATCTTTTCAATTCTGAGTCTTACAAAGACAGGGGTAATACTAAACCTCTTCCACTGAGAACTGTCCTATAAGGCATTGCTTGTCCATTTAATATTTAGATAGGAATTTCGAAAGGGTTTGAGCAGGAAAGAACATCCGTGCTCAGAATAGGTTACTTCAGTCCCTCAAAAACTAACTCATATTAATTCTAACTACTGAGCATCCTTAGTGACTTCAGTTGTACTACATGTGTCACATTAAGTTATGCAGTTGTCTGCACCTTTGCTGCAGGGATTAAGAACCCGAGTTGGCTCTGCACACAGAGTGGAGTAAAATAAATATCAAATAATTTAAAAATCAAATTAAATATGAAGTTTCTTTGTTATAATTCCAAATTATAGGTGGATGTTTCCTCCTATTCTTATCTCTGTCCTTCTCTCCTAGCCATGCTTTGAGGGTGTAATAGCAGAAACAGACAGTGATGAGAGACAGTTCAGCTACAGCTGGCAGGGAAGGTATGGATGTGGAAGAGCATGGAAGAATATGAGAATCTGTTGGGAGAGTAACCAACCATCAATACTGGTAGTGATGATAACACTGGAAATGGTAGCACTGAAATACAAATGCAGTGACTGATCTTATAACTAAGGGTAAGCAAAGATGAGTGAAATGAACAAATGAGAAAAGAAAAAGTGTTCTATTCTGCTGTGGTTTATGAAATGGAGACCACATAACTCAAAGGTCTTGATTCATTGTAGATCAGCTCTAGAAAATGTCATATCTTTTTTTGATGACATTCCTAACTGTTTGAACCCAATTTTTAATTTTCAAAATGATTTTTACTTGCAGAATGTTTTCATGAGGATATCTGACAAACATCTTGATTTCTAGCAGTTTTTTCTGCAAACATGTTTATCTGAAAATTGATATGTTTCTTTGAGTGAGTTAGTGAGGGTTTGGTTTTATTTTTTGCTGGATAACAGTGGGTCTATTTTTATTTAAAAGATTCGTGTATCTTAGGTGAATATTCTTTCATAAGCTGCCTCTTTGTGGTTTGTGTAATGAAGTGTGAGAAATAAGTGCAATTTTAAGTGAAGTATCATAGCTGCTAAATTTTACACATACATATTTTAAGTCATCTAAGTATTCACACATGAGTGTTAGTCAAGAAAATAAAATGTTTCCTTAACAAGGTAAAATACATAGTTTAGCAAAGAATTCAGGACTTCTATAATAAAAATGGCCTTCAACCCATCTACTGAAACTAAGAATATTAACTAAGAATTAATTTTCAACAATAATTTGACCTTTAAAAGTATTTCTTCTTAAAAGAGTATCATTGTGCTGAAAAAGCAAAAGCACAAACAGAATGAAAAACAGTGTGGTGCACAGAGGCATTCTCAGATGAATACCTGGTGAAGAAGTAAACGTGTTCAGAATTTTTCTGTGCATCAAGGTTATCCATTTAACTGGTGTCTCTTTTACTAGCTCAGAGCATGCATTTTTCCACCCTAGAAGATTTCACACATGAATGGCAGTTACACATTCTGTAATTATCCTTCATCCTATGTCTTTGTCACAATGTGTAACGCTGCAGTTTTTCATCACTGGAAACAGGGCAGGAATTTAAAATACTTCATATAAATTTTACACATAGCTGTTCTTTCTTCCATGTATTCTTAGAATACATAGGAGTTTGTTTTAATCAAGGGAATGTCTTCTTAGACATGGAAGGGGAGTATTCATTAATACTGTTATTATTATTGTTTTGAGAAGAAGCATAAGCAACAAAATTAATTATTTTAAAATTGCTCTGAATTTTTTTCAAACTAAAGACTCTGGATCCAGTGGGTTAGTAGACAAAATACAGAATTCACCACTCTGAAAATTAGACAAGAAATTTCAAGCAATTACTAACAAATAAGGTCCTAAGTAATTCTTAATCAAAGTGCCTCTAATGATTTTGATGCTCTTGTTGACTAGTCTAGGTGCACAGAGTAGATGCAAACTGACATCAGCAATAACAGATAGACATTTAATAATGTTTCATTAATATATTTTCTACATACCACTTAGAACTGGAATTGATACAGCAAATCAATAAAAATATAGTGCCAATTTCATCACCTATAAAATCATGGTCTTTTCAGAAATATATGATGATACGAATACCACATCATTTAATTTTATATTCCACATATAGTCATTTCTCTGTTATTTCTCTGTAAAGCATGATCACCTTCTTGTAGGAATATTTTATAGCAGCTCAAGGTTTCATAATAACTCTTCAATGGAAGATCTTTTGCTGCTCATTCTTTGCAGACAACATACAGGCATTTCTGCCAACCTATTCTTGTGACCAGTGGTAAGCAAGACCAGAATTGGTTTTCTGGGCCAGTGTCATGTGGGATAACTGCAGATGTTTCATGATCACTACTTTGTTTGTTACCCCTTTTCAGTACTTTACCAAACTTAAGAGTTACAGATACATGCAATTCATGCAGGGGCCCCCGAGGGTGGCTGGGCAGGGTCCCCCATCCAGGGCTCATCCCACAGCTGAGACTAAGGTATTTAAGGCCAGGAGAAAGTAAGTGAGCAATGAAGTGCCTTCTGAGATCTGGTGCATTCTCACACTAGGACAAAACTTTAACACTGGTATCATTTGAAGTATATGCTGAGCTCTTTCATCATTTAGCATTTTCCCGTTCCTTAGATCTTCTAGCAAAGGCTCTACAAAAGTGAGTCTACCACACATGCCAGAAGTTTGGTTTTCCAGAGCTTCAGCATAACCTTTGTCTGAAAGAAGCGTAGCCCTGGGGCAGTGCTCCTCCAGCGTGCCAGTGATAGTTCCTTCTCTGATGGAAAAGGCTCTATAATGCAGAGGCAGAGGATAAAAGACTTAGAAAAGTATAGGTTTTTTCAGGTAGTTTCAAGCTGCTTTGTCTGGAACCATAGAAAGAAAGGTTCATTTTCACGAGGGAAAATGCAGAGGCAGTAGATAAAACTGTCCCATAACAGAAGACCCTACCATTTAGCAAGAACCTGAGGATGACACTGTGCCGTGTGCCAACATCACTCTTGTCTCAGCAAATTGAAAAGGGCATAAAGGAATGTAACGATTTTCAGGATACCTCCTCTCTACTGCTATAGCTCACTAAGGTAACAGCTGCTAGAAGTTAACTTCCTGGCAGCAGTTCACTCTGCCTGGACCTCTTCCCACCCCTGAAAGAAAGGAAGAAAGAAAATAATGATGTGTATAAAGTTTGAAACAGGTCACAAAAACCAGAAGAAGGCAAATAGATCTTAAAAGTGTCCTAATCCATTCCTTTCAGATATCTGATGGGAACGAAGGAAAAAATGCCATTAAAATTTATCTGCAAACGGAATAGGTTTTAAAAAACAAATAGTAAGATACAGGGGCTTTGAGAAACTAAAATTATGCTTCAGCATAAGCACCACATATCTCATGGGCTTGAGTACTAATAGAGAATCTGAGCACAAGAAATTACTTATATTACCCAACCATTTAAATACAGTCAATATTTATCCTAAATATTATCATTTTAATAAATGAATATTAATATTTTTAAGTATCAATATTTTTAAAGTCTTAATGTCATATGATTGCTACTTGCTGGAATATGTTCAATTACCCAATACTTTGATTTCAGTATTGGGTAAAGGTAGCATTCTCCTTGTAATGTTGGCAGCAGGTATTAATAAATACCAATTCTTCCTCAGTTTGACAATGTTTGAATAGTTATGTAGAAGATGCATGTGCCTCTGGTTAGTACTCCAAGTTATCCCACCTTTGGGTAAGACATTTCAGCATGACTGCAGCAAAGAAGTGCACACTTGTACCTGTTCTGTAAATAGCAATAGAAAGCAAGGCTGTCATTCAGGGATCCTTTAACAATTTATAAATTCACTTGAAAAAGAATTAAACCAAGAAAGTAACTCAAGTGCAATAAGCCCTGCCCTGCTTCATTACCAAAATATTCCTATTAATTCCTACAGGAAGGACCTTAATGTACCTCTTGGAGTTCAATAACAAAAATGCTTTTCAGTTTCACAGTTTCTTAAGCTTCAAAACTAAGCTGAGCGAAAAACAAAGTGTGCTTAGGAACTAATGAAATATAGAATAGGGTGGACAATTAAGAAGAAGAGAGCCTTAAAAAGCACTTACAAAGGAGCCATATTCTGCTCCCATTTTTAACTCTGCAACCCATATGAGCTTCAGCAACTGAGAAGTGCATGAGTCTGATGAGGGTACAATTTGTCTTGCTAGCTAAGCACCAGATTGACTGTTCCTGAGAGTTCTTCTTCCTTTGCCTAAGTACTTATTAAGGAGAGAGTAAGGATTATTTCTGAAAAAGCGTATCACAGCTATCAAGGAGTATTTCAGCAGCACTGCTCTGAACTGCCCATACTCCAACAAACATTAATGGACTCCCATCTTCTTCAGGATGTCCCTTTACTCTGCATTTTTCTTACAATTGGTGCTATTTTAATTAATGCACTAATTTATATCAATAATTAAATGGGTGTCCAGCAGGTCTGTAACACCATTCTGAAACACTGTTTCATGGTGAGCTTTCATTTCCTTTCTGTTTAGTCAGAAAAAGAGATATTTTCAAAAACCTACTATTTGTTGCCATTCAGCGTTTTTGGTACTTTTGATGGATTTTCAAAAACATGGTGTGCAGTAAATAATGCTTTCTCATCTTTATTATGCCACCATAAACTCCATGAAAAGTGTGGTACTATGGCGGTATGAATCATATGTATTGGCTTTTAATTTTATCTAGTACATAGGAATCAGTTGACCTTTTCTGTGCCATACTTCTATTAATATCTCCTTTATTTATCTAAGAGCTTTCTTCGTAGCTTTTAATTGCATTACTGTGTTTTTACAGACCACAGAACTTTCCTTCATAATTTATAATGTTACTGCACAATTAAATGAACTCCACAAATTCTCTACATTTCATTGGGAATACACTCTTTTTTTTTACTGATGAGAACAGAATGCACTGTACATATCTCATGAAGAAGTTATTTTTAAGAAATATTTTGCCAGAAAATATTGTTACTTATAATGCTTGAAGTGTTTATGACTGCAAGAGTTTAAGTGTTTATGAAATGTTTATTTTACTGGAAGGAAGACCAGTTCCAAAACATTACAGATATGTTAAGAAATAAAAAATAACTTGTACCCTGACCAATGGATTACTTTTTTTCCTGGGAATGCTAATGCGTAAATATATTTGCCATGGTAACCAGACCATTTTAAATTTCACGTCCAGGCTTTTCTTCTCTTTGTTTCTGAATGTTTGAAAATATAATGAACCACTAGGTTCACAGATGCTGAAGTTTTATAATGAAGGGCTTCTAGAAATGATTCCTGCAGTTTAGAACTGTCACAACCTGAAACTTCTCAAGAAAGAAAAATATCTGGAAGCAATTAGTCTGAAACCATTCACTGGTCACAGATTTCAAATGAGAAAGCCTGGATGCAGTAGAAAGTCAAAACTCACATGAGTGTTTTATCTCTGCTTATAATAGCATCAGTCTTGTGCATGTATGAGCAGGCAGGGAGCTGGTGTTGTAACACTGTCCATTTAAATATTATGTGGTAGTTTTCATTCGATGTGAAATAGATTGTCTGAAATATCCTTAAGATGCTCATGATCAAAGAAGATTGTGAGTTCTTCCAAATATGTAAGTTTAGAAAGATAGTTTGAAAATCCAGGATGAAATATTTCCCACTGCCTTTAATGTAACCTGTATCTCATAGGAAATATTGGGATTTCACCTCCTCATACGGAAATATTGAGAAATTTTATTTTTGGGTACTTGAAACAAATCAGCAGTCCATATACTTTAAACAGGATTTTTGTGTGTATCTTGCAATGAAAGCATAATATTTAATTTGCTAGACATTTTTTGTGGAACTATCAGTGCAATAAATGGCTTTTGTGAACAGAGAATGAGCATCCCCTCAGCTCCATTTTCTAAAAATAAGCCTTGTCTGTTAAGTGTACTCATTTAAAATTCATTACAATTCCTACATGTTAGCTTTGAAATTGTTACTGTGATCTGACGATACCTGGAACACAGCTAACATTTCAGGTCTGTTGAAATAAAGGCACTCCACGTACACATAGCACATAGCTATGCTGATTTCATGAGTAGACATAACTGGATTCATTTCTCTAAGAGTTCATGTCAATAATCCATAATTAAACTGTCTTTTGAAAACATCTAAATATATTTGAGGTTCAGCAATTAGAGTATCTATTAAAAAAAAACCAAATATGGGAAACAGTGGTTTCACCATTTGCTATTGGGTTTATTTTCTGCTGAAGATAATAGGCCTGGGATTATAGGCAAATATAGATGTGCATCCTCTTTATTTTGTAAAGAGTAAATTCCTCTATTCTACCCCACAGGTGACAGACAATAAAAGCAGTGATATTACGTTTTTTCAAATATTTACTCATCACATAGGTTCAAAAAACACTTTGTAAAATAGTGCAAGCTTCTAACTCCTACTGCTCTTCTATTCCACATGCACATACATTCTTCTATTTGACAAAACTCACCCAATCTCTTACTAGTTTATCGGGATTCTTTTTCCGCATAGGCTTCATTGATTGTCTGCTCTACTTTCTGTTACTTTAATCTTTTTTTTCTTTTTTTCCCCCCTCAGTGCTGTTGCTAAGTCTTTGCCACTAAGTTCTTCCAGTTTTTCATTGCCAAATCACAGCTGTCTGGGTGAGTCCACAACAGGCATCAGCATCCTTTGGCATCCTTTAATTATTTTGGTGAAATTAGGCTAGAAATCTCTGGACCAAATTAAGCAATGTTTCAAATGATAAAGTGAAACCTGAATCTGTGGATTTAGATCAATGCAATACCTCTGGAGCAATATCTCTTTTACAGTGGTGTAAAAGAGTAGTGACTCAGATTTGTCATTAATAAATATAGCTCACAGCTTTGTTCTTGTTTGGCATTATATAATGTAGCCCAGAGAGAAGGAATAAGAAAGGCAGTTAAATTCCTCCCTGCACTGCCATCTCCTTACCAGTTGCACATTACAGAAAAGAGAATACCTCTTGATTTTTACCACTGTAAATGAGGTCTAGGTTGAATTTTTAATTCCAACATTTTTCAACCTCCCTTCAGTGTTTGAGGTTTTTTCCCTAAATTTAGAAGGAGATTTTGATTCTAGCAGTATTTAAAGTGTTCATATGGGAGTTAGAATGGATAACAAGTTTAGGGAGTACATCTATAAAATTCCTCTTAAGTGATTCCACTGGACCAAAGAGAGTAACTGCATAGAAAGGCACTTCCAACAGAAATGAAACTATTTCAGCTTCACAATTTCAGCTCTGCTTTAAATGTCAAGGATTTGCTCTTCTCATGTACAGCAAGAATATAAAAAGTGTGTGCTCAAGACTTAGTCTTTAATTTCACTTATGATTTACAATTCCTGCAGCAAGGGAGGATAAATTATTCCTCTGCGTTAGTTGCCTTTAATTTCTGGATGTTGGGAGTTATTGTCTTGCATCCTAGGGAAATAATAAAGCTGTATTTTGAGCCTGGTTTTATGAAAATCAGTAGACAATTTACTTTTTAACTTCTCTACATATGGCAAAGCACAAAACAGAAAACTGGCAAAGTACTGAATATTGAAATAAAAAAGAGACCAAAAATAAACTGTTTGTACTGGGTAAAACAGACTATATATAATGCAAGTAAGAAAAGTTTTAAGAGAGAATCAGGCTTTGACAGTAATTTTATACAAACAGTATAGAAGGTTCAAGCATACAAAAGTTATGTTCCTAACACAGACTGATATGAAGCACAAATGCTCCTTAAAAAGTTATACTTTACAGTGGAACTTATTGAGATGAAGACATTGTAGAACTTCTAAGGAAATTATTAAAAACTTACCCTGCTAAGTTCTTCCAGTTTTTCATTGCCAAATCACAGCTGTCTGGGTGAGTCCACAACAGGCATCAGCATCCTTTGGCATCCTTTAATTATTTTGGTGAAAGTAGGCTAGAAATCTCTGGACCAAATTAAGCAATGTTTCAAATGATAAAGTGAGACCTGAATCTGTGGATTTAGATCAATGCAATACCTCTGGAGCAATATCTCTTTTACAGTGGTGTAAAAGAGTAGTGACTCAGATTTGTCATTAATAAATATAGCTCACAGCTTTGTTCTTGTTTGGCATTATATAATGTAGCCCAGAGAGAAGGAATAAGAAAGGCAGTTAAATTCCTCCCTGCACTGCCATCTCCTTACCAGTTGCACATTACAGAAATGAGAATACCTCTTGATTTTTACCACTGTAAATGAGGTCTAGGTTGAATTTTTAATTCCAACATTTTTCAACCTCCCTTCAGTGTTTGAGGTTTTTTCCCTAAATTTAGAAGGAGATTTTGATTCTAGCAGTATTTAAAGTGTTCATATGGGAGTTAGAATGGATAACAAGTTTAGGGAGTACATCTATAAAATTCCTCTTAAGTGATTCCACTGGACCAAAGAGAGTAACTGCATAGAAAGGCACTTCCAACAGAAATGAAACTATTTCAGCTTCACAATTTCAGCTCTGCTTTAAATGTCAAGGATTTGCTCTTCTCATGTACAGCAAGAATATAAAAAGTGTGTGCTCAAGACTTAGTCTTTAATTTCACTTATGATTTACAATTCCTACAGCAAGGGAGGATAAATTATTCCTCTGCGTTAGTTGCCTTTAATTTCTGGATGTTGGGAGTTATTGTCTTGCATCCTAGGGAAATAATAAAGCTGTATTTTGAGCCTGGTTTTATGAAAATCAGTAGACAATTTACTTTTTAACTTCTCTACATATGGCAAAGCACAAAACAGAAAACTGGCAAAGTACTGAATATTGAAATAAAAAAGAGACCAAAAATAAACTGTTTGTACTGGGTAAAACAGACTATATATAATGCAAATAAGAAAAGTTTTAAGAGAGAATCAGGCTTTGACAGTAATTTTATACAAACAGTATAGAAGGTTCAAGCATACAAAAGTTATGTTCCTAACACAGACTGATATGAAGGACAAATGCTCCTTAAAAAGTTATACTTTACAGTGGAACTTATTGAGATGAAGACATTGTAGAACTTCTAAGGAAATTATTAAAAACTTACCCTGCATTTTTTTCTTTTTTTCTTTTTTTTCCTTTAACATAACAAGAGTTTTATCTTGGAAATCAACTAGAAGTCTCAAATATTCTGGTATTTGGCAAGCCTAAAATGTTTTCTGCTACTGATTGTTTCAATAACATTTTGCAAAAGACTCAATAAACAGGCTGATGCTTAGAAGTTCAAATTCCACAAGCACCTTAAATTTGCACCTCACAGTGCTACAACCAAGGACAGTCCTCCTCTCACCCCAGGCCTTCTTTTCGACCTCCATGTCCCTGACTCCACTGGGCTGCAAGTAGTATTTGGGCAATCATATGTTGCTAAGTAGTGAGCTAACTCAGGAAATTGAGTTTGAACCTGAGTCCATTCTCTGAGTCAGCTCACTGTGTCTCACCTCGAAGTGCCTGGGGAACTACGGCCCCAGGCAGGAGCATCACTCCTTTAAGAAGCTACAGTGCCACAAGGTTAGGTGCTTGTAGGGACTGGAACACATTTGGGTATCAGAGAAACCTGGGCAATAGATGTAAAGAAAAGCATCCCAGTAAGTTGGCTGTGAATTCAAGGGTGGTGTGTCAGGTCCGCAGCTTGCGTTTGTGTTGCTTGTTCATCCTAAGGTGATTTTTTTGGAACAATTTAAGTTCCTCTGCACTAAGCTCCACAGTTCTGAAAGGGTTTATGAGCTTTTGCCAAAGCATGAACCCAAGCTGGCTGGCAAGCTCACTCTGCACTGCTCAGTCTGGTAAGATGCCCCTAACCAAAGCACCAGAATCATCTCCAGCATGCGTCCAAGTGGATCTGCTTGAACCATATTGTACCTGGTTGGGCTTACAGGTTGTCCTGCCCATGCTGGAGCAGGCTGGAAATGTCTTTTGTATCCTCCCTGGCTGGGTCACTCAGTGAGACTAATGTATCAACAACTGCACAGAACTGCACTTGCATGAATAATCGTGCCAGAAACAAACTGGCCTCTCCCAGCGTCTCTGCATCTGTGGCACAATTAATCTGTCAACTAAATAAACTGTCTGTGGATAACTGAGCGCTGGCTGTGCCCAGTAGAAAATGAACATATATAGCACAGTGTACTGTGGTGGTAGTGTAAGGACAAGTGATGATTAACAGGTAGGTCTTTCTGTCACTGTAATTTACAAATACAGTTTTTTAACACTGAAGGCAATCATAACTGAAAGGAGTGACAGAAACTGTTTCCCTAAGCTGAAGTTACAGTGGAAGGTAGCTAATCAGCTACCAGTAGCTAATCAGCTAATCAGTAACAGGGCAGGAAAATTCAAACTGACAGTGCTGTTTATTACAGACATGGTTTAGTAACAGGTATAACTGCAATGCCGTTTGCAAGTGACAAAATCATCTCTGAGATGAGGTGTCATAAGCCCTGCAAAACATGGTGGAAAAGCAGCTTAGTACACTGGAAACCAGAGTCCCTTTCCTCCCCTGGATGTCAGTGAACGGGCTGAGCAAACTGTATTTTGGGGGGGACAACAGAGAAAAGCTTGTCAGAAATACAAGATCACCAATCATTTTTGACTAAGACTGGACAAGAGTGGATTTCTAGAGTGGAAGGATTATTTGCAAAGCGCTGAGTGGAGAGAAGCTAACCAAGCAGGGCTGGTCCCAAGAGTGCCTGCAGGTGGCTTTGCAGCTAGAATTAAAAAAAAATTCTGATGACAAACACACATAAGGGTCTATTTAGGTATGAACAGAAAATCACCTGCTGTGTTCCAAAGAATAATGAGCTAAGTAAGGCAGGGGGTAAATGCTGTTGTCTGTTATCCAGATGACGTGCTAATAACTGGGAAGATTTCAGATGAACATTTAAAAAACCTAGAGGAGGCCTGAAAGAAATTGCAAAGATGTGATTCTAAAGCTAACAAAGATTAGTGTGCTGATTTTTGTTTGATTTTTCCTCCTCCAACATCCCCAAGCCAGGTAAGGCAGCATATGAACAGAAAATTAAGGCTACATATCTTCCAAAAAATTAAAATCCAGTATACATAGAATATAAACAGGGCCTTTAAGATTTCTCCAGGGCTGAGTTTTAGGGACATAAGATGAGCTAAATGTTGGATGCTGTGGGGGGATAGAGGAAAGAATCTGTTAGATTGGCAAAGCATTGTATACCCTAGAATGCCTTGTAGGATTTTATTTTTTAAAATGTGGTTTGTTAATTTTTGCTTCACAAGAGTAAGGGTTGCTTCAGATGCTAGATGTCCAAGGTACACCTCAAAATATTCTGCTGCTTAGATAGGACTGTAAGAATGTTCACTCCAAATGTAACAACTCTAATTGGTTTGATATCTGGTCTTAAGAAAAAAAGTGAAATGGCTGTGGACAGAATAAAATAATGTTTTTTGTGGAAGCAAAAAAAGACACTGAATAGTTCAATTTACATTAAAATGACACATTATCCATAACAATACTCTGTGATTCCTCTCTTCCAAGAACTGAGCCACAGCTTCAGACATATATAAATCTAGGATTCAAAACATGTTAGATTCCCTTCTGCAATATTAGCAAAAAGTGGGAGAAATTGCTAAAAAAGAACTCAGACTAGGGATTATTAAATTCCACACAGAAAAATATTTTTTCAGCTCACAACAAAAATCACAAAGAGATGGTAAAAATACTTCAAAGATGCACATTCCCCATCTGGTGACAGTGAAGAGCCTGGATCTTACCAGATCATTTTAGAGACCATCAGAGAGATATGCTAATCTGGAGTTTCTGTCCCAGATGCCATTCGTTCAAGGAAAGTGTTCATAGATAAAGAAATGCTTCACTTAATAAATGACCTCTTTATTACAGTTAAAAATACTGCCCTATAAATAGGAAAATCCCCTGTATCAGTTAAGAAAATGACTTTTACATGCTCTGACTAACTTCATCACATAACAAAAGGGAAACTTTATCCTTTCTAATTCAGGAGATTGAATTAACTGTGGAAAATTCTGGCTGAGGACTAAATGTAATAATACCAATATATGTACAAAAAGTATGCAAAATAGGCTTAAATGGGAAATAAAAATGAAGGAAGAAGTTAATTTAGGAAGCAGATGTAGAAATCAATACACAGAAGAGGCAAGGAGCAGGTTCTGACCAGCCATCAGAAGATGGCACAGAATTAACAAGCAGCAGCATGTCACTTGTGACAGAATGGCTGAACACTGATTCTTCAAGGTAACCCTATGCAAAAGTGGCCAGGCAACGGAGGCATGATCTCTCAGTGCCCAAAAGTTGAGGTCTGTCGTAACAGCCTTTGCTGTTTACACCTGAAAAATGTTTGGAGAGGTGATTTATTCTTATAAATGTCATTTCAGGGAAAGTCTGTGATTTTATTCTGGACGAATTTTAGACATTCTCCAAGCAAAATGCAGTAAAGGTCCAGCTTTGAATGAGTTACCAAAGCAGTTTGGGTGGACAGGTAAATAAAGGTGAAAAGCAGTTGGAGAATCCCATAAGCTGGCAGCCCAAATTTCTTGTTAGCACCAGGGTTTGCCCTACCACTTTTGGCTCAAAAGACTTAACCAAAGTTGTTCTACAGTCAATTTCCTAAAACCAAAAACCAGACAAGAACACTTGAAAAAGGCCAGTGCACCATTCAAATGTATGTTTCACAGCTTTGAGTCCTCAGTGACACAAAGCAGGGTGGGAGGAATAGGTTTAGTTTTAGGAAATGTGTGTATACAGCTCAATGGTGTATTAGGAAACAGAGAAAATAGCAAAGAAGAAAAAGGCCAGCTGTATCAGATAGAGTCTTAGTTAGATGTCATCCTGGAAGTAAATTGAAATGATCAGAGTTTTCATTGACTGGTGGAAGAGATAATAATACCAGAAAGAAAACAAAAATCTGAATAAAAAGGAGTAAAAAATTCCTCTAGGTGAAATCCTAATAAAAAACCCTGAGAATCTTCAATTCTATTTGCCTGCCATACAGCCCAAATCACAGAACATTTTCAGACTTTCATGAGACCAGCAATATCCTTTCATTGGTTTTATATTGAAGTTATTTACAGAATTTACAAGGAAAACTTTACAGTGGATTTTTTTTTTTTAAATATTGTGATATGTCTCCTAGTTCCATGGATTTGCCTATTTCCTTTTATCAGAACAGGGCATTTTAAGTGCATATGAGATTGAGAAGGTTTCAGTTTCAGCCATGATTTAAGTTTCTACAGTAACATGGGTTATGTTCTTCCTCACTGTTGTTTTCCACTTTCTTGGCAGTGTTTTGCAGATGAAAAGTAATGTGCTGTTCATTATCTGCCTTTAGCAAGGAGTGCTGGAACTTTTGATTTCATATCCCCACACAAGGCAAAATCATAACACTAAGCTAGGACAAATACACAATGCTTCATGCTGCAGCTCTCGTGGTAGAATGACAAACTCATTTTACTCCAAATTAAAAAAAAAAAAAAAAGTTCCTTTACATTATTCTTGACACTGATCATACTCAAGGCCTTTAAGAATAAAAGTCAGCCATGGGGAGCTGCAGCCATGGAAAGCAGCTATAACCTCACCTTTGTTGCTGAGACTGTTTTATCTAGCATAAAAAGAAATCAACTGCAGCTGAGATTATGGAGGGGTCCAGAATCCTCCATTCACAACTTCATGCTTTCTAACATGAAGGTTAGCAGAACAATCCCTTCTGTCCATGTAAAAAATTGCACTCCCTCCTTACCCAGAAAAAATGAAGAGGATGGAGCAGGTAAAAATACATTACACATTCTTGCATTCACCTCTGAACCTCAGCTGTTGTCTACGAAGAACAATTTTCAGAAAGAAGTGCCTGTCTGTAATTCAACAGCAATTGCTCTTTTTCCTCATAGAAATAGTTCCTGGTTCAAGCAGGCAGGCAAACATATGCATTCCTTTCACAGTGAAAACATGCTCTCAGGGGTGCTCAGGTAGGCAGGCAACCAGGCATGAAACTGAAAACACTCAGGCACACACAAAGCAAGTGCAGGCAAATGCAGCTTTGAGTTATTGGGAAAAAAGATAGAGAGGATGAGGAGCATAAGTGAGATCTCAGATTGGCTCTTGTGTTTTTGTTTGGTTGGTTTGGGTTTGGGTTTTTTTGGGGTTTTTTGGTAATTTCTTTTTGGATTCTTAGAATGTTTCCAGCAAAAGCAGGAAGATAATTGAGTCATCCCAGCACCAACAGCATTTCCCATGGCCAGAGGAAGGAGTCACAGCCTCATTTTATAGCACTGTGCAGACTGTGACCCCTACCCCTCAAAAGTGTGCACACACAGGTGGACTGCAAGTGTTGCCGGCACAGGCTGGAGTAGCACTGTGTATTGACCTGGATCTGTGCTGAGCTGAGATGCCTCGCAAAGGCAGCTGAATGACTCTTTTTCATCTGAAGATTCATTAAGAGGAACAATAGGGCATTTTTTCTTTTAATAGAGCACAGTCAGGTAATGATGGGAGCACCTGGACGGAGAGGACTAGAACGTCCCAGAAGAAAGTAAGGGCAGAGACAGGGATGAGTGCAGTGCCAGCCTGGGGTCTGCTCAGCCTCGAGCAGCAAACAAGTTTTATACCTCTGGAGTCTTATAGATCCCTGAGAGGTAGTGGCTTTTGGAGGGGAGAGGGAAGGGAGTGAATCACTGATTTTATCACCCTCCATGTCACAAGGTAGTAGAGAGGCTGAATATTTTTTCTTTTACCTCATGCAGCCGTGTCTGTTGAAAGCAGTACAGACATTTTGGGCAGCCTTTCACATACCTAAGGTTTGGAGTGCAAAAAAGGAATAAGAAATGCCTACTCATGGGCAGAAAAGCACACTATCATAAAAAAGAAAACATGTCTACCAAATGAACTTATTCATCAGCAAATTACATGTTTGTGTGGATGTCATGAGAGCCTAGTTCTCCTCAGAGTGACACTTCAGTGTCCATGTTTTTCTTTCAAATATCTGCTTTCATGTCAAGTTAGTTCACTTTATCAATCAAAAAAGAATATTTCTGGCACACATGCAAACACATTTTGGGATTTGAAAATCTAGCTGAAATCTGATTCATATTACATATATATTACATTACTCTCTCTTCCTTTTGCTTCTGTCTTAATACTGCATGATTCTTATTTTCACAGACTCTGGGTGTCCCTCTGGTTTTCTGACACAGGAGGAACAATAACTATAGCTCTTCTTTTCCTCCCAAGCCCAGAGATGAAACTGCTTGTTTCTGTTTATTTGCTTGTGTTTGTATGTATTTATGTGATAAGGGCAAATGCATGTCTCCTGCATGTGTAAACAAATTATTGAGAGAAAATAAGCTAAGTGTTATCTCTTCTTCTGAAAGCTTTTAGAGTAATGCGGATATTCTTATCTTGTGCAGAAGAGGGCATGATAATGTCCATTATCCTCTGCAAGTTTTGTTGCTTGCTCACATCAGCCTGTTGTTCCATTGTTTCAGAGGACGATCAGTGTTATCAGAGATAGTGGTTAGCGCAGGGCACGCAGTTTCTCAGAAGGTATGTTTTGAAATTTAGTCAAACATCCTGATGAGAATTAATGGGAAGCCAGAACAGAGAACTGAGAAACAAGACAGCAGGTTATGGAACAGAGGACAAAAAAACCCAGCTGTGCCCCATCCAAAACTGAGGCCAAACTGGGAAGCGTGAGCTCATAGTCAAGGTTGGAGACCAATTCTGCTGGTTCATTTGTGATCAGTAGGTAAGAGTTTATAGCATCTGTGCTACTTAGTGAGAGCTAATTTAGAGCTGAGCCTGTAATGGCCTTTTGTTGTGATGAGTGGTTATCATCAAATGAGGTGTTGAAAACCTTTGCTGCCATCCAGTTAAGGCAGGCTTCAGAGCCACAGAAAATGGCCCTGGCTGTTCTTCTGTCTTCCAGGACTAATTTCTGTGTGCATTGAATTAGAGAGAAAAAAATCTGTTTCAGTTCTTTCAGTCTTTCTCTTCTTTCAAAACCTAGGGATTGTCTATAAGGACACCCTGTGTGAAGGTGTTGATGATCTCTGAGCTTTGTTCTCAGGGGTAGGGAAGCAACAAAGAGACAAGCAGTTGAGAAGTATTGGCAAGCTGTTATTTAGCCAATAGTTTCAGACATTCTGAATGAATCTGAGAAGACTCTAGACCATGACTCGATAGCAGATTTCTAGTCTGGTTTTTTTCATCTTAACCCTTTCCATAAACACTCACAGTTATACCATTTCAGGGCAAAACTGAACAGAGAACAGTAAGAAGTGTCAACATAGAGTCTACTTGCCATCAGCTGCTGTAATGCAGAGTTGTTGTATCCCAGATGCAAATAGGGATACAACAGCCTACTTTAGGGCTGGTTAAACCAGGAGCCCGCAGTCACTCCAGTGGCAATGGGAGGCCCCAGTGCTGCAGAAAAGCAGGAGTCCAGGTGTGACAATTCATCTGATGCTGCTAAGATCAGTCCCTGTTACACTGAGTTCAGGGCTCACCACTGTGTTCTCCTGTGTTGGGTTTACATGGCAAGATTTTGATGGGTTGGGGGATAACTTCGGAGGTGGCTTCTGTGGGAAGACACCAGAAGCCACCCCCGCATCAGACAGAGCCACTTTCACCCAGCTCCACAACAGACCCTCTTCACCCAAAGCTGAGCCCATCAGTGATGCTAGTGATAATGTATTTCAGAAGGAGTGGAAAATGCTGCACAGCAACTGTGAGAAACAAGAGTGAGAAAAATGTGAGAGAAACAGCCCTGCAGGCACCTAGGTCAGTGAAGGAGAGGGAGGAGGTGCTTCAGGCACCTGAGAAGAGATTTCCCTGCAGCCTATGAAGAAGACTGTGTTGAGGCAGCTGTGCCCCTGAAGCCCATGGAGGTCCACGGGGGTGCAGAGATCCACCTGCAGCCCACGGAGGACCCCACAGCAGAGCAGATGGAGATGCTCCAAAGGAAACTGCAGCTCATCTAGAGCCCATGCAGGAGCAGCCTCCTGGCAGCAGCTCTGGCTTATGTGGAACCCACCCTGGAACAGTCTGTTCCTGAGGGGCTCAACCCCCATTGAAAGGACCCATGCTTGAACAGCTATGGAGGAGCTGCAGCTCATGGGAGGGACCCCATGCTGGAGCAGAGAAAGAGTGTGGGGAGGAAGGAGTGGAGTGGCAGAGACAAAACATTATGAACTGACCACAGCCATTCCCAATCCTTCTGCACCCTTCAGGGTGAGGGAAGTGGAAGAGTCAGGAGTCTCCCTGCCCTGTCTTGACCTAGCTTTTTCATCATCACTTCATCTGTTGAGGAGAGGGGGCAATAGAGCTGTCTGGTGGGCATCTGGCAGCCAGTCAAGGTTAAGCCACCACATTCCTGGTATTCTGGGTTCCAAGTGATGCCTGGACATCCTCCAGCCAAGCCAGTTGATGTGCTACTGGCCCAACACTGTATAAATACAACTGGTTTTTATCCATACCCAAAATGGGATTAGACAAAGAATTAGCTATATTCAGGTGTCTGGGCCCAAGCAAGTCCAGTTGGGTCTTATGTAGCCTGTACACACAAGATTGGCTGTCTTTTAATACCTTGCACAAATCCTAACTAGTTTAGCAAAAATGAAGGCCTGGCCACACTTTTAAACAACATTTTTGCAAACACTTGTAACATCCAGTAGTGCAGAGATTCTTTAGAGAAAATACATTAAATCCTTATGATACACAATGTAAATAAATATATAGTTATATAGTTTTAAATATACAGTTATAAAAAATATACTGAGTTACAGCAAAGCTGAAAACCACTTAAAATTAAATCAAAAATAAAATCAAGGGGAATTCAGTAGTTTATTTTCAAATGTCAGTCATGAATTGAGAACCATTTCACATCATCTGCTTTTAGAATCTCTTTTTAGTTATCATGGACTAATGAAAAAATGGGGTAACAATGCACAAATGCTATTAGTTCAAATAGTATTTCAGTGGTCTCTGACCACTAAACAATAACTATTCGTAATTTTGGGTGAGAAGGTGAAACTGAGCAAAAAGGGAAGATAAAATATTGATGCTAAGTGGGCACCTTACCTGCCTTGGGTTAGGGTTACGTTTTCTAGGACAAAATTTCACTTTTATGCAGTCTTAAGGAGTTAATTTTACACATTAATATTTGTACAATGTCTCCAGCAGGCAAAACTAGGTGATCCATGTTAAATCTATAAATACAAAACCACCTTTTGCTGGGGATTAGGTACTTCATACCTCACAGAAACTCAAAGTACAAGAGAGGTCAAGGAAAGGAAGGAGAAACAGAAGTGTAAAGCACTATATTCAGACTACATATCTCATGGCACTTCAACCCACGGAGAGTGATGAGAGTGATAAGAGCTGCTGTCTCATTACACAATCATAGAATTGTCGAAAAAATCTTGTTGGAGATCATCTGGTCCAGCCAGCTCAGAGTTAGCTTTGAAGTTAAGTCACACTGTTCATACATTTTCCAGACAAATTCTAAACGTATTCAGGGGCAGAGACTCCACAGCCTAGACATCTTGGTGGCCCTCTGCCAGTTTACCAACAGGATATGTAAAATCAAACACAGTACACCACGGGTGATTTCACAGTTGCCTAATAGAGGTCCATAATAATTATTCATCTTGATGGCTAAACTGCTGTTAATGGTGCTCTGCATGTGTTTGAGAACATACTGCTGACTCATTCCAGTTTGCCCACACAGACATGCAGGCTCTTCTCTGCAAAGGCACTTGTGCCTGTAAAGAACACAACAAAAAAGACATGAAGTATTGCAGACTTTTCTTTGATACTCAGTCACACACTCAATAGCAGGCTCTCATTTTCCTTAGTGTTCCTTCTTTCTTCTTCTGCCAAAGTTCTAATAGAGCAAAATAGAGTGAGTATAGTACCACATTGCCATTGCCTGTTACTGTACCCCATTCAGGTGCTGCTGGGTGGATTGTTTCATTACCTTATGTGCATGTGTCAGCATGCATGTGTCTGAAAGAAGCATGCCCTGTCTCAGATGGTAAACCCCTGGTACAGCCTGGAATAGCACTCTGTCCTCTCCCTTATCCCATTCTTTTTCTCAAGTTTCGTATTTTATATGACTTTTTGGTGAAAATGCTGCCTGGATTTGCTAGACTGAAGATGCATTAAGAGTGTGTCTCTATCCAAGGGATGCATGAACCAATCTAACCTGTAGCCTCACCTTCTGCAGAGTTCTAGTCTGCAGACCCTGTTGGCCCCAGCAGTCATTTTGCCATTCCTTACATCAACATGGGCAGTATATCTGTATTGCTTCTGGATATGACAAGAAGCCATTAATGAGCTCCAGAAACCTCATTTGGTGTCTTTCAGTTCACATCATAGTTTTCCATTTCTCAGGGTCTGTCTCAGGGTTCTTTTCATCAAGTGAGTAGCAGTAACAGAATGATCTGAGGTTAGCATCTCAGATCATGAAAGAAATTTCATTGCATGATGTTTTCAGCTAAGAATAATTGTTCCAGAAGCTTAAGAAGTGGCATTGGTTTTCACCATACTATTGTTTGCTAGAGGAAATAATTTGAGCTGAACACTCATGAGCATGCATACAGGCTACTCTTTAAGTGAAGTGGTGCTTTAAGGCTTCCTCTATTTTAAATGTGATTTTGGCAAGTGGAGGAATAAAAATAGAGTATTTCAATCTCTGGGCAACACATTACTGACATATATAATTTTCTGTTGACTTTGCTTTTCTTTTGACATTGCTAAACGTTATTATTTTTTCTGCCTCAGTAAGCAATCCAGTCCTGGACTCAGCTGCTTTGTGTGGATTGCAGTTGTTTATTCTGGCTAATGGAGATTGGAGACCTATGAAATGCTCAATAAGATACATCACAATAAAGAGTTTCCGGTCTGGTGTGTTAAATAGGTTTGAATAGTTTCTCTGTAATGTTTAGCACATACTAATATAAAACTTGAGCATGAGTAGATTTACAGATTATCCTTTAGAGCAGTATCATAAAAATGTATAGGCATATAAAATGAAAAGGAAAGGGAGAAAAGAGTGTGTATCTTAATAGACCAAGTACACGAAATATTGAAGTATATATTCCATTGCTTAAGGCAGAGTAATAATAAAAATTGCAATAAAAAAGAAGTAGAGTATCTTTAGACTAGAAATGACCTGTCAACCTCAACTGTAAACCAAAAACAAAGTCAGAAGTATCATTTCTTACACCAAAAACTGAATATGTTATTTATTAGACTCTGAAAGTCTGGCCAAGGGTGATTAATATAGATGAACTTGTAGATGCACAAGTACACATGTACTGATGGGTAAACACAGTCAAACAAGGAGAAAAAAAAAGAACAACTGCATCTCAAGGAAGAAGACAGATTTTATCTCTGTGAATATTTATCTATTGAGAAGAAATGGTTTGGATTTTGACAACTGAAAAAGGGGTCTTAAGAACTTATAAAGAGCACCAGCAGTGGTCTCTGAGCCTCTTAAACATTGCTTCTGAGAACTAAAAGTATGGGCTGAAATTCATCTCTTCTGCTTTTTAGCTCTCCATAGTTAAAGAACTAGAGTTTACCTAGGCTTTCAGATGATGAGAAAGAAGTTACCCTGAAGTCTTTGGAAATGGCTCAACTATGCATTAAGAATTGAGAGCTCTCTGATTAAGATTCCTCAGACAGCTTTCCAAAGGAAGGTGAGGTGAATCCAGGTGAAGGTCTATGCAACTGCATATCACATGTTCCACCATTCTAACTGCAGAAAGGATCATTCCTATCACAAAACAACGTTCTCAAAGCCCATGTAAACACAAGTATATGCTTTAACTCCTATTTCAGTTTCATGTCCTGTCTCTATAAGTTCTGCTAAGGTTTTTGAAGCATAGGCAGTGCCTTCATCTCTGTCTGTAAGTACACACTATTAGCATTGCACGAGTAATAAATCCTCATTATCAATAGGGAGCTTATTTGCTATCTTACAGAAAGACCACTGATGACAGAAGTTGGCTTTCAGACTTAAGTTCATGACCCTTTTTTTCTGTGGTATGGCCCATTGATTCCAGTGGGGATTCACTGGTGTAAATGATGTTAGAATTTAGTCTATGGTTTTCATATAGTGACACATCACAGCAAAACTTTGTTTCACTACCTTGAAAGTTGTCTTCACTAGAGACCCCTATTGTTGGTTCCCTGTCAAAAATTATTTCAAAAACCTACTTAATAAACTTCATATTTTTATATTAGAAGTCAAAGGAAACTATATCTCCAGGGTTTAAAGAACACTTATTACACAAATTTATAATTGTTGGTCATTATGAAATTATCCTTCCAGTGAATCTCAACTCAAAAGTAGTTTCTTATAGTGCTTACAAACCATTTTTTACTTTTAAATCCTGAAAACTCATGTGCAGATTGTTTTTGAAGAAAACAGGTTGTTATCTGTAGTTTTAGCCCTAATCCACCTCCTGTCAATTTGAAAGAGTATTATGGGATCTAATTCTAATTCAATGAATAAGCTCAGACAGTACACGCAAGGGCAAACACATTGCCTTTATATTGGCTTCAGCTGGGAAAATACCCCTCTTTTTCTTCTTAAGGTGCTCTTGCCCTCCTCAAATACTGCAGATAAGATCTGGAATGGGGTTTAGGGCATTATTTATAGAAGAAGGACAAAAATGATTGTGTTTAACTTCCATGACTGCTACTTCCATGACTGAGAACTTGAGAGTGTAGGGCACCAAAAATGGCATTCATTACTGTGTAACAATAGGACTTTTACTCCTACAAAGCAAAATTATTTGTTTGTAAAAGAAAGAGAGAAATATTTTAATGAAGTCTCTACTGCTAAGTGCTTTTTTTTTATGGTGTCACTCGGCCTTTGGCAAGAGCTACCCTGTAGTCCTAATGCATTTCTTGCATAACAGCTCAGCTTAGTAGAAAGAGCTAGATATAATGCAGTACATGACCTCCACAGATCTATCCCTTTTATGGGAATAGAATAAAATAAGTATCAATGTAATTACAGCTGACATGTCTAAAAGATTTTTGGAAGCACAACAGCGTTTATTACACTTGTTGGTTTACGTCATATTCTGATTTATTTTTCAAGTAATATTTTATATAGGTTTATAAACTACTTAAGGTGGAGGGGTTTTTTTAAGGATTAAGTAAATCTGTTCAATCCCTTATCTACAAGCTAAAATGCATCAATTACTTGGACTGTCACAAAGTTTTGATTGTCTTTAGTGTTTCTCCAGCACTATTTAGGGCTTAGTCTTCTTACTGCAGCAAACACTTGTACTAACAGGAATTTGGCACCACTACATCATATCTACACTTTGATGAACTCTGTATTTCAGAAAATCTATCCCCACTGACTGCTTTTGTTTGATTGCTTATTTTTAATAGATGTATAATTATTGTAAGTATAATTATTAGAAGTATAGAATGGATGTAGATGAGCTGAGTCACTGTCTTACAGTCACCACACCCTAAAATGTGGTCCATATTATCCAATGGAGATCACATGCCATTCTTTCCTCAGAGCAGAAGCATTGCCCCTCTCCCTGTGGGATAGCAGCAGCACCAAGTAGCAAGTATGCTAGACATAAAGCCACTGGGTTGCATATCTCTTCTGCCCAGCCCGTGAGCTAATGGAATGATATCCAGCCCTGGTCTGGGGTCTATGTCAGCACAGCATTGAGCTAAAGCTGATAAATCTCCTGGAAAGGTGACCAACACATCCACATGATTACCTCACCTAACCTTCCCAGCACTGAATCACTGAGCAGGTGGACCATATACATTGCTGTCCTTATAGACACATTTATAATAATTCCTGAGGAACAGGAACCATGCCCCTGGGCACCTCTTGCTTCTTTTCCTTTGGGTCCTTTGTTCTTCACTCTCCCTGTGATGTTATTCTTATGTTATACATATGGTGACACAAATGTGAAGAGAGGATCCCAAAGCCTTTAAGCTACGATCCTACAAAATTTGAGTTTGAATGATTGGACAATAGTTCTGATTACTGGGGGGATCAGAGATAACCAGACAGATTAACTTTTTTAGGCTGGAGAAAGGAGGGGAAAAAGCAAAAGTGGTATAATATAAAATCAGAAGGAAAAAATACTGCTCAGCTGTGTTCTAAATTATTGGCACAGATGGAAATTGCTGCTTTGCTCCCTAAGAAGCTTCTATTAATTTGGTCTTTTATTTTCTTTCCTATGAGAGTTGACCTCCTGTGGACTTTTTCTCCACTACTTTCCACTCTTTCTGTAAAGGAACAGGCCATTGATATACCTGCATGCCTACTTATTAAAGACATAATCTTGGTAATAGAACATAGAGATCTTCTGGCTCCTAAGGCAAATGCATCTAGTGGTTAATACTGATGAGCACGTTAAAGAAAGAAAGGCCTGGAGAGAGGACTTGAATTGCTATCTGACATATGAGCCTGTAATAGCACAGTTTTGAGTAAAAGGAATGAAAATCTCTCCTAATATTTACAGCCAAAGTTTGCCCTACTCTGAAAGCAATGAAAAGTATTTTAGTGGTTTTTTAGCTGTCTAACACCCAGAACTGATCTGTCCTCTTCAGCACAAGGTAACTGAGATCTCACATTCTAAAATTTAACAGCAGGGCAAAAGATGATCTAAAATGCACCGGAGAAAAGCCAGAATATGTGATAGGAGTCACAGTAAAAGAACCACAAGACTAAACAATCTCAGATGCTTGAATAATTGTAATCTTTCTCTGAAAATTTTTATTAGTTCAGTTTTTGTAGTGCTAAAAGGAATCTTAAGTATGGAACTTAAAAAGACAAGAATTATTTGTCCCACTGCTGTGCGTTCTGGCTGTGGTAGTGGAGCAGATCCATGTTCTTCCCATGAGAAGGATACTTGCAACTGCAGCAGGGGGTCAAAGCAGATTTCTGAAAAGAGAGAGCATCCAGGAGAACCTCTGGTCTGGTACCAGGTGGAGTTAAGTGGTGTACAAGAGACAAGTACAGTTGTGAGAGCAAAGTATTCTGCTCTCTCATTTATATTCTGTAAAGGCATGGGAAGTCTCTCGCAGAAGACAAATTAATACAAACTATGCTAATTACCTCATTAAGTAATATGCCTTATTATCAAAATAAACAGCATAACCATCAGCATTGGTTGGGTCTCATCTGCAATCAGATATAGGTTGTGAGCCAGATCACAAGCATCAGACACTTAGAGCTGAGAGTGGATACTCATAAAAAAGCCCTCTAGAGTAAGTGAAACTATAGTTGCAAGTGATGAGGTTAGCATCCAGTCCTCATCACTCAACAGAAGTTATACTGCACTTGAAAATATTACTTTTGAAAAAAATTACTCTTAAAAAAAAATCAAACATCTCTGATTTTTATTGTGTTACCCCTCTGGGCTATAAGTCAGTTTAAGAGTCCTTGCAATCATGAGCCACCAAGTCCCATCTCCCACAGGAGAGCAGCAGTCACTTCTGTAGATAAGTGTACACAACATGGCACAACATCCACAGGGACATGCAGTCAAGCCTGTAACTTCTCTGCTTCTGTACCATTTAACAGCTCATGGCCAACAGATCATTTCTTCACCCATTCCCTAGACAAACAACCTTTGTACAGAGATGAAAATTGGTGGGAGACCCAGGGGGCAATTTTCAGGCATTTCATGGAGAAGCAGTGCTTTGAGGTGTATAGTCTGTTTGCACCAGGACCACAGCAGTGCCTCTCTTCTCCCAGTATTCCTGCTCCAGCCCCAAAGTTGTGTCGTTATAATGTGGGAACAAACAAGAAAATACCTACATTAAGAAAGTCAAGGAGAAAAGGAAGCAAATAAGTGCTCAACACACTGAAAACAACAAGCCTGACAGCAGAAAAGGACAGAAGACTTGCTATATAAAGGTCTCTAGAAAGTGATTTATACTCAGCGAGAAGCAAAACTAATTGAAAATGCATAAAAAGGAGAGAGTTTGGCAGTCCTCATTAAACTGTGTCTGTTGTTGTAGAGATAAAAGAAACACAGTTTGAACCAAAAGGTTGAGTAGAAATTTAAAAATCCAAGGACAAAATTTTCAGCGAACAGCACAGGCAAAATTAAGCATGAGAACTGCCAGGTATTGGTTAAAGTTCTCGATGGATTTTGACATACAGAAAGATAAATACATCAAATACAGATATATTTGAAGTGTAGACAGTTAGATATTAGTAGATTATTCTTTCATGCTGTTGTGGACCTTGAGGTCAAGCTGGAGGGAGTAGCTCAGGAAATAATCTTTCAGCTATGGCCGGAGTGCTGGTCAGGAGGAGCTTTACTTGTTTACATTAAGGGGACCAAAAACACAGCCTGCAGAGTCAAGATAAATGATCTGCAGTATATTACTTTTATAGTGTTCTCAATTAACAATGCAATTCTAAAGGTTCACAGTAGTTCAAAGTAAGCTGTTTTGTGGTTCAAAATGTTCAGGAATCACTGATTTAGGGAATTCACTGCTCGATGGATAAACAGAAGAAGCCCTCATTTGCAGAACAGGAACCTCTACTGAAAAAACAACTTTTATATTGCTTTCAGGCTGATGTCTGACACACCGCAGCATTTCTCTAACCATGACACACAAACTTTGGAGAGGGAAAGAATTACATGGAGGCATAATATTAATGGTTCAGAAAGTCTTGTGTCACAACCCTGAGCACTGCAGTATCTAATTACTAGGCACAGTGATTTGCAGACAGGCTGTGCCAAATAATAACGAGAGAATTAGACACCTAAAAATGGAGTTTGCCCTCTGTGGAAGGTCAGTGTAAGCTAATTGTTAGGAAAAAAAGCCAAAGTAGTGATGTTAGACTGAATTCCTAGTCCCTCATAGAATCTGAATCCATGCTGCAAGGAGGGCTACGTCCTGCAGGAATATATACTGAGCCATCATCTTAAGTAGAAGAGATTTGTCTTTCAAAACTTGAAGAAGGGAGGGGATAGAATATGGCTTTCTTTCCAAAAGGCAGGGAAGTTGTGCAGGTGCTCCCTCTGAGTTCCAGCCTTGTGGTGTTCAGTGCAGTCAAACCAGCCTGGTGAGAGCTGGGATCAAAAAGACTTTGTGCATGAGGGATTTGACAATCCATGAAAGCTCCGATCTCTAAAAGCACTACTCACTGTTAATGGGTAAAGTATTTTCTAGATGTTACAATTCAGAAATTAAAATTAATTAGTAAAAAAAAATAATAAAAAAAGACTTCTTATAACTGAGGTTTTATTATTCACTTAAAACAGGTTTGGCTTGCTGAATATTTAAGCACTTTATGATGCACAGGCTGCACAGGAAAAGATTGAGAAAATCCCTTTCCAGCATTCCCTATAGCATGATTCCTTGGCATGTAGGGAATATATACTCACATCACTCTGGGAAAAGATGTCTCATGCAACCTTCCAAAATCCTGGTCTTTACCACTGGGCATCTGGCAAATTTTCTACAAAGCTTCAGTCTTTTTAATGAACACTGAAGTTTTACAGAATTGGCATTTGAAAATGTGATGTAAAGGACATAGTGATTCAGAAGCTCCATTTCTGAGCGATCCATGAGAATAATCAAAGATTATCAGTGATCTCTAAAAAGTTAGATTTTTCAAAGGCTCTTGCACAAGCTTTTTATATGTTGTATGCAAGAGAGAGGGAAACATTTCTTAAAAATTGAGAAAACACGTGAAAAAATTATTTCTTTGCTACCTGTGAAAAGAATGGTACTGGTCAGCATTATGAAGCTTTATGCCTGAACAACAGAGAGCATTGGTAGTGAAATATAGAACCTCTCAGTCATGGGACATGAATTCAAATAGGAATGGGGTTAGTAGTGACAGAAAGTCATTACTGTGTCATTGCAGTGTGCTAATGTTCAGAGATTCATTGGTGGCTTGAGTCCAATTACTAGCACACGAGGTCACATTACAAAATGCACTATCAAAACTGGCAGAGGCAGGCAAACCCATTTCTACTCTTTGTAACATGCTGCTGCATTTTCACATCCAAAGTTATCCATTCGAATTTGTGTCAAAACTCAGAGTTGTTGTGGTTAAGCAGTCAAACTCCACACTGCACAATCTGGTGATAAGAGGATGTCAGTCTCCGAAATCATTCAATTTGTAGTTGCAGTAGTTGCTAATTTCCCTATTTAATTTACAAAAAAATATAACAACAAGCTTTTATAGCCTGCAGAGGCAATGCCTGGTGGCTGGGAGGGTGAGGGTTAAGCTGTCCCTGGGTAGAGCAGCTTACAAAGGCTCTTGGTTTCTTTGCAAGAAAGGGGATATAACTATGCTCAACTGAAACTGATTACTCTGCCAGGCAATACGATCACCTCCTTATTTCAAGGTTTGGGGTGATTTAGCACTGATGGAAAGCTGAGTTGTGAGGAGCCTTGAGTGAACTCAGAAGAGGCTTTTGCTTTGCTAGACTTGAAGTACATGAGTTGTTTCATTTCTCCTGAACTTATCTGAGCAAGTGCAGAAATCTCTGAAAATTGGAAAAGAGCAAAAAAAGATAATTAGACCAAGAGAACAAAAAGGAAATAGTTCATTGCAGCTAGCAGCTTCCACTGATGTGTTTTCTCAAATATATTCTAAATAGAAAGGCACAAAAAATGTCATGAAAGAGCAGAGAGATAAATTTCAGAAGCAAAATAACAATAGATGTTCTCAGAAAAATTACTCTCCTGACTACTAGCTGGAAAGGGACACTAAGACACTGGACTGTGAGAAATCTTCTAGTGCACAAAAGATTTACAAAAGAATTATTATAACTTTAAAGGAAAATTTCTTAGTCTTATCTAAGTGTATATTTATATATATATGTGTGTGTATGTGTATAAAAATATATAGGAGTACTTTTTATGCTTGGTTGAACAGATTTAGACTAGGTATTAGAGAAAAATTAAGTGAAGTGTTCAATATTTGGCACAGATCCCTAGAGACTTAGGCCAGTAGCAGTGTCACACTGACAAAAGCTATTTCATGTTTTTCTGCTCTGCCTGAAGGAATGTGAAAATTATACAGGTCCATTGGTGGTTGTGTTGGCAAGCAAAAAATTAGCTTGGCATAGCAAGCAAAAAATTAGCTTTGGCCAGCCCTGAACATGATACAATAGCCTATTTTCAAGTAAGGTGAAAATATGTGAAACAAAACTAGCAATAAATAGAAAGTTAGGAGGAAGATTCTTTTTAAAGAAAAGGAAATAATACTGTTTATTATTTTAAGAACATTTTTGAAATATTTCTAATATCCATATTTTGACATCATAAACTCTACTGTTCTCTAAATGGACTAAATATGTGGAAGAAGAATCAGGAAGTTTTTAAGCTGGAAAGTGGGCCAATAAGTGAAAGCAAACCTGTATTGCAGTCTGGGAACTTTACAGAATCACAGAATCATCAAGGCTGGAAGAGACCTTCAAGATCAGCTTGTTCAACTGTCAACCTGGCACCACCATAACCACTCATAAACTATATCCCAAAATGCCACATCTTGAATACTTCCAGAAATGGTGACTCCAACACCTTCCTGGGCAACTTATTCCAATGCCTAATCACTCTTTCAGTGATTTTTTTTTCCTGATATTTGATTTATTTCTCCTGATGTGACATGAGGCCATTTCCTCTCGTCCTTTCCCTTGAGACACAGCAGAAGAGAATAAGCCCCATATTGCTACAACCTTCTTTCAGGTAGTTGTAGAGAGCAATGATGTCCCCTCTGAGCCTCCTTTTCTCCAGACTAAACAACTCCATGTCCCTCAACCAATCCTCCTAAGACTTGTGCTTGTCCTAAGCCCCTTCACCAGCTTCCTTGCCCTTCTCTGGACATGCTCCAGCACTTCAATATCCTTTTGAAGTGAATGGTTCAAAACTGGACACAGTACTTGAGGTACAGTTTCACCAGTGCCAAATACAGAGGGACAATCCCTAGTACTACTGGCCACACTATTTCTGGTACAAGCCAGGTATAGATGCAATTCAACTGGTATTTCACCTCCAACACAGGCATGCAGCCCCTAAACCCATCTTCAGTAAGCCCACGTGTATCCCCTTCAACCTAATTTAAATCTCTCTCAATCAGCCCTACAGCTGTGGGCCATAATCCTTTTTCCCCTCTGTAGCAGGTGGACCCCATCTGTTCTCAGCAGACCTGGTGCCATGTAAACTACCCCATGGTCAAAAAAAACAAAGTTTGAGGAACACTGCTAGGAAAATTAAGCTAGTTTTCATGTTCCTTTCAGTATTTCCCCCTTGTACAGAAGGAACTGAGGAAAACCTGTGCACATACTTCTTTGACCAAGTGCCCCAGTGTCCTGAAGTTCCTTTTGATTGCAGTAGGACTCCTTTCTTCAGTCTCACCACTACTGATCTGAACAACTAATAGAGGGCAAAGTCAGAGAGAGCCATACCAGATCAGAAACTTTCCCAATAATATCCCTTACCTAGGCTCGAAGGCAGCAGACTTCCCTGTGGGAGGGGTCCTGCTAAAAAAAAAAAAAAAAAAAAAAGCAGAGGGAGTTCCAATTTGCTGGGAATCATTCCTAGATCTTGATCTGCCCATTAGAGTGCTGAACAGCATGAAAGCCTGCAGTGACTAAAACCTCTTGTCAGTCAGAATTTTACTTGAACATGGGAGCAGGTAAATTTGATTCCCAAGAGAAATCAGCTCACGGATCTCAGTGCTGTGCCCAGTAACTGTCACAAAAAAAGGCATGGCTGTCCTTGCAAACTTTCACAGTGCTTTTCTAGTGTTAATGTGATTTATACTTGGAGCAGTTTTATCTGATGGCTAATATATACTCAAGAGAAATTTAGGAATGGGTTGGCCGATCAATGCTTTGTTTTGACTTTGCCGCTTTTTAGCATAAGTATTGCAACTAAAACAAAGTCTGTATGAGAAATTAATTACATAAAATTTTCAGCAATATTTCTGGGATGAACACTGGACCCAGAATATAACTAATCACATCAGTAATAGGAAAATTCTCACCTCAACTGGAACAAGGTGGCACATTAAAACATACCCCTGGGCTTCAGAAAGTACATTTGAATCTGCACCAAAATTTGTGCTTCACAGCTCAATCCTAATTTTAGTCATGATGCTGAAAAGTTTTACCAAATTCTGTGTTCCTAGAAGGATGCAGAATTATGTGGGTTTGTCATCTTCCCCAGGCTCATGAGGTGTCTGAAGGAACAGAGAGTGTCAATGAACCAAGGCCAGGTGGGGTGATATTTATAGATGGGTGATATTTAGCAATTTCCTTTGGAATCATTTCCCAGGAAGGATGTGTCAAACTCTTGTCCATCCTGCTGGAAATCAATGGAGCCTGCAACAACACTCTCTCTAAGGCCAGCCTTGGTGTAGTCAGGAAATCTCACATTGCTCTCCCTTACCATGGGTACTGTGGGGTCTTTTTTCAGTCATTGCTAAGCACCATGGCCAGACCTTCACTTGAAGGCATTATTCATCTTTTAGCTCTAACCTTTGATGAGAAGAGTAGCTGGAGATGATGGTGCTTTTGAAGGTGGGGCTTTTTGTAGTCACATGTTCACGTTGCTTCCAGTTAATGCCTCAAGCAGGAACTGCTGGATATTCCTTATACTTTATTGTATTTGTATCAATTTATTTAAAACACTGAGTGTTTGGGATTGGTGTGCATGCATTCATATTTGTTCATTTCTCCATGAGATATAAAACACTGTCTCTTAACATTATATTGCTTTTTAGTCCAGTTCTCCCAGGAAAGGATTTTATGAAAGAATAAAGGGAAAAACCAAAACCAATCTGGACTAAAAATTCATATCCATAGGAAAAACAAAGATGCATTCCTTTTAACCTAAATATTGGTAAAAATCTAGGACTACATTTTCTTTCTCTGGTTAGCACAGGTACTAGGCAAGCTATGCCATTTCTATATTATGTCACAACAGTTATCAAAACCCCCATGCTGTGCCAGAAGCCCAGTAGCTTCTTTTTGTCAAGTCACTGATAGAGAGCTGGGAAGCAAGATGAATTTTATCAGCTCCCACTAGAAAAGATTTGGACAGACAAATAACCAGGGTGAGAAATCATGTATTAACATTGAGAATAACAATGGCTCACTGTTCAAGTTAGGACCAGAAGTATAAGCTATTCTGAACTGGTCTGTACCTCTTCTTAGAAAACTGCGTGCAGTTCTGGTCTTGTTTTCCTGTAAACAGTGTAAAAAATTAGAGGAGATTCAAAAAAGGGCAAAAGGTATGATGAAATATAGGGAGTAGATTCTGTATGAACAGAGTAGGACTTGTCCTCCAAGGAAAGAGATAAGGTAAATAGGTATGAAAACACAAGACGCAGGAGAAGGGTGGCTAGAGAACACTTGCAAGATGTTTTTTTTGAATACAAGAACCCAAGACAGAACAGTCAAAAGAACACTGACCAAGGAACTTCCAAACCATGTTGTGAATGCCAGAAATGTGCAATGATTTAAGAGGTCAAAATAAAGCCCATGGAAGTGCAACCAACTAAGGATCACTAACAAAAAAAAAAAAAAAATTACAGAAATTACAGTTCTGATACATCAGTTATTTGTAAGTGGTTGAGGGATGGAGGACCATTCATTGATATTATCATGTATATTTAGCCTATTCTTTTTCCTTATATGTTTGTTTGCTTCAGACTAAATTTTGGAGACTGAATGTTAGGTGAAGCTTCAGTCTAAACTATTACTGTCATTCTTTAGTTCATTCGGAAGCCGTGAGAAAGCTGGTCAGTTCTTCCTATATATGTGTTTGTGTGTGGGTGCATGCACTGCCAAAAGAACTGTTAGAAAAGCAGGTCCTAAATAATACAAGTCATTGATTTTTAGGAGCAAAGACCTTGGAACATTTTCTCTTTGTGAAGTAAGTCAGAGTTAGAGGAGCAAGGATCAAATTGTCTTTTTTTTTTTTTTTCCCTTTAAGTTACTTTTGGCTTCACATATAGTAGAATGAAAAAAATGGTACATCTGCATCAGGCCCCAGAAGATGCAAAGTATCTGAGTGACAGTGGAAAAGTATATTCTTCCTTTAATCATTTGTACCACCTTAGGAAGTATCATCCAGCCAAGCATTTATTCTCCACTCTTCACCATGGTATCTTAAAGACTTAACAACAGTAATACAACAAAGTAATGAATTAATTCACTGTTAATTAGATATCATATTCTTAGGAGTAAAGATGATTTTAGGAAATTAAGTAATTTTTACTTGCCTCTGAGTCATTCTTTCAAATCTAACCCTGTTTCATTTCCCATTCACATACAGTCGTGTTTAAAAAAAAAAAAAATAGCTCCTAAACAGCAACTTAGATACTTCTCAAATTGTAAATGTACAGGATGAATCCTTAAGGCAACACAGTTGAAATGGTGATTTAGAAATTCCACTTAAAATTATTACCAGTAGCAATTTATATTATCTGTTGTTGGATGTAATGTTGAAATAAATGGCTAATTAGTGTCAACTTTCCAGCGTTTAGTTACCAAGCAGCTTGGAGGCTCTAGGGAACAGCTTTATAACAATTTACAGAACTCTCCTTAGACAAGGACCCCATTTAGCAATTGTCAGATGTAATTTGATGAGTCTGTAGTATTGCTTTATGCACAGCACTTCTTTTTCTACTCTCAAA
Organism: Myiozetetes cayanensis; assembly: GCF_022539395.1. Classification (NCBI taxonomy): domain Eukaryota; kingdom Metazoa; phylum Chordata; class Aves; order Passeriformes; family Tyrannidae; genus Myiozetetes; species Myiozetetes cayanensis. The sequence continues at coordinate 23,044,199 of NW_026087521.1, read as the reverse complement.
GTGGTTAGTTTCTATTCTTCACTGATGGTCTTTTCTTAAGCGGTCTCAGAGTTAAAGTGGTTAACTAATATTTGCTCCCTGGCATCATATCTGCTTAGTCCCAGAGCCAGTCTACTTGTGAAGGGAGTTGAGACTGGTTTATTTATACGCCCATGAGAGCACAAAGGCAGAACTCTACCAGTCGCTCCTCCTTTGTGGAGTGTGTGGCAGTCTAGCTGATGAATTTTACTGCTGACATACAGCCCTCCATCCACTGAGCTAAGCATTAAATCCCATCAAATAACATGGCAGACCTCTCACCTGATAAGCATCTCCATCACAGAAACCAGTGCTGGAAGCACAAATCTGTGATGCTCTATAATGGGCCATGACTTCTACATCACTTTAAACCAAAAAAAAAGCAAACCAAAGGGGTTTGGAAACACAACTTTCTTCTGCAGAGACCTTCTGCAGTGACTGTCACAGTGACAGTGTCACCTTGAGGCAGGACAAGACTCAGGCACTGGCAAGGCCACGTAGAGTGAGGGCACCTGCACTTGCCACAGAAGTCTAGTACTGCGTGAAGGGTTGGGCAAAGCTCCCTTCGATTGCAAACTCTAAAAAATGCACATTTTCACCTGTGGTTGTGGATGATGGCCAATGCATTGTAGAACCACGTGATTTAGGGAACACTAAGAGAGGCAGCTTGCAATTTTTACATCAAGAACAGTTTTTCTGCTATGTTGCTTTTCTTATTCATAAAAAGTGTCGAACCCATTCAGAAACATTCTCTTTTTCCTAAAAACAAACATGCTCAATTTTGCTTCTGAAATCTCGGGATAAAAAAATCAAATCAAAATGCCATCTCAGTATATGTCTGTGACTGTAATACAGCTGTTGGGAGTCAGCTGAGCTGTTTCTCTGGTAGTTTAAACAGCCCCCACGCAGTATGAACTAGACATTGTACTTCTGCAATGCTTTGCTGAGGATATTAGCTTTTCCTGATGACAACAAAAGATATTTTTTACCTCTTTGAATTTAATATTTTATGGTAAAAAAGAACAGCGGGAATTTGGTTATCTAGATCTTGGTCTTGACTGCAAGAAGCTCGGAGTGTTTCCTTGAGCAAGCCTTTAACTTTTCCATGCAAAAGTTCCTGTGTTTTGACCTTGAAGAATTAAAGTCCAACTGTGCAAATCTGTTTAGGCTTCTTGGGTGAAATCCTTGGTGCACATAGAAAACAAAACAAAACAGGCAAAAGAAAACCCCAAATCACCCTGACTTTTATTAGAAATTTTGTATTTCAGAAACTGCTAACCCAGCCAGGTGCAGGGGCACTAGTTTAATTCTCTTGCACTGCCGGCTGGAAAGCCTGGGGAGCACTGCCACTTTCGAGAAGCAGATGTGGTTTTCATCATTCATGAATGATCATTCTGGCCAACGCTTGGAGGAACATTTGTGGACCCAGAGGGGACCATGTCCATCACCACTGAGCAGAAGAGAAGGTTATTGCAGCAGAGGGCCCTTCATAGCAGTAAAACCAGCCAGGAAGATTATATGCAATTCCATGCAGAATCTCCCTAGGCTGGAATAAAATTTGAAGTCATCTATGTAATGTGATTCCTTAACTCACACTACCAGCAATATTTTGCATTATTATAAATTGCTCTTCCAAAATCATTAGGCTATTTTCAGAACTGGCCCAAACCAGGACCATAAGGCTGCAGATTCATAATGATTATTGTTAGTGTCAGAGAGGATGGGAATTGCTTTTCCTGCTTTCTCCCCTATGCTGGGAGGTAAGCATGTGCCCAAGTGGGTGGCTGGCTGCCTCAGCTCATGGGCTGATGAGCAGCTGTATAATCTTCTCTGAGAGTCTCACCAGAGAAGCCTCTCGGGCTTCTCCTGGAGAAGAGGAAAGAGCAATTAGCTGAGACAGGAGACAAGAGGGAAGATGCATCCTCATCCCACCCAGGTGGGTAAAGCACCAACCCTGGCCAGAGCAAGCAAGCAACTGGAGGGTGAGAGGATAGTCCTTACCCTGGAAAGGCAGAGCACCATTCTCTTAATCAACTCCAGTGCAAAAAACTTGATCTCTGCCTGGATGACCTGCTAAATCTACTGGGAAATGTGATTTGTCTCCCACACATGAAAAAAAATGAGCCATGCTGGCTTCTGAAAGATTGTTTAGTTTACATGGATCTCGTACTATTTTCATTTTTCTTTGGTCATAAATTCCCTTGCTTTTAAAATAAATATTACCGAGTTAAATTTAATGACTTTTCATTTGTTTTACTACTCCATTATTTTCTGACATGTTTTACATGTTTGAAAACGAAAACTGTTACTACCTTTTCTTTTCAGCAAATAACATGGGAGTAGACAACAGACCTCAATCAAATGTAATAATTCTTTAAAGAATGTAAATTAATTCGAAGGAGGTGGGAGAGGGCACATGTAACACGCATTTTAAAATGTTTCTGCATTTGCATTTGTTTTTAATGGCGTTTACGCCCTCTAGTGTCAGAAAACTCTATCACAGAGAGGGGTTTTTTTTAATCCTGGCAATTTTTTTCTTTTCCTGTATCTGTCACTATCAGCCTAGACTATTTGAGCTTTGTGAAAATGCAAATCCTGGATTTATTCCTGCTACATATATTCTATAATTTCGCAGTTTTGGTATAGAGATCACCTGGGGGGGTTTTGACCCAAAGTGAGCTATTCCATGTATTAATTTCTGATGTAACACACACAAAAATATTGCTAGATTACAATTTCTGTCATTCATTATTTTAACCTCCACAATACACTTTTTTTTCACTTGGAAAAAGAATTACTTCTATCCAAACAAGGAAACAAAAATTTAAAAAGCAGCATTGTCCCTCTCATTTGTTAAGATCATTAAAGACAATACCTTATCTGCTCATATCAAAGAAAAGTGGCCAAAAAGTATGATTTATTTCAGTTATACTTAAGACCTTTGACTTATGAAATATTGCAACTTAGAGCCATCAAAAAGTGGTTTTCCTTAGATTCAGGAATAAGATCAATAGCTTATAATGCCACAAATACAGACTGTGTTGTTTGATATTTCTAAAATTAGGAGTATGCAACATTGGATGTATTCCACTCACCAGTTAAAAAAGCAGTATTGCCTTGGCAAGTCAATGTCCATGGGTAGGCTCTGACATGGCAATGCTGAGATTACAGATAGAGCCTTTGTAAACCCAAACACTTTCATGTTTCCCAAGCTCCTGCAACAGCTCAGTTTTCTGTGTGTGATTTGAGCTGCATTTTGTGTCCCCTCATCTGTCATGCAAAGCGCTACATCACTCCTATTTTACTTGCATCAATACCCTGAAAGATCCAGTATATGCAAAATGAAGAATTCACTGGCTTGCTGTCTTGTCATGCAGTGAGGAGTCAACTCTGCAAAAGTAGTCTGTTACCTATTGAATACAAACAACTGAGACAAACATACATGCCTTTAAATCTACCCATCCAATCCACCCATCTCTCCCTGTATGATGTCATTTAGTGAACAGATACCTGTGGACTGAAAGCAACAGCACATGTCTGGCCTCTCTGGACTACATCCAGTGAAACCTAGGCATTAGCTTGATCATGTTGTTTCTGACTTGTGATTTGATAAAACTTGATTGACAGATCTAGTTTGCCATAGCCTTTTCCTTTCCTATTTTGGCTACTGAAGTAGAATGCACCTGACTGATATCAGGGATCAGTATGACATCTCTTTTTCTTCACTCATCCACTACCTAAAATAGTGGGATGACACTTTTGACATTATAAAATTAGATTGTCAGTACAAATCATAAACGCCCAAAGACTGGCTTGAGCTTTGGCCACAATAACAGACAAATGTGGAACAGACTATATGCAAAGCTGAGACTGCAACTAGGAAAAAAAGCAAATAAAGGAGAATGTGCTTGCAGTTCCAGCCTGAAGAGCAGCGAGACAAACAGAATAACACTAGATAAAACCTTGAAATAGTTCCCTTTTGAAAAGGGTGTCTGTGAAAATTGCTTAATAAGATTCCACATTTGTTGTGTCTCTATGACTGAAGAAATCAGATTTTCTGCAGAATTTAAAATTTATTTAAGAGATCAAGTATAATTTTTCCTCTTTGAAATAAAAGCAACACAAAGCTTCCCTGCCATCTGAAAATGTAGTTACATTCTCTTTTAGTTTAGACTTTCCAGGAATAAAGCAATTGTAGTCAGGGTAAAGGAAAGAATTTTCCCTTGATTTTTTGTTATCCATTTCCACTGGTGGTGTTCAGTGATATGTGAGGTATAACTAAAGGTAATGTTTAATGCAGGATGAGGAACTTCATTAACAATTCTGATCATGTCTGCAGTAGACTAAAATCTGTATCACTGTCCCAGAGGAGAGCAAGGCCAACCAGGGTAAATTAAGCAAAAACTCTGTTTTGTCACAAAAGTAAGCAAATATGTTTCTCATCCTGTGCAGGACGGCTAATTTCTTTGAAGTAATTTTTTCTGACCATAATTTTATTTAAACATCTCCAACACAGTGGTTAGCAACAGGAGAAAAACTAATTATGTAAGAACTAATAATGATGTGAAAGATATTATTAACACTGAACAATAGACAAGCAACATTACCTTTGGAAAATGTCATGGTATTAAACTTATGCAAGCTGAAATAGAAAAATAGCCAAAAGCAAGTTATTTTAAAATAAGCAGTATATCCATCTGCCTGTAATTTTGTCTGGAAGGTGATAAAATCATTGCAAAATACCTTCATGTGTCAAACAATCCTAATTTTTTTATTTCACTCTGTAACATTGAAATATTGTGAAAAGGCATCTGCTTATGTCAGTGGGTAAGTCAACACATAAACACTGAAATGCTAGAGATAGATCAGCTAATAGTTCCTGCCATAACTACTTAAGCTTCAGCCTGCACTTGATTCATGTAATTATAGTGTCACATTATCAACAGGATGAACTATGTCCCTGAGCAACTTCAAACCAAATTAATTAAAGCCAGGAATGCCTTCTGTCCACAGCAGCCATAGGTGACAATGTGAGCCTATGGACGTTCAGCAATTTAGCATTTCAAGTGATAAGCATCTAAATATTTAGGAAGGTTTAGAAATCCCATTCAAGAGGTCTAATTTAAGAGATCTAGTACTGGGGCATGTGTAAATTTTGCATTTCAAAATCTGGTTGTGTTAGATGTGTGTAAATATGTATTGCCTTTTACATAGCTTTCTGTCAATACAACTTGATTCAATATAAGAAAATGCTTGGATTGTATCAGTAAGAATGAAGTCAAACAGTAATTACTACTGTAAAGCAGAAAGGATTATCAGTGATTTGATCCTAGGACTTCTCCCCAGAGCTCGCCACCCTGGCCCCATGCCCACTGCTTTTCCTATCATTCTGCCTGAAAAAAAAAGATGGGATTAGCTAGGTTTTGGGGATCCCATTTGTCAAAGAGACCTTGAAAGGTCATTTATCCACTTCCTTGCCCAAAGGAAAGAACAGCTGGACATGCATCACTCCTGACAGTTGATAGTAAGTTGTGGCTTTAGGAAGAGATAAGCATCAAGAATGGTTATGTTGTGAGGGGCAAATGTTGATGTGAAAGAAAGCATGACTGTCTTTCTAGTATTTTTCCAGTTTTATATATCTTATCATTAAGACGACCTATATTACTAATTTAAAAGATGGATTCTACTAAATTATGTATTTTTTATCCAATCCTGCATGTCACAAAATGAGAAGCTAATGGCATTCAAATTCCGAGTATATGAGGTTTATTGGCAGAAATATTAATGGGTTTTTTTCCTGTGAATATATTACACTTGGGCATGCTTGGTAAAGCAACTAAACATTTATTTTACACAGCATAATCTATGACAATAGTCTAAGACTTGGTCATCTATATTACATCTGCCTGAATGACAACTTATTTGAATATTTATGTTAAACACTTTCCTCTTATCTTACAAAATGCAAACCATTCATCTTCACCTACAAGGCCATACATAACCCCCTTCTAATATGAGCCGAGCTCTCATTGCTAGAAGGCATCCTCTAACCTTGTACAAATTCTCTGTCATCTGCTGTCCTCACCCTTTTATCCTGTCCTTCTTGTTATTAGGTGCAAAATTTGGACCATATGACCTGAAGACTCCCCCCTTCTTCTCTATTATTTTTCCAGTTTCTGCTGAACAGACAAACTTTGTTTTCCAGATAGTATTTTCCAAACACTGTCCCTTCTGCAGTTTTATTTCTTAACTTTTCTTGTGTTAACAGCTTATTAATTCTTTGTAGTAGGGAATGTGCTGTCTCCCTGCTCACAAACATATTAAACTCACAATCTACAATCAATTTTTAATAATAACTTAAAATCCAGTAAAGTTAGAAAACAAATGGTCCTTGAAAGTATTTTATCTCTTTATTAAATTCTGTAGTATGTAATTACATACTAGTGCCCTATAGAATATGGCAAAATGCAAAGAGTTGGTATCTGTTAATACCAGCTGAGTGTAAAAGCACTGGAGTGCCTTTATATATTTCACTATCACTATGTTCTTACTTGCTGGATAAAGCAATATCCAATATCATAAAGAAAGGTCATAGCTCTAGCAATTCTGAGCACTGACAGGATTTGCAGTTAGAATTTGTTTGGTTGTCTGCTTGTAGCTTGAGTTTTTCATGTTTGCTTTCACCTACATCAAAGAAGAACCTTTGGAGCTCAGCTGCTCCATCTTCCCATGTCAACAACAAGAAGTTTGGGTCAGCCATGCTTCTGTCTAGCCAAGTGTTGAAAATCTCCAAGGACAGAAAGTTTATGATCTGAACAACCTGTTGCAAAAACATGCCACCCTCCTAAATGAAAGTACTAGATCAACTTAAGTGAGACAACAGATTATTCAGCTTAGCATCTAATTTACCAAGTGGTCTCTCTAGGATCTTGTCAATGGAAAGTGATGAGTTCTTCCAACAAGCAGACAGAATTTCAACACTGATTTTTTTCTTTTTCTTAGCAAGGTCATTCTATCTCCATAGCAGTAGAGGCAGCCTGAAAAGACTACAGCTTGTAAAACCTGTGATTTACCTGCCCACAGTTTGACAGACAGGAGACCCAAAACTAGCTTCAAATTAAAATCGTGTGTGCATAACAGTGGGCTTGCTGTATATGTATGCATATGTGTATAAAGTAATATTTATATGCAGCAAGTATTATCTGCATGAGAATTAAAATCTGTTGTGTGATTAATTCATCATGAAGTTCAATAATTAGAAGAGATTTTGTCTGTACTAAGCATTTTGTTTTCTTTAACCCAGGTATGGTGACATGGTGCCAAAGACAATAGCTGGCAAGATTTTTGGTTCAATATGCTCCCTGAGTGGGGTCTTAGTCATTGCTCTGCCAGTTCCTGTAATTGTCTCCAACTTCAGCCGTATATACCACCAGAATCAACGAGCAGACAAACGCAGAGCACAAAAGGTGAGCTTCTCATTTTTCCCCCATATGTTGTTGAGCAATAGATAAGATATGACTTTCTATATTCTGTGTGTCTCTATAGTGAGTATTTCTTAGCAAGAGGACAACTTTATGTATGTGCTACATGCCTAGCCCATGTCCTAAATGCAAATGCTGTATTATTTTTAGTGAGGGGAAAAAAAAACAAACCACAAACCAAAAGCAGATCATTAATCTTTTCTTTCAAAATGTACAGACCTATTATTGTGGTAATTCATCCTACTTGTTAAACTAGATCTAGTCTTTTCAGGTAATAGCTGCAGTATCACCAACTGAAGATTCTTCTGTGTTTTTTCAGTCAGACTTTGTTACTACCACAATATTCAGAGGAAAAAAAAAAAAAAAGGCAAAAGTCCCAAACCTAGTAATGATTTCTAATGTCTCTGCTAACAGCTTTCTTCACTAATCCACATTCAGTTTAAGTCCCTGGTTCAGTCTCTGAGGGAATTTGCTTGTTGGAGAACTTGTCTCCTCATCTCTACTTTGCTTAAAAGGTTTCAGATAAATAGCTCAATCAGGAAAAAAAGAAAAGTTTGTTTTTCCAGTTTGCTTGATTTCCTAAGTCTCTCCCTAAAATATCCGCTAGATCTACAAGAAGATTGTTTCTCTCACAGACCCATATGGTCCAGAGCCAGGAAGAAGTATTTACCTGGAGCGATAAAGCCAAGCCTAGACAGTCACCTTCATCTCCACCTGACTGGCAGTGCACTAGTTCTGATACACTTCTCTTAACCCTGTAATACCGGGCAGCTCAGAAAAACTCTGTCATCACCTGAAGCCCTGGTGTGGGAGCCAAGACACCTTAACTTCTACTCCTCTGCAGATGGCAGTCAGAAGGCTTTGGATGCCACGTAGATTGCATGATTGCCAAGGCTGAGGTGTCACCACTTGGGCTTTTTTTGTTTCCCCACGGCTTCTCTTCAGAGGTTTGAGTCTCCAGTGATCCAGGGAGAGCAGGACCATTGCTGGCAGAAGTGTGCAGGCAGACTGTGGCTGGGGATGGCATATATAAACCAGGGAACACAGGCAGCTGCAGGGTGCACCTGCTTAGTATCAACAACAGCACCAGGTTTAAATATACAAAATGTTTGTGCATTTCTTTCTTTCATCTTTTCTTCATTAAAAAAAAAAAAAAAAAAGGAAGAAGTTAAATAACTGTGTGTAGTGACACCATTCTCAGCATATCTTAAAATTGGGAGAAACAGAGGTACCTGTTCAAGAAAGTCATCGGCCCAGGCTGAAGATACAGCACCCTTTAATGGCAACATCTTGACAAAGTGCTCTCAGATGAGGAAAATGGCTATAAAAGAAACCAGGCACATCACAGGAGTGCCATACCTTTCTAGAAATCTGATTTAAAATATAGGTTGCTTATTTATCTACTAATTCCATCCACCCTTTTAAATGCTGTTTTGTCCCACAACCAAATTCCAGCTGTCCATTCCTCTCTTTCAGAGCTGGGACATCATGTAATTTCTTCATGATGGGGTTTTTTTAATCAAGAATTTTTCCACTTCTATTTGTGTAATGGGAGCAGAGAAACAACTGTACATCTCAGCCAGGACACTCAGTGCTCCTTACTGTGCCTCTGAGCATTGTGCCATGTTGTCATGCTGCTTGATCCCAGCAATCAGTGTGCCTGCTCTGAGCATTCATAATAGCTGCAGACACAACCAGTCTTACTTCATAATAAGTAAGAACTGTCTCCTAATGCATGCCACAAAACAGTTTTCTGTGCTTGCTCTACATTTGTGTCACGGTTTAACTCCAGCCAGCAGCCAACTACCACACAGCTGCTCGCTTGCTGCCCCACCAGCAGGATCAGGGAGAGAACTGGAAGGGTAAAAAACAGCCCCATTTTAGCTGCTGTTAGAAAAATTAACTCTACACCAGCCAAAACCAGCACAATTTGTCAGTAAAAAAGAGATAGACACAAGAAAATACCTTGCAAAAATTAGATTGGTAAACTCGTTGCTATTCTCCATAATCTCTTAATGAACGGAAACTGCTTGAGTTAATAACTGACTTCTTCTCCTTGCAAAACAGTGAGCTTATTGTATGTTTCAAACAGAAACATGAAGTGATGAATGGGAATCCTGCCAAGATATTTTTACTCTGCTCCCCAGTACAATGCTAACAGTAAGGATGGGAGATCTCCTCTGACTGAGTTTATGCCCTTCTTGCTTCAGAGAAAATGGCTTTGAGGTGTGATTAACCTAGCACTGGATGTATGTTTCATTGATATCTCCTGAAAAGCTAATCTCTCTCAATCTAAAATGACTGAGATGTTGAACTAAATATTGCTTTGCTGGACTAATTAAAAAAAAAAATCAACAAAAGGCACTTCATGGGTACTGTATAGTCCATATTTTGCTATGAAATATAGCCTTGCCTTTCACAGGGCAAGAATATTGTAAAAGAATATTCAAGCAAAAAGGTCACTTTATTGAAGTTTGAAATTCCTTCTTCATTCAATAGAATAGAGGCTTTACACCACTTTCTAAAATAATGTTTCCCTAGGCACCAAATTTATTTCTGTTCTCTAAGGCTGAAGAACATAAGCTTGAAAGAAGGTGCTGTTTCATGGAGTGCAGCACAAGCCCCTGCAGGCAGTGGTACCTCCCACTGTCTACAACAGCTTTCATCAGCTTGAGACAGTTGTATGTTTGAATTGAATATATCATACAATATTGTACGATATAGCGTTATCATACAATATATGTATGATAACATAGATATTCTGTGTGTTATCATTATCTCATACAGAAGTTTAATCAAGGTAGGCTTCAGAAATGGCAAAACATTTGGGCTGGAAGGAAACTCAAGAGAAAGTTCTTTGCTGTAGAGTTAAAATCTAGTTCAAGGACCACTGGCAATTTTCAGCAGACAAATTTTGTCACTTATATTAGGACTGTTTAAGAACCATGTGACCACCAATATATGCATTTACTGACTTCTGCAGTTACTCAAGATTAGAAAATTCCACTTGTTTTTTTTGTTGTTTTTTTTTTGCAAAAAGATGCACACATTAATGCTTGGAAGAAGATGGAAGAGAGAAATCTATTTATATACCACTGCATTTTGAATGCATTTTAAAGGAAGCTCTTGCTTACATTGTTACAATTACCATGAAATCCCACTTTGTAATACAGCCGATTTTGGCAGGAGAGGCCAGCTTTCTGCTGCGGTACAGGGAGCTTCTTGCAATCAAGAAGCTGTTTTTAAACAAAAGCAGAGTGGAAAACAAAATAAAAACAAAACCACAATCATCTGTGTTTATCAGAACGTTGTCCTCTATCAGATAATAAGGTCCAAGGATCTGACCTACCCTGACAATAAATGAATAAATAATCCAAAATAGAAATTGGAATTCAGGGCAGAACTAATTATGCCCTGTAGTCTTCCTGTGCCTTCTTCTCAAGCAGATTTATCACTAGTGAGACAGTTTTGAAGAATCCTATTTGTGGAACTTTTCTCAGCTAGAGGCAACTTCAAGAGGCCAAGTTATTTTGGTTGCCCATCAGTGCCTGCAGGTGGTAAAGTTAATGACAGGTGTGTTGTAACTGGTCATGTACAAAAGCAAGGAAAGGAGGGGAAGGGAAAAAAGGAAAGGAGGGGAAAGGAAAAAGAAAGGAAAGAATGGAAAAGGAAAAAAGAAAGATTTAGGCAAGCTTGGGTACCATTTCCTATTCTGTATTTGATAGGGAGCAAAGGCTATGATTTGGCAGGACCCTCCCAGTGTCACGTTCACTGGGATGATTACCAGCCCAGGGAAGAGACAGGAGGAGGCACAGCTGCCCTCTTGGAACAGGTGTCTGGCAGCTTGGACACAAAGGTCCATTCCAGCATACTGCAGCAGCAATTATGATTATAACATCCTTCTTACCATAAATGAAGCACCACTTGTTAGATGCTTCTCTGTTTTCCATGCATCTATTTTTCTGTATCTTTGGAAAGCAAGAGCCTCATGTCCTCTCAGCCAGCAAGTGCCTAAGTGCAGGTACATCTGCCCAGTATTGTTCATTGCCTGATAAATGAAGGAGCCTTTATTTTAGTTGCCTAAGCACTTTCTCCCTAGAGTGACCTTGCATGGTGTCTCAACAGAACACCCCAACAAATATCAGCAGCTCCAGAACTTGACTTCAGATATGAAATTCAACCTGAATGGTCTTTGACCTACACAAAGTAAAATATATCCTGAAGATTGGCTTGGCTTTATTATTTATTGATTTTACATGATGCATTTATCTGTCAAGTTGTGAATACTTAGTTACTAGCTAATTATAAATAGCTCTAGAATAAACTGCAATAAACTGCTTAACAGCACCTGGCAGTCTAGAATTGGGTGTTTGCAACAGGGAACCCTGCTAGCCATTTTGACTTCTTTATATGAGGTAGGCTGTTAATCTCAGGGGGTTACAGAAACTTAACTAACAGCTTGTCCAAGATTTTTCAATTTAGAGAAAAAAAAAAAATAGAACTCATGTTAACCGAACAATAATTCGAATAGGTTGTGAAAGTAATGCATGAACCAAGAAATATATGAACCTTATTTAATTTCATGTCTATTAATAGACCAAGTAAATGTTTTCTTCTTTACTACGTACTGATGTCCTGTAAATTATGTCAGGTAATATGAAGTCAATTATTTGCAATTACTGAAAATTAGAAAGTCAGAGCATGAAATGTGGGCCTGATTTTTCACTTAAAAAAACCCACAGAGGATGGATTTATGAAAGACCAAATAACAAAATAATGCTATAAAAAACAATGTATCTGATTTTTTTCAACAATTTTGGCCCTTGTTCTATGAACCACAGTGTTGTGGTTTAGCCCAGGCAGGCAGCTAAAAACCATCCTGCTGCTAGATCTCCTCTCCCCAAAGGGATGGGGTGAAAATCAGAAGGATAAAAGTGAAAAAAATTGTGAGTGGGAATAAAGACAATCTAATCTTTTTCAAAAGGAAGGGAAAGAAACTAGCAGAAAGGGGTGAGGGGGAACAAATGGAAGGAAAAAAAGTGATGCAAAAGGGAACAATTGCTCAGCACCAAGCCTGTTCCAGAGCAAGAGCTGTCCCTGCCAGCCTCTACCACCATCCACTTTTATTGCTTAGCATGTTGCCATATGGTTTGCAATATCCCTCTGGTCAGCTGGGGACAGCTGCCCTGTCTGTGTGTCTCCCTCAACTCCTTGTCCACCCCCAGCCTCCTGGGTGGGACAGTTGAGGAGCAGAAAAGGCCTTGGCTCTGTACAAGCACTGCACAGCAGTAACTAAAACATCCCTGAATTATCAACACTGTTTTCAGCACAAATCCAAAACACAGCCCCACACCAGCTACTGTGAAGAAAACCAACTCTGTGCTGACATATTAAAATTCCTGTGAAGGAATTTCAATATTTTAAATGTACAAAATCATTAAAAAATAATAACCATAAGGTAAGTAATTAGTAACTTTTGAGTTTTTATAGTAAGATATTTATATAGTCTGGAGAGCAGCAGGAAAAAACAGGAGCTATCTAAGTACTAAATTACCTAGGCTACCCAGGCTTCTTGCATAGCAAGTTGAAGAGAATCTTGCCAAAAATGATTCCCAGTACTTCAGTAAGCCCTGCCCTAAAATGTTCCTGATAAAATCTCTCTCTTAAAATAGCTGGACAGCTGAGGGCATCTGAGTGTTAAAAGCTGGATGTTGTAAATATCCCACAGTGTTACATTTAGCACTACTTAAAACCTTGTGAAAATAAATGTTTATATTTCTAAAATTGACAGAGCTAACTGTTGTTGAATAGCAGTGAATTCCCTTTGTAAGTTTTCTATAAATGCAGCCACAGATAAGGATCCACCGCTAAACTGTAAAATTTGAAGCTTGAAAAAAGAAAGAAGTGCATTCAAAAGAGAAGCTCAGTGCAAATACAAGGGATGTGATAAGAATTAAGAGCTGATTGTCAATTTCTTTAAGAAATTGTAGATGAGATGATTATGGTGGCATTTCATCAGAATATGTAAAAGAACTATATTTCAGCTACATTGGTTTAGCCCTAGACCACATAAAAATAACCAGAATCAAAGTTTCACATTCAGTGGCTAACAGGTAAAACCTCACAGAAAAGACATCATCTACTGCAGGAGAGCTTAATCCTTTTTTTTTTTTTCCTAGATATTCCATGAAAGAGGAGGGTTAGGAAGGGCTTTGCAGTGGTTCAAAGGGGCAGTTGTCACTCTCTTTCTGTTATACATGGAGAAAATGCGGACTAAAGAAAAATGCAGGTCTTCTGTAACCACAGTTTTTCTTATGTCATCACATCATTTTGGTGCCTTTCATGGGAATTCAATCCCCAGCACACAGCCCTTAAAATCCTGTGCATGACAAGAGCTTTTAATGATTCCTTGATAGGAAATGTGAGAAGTCACTAGACTGCTTGCACTGCAGGCTCTTGTATAAATCAGGCAGCACTGAAATCAGAAGCACTGAAAATAAGTCTTATCACTTTAACAGATTTGTAAACACCTCCAGTTTCAGGAGTATTTTCTGTAAGCTGAAGTATAAACATGGAAGCCACAATATCTGGTTCCTGTCATGGTAATAGATTTACTATCTTCTCTTTGGTAAATGATGTAAAATCAGGCCATCTCAATAAGTCTCAGCTAGAAAGATGTAAGCTATTACTTCCTAGCTCACAAAAGCTTTCTAAGATGCAATAAATTCATATTTGCAAAGCAATTTAAAATCTTCACATCAAAAGTATAGCCTTCCTATTATATGTGTGTAGCACTTCGATATATTAAGTTGGTCTGATGAACTGTTATGTTTTTCATATTTCTTTATTAAATGGTGCTGCACCATAATTATTGCTTCAATCAGAAAGGAGAAAATGAATATGCATGCTAAAATGAAAAGCAGAACTAATGTATGTAAAATGTCTGTTCATTAAATCTAATGAATCTCCCTGTATAAAGAGCAGACTGAAAAGTACCACAGCTAAAATATTTGTGACTGAAATCACTTATTTATGGGACTCCAAGCTGCACACTGTAAAGACATTTCCAAACCATCTCAAGCTAAGACTAAAGAGTAGTGGTAAGAGAGACCTTTTAATATATTTATGAACATAACCAAGTGCCCATGTCCCAGCCCATGACTATTTGGCAGTGCAGGTAAAGCTCTTCCCCCAGCCTTCAGCCCAGCATGCTGGGATTGTATCTCAGGAGCACCTCCCAGAAAATAATCTATTTTCTGCCTGCCCAAGGGGATTTTTAATTGCTAGTCCTGAGGAATGAGCCCTAACCCTTCTGGTAGCCTTGGATGTGCCACCAAAGAGCCCACATAAGCCAGGAGGGTGGGAACTGTGAACAGTTGCCCACACTGGTCTCTCTTGGGGACCCCAGGGCAGGTCATCAGGCATCTTTTCTCCTTACCACTGGAATAAGATATGTTAACTACATTGCTGGAAAGGCTGTGTGCCCAAAGGAAGTTGATAAACCAATGTGTTACTCTAAAATGGCCAATGTATCACAAAATCAGGAAACAGCCTCTTGTGAGCTTTTTGGCTCAGTGATGCACACATGCAGAGCATTACCTTATTTTCTTTCAGAACAATTAAAAGATAAATGCATGACATATAATGTAAGCCAGATTCTAGCCATGTTTGCTGTTAGCTGTCATGAATTTCTTGGCAGGCTGTTGAGAAGATCTGTGAGTTTGAGGCTGTGAGTGCAAAGAAGCGTGGTGTTGAGCCATTCCTCATAGTCAGTTAATTACTAATCATGCCAGAGAGATCTGGTGGCTGCAGTGACCAGACTGCTTCCCTTTATAAGAGTTAAGGGATTCTTAATCATTTCATGCTGACATTTATTGTCACAGAAATTTGGAGGAGGGAGGAAAATTCTCCCTCTGTTTTTTGAAAATATCAACTGATTAAGTATCAGATATGAAAATCCCTATTAATATATGAAAGTCAGGTTTTGAAGTTCTTCACTCCTTTTCTGTTTCAGCAGCCATTCAACTCCAGATGCTGCTTGGCATTTGGCTTGCAGAATCAGAAACCGAACTGTGAAGATAAATTCAGACTCACTTTTACACATGTAACCAGCCACAAAAATTACAAAACCAGGACATCAACCTAGAAATTCCATAAAAGGTTCTGCTTTCCACATTATTGGTTGAAAGACTCTATTCTTCATGCTTTCCCCTAATTCTGAGTTCTAGCTGTTGTACAAAATCAGTGAATGCAAAATGTCCTTCACTCATGAACCTCTTTGGAACAAGTCACCTTCACAAGCAATGAGGTTCACATGAGAAATCTAAAATTTCTCTCAGCAATTTGATACTTGCAGTCTCTGAAAAATCAGGTTGTGAACAGTCTAGAACCAATGACGATAAGTATTAAGTCTGATTATACCAACAGACATGAAGAGGTAGGTGGAAGCCACTGATAAGTGTCCCAGTCCCAGGGTTCTGTCTTGGGACTGGTGCCCTTCAATATCTTCATCAGTGACACAGGCGATGATCAAGTGGACCCTCAGCAAGTTTGCAGATGACACAAAGCTGAGCAGTGCACTTGACGGAAAAGAAGTAAGGGATGCCATCCAGAGGGACCTGGACAAACTTGAGAAATGGGCCCATGAGAACTTTAGGAAAATCAATAAATTCAAGTGCAAGGTGCTTGTACCTGGTCAGGGCAATCCCAGACATGAGTACAGACTGGGAGAAGAAGTCATTAAGAACAGCGCTGCAGAGAAGGATCTGGGGGTTCTCATGGGTGAAAAGCTGGACATGAGCCAATGGTGTACGCTCACAGCCCAGAGTCAACCGTGTCCTGCACTTCATCAAAAGCAGCGTGGCCAGCAGATCAACGGAGGGGATTCTCCCGCTCTCCCTCGTGAGACCCCACCTGGAGTACTACACCCTGCTCTTGGGTCCTCAGCACAAGACATGGACCTGTTAGAGCGGGTCAAGAGGAGGGTCACAAAGACAATCAGAGGGCTGAAGCACCTCTCCTATGAATGCAAGCTAAGAGAGCTGGGGTTGTTCAGCCTGAAGAAGGCTCCAAGGAGACCTCATTGCAACCTTCCTGTACCTAAAATGGGCTTATAAAAGGGTGGGAGAGGGACCTTTTCTACGTGCAGATAGTGACAGGATGACATGCAATGGTTTTAAACTAAAAGAGGGAAGGTTTAGATCAGATGCTGGGAAGAAATTGTTTATTTGGAAGGTGGTGAAGCACTAGAACAGGTTCCCCAGAGAAGTTGTGCATGCCTGATCCCTAGATGTGTTCAAGTCCAGGCTGGATGGGCTGGATTTTGCTAAATTGTATGAGTTAGCATGTTCTAAGTCAACGCTTTGTGGAATGCTTTGTTTTGGTTGTATGCTACCCTTTAAATGTTTATTTTCCAAAGTTACCAGTAGAAGTACCCCCTGAGAAAATGGGTGTAGCTTTTCTCCTTTGTGCTCTCTCTTAAGTATTAAAAGAACTGAGGGCTATCTAATAATCCGGAGGGTGGATATTGTTGGAGCCTTGGCTATTTTTAAAGTAAAACCCCTTTGGTGAGCTGGGGTCTTACTCCGCTTCAAAGAGATTTTCACTGCAGGAGCAGCTGAGATGGATGTCCATGTTTTTGCCCCACAGGACATAAAGAGTGGCACAGTTATAGCAATGCAAAAAAAAAAAAAAAAAGGATGCACTTCCATGCTGATCTGTCTAATCCCTTCTCCAAAATCATTGTTAGCTAATGCATGCAAACAAATAAAAACTTCAATCATTTGCATTTTAAATGGGAAGACGCTTGTGATTTGCTCCACCTGGAGGATGGATGCAATGCAGTCTGTCAGTTGCTGTAATATTGGTATTCATAAGCAGCTGATTCCAATTAGCAGTTTTAGATAAACAGGATAATGGATATGAGTACAAGTGACACTCTTCCTTTCGTCTATTACACAGAAAGCCAGGCTTGCTCGAATTCGTGCGGCAAAGAGTGGGAGCGCTAATGCCTACATGCAGAGCAAACGAAATGGCTTGCTGAGTAACCAGCTGCAGCAGGTAATGTTTGTGTTTCCTCCACCTCCAGAGTAACACCTTAATGACAGCCCAGCAGTAGCTTATTCTACTTATCACCAGGACAAGTCACCTTGGGGTTTTCAGCAAGGTTATCTTTAGAAGTAGATTAAGGAAGGATAAATTGGACAATTACTATTGTTAAAAGAAGCTTATGAGTCGATGATGGGATATTAAGAGATGAGGGAAATGTCCAGACAGAAATACTGGATTCAGGTAACCCACATTTTTAGAGATCCTGTAAAACTCATTAAGAAAGTACAGAGCATTTGCCTCTTAAGTGGTAGGTTTGATTTATCTCACTTGGCTTTAAACAGGTAGAAGATGGGTGAAAAGGCCAGGTTTCATTGTCAGTGTGGGAAGAGGCAGCTCCTGGGTACTGTTTGCACAGAGGGGTATTGCAGAGTGAAAAGCGTCCCCTCGAAGCATCTACTTTGGTTTAGGAATAATCTTGGCAATTACTTCAAATGCATTGAAATCTAATGTTACCTGAAGCAAATCCCTCTTAACCCTGCCAAGGCAGCCGGGACCAGCAGATGGGACTGGGATCACAGTGACCCACGCTGCTGGGAGTCAGCCCCTTGATTGCTCAGAGCCATACCCAGATGAGAAAGACGAAAGACACAGTGGTTTTTTAATGTTGTTTTCTGGCATTTAGGCAATTTACTCTTTAGGCAAATTTAACCTTTCATTCTTCTATGCCCTTTCTGTTCAGTATGAGTTAAACAGCCAGATGCTTTAACCTGTATCCAGAAAAGGAGGAAGTGGCTGTCTGTCCATCTGATCTGTCTAGCACAAAAGATGAGCAGTCTTGTTTCCTCTTCTTCTTGTAAGAACTCCAGTATTTGAACTACAAAGACACAAAATAGCTTAATTACCATGCAGATTTCAAATATCCCAAAGTTGAATTGTAATCTTTACTATTATGCTGCTTCCTCCCCTGTTTAGTTTTTTGCTTTCTAGTGAATAATTATGAAAGCAATGGATGCTTTCTACTTTATTCTGTCTATAACATTTGCTATACGTTTTCCAAACCCTGCAGATTGGGATCACTGACATGAATTTTTGTGTAAGCAGAAATACCATAAATTCTTTAGTGCTGTGAAATGATCCCAGGAGGACAGCTATGTTTAATTTCCTTCAAATGAGGCACATTCTCAGAAAAAAAAAATCACTGTCACTTAAATTGATTATAATTTTAAGCATGTGTTGATCCAGCATTCAAAGCTTACATGTTGATTGCACTTGTAAATTGTACTATTTCATCTATGCTTAAAAGACCTTAGATGGAAATATTTAATAGGAGGTGCAAGGGAAGGGAAGAAAATAGTTTGATTAAAAAACAAGCAAAAGAAAACTCAAATGCAAAATAATTTGGGCTATGCTGTGTAGACAAAGCGTTGCAGTTATGCTACCGTGTACAGTCCAGATTAGTTCTGATCAAATATTTTAATAAGAGCCCTCTTGTTCAAAAATGAGAATAATACGGAGTTCTATGTATCAACAGTCCTCCAGTGAAGAAGAACAGGCCTTTGTTGGCAAAGCTGGCTCTTCCTTTGAAACACAGCACCACCACCTGCTTCACTGCCTGGAAAAAACTACGGTAAGAAGAGAGAACTGTGTTTTCCTGTGAATTCCAACATCAGTCTATTTTTGAATGTTTTCAGTTATCTCTTCTAATTAATAAGCCTTTATATTAAAGCAGTTAGATGGAAAGAAAAGCTGTTTTATCTTACTTTAAGGTGATATACCCACTGCATATAAATAACAGATTCTGGATGAGAGCCTCACCCAGAGTGAAAGATATTGACATCAGTGAGATGGCACTGGTTTAGCCAAGCTGTATATGTGACTTTTGGTATGGTTTTCTTATGTTCCATGATGTCCTCATTTGCACTTTTCTGCAGTACACTTCATAAACTACAATTTGTAGTCCTTATACACTCAATACTCAGTGCACTCAAAGCAAGTTTTGCCTGAGTAGATGTTGGTATTTTGTGCAGGGAGACATGCAGGCTGTGTCCTCTGACAGGAACACTATTCTCACTGCAGTGACTGTAAAAGAGGGCCACCCAGCATTCTATTTTGAAAATTCAAATGCTTAATCCAGATGCAAAGCTTCCAATTGTGTTTGCTTCAATTTAGGTGCTGAGATCCCCGTAGAAGTCACTGATGTAATTCTTCATGGCTCAAATATGCTCATCTAGATTTGAAAGTCCTTATAACTCAAAAGAATTACTTATTATGTGCTCTCTATATTTTCCCCTGGTCAATACCTACATAATTATAAAACCATAAAGGATAGTAAACTATAGCAGAATTACGGTTTAGTAATAATTAAGTGCCATGATTACTAATAGTATATTTCTGGAAAGATAAGGTCATAGCAATAGCCCTTATCATTCTTAATTTTACACTGTTTCCTCTTTTATGTCATTTTCTTAAGGATAATGATAAAAGGTAACATGATATTGAATATAGTGAGTTGAGAATTTCACATAGAGCATGCTAAAATTATCTCCTTGTATGTTTGTATTTTTGTGTGTGTTATATTGCCATGCAGAATTTATCTTGTATTGAGGATAAACTGGTCAACATCCATGAAATCACTATTTACAAATTTATGTCTAGTTTTATAAGTTTATTTATTATTATATTATTATTTATATTATTATTTATTATCTAGTTTATAAGTTGTAACTGAGGAGCTTTTTGGATGCTTTTAAGTAACCATCTCATCTCCTTTAATGAGAACTTCTATTTGTTTGAATATTTTTCTTTTACAGAGTTGCATACCTCAAAACATGTCGTTTCAGCTCCTGATTTATAACATGTAATTCAAAAGGAAGCTTTCTAAACTAATCTGGAAAATATTTATGAATTTTATTGTATTATAGTTCAATATAATAAATCTTATATATTTCCAACTGACATTTAGAGTGTTTACATAAGCACCACTTGCATTTTATTAATAAACATAATCTCTATTTTGTGGTACTTCATAGATTATACAGATATTTATAATGCAAACTACATTACAATCACATGCTATTTTGCAAAATAATTTGGATTAACGTTTTCTTGTTTAGAGCTCTGAGTGTTTTGTTCCAGCGTTCACATTTGTATTGGTATTGAGCCCAGGCTAATATGGGCTAAACACTATAATCAAGAATAAGCCGTCTAACTTTCCCAGTTTATTCAGTTGTGTCAATTTAAGCCCTTAAACAATCATGATTAATATTTTCCTTTCAATTATCTTTGTGTGTGTGCTTTGTCCCTTTGTTGGATTCCTCTGGCTAGAACCACGAGTTTGTGGATGAGCAAGTCTATGAAGAGAGCTGTATGGAGGTTTCTACAGTCAATAGACCCCCAAGCCACAGCCCCTCTATTTCGTCTCAACAAGGTGTCACCAGCACTTGCTGCTCACGAAGACATAAAAAGACTTACCGCATCCCCAACACTGCCATCGCTGGCAGCCGCCCAGGCAGTGTACAAGAGCTCAGCACCATCCAGATCAGATGTGTGGAGAGGACACCTCTGTCTAACAGGTACTTCACGTGCATCAGCACACCGAGAGCTGAAGCCCCTGGCTTTGTTAGAGAAGAGCTGTGGAGGTGTTGTGGCCTCCACAGGCAGGCTGCAAAGCTAAGGATGAGAGTATAACAGTCATCTAAAAATGGATACTGGTATTGAAATGTTCTGCACTTCATTTGCTCCAAGTTTAATCCAAATAATAGGATAGTCTGTCTACATTCATTTCTGCCCTCTCAGGCCCTCTCCACAAACTACTGTGTACTATCTGCAGCCAATACCATACAGAGACCCCAAATGAAATAGAGCACCAAATATTATACGCTGTGAGCAAACACATAAGAAGAAAAATTTTGCGAAGAAAAATTTTGCAAAGAAAAATGCGCAATTCTAATATATGAGATGAGCAAGTGGTCTGTCTGTCCATACTTGGTTCAGAAGTTTAGGAAATAAGACTTCCTCACACTTCTGCAGAGCAGAGAAATAAAACTGATTCCCAGACTCCTCAGTGTAATAGTTACAAGGAAGACTTTTCTAAATGAAAAAAATATGAAATAGATAAGAAAAATGTATTTCCTAGTCTGAGGAGTTGTTACAGAAGTGAGGAAAATGCAGTTTAAGAGTATATAATTTACTGAATGTCCCTGTACTCTCACAAGTAAAGCATCTGGCTTTCAGGTATATCTGAATACGACCTCTGAAAACACCAGCAAAAGTCTCAGGAGACCCAGAAGTATTTTCTATTGAAGTCATACATGCCACCCTTCAATAAAGAAGCATTTTCAGTACTAGTTGCTATAGAGATTGTCTTGTTAAGCTACTTTTGAGTAGCTTCCTTTGTATAGTTACTAGGTTTGGATTTCACTTCCATGAACAATCCAGCAGCTTGTAGCTACTGAAGGTTTTCAGCTGTTGTGCAGTGAGACCTCCTGGCCAGTACAAAGCTCCAATCTATGTTAGCTTTTCAGGAAATATTCTGCCTGGATCCATCCTTTGTCTGCTAAAGGACTTGCCTGCACCATACTTCCAGACACCAAGTATGTAAAAACACAAAGCACCAACTTTGTGCTAGAAAAACTAAAAACACAAGCATAAAATGTCGGTCTCACCTTGAAATAGTCTGAGTTTTACAAGTTTCTTATGATGCGGAGATACTGCAACAACTCCATGAACGTACTAACTCAACTTTAATTAGTGCATAAAATGTAATGCAATGTTACTATTGATGACACAGAATATACATAGAATTACAGAATCAGTAAGGTTGGAAAACACCTCCAAGATCATTCAGTCCAACCACTAATCCAGTGCTACCATGTTCACCACTAAACCATATTTCCAAGTGCCACATCCACACACCTTTTGAAGGTGGTGATTCTACCATTTCTCTTGGCAGTCTCTTCCAATATCTCACAACTGCTTTAGTGAAGAAATTTTTCCTAATATCTAAATGTTCTTACAATACAAAATGTTCTTAAATAAGCATGGCATTGAGGGATATGCAGGAGACTGGGACTGGACCTTAGTTTCCACTTTCCTGCATACGAAAGTAACTGGGCTACGCTAAGTTTGCTCAAATGCTTCTCCTGTTCAGAAACACTTAGGCTGAGTAGTGCTGAAAAATGGTGGAAAGGAATGGAGAATGGGACATGGACATAGCCATGGACCACCTGCTGCTGGGGTGCAGGGTAATGGGGTAGTGCCATTCTGCACTTAAAGCTCTCCAATGGGGCAGGGTGGAGATGGCCGGGTGAGGGAGTGGAATCGGGTACACCAGAGTTTTGTGGTAACATGGATTTTCTATTTGCTTGGATTTTTGTTTCTTCCTCCAGCCGTTCCAGCTTAAATGCCAAAGTGGAAGAGTGTGTTAAACTAAACTGTGAGCAGCCTTACGTCACTACAGCAATAATCAGCATCCCAACACCTCCAGTCACCACACCTGAAGGAGATGATAGGCCAGACTCTCCTGAATATTCAGGAGGAAACATTGTCAGAGTATCTGCTTTATAAAATAAGGAATTATTTATAAATTAGCATAAAGACCACTTGCAAGGTGAGCTCAAACAGTGAAAAACGAGTCGTGAGGAATGAGAGAGCTGACAAAGAAAACACCCCTTGATGAGTGTGCCAGCGGACGCAGAGCAAGAGGTTCAGGAGAAACAAAACACTTTGTGAGTTTTGGTGTCCTAGGGTGTGAACCAAAAGGAGTTTCTTACCCATTGTCCGAACTGATGCGTGGTGGAATCTTCTGTGACCATCCTGACTTATTATATGAGCACAATGAAATGTCCCCATTGATGCTTCTTCTTATCATGAAAGCTCTTTTTAGAAAAAAACACAAACGAAAAAATAGAAACCTGTGTTCCTGCTGAATGCAAAACAACAAGAAACATTTTGATAACGTGTCTTTTTTTTTTCCTGTTAATAAACCACAAACTTGTTGAGGAACTGTCAAAAAATGAACGAAAAAATGCTTATATGAAATATGTTTGTACTGACTGAAAGAACTACAACCATAATGCATGCTGAAATTATTTGGAACTGTGATCTCAGTTTACTTTTGTTGTTTTTCAGATTAGGCATGATAAAATATTACTGTAGAAAGGGGCATTTCCGTGCACTTACAACAAGCTGATTGTTAATGTTCCATGGTAGTTGTACAAATAACTTCCCTTTGAAAAATGCAGTATTTCTTATTTAAACACTCATTAGTGAACTAAAGGTGTTCAGTTAGTTCAATATTTACTATTGTTTTATCTTGCTTCCTAGGTACTGTTACAACTGCAATAAGTCATTGTACACCTGTTGTATCAGGAATCAGGATTGTTTTTTAAGTATTTAACACCATCTACACTATAAATTTCTAATGACAAACATTTACATAATCTTACAGCCAAATTGTGCACCACAGATGTGCTATTCAGTCATTGTTCTTTTTGTTCTTTATTTCTATGACAGTTTGTTGCCCACTCCGACATCACTGTACCATTTGGGATTTCAAGGCTGCTGACGAAATCAACACAGTCCTTTTTTCCATAGATATCTTGTCTACTTCTATATTTTCAGAACAAACCTCTTGTCCCAGTGTACTGCTACAGGATAAATCCTATTTGAATTAAAATTACCACAAAGGTGTTTTTGGGATCAGTTAACACTTATCTCCAAACCTTCCTTGCTCATATTCTGCAGCATCCAGAGTATTAGCTACACTGGAAGACACTGAAAGACATTCAGTAAAAATGATGGCTAAAATCTTTTTGTAATTATCTGTAAACTTAAAACTTGTTTGAGAATTTATATTGTGTGAAAAACATTTAATTATCTAAGAACAATGATAGAATAATGGATTGAGTCCCAAAGCTATAAAAGTATAATTGATTTCAATTGGAATTTGCCTACACGGACAGGCCTAAAAGCTAATATGAAGGCTTTACAAGTTAAGGCTTTTTGGCTTCATTTTTAAAAGACAATGATATCAGAAACCTTTCTGATAAAAAAGTGTAATTTTTCTTCATGAGTGTGTGTTAGATGTATCATAATGCTTCTTATATTCATGACATACCATACATCATATACATCAAATATACATGGAATATGTGCATATCAATACACACATATATACATCAAAAACACTGGATCAGAAATAATTGCATGTCTGCAAAGTAAAATATGCATATAAATCAAAAGGCTCAGTGCATTAGATGCCATTACAATAAATGATTAACACAGTTATTTAATAGTTTGAGTAGTGTATGTTTCAGTATAGTATTTGCTAGCATTCTACTGACCTGAAAATTTACATTAATAGAAAATACCCACTAAAAACTGAAACTTGCTGATGATACACTTTTTATTGCACACAAATAGTGGTCTTGCAGACATTGAAGAGTACATGATGGACTATCATGCTACAGTATATACACCAAAATACAACGTCACATATTAGAATTAAACTGCAAGTAAAAAGAGTAGATAATGCCATTCATTACTCTTTTATCATTTACTTATTTTGAAGCTTGGTTAATTTGCAGTTAACTTCTCACTATTTTTGCAAATCAGAGTAACTTACTTATTGTAAACTGAGCTTCTACATTTCTTTCAAACATTAGCAGAGAGCAAAAGCACAGGCTTTCCTCTGAGCCAGAGGAGGAGCACTCCTTCTGAGGAACCCTGCCCGAGTTCATTATCTGGCATTGCTCTCCTCTCTTCCACCCTGTCAGAAAACTGCAGTGTATCTGCTGAAGCTGGTAGGTTACATAAACTTCAATGGGGTTTAAAGGAGAGGCAGAAAACACACAGTTTTTACTTGCATCCTACTTCTACCCATGGTCACTCATACTTGGTCCCCACGTTTTGCCAAACAGTTATTGGTATAAAAACTGCCTTGATGTTAGCAATCTGTAACACCTTCTTTATGCCACATGGTACTTCATGACTAGCTACATCAGCTAAATAATGCAAAAAGGCAGTTACTAAACCTGCTTTGGTACAGTCTAGATACAACCCAGGAAACCTACTGACTCCATCAGGTCATGTGTCTTTTAAAAGCTCTTTATTCTCCTTTTCATAGGTACTAGAAAGAACGCACTACAGCAATACACTTGCATAACAGTTATACCCCTGAAGCAACTTGTACTTTCATTTTTAATATGCAGCTTAAGAGATAATTTAGTAAGATTTTGCAGAATTCCAGTCCTATTCTCCTATTTCCATATGTCACATGCAAAGACATTAATTTATTCTGAATTTGGGAAATACACTTTTTTTTTGGTGTT
The DNA here is from genome assembly GCF_022539395.1 of Myiozetetes cayanensis. Lineage (NCBI taxonomy): Eukaryota > Metazoa > Chordata > Aves > Passeriformes > Tyrannidae > Myiozetetes > Myiozetetes cayanensis. The sequence continues at coordinate 23,018,320 of NW_026087521.1, read as the reverse complement.
TTAGGTGATTTAAATACTGTTTTGGTAGTGAATGACTGTTGATGACTGTGTAAAATGCATCTGTACTGTACATGAAATGTAATTATTTCTGTGTATCATACAAAGAAACTGAGGTTGTTGTTTTGACAATTTTGTTTGACAGTCATATATCGTATTTCAGAAGGCAGCATAATACGTGTTATGCTGAATAAATAGACATTTGAGGAATACTTAAATAAAACATCTGCATGCTTGAATGGGTCAACTTGGTTTTGCAATAACTTATTAATGAAAACTTCCCCCCACCTGCCCCCAGCTAAAAATTTTGAAGGAACACTGTATCTGAAGTCAGTGAATGTCCCAGACATTAATTCCAGGCAAGCTGTGAGTGTATCTAAGTCATATTAGAACTATAAAGACCAGGATGTCACAGCTCCATTATAGAGAGCTGCCCTTGTTCTGTGCCAGTGGCCATCACCATTCCCTTTCCAGCCTGCAGCAGCAGAGGACACTGGAGCATTGAATTATTTGTAGCAATATGAACTCCACATCTCTGTCTGTACTTTAAAAAATGTCTTCTGTGTTTTCAGTATATCCAGACACCAACCACTCTGCTGAACCTCCCAGGCTACAGAGCCTCTCAAATCTGGTATCAAACTCCATTGATAAAATATTAGTGCACAGATGAGATCAAACTCCTTTTGTAGCATAAGAGCAGGTAACAACACATTATGTATCAGTAATAAAGGGCAACTGACTGCAGACAATGCTGATCTATCAACTCTATATCAGCACTGGTACATGTGATGGCCACCTCTGCCAGGAGCTCACTGCTCTGGGTGGTGGGGAAAGACAAAACCAATACCTGTCTGGGAACCATCCCAGAGCATTTCTGAGAACAACTGCCCTTTCATAAAAAACCTACAGGAGAAAAACTTAAAACATACACTTTACATTTTGAGGCTGTGGATATACTCTCAGTGGAAGCACTCTGACTACTGGGAAAAGGCTTTGGCAGCAGAGAGCATGATGCAGCCTCAGCTGCTCCAAGGAGTAGGGTGACCTTCAGAGAAGCAGCTAATCTGGAGGAGGATCATTACATTCTGAGCAGGGAGGGTGCTTAGGAGGTCATATGCCCTCCTTGCTGCACCTGGGATCCACCAGGACTTTATTTTCCCATTGACTATGGGAAAATCTGAGGTTTATCACATGTTCTGGAAAAGCCATCAGCTGATGGGATTTGTAAACCTGTGGCTAGAAAAGCAGGAGTGTCAGGAGTGAATGGCCCATATGGGGACCGAACCTGTGACCTCAGTGTTTTTAGCACCACGCTCTAACCGAGACACAGTAAAATGCTTTTGTAGTAGAAACTTCAAAAGCTATTTGAAAATCCCTTCTTCCATTATATTTAACTGTATAGTTGCTGTGGCAAATAGCTTTTCTTTTTACTATTTATTCTTTATATATTGCTTTATATTCATATATGCTTTTACAAAATGAACAGTTATAAAGAAAATATAGCTGTTTCCTTCCAAAAGCCTTGACATACAACCTGCTGGCAGGTGAATCAATACCTTATCCAAGTTTAGAGAATAGGGATTTTTGCCTCCTAAAACCATCCCCATAATCCCAAATCATGACTGTGCTCAGCCCCACAGCAACAGGCACAGTCCCACGGACTGGGTATGATTCACTAGGCCGAATAGGAACACCTAGGGCAGCAGGGAGCGACTCCTTTGTCTGATACAATTGCTCTCCTTGAGCATGCCTTGAGTGCTCTGTGAAAAACGTTAAGGAGCATTTCCACAAGTGTTTGTTGCAATAAGAGAGATTTAGTTCATTATGCTTTATGCTGCAGAGAACAAAGAATACACCATCCTTCTCCAAGTACTCCTGGAAAACTGAGGGAAAAAGAACAGGATGAAGTAGTTTTCACTGCTGCAAGTATCTAAATGTTCCCCTCTTGCCAAGCAGCCTCTCTCCTACATATATCCTAAAGCTCTTCAGGAAAAGAGCAGGCTCAGTCAATTATTTTAAGGCTCTTTGAAGAAGCTCCAGAAAAACAGACACCTCACAGCCTGAGCAAAGAAAGTCTGACAGTGTTCAAATTTACAGCTGAGACCTATTTCTGCAAATGTGGTTAGATACTCAAAATAGAAGGATTCTTTCCCAGAATACTTACCAATAGTCCTTACTAGGGAGAGTATATTTTATTATTTCTGACATGTGGGTTGTTCCAGTGATGAAACCAGCCCCATGCTGAGTGCAGAGTGGATCAGAGTTTGGGTAGCCAAGCCCAAGTGAGGTTACCCTGACTGCAGATGTTCACTGGAGGTCCACAAACACTGGTCTGGGAGGTTGGCTCTATATGAAAGGAGGCCTACCCTAAGCAACTTCTCTGCTGTTAAAATAACCTGACTACACCTAATGGCAGTGCTTCCTCAGAACCTGGAAAGCCTAAAACCAAATGACCTGGGCTGGAAGTATCTCTAAATTCCAACATATTCTCCTAGCTTGGCTCACCATATTTATTCCTTCATGAGTTCTAACCTGGAAACAAAAAGATAGATAGGCAACCCTAACTGGTAGTCTGACTCCTCCTCACATGGAAAGACTAGGGATAGCTGAACACGGATAAAGGAGCTTCTTCAGATACTCCTTGAGTAAAATTTTAAGGGCTGGGGTTTCCTAGACAAAGGAAATTTTACATTTCTTTTTACATTACTTTTTTACCTTACTTAATTGAAATTCCCTACATTCAGCTGTAATCCACAGTTGAATATAGCTGTGTATATGCAATCCACAATCAAGATTCCACCATTTGTGATTTGTATGGACTTTTTTTTTGTTTTGTTTTTGAACTGGGAAAAGCAAAAACAATTACTCAATCCACTGTGTAGTACCACAGGTCTCTGTAGCACTCTGAGCACACCTGCTCCCTCTTTACAGCATTCTCACAAAGATATTCCAAGCAAAATTTTGGTGCAATCTATCCTTTAGTCTTTTTCTCGCTTCCCAAAATACGTATTAGCATCTTTAGGAGATGTACAGAGGCAGAAAAGTAATCTTGCTTGCAATACTACCCTTGAAATGATTACACCCACATGCAGACTGCTAAAAAACAAACAACAGCCCACACAACTGAAGACCTTAATTTCACAAGCCCTTAAGAAGCTTTCTCAGAAGCAATAATAAAAAAAAAAGAAAATTAAACTTACAATGCAGTTTCTCTGGAATGGGTAAAGACATTTCAAATTAACTCGCATTAGCAGGAGGACCCTCACAATGCCCACCCAAAGTATTCCCACTGCAGGACGTAAAAACGAAAAAGCCATTATGGAATTTAAGAGAAAAGTAATTTTATTGTCTACCAAATCACACCTTGCTTTTTTTTATTTTTACAAATTCCAAAACAAACGAAAAGAATTTTTTTCACGTAATATTATGTAAAAATTCCATTTGCCACAAACTACTATAATCAGTGGAACAAATATATATTTCATGAGTGTGGCCAATTGTAAAAATAATCTTATGAAATAAACATTGTTCATAAAAATACAGTAAAATGCACTTTTCCCACCTCAATAAATATATTTTAATGCTATTTCCAGTTGGCATTTTAAGCCACCAGAGAGCTCTTAATGAAGAAGTCACCAAAGTATAATTTCTCCTCATATACTTTTAGAATTATTGCAATAGTATCCAGAACTGTAAGCATTTTTCTTGCAGTCTTTTGTTTCTGGCTTCAGGGGAATCACAGATAGGAGAAAAGATTTATCTCTAGAAATGTGCTACTCCTATATTGATTCCCATTTTGGAAAGAATGTTTAAGATTTTCTTCCTTTTCACTAAGTCCATAGCACAAACTGTTTCAAAGACGAATTCTCCAGAAAATTAAAGTCTATTGTCCAGAGTTACAGTTTTGTTTTGAATCCCTGTTTAATACATTTAAAATTAAAAAATAAACAGTTATGTTAGATAAAAATAGAAGTTTTAGAACATCTTTAACAACAAAAGCTAAGATAAAGGTTTTGTTAGAAAAAAGAAAATCTTGCCCTTTTTACAAATCTTGCGATTTTTTTAATCCAAGTATTAACCTGAATTCTAGTTCTGCTTTCCATGCGCACACGAAAACACACAATTATACATACACAGATCCCTGATTAAGACATTTTCCAAATGGCTTATTAAAATTTAAAAGTCCATTTCAACTGAAGTCACATTTTGTCTGTCCAAAGCATGCTGTCTCTTCAAAAGATGAGTATTTCTCTTCCTTTCCCATGATGTTTCCTTAGAAGTTCTGCCTACTTGTGAATGAATCCGTGTTTCATACATTACACAGATTGTGACAGCAAGTAAAATATCATTGTGCCCAACTCAATGAGTGCCTTTTAAAAAACAAGCACACAAATTCAACTCGGTTTCATGGCTGAGGACATAGCTAAGATGCTGACAACAGGCTTTTCTTTCTTGTCTCCTTCACTTCCACTCATTAGCTGGTTTCTGACACATAAGAAGACTGGTATATTTGGCATATTTGATGGAACAGAATGAAAACACAACAAAACCAGTTAAAACCCTCTGAGACTTCTCAGACTCATTGCATCACCTCCAGCTCTTCCATTTCGAAGTGTGTATTAAAGCTGTTTGCCATGGATGTATGTTCAAAGATCCTGGTCAGGCTTGGTTTCAGTAGCTCCTGTGAGGTATCACTTTTCAGGGCCATGATCTCGATCTGTCCTGGGATCCCTTCTGTCATAGTACAGAGCCCACAGCAAAGTAATGGTGAGGATCATAGCCAGGATCTGAGTAACTCCAATAGAGATGCCCAGAAATCTCAGCACTTGCAATTGCTTTGTCCCCCTCAAGAAAGTGTACATTTTTTTACCGCATCCCTAGAAAACAAAAAGAGATTAAAAAACCCCAGTCACTATTACTTGGTTTGCAGTTCCCAAGGTTTAACTCATCCTACCCACTGCTGGATTTTCTGGCTCCCAAAACTGTATCCCTCACTTCCTTCAAACAATACTTTGAAAATTATTTGTCCTACTTTTGAAGTGTTTCCATAATGCAATCCTTAAGTTTTCTCATACAAAGAGGTTTTACTGCATGTAACAAGCTGCAAGAGATCTGTGCAGCTCTTCAATTCAGGAATCACTCAAAGTTGATCTGAGTTCCTATCAACTCAGCTGGTTTTGTGAAGGTTTAAAAGCAATTAAAATACTCTTTATCACCTTGTTTCTCTCTTTAAATTGAAGATCTTCAAGGCTGTCAATTATTTAAAACTCTTTAGACTTTTTCTACAAATATTACCTTTATTAAATCCAAAACTAAAACAGTACTCTAGGAAAGATCTACAGACCTGCATAACCTAATCAGAAAAAGTCTGATGAAAACTACACTAACACATCTTAAGTTGGTGTTGCACAGAAAGGGAAATTAAGCTCTTTCCAAACCATCAATTCATGCTCTACAGTTTGTTCACTAATTAAAGCCAACTAATTACCACACAAGGCTTCAGGAAAGCTCCTAAGCCCTCACAAGGCAGGAAGGATCCACAGAGAGACAGTGGCTCTGGGAACTACTGGATAAAAGCTGCAAGCACAAGTTACAATGCTTGTTGCTCAGTAAGGGTGACGTCCAGTACTAGAGACAATACAATCTTGAAAGGAGGTCCCTTTGCTACTCTGGATGATGCTTACTCTATATTCTAAACTTTGCAGGGTTTCATAGCACAAAAAAAAAAAAAATCAAAGGAAAACGGATGCTGATGGAAAATTCAGAACAGCAAACTGGATAAGGTAATACCACGAGACACCAGTCCCAGATGCAGACATCAGGAACCCATCAAAATGGGCACTGTCTTCAGACTGTTATTTTTTGCATTTATAATCCTTACCACATATTTCTTATGGGTATTTTTTAAAGAAAGTAAAGCAATTGATCAAAGTGATGTAATTTGAAGACAGGACATAATAAATAGCACTTTTCAATCACATTGAAATTCTCCAAAGACAACAATTTCAAATGCTGCAGTCCTGAATGTACTTAATAAAAGGCCCAATTTTTGCCACACACACAAAATTCACACTGCAGTCAACAGATTTTCATTTAGGATCTGAAGAAAATTAATGCACTATATGATAATTGTACCAGAGTAAATTAAAGGATCTCAATGTCTTTGCTCATTTCACTATGTCATTTTCTAAACAGTAACAGACAGAGAAGAAGGAGCAAACGTGCATTCTTTGAAATTTCAAAAGAAAAAAAAGCACAATGTAGCAAAAGCAATGTAATTGAACTTGAGGGGGAATGAAAACTGTTACGTTGGCATCTTCTTTTCTTCAATTAGAAGACAGTTGTAGCTATACTATTTTCCAAATTTGTTTTTAATTACAGAGAAACTGGTAGCATTTTAATACTTTTGATAACGTAAAGGAATGAAGGTGCATGCTGGTCACAATTTAAAAATGCTCCACCACAGCAATATTCAAACTCAGATCATTTATTGCCTGGAGAAAACATCCATTAACAGAGAGCGATAACATTAATGCCTGCATCTCCTGCAGTACAGACACATAACTGAGACAAATTATGCCCAATCTAGATAGACTGTTTCCCTCCATTTAATGATATTCTTACTGTTCTGATCTAATACATATTCAAAATCAGTTTCAAAACTGAGAAACACCCTGCCAGCCCTGCTATCTTCACATTCATGCATTTTATTTCTGCTTATGTGACACTTTCATAGTTGGTAGCCTGCAATTAAACAGTATAAAAATATACTTTCTTCGGCAAAAGTAAAAGTTTGTCACTAAATGGGGAGCTCTTGTTGCCAAGTCAAATATAGTACAAAACTTTGCAGTATCCATTCAGAAGAATTATCTTCAGATTCCTACAGAGATATGGATTAAAGCCATTTTATAATTTCAGTTTTGAAGTGGGACAAAAGAGTGTAATTCTGATTTACTGCAACATCACAGAATAAGAATTTGAACTTAAATAATGCACTTCTCAGAGCAGAAAAGATAAGTCCTCAACATAATCAACAAATCTTTTGTATACCCAAAATTTTGAGTATACAATTATATGTATTTATTTAAAACAAATTTTAATATTAAAAATTCAAATAAAACCAAAATGAAAACAAAATTAATTTAACTAAAATTTTGAGTACTCAAAATTATGCTAGAAAACAAAAGAAAATATTGAACATGCAAGTTTGATTTTTTTGAAGATATCAACTCCTACCAATCATTTCATCTAGCCTGCAGTTCCCTACCACAAGATGGGCAGAGCTCAGACCACAATAAACCTCCAAGGCCACATTGTCATCTTCATGCTTCCCTCACAACAATGGCCTTTCTAAGGTCAGTCTGTTCCATGAACTGCACGAACGGTGAAGCCCATCAGAATAAAAAACATCCACCACTGCATTTGAGAAACAGCTTTCAAATTCAAGCAGGGAAAATATGATTACTACCAAAAATACTCTCAAGCAGAACTCAGTCACCTTTCCTTCTGCAAAAATTAAACTGTGAAGAATTCCAACTTAGACTACAGAAAGCTCTGAGTTTCCAGAAAAAAATTACAGCACAGTTAAAACAAAAAATATTTATCAGTCCCAGACAAACTAAACTTCAGTTTTCTGAAGTACTACAAAGAATTTTTCTGAAGTACCAGAATGGACTTGCCAAGCATTTGCATAAGCCAATTTTAGGCTAGCGAGGCTAATCGTATCAGTCTCCCTCTCAAACCACCAGACTATGCAAGTTTGTTTTAAATCAGTTTCTAAAAAAGCTTTTTTTCCTTCAGCTCTCCAAACTACAATTCAGGCAGATTAGCCTTGGAAGTTTAAGTCGGTTTTGCATGATACTGATAAACTTATTAGCAAGTATACTGCAAGAGTCTGTGAGACAACCCACAGGCAAGTACCATGGAAAGAAATGTTTTGCCAACCAAATACTGTAGATATGTCTAAGAGAAATGAAGTATTTTTGTGGCTGGTACAACAGAACATAGCCTGTCCCTTTTTGGAATGGGTTGTGCAGTAGAGAACCAAAAATAAATTTTTGCCAAGAGCTGAGTCCATCCAAAATGCTCTCTGGTACAGTAGGGGAGGAACCATAAATGTACCCTTCAGGTTTCTTTTAGAAAAAAAGCCAGGTAGCCTTTCTTTTTATCAAGTGGGTCTTAACAAAGCCCTTATGTCCTACATAATAAGCATCTTTGGCTATTAATTTTCTCCAAGTAGAACCAAAAGAATTTGAACATATGAAGTGTTCAGAGAACCACTTTCCTGGAATATGGTTGTGGGTATGAAATAGTAGCAGAAGAGATGACACAGGAAAACCTTGCATGTTTAGCACTTCAGTGACTAGTACTTCTCAGAAATTTTTGAGCTTCCTGTGCTCAAAAAGCAGTTTTTCATTGAGTGACACTGCTTACATACTCCTGCCTTTTCACATAAGTACAAAGGATGCATGGGGCAAATGAATGTTCTACAGTTTCCATTCCATGTGTTTACACTTCTTGAGGGCTCTCTGTGACAGACTTGGTCTGCATGATATTAACAGTGGCAATTGTATTACAAAAAGCAACCTTCACTGAAGAGTGAGCCACATTTTTTCCTTCTTCAAGGCTGTGTACGAGGCTGGCAGGGCCCAGAAGAAGCCTGAATGGCTTTCCTGTTCAGAGACTGACACATCTAAAGCGTACCCAGTGATGTCAGTGCTGTGAGCCTTGCCAGAAGGCAAGAGAGGTTCTACAAATAGCTGGTGAAAAGAAAACAGTCTCCACTACTGTCTTTAAGGTTCCCTAGCAAAGACTGGCCTTCTGAGGTACCTGCCTTTTGGCAGCTCTGCCTTTTCTCTTCCTAATGGAAACACACCACCTCCTAAGATGGATGTCTGAAAGTCCAAAATAGATGATATAACTTCTCTTCATTGAGTCAATACCATACAAATTCATTTCCCCAAAACTTGTTTGTTTCCTGGCAATACCCAATAATCATTTTGGCTTGTTTATATAGTGAATTTTCCCTGCTTCAGAGGTATTGCTCCATAGTTCCTGAACAAGAGCCATGCAACACATTCTTGTAAAAAAGGGTCTTGAACAGTGTATAAAAATGGAACAAAATAAAATTGTTCTTTGGGTACTCTTCCATAATGCAGAACTACACCATCCACTGGAGAAATGTTCATGCCCATCCTCCTTCCTATGCACCCTATATTACTCTAAAAACAATCAACTGAAGAATGCATCTCTTGTCAGATCCTCATAACTACCTGATTGAGACACACCTTCTGTCCCTGTTGCACTACCTGGACTATTGGTCATTCTGCTACTACTGAATACACAATTAAAAGTCTTCAGAGGTCTGTTAGCACTAAAAAATGGTAGTAGGCAAACCAGTCTTCAGCCAAAGGTGACTTTGGACAACATTTATGTGAGAACTGAGTTTTAGTAGAGAGCGTATTTATCTCTTTTTATAATGTTCACTCTAAGAACAGTAATGACTTGCTACCATCAGCACTTCCCTTGTCCATTCTGAGTTCAAGCAGGTCCTCTCCTGGTTTTAAGGTGCTTTTTTTTGTAATTCTTTTAAAATAATCATACTGTAATGTAGTAGAGAGAAAGCATTTCTATGCATGGTCAGAGTACAACAACTGAATTACCTGCCTACTGGCATAAGATCTTTTATCAAGAGCACTCTCATCTTTCTAAGAAATTCTCAAAAGTGTCCTTCACTGTAAATTTCACTGGAGTACTCTTCTACTTACCCTACATTCATTTGATTGGCTGGAGCCTGGACATAACACCATAGTTAATTTTTAACTTTTGGATTAAAGCAAATCTGAACTCCAACCTAACCGATATAAAATAAATACCTCAATCTTTAAGCACATCTCAGATGTTAACTGCATTGCCACTAACTTATCTCACTTCCAGGCAAGAGTGGGTAGGTCCATCTGTCCTTCCTTCAGCATTAATAATAAATAAACACTTTCCATAAACACAGCTATTCTACAAACAAATTACTCTGTTGCACTGTAAATGATGAATTCGGAAAATTACTGTATCAGGAAGAATGCACAAAGCCTTCTGAAATATTCATATTTTTCATCTTACCTCCTGATAAAGGTCGCTGAGATCCTCATAATGTGCCTGCTTAGAGCATCCTGGGAACTCTCTGACACAACAGGAGTCAGGTGGCCAGTCCAACTCTGTCATTTCCAGCCAGTCTGTGAAGTACACCACGCCACAACATTTAAACTGCAAAGGAAGGATTAGCCAAGATCAGCAATAATGATGCCACTTCTTCCTGAAACTAGGTCATCAAAAAAGCTAAATAAATTCCTAACACCAACCTCCAAAATATTTACATAGAAATAAAAGTATTTACAAGATCTTCCATGTATCTTGTTTTGCTGTACTTTTACATAAAAGCACCATGAAAATTTCAAGGTAGTGACCAATGAATACCTCAGAAACAGTGAATGGTACCGCTCTGTCCTTTAAATCCCAACTGCTTCCTCAAAGGATGCTTCACAGAAATTGTCCTGTCCTGGAATTCTCCTATCCTTACTACAAGGAACTTACCACATGGTAAATTCATATCAAAATGGTGACACTAATGAACAAGTGTACCAGGGGGTGAAAGAAATAGTAGGAAAAGGTCTTACTAGTGAGGACTGTTCCTTCAAGGTTACAACTATGGACACATCTGTTGAAAACCAGAAAAAGCACAGATTTACTTTAATACAGATGTGAGAGACTAAAAAGCAATGCCTCGAAACAGCTCAGTGTGTGGGGGAGGGGGCAGATCAGGTTCTGCCAAGGTGGGATCATGCTCTGCCTCCAGACCCTGCTTCCTTGAATGCCTTTGGTGCAGCTGTCAGTCACTGACACATAGGGAGCACTGGCCCACACCACACCCCCTGGAGCCCCTAATCCAGATCCCAAATAGCTGGCACACCAGAAGCTCCACCAGAGCAAATAAAACCAACACCATGAGGTCTCCACGTGGTCACAGCCCTATTTTCCCTGGATTTGTAGCAGCTGGTGCTACCGTGGACCTAAGGCAGTAGGTATAATTCTCTCTCTCTTTTTTTCTTTACTTCTTCTCATAATTCCCTTTTCTTGATATTTGGGTAACTTAAACTTGGACAGGTTGGAATTTGCTAAGTCAATGCTTTGTGAAATGCATTTTGATTGAATGTGTTATTTAAACTTTTGCCAAGTTCCCTTATTTTCTAAAGTTTGCCAGTAAAAGCATGTTATTTTGGCCTCCTGAAAACGTAGTGTTTTTCCCACATGTAACCTCAAGGTATAAAAGAACCTAAGGCCCTTTTAATAAATCCCTCAGACAGGTTTTGGGGCTCTGTATCTTTATGCTGTAAAACCCCTTTGATGAGCTCATGAGGTGAGCCTGGGGTCCTAAAACACAAAAAAAAAAAAAAAATTAAAAGAGTGAGAAAAAAGATATAGAAGTTGCAAATGCTAAAAGGAAAATGGAAAACAAAAGGAAAGGGTATCACACTAAAGTAAATACTGCAACAGAATCAACCATAAAAGTAAGAAGTCTGGCTGCAAAGCAGATGAGCCATAGTAGGCTATAAAAACCAGCAGGACTAACAAACTGTCTTCTCCTCTGCAAAGTACATCCAGAGATTTAAAGCCAAATGACCATTCTACCACATTAGTAGCTGCTTTCATATAGGAAAGGGATAAAGCAGCTACATTAGATTTGGGTTGGCACTGAACGCGGACTTGACATGACTGAAAAGAAGCCTTGCTGCGGAAACAAGATGCAATCTTTTTTCTGTCTGAATGTCCTCCAGTACCAGCTGGAGTGTAAGTCATCCCCTGGTTCCTTTGACCCATGGGCTTGGGAACATATTTCCCCCCTCTACCCACTTCAGAGCCAGAGTCCTGTATTCCGCACCACTCCTTGCTCACAATCAAGCAGATCAGTGCCCAGACTGTTGGCACACACTGTGCCCTTGACCTTACCAGTCCTCTTAAAAATCTGCTTCCTTCTTTACCACAGCTTTAATGTCTCTGTTTTTATTAGTTTGTTAGTCCCAACACAGGACTTGAAGGAAAGCTCAACCTTTGGCTCCTCGCTGTCATTGCAAAGACCGCATCATTATTATTATTCATATTATAACCAGCCACTATGATGACACCACAACAACTAGGAGGATAAGAGGCAGATTTTAATTTAATCAACCTATACGTTTCAACCAAGATACAAGTACCAGCTCTATTCAAGGAAAATGGATTGAGACCATTTAATTATATTATCTCAGCTACAAAATAGACATAAACACTCTACCTGCATATGAAGAATTACTTAGTTTCACAGAGCACTTGAATAACCAGAGCAGGGAACAGGGTGGGAGTATGCTGGTGTTTAACCTCTTTCTTTCAGGTTTTAGTATAAATACAGACTAACCAAGTGCTGCCAGGAAATGTTTAAATAAACAGGAAATCTGTGCAACATTGATAGATTTCAACATTTCAACAAGAGCAACACAATGACAGGCATTTAAGAAGTTCTCTTCCTGCACGTGAGTTATATTTGGAGTTAATGGGTTTTACCTCAGGCGATTTCATGTTCATGTTTCTGTAACATAATACTTCATTCTTTGAAAAAAGTTCTGAATTTTAGTAGGGTAGAGGGCAAAGCTGTGAATACACAAGGAAGCTTTATGGTTTGTTTCTGACCCCCCCAGTCAAAGGAAATAAAAACCCTAATCACTTTCACAAACCTAAGAGACAGTGTTGGCATCGTTATGAAAACTTCCTTTTCCACTCCTTTCCAGCTAAACACATATCTTAACCATGCAGCTTGATGAAAAGAAACTACAGAGCCTACAGGAAGGGGAGCACAGTTTAATATTAAAACCTCATATTCATTGTACTTTACCTGCAGATTTTTAGTTTTATATACATTGTATCCTAAAATGCTATAGTAATCTTAAAAGGTGTTCATGTCCTATCTTACTGGCAAAGGTCAGAAGAGAGTGTTAGCAATTTATCCGAATTTAGTGACACTTTTCTTTTGGTGTTTAAGCATCTTTAGGGCATATAAAAACGGAAGAACTGGATATCAAGTGATGTTAAAAGATACCATCACTAGACAGTGTTTCATATGAAATGAACTTTTCACTTACAACCAAACCTCTTCCTTTAGCAGATAAGTAACATTTACTGAGCATGTATTACTTCAGTTCATGAACTACTGTCACCTTACCTCCCTCTGGAAGAAATTCCAAGCATGGGTCAGCCACTGGTACCTAGGTAGGCCATAATTGGTCATCCTGGCTTTCAGTGTGATCATATCAGACCACTGCACTGGAACCTGGAGCAAGGAAAGATAAATGATTTACACAGTGGATCAATAAGCTTGTGGCTCCAAATCCACAAATTCCATCCATTCTTTGATCTTTCCAGTGCAATGACCAAAATAACGTTGTATACAAATAAAACAGGAAAACAAGTATTGCAATTTTTATGATACTAATACTTCACAAGCTTTTCTTAAAATATCAGGAGAAAGTTATTTTTTTCCTGTGCTTACAAATTAATCTATGCTGGAAAAGGAGTTACATTTGGGAGAGATTCAGGGATAGTTGGGTACAATCTGGTTACACCACTACTACACTTTTTATCTGGCATAAAACTTGAACTGAGTCCCATCCAAGTCATCAGGGATGGCATTTCTCTGCCCCAGTTTAGGCATCTCCCTGCTGTTTTCTTAGTCAACAGAAAGAAACAGGCAGCCAAACGGGGCAATTGATCACAAGATAAGTAATTTAAACAGAGCAGATGCATCATTGCCTTGAAGTCTCAAATCCACTTCACTGTCTAAGGTGACAAACTTAGATCTAAATGTCTAACTTCCACATATATAAAACTAATTGGGAGGAATTCTACCCCAGGAGTTTTTTCAATGATTTTCTGGTTTTGTCTGGAGTCCTGTATGCAGGTATCCTTAATGTGTTCTATTTCAGTATCTCGCTCAAGAACAGAAACAAGGAAGTGTAGACGAGGCCTTGTGACCTTTTTTCTTCATACACACTCACAGTCTCGTAAATGTTTTCTTCTTAAAGAAGGATTCTTGAAGTATTTTTCTTTCAAATTTGACCACTCAGAAGTGAGGTGCTGGTGCTCTCCATTGTCTGAACATGACAAGTCAGCAATTCATTACAAACCAAAGCAAGTGCTATGGCATCAGGCACGCAGTGCATTTAAGAGTCAAGATTAGAACCTGACTTCTGTTCAGCTGCACAGATTTCAGTGTGACAAAACAAAACAAGTTGCTGAAGACTGTACTGCCCTCCTAGGCACACATACCATCATGCTGAGTTTTGCCTTGTTTCCACTAGCCTTAAAAGTCATGGTGAAAGAAACCACAACTGCAATATCAGTTGTCAATTGGATGGCAGGGGAACCCAGCTCCTCTAGCAGTCATGACTTTGCTATCCTGTTCAATTTGGAGCAAACCATAAGGGCATTCTGCAAGTAGCAACAGATGTTATCTAATAAAAAACCTCGATCACAGTACTTCCCAAGAAGCCTGGTCTTCACTGTGCTAGATACTCTACAAAAACGTAGGGACAAACGCTGCCTGCCTGAACCTATAAGACAAATAAGAACATTTGATAATGTTTCATTACCGCTATTAAGTTATACTACATTTCTGATGCCCCAGTAAAGCTTCATATCATTAATATATTAATAATGTCCCAGAAATGTAACATGCCTTTCACTTAGCACATTTTTCTCTTAAATGATAAAGTGTTGAACTCACAATTGCCCACATGAAAAATACATTAGCAGTAGAGTACTAAAAATACTTTAAAACAGTATCACAGAATCTTTCTATCACAAACATTTACATTGGTTTGTACTCAATGCATTTCTCTTTCTTCTGCATCGTAAGTTACACTCTGCTTTCTTCAGGTAATTTGATATTGTCACAACTAAGCTCATATTTGCTAGATTATTTTTTTATTATTTTTTATTGTTTGAGTTGAACACAATCCAAGGTTATACCCACAATGCAAGACATCCAACTTCTTTAGGAAATCCGTGGGGAAAAAAAAAAGGCAGAAAAAGTGCTCAAGAAGTGAGAGAAGGAAATTAAAAGCAAGGCAAAACAATCTAAACATCACTGTAGAAAGGCAATTTGAATTCTGGAGGTAAGGAAGGATTTTGGAATGTGTGTCTGACTGCTCCAAGAATGAAGGCATATGAGGAGCCACTGAGGTCACTTGGTCTGTTCAGCTTGGAGGAGACTGAGGGGAGACCTCATTGTAGTTATAACTTCCTCATGAGGAATGCACTGATCTCTTCTCTATGGTGACCAGTAACAGGACCCAAGGGAATGGCCTGAAGTTGTGTCAGGGGATATTCGGTCAGATATTAGAAAAAGGTTCTTCACCCAGAGGGTGGTTGAGCACTGGAACAGGTTTCCCAGAGAAGTGGCCACAGCATCAGGAATGACAGAGTTCAAGAAGTATCATTCAAACACTCTCAGGTACATGGTGTGACTCTTGGGGATGGTCTTGAGCAAGGTTAAGAGCTGGACTCAATCCTTGTGGGTCCCTTCCAACTCAGCATATTCTGTGATATTCTGTGATATTCTGTGATTCTGTGAGTTAAGGACATTGATGGATGTACTAAATAGCTTCCTATCAGCTCATATACACAGACTGGTGTACAATAATAGATGCCCAAGATGCATCTGTCTGACTATACACCAATACTCTTCTGTAGCGTGTGGAAAAACAAAAACTAGAGATGCTGGTTTAATATTAACGTAAGTTTGTAAAGTTCGTTCTGCCATTGAGATCTACTCACTCATTATTATTTTTCTAATGATTATCAAGGCTTGATCAATGCCTAAGTAAGCCAAGAACCCACACTGGCTTTTCAATCTTGTGGGTGGAATAAATTAGTCATGAGGCACACTTCATGCTGAGAGCTATCATGAGCTGGAAGGAAAATTGTTTATGCAAGGACTCTTAGAGCAACTTGTCCACACTCCAAGGAGAGCCCATACGGAATCAGCAGAGGCGGTTATGCCTCAGTGACATTTCTGACAACATCACCCACCCACCTACACTAACGCCAGCTGATCCTCTGAAACCCACCAGGGGCCCATGTGGTTTCATGCTATGCTGAAAAAAACATGACATCAAGTCACCCTTATGGGTATAAGAGGGAGACTTCTTATCTTCATCAAGTAGAGTAGGTAGAAGCATGCTCCACAGAAGTGACCTGCACAGGTATGAAAGAACCCCTGAAAAAGAACTGTGCTCTTCCAGACTGCCACATTCCCTATGGGTCTCAGCAGCAACAAACCCAGCTGCAGCCCACCCCATCACGCAAAAAGCAGTATTGTTAGAACAAAGGTAATAATAGTGAGAGATCAGATGAAAAGAGAAAATAACAAAAAAACAACAACAAAACCCCAACGCAACCCAGTATTTCAGAGGATGAAGAAGAAAATAAATATTTATACAGGGAAAAAAGAAAAAAGAAAAAGAAAAGCAAAAAAAGAGTATCTGGGTTCACTGTGACCCACTGCAGATGATGCTGGCATGGAATTCAGCACTTACTTTAGCAAAGGGATGCAAGGACATTAGGTTTCTTCTGGTGGGAAACAGCACCACCAGTGCGTTAACATATATTAGGGCTATGCCAGCTCTTATCAAACTGTCCAAGGTTTGGGTTTCAGTAGCATAGCATGTAATCAAAAGCTTGGGGGTCAGACTAAAACACACCGTAACTTCAGGTTCTCAAACTGAATAGGGAAGGCTAGAGAAAGCATGTTCCAGTGCTCTGAAGGCTATATGTTGTTTCAGGCAGTTTCCACTGACTAGATTTCTGTGGAAAGACGGATGTTAGTTATGACAGTAATCTTTGGCAAAACCCCCACAGAGGGCAGCTGTGCCCATAGGATGAAGAATGCCTCTTGTCTGTATTCCCAATTTTAAAATGAATCAACACAAGCTGACATTTAAAGCAAAGGAATAGCCTTAATTGCTGTTATACTAGAACAGCCGTCTGGAAGCTGTTCCACAAGGGAATGAATTCTGATGCAAAGTGCTGCCACGTAACTTCAGACTTCAAATGTGCCAGAAATTCCTTTGGTCTACGTACTGTGTAAATATCAAGAAAGTTGCCTCCAATCTTACTGCAATGTAATTGCTATTCACTGTTGGAAAGACCATTATATTGGGCATATCTTGGCAGTTAAGAGAAAATATTTGTCCCTCTATTCATAAAAGTGTACCAAACTGAGTACAAGATGTAAAGATAGCAGCCAGCAGAGTAACATTTCAGTTTAATTTCAGTTCAGTGCTTATCCATTTCCTTACATGATGGTTACAAGTCCTCAGTTTGAAAATTAAAGGTTGGTGCAGCTATAAAAACAAGACAGAGATAAAACGTCTTCACAAGTTTACAGAAGAGTGTTTCATAGTCAAGACATGTTTTGCTTAAAACTGGCATTTACAGTTTGTGGAGGCAGTGTGTAGATTTCGGCAGACAGCAAGTCCTCTGTTGAAAGAACACACTGTCTCTTTACAATGTAGTACACTCTTTAAACATGAAGAATTTTGGGGCCAAAATCCCTTCAAATTCTCACATCTACTCTCTCAAAAGCCTTAGTGAAGCCTGAAGCTCATACTTTATCCTCAAAAGTTTCAATTACTTCAATGAAAACCTGCCTAAGCAAGAATTAACAAAAAATGAAGTCCTTAAGTCAGGTGCTGCAGGATTTGGCTCTCAAATACAGAGGGGGTAAGCAGAAACCGAGATAGGACCTTCCAGACAGACAAGCTTTCCCAGAAGAATTCTCTGTTTAAAAACAAGGCAGTCACTTGAAATTAGACTGTCAGAGTAATGAACAGAGATAAACACTAGAGCAATTAGGAAACAGCTACCTAATGGAAATCTTTTTCTTCTGCTGAAAAAAACAAATGCAGCCTCCTTTTCTGACTCACCGTTATTTCCTGCTCGTAGGTCCAAACACCACAGGCCAGTTCAACACAGAATATTACAAGCAAGCTTCCAAAGTACTGAAGAAAACAGAATGGTCTTAGTTATTTTTATATTCTTTGAAATATAAAAGTTTTCAAATTAAAAAAAAACAATATTAAAGAACTTCTCAGAACATTATTAACATTTCATGTGACTGAAGACATGGAAACTGAAATTCATTTTTGTAAACAGCATATGAAAGATTCATGTGGCAAACTTTCTGATATTTCTTACCAACATGAAGCATATGAACATTACAATGGACAAATCAATGAATTTCCTTGTTGCTCAAGAGTACAAGGCTATCCTGATACATTATACTAAAACTGCTGCAAAGAGGACAATCTTTTTCCCCTCATACATGTATAAAAGAAATTTCTTTTTTTCAGTTTCATTAAAGAAACATACGCAAATCATTCTAATAGCCAAAAGGGGAAAGGAAATTAAAAAATAAAAAAAATTGTCACAAGAAACAAACAGGGTTCTTGAAAACTATGTTCTTATCAAAGTGATCTAGGTATTTGAGGTCAGGTCTAACTGTACAAATATTTATTGAGATTGACTGAAGTATCTTTTTCTATAACAAAGTCTAACCCTTGACCTATTTAAAAATAGCAACTTCAAGTATAAATGAAGTAATGACATTTAAGAAAAACTGGTTGCTGCAAGTAAGAAGAGCGAGACTGTCTTCTGCATAGCATCAACAAACCCTTTCTGAACTGCAGGATAAATCTGCATGGACATTAAGGCTGCTTTAACTGGTGTTCTCCATTAGAAGTAGCCCATTTATCTTTCATTTAAAGCAGAAATACAGTCCCATTCATTGCTGACTCCAAACTTTATTTCATGTCAATGGACTGAGCTCCCCCTTCTCAATACGCGAGACTTAAAAGTTACAGTCTTCATGGATTTTAATTTAATTTGGAAACCAAAGAAACACCATCAAAATATAAAATAGAATAGAATAAATATATAATTCCATAGTAGGACATATGCTGAATGGCTTCTAATTTAGTAATTTTATTCTGGAGTCTACTTAGGATGAATATAAAAGACAAAAAACACGTACTGATGGTAGGTGATTTCTTTTTTCTATTACAGGGTCAATAAGATGTATTATTTAAAACAGGATTCCTAACAGTCATCTACATAGCAGCTTTTTCATTTACCTAGTCTGGAACTGAGTAATTCACAGATACCTTGGCAGCTACTGAACAGTGTCCTGCCTTAATTTCTACTTGTGATCAAATCTAACTCCCTAAATTAGGTTTGTGTATACACACACACACATAAAAAAAGTACATGAAAAAATATTCATGTTAATTTTCAGGAGAAACATGTACTCATATGCTCCCCCTGCAAAGATCTGTCCAATAAAGATGGTGTTGAAAAGAGAATTCCTGTTTTATTAGGTCTCCATCATATTACATTGCATCTTTATAGTCATTACAGCTGACCATATTACATTTTCTTACAAATCAGCACTGAAAGCACACACAGAGCTCCAGTAAAGGTCTTCAATAACCAATATGTTCATCCTCCAAAGGTCCAAAAGGAAAATATGAATCATACCTTGCAAGAACAATGATAATTTCTCTAAAAAATAAATTCATGAGCTTCTATGAAAAGTAACCAGTACAAATACAGTGCCTGCAAATTATGCAAAGGGTTCTTTAATAAAAAAAAAAAAAAAGAAACAAAACATGGAAAACTACTTTTCTAAGTATTCACTTTGAAAACAGGAAAGAATGTCACATGCTTTAGCTCTTTTAATTAATATTAAAAAAAATGTTTAAGGGCATTATGACTAATGCCCTTTTCGAGAAGAACAACTAAATGTTTCAATGAAAAGTAATTTTGAGTTCTCAGCTGTCAAAATTTCAGTGGGTTTATCCTCTAATTGAATACCAAGCCTGGGACTGCCTGCTATCCCTGAACCTTATACAAAACTCGCTGCTCATAGTGAAAGTGAAACATCTAGGGGTATATGTATGGCATTCTCTGCAAAGCTCTTAATTTGAAGTTCTTTGTAACATTTAACTCATTCATCAACCTTAACGTTTTTGTCAGCATATAGTTAAGAATGCTTGTGGTAGTAGACGGAGACAGAAGAGCCAAACCAAAGATTTTCTCCAGTTACCGAAAATAGCCCAGAATCAAAAGCTATTTAGCCAGATTCACTCATAAACCACTGCTGGGTCTGCCAAGGACTGAGCACTCCTAACCAGCTACATCTGGACACATCAGAGCACTGCAGAAGAATCAGGCCTTCTGTCCTGAGAAGTCACATCTCTGTCCACAGACAAAAAAAGACACAGTGAAAAGCCCGTGCTGGGAACTGAGCGACTGCAGTACACCAAAACTTGCACACAGAAGGTTCAGTTTCACTCTGCTGCTGAGGGGTATATTATACCTCTCTCTAAATATAATGGTTTGCAAAACAAATAATTCTTATATAAGTTTTGTGGGAAGAAAAACCCTCTAACCATTATTTAAATTTATTACACCTAATTTCCATCTTTCAAATCCAGGAATTATTACTGGCTTCAGTGCTTATTCCTTGTCCCCAGTTAAATTCCCACAGAAGCCTGAATGCTAAATGCATCTTCCTGCATTTACACACTTCTCTGCCAGAAACAGGGACTTGGTTTTGAAGCAAGGGTAAATATTTCTTCTTATGGGCTAACTGGCTACATGTTGTAAAGAATACTAACTCACTGAGCAGCACTACAGTATATCACACTCAAAACTGCACCAGCAGGTCACTGACATTAACCTTCTACAGCAAACCTCCCTCAGAGTACTGGCCATTGGTGAGGTATTTTCTACCGCTTCTTTGTTTCTCACTCTTTTGGGGTTTTTTTTGGCAGAGAGAGAATAAGAAGGGGAAAGCACAGAGGGGAGCGAACAGTTTTGCGAAGACATATACAGGCCATCATAAAATAAAAATCCAAAACCTACAAGCAATTAATGCACAGTAGTGATTATTTTAAGAACTACCTTTTACATGGTAAATCCTACAGACTTTTAACATCTGCCTTTTGTGGGCAACTGCTAATCACTATCAATCTCTCCCTAGTCTGACTATGCAAAGTCATCAGAAAACTGGAGCAGTGCCTTGACCCTGTTACAAAGCCATCAGTCTCACCAAAGGATTTCTTCCAGCAAGGCTGTGAGAAAGCTAAAATGTTGCTTCTTTGAGAGAATCTGAATGATTGCAACACCAGTAGAAAACATTCTTCTGAGAGTAATAAATCAAAGTAAAATTATTTGCCAATTTAAAAATAAATAAATAAAGCAACAGACATTTGCTGCTCCTCACTGAGTCACAGATTCGCATGTGGCCAAGATCCTAAGCTTCAGCATCCCTTCAGTTTCAAATACATGTTGTCAGTTGGCAGGAGCTGGTTCTTCTGCAACCTCCTCCTTAAGCTCGCTCACCACCACAGGTAAGAGGCAAAGGAGGAGAGGAGGTTGGGAAGGAGGCAGCAGCTCTGTAAAGCAGTAGCTTTCTTACACAAGCATTTCCTCTTATACCTGGAACCTTGGTATAAGGTACACAAGCACTTGGATTTGCAGCACTGACAGTCTCCAGAGGCTTAAACAACTCTAATTTTCCAGCACATCAGTCCTGAAAGAGAGGTGAAGGAACTGGAGATGGAAAGACAGAGGGATGAAGGGCCAAGGAAAGATAGTAAAGATATTCCCTGTGTAATCACCAGATGCTGTTCTACTGCAATCTACTCGAGATTTTGTCTACTGGAATCCACTCTTTATGTGGTACAGGCCACAGCCAATATCCAAATCCTGAAACCTCTGAAGCAGAAACCACACACAACAGTATGGAAACCAACAACAACACTACCTACTAATGCGGAGACACCACCAGGTCATACACAGCTACTGCAACTTGCAACAGTCTCCAGAAAGGTCTTGCTCTCCTGCAAGTCAGACAGCACTAAGTCTGCATCTACAGAGAATTCATATACAAGACAAAAAAGGACAGTGGGATAGTGGAACATATTGAATGCAAATCCAATTACGATGAATTTCAACCACAAAAGGAAGGTAATCATCAAGTAAATAAAGACAGAAAACAATAACAAAAAAAAAAGAAAAAAATGGAGACTAGTATTGAATAGGTTTTGTCCTAATTCAAAGAGCTATTTGCATAAAGGCTATCAGAACCTGATAAAGAACTAGAAAAGTACATGGTACTTTCAAATATGCATTAAAAATCAAAATAATTCAAAACTATTTTTATAAAGATCTATATGGATTGTCTAAGTAAAGTCAGAAATTTTAGTCCGAATAACATTCCTGCACACCACAGTGGAACCCCGTAAGAGGGTACAAGCTCCATATATGCCAGTGATCCATACAAGGAGTATACATGCTCTGGCATATGCCTAAAATGTCTTCTTATCTCTTCATCTAAGGCTAAAAACTTAGCTACAAAATTAATTTATCCTAATTAAGTTTTGACAGGTTTTTTGCTATTCTATTTGTTCTACCAAACTAAGCTAACACCCACCACCATCAAATATATTCCAGGAACATATTTCTTTCTTGATCATCTCAACCATTTAGATAAAAACACAAATAAAAATAGCAAAAGCAAGCACAAAATCACTACTGCAAAATCTAAGTTATTTTGCACTTGCTTGAGAGGTGTTTATTCCAATAACTCCCATTCTCTTCAGAGAGTAATAGTGAAAAGTACACACATGAAGTGCTGCCCAACACAAGATCTCTTTCTCATGGCTTTTCATCCTGCAGAGTACAGAATTTATTTTGTGGTAATTGTGGGTAACTTTAGGGAAGGATGTAAAGTGTGAAACATGATGCTTTATGTTTTTTTGCAGAGATGTAATACAAGCCTCTTATGTAGATCTAGAGATTTTGTTTGTTTGTCTCGAATATGCCACAGGATTCCTGCAATTAATCACTTAATATAATTTGTCTATGCTTTTCAGGCAAAAGGTGAAAAGAAGTGCTAAAAAATAATCTCCTCTTTTTGTTACTGACAGGATGGAAAAAAACCCCATGACTTCAAAAAACACAGTACATCAACAGAGTTCGCAAAAATTTTGATCCTCCTCCCACCCTAGTCCCCATTTTAAATGTCCTTCTCAAAAGTACTTCCAAGAACATGGAATTTCTCAGAGATTTTTCTGACAGTAGGAATATGAAATTCAAACTACGAAGGAAAACTTGAGTCAAAACTCTAGTGCCCTGCAGTAGTCTCCTTTAGTGCAACAGCCAGGGCAATGTCAACATCCACTGCCCCATTTCAACCACCATGATAATCCCACCAGCGCAGATACAAAACTCCTAGGATACCCCTGGCATAAGCATTATGTCTGAAATGAAGCTAAAACCAGGAGCTCTCAGAAATTTGGTGACTCCGGGTACTTATTGACCAACGAATCACTATGGTCCTCTGGTGCCAAGCAGTCCAGGCAGTTAAGGGCAGCTGTACTATAAAGCTGAACATACCCAAGTATGTTCCTGAAGTGATTTTTTTTCCACATGGATTTTTTTGCTCTACCACAGCTGGCTTCAGTAATTTGTTCCCAATTACCTATGGAATGCCTCATCAGCATTCAGCTACTATAACTCATGAAACTGGGCTCTTTAACCCATGCACAAGGAGAATCAAAGACCTGAACACATCCCCAGTCATGCTCCCTTGATCCTGCTCACACCAAACGTAGTGTGATCAGGTTTTTTTGCAGTTTGGAAGTGTGGTTTGGAAGCAAGAGTCCATTCAACTCACAAAAACATGAACAGAGACAGGGTTCTGCAGCAACCCAAATTTCTTCAGGACCAGAAAGGCAAAGAGTTGTTTAATAAATCTTTTTCCTCCCTCAAACCTTTTGGTTTATATGGTGGATGTTGCTCTTGTTATTGGAATTAAGACCCTATTTCGTCTGTTCTGACAGCTTCTGAGTTAACTGCTGTCAACGTGAGGAGGCTTCACAATCTATTTAATTAATCCCTAGTAACCCCAAATTCATCTCATCCTAATGGGATGAGAACATTCCACACACAACATAGTCAGAACACTGACTTCTTAAGACCACTTCCAGACAGTGAGAAAACAAGACTGCATTCTGTGTATGAAAGTAAACAGCAATGGCACAGCAGGGTCAATGACTGGAGTCAGAAGTTGCAACATGGTGAAGAAAAGTGAGCCTATGGGGAGCTTTCGAAGAACCTGTTCTACAAGGCTGCAGAAATCCTTTAATTTCTGAGCAAATGTGTCTTTCTTTGAAGGATCAGTGTACTTACTAATGAATCATTGTTCACATGCTCTGCATTTTATTTCATAAGGATCTTCTTTTCAAGCTCTACTACTCTCCTCCCAAGTGCTTTTCTTTTCTCCCAGAAGATATAACTTTTTTTTTTTACCTCAGCCTCAAGAAAAGCTCCAGCCTTTACAGCAGAACAAATTAAGAGCAGCTGACCAGCAACTCCGGCCTTCTCAGACTTGCAATATGGTGCATATGGCATGAGAGGTAAGGAAAGCTCTGGGAAGGGCAGGGGCTGAAGGAGATCCTGAGAAGGCAGTTGCAGAATGAAACGTTATGGGAATCTCTAAAAGACCAGAGTATACGGTATGTAGAGTAAATGCCAGAAGATTTTAAGAGGGTTCTGCATAGCATTTCCCAATGGCTAACAACCTGAGAGCATCAGCCTTTCTCTTGTGAGATGCAAGCCATCCAGCATCTTTACCCCTGGGAAGATAGAACCATCACCACTGGATCACCAATGGGAACCATAATCCTTCTCTGCAAAATCTAACAAATTCTTCCTCCTTTGAAAACTATGGTTCCCTTTATTTTTGTTACAGTTTACAAGATAACAAGGTTATTTTAATCATTAATACAGCTATCCCTTTCTAAACGGAGCAAACCCTCATTAAATGGAGTCAGACAAGCTGCATGGAAAACTGAAATCCTCTGTTTATCCACTCCAGCAGCACAAACTTTCCCCCACCCCCTCTTCCTTCCTTCCCCCCTACCTCCCTCTGCCCTGCCCTGTAGGGATTAACAGTTCATTAGTCATTTTGATTTTAAATTTGGTTTACTTGCTTGACAACATAGAAATTTATGAGAGATGCAGTCACCATCAACTTGCAACATAAGCTACTGAATGTCATCCAGTTCATGATCAAATATCTCAATTTTAGATTTGGTTCCCCAGACCACAAAATTTTATCAAAATGTCTTACAGCCTGTGATCTTTGTAAAGTCCAAATTTTATATAGTTATCACTTTTTTGAAAATCTTTATAGTTAATCTTCAATTTTTTTTTTTAGGCAATAAACATTTTTGATTTTTAAAGTATGAATCTAAGTTCTTTTTAATAAGCCTACGCCTTTTTTAAAAAGTAAGCAAAATTATTTATAAATTTGTTCACAGCCTTGATTCTTCTATGGAATATTAATGACCTGTTTTAAATTTTTACTTTAATGTTTAATCTTTGCTTATAATAGTAAACAGGTATTCCTTTGGAAATAACTAAATGTATACTTCACACAATTATTAGGAATTATTTGCTAAAGGTTCAATTACCTTGTGTCATTGAACTGCCAAGCAGTAAAGGTCATTTCAAGGTCATGGTAAAGTACTGAACAGAACACAAGTAATGATAGACATTAGAACATATTTCCTCAAGGTTTACAATATTCCCTTTCCTTTTCTTCTTCCCTTATTTCATAGGATTTATATTAAAATTTAAGAGTTTCCTATTCCACACAGATTTTCAAAACAGAACCTCCTTCGTTTTTCTACCTCCTTTATTTTCTCCCAAGGAAATTAAACACTATAAAAATGCTTCTTTAGTCGAGCAAATCCTTTCCGTTTGCATAACAGACTGACATGGTGCTGATACACACAATAACTCTGTCTCAGTGTGTCCCAAAACTTCAAACAAAACTTCACTTTTGAGTGAAGAAATGCTCTTAGATCTAAAACCCACACAGCAAAGTGCCTCCATGGTTAAATAGCCAAAAGAACATGATTAAGCAAGAAAAAGATTAATTTACCTGACAGGACATCCACTCCATACTCAGTTTGTGGCAACAAGAATTCAGCTGAACCACAGCATCAAGTCATGGCCCACCACTAGGACTGG
Source organism: Myiozetetes cayanensis (assembly GCF_022539395.1). NCBI lineage: Eukaryota > Metazoa > Chordata > Aves > Passeriformes > Tyrannidae > Myiozetetes > Myiozetetes cayanensis. Next base: position 22,992,136 of record NW_026087521.1, on the reverse strand, counting down.
GTTGCATTTCAGACAAGACACAGAGATTTGGCTGAGCTTTATGGAGCCACTTAGTCATTTACTCCTTCCTTGCTCTTAGGGACTCACCTATTCCCTACTCCCTTCAGCAGAGGTTAAAAAACCCCAAACACAGGGCAAACAAGAAATGAGGAAAGAGGATCTGGAAAGGACAGAGATGAAAAAAAGCACTAAAGCCGTAGGACCATAAATCATCTAATCAGTTCCCCAATTTTTCTCAGTCAAGATGCAGCACCTCTCATTCCCATCCTGGTTGGTATCACTCCCAGCTCTTTCCCCTCAACAACCCCAGTCCCTTGAACCTACTGTCCTATCGGTCTCTGTCTTTTCAATAGTTTCCTGGTACCCACATCCATCACTTCACCAACCTTTTATTACTATCTTCCCTTCTCTTTTCACCAGGGAGCATCATTCCAGAACTCTTTTCAGCTCTAGTGTTGTTTCAGTCTCTTCTACTGCCCTGGGTATCAATGATTTTCAAGAACTTGGAAGGAGGAAGCAATATTAACAGTGTAACAAGCAGGCATTGGGGGGGAAAAGAGGAACAAGGAAGATCACAGAATCTGGCGAGCTGGAAGGGACCCACAAGGACCATCAAGTCCAATCTTTGGTCCTGCAAAGGACCATCCCCAAGAGTCACACCATGTGCCTGAGAGTATCATCCAAACACTTCTTGAACTTTGTCAGGCTTGGTGCTGTGACCACTTCCCTGGGGAGCCTGTTCCAGCACCCAATCACCTTTGGGGAAGAACCACTTTCTAATATTCAGCCTAAACCTCCCCTGACACAACTTCAGGCCACTCCCTCAGGTCCTGTCACTGGTCAACAAAGAAAAGAAATCAGTGCCTGCCCCTCACAAGGAGACCGTAGACTGCAATGAGGTCTCCCCTCAGACTCCTCCAGGTTGAACAGACCAAGTGACCTCAGCTCTTCATATGGCTTCCCCTCAAGGGCCTTCACCATCTTGGCTGCCCTCCTTTGGATACTCCCCAATAGCTTAATGTCTTTCCTATACTGCAGTGATTAAAACTGCACAAAATATTCAAGGTGAGGTCGCACCAGTGCAGAGCAGAGCGGGACAATCACCTCCCTCAACCAGCTGGCGATGCCTGATGCCCCCAGGACACGGTTGGCCCTCCTGGCTGCCAGGGTACTGCTGACTCATATTCAACTTGCCATCAACCAGGACTCCCAGGTCCCTTTTCATTGTACTGTTTTCCAGCACCTGATTCCCCAGTCTGCACGAACATCCAGGGTTGTCCCATCCCAGGTGCAGAATCTGGCACTTCCCCTTGTTGAACTTCATATGGTTGGTGATTGCCCAGTCCTCCAATTTGCTGAGGTCTCTGTGCAGGGCCTCCCTGCCTTCGAGGGAGCCAAGAGCTCCTCCCAGTTTTGTCATCTGCAAACTTGCTTAGTATCCCTTCCAGTCCTGTGTTCAAGTCATTTATGAAGATGTTGAAGAGCACAGGGCCTAAGATGGAGCCTTGTGGAACCCCACTAGTGACAGGTCACCATTCTGATGTTCCCCCATTCACTATTACCCTGTGTGCTCCACCTGTGAGCAAGTTGTTCACCCACCACATGATGTGTTTATCCACCTGTGTGCTGGACAGTTTGTCCAGATGATACTGTGAGGGACAGATTTGAAAGCTTTACTGAAATCCAAGAAGATTACATCTACCGGTTTCCCTTGATCAAATAGGTGGGCAACCTTGTCATTACAGGAAATCAGACCTATGAGGACTGATAGGTAGGACTTTTCTCTCATGAAGCTGTGCTGGTAGTGAACAGTGACTGCATTGTCTTTCAGGTGTTTTTCAATAATTCCCAGAATAATCTTCTCCATAACTTTACCAGGCACTGAAGTGGAATTGACAGGCCTGCAGTTTCCAGAGTCCTCCTTCTTGCCCTTCTTGAAAATTGGGATGTTCACCAGCTTCCAGTAAGGTGGGACCTCTCCGGATTACCAAGACCACTAAAAAATCATTAAGAGAGGTTGTGCAATGACATCAGCCAGCTCTCTGGATGAGTCCCATCAGGTCCCACAGATTTGTAGGGATCCAGCTTAAGATAAGAACAACAAGGCCTGCTCCAAAAATTTTGGGTCATGAGGCCAAACACAGTGACACCTAGTCAAACCAACACTCAGAAGATAAGTCCCCAAGAACAGACAAAGTAGCCAGATACATCAGGTGAGCCTAAAAGTACAGTATGCAGTGAAAAGTGTGACACAGAAGTCCACGCAGCACATTTTATGCTGAAAACATACTGGAACCATAAAATGACCACTGTCAACAGATGTCTACCTTTTATCTCAGCACTGTGCCTTTTTCATGATAGTGGCTCATCACTATCACAGAAATCCACAAAACTAAAAAACTGTTGGCCTCCTAACAGCACCATCCAATCTTGCTGTCTGTCCTAAGTCAAAGGCACTTCCCTGAATCGCCCTCAAGGGGCCAGACAGTTCTTGCTACTTCAAGCTGCTGGATAACTGCACCAAATAGTGCTGTGCTGCTTCTGCTCTGGCTCAACACAGCCAAGCATTCAAGACAGTTGCTAAGTGCCTGGGCGAAAGAAGCAGACCATCACCACAAGCACAGCAAACATTTGGATTTAAGCCAAGTATTTGCAAGAAGACCTGGACACTCCCACCAGCTCAATTCCTGTCATGTTCCCCCACTCCAACGTTCACCCATGCTGCTCAGATACATACTCAGCTGCTCTCCTGTTTGTTCAGCAGGCAGCACCTTTCATCCCTACACAACTCTCAATAACCCACAAGGCCAGGCAACCTCTCCCAGATAAGGAAATTAGGCACTGTTTCAAAGCACTTGCCTTAGAAAAAGTATTTTAAGGACATACACAGCACAGATTTATTTAAGCTGGAGAAGGCAAGGTCAATCAAATGCACCACATGCTAACACAGGCAGACAGAGGACCCCAGGACAAACGTACTGCACTCCACAGTACTGGGAGCCCTGCAGAATGCACCTGTTCCTGCAAAGCCTGGCTTAGCTCTCTGGTGACACTGTGGCATCACCAAAATCCATTTCAAAATCTAACAACCTGTTTGAACCTTAAAACTTCTGATCTAAACAGGAAAGAAGTTTCCCCTCTATCGCATTTCAAAGCAAAAATATGTCTAATAATGATTAGTACAGGCACCTTCTCAAGTAGTTTACCTTTGAATTGAGTTCGAAATACGGAAAGAACAAAAATACCCTATTTTCTTGAGAAAATTTCTCATATTTGAAACTACTGGGATATAATAAAAATTGACACACTTTAAGTCTATTTTCTCCTACCAGTGGAACATCAAACAAGCAGCACTTCAGAATGCAAGTTAAATGTTCGGCCCCTTAAGTTACCTACTGACTACATGAACTTGAGTTTTAGCAAAGTACTGGCTTCTCATCAAACCTGAACTACAGTATTATAAACACATTTAAACCAATCTCAAATAAGGCAGAACAACCTGTTCTGTCAACCTCTGTCTTCCTCCCACTCACACCACATTTGTAAATTAACTGTTGATAAAATGTATAGAATATGAAAATGAACTCAGTCTCTGTCCTGCTTAATTCTAAACTGCATGGGTTTACACTAAGGATGTTTGTCAGTTATTTCTTCCCTTTGAATGCTTAGTGGCTAAATAATGAAGAAATACTTCTAGTTGGCAAATAACGATTCCAGTGCCAAATGTTATTACAAGGTATTGGACCAGCTCTGACTGTGGTAAGAGTCTACAGGGATCAGAACAAATATTCTTTATTACTACAGGGCAAATAACCTATACTATGTATTACTCCAGAAATACATGCTGCCACATAAAAAAACCACAAAAAACACTACAAAATTAATTATCACTAAACCCTCGCACTAATTCCTGTCAACCATAGTCATAAGTACTGCAGAATAGTTGGTGCTGTGTTACTGCAGAACAGCTAGCATTTCACACAAAGTAAGAATGTCTTCTAGGAAGACATTAGCAGTTATTGCTATCTTGCAATATAGCAGATGTCCAAATCTAATAAACCCTATCACCTCTGCATCCACATGGACTGAAATGAGTATATGTGTGTAAAATAATTTGCCCTGAGTGCTGATACAGTCAGTAGTAACTATCTTGTCACTCTTTAGATAGAAGTTACAGAAACTACCAGTTCAATGATGGTTTGTCTGTCTGTGTTTCAACTTCATAGACAACTTAGTCTGCCAAGGTCCAATTTATAACCAGGTTCTGCCATGATAAAATTAATAAGTTGTTTGACCACACAAACAGGGTCTAAAAATGTTTAGCACTGAAGAATATTTATTACTCTGCAAACTTTATGATAAAAATCAGTAACAGATTTGTCCTTTTGACCATCAAATACTTCTAACAGTTTTTCCCTTTGTGAAAACATGCAGACAAATTTGAATCCTGTGCTGTTTGAATGCTGCAATTACATACAAGTCATAGTTATAAATACCAGAACTTGCAATGAAAACTCCAGCCAAGAAGTATTTTCCAGTGGGATTTTCCTGAGGCTCTTCTTGTCAAGAAATAGAGTTTACTCCTGTTATTTTAATAAAACAAGAACTTAAAAAAAGAAAAAAGAAAGAAAATAAAAAAATCACATATCCTTAAGGTTAATATTCCTAAAGAATATATGCACTTTTTTAGGGTTTGTTCTTTGTTTAAGTTAGGCAATGTGCACAACAGATTTTAAAAACAATCCAAAAGGGACAGAGCCTCAGAAGAAAAGAGGCAAAGGATGGTTCTGGATTTGAAAAAAAAAACAATCCTGTTGAAAGAACTGTAGCAAGCACCATAAAACCTGGATTCTAATTTCCCACCCTGGACTTTCTATACATTTAAGTCAGAGACTTCAAAGAGTTCAGATTTTCCACTTTGGGCTAGCATCACATCCATTTCTACATGAGCACGTTGGTCAATCTATAGACACTTAAGGGACACAAGGGCTCTTCAGACCAACTACCCTTCAGGACTACATATTCCTGAAGTAACTAAAATTAAATTATCATACCTTTAAAATGCTGGTTCTACACGTAATCCGTAAGACTGAAGTGTTATATTTTCTTACTATCAAGCTAAGCAAACATTAGTTCAATTTATATTTATGCCCCATGTGAACAAGGGCAGGTTTCAAGCATTTAATTGCAAGACAAAATTTCAAAAATAAATTAAAATAATTATGTACTCAGATGTATTAAAAATACATAACACCATAATATATGTATCTATTGCCCTTATGCTTGGTAAGATTTTCCAAAATCCAATTCAATTAACAACGTCAGCACTAGGAATTAGCATGTGGCCAGGAATGTCAGGACTTGTATCTAAATATCTCCGCATGCCATCATAATGGCTGTTCAAGTACTTCAGAAAGAAGATTAAAAGCATGACTGAAGATGTCGTTAAATTTTTACATGAAGGATCTTTTCTTTTAGTTCATCTGGTTGAACAAAAGCTCATATTATTGATCCATCACTTTTCTGATTAGTCTGATGAAGGAAGAATTGACTTATGTCTGCATACTTCTGTATGGTACAACACAACTGCATTCATTTAACAACTAATCAAAGACAATGACATACTTAGGAAGATATCATTTAGTTTTGCTTATCAGTTGCTTAGCAAGAGCAAATCTCAAGCTCCTGAAAATGAAATACTGCAACACAAAATGATAAAAATGTCTTGTTTTGATTTAGTATCACTTGACTGCCTAAACACACTTCAAATAATTTACTTCCAGATGGTACTAAAATCTATAAATTACTTCTTCTTTTCCCTCACAGCATGAATAAACTGAAGGTCAAAACCAGTTTTAACTTAATTTATTCTTGAATTAGTTAGGTAGGCTTTTTCAAAGCTTATAACAAAACCAATTTTTTTTACCCAAGACACTCTGTTGTATTGGTATACATCATAGAGTTGGTTTTGCCTTTTAATTAATTTTATTTAGTATTAAAAACTGTCACTGCTATAAAATAAAAGACACATTATGAAAGTAATCTTATAACCTTGCCTAAGGTTTAAAAAGTTTACCATATTTTAATACTTTCACAATTTAGATGAAACAAAAATATGTACAGAGCCCTTTTAAGTATGTACAAAAGACTACTGGAGAAATAATTATATGGTATCAAATTACATTCATTGGTTATTACTACACACCTGCCCATAACTAAGTAATTGTTTTAGAACTTGTTCCCATTGACTAGAACATAGCAAGGTTAACATCTAGAAATAAACAATGCATGGCTACTCTGTTACTATAACATATTCAGATTTAAATAAGAGTTTTTCCCAGGTATACAGTTTTGAAACAATGATCTTCATATTGTATACAAGCTTAACAAATATCCAAAAGGAGAAACAGCATTTGCCCTCTTGCAACTGAGGAACACTTCTACTGCAGACATTCCGCTGAAAATGTCAAATAAAGCCTAATTCAACCCTCTCAAATTAAAAAAAAAAAAAAAACCACAACATTTTAATACAAAACCCCAGAAAGGTTTTACAACTGTTTTATCTGCCCTTAGAATATTTTCTATTAGATAAAAGCAAAGGTTGCATAAATCTCAGCCAACTTCACACAGGGTTTTATGGTCATTTTGTTCAAAATGTGTGAGGTCTACATATCACATACTTAAGCTTGCACAGATCCACAAGAAAAATTGAACTCCTAGTATGCACTTTGCTAGAACCCAACACACATTGCAGAAGCCCAGCTCTACTTCTATAAGACCCTGGATATTTTCAAGAGCTGAAGGATTTTACCTGTCCACTTTCTTCTACTGGAACTGTGGTAAGTTAAGTCTGATATACCGCTTTCACACCCACTGCTCCCACTCTCTTGGGCTTACAGACTGCTTTGAATTCTGCTTACCTTCATGTTAAAAGGCAAAGCCCAATGCTGCCAAGAGCTACCAGCTACATTTCTAAGAAGCATAAAATTACACAGCCCTCCTTAACCTCAGTATTGCCAACAGTCTAAAAAGTTTAACTCCAAACCTCTAAAATTTGTGCAAGCTTGATGGGCTTTTGGTTGGGTGTGAGTCTTTTTGGTTTGTTTTTTGTTGACTGGTTCTTTTATTGTCCTCAAATTCACTGACTTCCAGATAGAGAAAATGGTGTTTGGCTCTCTTGACAGTCAAAGCTTCATCACAGTTAAACTGGTCATAGAGTTTTGTGCAGGAGAGACTACTGCTTTTCAGCTGCTGTCAGCTCAGTTATGTAGTCTCCAATTGAAGGAAAAAGCCGGGTACCTGGAATTTATTTTTAAACTTGTTCACAACCAAATGCAACTGCAAAATTCCACACCACATAAGAGAAGGTAAAGCTTCCAAACACAGTCAAAATTAACTTTCATCAGCTACAAATGCTGTTACTTTACACACATAATCAACTGTGGTAATAAAGCAAAGTCTAGGTTAGATAGCTGTTGCACAGCTAAGAGTTAAAACAGCAGCATAAGGGTTTATTTCAGAGTCCTCTGACTCAGGTTCCTATAATTACTAGTACTTAAGAGTTTGAGTTATTTTTCCCTTCAGCAACTCCTCTACTAAATGAAGTGAATTTTTGCAACTGAGACACTGCTTGTCTTTCAGCCACAGTATAATGCAGTCTAGGCAATAAATTCTTTCCTACTGTGTGCTTTGCAATTACAATTCCTCACTGATACCATAACTCAACATGGTAATAAAAAATAATCAGTATTTATCTAATGCCTGTGGATTAAAACCTTTCTTACACTCTTGAAATGAAGTAGAAGTTAGCTGGTTTTAGAAGTTATGAAACATACCCAGACAAGGAGCAACAGATTTCTTTTCACTGTTCCACAGTACCCCAGCATTCCAACTATGATGAGGAAACAGCAGACTGCAATCATAACTGGGTGGACCACAGGAAAGTAAGTCAAAATGACAGCTTCCTCCACCCTAAAACCAATCAGAACCACAATCAAAAAAAAAAAGTACAATCACACAAAATGATACAGAAGAAAAACACAGTATAGCCATTAAAAAGTAGCAGATATGTTCTTTTCAGTACCTTACACATTTCACAGCAATCTCTTCTACATGGTATTAAAGTCAAATGCTGCATTCAGGTACCAGAAAGTAATGCATTCTCCAAAATCTCTCTGGAGCAAAGGCAGTCTCCCTGCCCTGCACTTGCACAGTATGCAGCACAATGAGGCCCTGTTTCATCACTAGGGCTCATAAGCACTGCTGAAATAAAACTAACAGAATTCCTAAATCTCTGGACTGAATAAAGTATTCAAAACTAAACGGTAATATGATATGGTTACATGTTGTCAAAGGGCCAAAAATTGATCCCTGTCAGAAGAGAAAGGAACAGGACTGAATTTCTATTTTTCTCCCTTTTCTAATTTCAACTGATGCCAGAAATAGTGGCAAAAATACACCTTTCAACAAAACAATAGCTTAACTGAAGGTTTCTTAACTCTACAAAATAACAACATACACCCCAATCAGTCACCCTCACAGATTAATAGATTTAACTAAAGTTTTACCTTGTTTCTGCAGTTAAAGTGAGAACATTATTCAGGTAGTCTCTCATCCAAGCAGAAACACCTAATACGCTGATGGACATCAACTAAAAAGAAAAGATTAAGTTATTTGTCATGCATTTAAAACAAACTGCAAGGTCATTCATAATTTAAGCTGAGGATTCGTCATCACTAACATCTTTCACGCATCGATTTAGTTGAACAGCATCTTGCCCCCAAAATTGTACTGCTACATGCTTAGAGCTGGTTTATTACTTAAGTATTAGGTAGCCAGTGATAAGAATCGTCTCTTCCAGTATGCAAAATTAATGTCTGCACCTGCTTTCCCAGGCCTGATGCCTGCCTGGTACCCAACAGAATACCTTCTCTTTCACCCTGTGATGTTCTGCTGGCTCCTGTCCCACCGCTGCATAACATACCACAGAAACAACAGGGAGGGTTTATGCTGCTAAAATCAGTGACCCTTTCAGGGCTCACAAGTGATACCCATCTGCATGAAACTATGAAGCCATGCTCAGCTACACAGCTAGCGAAGAAAAATCTGAAGCCACATACAGGATACAATAGTAACGACAAATCTCTCCTGTGCGTCAATATACCTTGGGGGTAAATAGAAGAATCTGATTCTCTCACTCATTCAGACTGAGTCACACCATGAACACTATGTCTCAGTTTCCTCAACCATAAAATGACAATAAAACTCACTATGTTTCAATAATAAATGCCAAATCATCAAAGTACCTGGGGGGTACCTGACCTGTTAGTCACTTCAGAGGCATAAAGCCACTACACTCATTTCCAAGACTGCTCCCACAGTAAGTAAATCCCCGAGACTGAACTCACCTAAAATTGCCACCACCTCAGCAGACATGGATTTCTGTCACGTGATGGCTTTTACACTTCAGCACACCTGGGGCTTACCAGGAAAAGCTCTGGCCACTGATTTTCCTGAGAAGTCAAACCTGAACATATTCAGAACCTGCCATGCTGTGACAGCACCAGCTCTGATGCTGCTGTAGCAGAGATCCTGCTAGAGGACAAGGTACTCTTCACTCAATCTCACATGGGCACCTAAACCTGAACCATAGCTCAGGGCCTGAACCTAAAAGACAGAACCTGAGAAGCATAGTCTAGCTGAGGGATGGAGACCTAAGCATGCCGATTCTTCTGAACACTACTGTGTTTGTGCATTGTATAGGGGTATGACAGGACACCTCAGCATTATACTTACAATTTCTTAAATCAGTTAGAAGTGCTAATCTCCTCTGTTGCCTTCAACATCTACCTTCCACATGCCCTTGTATTTCCCCAAAGTTGTTATGAAGAATAAGTTAACTGGCTCAAGCCTAACACAGGAAAAGCCACTCTGTGTCCTCACCAGCTCCTTTGCCTGCAGCATGCCCACAGCAGGCTACTTCTGCCTTTAAAATTTCACAAGTGCCAGCAGGTAGCCCACAGCTTCTTCCTGTTTCTCAGATCTGATGCACAAAGTACAGGCACTGCCTTGGTTCTTGGGTGCTGCCAGCAAGAGCCCTGGGTGCTTGGCATGCTGCAAGCATAGTCCTGAAAGCTAGTGAGTGATACCAGTCTACTGTGTTCACCCATCTTCTTTATGCTCTGTGGGGTCTGTTTGGGCTGGTGGAACAGTAAAGAACATTTTCTGTTGTGTTATTTGCATGAAGCTGCAGGAACAAGGAAAAGATGATGACTGGAATCTCATCCTAATTAAATTCCTCAACAACCAGCTATCTCCTTGGAAGAAAGCATTAGGCAAACATACGACACAGGTAGTTAAACACATGAGAGTTAAACAAGACTACACGCAGACAGCCTACCTTCTTATGGTCAAAAAGCAACACAAAACATTTTTAACCCTCCACATCTCCCTGCAAGGCTTGTTGATACACACAGAAAAGCATTAGCCCACATTTCACTTTGTTTACAATAAAATACTTAAGATAAATTTGGTTACTTCACTTTATAACCACCTTCAGCAAGCAGCACAGGAATTACACCAACACCAGCAGTACAACTCAGCCCAGGCACTCAATAGGCAGGAACAGTATCAACAGTAACAACCTCCCCAAAAACCTCGGTGTGCATCCAAGCCTACTAGCAAAGAACAGCAGGCACATCACTGCAATTCACTGCCATGTGACTTTCAAAGAGTCGTGGGCAGGGGGGCAAGGTCCTGATAACAGTTCTTTTTGGTTCGTTTGAACGATGGCAAAAAGGTGGCCCCACAAAACTGGCAGCCCCTACTTCAGCCATTATTTGGTAACTAATATGTAAAATACAGTTAGAAATCTGTATCAAGCAATCAGATGAAAGAACACAAGTTTATGACAAATAAACTACTAAGATATTTCTCACATTAGCAGTTACATCAGTTCACCAAAAAGTTTTCATTCAAGCTCCTCTGATGACAGCCAGTCTGCTGTGCTGTAAACATAATGTAATAGTATGCAGTAAAACATGCTTTATTTGTTGCAGCTGGCTGCAAAAGTCACTGTGAGTTTAATTCTGAACTGTCACAGTATGTTATATAGCCATCAACATGACACTGTAGAGTTTACAAAACTGCCTGCTGTCACACTTTATTTTAAACATATTTTCACACTGATTAAACAAAGGTAATAAATTATATTTTTATATATGAGCAGTATGCACACAATAATATATTACATTTTAAAATGAATTTATTACGTTTTTAAAGCTGCTAGGGCTTTCTCAGACAACTTAATTACAATATCCAACAATAGACTCAAACTATTAGGAGCAATCGTTTCCAAACACAGCTTAATTGTCCTTGGAACTCTCTTCCACAATTTATGCATCAAAATGAAAATATAAAATCATGTGTTATTCATTAAATATATATTTTAAGCCATTATTGTGAAAGTCCTACTTACAGTGTCTTTCAGGCCATACCTAAACTGGAAAATAAATCTGCATTTTCAATTAATAAATGAACATGGATTTCTGTCTTTAAGGGAGTAAGACCAATGGCTGTTGCTGTTTGCACATCTGTGTTCATCCTTTCATCATTTTTTTCATTCAAATATTCTAACACCTTCCTTTTTGACAATGAAAGTTGCTGTGCTCAGATTTAAGAAGAGTTTTTTTAAGATTATTAAATTGGAGGAAAGAATAAAAGTATCTTCCATACCAAAAATCACACACCATTCTTTTTATTCTAACAGATGGGATATACAACTTCAAGCCATGCTCTGGTACCCATAACAAAATGCTGACTAGCAGCACAACAGACCAACTTGCTCTGCACGAAAAGGTTTCCAGCTCCAAGGAAATTACTTCCAAGATATGACCACATTCATCAGAATATATCCTTTTATTTCAGTTTAAAAAAAACAAAAAAAAAAAGAAAATTTTCCAGTTAAAATTGATTTGGGTAACCTGAACTGTGACTTACCAAATGGCAGGGGGGCATAAATCACTACAAGGTCATGAACAGAGCATGTTGCAATGCTTTCACAGGATTTTCACAATTAGGTTCAATATTCAGATCATTGAACAAACACAAATAACTCAGATCCCTGGGTAAACAGAGAACTACATTTTTTGGGGACAGAGGATAAGGGCAGTGAAGGGCAGGACAAGAGGTCTTGTTTTTCTGTATTACCTGGCAAAAGCATTTAGGTGTTTAGAGAAACAATAGCATACAAAAAAGGAAAATCCCCAACTCCCTATTAATGCACTTTTTATTCTATAGACATGCCAACATTTAGTTTTAGCTAAGCTTCCTACAGGATTATGCCTTGGTCCCCTCCCACTTGCAAACAGCTGAAGCACATTCATATTTGCACTTTGAATCCAGTTTGCTTGCACAGCTGCACCAGTAAGTTAACAACCTGCTCCATGTTTGGTAAGGGCTGGAACTTCCACACTTTGCAGTAAGGCAACTGCTGGAGAACCAACAGGTTGCTAACGGGTCACCCTCCTGGGGCACACAAGCAAGTTTTCCAGCAGCTGGCTGTTCAAGGCTCCTAGAGCAAGCACAGCAGAAAGAACAAGCTAGGGGCCAAACATGCAAACAGGCTGAGGTATAGTTCTATTGTATGCAGACCCACAACAAGGGTAATTCACAGCAACACTCAGAACTCAAGTGTCCCAATCACATCACAAGCCACACATCACCATCAAGCTGATATGCCTTCCCATATACACAATATACTCTTAATTTTGTTTCTGTAAGAGCTTGCTTTTTATTCATCCTAGATGCAGGCAAATTACTTTAAAACCCAGCATATATATATATATATAAACTGGAAAAGGGAAAAAAGTGTGTATTTCCTATGATCCACAGGACTACACATCAGAGGGTTGTGGGTTTATCAATTAAGTTTTCTGTTTTACACCTCAATACACATGAGCACCCAAAGATGACTAAAATGAACCTGTATTTTTAAATAAATCACACATTCCTGTAAAAATGCACAAAATTAAACTGTCTCCAACACCTTGGGAAATGGCTACAAGATATTTAAAAATTTATTCCTATGAGCCTTGTCTAGTGTCTACCACAGACTCCTGAGATGACAGAGAATCTTCATGGTACAGAAGCAGTGCCTGAAGATTCATGAATAATGCAGTAGCTAGCTTCTACAGAAAGAGATGCAAATTTAAAGGAAAAAAATACACAAGTATCTACAGTCCAAATGGACCTTCCCAGTTTGCTGAAGATCGTGGCTTACCAGTATAAGCACAGAGTGTGAAGTTTTTTCTTCCCCTTGAGCTGTGGACTCAAATTTTCTCAGCACAGGTTTGTGCATCATCCTCAAGGTTGAGGCAATGAGTTTCACAGAGTTAGTTGTGAAGATTACCCAAAAAATGTCTGTGGTTCTCTGATTTCTGAATGCCAATTAAAAGCATATTAATGTAATTTCTAACACTGGGGTGGGGGGTTATTTTTTCCTTTCCATTAGCATATCAAGCCACTCTTTTTCAGGACAGTTTTGAAGAAACTCATCTACCAATTCAGTGCTGACATGCCACTCTGGCTAAGATATACCACCTATGAAGACACATGGCATAAAAGAATATATAGGGGTAGATACAAAGTTGACTTATGGCTGAACTCTACTTTGTTAGGACATGGTCTGGTAATGGAATGATGTTATATAAATAATGCAGACTAATAATAATAATGGCCAGTCTTCGCGAGCGAAGATCCGGGGAAGGTCTTTACACCTTCCAGCCTGCGCATTGGATTTTTTAGGTGAGACACAGTGTGCGCGGAACTGAGCCCACCCTTTAATCCTAAGGTTCATCTGCTGGGGCCAAGCAAGCTTGGACGGTGGCAGCGAGGTCCTTAGGACGTAGATGGATTGCCTATTTAAGGGTTAACGAGCTCCATCAGCCCAGGAGTGGCCCTGACCAGGAATCGAACCCGGGTCTCGGCATAATGCAGACTAAAGACACCAAAAAGTAAAAGATTTCTCAAATACCAGAATTAAAAATATTTCTGGTCCTTAAAACTTCTCCTATAGCTTCCTCTGTTGCACACAATTCCTTTCAAAAGACACCATATTCCCTCAGAAGCCACAGTTATTTTCTTTACACAAAGAATGCTAAGAAAATCAGGTTTCAATTACGCAGGTCTAAACTGCAGTCTCTAAAATCAGAGTATATTAGCCTAGGATGAACCTCTTGTTCACAGTGCTACAGGTAGCCATCCAGGCAGTGTTTGTTTCAGTGGTTATTATTCATCATTTAAACTTAAAGCATTGTCCTGAATTAATTTCAAGTATCTACACCTCCCGCCGATGAGAATGGAAGTTGAAAATCAGCAGAAACAACCTCTATGCAGAATCTGGTTCCACAGAATGAAGGATAGACTGATTTCTTTCTCATGTTACAGTAGATTTGAAAAATTAAGCAAAAAAAAAAAACAAGATTAAATACACTCATTTGAAGTTGGAAAAACTAGAAATACAATACCAATGCTTCCAACCACCCTTACTACTTCCTTGCACAACACTCATCTTCCCTTGTTCTGAATTCTCAAGTGGTGCACATAGACAAAACTAGAAGATTTAAGTGTGCAAAGCCCTCAGAACAAATGGAAAACTAACTGGAAGCTTGCTCCTCTTTCATTTTATGTGATTGTTTTTCCCCTTTGCTCACAAATAGAAATTCAAGATAGATGCAAACCGATTTGCACTACCTGCCAGAAGTGTTTATTGGCTGCAACCACATGACTGAAATTAGATGTGGTACTGATCTGTGCGTGAAGGAAAGCTTAAACACTGCTCAACAGAAACAGCATATCCCTAGGCAGTGGCAACATCACTGGCTTGGCTCAAACGTCCACTGACAATATTAATCATCGGTTAAAAGATTTTTACCACCTATGACACAGTCATCTGCAACTTACAACCTTGATTTGTCTAAGGCACTACAGTACAGTCATCCTCAATTACAAGCAACACAACCGCAGCTGTTCCTGCCTCACGTGCTTACCAGAGGAGAAAAAAAAAAGTTGGCAGTTTTCTCAAGAGAAAGTCTATACAGACTTTTTCCTGCACTTTTCCTGCAAAGTCACTTTGCTTTTTTTTACAAAATGAGAAAGTTGACAAAATAATTGCACTGCTTTTACTTGCTTCCACTATCACTACGTGGTTCACCTATGTTAACTATTTCTAACTTTTTTCAAAGAACATGTGTGGCTGAGCTGCAAAGAAAAGTAGAACAGACCTGTGCCTCTCAAAGCTGTTGCTTTGCTTAATCCCCTATTTTAAGCAGCCAGGAGACTGAATTTTCCCTGTATTCAGCACCATTTGGTAGTTCCTGTTCCACAATCCCCAGGGGCTTCTTGTACTCAGCATCTCCTGTGTTATGCCTGTGCCATTATTATAGGCTGACCATGTTCTGCCACTGAAGGTCTGCCCAGCATAAATGCTTGCCAAGGTGGTTTAACTGGTAAAGAGATCACAGTGAAGTAGAGAAGAACAATGGCAGCATTGCAAAGTGTGGCAAAGAGAGCTTCTGCGAGGACAAGTTCTACAGTGCTCAAAATGAATGAAGATGCTCGTGTTACATCCATGATTGCTACTGAGTAGGAACAGTGTCAGCAGCCTGAAAATACAGTTAAGCCCCATCAGAAGGAAAGACACTGTAGTCTCAAATTGCATAACATATATTTGTAGAGCTATGAAAACTAAATTTCTCGAAGTCCTGACACGCACACTCTCCAGATATAAAGAGCAGTACTGCCACTAAGAACAGAAAAATAGACAGCAGTAGGAACAGGTCTTCTCTCAAGCACCACTAACATAAGCTGCTTAGCTAAGCACTAAATCATGCATTTTTGGAGGTTGCCTCTTTTTATTAGGCTGTCCAGAATGTAATATACTGCAAATAGCAGTGTTACAGAATGTAAGATGAAACACCTGCAGAATCAAGTTGGATCTCTCAGTTTCGTAAATTATGTTGCAGTAGGCTTTTGGTGTATAAGAAAAAGCAGAAGTTTGTCGCGGTCGAGGCGGGGAGGTGACATGGGTTTCAGGATACCAGCAGCTTTTTTATTGCAACAGTGCAGCTACCTTTATACAGTTCTGGGGTGACACATGTACACACAGCATTGGTTTACCACTTCATAACAACTCATGATTGGACATACAGCCACATGTCCTAACACAACAGGCTGACATTCCTCACAGGAAACCCACTGTGTCACAGTCCTACTGTCCGTGGTTAACCCTCTGCCAGGTGTAAGAAGTTCCATCTTCAGTATCTCAGTTTACTGAGAGCCCAGAGCCAGCTGGGCTCCCCAACAGTTTTAATGTTGTTAAAGTGAACATGCTTTCAAAATGGCTTTCTAACTCTTCGTGTAAACCCTTCTTCTTCCCAAGGTTCCTCAGTGTTACCTATACCTTTGGAATGTCTGAGAGAGAATTGACAGCTCATCTATTGGTTGTTAACCCCTTATTGTCATTGGTTGTTTGTAAGACCTCCTGAACTCTCAGTGGTCATTTTGTAATCCCCCCAGGAGGTATTTAAGTCGCTACCCAGAACAATAAACTCTCTCTCTGCTTCTCTCCCAGCTGCTGCCCTGTGGTCTCTGCTGGGACCATGGGACGCCTTGTGGTGGGGGGAGGGAGCACCGCTCCTCTCCAGGACTAGGGGGAGAAGGAAAAGCCTCTAGCTTGGAGTTCCCCTCCCTATCCACAACATTCATCACATGGCGCCCAACGGTTTGGGATGGTTGACCTCTGTGAAGAAGAGGCAGCTTCAGCGCAGAACGTTTGGGATATTCTATGTCGGGCGAACGCCTAGAGTTCAGCATCCCAGTGTCAGTTGGACATCATCAACCTAACTTCGCCAGAAGGTAGGAGCAACTCTAGCAGCGTCCTTTCCCCTCTGACCCTGAACCTATTTACAAGAACCCGTGCACTAGCCTCTTTAAGAGAGAAAAAGAAAGCTTAAAAAACATTAATTTCCATCGGCAAGTCATTTAAAAAGACTGCTTTAAAAACCAGTGTTAAATGCAGGATTTATTCTGAAGGATATTCCTTCACCAGGCCACTGTCAAAAAACACTTATGAAATTAGAAAACCAAGGAAGTCCTGAAACTGGAACTTCCCCTGCTCTAAAACAGACATCTTGCAGTCAGATGCATGATTCAACTGACCTTCCAGAAGGAAACAGCTTCCAGAAGGGTATCATCAGGCCTATTATCAGGGTCAGTCACTTAATCAACAACAATCAGAGCACTGACAAGAGCAACTGTTTGCATGTTCAGTTTTTCAGCAGTATTCATGATCAGATTAACCAGCTCTGTTACGTTATCTTAAGGAGTTTCACATGCACTAGGCTGTCCTCACCAGGCTGGCAATGACAAATGTTGCAGTCCCATCATATACACACTGGGACAGATGCACACAGGACATGCTTTGAAGTTTACTTCAGATATTCTCTTTTAAGAGCCTGACAGTTGGACCTTACTAGACAGTGACTACTGGCTCTTGCAGTTTTATTCAAGGCTTCAAAAGCTTCAAGCCCAGTTTGGAGAAGAAAGCAGTCCTTTTTTCACAACGTGTGGTTACACCTACTGCTAAACACCATCACAGTGGCGATGGGAGGGAATGTCACCTTATTCCTGCCATGACCTGTAATCAAACCATGATTTTAAAAAGTCAAAGAACACTGTTTGCACATCTTCACTTGTTTTCAGCCGAACACTGATAACTGACACAGCCACTGGGCATGTTACCAACAGGCTTGAAGTCATTTCATAGAATCATATAATCAACTAGGTTGGAAAAGAGCTCCGAGATCATCATCTTGAAATCATCAAGTCTAACCCTTGATCCAGCACTGCTGTGGTTACTAGACCATGGCACTAAGTGCCACATCCAGTCTCATCTTAAAAACCTTCAGGGACAGAGAATCCACCATCTCCCTGGACAGCCCATTCCAACGTCTGATTACTCTCTCTAAAGAATTTCTTCCTAGTATGCAACCTAAACTTCTCCTGGCAGAGCGTGAGATTGTGCCCTCTTGTCCTACTGCTGATTGCCTGGGAGAAGAGACTGACCCCCACCTGGCTAATCTCCTCTCAGGTAGTTGTAGAGAGTGATGAGGTCACCTCTGAGCCTCCTCTTCTGCAGACAAACAACCCCAGCTCCCTCAGCCTCTCCTCACAGGATCTGTGCTCAAGTCCCTTCACCAGCCTTATTGCTTTTCTCTGGACCTGCTCCAGCACCTCGATATCCTTCCTGAACTGAGGGGCCCAGAACTGGACACAGCACTCCAGGTGTGGCCTCACCTCCACTGAGTACAGATCACTTCCCTGCTCCTGCTGGCTGCACTGTTCCCGACACAGGTCAGGATGCCATTGGCCTTCTTGGCTACCTGGGCACACTGCTGGCTCATGTTCAGCTTCCTGTCAATCAGCACCCCCAGATCCCTTTCTGCTTGGCTGCTCTCCAGCCACTCTGTGCCCAGCCTGTAGCCCTGCAGGGGGTTGTTGTGGCCAAAGTGCAGGACCCAGCACTTGGCCTTGTTGAACCTCATCCCGTTGGAATCAGACCATCTCTCCAACTTGTCCAGGTCCCTCTGCAGAGCCCTTCTACCTTCCAGCAAATCAACATGCCCCCTCCCCCTCAACTTGGTGTCATCTGCAAATTTGCTAATGGTACACTTGACCTCCTCATCCAGATCACCAATAAAGATACTAAACAGGATATTGGAGGCAGTGGCCTTTGGGAAAGAAGGAAGAAGCAACAGAAAGCATAAAACCTCCAAGATCAGTCTTGAAGAGAATTACATGTATATATCTCAAATCAGGAGGTCTGTAAAAATCTTGGAATCACAGCATCAATCTTGTCTTGACTCATTGGGACAGAACCCACCATGCTCAGGAGGAACATGGCTGCACATTTTCAAGGTGCTGATCTAATCTAAACTTCCTGACACCCAGCCCATAACCTAGGCTAGTATTTATCCAAGTAAGCACTAACATAAGCAACAGTAAAACTTTCTGAATGAAAGGAAGAGCAGTGGCAAGGGGAGATCACCTCCCTCATGCCCACACCAGTGGATAAGCACCTACTGACAGGGGAACCGTTCACGAGAAAACTCTGCCCTGTGGGTCATGCTATGACACTCAGAAAAGGCAGCAGCAAAACTTCCACCAAGCTGAACAGAAGAACCTTCAAGCTCTGACAGAGGAAAACATATGGGAGATTTCACTACAACAAGCAGGTGATAGCAGATTTATATTTAGCCGTTATATACACATCCAAACAGAACCAGGTAGGGAGAAGAAAGAGGTTATACATGCTCTTTCCTCCAAAGATGCAATACATTTAAGTACCCAACCACCACACATCCTATTTCTTACCACACAGTTCTTGCTTATTTGTTCATTCGTTTTTAAACAAACCAATGCATTCACCTGCTTTGCAAAACGTAGAGGACTCCAAATGAATTTGCCAATTTTTCATTTGAGTTCCAACACCTTTAATTTTACGTACATTATGGAAAACAGATTTAATTCTTTGCAAAATCTGTGGTGCAAGTCACCTGCTATACTGGCATGTATTATTTAATTACATATTCACATACTTCACCACCATACAGATTTCACTTAACTGCTTGGGTGCACTTTCCAGTGTCCAGGCCTCAGCTAGAAAGATTAATTACAGACATTTTTTATATTTCAGAGAAAAGACTGAGAAGTTGCCATTTTCCTACCCGTGACTCGTCATGCCACAACAGACTCAAAAGACCCTTTTTCCTATACAACTGGAGTAAAAAGACAAAAAAAAAAAGACAAAAAAAAGACAAAAATATCACATTTTCTAGGTAAGGTGATGTGAGACATCATTATTAAAAGGGCAACAAAATCTGAAGAATGGGAAACCATTTCTAGCAATGAATGCTTTAAACCAAATTTAGATATGACTTCAGAATGAATAAACTTAACAGCAGAAGTAATGTGTTGTTCCACTGACAAGCTCAAAGCCGATGTGTAGTTCCATGCTTGAGGTCCACAACAGAAACACAAGGTAAAAAACAATGAAGAGTAGGAAAGAGCAAATTGACACGGAAAGGAACTTAAAATTCAAGCAAAGTGGGCAGACACATTTAGATTTTCCAGGTGAGACCTTGATCTTCCTAGAGAGGAACTGCAATCCAACACACTAGCCCCCTCCAAAGATAAGGGTGGGAAGACTGAAAAATGAAGCACTCAGCTCCAGCAACAAGCCTCCCATCAACACATGACAGATAAGTGACACAGCATGAAGGTATAACTCATGTGTAATTTGGGTACCACCTAAATGTCTATTTCAACTATAAATAGTTGTTCCTGAATAATACATCTTATTGGGACACAGCAGGCAACAAGCACGAAGACCAAGAGAAAAGAGCAGAGGAAGCTTAAGGGGACAAAGCCAGCAGTGATTTAAAGTGCAAATAGCAACTGTTAAGGACAGTTCAAATTAGGCATCACGGAAACCAGAGGAAAGAAGCAAACAGGCAAACAGACAAACAGCAGGACATGATGTTTTCAACCATGTAAATGTCCATTCACTCAACTCTCACAGAATATATGTAAAAATCCAAAGCTGAACTCAGGTCAGCTGATTCCAGGCAACCTTCATCTTAAAAGAAAATGTTGAGTTGTAGATTTTGTACAGAATCCAGTGAAAACCTTAATGATGCTAGAAACAATTACACATCCTTCCTTTTTTAATAGAAAAGCTTTCCTCATCTCCTAATAAAGAGCTTTATTCCTACATACATTAAGGAAATAATTTATTTTTCATCTCTATTAAACACAATATAAAAAGCCACATACTTTCAACAGATTTTCAGATCCCTTGCATTATATAAAAAGTACCATTCTGTTCAAAATACTGTTTGGCAGTTTTCTCTCTCATTCATATTCAGATCCCCACTTAATTTTCAGTAATCATGGGACTTTATCTCAATTCCAACCCCCCTGCCATAGGCAGGGCCACCTTTCACTAAAGGAGGTTGTTCAAAACTCCATCCAGCCTGGCCTTGAACACTTCCAGGGATGGAGAGTTCACAACTCTTCTGGGCAATCTGTTCCAGTGCTTCACTACTGTAACAGTACAGAATTTCTTCCTAATATCTAATCTAAACCTACTCTTTCAGTTTGAAGCCATTCCCCTTTGTGCTGTCATGACATGCTCTTGCAAATAATCTCTCTCCATCTTCCTGTAGGTTCCTTTCAGGTACTGTAAGGTTGCAATTAGGTCACCACAAAGTCTTTTCTTTTTAGGCTGAAAAATCCTGATTCTCTGCCTTTTCTCGTAGGAGAGGTGCTCCATCTCTCTGATCAACTTGGTGGCCCTCTTTGGGACTCACTCCAACAGGTCAATCTCCTTCCTGTGTTGGGGACCCTAGAGCTCCGTATAGGTGGAAAAAAACTCAGATATAAACTAGGATTGGTCCCAGTCCATGTATTATCCCTGCATCATTCAAATCTACGGCACTTCAGGAATAAGACACTGTGAACAGGTTTAGGATGTTATGCCTTTTGCCCTTTTATTCTCTTACCCTTATCCTGCACAAATTTCAACTATTCAGGTGAAAAAGATTGCATTTGGTGCGAGTGAGGACTCTCAGCAATATCCATCTTGCTGTTTCTTCAGTGTTCTGAAAGTTTAAGGAATAAGTGTTGATCACACCCACCCATGCTGGAGAGCAAGAAACCCTGCTGCTATAAATACAGTTCTGACTGAAATCCTAAAAGCAAAAGAAATGGGCCTTGCCTGCCAGTTAGGATCTGGCCACTGAACGCAAAAAAAAAAAAAACTCTGGGCAAGGCCTGGGCAGAGCAGACTGCTCTTGGAGTTCATCTCAGGTCACGGGATCCTCTGAAACTCACCTAGTCAGGAAGTCACAGCACCCATGAATATTCTCCTCTTTACATTTTACAGGTGCACAAATTCACATATGTATCGAACACTAATCCAGTTTTACTTCCGGCTACTTTCCAAAGGCATTTTGTTGCCTCCCCCAGTGATCAGCACTCCCTTACGGGAGCAGTCCGGCACGGGGCCAAAAGGGCACGAAGGCGGCACCTCCTGCCCCCGGGACGGCACCGGCCCCCGGCCCGGCCCGCGCCGCTGCACTCACCCAGAAGAGCAGGTTGAGGGCGTAGAGCAGGCAGCGCAGACACTTCACCGAGTCCTCCCTGGCCATGGCGAGCCCGCGCGGGACACAGCCCCATCCTCTCACCACATCCTCCCTCCCGAGGCCGGGCCGCCGGCACCCTGCAGAGGAAGAGACGGAGAGGGACCGGCGAGTCCGTCTCGCCGAGGGACCGGCGCGCAGGTGGAGGCGGCGGAGCCGCGCCGAGCCCGGACCGGCCGCGCCCCTCGGAGACCCCCGGCAGCCTCCCCTCTCCTCCCGCCCCGCCCGGAGACAGCGACGGGCGAGCTTTTCTCGTAAAAATAGCAAAGATGCGGGCAGGAAAGAACCAGCCGGCCACCCCAGCGGCAGAGCGGGGCTGAGCGCAGCGGAGGCAAAGCCCGGGGGGCGCCGGCTTCCTCCCAGCCCGGCAGGGACGCGGCCACTTACCGCCCGGGCGCCCCCCGCACTCACTCGCTCCGGCGAGGGCTCACGGGGCCGGGGGGCGCCCATGCCCTGCGGCGGGCGCGGGGGAAG
This sequence comes from Myiozetetes cayanensis, assembly GCF_022539395.1. Lineage (NCBI taxonomy): Eukaryota > Metazoa > Chordata > Aves > Passeriformes > Tyrannidae > Myiozetetes > Myiozetetes cayanensis. The sequence goes on along the minus strand of NW_026087521.1, from coordinate 22,969,403 downwards.
ATCCGCTCCGGTCCCGTCCCAGGGCTGCCCCGGCCCCGCCGCCCCGCCCGCAGCGCTCCCACGGCCCGCGGCCGCCCCGCGCATGCGCCGCCCGCCCGCGCGGCCCTAGCGCCGCCGCCCTGGTGTGGGGAGCCCGCAGTGCCTGTGCCCTGGTGCGGGGAGCCCGCAGTGCCTGTGCCCTGGTGTGGGGATCCAGCGGTGCCTGTACCCTGGTGTGGGGGTCCCGCAGTGCCTGTGCCCTGAGCGGGGGTCCCGCAGTGCCTGTGCCCTGGTGTGGGGAGCCCGCGGTGCCTGTACCCTGGTGCGGGGAGCCCGCAGTGCCTGTGCCCTGAGCGGGGGTCCCGCAGTGCCTGTACCCTGGTGTGGGGATCCCGCAGTGCCTGTGCCCTGGTGTGGGGATCCAGCGGTGCCTGTGCCCTGGTGTGGGGATCTAGCGGTGCCTGTGCCCTGAGCGGGGATCCAGCGGTGCCTGTGCCCTGGTGCGGGGGTCCCTCAGTGCCTGTGCCCTGAGCGGGGCTGCGGCCAGGGCGGCCCTTCTCCTGCAGGGACGGTCTGCAGCGATGGGCTGAGCGACACGAAAGCCCCTCTCTCGTGGCACCTTGGCCCAGGGTGGGCAATGCCGCACGAAACGCGTTCGCCAGGTTTCAGGGGCGTCTCACAAGTTTTCAGAGCTTTTGCGTCGGAAGTTAAACTCTGCCGACATCGAACCTGAATCTGGTCAATTAACAGCCCGGCTGTTAAACAGCAAATATCGAAGCGCAACCATATTGGAGATACATTATTCCAGAAATGGCCAAAATCTGCAGTTATTTTTTAGGCAAAATGGCTGTTGATTTGCTCCGTAATGTGCATGGTACTTAGAGATCCTACGACTGAGCTGAAAAAAGTCAGCATCCTTCCTCTGGAATCCATTAAAGTGTGTGTGCATCTGGTGATCAGAGTGGGATTTTCATAAAAGCATAGAATGTGTTGGGTTGGAAGGGACCTTGCAGCTCATCTCAATTCCAACCTTCCTGCCGTGGGCAAGGACACCTTTCACTAGAACAGGTTTCTCACAGCCCCATCCAGCCTGGTCTTGAACACCAGGGATGGGGTATCCACAATTTCTATGGGCAGTCTGTTTCAGTGCCTCACCACCCTCACAGTAAATAATATTTTTCCTAATATCTAATGTAAATCTACTCTCTTTATTTAATTTCTTACTGATGTCTGTATTGTTACAATGTATGTGTATTTATTTTTTTTTCCAAAATAAGAAACTTCTAGTTTGAAGCATAGAATTACATGCAGATCAGCAAAGAATTTTCCCTTAGTACATATAAAGGGGTTGCCGTGCCACCATCACAAAAATTAGAAGAAAATCTTCTGAGAAGTGCTACTTAACTAGAACAGAAAAATGGTCACAGGTTCATATTATACAAAGATTGTTTTAACAAGTTCTAGTGAAAGCTGAAAAAGAGGAAAAAAGATGTAATGGATAAAATCTAGCTCTTAGAAGGCCAAAGAAAAATCTTTTTCTTGAAGAAAAGAAACAATGACTTGGAAAAAACCCCACACAAAGTCGAGATATTCAAATGCTTATCACTGAAGCTGCTGGTGGAATCTCAATTCAGCTTTAAAATCACTGTTTCATGCCATTAGTCGTGAACTAGGGCAGACAGACTCTTCAGGTGTATTTATCCCTCCTTAAAAAGAAAGTAAAATGGACATGAATGGACATAAAATCCCATGCAACAGGGATTTTATATCAAATTTATACAAGTGAAAATGGTAGTAAAGTTGAAAATACTCAAAAATATTGCAGAAATATGGTGTGTGAAGATTTTTGTTCCTTGAAATTTGTTAATCTTTAAGTGCTATTTTGATCCTCTTTTGTGAAATCAAGGGCCTCTCCAGAAAGTGTAGTATCCACATTTAAATTCTTCAGTGAGTATTGATAATTCCATCAGTAAATAACACAAACTGAGCCACAACTGTTAAAGGGTGACACTGTACATTCACTGTGCTGTTTACATACCATTCATTCCTTTTATTACTGAAGACTTCACATGAACACAGTGAGACAGATCTTGAACAGGTATGGTATTTTCAGTGAACCCATGCCAGTTTACAAAAACAGTGTCAGTTTACAACAGAGCTCCAGCCTTAGCTGAGGACAATCCAGTCTGTTCTAAACATAAAAATAACTGAGGTTGTGTTTGTATTCTTAATTGTTCCTTGGAAGACAGCAAATCACTTGAACAAAGTTTTATAAAAAATGCAATTCAAAAATATTTATTTATCTTACACATTTCTTTGAACATGCCTAAAATAGCCAATGAGAAGTTTTCTTACTTGTTTTAGATACTTTATGGCTTAGAGTAAAACTATTCCTCAAGTGCAATAAGGAAATTAAGGAAAGGAAAAAGAAACCCAGACAATGAGACATCTTACATATTAAAAATCCTGCTAAAAATGACACTTCAGGATTTTATGTCTCTGAGTTTTCATTCTTTGAGGTCTTTGGTCATAAGATGCTCTCAGACTAGTTTTTAAATATTCTATTGCAACAACTCCATCACAAACATAAAGAAGGTCCCCTAGTTGGTTAAACAATTTTTCTGTAATTTTGTTGTTAACTAAATCATTAGCTGTCCAGAAGAGATTTTGCTCAAAACCTAAAGTAAACAGGTCCTATTTATGAATGTCTGCCAAATACTATAGGGCCCAGAGGAACGTCCCTTTGGAATTCTGCTTTCTACCAGGCTGTCAAACTTTGTGAAATTTCCATGATGTCAACACTGGGAAAGAAATACAAAGGCAGTTCCCATGTATTCCAAGCAGTAACTAAACTGAAAGTACTAGCTAATGACCCAAAATAATAAAAAAAAACAGGGAAGCTGCTATGCTCCTTCAGCACATATTCTTTTGTTTTCCTTTAAACTAAATTATTCAGATTGTATTTAGGGCAAGTTAAGAGAATATTTTTTACAAACTGAAGTCTAATGGTGAAGCTATTTTAAGTTTCTGAAATATGTGCTTGCTGTTAGCAAGTAATGCTTCTTTAATGCATAGAGACTTACGAGCACGGAAAGCCTTGTGGTCTGATATTTTCTGCTTGGATTCTCTCATGCCTAATAAACAACGATTTGAGAAGCTTTTTTTCTGTGACGACATCCACAATAACTTCTGTATTCTTCTGTAGATTTTAAATAAAGTATTCATGATACCATATTTCCATCAATGACAGAGGAGTAGGATGGAAATACAATTAATTCCAATAATCTCTTTTTCCTCTGCTTATCTGCCTGTTTTAATTTGATGAATGGAACCTTAATATCTATAAGTTAGCTCCTCCTTGTCAAATGTGCTTGAAATTGGCCAACAGGTTCAAAAGCTATTATAAGAGTGTGGATGACAGAAATTAAGTTTGCATGAATACTACAGTATGATCTTATAAGCCCTTCCTCAGCAGGAAACCTGACTAAAAGAGGAGTGGATATTAAAGACACCCATCCAGCACATAGCTTTAAGTGTCTTTAATTTAAACTATGCGATCAAGTGGAGTAGCATTAGGCATGCATGTAGATTTAAAGGTGATAATTGCCTGATAATATTTGTCAGGAAACCTTATCACTGAAAAAGTGATGAGTTAAAGTAATGTCCTTTTATATGCTGCCATAACATTTAAATACTCAGATGAGCACTGAACAGAGGAACATACAAGTGGATGTGCTTTGGCACATATTCATTTTAATTCTCTGTGGTATCTACTCAGCTTGGTCTGCTCTGATTAGCAAATTGTTCATGGACAGATTTATTTCCAAGATTTTAGTACAACCTAGAAATATCTCTGGTAGCACCATGGCAATTTTTATTCTAGTTAATAATTTTTTCCAGCCATATTGTCTGTTAGATGTGAAATTTTCTGTGATCCTTTTAGTTTGCATGGCATTTGTAAAGTTGCAAGGATACTTAAGTAATTCCTTTTTATACATAGCTTTTTAATTGCAAGCACCTGCCAGGTATGGTCTGGGCAAGCAAGTTCTGTAACTGGCCTCTGTCTGTAATGAGTAATTTGTGTGCCCAACTGTGCCAACACTGAACTCAGGATGGATTTCTAAAGCTAGCTGGTGGCTTGTCAGTGTCTCAGGTAGGCATCTCATCACTTGGTCTTGCTTTCTCAGTCTGTTATTTAAATTGTAATGGTATTCTGTACTTTGGTCCTATGTGATTAGCTTAGGTCTTTTTCAGCTTTGTTCTGGATCTGTCTGCTCCTTGACCTAGACTCAGACTTACTTTCCTTTTTTTTGTTCCCTGAACTGTTTTCCCTAGAGCCCTTCTCTCCAGGCTTCCATTCTTCTGCTCTTTGTTTTGTACCCTTCTTAACTTCTCTGGGGTCTGGTTTGCCTTTTTAAGCTTGGTTCTTGCCTGGTCCTCAGTGCTGGTTAGAACTGTCTGCCCAACGAATATGACAGGTTTAATGGCAAGGGCAGAATGGAAGTTTGTTTAAGAACAAAATTATGAGATACATAAATATCCATCTTGAAAATGCATGTTTGTAACAGGACCCAGCATTGCTACCATGAGGTAAAAGTGCCCTTCTTTCTTTTGAAATAAAGACATCAAAAGGCACCAACTTCTTGGTTTTACTTAAACATAAAAATAACGCTATGGAATAAGGTAGCACTTGAAATAAATGAAATACTGAAGATTAGCAAGATTAAGCGAATAAAACCATAGTCTTGAAAACACTCTGGCTTAGTGGACTCTAGCAAAAGGTCTTCCTTGCTTCCTAAGCCAGGAACTTTCCTGGTCTCCCTGAATTGAAATAACACCTCAGCAGGTTTTTTTTTGGGGGGGGATCTAGGACAATTTTCCTTCTTTCTGTCATTTCAGAGGCTTTGCTGCAGAGTCCAGGATGAATAAATCCCTGAGCAACATGGTCTGACCTCACAGCTGGCCCCTTTCAGCCTGAGTTACTCTCTAAACCTGTTTCTGCCTATTTCCTTTCTTTCTCTGTCTTGGCCAGCTGTAGGGTGGAGATGATAAAACTCCATTCTTTCAGAGAAATGTTGTGGAGAGGAATGTTTGTGAAACATATGTGTGCTATGAGAGTCACAGAACAGGCCAGCAGGAAATGTATGGCTGTCCTCACAGCTGAGATGGAATAGTGGGAAGTAAATAGACCACATGCTGAATGAAGCTAAAAGAATATACTAAAAAGCTCATTTTTTAAACATAATGAATCAGGGGTCAAGGAGGAGGAAAATGTGTATGATTGTAAAACTAAAGCAGGCGTAATTTAATAAGGGAATAAAGATTCACAGAAATCTTTAACTCAGTCATTTCCTTACTTTTCAGTGTTTGATAAATTATCTCTTAGGGCAGTTATTCTTTGGGAAGGTCAGGGTACATACAAAATAGATTTTTATAGAAGATTCTCTTGCTAGCTAAGATGAATTCGCTGCACTGCACACAGCTGCCCTTCAGTACAGAGTTACTGTTACACCTTGTTGCCCCATCTAATTACACATACCCTTACAGGATTCAGAGCTCAATTAAGAATTAGAGAACTTACTAGATGTGATGAGGTAAAATCTGGTGTTAAATAATCATCAGTTTCCTTGTGGCCTTACAGGGAGGGGACAAGTCTTCTTCTTCTTTCCAACTGTTTCACCTTCTTCCTTTTTTTTTTCTGTATCCTTCTTTGAATCTCCACTTTTTCTTTCTCCTTTTCTAAATATCTTCTACTTCTAAATCTGTTTTTTCTTCTTCGTTTCAGTACCTTGTCCAGATTTTTCTCTGAGTTGAGATACAGATAAAGAAATGTCTGAGGTGAGGCTATGTCTGGATCACTGTTGTAGCTTAGGAGTGGTATTCTCCCATTTAGTACTCCCACTAAAAAAACCATGCACCACCACTGCCCTCTCGCCCTCCAACGGGAGGCACAAAAGGCAAAGATCACATGTTGAGATAACAGCAATTTACTGGAAACAGCAATGAGATAAGAAAATGAACAGTAACAACAATATTAATAAAAAAATGTATAAAACAAATAAATTATTTACAAGGAAAAACTGACAATAAACTAATACAGGACTGTTCCACCTGCCATGTTTTTTCCACTGATGGAATGTCATACAGAATCACAGAATCAGCTGGGTTGGAAAAGACCTCTGAGATCATCAAGTCCAACCTTTGACCTAATGCCACCTTGTCAACTAGACCATGGCACTAAGTACCTCCAGGGACAGTGAATCCACCACTTCCTCGGGGAAGCCACCCCTGTAGGCCCCCCCACTACCAAAACCCAGCCACAAAACCCCACTACATTCACATAAGATATTAGGCTAATATCTTGAGAGTCAGAAAGTAACTAGCTTTCATTAAAGTCAGAATCAGAAATGACCTTTTCATGGGACAGTGGATGACTGTGGCTTCCTCACCATTTTTTTTCTACTTCCTGCATATTAGCTGAACTAGGCTGCTTGTGTCCTAAATCTGAGCCATCCCTGTGTTTTAGAGGTAGTATTCTGCATAGCCTCTGATTTTTCTTTGAAGCCTATATATGCTTGGTGCAAGACAAACAGCAATACTTCATAAATATATACAGCAGAACTATTGTACAGCTCATTATTTTCACAAGAACTTGTAATTCTCAAGTATTTTTAAGTTGCCAGCTGAGAATGTTGAAATTCCACCACAAGGAGTCTCTTTATAATACCTCTCCTAAATGTAGCCCATTTTTCAAGTGAGTGAATTGGCTTCTTGTCATGTAAACAATGTGTTATTGAAATGTTGATGCATTACTCCTATGTACCAAACACCCTGGTGAGGGAGGGTGCTGGATTTGCGATGCAAACAAAAGCATGCAGAACTGGACTGCCACTCCAGTGGTGCAGGACATCATCAGTTCTTCTGCCACCACTCATTGGCATTGACATGGCTGAACACAGTTACAGCATCCAACAGAAAAGATAAATTGGGCACAAACAGAGGTACAGAACTGCATTACAACTTTAGTATCACATCCTAGCAATGCTGGAGTGAGTATAAATACACTTTGTAGGCAATTCTGAAAAATACAGTTAGAAAACCAAACGCCTTAAAGCTCAATTTTGTCCAACACTAAAACACCATTATTAGAGAGAATTGTTTGCTCTGAGCTATCACATCAGAGACTTGGAAACTTACTTACTTACTTACTTATCCATGATTTTCCATGGAAGGTGTTAAAATGGCATTACAATCCCAGGGGATTGCTTATCAAAGAACTCTTACTTCAGTACTACAGGACTGGGATGCTTCTAATAGCTATGACATGCCTTAATTTAAATTGTGTTCTCTGTTTGCACCACACTGGTATGTATCAGCTCTTCTTTTTCAGGATCAAAGGATATCTTACTGCAAATATCATAAATTAATTAAATCTATATTTGTAAATATAGCATTTGTTCCACAGGAACAAATAAATATATCAATAAATATCAATAAATATAAATAAATAAAGCATTTGTTCCACCAGAACAAAAGGTGTCCTTGAACCACAACAATGAACAGCTCTGCAAGAGATGTCCTAAATGTACTTAAGGCTCCAGTGAATGATGAAAATGTGACTTATCTGTTAAGTGTACTGGGAACAACTTGTTATAGACTATAAAGCAGTAGAAAAAGTGCACACAATGGTATTCCCAGAGCTGAATCACAAATCTAATTAGACTCCCATAAAATGGCTTATTTGAGACTGAAAAATTGCTGGACTGATTACAAAGTTTGCTTCATAGATTAAAAGGCTAGTTTAATAGCTATAGTTCTCATTGTGTATGAACTACTTCTTTATGCACTTTGTTGTACAGGTATTAATTGCTTTGGCTTTTATGTAATATATGTGTATATTGCTGCTACTTTTGCAAATGAGACCTGCCTCAGGTAACCTTTTTAGCCTGTGATTTCCTTTTCCTTTTATTTTTATGAATGAAAAAGAAGTCGGTCTGTTTTCCAAGTTAGAATTCATTTTCAGGTTTATTAGTAGCTGAATACCCAGACTGCTATTCATGATTCCTAATTATTGAAAACATTTAATTCAATCCAGTAAGTCTTTAAAAGTAGAAGGAAGCAGAACAAACTATACACACAGCAATATTTTAGACACAAAACTTATTAAAATACTAAAAAGACCTTCCAGGGACACTTCTGGGGACGTCTTACATTTGTTAGGAGCTACTGGATCTGGGAGACAAGCAAAAAGAACTTCATTTGTTGTGCCATCAGGACAACAACGTCTTGGTACTGGTGCTACAATGATCAGGACTAGCCACAGTGTCACACTGAGGAGCAAGAGTATGCTTTCCAGTTTCTGGGACTTGGGATGGTAGTTTTGATTTCAAAATGTTCAACTCTGTATTCATAAAAAATCCTCTATAGCCTATAATATCCCTGTCCTAAATAGTATCTAACTACAAGGACAGTGAGATTATTGTGCATTACATCCTTTTTATTTATATGGCTCTATAAAATAATGAGTCCACATCATGTCAAAATCAAGTGCCAGATGTTACATTTGACAATTAAACAAGCCAAGAGAAGCACAGAACATTTTCTTGAGAGGTAAAAGCTGCACTAGAAACAAATTTTGAGAAGACTAGAAGTAAAGGGAAGTAACTGGGTGGAAGTACAATTTCAACAGTAGAATAAGGCATTTTATTTTTTCAAGTATGAAGGAAAAGAGCAATCACTTCAGAAGAGAAAATCTGAAAAAACATGTTAAAGCTAGAGTGATTGCTCTTCTTACCAAAATATCCATTGTCATGGTTTTAGCTAGCTCTCATAAGCCAAGTGAAGAATTTTCTCCCTTCTCCCCTGGTTATCAAGATAAGCACTTCAGAGTACAAAAGACCTAGACCCCATGGCTGATGGCCAGACATGTCTCCTAGGAGACAAGGCAAATAAGGACTTGCACTTTACTTTTTTCTCTTGTCTCCTGGGCAACGAAGTGGGAGGAGTTGGGTGGGCGGGGTGCTATGGTGTGGCTGGGGCTGGGGTGTGTGTTGTGCCGGTGTGTGGCTGGGGCTGGGGACGGCAGGACACGTCATCAGAGGAGAAGTTCACTGCTGCCTCTTTTTGCCCTGAGCCATTGCCAGCTGCAGTTTTTGCCTGAGGTGGATTCTAACTAGTTGAAGATCGTGAGTTTTCTTCCATTGGGAGAACTTTCTGGTTTATTGCTGGGGTTTTTTTATTTTATTTCCTTTCCCTTCCCCCCCCCCCCCTCCTTTCCCAGTGTGAGAAGGGAAGGGGAATCGAGTTTATTTTTTTTTTTGGTTTTGGGTTTTTTTCTCCGATATACCCTGCGGGGTGTTCTTTTTTCCCCTTTCCCCAACCCACATGGCAGCAACCAGGGATCTCACAGCGCCGCCTGGTGACGGACACCGGACATTACAAGTTCTGCTCCTTCAGTGATCCAACAGCGCCACCTGGTGACTACTATAGAACATTACAAGTTTTGCATCTCCAGTGACCCGATGGCACCCCCTGCTGACTGTGGTTGGAACTGCACCAAAGGGTGCAAAAAATTGAACTGTTTAATTTTCCTTTTGCTGGTTTATTGGTTTTGTTCTTGAAGGGGATTATTGGTGGGTATAGGATTATTGGTGGGTATAGGAGTATTGCTTGGTTGTTTTACTTGGGGTTTTTTCCGTGTTTCTGTTAACACACACATACCTTTTAATAAAGGGCTGTTATTTTCCCTTTTCCATAATTTGTTTTCCTTCAATTGGAGCCTCTTAATTTTGGATTTATAATTGCTTAGAAAGAGAAGTTTGGGTCTTTTCTCCTAACCCATCCTCAGCAAAAGACCCTTGTCTCATTTAAACTGGGACATCCATTCAGTTTAATGTTCTCTTCATTAAACACTCATCAGTCTAAGAGATGACAAACGAAACTATTTTTGACCAACCACCATTGTTTCCAACATGATTACTGGCTATATGCTGGCCTTTCAAGAGTGACCATGACTTTGCAGTACTCTCTTTCACAGTTCTCTCATATTCCTATTGCATTATTCATCTGCCAGTGTTTACTCTCTTCTCTTTCATAACCATCTCTTTTTATTCTTCCCACAACATCATCTTGAGCAATTTCCTTTCATTTTCTGCATCCTGAATTCTACTAGACAAATGCTATGGCTATTTAGAGGTCCTCATTGCAAGCTTTTCATTCTTCTTTTATTTTTCATATTGACATTTCTCATGTGTTCCATCTTTACTTTTTCAGGTGGTCAGAAAGTTCTTTCATTTTCTCATAAGCATTCCTCAGTAGAACTTTGCTTCTACCAGCTGATGTAAGGGAAATCCATCTGCTAGAAATTCCTTTCTTTCTGTATCTGCCTATCTACAGTCCATACTGGTTCCTTCTTTCTCTGAAATCATGAGATGATTCACTTGCAGCTATAACTGGGCAAGATTTTTCATACCATTACACATAAGGTGTTAAGAACGCACTTTACTTAGCTACACAGGAAAAAGAACCCCTCCCCTGCTGCCCAAATAAGAAAATAAAAGTTTAGGTGGCTAAACAACAAAGGTGGGAGATATGTTTGACATGATCTTAGTTGAAATACATATCTGATAATTTACAGTTGTGTTGGTGTTTTTCATGCTATTGTCAGTCTTAAACATAACCTATATACTTAGCAACTGGATGTTGTACTCAAACATTGACACTTTTTCACCGTTGTTTATTATTCTTTTGTAAATCTGAAAGCATAAAGGTTTAAGAATGTTTCGTGAGTTCTCTTAGCTTTTCATTAAGCTTGAAAGATACAATTAAAAAAAAGTATTGATCTGTATTGTTAGTAACGTTTACGTTCTTTATGTACAGCACTATATCATGTACATTTTCTGTTTTCTTTCAAAAGCATCTTATAATACAAAGTTTCCAATAAAAGCTCTTTCATATAATGAAATTTATATTCAAAGAAGAAGGCATCATTTGATAGGGGTCTTAATGTGATAAAGTAGTGGCTGTGCTCAATTGACAAGTGTCATAGTTCGTATTTTTAGCAAGGAATTTTTCTTTCCTTTCCTCCTGCCGTGTGTGTGCTCTGTATATTGTCCATTTAGTTGAACAAAGGAATCGGCCCGAGCCCTAATGGTCGAGATTTGTTTCCTTGACAACGAAGGGGGGAGTTGGCTGGTGTGTGACTGGAAGGGGGTGGAGGCTGGGGGGGGGAAGAGAGTCTCTCTCGCTGCCGGGGTGAGAGGCTGCTGCGGGCTGCAGACACTGCCGGGTTCCTTTGTCTCTTTCCTGTCGGAGGGGAACTCTGGCTGCTGCTCTTGGCTCAACTCTGGCTGGCTGCAGCCCTGCTTACAACGGACCCTAATCAGCTGAAGTTTGTGAGTTTTCTTCCATTGGGAGAACTTTCTGTTTTATTGCTGTTGTTTTCCTTCCCCGTCTTTCCCCCCCTCCCCCCCCCCACCTGGTGGCAGCCAAGGATCTCACAGCGCTGCCTGGTGACGGGCACTGGACATTACAAGTTCTACTCCTTCAGTGATCCAACAGCGCCACCTGGTGACTGCAATAGGACACTACAAGTTTTTTACACCTTCAGTGACCCAACAGCGCCACCTGGTGAATGGTACAGGACATTACAAATTTTGCATCTCCAGTGACCCGACGGCGCCCCCTGCTGACTGTGGTTGGAACTGCACCAAAGGGTGCAAGAAATTGAACTATTTTCCTTTTGCCGGTTTATCGGTTTTGTTCATGAAGGGGATTATTGGTGGGTATAGGAGTATTACTTAGTTATTTTACTTGGGGTTTTTTGTGTTCCTGTTAATACACACATACCTTTTAATAAAGGGCTGTTATTTTCCCTTTTCCATAATTTGTTTTCCTTCAATCGAAGCCTCTTAATTTTGGATTTATAATTGCTTGGAAAGAGAAGTTTGGGTTTTTTCCTCCTAATTCATCCTCAGCAAAAGACCCTTGTCTCATTTAAACTGGGACAACAAGTATCCACAGGTTCTGTGGTACCTTGGGTCCCCTCTCAAAGTAACCATTTTCTTCAGTAACCTTCTTCCATTAAACACAGTGTGGCACCAGTGATGGACCTTGTATGGGATAATCATTATAGTAAAATCTCCACTAGGAGATGTCTGCCTCACAATACCTTCTGAAGATATGTAGATAAAGTACATATATGCTTTGTCCATTACTTGCCTTTTTTTATACATGTAATGATAGGACCAAAGGAGATTTATTACTAAAAGAGGACACCAATAACCGAAAAGTTGTGCAAGTGAAGCTTATCATACTTCAGTTCACATATCTTTTATGTTTCAGGTTCATTTCATGCTGAACAGAGTAAAATACTTGGAACATATGGAAAAATTGAAGGTGATTAAGATAAAGCTATTACAAAACCTGATTTTGCCATTCAACAGTGTTGTTTCCATGGTAACTCCTGCATCACATGGCACCTGTGTATATGATGTAAAGAAATTTCTTAAAGTTGCACAAATACTAACTAATATGAAGGGCAAACTTTGGTGTATCTTTTGTCAGTGTGAAGTAAGTATTTTATTTCCATTACAAACAGAGAATTTTCCATAATACACTGGGTACATAAAACATGACATTGTAAACAGACTATTATTTATAAGGGAAAAGCATGGAATAATAAGATGGAAAAAAAAAGGTTTTATGAGAAAGGAGGAGAGAAGTGGGTTAAAGGGACAGCTGGTGTTTGTGTGTGTGTGTTACCCGATATGGGAGTTCTGCTCTCTGTTACTATTTTGTCACTGCTGTAGCAAAGCAGTAAATGATAGCTACTAGTAATTCACTGAATAAGGCACGTGTCTTGTCCAGCTGTATCCATGCCTTCAGCTTTCTGCAAACAGACTGGAGAACACAGATTATAAAGGAAAATCCCTTAGAACTCATTAGGGGCGAGGAAACTAGCAGGGTTCTACAGAAATTACTTTAAAACTTATAAAACTTATACAAGTATGTCTTTTTTATTTTTTGACACAATCTTACAAGATTATACAGTGTGATTATTACTTCCTTGTGGAATCTCTGAGATAAATAAAAAAATACAACAAAGTTATATTCCATTAAATTCTATAGGCTTACCTTTATGATGTTTTCTTTGCTCTTTCTCAATTCAGTCATATAAAACTTTTGCTTAAAACCACACAGGTGTCTTCACTAAAAATATGTATTCTTTTCTTTTCCTATCACTTTCAAATTCTGACCCTATACATCTCTATTGTGTCAACTGAAATGAGTTATGCAGGGACAGATAATGAAAAATAATATTATGAACAAGGGCTGCAAAATAGCACATGTATATAAACATGTGCATTCACACACATAAATGCATATATATGGAGCAGATGTGTGTTTGAAAAGGGGTGATTAAAATTCAAATATGAGTATGATTAGAGCTGAAATCATCAGCAGATGATATTTGTCCTTGATTCATATAAGTTGGTTCTGAACTAAAAATCCATATAATATATTAATTCTTAATAGTGAATAAATTCCCACATCTCTGAGACAGGCAGCAGACACAGAGTACCTCTGGACTATACTTTAATTGTATGTGACACTACATACAAAGGCATTTAGCTCTGGCTACTGTGAATTTTTGCAGGGCCCTGTAAAGTCTTTCAAGACTGATCTGACCTTCTTTTAAACAGCTTGATGTGCCCATATCACTTGCTGCCTATTTAACATTTAACAAAATGTACCTATACTGTGAAAGGAAGTACTAAGGAATGATTATTAGCTTTATGCAACTAACACTGATTGAAAATAGAAAAGGAAGAAACATTCACAATAGACAAAAACCCCTGTAGATGTATTTTTGTTTTAGGTATCTATATAATAACTTTCAGTCCTAACATGACAATTTCATCTTCTTTCCATTCTGTTCTAGCTTGTTCCAAACACTGTCCCATTTGGCACAGAAACTTCTACTTCTCTGTTGGAAACCAAATATTTCTCTTTCCAGGGGCAGACATTCCTCAGTCAAGTTCAGCAAAGTGGCCCACAAGGGACCTGTCTGTGTTGTCCAAACTAGCAAGATACATTTATGAGCCAGCATCAGTAAATAAAGAAGGCAAGCTACAGCTGTCCTCCAGCACTTGAGGTCACTGAGCAATTCCAGAACCACAAGTCAGTGATTTAATGGAATTTCCCATTCAAACAATTAGGACACATTAGACCATATCTCAAGCCAAAATTTCAGACTCTTAGTGCATTACCACAACAACAAAAAAAAAACCCAACCAAACAAACTGCTGTGAATCAGGTTTTTCTGTCTGGCATCTTTTTTTTTTTTTTTTTTTTTTGTAATTCTGTAAATGAGTACAGGGAGGTTCAGAGAGAGGAATTCTTTGAGTATGAACTATCATATGCCCTTTAATAAACTCCACAGCCTACAATAAACCATATATCTGGTATGAGCCAAGGCCACTGTTTAAAACTGGTGCATGGTGCAGGGGCAAGGAGAGATGTTGGAGAGGGCCCATGAAGAAACAGCCCCCTTGTAAGGGCATGATGACAAGAGACCAGGAGGTAATTCCCACAAACAGGCAGAAGGTGCTCTATCCCCAGGGGTTAGCTGCGAACCCTGCCAGTCACAAGGTTGAGTAGAGATGAGGAAATAAAAGTAGAAAATTAGCACTTCTTGGTGGGAGGAGTGAGGCTTTATTCTGGTGCTACTTACAGGGTACCACACCATATAAGAAATGTGATAGAAGACATTTTAGCTAAAAAAATGTATAATTGACTATCCAGCCACTGTACAGAAAATTAATGCATTGCTCTGAGATCTAATATGTATTCAAATATAAGACCATATGAATTTAAAAATGCAATTATAAAACACTACAATCTATTCTTGTAAATTACATGTTCAAATTTTTAGCTCTAGACAACAATGACAAATTACAGTCCTCATTTCAAGGATATGAGATGCATTACATAATGCAGATCTGCAGTGTTTAGAACCATTAATCATCATCATTTGGCAGCACCGTTTGTGTTAATCCTGTTTACAAAAGAAGAGAACTAAGACATACTATTTTTGGCCTTTCCTCCTCCAGTAAATATTCTTTAGAAGGAACCATTTGTTATCTGAATTTGCATTTAGCCTCAAAATGGAAAAATAGCCCAGCGATGTTGACATTCATGATTTAAAAAATAAATTAAGACCTGCTTCTATTTTCACCAAACACTTATCTGTTACTATGTTAATTAGGAGCTAAATGTTGTTACAAAATTACAACACTGCATTACCTGATAGTTTTAAAATTATACGTTATGCACATAATCTAGGGACCATTGAACTTTTCTCAAAAATTTATAAACACTTGTCTTGAAAGTATATGAAGTTCTTCAAGTTTTCTCTCAATATTTTCAAGAGAGATTCTCCCTCTCTATGTACAGATCATGGTCAATCAGAAAATACCAGATTTCACTGCTAACAATTTTTAATTTTAGTAATTTTTAATGTTAATGGTATCAAGATATATCAAACCGAAATGAGTTTTTAATCATGTATAAGATTTTCTTTATTAAATCTGTCCTCTGTTGAAGATGCTCAGTACATGGTTAGACTAGGAAGTGGGTTGTTTTGATCCCATAAACCTTTTTAAAGTTTCTTAAATGCTCATTTTCTTTATTAAATGTCTCTAAACACTTTCAATTCAATGAATCCAGAGTTAGTAGCCTAGCAATGAGGGGAATTTACTTAAGATGTGAAAGGCTCAGGGTCACTCCGCAGGTCTGCTATTTCTCCCTGACCCAAAAATCTGCTCCAGCCATGAAGAAATCAACTCTGCAGTGGTTTTCCTAAGATAGAGATATATTATGGCTTCATGTATTTGTATATTTTGTTTAAATCCCCTGCAACAAAGCTGTGAAGCTGAGTCCCCAGCATCACAGATAGAACAGTCACTGGACTAGCTCAATAGTAGTTTCTCTCACACCTGGCAGTCACATTCAGGCAGATCAAGAAGCAAAAATCTCAGGGCCAACACCTAAGTAAGACACCTAAGAAGAGACTCCTGAGTTTGCTGCTTAGGACCCAAGAGAGTTCCATGGCCACAAGACTGTTGCCTATTATACTTCTCACTCTCTTGCATCTTACTAAAAGTCCTGTTCAAGCACTTAGGTTCTTGCAAGCACCTTAGTATACAGTGAATGAGTATTTTCCAGCTAAAAAAATTGTTTCATTGAAGAATCCACAGTCAGCTGCATTCCCAAGTGTTTTGAATTAATCTTTAAGGGCAGAGACACAGAGAAGAGCTGAAAAGATCTAAGATTGTAACTAAGTGGAATACAGGATTTTTCATTAATGGGGAAAATTACTTACTATTTGTTTACCAATTAAAAATTTGGGTAAAAAAAAAGATGCAGTGATTTTATTACTTTCCTTAGAAACTATTGACAGTTAATTAGCAATAAGAAATTCTTTCCTTTAAAAAAATATATTCCCCTGCCACATTAGCTTAGAGTTTCTGTAAAATCAACTCCCACAAAGTGGCTCTCCTTTTTTTGGTAAACCCTTATTTCTTACAACTTCTGTGATACCAACAAATTTAATAGATATAACATATGTAAATATAAAAGACCAGATATTTCTGCAATAACATGCATGAAAATGAGAGGTGGAAAATTTCTCTATTAGAATCTCTTCACCAAAATTAACTCTTTTTTGAGTAAGATTTTCTGTTCATATTAGAAAAGCTGCGGCATCCCTATCACTTACTACCCTGGAAGTTCATTGCAATGCATGCCAACTATTATGCCAGTGAAGTCCAAAGTGACTATGTAATCCTCTTCATATTTTGTTGAAATACAATACTGACACAAGGTAGATGTCTAGGAGGCAAGCTCTCCATGTGCACTAAAATAAAATAATATTGAAGGCTTAAGATATGAATTTATTTCCTGGAAAGAATTGTCCTTGAAATACGTGAGAATTGTGAAGATGTCTGAAAACTTGAAACAAGATAAATCCTTCTAAAATGGACTGCAATGATACTTACTGCCTCTTCTGCTTCAACAGTGCAATTTCAAATAACCTTGTGCATGCTTACATTAAGGATTTTTGCATATATGCAAACATGAAGCAATTTATTACATCATTATGGTATTACATTATTTTGGCTGATTGCAAATCTTTAGAAATTATCTAAAAATATGGTAAGGTTACTCCCCCAATGCATGACATGAGAAACAAATTAGGTATTACCTTAGCCTGTGGCCACCTTTTACTCTTTTTTTTCTGTAGTAACTAACATGACAGGGCTCACCACACGTGAGACCATGAATTTGCATTTCAGAACAAATATAAACAATAAAAATCTTATAATATCCTGATGCAAGTCAGTAGGGAATAATATTAGTTCATTTGTAAGATAAGCTATACTTTTAATTGTGATGCAAAATTGACCAAAAATATACAAAATAGGTAGATTTAGGTCACATGAAATATTTGTAAAAGTTTTTTAAAAAATCACACAAAAAATATCAACAGGACAGAGGGAGAAGAACTTCTGTGCTCTCCAAATTGTCTTTATTTCCATCAGTTGTATACATCTCTAATAATAAAATTGCAAGGAAGTCAGTTGTTCTTCGTTTTTTTTCCCCAAGTTTTGCCTAACATTATCAAAAGCAAAGAGGTAGACTCTTATTTTATGCTAAATTGCAGTCCATTTTCTCTCCTTTGGTAAGAAGTTATAGTATAAAGCTGTATGAGGAGTGGCTGAGGTCACTTGATCTGTTCAGCCTGGGGAAGAGGAGATGGAGGGGAGACCTCATTGCAGTTACAACCTCCTCATGAGGCGAAGAGGAGGGACAGGCACTGATCTCTTCTCTGTGGTGACCAGGGACAGGACCCGAGGGAACGGCCTGAAGTTGTGTCAGGGGAGGTTTAGGCTGGATATTAGAAATAAGTTCTTCACCCAGAGGGTGGTTGGGTGCTGGAACAGGCTCACCAGGGAAGTGGTCACAGCACCAAGCCTGACAGAGTTCAAGAGCTGTTTGGACAATACCCTCAGGTACATAGTGTGACTCTTGGGGATGGTCCTGTGCAGGGTCAGGAGTTGGACTTGATGGCCTTGTGGGTCCCTTCCAGCTCTGCATATTCTGTGACTCAGAGACTGTCCTGTCCTGCAACTCCCCTAATCTGTTTCCTGTGTGCCCTAATCTCTCCACAGCTCTTGCTTAATGATCATGAAGGTGATTTCTGGGTTATCCTCATGGATCTGACAGTGTACGCCCAGAGGCAGTGAAGATTCATGCCTGCCCTCAAAGTCTGCATCCTCTCTTGTGGCAGCTGTGCCCCTTCAATCAATCAAAATGTCATTATTTTGGCAAATTTCTGAGTATTTCCTTCCCCTGCTGCTGCTTTCAACTTTTGTGAATTTGCTTCAGGGACAAAGAAGGCTACAAGAGTATGAATTTGAGTGGAGGATAATACAACTGCATTGAGATCTCCTAGTGTTCGGCTCTTTTATTTTTTTACTTGCTCCATCTGTAGACCTCAAATCTCAGAGGACACATCTGAGCAGCACAGGGATGGTGTCATATCCCACATTCTTCTGTGCCACTCATGGTGTAGCATAGCATTTCTTGGTGGAAAGCTAGCAGATATGGACTGATTCCAGGCACAAGAATGTGCTGACCTCATGGAAAAAAAGTATGTGTATAAATCTGAAAGAAAAAGGCAAAAAATGTCTTTTATTACAGATACACAGATAAAGGCATTTGAAACTTAAACTCTTAATAGAAGTGGTTAAATAATTACCAAAATATTTACTTTCAAACTTCATTGCCATGCATGCCACATGACCCAGAATTCAAGATTTTAAGAAAATCAAGGAAACAAAACTGGACATTCTGCGAGCAGCAAAACTGCTTACATTGGTTGCTTGTACATAAGTTATATTCACCAACTCAAGCTTTTTCCATGGTTGGGGCACTCATTGCTTTTGAGTGTGGATTTTCTTGAGTCTAATAGGTGGAAGGCTCATATTGCAGCCTTCTCAGTATTAGGGGCAGTACAGCATCTGATGAGTACACAATTCCTCTCTAAAAGAACGTGAGGTTTATTTTCAGTTAGGTCAAAATTAGTCAATTAATTCAGTAGAGACAGGGCAAAGTGAAAGGACAGATAAAGAAATGTGCATAGAAACATATGGATTGTTCATATAAGCTTTATTTCCTTAGAAAGTCAGGATAAAACATTTCAGTGATTAATACATAAACAGCGATTGCTCATATCTTGCAGACTTTCAGGAAATAACTGAAATCTGCAAGCAAATATAACTGACTCTGTAGCAGATAAAATTAACTAAAAGACAGAGATATTATTGCCTGAGTCTGTACACAAAGTCAAGCTGAAAGATAAATGGCAGTTCCATTTTCCTGTTGATGGTTAAAGCAAATTAATTATCTGGGTTCATGGATTTGCTTCCAGAAATAGGAATGTGAATCCCAGAATCTGAAAGTGTTTCTAATAGGCAGAAAAGGAAAGTGATTTCTCAGATAGATTATCAGCCAGACACACTATTTCTGGGCCAAATTTGCCCATTTGAGGATCTTATAATGGAAGTGTGAAGTTTCTGCATAGTCCTGTGCTAGACAAGGGTAACATTATGTACTTGATACTCTGACCCAGCTTCTTCCTAGCATCCACCTTTGGGTGGAGTTTCCCATTACATAAAGTTGATTGCCCAGAAAAAATACGATCATGCCGTAACCCTTACATGGTGCTCAGTCCCAGGACAATTCAGTAATTTAACTAGTCTTCCAACAGCCATGGTGTGTAGTACTGCAGGAATGATTATTATTTCCTGTGGAGAGAGAGTGAGGCTGTGGGTGATGCCCCTGCAGCAGCAGAAGGGGTAGAATTTGGAAGATGGTGAGGTCCATGACAGCTGGGAGAGGCAGCTGGACTGCAAAACTGGGAGGACTGAAAAGAATGGAAAACCAGCCAAAACAGCAGAAAAATAGCAGGCAATAAACAGGAAGTGAGGAGGAATTACAATAAAATAGTTTAAAGCATGTGAGACCAGCAAGCCTGACACTGACACTGGCAGACAAAACTGCTAGGAATGCTGTGATCCACAACACATGCTCGCAGCAGTGCACCGTGGTGAATGGATTCTGGCCTGCCAGACAGGACTGCTGTAGTGCAGCAGAAGCAGGTGCCAAAGAAAAGCAAACTGCTTGTTTCAAGTAGTTTAGGAGCTATCCAGGCTTGCAGTTGTATGTAGGCTCTGCTACACCCCTGGTGGATGCTGCTTAGCTGTCACTCTGTCTTGAAGTTCTGTGAGAGCAGTTTAGCCCTCAGAAACAGACAATCTATCCACAATCTATGGGCACACAATGGGCAGTGAGGTTCCCTCGTGAGAAACCAGGGCACAGGAACCTAACAGCAGTAGCTGAGACCTGGAATATCAATCTAGGAATGGGCTAGGTATGTCTTTTCTGATTTTTTCAAACAAAAGCATTTCAAACACGTCCTCCTTGAAAACAAAGAAACAAAACATAAGGACTGTAGGTCCGGTAATGCTGTATTAGACAAGAGTTAAAAATCAGAGCACTGAAGTAAATATGTAACTGTCCTACATGGGTACAGAAAGCCGCAGCAATCATACAGCTTAGAAGACAGAATGGATTAGGAAGGAACAAGGAAAGGGAGGAACCAAGAGATAGATAGCAGATGAAATGCAAAGATGGAAATGATGGAGTTAGACATGTCAAACAACCCCACACGTGGGAAGAGATTGAAGACATTAGACTAATGAAAAAAGACATTAAAGAGATCTAGAATGGGTAAGAGCAGAAGCAAGGGAGAAAATCTGAAGGTCTTAACCCCATCTGAGAAGTATATATCAGAACATAAATCCATGTTTTTAATCAGGTTTTTTCCAGTCAGCTGAAAACTAATGAAACCTATGCAAGCAATTAGCTTTAGGTAGATCACAGGGCAACTGTAATATTCCTTTATGCCATCACTCTGCCACAGTGATGAAACATGATTTATGTGAAACATTTGCTGGAGAAATGCCATCAACATTAATAACATTATATAAACAGGAAAAAATAGCAGCTCCTGTGGTCTCCCTTTCTTTCCTGCGCTAAGCAGCTCTGTTGATGCACAGAACTTTTTGAGCAATGTTGACTGTAATTCACAAATTGAATTTCTTTTCACCTTGAGTTCACAGTTGGCGTTTAGTTCCTTTTCACTCTATTTGCATTCCAATAAACAGTCATTAATACATGTTTCTTTATCAGGAGCTGTTCTAGTGAAGCTGTTCTAAAAGCTGAGTTAATCAATGGAGTTAATTCTTTGCATTTATACACAACAGGAAGTTTCCCATTGTAAAAACAGGAGGTTTTTTATGGTCTGAGTGGCTTATCACTTCTTAAACGTCAGTTTAAACTCAGTGCCATTGGTATGTCGTGATAAGCACCATTTACACAAGCAATCCCACTGAAGTTGGGGTGGCTACTCATTTCACTATACAATATGAGTTAACATTTGCAGAAATGAAAAATGTAAGTTTCTCCATTTGTTAAAAAAAATACTGAAGAGGACTACAGGTAAATAAATAAGTTCCTGTTTTCTTTTAAATAGATACTGAACAAAGTTGAATTGTATTTTCATTTCTATTCTACTGCATAATCCCCTCCCATCCCCTGCTGTACAGCACTACAATGAACAGTTTCTGAAGCAGGCCTCTATTTTTATAAAAGCCCCTCACATTCCAGTAAACCATAAAACATACATTGAAGACAGCAGTCAGCCCCACTAGTACTTTGTCATTCTGTTGGCGTACCCAGGTTTCACTTTGCCTTTTCACCAATATAGACAGGGCACGTGCCATTGGTAATGGGAATGACTGAGACATAGCCCCAAGAGCTGTGTTTCTTGGGTTGCTTGGTCTGGACACAACCCACAGAAAACAGATGAAAATACCTGTGCACAGTAGCCCCCAATGAGGATTTTGCTGGCTATTCCCAAGCTTGCAAAGATGACAATGTGACAAACACAGGCTTGCAAACTAGAGCACAGTATAAGTCACAAGGTCCCAATGTCTGTGTTGTCTTGGGATTTTGGTCATGAAGCAAACGCTAAAGACTGTGCTTCAGTTGTGGTTCTAACAGTGGTATCTTTGTGTAGAATATGGTTTTCTTAAGCTTCTGTTCCATGAAATCTACTCCTAAACATGTCTATGACATTTTTTTTCTTTAGAAAGCATTAAAGCCATAACTTAGCATAAAAGAAAGTGACCCCATCAATTCAGATCTACCCTAAATTCACCTAGATTTTCCCCAATGAATATAGGATGTCACTAATTTGCTATGCTTTTGCATGGGCTAAGCTCTCTTGCTGCATCAAACCCTTTCACTTCGATAAAAGTGCAAGCATTTATCTTCTCAGGAACGGTCAATATTGTCTTCGACATACTGCAACAGGACCAAGCAATTTTTCACACAAAACTTCAAAAATACTGTCATTCCCACACCATTGTGTCAGAAGTCATACACCAAAGTGATCTGTATAAGCAATCATATACAGATTATTTCAACTGAGCTTAATGACCATATAAAATCTGCTCATTTGTATATATGGAACTGATTGATACTTCTGGTTTGGCAGTACAGACTACATGGCTAATAATGGAGCGAGCAGGGAAAGTGACCACTTCTTTTTGCAAAGTTGATAAGTTATTATTATACCTTTTTTTCCCTCCATCTTTAGTGACAGAGGAATTAAAAAAAAAAAAAAATGTTTAGCTATATACTATGTATTTAACACATTGCTACCATCAGTCTACGTTGGAGCCCCTGGTGGTCTAGTGGTAAAGGCGCGGCGCTCTCACTGCCGAGACCCAGGTTCTACGTCCTAAGGACCTCGCTGCCACCGTCCAAGCTCGCTTGGCCCCAGCAGATGAACCTTAGGATTAAAGGGTGGGCTCAGTTCCGTGCACACTGTGTCTCACCTAAAAAATCCAATGCGCAGGCTGGAAGGTGTAAAGACCTTCCCCGGATCTTCGCTCGCGAAGACTGGCCATTACACACACTTACCATCAGTCTACATACAGACCACACACAAAAATTTATGCTTCAATTTCCAAAATTCAGTCATCTTTAGCTAACTACTCACAATGTATGAACTTAACACATGAGAAAAGAATGTCATTTTCCCTTGGTCTTGACCCTCAAAAACATCCCTTGAAAGTTTTTTACTCAGGCATGGCTGAAACATCCACTTTCTCTCCTTGCTTGGATGTGTATGGTGCAGATGAGAACATGAAGAGAAGACAAAAAGTGTGGTGGAAAACAAATCTGATCTGCTACAACAGTTCTTATGCTCCTTTACCTACACCTGGCATCATGCAAGCTCCAAAACTTCCTTTCCTCAGTCAAAAACCCAATCTGGATAAATACACCAGTCCATGATTAGAGCAATAAACATCAGCAATAAAAGAGTGATGAAATAAACTATTCGGGGGACTGAAACTGCATGAAAAAAACCCTCATCTCCAAGCACTTAAATTACTGCAAGAAGTGTTTTAACTGGATTGCAATAAATGCTACCAGCTAATTATTTTTTTGCACTCTGAACACCAACGCGGGCTAAAGCCCACGTTAAGTTTCTGCTCTCGTAAGGTGGTCACTACCTGTGACCTGTGCTGAACGGCCACTCGTGAGAAAACACAGATTGGAGCAATTTCATTAGTTTTGACATTTCTTATGCTTTTTATTGCCGGCTGCCAACATTTAAAACAACAACTTACAAACAAACAAAAGCCCCAACTCTGGTCAAGAAGCTGCAAGTTTTCCCTTTCCATTCTCCCTGACTTGCAGCGCTGCGCTCGCTCCGGGGACGCTCCGGAGGGCCGACAGCTGCTCCCGGAGAATCCCGTGGCCCCTGCAGGGCCGAGATGCCCGCAGGAGCCGCGGGAATGCCCGCAGGAGCCGCGGGAATGCCCCGAGGGCTGCGGACCGGCCGGGAGGACACGGCATGGCGGGACGCGCCGCCTCCCCGCAAACAGACTACACTTCCCGTGAGGCCGCGCGCGGGCGTGCGGGCCGCGCCGTGCGTCAGCGCCGTGGGCAGCCAATCGCGGCGCGGCCGCGGCGAGCGCCGTCCGCCGCCAATGTTGTTTTCGCTGAGTCGAGGCGCGGGTGCTGTTGGCGGCGGCGCCATATTGGAAGGGACGAGCCCCCGCTCTCGATCAGCCCCTGGGCGCGGGCCCGGCCGCCGCCATGCTGTACCTGGAGGACTATCTGGAGAGTGAGTGTATGCGCGGCGGGGGCGCCGGGCGGCCGGGCACGGCAGGTGCGGGGGAGCCGGGGGAAGCCGCGGCGAGGAGGCGGCGCCCCCCCTCCCCCATGGCGGCGAGTGACTGACTGGCTCCCCCCCCTCTCTCCCGCTCCCCCGTGTCCCCGCAGTGATCGAGCAGCTTCCCATGGATCTGCGCGACAGGTTCACCGAGATGCGCGAGATGGACCTGCAGGTGCAGAGTACGTGAGTCCCGCCCCCGCCGCCTCCGCCCGCCCCTCCGCGCCCGCCCTGCTCCGCCCCGCGGGCTCCGGCCCCACCGCCGCGCCCCCGCCGCAGGGCGGGCGGGACAGGAGGGCCGAGCGGGGAAGGAAGCAAGGAAGGAAAGAGGCGAGGCGGCGCCGCTCCGGCCCCTGCCGGCAGCCCTGCTCGCCCCCCGCCGCCTCCCCCGCGCTGCCCCGGGGCGGTGTCGCCCCCGCCCGCCCCCCGCTCCGGCTCTCCGGCAGCGCTGCTGTGGCTCGGCTGGTGCCGCGGCGGTGCCGGGCGCTGTCGTGTCCCGCGGGCGCTGCAGAGCCGCGGGAGGCGGCGCTGCGGAGCCGCCGGGGCGCCGCCAGGGGCGGGGCGCGCGCCCCCTGCGCTGTCGCGACAGACCCGGGCCCGCCCCGACCCCCGCCTGCCGCCAGGCGTCGGCACAGGGAGGGTCTCACTGCAGCGGAGGTCCTGGGCTTGTGGTGCTCGCTAAGGCATTTTCGGTGGCACGTCCCAAACTCTTTAGATTTTTGATCCCTAAGAGCAGTGATGGTGGTTTGGAACATGAGTTGTGTCCCGCTCCTTCAGCAGGCAGCAGTGTGCTGTCCCTGAAACTTTCCAGCCAGCTTCCTCAAAATAGCGCATGTAAAGGTGCTCTTTGTTCTGCCTCTAGTGCCCTAGCTGACACATAACCAAATGTTCTTTATAAGTATACTGTAGGTTTTATACAAGTTATATTTTAGATGAATATAATATAATTGCATGTTTAGTATAAATATATGTTATAGTGTAGATAAACACATGCATATACAAAGTATATTATTTGTACTTTGGGGTTTGTACAAATACACTTTTTGTTTTAGATCACTTTGTATCTCTGTGCTTATATCCTGATGTAATACTCTGCCTTATACTGTTTTCGGGATGCACTTTTTCATCCTTTCTAATGCAATCTGATCTGGGACTTAGATGTCCTTTAATATCTAGTTAGCTCTTGTGGTCATTTAACTCACAGTTAATACAGTTATCTATAACTGTGATCCAAAGGTCGTCGTTAACGAAACTGTTATTGCACAAGAGATGAGAGGAATCGTCAATACAGAAGCTTTGGGCTATTGTAAAGAGGAATGAGAGAAAGAGCAAAGGTTGAAATACCAAGGGAATGATGTATAGGGATACGGAATGCAGCAGTAAGTGGGAACAGTTCTTGAAAACTGTAATTTAACCTATAATAGTTTAAAGTGTAGTCTTAGGCTTTCCCTTGGATATTTACTTTGGTAGACCCAGCAGGTCTGTTTAACAGACCCTATTGACACACACAGAAGTGGCTATAGGATTTTTTTGGTATACTGTGACCTGAGTGTTGCCTTATGTTCAATGCTTAAAGTTGTAGGAAAAGAGTCATGGCTCCTTATGGGAGATAACACCTCTGAAGTCACTATCACCAGGGAGCACCTGGAGAGGGAGTGAGCAGCTCACTGATTTAGGTAGTGTGGAATAAGTTCACAAATTTTACTTTTGTTCCATAGGGAAGCAAAGAAGCTAGTAGGGGATTTTTAAGTGTATTTCAGAATTGAGCCAGCTAGCCTTGCCAAGGTTGCAGGAATGTCATTTCCTCTTCTTTAACTGGAAATTACAAATAACATTCCATATTGTATTACTGGAAATAGCTAATGACACTGAATATTGTATACTAGGACCAACCTTGGGCACAGAGAAAAATTCTCTCAGACTTTGGTACTTCTGTTACTTTTGCACAGTGAGTGACAAAGCATCCAAAGACATTTACAAAATTTCTGGACTAGCATCTCTTTAACATCAGTTGCCAAACTGCCCTATAAACACTACGTGCAAACCTGGAGGTTTTTCTCATGCTGTGATAGAGTGACTTGCTGGGAAGATACAGTGTCCCGAAAGCACTTGAAAACGGTAGTTTGATTCAGAGATATCTGTGCTGCTCTGTTTAGAGTCAGTGTTGACTTCACATTTTGTCCTGTTTAGACCACTTGGACTCCTAATGGTGCAGGTGCTGATGTTTGTTGTTGGAAGAAATAATAAACCAGATGTACCTTCTTTATGTTCTGATAAGACTGCTGTGGGAAAGGCAAAGATGACCGGAGTTGTGACTTGACTCTTGAGCTTTAACCGAGCTTTACATGAAGCATAAAATATGTTTCTCTGTTTAAGTTCAAGTCATGGATTATCAGGCCTTTATGGTAAAACATAAAGCTCTGGAAAAAAGCCTCTCTTCTAATAGACTTTCTGGTAACTCCCTTGAGAAATCTGTTATAAGAAATTAGTATCAGAATATAGTATCACAGTTGGATTAAAAAGGTTGGGAGGAAGAAAAGGTGGATGAACTTGAGGGTACCAGAGAGAACTTTTTATATAATTTGATAGATCTGGCCTTCACTTCCCTTTGGCTTTTCTGCCCTTTTAGGAGAGACCAAGTTTCTGTGGAAGTTTTCCCTTATGCAGTTTCACACAGACTGATAACGTGTCCACAATAAAAAGTGAAGAGGAAACATTTTTTTTTGTCTTGTCTATGGAACTCTTAGAATAATTATCATTCATATAAGGTGTTAGGGCTCTGGGATAGGATATAGAACATTTAGTTTGCCGGCTTTATGGACTGAATTGTTGTCATTTGGTCAAAGAGCAAAGATTGGAGAAGCCTCCACATGAGGTGTGTGCTTCTTGATTGCCTTTCAGGCTTCTTAACTTTCTCCCTGGATAACGTGGTGCAAGTGGAAAATACTCATTGTACAGATTCTCCCATCTTTAGCCTATTTTACACCAAAACTGTGACTGCTTTGTTTGTCTGGATCTAAACAAGTTGATGTGAGCCTGTGTCACATCATGGCTTGGGATTAATGATGTGAGTTGTTGGGTTTCTGTTGGGTTTGATACTGAATGTTCCCAGCACAGGGAAAATTGATGAAGGTTTTTGATCATTTAGTATGAATGATTTTTGGTTATTTTCATAGATAGTTTTAGCTATGAATTTTCAGAGAGTGAAAAAACCTTTGACCTCTGTTGGATTTTAAGAGTTAGTCATACTTGGGGATTCATGAGCTTCTTGAACTAGATAATTACCTTTTTTTTTTTTTTTTTTTTTTTTTGGCAAGAGATGATGCCTATCATGTAATTCAGTTTTAATGGTGGTTTCTGGAAAGTTTTTTAGCTGTTTTACACCCAGAACCTGAAGTCTAGGTAGTTGAAACTGCTATCTGAGCAGTATTGCTGAGAGTGCTGTGAAAAAAAATCAGTATTTTCATCTACCCTGACATTAGCAAGGCTGTCAAAGCAGGTTTGACTGAGGCAGCTGTATGATTTTGGAAATATGCAAGCTGTTGTGTGCACAGCTGTTGAAGTAGCAAACTCAGTGGGAGAAGGGTGAAGGGAAAGGGAAGGGAATCCCTGTTACTGTCTTGATAAAAAATGAGAAAAGTAACTTGTAGCTGACCATTTCCTTTCTAGAGGTAGTTAATGTTAGAAAATTGGCGGTTTTATTTTTTTCCACTTACAATATTTCTAATCATGTAAGTGAGAACACTGTCCAAATAGTATTTCATCAGTGATTTACCCCTGTGGGGGTGGGGGAATAACTTGTGAGTGCCTTGCCCTGACCCCTCCTAGCATACCATGGAGAGGGCCTTGATTTAACGGCAGTGACATTGCTCTTCAGTTGCTCTACCTTTTTGAGGCACTAATTTTTTTCAATTATTTGGTTTTGTATTTGACAGTTTCTCTTAGGAGAATATTTTGTTTCCTGCTCAGTTTGTAACTGGCTAGAATGTTCCAAAGTCAGCAATCTAGAGCCCTGGGTGAGGAGTTTGGGTCGTGCTTTAAGTCACTACCACTGCTCTTAGGGACAAAAAACCTTTAGAACTTGGAGTCCTGCCTGTCCCATGCTGGAGAGCACAAGAACCTTGATGAGAATCCTACCAGAATGCAATTCTGCTTCTTGGAAATGAAGGTAAATATTTCCCTCCGCTGTCCACTGTCGCTTGGTTGTTTTGGTTTTTTCTTTTTTTTCCTCTCTAATAGTTTGCACCTCAGTCCTGTCAACTTTGTTTGAGAAAAAAACCTCCCATTACTTCCTAATGTTTATGTACATGAGAAGATAATATTTGTCTTAATCTTTTCCTGTGCTACAGATGCAATGGATCAGCTTGAACAGAGGGTAAATGAATTTTTTATGAACGCAAAGAAAAACAAACCTGAATGGAGAGAAGAACAAATGACATCAATAAAAAAAGTAAGGATATTACAGGAGTGGGTCACATTTTTCTCTTCCAAATTAAGATGACCTTAGGAAAAAATAGCTTATGATTGATGGAGATTTAAGTGTTCAGAACTATGCCTTCCCTTGGGCTTTCATAGAGATGGATAGAACTACCTCGGAGGAGAAAAGTGACTGAAAGGTTTCTTTGATCAAACATTTCTCTCAAGTTTTACACAGTATTTGCTAACATTTTAAAAAATATGATCCTGAAATGGCAAGGAAATCAGGTCCTAAATTTTCAGCTTAGATTTTTTGTTTCTCCTTGTGTGACATGAAGTTTTGTAAGTTAATTGGTTTTCTTTTAGAGGATAATTTTCAAGCTAGATTTAGCATTTCCTGTGATTTTGCCTCTGTCCTTTTACATGTTATATATATGGTACATATGGCTTGAGGGAGGGAGGAGCAAGAAGATGGATGTGTTCTATCTTTCAGTACTTGGGCATTGGTGGTGGTATTTTTTGCAGTGTAGTCCATCATTTTGGTGGGAGAAAATGCTCTGTAGTTTCTTACACTGTCTACTTCAACCTCTTATTTGGTTGTATACTTCTTTAATTAATGCAAATAGATTTCTGTCTTTTAAAAAAGTAAAAGTCAAAGCTCTGACTTCACTAGAGCAAATGAAAATTTGCTTTTGACTTTAGTTGAACCAAAATTTCAAGTAGTTTTTGCCTAAGGAAGACACTATTCATTGGAAATTGAGAATTAAAAGGCAGTAAAATCTGTTCAAATCTAAAGTAAAAACACGTGAAAACACTATTAGAATTTTCATTGGTTAGGGCAGATTTTTAAATTGGATTACTTTAGTCAAGTTACACTTATGAGTTATATAAATTTATTTTAAAATAATTTAAACTATATACAACATCGTCTCTAACTGCAGTGTTGGAAGAGCCTTCATGCACAGTACTGTTCAGCATCTTTTTGAAGAGCAGTAGGATCTGCAGTGGTCCTAAAGATCTGTAGGAAGTAGAAGACATAATCTCATTTTGAGTGCATAACCTTATGCTGTCTAATATAAAATAAATCCAAGATTGTTTCTTTTCTTGTAACAACTGACTTGAATTTCTCCTTTTAGCTTATATTTTGTGTTGGATAACAATAGCTTAAAATTAATAGTGGAAATTAATTTATGTTCATAACTTAAAAAGATTCTCTTTAACAGGATTATTATAAAGCTTTGGAAGATGCAGATGAAAAAGTGCAACTGGCTAATCAAATATATGATCTGGTAAGTGTACACAAGACTTGTCATGAATTACCTACATTTATCCCCTAAGGAGTTTTAAGTATTTTGATGAGCTGTGCTACTTGTATTTCTGTCATCTACATACAGATATTTTGCTGGTAAAAGAAACATTTAATATTTTATTGACTTTTAAGAATTTTGTTATTTTTGTAGTAAGTGTTGCTTAAATACAAAACAAAGAAAGACAATTAGAAATCGTTAAGTTTTTGATGAATAGCTTTGGCCTGTTTAGGAAACGGGTTGAAAGAGTCCTTCAGGATGCAGTCTTTAGGGCAAAGGAGTCCAGGAAGTCTGGACAGTGTTCAGTAAGGAAATCTTAAATATATGGGAGCAGGCTGTCCCCCCGTGCCCAAAAATAAGTCAGCAGGAAAGAAGGCTTGCTAGGCTAAATAGAGAGCAATAGCTTTAACTCAGGGAGAAAGAGAAGAGTGTATCATCTTTGGAAGAAGGGGCAGGCAACTTGGGAGGGCTACAAGGATGTTGTGAGTATATGCAGGGAAAAAATTAGAAGAGCCATAGCCCGAGTAGAACTTAAAACTGGTTACTGCTACAAAAGACAATAAAAAGTATTTTATAAATATATCAGCAATAAAAGGAGGGCTGAGGAAAACCTCCATCCTTTACTGGATGCAAAGTACTTAATGCCTTCTTTTCCTCAGTCTTTAATAACAAGACCAGTTGTTCTCAGGGTAACTAGCCCCCTGACCTAGGGAGCAGAATGAAGTCCCGATAATCCAGCGGTCAGTGACCTGCTATGCCACTTAGACACACAAAAGTCTATAGCCCTGATGGGATCCTCCCAAGGGCACTGAGGGAACTGGTGGAGCAGCTCACTGAGCCACTTCAAGTCATTTATCAGAGGTCCCACACATTAGAAAATGTAATGCACATGTACAAGAAGAGTCGGAAAAAGGATCCAGGAAAGTACAGGCCTTTCAGCCTGACTTCAGTACTGGGGAAGGTCATGGAGCAGATCATGTCAAGAGCCATCCCACAGCACGAGCTGGATAGCAGGAGGATCAGGTCCAGACAGTATGGGTTTAGGAAAGGAAGGTCCTGCTTGAATGAGATGACGTGATCTCTTCCTTTGACAATGTGACCTGCTTAGCAAATGAGGCTGTGGATCTTGTCTACCTGGACTTTAATAAACCCTTTGACACACATGTTTCCTACAACATTCTTCTGGAGAACCTGCCTGCTCATGGCCTGGACTGATGCACTATTGGCTGGGTAAAAAACTGGCTGGATGGCTGGGCCCAGAGAATGGTGGCACACTGGTTTTGAAGTTTAAGTATATTTACATTTTCTCAGACCCTGCAAGTCAGACTGCACTCAAATGCAGTAGACATAAAACAACTGATTTAGTTTCACAGCAGCTAACCAAAAGTTTGTTCCAGAAGCTGGAACTTATACCCTCTCTTTTGGTTAGCTGGTAACTGGAAAAACCTGTTCAGTTTTTACTAGAGACATATATTTTGCTGGATAACTGCAGATATAGAAAGCATTTGGAACATAGTGTTTCTTTTCATGATAGTCAGTTCAGGGTGTTTTTGCTAATTTTTAGTGCCCAAGAGCACATCATGGTTTACTCAAACGCACAGGAATCCCTACACTTTCACTTAAGACTCCGTTTCCCCAAAGCAGCCCAACCTCTTCTAAAGTTCATGTCATGTACTATTCTTTCTCTTCTCCTTTGTATTCACATATCCACAGCACCTTCAAGTCCTCTTCATCTTTTTTCTCAAAAGAGACACTTATCACAGTGTGTTGGAGCACTGCCTACGCTATTTTGGTGTTAACACCAGTGTCTCTGCTGAGGGAGGGAAGTGGAGATGACCAAGAAGATATTCTTCTCTGCGTTACTGTACGTGCTTAGTGCTGCATGAAATTGCTGGAAGGGAAATGCTTAGCAAGACTGAAATTAAGGATCTAGATGTTCATGTTCCAGATCTGAATGCTGTTTACTGTTGCTTTGTCTAAAAAACAGGTGGACCGTCATTTGAGAAAATTGGACCAGGAACTCGCTAAATTTAAAATGGAACTTGAAGCAGATAATGCTGGAATCACGGAAATATTAGAGAGACGTAAGTATGCATGATTTTCTTTAAGAACTTGACACGCTTTCTGTCAATTTGCAAAATTAAAATATCATATACTTGTTAGTGGCTGGCAGTATTCCCACTTGTTTTAAAACTGTATTTTAACCCACTTTTCATCAGTGATTCTCAAATTTTAGTTTCAACATCAATTTTTACCAGTGAAGTCAAAATACAACTGAATAATTAGAATAATTTTTTTCACACAACTGTTGCACTTGTGAATTGGTGGCTGTTATATGACAGATACAGAATTCTTTAAACCTGTTTTTAGTGACTGGAGATATTCAGACAAGTACTTCAGTCTAAGCCTGTCACCTCCCCAGTTGCAAGTGTAGTATTTCTTCCTTGAATTGATTGCCAGCACATTGAGGAGGGGCTTTAGTTTAGTTTATTTTAGTTCTAAGTGTGGAAAGTGAAATAAAGTTAGATACTTGGTGGGTTTATTTTTTTAAAGGGGTGAGAATGAGTTGTTTTGTAATGGTGTAGTGAGGGAAAAGCATTTTAGGTAAGAAACCTGCATGCTGAACAAATACAGCAATGCTGGTGTTAAGAATGTGAACAAAAATGTAATGTGACAGCTTTTTTGACCAACGTGGTGTAGAAGAATCTGGCCTTTCTGTACACATCAGCATTTAGACATCAGATTCGAATGTGATTATGATAAATTTCTGAGTTGATTTAATTACTGTGATTATGGAGGCAGTGGTTGTCCTCATAGCCAAAGGTAGTGAAAAGTAACTTAAATCACTTGAGGATATTGGGAATAAATATTCTTTCTTGGAACTTTTTGTGGCTTTGTCATATAAATTGGGAGTCTGGGGGTATTTTTTTGTAATTGCTATTATAAATAACAGGCACAAAGAGAAAACTGTAAATTAAATGCTTTTAGTGAACTAGCACCTGCAGAAAATTATTAGTTTATTTTAGTTGAAATCCCAGTTGTTTATATTCTGTTGAGCTATGTGTTTGGAGAGGTTGCTTGGTAGGATTTCAAGAACTCAGAACAGAAAAGCACCAAACTGCATGTGGCATCTTTCAGGTTTGTTTGGGTTTTCTTTGTTTGTTTAAATAAAGCTAAAAGTAGAAGTCTCTAAATTTTTTCACTTTGAGAATAAATGCATAAAGCTGAGGTCCCGCCAGAGGGCAGCCTTTGGGCGAGTTCATGATGTGATTGAAGTTCTCTCAGCCAAAATAGCTCCTTATGCTTTGAACTTCTTATAGAATAATTTTATTTAAGCTTTTGTAATACACTTACGTATTACTCATATACTCATGTATTTCAGTGCTTTTTGAAAGCACTGGAAAAAATAAAGAAATTTTGAAGCTACAGATTTTGGAAAATAAATGTCACTTGCTTTCTTGAATGGTCTCCTGTGTAGAAGTGAGTTAGTAGGTATTGCAGCTACTTCAGATTTTTTTTTGCCAGAGATTGATGCACAAAGTGTTGTATATTGTGCTAATGGAAATTTATAGTCAAAAGTCTCTCCTATTATTTAGCAATTATTTAGCCTCATCTTACAAGAAATGTTATTCCTAGATGTAGACTTGTATTTGTGCATCCTCGACTTTGTAGGTGTTTTTTTTTCTTTGTATTAATTGTTCTTTGTATTTTAAGTGTTAGGAAAATTTGATAATGGTGGCAAAGACCTTCCTGTTGAACATTAAATCACCTGGAAATACATTGCTATTGCTCCCATTTTGACAAGATGGACTCAGTGGGACAAAACACCTTGTTTACATAATTGACCTGTTACAGTTTTCAATTCATATTGGTGTAGATTGTCAGTAGTTTTGGTGCAGCCATCCTCCAATCATCACCAGCTTGTGTGCAACTCATTTGAATAAATGGCATCTTGAGGGCAATGTTTTTTGTTCTCTTTATTGACCTTAATTTTAATTTCTTGATTTCAATAGTTAAACACTAGCACTCACCAATTTTTATTTTAAAACTAGTCTCACTTGCTCCTTGTTGTACTGAAGGAAGGGTTTCAACTCTAGCAAAAATTCTTATGATTAAAATAAATATAACTGCGTAGTGATTTGATTAATATTATAAAGATTCACTTAGTATCTAAAAGTCAAAAGCATGACAATGACAACTCTGAAATTTTCCTAACCTTTTTACCTCCTCTTAGGGTCTCTGGAGCTGGATACACCATCACAGCCTGTGAATAACCATCATGCCCATTCTCACACTCCAGTAGAGAGTAAGTATTTGAGACTTTAAAAAAATGTCCACTTATATTTCAAGGGGAAAAAAAGGCATAATAAATGATAATAATGTCTGTTAAGAAGAAGTGAAAGAATGAAATAGTAAGGTTTTGCTACTGGAAATTAGTTTAAAGTGCTGGGTTTTGTTTGACTTTCAAGCTGAATAGGTTTTACATTTAAGTTCACTCAATTTATTTCATTTAGAAAGGAAACACAATCCATCTTCTCATCACAGTACAACAGACCATGTTCCTGAAAAGAAGTTTAAATCTGAAGCTCTTCTATCTACCTTGACTTCAGATGCTTCTAAAGAAAATACACCAGGTAATCCTAATCGTCTTTCCTTTCATTGGTCTTTAATTAAAAGAAGAGAAACTTTTGAGTTAGTCTTTTGAAATCACAGAATGGGTAAGGTTGAAAGGGACCCTAGTGGGTCATCTGGTTCAACCTACCTGCTCCAAACAGTGTCATGCCAGATCACATTGCACAGGATTGTGTCCAGACAGTTCAGAGATATCTCCAGTGAGGAAACTCCACCTCTCTGGGCAATCTCTTTCAGTGCTCGGTCACCCACACAGTAAACAAGTGTGTCCTTATACTTACTCAAGTGGACCTTCTTGGGCATCAGTTTCTGCCTGTTGCCGCTTGTCCTATTGCTTGGCACCACCCAGAAGAGCCTAGCTCCATCCTCTTGACACTCTTCCTTCAGATACTTAAATACATTGATGAAGTCCCCTCTCAGCTGTCTTTTCTTGAGGCTGAACAGGGCCAATTCTCTCAGCCTTTCCTCATTAGAGAGATTCTTCAGTCCCTTAATCATCTTCTGCCCTCTGCTGGACGTGCTCCAGGAGCTCCTTGCCTCTTGTATTAAGGAGCCCAGAACTGGGCACTCCCAATGTGGCCTCACCAGGGCTGAGCAGAGGGGCAGGATCACCTCCCTTGACCTGCTGGCAGTGGTCTTCCTAAGAACCTTCCAGGTTCGTGGCCACACGGACACACTGCTGGCTCACAGACAGCTTATTCTCTGCTAGGACCTCCAGGTCCTTCTCCACGGAGCTGCTTTCCAGCAGGTTGGCCCCCAGCCTGTACTGGTGCAGAGGGTTATTCTGTCCCAGGTGCAGGACCCAGAGTTTGCACTTCCCTCTGTTAAATTTCAGAAGGTTCTTCTCTGCCCATCTCCAACCTGTCAAAGTCCTTTTGAAGGGCTGCACTGAAGTCTGGGGTACTGACCACTCTGCCTGGCTTTGTGTCATCAGCGAACTTGCTGAAGAGGAATCGGCCCCTTCATCCAACTCATGGATAAATAAGTTATGTAGTACTGGGCCCAATATTGAACCTTGGGGGACACCACTATTGACAGGCCTCCAACTAGACCCTGTGCCATCGATAACAACCCTCTGGGATCTGCCATTCAACCAGTCTTCAGTCAGAGGCTCATACCCTTTTCTCTGGGATTTTCAGTCACTTGAAACGAGATACTGCAGGCATTGTTACTCATCTGTGTTGTCCATGAAGCAGGTCGGTTTTGTTGTCATTTAACAGCTGTATGTTGGCTATTCCCTTTTATGTACACTGCTTCAAAGAAGATAACAGTACAGTTTCATTCAGCCAGTAGTAGAAATATAAGAGATCAGTGCATTATTATTTTGGGAAAAGGAAATGCATGCAACAGTTTTCAAAGTAAGGGAAAAGAAATTTCACACCTCTTTTTTTTTAAAGTGTTGGTCTGATGTGGCATTTGGCTACAACAAAATAAAATTTTTCATGTGTTGTCTGTGTCAAAAGAGGCAAGAAGACTGTTTTGTGAATGAAAAAAACCCACAACTTCCTGCCTATTTTCAAAATTAGGCGTTTCTTAGTTTCTTTTCTGAAAATAAAAGATTGTGAGAGGTTATAGTAAGTTAAATACCTTATGTTTTGAAATTTAGCAGCGTTCATGAGTTTTAAGTAGTCTCCCTCATACCTATTTCTCTCTTCTTTTGAAGGACTTCACATGAAGTTGCAAAGAAAATGTATCTATGAGCAACTGTCATTCTGTAGATGGCCATGGAAATCTGCATTATATTAAAACTGTGATTTGTAGTTTTTCAAATTTAGATCGTTAAAGTTTTACTTCAGAAACAGTATAGGTGTACAAATTCTTACTCTCTTGATGATCAGTCAGCATTGTTTCAATATTGACAGCAGCTGCATCTGTTCTTTGATAACTGAGTATGATAGTGAGAGCTGTATTTCTAAAAGGACTCCTTG
This sequence comes from Myiozetetes cayanensis, assembly GCF_022539395.1. Lineage (NCBI taxonomy): Eukaryota > Metazoa > Chordata > Aves > Passeriformes > Tyrannidae > Myiozetetes > Myiozetetes cayanensis. The sequence continues at coordinate 22,932,765 of NW_026087521.1, read as the reverse complement.
CACATGAGGACACAGAGGGAACAAACTTCTTTTTTTCCCCTTAAACAAATATTGGCTATGTCAAATTACTTTTAAAACCTTTTTTCCAAATTATTAGACTGCTCTGATGCATAAACAGAGGTCCTACTCTTTCACTGGTTGTCATATATAACTCTTCTTAAAATGCAAAGGAATTTAGTTTCATTTTGAATTTCATAAATGTGTTCTATTCATCAAGGGTGTCGAAACAGTAATTCATCATCCTCTTCAAACAATGCATACAATACAAACTCTTCTCAACCATTGGCATCATATAACCTGGGCTCATTATCTTCAGGATCCGGGGCCGGTGCAATTACCATGGCGGCAGCTCAAGCAGTGCAAGCCACGGCACAGGTAATGTCATAATATTCTTGTCCCTCTGCCATCTGCTGTTGATTAAGAAGAAAGGCTAGTGACTTTATTTTTTTAAAGATCTGAATTCCCATGATCACCTTCAGCTTTTGTTTATATGCCACAGTTTCATCCTATATAAATTGCCTAAAGGGACAGCTTGTTTTCTGGCTTTTCCTGGGGGATATTCTTACACATTTTACTGCTTACTCTTCATCACTTTGTTAACAAGGTAACTAACGAACCTGTGCAAATAATTAGCAGTTAGCAGTTGTCTTATGTAAGAGCTTTACTGTGTAATCTGATACAATATCAGTATTCCTTTTAGATGAAGGAGGGAAGACGAACATCCAGCCTAAAAGCCAGCTATGAAGCATTTAAAAACAATGATTTTCAGCTTGGAAGAGAATTTTCGTTGTCCAGAGATTCAACTGGATATTCGTCATCAGCTCTGGCATCTACGTTAACACAGACGTTAAGTTCATCAACCACAGATTCACGAAGTGGCAGAAAAAGCAAGTAGGTTTTCTTACTTGTTGACTGCAATTACAGCTTTTAAGGCAGCTAAGCTTTTTCTTGAAGGTCAAAGGCCATAATAAAAATACTTTGTATTTAATATCTGTGAGGGAGGATCAGCTGAAGGCAGTTATTGCCTGCTGGCCATTTTTTTAAGGGCTGTGTTCTTTAGTCCTCTCCTTTTTATTTAAGCAAACACACTCCAAGTGTGTAAGTAAATGTCTTGATTTGCTTTTTCATCTATGATACAGTCAAGGTTCTTCCCTCATTTTTCTGTGTTCTTTAGAGATTTGACCTAACAGCAAATATTAGGAATTACCGTGCAATGGTTTGTAGATATTTTTGAAATAATCGCAGATTTGCTTCATGCCAGTTCACAAACAAATGCAACACTTTCTGATGGCTGATAATCTAGGACAGGAAATGGAATTAATTTTATTTCTGATTAAAATGAAGTTTTAAAACATTTTAACCAACAGTGTCACAACACATGGTGACTGCAGTCCCAGGGTGTACTTGAAATAATTTCTTTCAAAATACCCATCCTTTTAAACTGACATGAGTTTTTTTCTTCATACAAATTTATGTGTGTTTCTAGCTCAGTTAATAATACTGTTTCAGAAGGATTTTTCATCTATGGATAGATTTAATGTCAAATCTCATCTATAAGCAAAAGCATAACATTTTTATTCTGGCACCATTCCTATGGAGCGATTGGTGATGCTTGAGTGGAGGTTAACAGAGAATCAGTCATCTTCAAAACAGTTACCTGCTGTACATGACATATGACATTATTTATATGTAAATTCCTGTTTCATTTGTAATATAATTTTTATGGGGACTTGACACCAAGGCTGTTAATGGAGAATTTTGTGAAGAAAAGCATTCATTAAAGCTGTTTGACAGTTCAGAGCAGTTAAATTCCATTGATTAGAACAGTGTATTTTGCACTTGTTAAGCTGGTATGATTTGTTTCCTTTTCCAAAGAGCATTCAGTGGGTCCTTTCCAGTGCTTACAGTAGTTGAATGAAATCTGTTAGCAAACGATGCTTTGGGATTTACATACTGCAGTATTTCAGAGTACTTGTTTAGTGATTCTTTCGTGTGGCAGGAAATAAATTTAAATCATGTATGCTATTTTTTCCTTTTTTTTTTTTCCTCAGAAACAACAACAAATCCTCAAGTCAGCAGTCCTCGTCATCTTCTTCTTCTTCCTCTCTATCGTCATGTTCTTCTTCATCTGCATTAGCACAAGAACTGTCTCAGCAAACAGCAGTAATACCAGAGTCTGATTCTAATAGCCAGGTTGACTGGACCTATGATCCAAATGAGCCACGTTACTGCATTTGTAATCAGGTAAGGATAGTCTCCAGCCTGAAATACAGCTAGAACTGCTGGTTTGATGTAATTGAACTTTCTTCTCTGGTTGCTAATTTTAAAACATTGTGTTTTTACCCTTGAAATTCTGATCTGTTTTTATTTACTTATTGGTGCTACAAATATTATCAACTCAAACTAAAAGTGGTCAGTTTTCTAGTGATGTGACATACCTGGAGTGTTTAAAATCTGTTAGTGGAGACTTCAGGAATAATTAAATGAAAAATGGAAAGAGTTCACAGTGAATTTAGTTAAAATGTTCAGTTAGTAAGGAATTTCTGTTCTTCTACTTCCCTATAGAAAGCAAAAACCACCAAACAAACCAAACAAGAAAAACCCCACCAAACCCCAAAATATCCCATAAACTTAAAAAAACCCAGACAACCAAGCAAAAACCTAATTTTAGATAAACTATTCAGAGAATGAATGACAACATGAGAAACTTACTTAAAATGCCTGTTCTTATTTCAAACACTTTTAAGAGAGTTGACTTTTTTTAGAGTTTATTGATTTCTGTAATTCTCTTTAAAATATTTGATTGTTTCAAATAAAGCGCTTGAAATTGTCATGTATGGAAGGGAAATAGCAGACATCAATATAATCTTGAAAACTAGGCTGATAACGTACTGAGCACTGTTGTTTTCATCAAAATGTACTTCATTGAGGTTTTGAGTGCTGACCTTTTTTATCCTACCTGAAATATGCAGATGCATCTTCTTTTGCACAAATGATTTTTGAAAATCAATTCACTATGAGCAAGATGGTGTTTGGGTTGTGTAACAAAAGCCCCGCACAGGCCATTCTCTTAAGAGTGAAGAGTATCCTTAAGAGAGATGATTCATGTGGGTTCCTTCCAGTATCCTTCCAGAATATTCTGTGATATCTGTGATACCTGTGAAAAGGAAAATCACAATGTTGTTGCTTCTGTTAATGGAAAGACTCCTTAAAGGAAAAAACGTGACTGTTAGCCCTTTGAAAATGTTGATTGCTTTCAATTAATAATACAATTACTAAGAATGGAATTTTTTTTTTCTTACTAGGTGTCCTATGGTGAAATGGTAGGCTGTGATAACCAAGATGTAAGTAACAAAGTTCAAAGGGTTTGTGAGAGGCTTGTGCATGTAACTGTTGTTTGCAGAAGTTACTTTTCTTTTAAAGTTGGTTTTTGAGTAGATTTTTTTAAGAGTAAAGTGCATATGTTTGGAACCGCCCTTCATGAAACTTCTCATTTCTCTCCACAGTTCAGGTTCTTTTAGAAAACTTGAGCCTTTACAAAAATGCCCTACTTCAAAATGCCATTTATTTCTCTGAATGTTTAGCTATGTTTAGCTAAAAACAGTTGTCCTCTTCAAATAGAAAAGTTTTAAAAGAGCAGTTGAATGTAATCATGTATTTACTGAGACACTACATTTAAATAGAAATGAGTGATAAGATTACTTTTGTGTCACTTAGTATTGTCAAACTAAGTCTTTCAAAGCAAAACATTTTGCTCTGTTACGTGAGTCTATATGACTCCTAGAATTTTTATCACTCTCCTTAGTTTATTGAATGTATGTTAGAGACTGAGATCTTCATCTCTTGTCATTTTGTCCTGTGATTTGTATGAAAAGCAGAATCTATGCTTTTTACTTCTGTTTCATTTTCATAGAATTGTATTTGTGAAAAACCCCAAACAAATCCCAAACCTTCTCTTTAACTCTCTTTTTATAGTGTCCTATTGAGTGGTTCCACTATGGATGTGTTGGACTGACAGAAGCGCCAAAAGGGAAATGGTACTGTCCACAGTGTACAGCTGCAATGAAGAGAAGAGGCAGTAGACATAAATAAGTTTCTTCATCTGGAAAACAAATTGTGTCCTAAAGGTTTTATAGAGGTCTTAGGAGGGGAGGGGGAACTCTCACAACACCTCCTTGCAACCACCGAAGAGTTAACGTAGCAGTCATAGAATGGTGGGGTTTAATGGAAAGGACCTTAAAGATCATCTGGTTCCAACCCCCAATTGTAAGATCATGAACTATTGGTTTTGCGAGTTGTGTTTTAACATTCTGAATAAATTATTTACGCACCTTGATGTGCTACAGATACTATTCCAGTGAGCCTTGGATTATTCCAGTGGCGTACATATGCAGACATTTGTACTATCAGACCATTTTCTCTAAGCACTGGGCATTCTACAATTATATAATCTTCAAAGAATTCCGATAAGTCAAGGTTTTAAATGTATGTTTTATATACAAGAGATATATTCTGCTGCATGAACTGTACTCAAGAGCTGTTACGTAACACTATGTATATAAATGGTGCAAAAAGTCAGTGCTTCTGAAAAGAAAAAAAAAAGAGACAATGTTTTTAAAATGCCTTTATAGCTTTGGTTCTTTATGAAACTTAATTCAGCAGGCTGAAGAAAATGGTTCTTGTATACAGCGGGCTGTTGTCCTTTAGGGTACTTGAGTATGTAAAAACAAGAAAAATGCTGTAGAATAAAACAAACTTGTGCCATTAGTCTTTATATGTTTCTGCTCCAGAGAAGGCCGGGGCCATAAGAGGAAAAAAAGGTGTTAAAGTGACAATAAATTTTTATACCAAATGTGTTTATTTTTTTGTGCAAGTAATCCTTTAAATTTGAATTGTATTAGGTGTAAAATAAAACAACCTCAACTCCTCAAATTAATGTTTTCTGTACATTTGTCAGAAAAAAAGTCTGTCCCTGAAATGGTTTTGCTAACAAATTTCCTTTTATTGTTTTTCTATGGCTCTTTCATGGAGCAGCACTGAACAGAAACAAGGTTTTTGCTCCTATTTTCTAATTCCTCCTTCTTTCCACTATTGAAAAAAAAAATACACTGTCCCTTTGGATTAAAGATTTTACTTCAGGCTGGAGAGTGTGGCCTTCATGTGGTAGCTTTCCAGACCTGTGAAGAGAAGAGAGGGAGAGAAGCAATGTTCCATTGCATGACCATGCAAATACTGTCAAGGGAATAAAAACAGACTGGCCCATTAGTAATAGGAGTACGTGCAAAGAATGAAATCAGGATTGTGTCACAGCATTTTTTTTTAAATGAAAGAAGTAGGCATTTAAAGTCCATGAACTGGGGAAAAGTAGACATGTAAGAAGGGAAACATGATTATGGATGATAAATAGACTTTGGTAAATGAATAGGGTAGAAGTTGAGGAAAATTAACAGCAAGGAGCAGTTTAACTAAGGTTCCATTAAAACTGGGAACTGAACCCACTGTATATATTTCTGTGGAAATCTCAGTCTTAAAGAAAACCACTTGAGGACTAGAATATCTGGTTTTAAGTGAGGCTATTGAGACGATGCAGATAACAAATTGTTTGTTCTGTGGGAAACTGGTGCCGTGCTATGATTTGAAATTAAATAAGCAACCAGTAGTTCAGGCTCCCCTAAGACTGAATCTCTTTATGGCTATGAAGTTAGTCCATTGAGAATTAAGACCATATATAGCAAAATCTCTCACCCTGGTGGTAACCACACCTAACAGAAAAAAAAAATCCAAATAAAAATTTCAGGTTTTAGTGTGAGCATTGGATCACTGTTTCATTGGAGAATATAAATTATTTTTTTCATTGGCAAATGAGTTAGAGAAATCACAAGAGGAAAAACCATAGTATTTTGTGTCAAAGTTAAGAAAATAGAATTGGACAAATATGGAAAGTGTGGAAAAATTTACAGTACCTAAGTCAAAGATACAGAACAATAAAACCTGTACATGCTTACGTTTTTTTCTAAACAAGAGAAGCTTACAGGTCAGCAGGTGATTAAGAGTGTAAAAGCACTGAGTAGTATGAATATATGCATATTAAGAGAGTTGTTGCCTCATGGTTAATATAGTTGCTGGATAATTCCATGAGTAGACAACTATGGGTGTTTAGGCAAGGTATCTCATTAAAGCTTTGAAAAAAGGTGATGCACCGGTTGAAGAGTAGGAGTCCCTTAATTGGGACATTGGGCCATCCACTTGGCTATTTGCAAAATAGAATAATTAAGAGTAAAGGAGAAAATCAGTAATACTCCCAACATGCAGTTAAAGGAGAACAGGACTCTGCTGCTCAACAGACATAATAGATCAGTTGAAGAGGTCTTAGCAGTAACAGAATGTTTGCAATTAGGTTGTATTCTCAAAAATAATAAAAATGGAAAGTACTAAAAGCAGCAGACCAATCTGATGATACTGAGAGGGATAAAAGAAGATGTATTTCAACATTTTACTAATATAAATATAAACCAATATATAAAATAATACTGAGTTCTCACTAAACTGGCAGCTTGCTCCTCTGAAGTAGCTATTGCTGTGTAGCAAAGTGATTTTGGAGTTACCTAGGTAATTTTATAGAAACCTCAGCTCAGTGCTCAGCAGCAGGTTAGACAAGTGCTAAGAATGACTATCTCAGTAGGAGATAAAGAATAAAACAGAAAACAGTTTTATGCTGTGTAAATTGATGGTGCAGTTAGGTCTTAATGTAGTATAAAATTCTGGTCTGCTTTGTTACAAAAAGGCAGCAGAGCTAGGAAAAGGCTCAAATAGGAGGATCAAAGCAGCCAAAGCTGTGTAATGACAGCACAGCTGAGAAGCAGATGAATTGTCTGGGACTCTTGTGGATAAGAAAGAGGCAGCTCAGTGAGGATGTAACAGGGATCTGTAAATTCAGAAGTGATGTGGAAAAGGTGCACCTTTTGATAGAGAAGTAATCTGGAGGTAGCCAGTCCAAAATAAAAAAAATGAGAAGCATTTTTTCACACGCAGCATGCTTACATTACAAAACAGGACATAGAGCAAAGATACCTGAATCAGAAACTCACTGAAGACTGATCACTGGAAGTCAAGAGCGTTTGTAACCAGAGAAGTGTTCCAGGGTGACTGGCAGTCCTGCAATCCTCATAGCCTCATGGCATAGACCACTGAACGCTCTTTGATACCAGACACTAGGTTAGGCAACCCTCCAGCATTATGCAGTGCAGCTGCTTTCAGTTTCATCTCAATGCTCCAGCATTTGGGTGAACTTTTAGATGAGGAGCTATTTGTAGTACCACAAACTGAGAGCCAATGTGCTAAGTGCTGTAATAGAACAAAACATGGTCTATGCCTTGTAAACAGTATTGTGTGTTTGCACTGGAGAGCTGTAGGTTTTATTTATTATAGATGTGAAATGAAAAAGGAAGAAGAAATATGTTTATGCTTCCTGATCTGAAAATCCCACTACATTGTCCCTTTGAGTAGCACAGGATAATTTGCATTCTTGTCTTCTTTACTGAATTTTGCAAAATGTTTAACTGCATACAGCAAAGATCAAAAATTCTGAGGTTTGTTCCCCTTTTCTGTTCCCCCTCACCAGGGAGGTACTTTCCACTGCAAACTGGCTTTTCTTGGCAAGCTTTTTCATCTCCCTTCTCATCCTGCTGGAATGTCTGGACCATACACTTTTTTTTCTTCAACAAAGGTGACCCTCGGCTTGACAACAGAGAGTTCAGTATTGCACTTAGACTAAAAATCTCTGAGAAGCAGAACTGCAAGAGGAATAAGGGTCTGAGTTTTTACACTCTCCTCAGGGTACACATGAATAAAGTTAGGCCCCACTGTATGAACACAGTCTCTGAAGTTTTGTTACTCCTCCCAGGATTGACTAAAAAGCCCTGAGAATAATGTAACTAAAACAAGAAAAATACCACACTTCAGTGTATCTACACCAATTTGCAGTAAAATTCCTCTTACCGCTTTCAAATCCATATCTTGCTTTTATACTCATATAATATTCTATAAAGATAGAAAGCAGCTTTTTCCTTGTATTTCAAAGCTATTTGAGCATAAAAAAGTTGTCAGCAAGTTGTGTGATTACTTACACGCTTTTGCTTTCATACGTCTTATATTTTAGAAAAACCTACATTAGTTCATAATGGATTTAAAGTCTTTATTATTGAATCATAGAATGTTAAGGGGTTGAAAGGGACCTCAAAGATGATCTAATGCCAACTCCCCTGCCATGGGCAGGGACACCTCCCTGCAACTTCCCAGGTTGCTGAAGGCCTTGTCCAGCCTAGTCTTGAACACTTTGAGGATTGGGGTATCTGCAGCCTCCCTGGGCAACTTGTTCCAGTGCCCCAGCACCTTCACAGGAGAGAGTTTCTTCTTATTCTAAATTTTCCCTCTTTCAGTTTGTACCCATAACTCCTGTTGCTACAGTTCCTGATGAAGAGTCCCTCTCTGGCTTCCATGTAGGGCCCCTTCAGATACTGTAAGGTTGCTATGAGGTCTCCACACAACCTTCTCTCCAGGCTGAACAGCCCCAACTTTCTCAGCCTGTCTTCATAGGGGGGTGCTCCAGTCCTCTTAGCAACTCTGTGGCTGTTTGGATTTGCTCCACCAGTTCCATGTCCTTATGTTGGGGGCACCAGAACTGTATGCAATACTCCAGGTGGGGTCTCAACAGCACAGTAGAGGGGAGGACACATTGAGTAAATGGCTTTAACTGTTTGATAACTGTATTCCCTTTTTTATGTAGGGATAGGAATAATTCCCTTATTCCTAGCTACTACTCTACAGCTAGAGTAGAGAAATACTTGCCTCATGACTGTAAAAGAAAATGATAAACAATGTTAGGATCCACAAGCCCTAATATCTATTTGTACCCTGTACCCTGTACCTTATGAAAATTTCTTAGTATTATGACAGATCTGCTCCTTTCTAAATATTTATTCAGCAAGGCTATATACATTGAATCAAAAGTGTATGCCCACATTTATGAAACTGGCTACTGCCAATTAAGAAAAAGTTTTTGAAGTCATAGGGTACTACAATGACGGGATTCTTTAAGTAAATTAGATGCAGTTGTTAAGCTACAATTTATATATTTTGCTTAAAAATATCTAAATTTGAGGAATCTTAAGTATACTTCTGGTGCTGAGCACAGATTTATTTATTAGGTTGACAGCTAACTTTGTTTTCCTAGTTAAGGTTGTATTAAGCCTTTCTGTCTAGAAGAATAAATAATAGTTAAAAAGTATTTGCACACATGAGGATTAGTGGAAGAGAAAGAGGGGAGCAATGTGAAGATAATTTTATATTGCTTCTGCCTGCAAAGTTGTGGCCTTACAATTTCAAAGCAAACTCTATGATTTATTCTCGGAAAAAGATGTGGGATTATGTTTCGATAAACTTTTCAAGTGTGAGTGTAGTTAAGCACTGGAAGGGGTCAGTCAGAGAAATACTATGGATGTCAGGAATCCTTTTTTGTCAGATATGCAGGAATATTTTTCCCTGTGTTCACAAAGGAAATTTTGTTTACAGCTCAGTTTTGGTGAAATTAAAAGTATATTGTAGCGGGGGGGTTGTGGTGGTATATAATTAAGTGCTTATCATATTTAAAAGTTGTTTTAATAAATGTTCAGTTATGTAGCTTGTCTGTAGAGAGGACAAGCTGGAGTGTTTCTTCTGTGACAAATTCATTTGGATATGGTATTCTTGAATTAAATTATTTTAAAATGTGTTTAATCTCTCTGTCATGTTATTTGGGGCTAAATTAATCTCAGGCTTTTAAAGTAAGCGCATGCTATAGATGGATGGATCAGTCAATAGTTGAATGAACTGACAATAAAAACGTGCTCCTTAGTCAGGTCTGGAAAATGAAACAGTTCTACAGTCATTAGTACTGACCAATCCCTTATTTTAATTCAGGAAGGTATCTCATACATTTTAAAATTAGCTCAAAAAATTCAAATTATGTGCTAACCATTTTATACAGAGCAAAAATTTTCTTAGACACTGACTTTAAGCATGCTTTTGCAGACAGAAGTGCTGATTTCAGAAGTGCTGATTACCTTTGAGAGCTTCACTTACATCAGAACTGTTCTGCCTGTCTCTTATGTAACATTGTTGGTTGCTCTTGTAAGACATAAACAGAATCTAAAATACAGACTAGGCAAACATCTCAGTGAGTTTTTAGCCTAGGACAGGAAAACTGAAGATGATTCTCAAAAACAGAAAAGAGAAGAAAATCCAACTTTAAGGTGTTTTGGTTAATATCTGAATTAATGTTCAAGATTTTCCAATGCTGAAGTACTTTCCACTTTGAAAATGCTTTCCAAACACTCACAGACAACTATTTACTTAAAGACTTCTGTTAAGAGGGTGAAAGGAATGTACTGGTAATATCTTTCTCTGGAGGCTGACAAGCCTTATAATAGAAAAGGTTCTAAGTTTTCCTCCCCTATTGTTTGTATCTTAAGCAGTAATATTTAAACTCATGGGGAAAGAAATTATCTAAACTTATTGTTCATAATTATATCAGCACATTATAAAACTGTGACCTGGATTTGTATTTGGCTAATGAAGGTCTGATTTTAAATCAATCTCAAAAATTCTCTGTAATTCTCTGTCTAAAGACTGTTTTAAAGCAAGCAAATTAGCTCTCAGTCTTATATACATTTTATTAATTTTCTGTGTTGTCACTATTTGGTTTTGCATGATTTTCCAAAGCAAAGAGTTTCTTTAATGCACTTTAATTTTAAAAGTGCATCAAAACGAAGGTTACAAAAATAGTGATTGATTTAAAAAATATATTAGGAGCTTATTCAGCTACTCAATAATGTATTTCAGAGCTGGTTATATTTCAGTTATATTTTAATTTTTTCAAGATCAAATCCTAAATACATCTACATCTGCCCCTAGTCATAGAACATGCATCCATAATTAAAAAATATACAAAACAACCCAGAAAAGAAACAGACCCCAACAACTTAGTGATCAGCCAATGAACAAAAATGCTTCACTTTTCAGCACCTCTGGACAATTCAAGTGTATGTATAAAGTATAGAAAAAATGACAGCAAAACATTTTAGATCTCTCAGACCTGAAAAGTATGTTTCTTAATCCTTGCATTGTCAACAGACCTTTGCCTCAAATGCTAGTTTTACATGATCTATTTAATCAAAGTGGCCGAGACCATCCACTGACAGTGTGATGTTCAGCTTCCTGCCAGCCGTATCACAGCGGTTCAGCGTGACATTCCTCCCCTCTTTCATCTTTCCAGCCTGGTGCAATAGCCACCAGGTGTGTTTCAAGCAAGCTGTGCAGTCCAGCAGGCCAGAGCTAAGAGGCAGTGTAGTGACTCTGCATGGAGCGGGACGTAAAGAACTCGTCAGACCTCACGCCAGCTGTGAAAGAGATGTTCTGTGTGGCCTCCTTCACTCTATTGATTCCAGACACGTTGCTTTTGTAAGTTATAAAACTGATTAAATCTAATTTTCAGCTTTACTTTTAGAAATACCATGTGGAGTAGTTTGCCAAAAGTCAGTGCTTAAAAGATGTAACGTATTTAAGGGTATTTCTAAAGTAACTTCTGTGCCAAAGCGGTTGCTGCTATCTTGTTCTGTAGCAATCATGCTGTGGCAGCTGGGCTTGTGAGAGAAGCTGTACAGTTACAATCAGATCGATAAGTTCAGAAGTATACTGTTATCTTTTTCTGCCTATCCATAAGAGCAACAAAATAGCATGTCTTGCATCCTCACATGTTCTTTTCACTTGTACGATAATTTCTCATATACGTGCACAGTATGTGAAGCACCCCAAGTAACACATTTCTGTACTGGCTTATTGTATATTCTGGCAGCACCATGAGAATGCAACAAACTGGAATAAACTGTTATATACTCTCCTATATATATAATATCTGGTCCTGATGGGACTGGTTAAACCTATGGGTACCTTGAGAGGCACAGGTGAGCATTTACTCAACATTTCCACGTAATGTGGTTGTCTTAAAACTCTCCCTGCTAATAGAAGAGCTCTGTTAAACAAATGTCCATCAGTACAAAGCTTTTCAATAGGAAGAAATCAAGTTCTTGTTCCCTTGTGTCTAAAACATCCACGTGTATGAACTCATCTTCTGAACTCAGTGGAGGCCATGATGAGGTTTGACTTTTATGTTTGCATGGATATTTACTATACTGGGGCTAACAAAAAAAATGTAATGACCAAAATATCTGAAATGACTGGCACGTGGAAAACTTGGTCCAAAACTAACAGAGCTTGTTTGCCAAGCCTGTTGGTGGCAGGCACACCATCTGCACCAGCACAGACTAAACGATCTAGAGAACAGCACAGACCTGAAAGCATTATACCCTTATTTTATATGCACACAATAGAGGTGAAAATATTTGCATGTTTGCAGGAGACTGTCATTTGTTTCCTTGCTGCCAAGGAGCATTAGAGGACCACTGAACCCAGAAGACTTTGGAATAGTCCTTAAAAAGTCTGTGAGTGCTCTCAGCAAAGCAACCACTTTGCTAAAGAAAGAGATGATCTTCCTGAGCATATAGGCAGTGAAGGGGAAGAAAGGCAGTCAAAGCTAAGGGGACAGAATAAAATACAGTTTAAGGAATTTAGAGGAATGAATTGGAAGATGAGGGATTCTGACCTGTTGCTGAGGGTGGAGGGGACAGGTCTGGTGTGGGGAGGGTGTCTCAGTATGTGGAATAGTTAGGGAGGAATGCAGACACCCTCATTGCAGGCATCATTTAAGCAGGCATAGAGTCAGTGACACTAGTATTCTTGATTTCTTCCCACTCCCATTGGTCATTTTGGTACACTTTCATCTGAATATATGCACCTAGGAAGAACTGCAAGGAAAATACTACTATGCAGCACATCAAGCATGTTCAGAGCCCTTCTGCAGGTAAAAGGCAGTGAAGAGCTCTGCTTGCAAAAGGAGTGCATGAGAAAGTAAAAAAGTATTTGTGCAAATTCTTTTCATACAGTAAACCCAGAAAATATAACTGAAAGGCAGAAAGAAGGTTCTAGATCACCTAACTGAAGAGAATATTCACTGTATTAAAAGAAGAGAATGATTTTGAGAGAAGTCAGAGATATCATTAGGAAAAGTTTATTGGAAGAGGAAGACCTGAGAGTGGAAGTTCAAAACTCTCATCTGAGGTGTGAAGAAGAGGAGAAACAGCAAGATGCCAGAGAAAAGATGTGGACCATCACAAAATAAAGTAATTACTTAAAGTAAAAATGAACACAGATATTGTCAAGAGATATTTCACTTTGTTCCTGTTCTGCATACCTGAAGACAAATATCCATGTTCTTAGAGCCTATCTGGGCATTTGTTGATTGTTGCTGATTCTTGTCCTTCTCTCAGAAGTAAGCAATGAGTCTGAGCAATCAAACTGGCTCCAAAATCCATAAATCTATGTTATCTCCAAATAACTGCTGCAAGGGGATTATGTCAAGAGTCAGCAAATAACTGTAGACAGGAAGAAGCAGAGAATTTGCTGATCTGTTTCTTCCTCATGACATTCAGATTTGCCTTTTAAGCAGGAATCAGTATATTCATAACACTTATGAACAGTATATTCATAACTGCTTTCCTGTACCTTCCCGTCAAGCAACTTGCCGTATTATTAACATACATAAATAAATAGATACCTCTGTTTCATTGTTGCTCTTCTGCCAAAACAAAGTAGTGAAGATCATGGCTGAGTTTCAAAGAGATACCTCTGGTCAAATAACTCAGCCCAGATTCTACCTAAAACTTTAGGGAAGCTGATAGATTTGGTAGTCTGCTAAGCTAAGTATTGAGCTTTGCCTCTGCCTAAAAGGTCCTGTTTACATCCTCTCTCACTTATGTTCTCCTACTGCTTAACTTGTACCAGCACTAGGGCCCACTGGATCTCTCCAAGAGTCAGTTCAACTCCCTCACCTGGTAGAAAACAATCAGCAGTGCCATAGAAAGGGACCCAGGGGTCCTGGTCGATGGCAAGTTCAATATGAGTCAGCAGTGCCCTGGCAGCCAGGGGAGCCAACCCTGTTCTGGGGGGCATCAGGCAAAGCCAGCCAGTCAAGGGAGGGTATTGTCCTGCTCTGCTCTGCACTGGAGTGACCTAACCTTGAATATTGTGGCAGTTTTGGGCACCACAATGTAAGAAGGATATTAAGCTATTAGAGAGTGTCCAAAGGAGGGCAACCATATACCATATGCCATATGAGGAGCAGCTGAGGTTGTTTGGTCTGTTCATCCTGGAGGAGACTGATTGGAGACCTCATTGCAGTTACAACTTCCTTGTGAGGGGAGAGGAGGGGTAGACACTGATCTCTTCTCTGTGGTGACCAGTGACAGGACCCGAGGGAATGGCCTGAAGTTGTGTCAGGGGAGGTTTCATCTGGATATTAGAGGTTCTTCACCCAGAGGGTGGTTGGGCATTGAACAGGATCCCCAGGGAAGTGATCACAGTACTAAGGCTTACAGAGTTCCAGAAGCATTTGGATAATGCTCTGAGACACATGGTGTGGCTCCTGGGGATGGTCCTGTACAGGGCCAGGAGTTGAACTTGATGATCCTTGTGGGTCCCTTCCAACTCAGAATATTCTGTGATTCTTTGTTTTTCTGCTTGCCAACCTTTACTGTGAGCCAAAATCAGAGAGCTGAGCCAAAGTGGGATTAAGACATGAATCTTTGTTCTCTGGAGTGGAGCAAAATCACAATATCACTAAGGTTTACAGGATTCTAAGAATGGGACAAAGAGAGAAAGGATGGGGCTTACTATGCTGGGATTGATTTTAACTTCAGCAGTATCAAATCTTCCAATGTGCAGAAAAGTAATGTATTTTTCCTATTTGCTTCACTTTGTGCCAATCTTCCCCATTCACTGCTTATAATAGGACCACACACAGGACTGAAGACACTGCAAATCTAATTGCAATCTGGATTTAATTTAGGGTAAAGTAAAAAATCATGGAGGCTGTAGCTGAACAGGCTTTCTCCAGCACAGCTTAACAAGATGCTTTGCTTGAATATTGATGTGCTATTGATACCTATTCTTCCTGAAACTTTTAAGAATTTTTTAAGTTAGTGAGAATTAATGGCCCTTGGCACAATTTTTAGTGTGCTAGAAAATAAAAAAGAAATTAAAAAGTTGACCACAAACAATGAAAATAGGTTTGCACTGTGAAGATGACAGACATAATTGCAAGCACTTGACTATCAGTTTACTTAAAAATGATCGTTTTGAACTTATTTTTCATGGGATCTCATTTATCACTGAAATGGTTGCTAGGATGCTATGCTTTGAAATCTGAAACTTTATCCAGAAAAAGAGCAATTACAAAGAGGTTTTCTAAACATATTTTCTTTTTGGCAGCCTCTCTATAGTGAAGTTATTGATTCTAAATGGTTTTCTTACACCAAGACCTGATTTTACAAGCAGTTATACCGAGACTTAGTTTTATTTAGAATTGTGGAATGATTTATGTTAGATCTTCGAGTGAAGTTAAACATGCATAAACTGCATCTATTCTTCTGGCCTTAAATTCCTGTTAACTTTCTGTCCTAGTATTTTTTCCTTGCTCCTGGCAATTATATGTCCAGATCACTGCTTAGACCATGGAAATAATTTTTCAGTGGTCACTAGCTTTCACTACTGGGCAAACATGGAGACTTATGTGAAATGGAAGCTCTGTGTGCATGAGCCAGGTTGCTTAAAACCCCGGTGAGATGATGAATGATGAGCATTACATGCCTGCGTGGCACCTTGGCTAAATCCTTTCAAATCCCAGTCCCTGGCAATTTTTAGCAAGTCTTGTGACTTTCCTCTCACCTTTTCCGTGTCAGAGTAGCTTTAAACTCTTATAGTCTATTCCACATGATGCAGATGGAACTGGGATTCTGGCTGCAAGCACTGGAGATCACTCTTGACAGTCATGGCTTGCTGGTTTGGGCAGCAGCGATCCCTGCACAACCTTGCCTCATGCTAGACAGGACAGCAGCTGCCTGCTATATGGAGCAGCCAGGCAAGCAGTCCTGAGTGAGTGGGAGGAGTAGGAAGAGGTAAGCAGGCTAGAGAGCTCCATGCAATGGGAGCAGCCCCTGTAAGGAAAAGGTATGGGAATCCCAAATAGGAAATCAATACAAAATTTGTTTTCTATGTCAGAAGGAGGAGATTTATACCTTTCTGCTAAGAATTCTGAAATATGCACATATACCTGTGAGTATAAATACTTAGTTGGATATTTCTGATCTTATTTGAATATTATGCGCTGAAGAATCTTTATTGTGAATTTGAGTCAGAGGACGCCTGTCCTTTTATCCACTTATATTCTGTACCTAAATGACTAGTCAATGCCAGGGGAATTAGTTCCCATATGAAATAGTTCCTAACCTAATTTTCTGAAGTGTCAGAATGGGACCAGATGACATTAGACATGGAAGGCCCAGAGAGGTGGTGGAATCCTGATTCAAATGATAACAGGAATCACATTCTTTGCACTCTAGCTGCGATTGAGAAAAGTATTTACAGCTTAAGAAATGTGCATTACATGCTGTCATCATGAAAAGAAACCACAAAACAGAGAGAAAAATCCAGCTCATTCCTCAGAACATCTGGGAAAAGCAGATGGACAGAAGGCTGATTCCCAGGAGTATACAGGAGGCAGAGTAATTCACCTATCCTCTGCTGATATCCCTGTTCTTTGCTGATATTCCTTCATCTGTTGACACTTATCCTGTAGACTTGGGACCCATGAGTGATTTTAGGGTTGCAGGAAGGATGAATTGACTAACACACTGAGGAAAATGTGAGGATAAAGACCTTACCTAAACACTTGAAAGGGGAAAATTATGTTGGGCTGGAGGGAGAGCAGGATTACTTGCTGTGCTGAAGGTAACCGAGGGAGCAGAGGGTGGGGATGGAGAGGATTACTTTGTTCTAGTGTGGGATTCTCCAAGAGGGTATGATCTCCACATCATGAAGCAGCCATTAATCCAAATCTTTGTAAACTGGTTTTAATCAAGTCTTCTAGCAATAGCACATAAAGCCCTCATAAAATACCCTTACTAAGAATTTGGGAAAAGTTGACAACTGTGCAAATACCACCCACACAGCTGGTGGTTGTGGGCCCAAAAATCAGAGCATGTCAAAACCCACATCTTACAACAATAAAGCAACTCTCTATGCTCCCCTCTTGCACTGATGGAGTTACTGTGGCTCCCAGGCTGGCTGCTGGTAGTGCCTCTGCTATCCTCCTTTGAGTGCCCCTCTCCATTGGATGGCAGAGACCTCTCCCACAGAATAGCTGCAGGGAATACCCATGGTTTTCCGATGCCTGCTGGACAGATCTGTTGGCTTGCTAGAGGCTTTGCAGCACAGTCTAGCTGGAGCAGGGCCTGAGGATGTGAACTGCTGTGCTGGGAAGGATGGAGCATAAGCAGCATATCTCCAGAGAGCAGAGATGGGAGTTCCTCTGTGGCTGTCAAGCATCTCTCATGGGAGGGTAAAGGCAGTTGGACTACCCTTTTCCTGTTCAGAATAACCCAGGGATCTCATTTAGACAACTACACCCCCAGAGAGAAACAAATTGGTAGACTGGGCAACCACCAACCACATGAAGTTCAACAAGGGGAAGTGCTGGATTCTGCACCTGGGATGGGGCAGCCCTGGATGTTCGTATAGATTGGGGAATGAGATGCTGGAAAGCAGTGCCATGGAAAGGGACCTGGGAGTCCTGGTTGATGGCAAGTTGAATATGAGTCAGCAGTGTCTGGCAGCCAGGAGGGCAATCCTGTCCTGGGGGCATCAGGCAAAGCATTGCCAGCTGGTCAAGAGAGGGAGGTCTTGTTCTGCTCTGCACTGGTGAGGCCTCACCTTGTGTGCAGTTTTGGGCATCACAATGTAAGAAAGATATTAAGCTATTAGAGGGTGTCCAAAGGAGGGCAACAAAGATGGTGAAGGGCCTTAAGGGGAAGCCATATGAGGAGCAGCTGATGTTGTTTGGTCTGTTCATCCTGGAGAAGAGGAGACTGAGGGGAGACCTCATAGCAGTTACAACTTTCCTGTGAAGGGAAGAGGAGAGGCAGACTGTGCTGACCAGTGACATACTTGAGGGAATGGCCTGAAGTTATGTCAGGGAAGGTTTCGGTTGGATATTAGAAAGAGGTTCTTCACCTAGAGGGTGGTTGGGTCCTGGAACAGGTTCCCAGAGCCTGTTAGAATTCAAAGAGTGTTCGGATGATACTCTGAGGCACATGGTGTTACTCTTGGGGATAATTCTGTGCAAGGCTAAGGTTGGACACAATGATCTTTGTGGGTCATTTCCAACTCAGCATATTCTGTGATCCTGTGATTCTGTAAAATGCAGTGCATGTGACAGATGAGGTCCTGAGCTAGGTATACTCTGTGTGCAAATTGATAGGTTTCATTTGGAAAAAAGAAAAGGATTTAAATGCTTAATAGAAACCAGCACTTCAAATGATATATACTCTGCCCTTCCTTGCTGCATATAGGCCTCTAACTTGCTAATGCTGCTGCAGCTGTTAAACTGTGTAGACTGGCTCAAAGCTACAGTAACAACATGCATTTCTTATATATGAGGCAGTGTGGGAAGAACTTTCTTTACAAAAATAGTTAAGTAAGGATGGAAGATAAAATAGATGACTTGTAAACAGATATTTTTAGCTAAAATAACTTGATTATACCAGAATTTTTGGTCTATAAAGATAACAGAGTTTGTCAACTGTTCCCATCTGTCTTGTCCCTGTCCTGTGTCAGCAGGGGGAAGTAGTAACTAAGACCTTCTGTGGCTTAGATACTAAGTGCTTTCACTGGAGTATTTTTGTCCGCCCTCCTTTCTTTCCCTCTTTGACATCAGTAAGAAGTTTTATTTATACACTGCAATGAGATATTATATCTACTACGGAAAATTACTGACAACTGCTTTGTCAGTGACACTTATGTCCAAGTAAATCTGCTTAGTTTACAACAGTTTTTGTTAGTCTGGATTAAAATTTTGCAGGTGCTGCTTCCTGCAAGATATTACTATTGTTTCAATTAGGCTAATCACTGTAACAGCAGTTTTCTAAAAATTGCAGTGATGGTGGCTTCAAGGCATGCAGCATGAGCAAGGACACCTCTTATTCCTCATCCAGACTTCAGACTGCGTCTCCAAGCCCTGTGCCTGCTCTTAGCACAGCCAGTTTAGCCCCGCCCACTGAGCAGTCCAGCCTTTGTTTATATGAAGTCTGTGGTCCAACTGGCTTCAGATGGCGTGTGTATGTGCGTTTGCCTGCCTCCTGAGTGTGTGAGACGAGCTGGGATCATGAGCCAGGATTGTTACAAGTGGTTTTAATCAGCAGTCCATTAGAGGAGAACGGAAAACTTCAAACAGATTAAGAACCAAGTAAGTAAACCTAACTTTGAACTTGAAATCTGGACAAAACAAATGCAAATGAAACCTTCATAGTCTGCCAGTTTTCAGATAAATTATCACTTTTAGAGAGAAAGCAGTGCATGCTGACAGGAAGGAGGAAATTTAAAAGGAATGGAATGAGGGAAACTGTAAAAACAAAATGGGAATTGAGAATGCAAGAGAGTAAAAACAGCAAATGAGTGTTCGCAAAGTTGGTACACTCCCTTACTTTTTTGAGCTGTGGACAGGACATGTTAAGCTTTAACCTCTTGCTTTCTTGGATACTATTGTCTGGCTGTGTAGTTCCTTTTGCAAAAGGGGTGAAGATTTCTGCTCTTCACCTGTCTGCTGGCAAGTCTATTCTCCCAAGAGCACAGTGTGGAAAAGCTTACTATGGCTCCTTGCAGGATGCCCCATGACATGCTGCTGTTTGCTGCTGCTTAGTTGTTGTTTTTTCACAGGTTGTTCCAGTAGCCCCATGGGAAGGTGCTCCCCAAGCCTCTGCTCCTCTGGAACCCGTGACTTCTTGCCTGGCACCAGGAAAACACTCAGCAGCAGAAATGGGAAAACTCATGCTAGATTTGGATAAAGTGTGCCTTTAACTTTTTTTACTGTGGCAAGACGTGGCTACTTGGACTGCATCTGGAATGTGGCAAAGATTGAAGTGAGGACGGCAAGAGGCCATGGTTTGTGGGCAAGTCCCCAGGTGCCGCAGGCTTTGTCGCCCTCGTCCTTTCCTTCTAGCCTTAGTGGTGGCCATCTGTCTGTTCTGCCAGACCCTGACTCCTCTCATGACCAGCAGCATCCTTTCGGCAGTCGTTAATGGGATTACATCCAACAAACTGACCAAAACACAGCAAGGAAGGTACAAGGAGGTCTCCCCAAGCACCACTCACTGCTTCCTCCCTGGCAGTAATTCACAGACATTGAAAAAGGTAAGTCAGCTGGAGCAGAGTGCTGAGCAATAATTAGCAAAGCAAGGGATAGCAAGTCTGGCAGGATCATCTGAGTCCAGCTAAAATTAGCCTAAGCTTGAAAGTCTGGGATCTGTATACAAACAAATGGGTGATCTAATGACAGCAGCATATGTGAAAGCACATTCCTATTACCAGCTCCTCAGAGTGCTGTTATTAACATAGGAATCCTAAAATCTTCAACTGAAACATGGCATTGCTCTGTGACTCCAGTGAGATTTCAGTTTGCTGCACAGACCATACTTTATTTTGGCTTTGGGAATTGGTTTAGAGGCTTTACAGTACAGGCACATAAATCAGGAGCCAGGAGGGTTTCATGAAAGTGGCTGAGGTTGTTAATTGGCACCGAGACTGCAGCTGCCCTGTGTTAAAGTTATCTGCTCGTCAGCTTTGAACTTTACTGGGATTCTGCTGAGAAGCTGAATTTAAATGCATTTGAGAAATAAAAGAAACAGTTTTCATATTTTCAAATCGCACTATATACTTTGGAATCTTTGTCTCACAAATTTTACTTTGTCCTTAGGTTACCTCATGTTTATTTTGTATAGGTTTCCTACAGATAGGTGTTTAAATCTACCAAATTCAAACACTGTTATTTTTGTTGGAAAACGTAGTTTGTTAAATGGTCCAGATTGGGGTAGTTATTTATCCTCTGGAATCTGTGATCAGCACTAGCACAAATGTTTCAGGTTTTCTTTAGTTGTATAGGAGAGCTGCTAATAGTGCAGCAGATATCACACTGAAATTATCATTATGCTGTCATTTTATATACAACTGTATCAGGACTATAAACAAATTTTTTACCTCACAGATTATGGACAGCATCCACATAAAGCAGTTCAAATTTAAAAAAAAAAAAAAAAGTACAAGGCTGCTTCTTTGATTAGACAGAGGTAACAGTCTAAAAGGTTGGCAATATTGATTTTAGGAGACCGGTTGTAAAGTACATCTTCTGCAACAATCAGAAACGGATATGTGAAATAACTCTGGCATGAACTCTTAAATTTTTTAACTTAACTCCTAATTTTTTTTTCTTAAGAAGGACAGAGTTTTATCTTATGAGTTGCAGAAATCTACTCCATTGTCATAATTTTATGTTTTAATGACCCTTTAGTACACTAGGTACCCAGGTTCAGATTTGTTCAGCAATAAGACATGAATAATTACAATTTAAAGGGAAATAAGCACAGCTGACATATGTGGGTTGCATTGTGTGGATTACATCTTTTGACACAGTCCATTCCTTTTTACCCATTGCTATCGTAATGGCAAAGAACATTTCATACCTTGCCTTTGGCTACTTAAAATCTGTAAGAACTGGTGAAATAATGGCAAAAATTTACTAGTATGCTGTTTGGCTGAAAATATCTGTAATACCTTCTTTCATAATATGCCGGAGAAAAAAATGGAGATTGACATAGAATTTGGCTTTCTGGCTGTTTGAAATGAGAAAGAAGCTTTTGTTTTTACAACATGCTGTACTTACTGCTCTCCAGTATACGTGGTTGGATGTGACTATCACACACATGCTGAAACTATAGTACAGATGTAAGTGTGTATGTTAACTCTTATAGGTATGTTTTCCAGGGCTGTGCTACCCTAACACATTCCTCTTCAAGTTCTAAAGACCACCCATAGCTGGCTCCCTATTTGTCTTGAATGTTTCCTCTAGAGCATGATGAACTAAATGTCTTGCACATGTTGGGATGTTACTCTAAGTTGCTCTCTGTTTCCAGAGAATACTCTGCTGGTTGTGTGGGCTGAATAATAATCTGAGAGAAAAGAAAAGACAAACATCTCCAAAAATCTCTACCACTTTGCTTTGAAAGTGTGTTCTTGAACTGTGTGTTTTCGTCCACTGCTTATTTAGACAACTGAACTGTTATCTTGTTTGATTTTATTGGATACTCAGTAACATCTAAGACAGATGTCATGGTTGAAACTTTACACTGTTTTATTTTACAGTCACGTGCCCACCGATGGTAGCTAGTTTGGAAACAACTTTTCATTAAAGCTCTGGTTAAAATCTTCATGTATGAATCTTGAAAATTACTTTATAATATAGTTATTTATATTTGTAATTAACTAGTCCCACAAGTATTCTTATTCTATAATTAGTCCAGCCACCAAATTTAAATTCAATAAAAATAATCTATCGTGCAGTTAAACAGTGACTTAAAGCAAACATTGCAACATGTTATGAAATCAGAGTTCATGAGTAAATTTTAGGAAAATAAGACACTGCTGAAGATAATATTCTTTAAGTAATACACAGTGTTTGTGGGTTTTGAGCCATTGTATGTGTCACACTGCAGATTGTCCTCTGACTGGGTAGGGGCAGGTTTCATTCCTACTTCCTTCAGAGAAAAAAAATAAGTATTGTGTTGAACTTGCTGTGAGAATTTGGCTCTGCTTGTTATTGCATGAGCAAAATCCCCTTTCAAAACTCTGATAATTTCTTCTTTCAGAATATGCATAACATTAAGTGTCTCTAAAGAAACATTCAACACAAACAAACAAACAAAACCCAAAAAAACCCTGCACCTTTCATGAGCCGCTTGTTGGAAGTGAAGGGAGAGATCTGAGGAAAAGTGCAGCTTGGCCAGTGCAGCTCTGATATCAACATTAACCTCATTTTGGAAGGGAGAGTTCTAGACAAGTCTGGAAGAAGCATGGGGACAGACACCGCCAATTTGGTCTGTAAATGTGTCTTTAACTACATCCAAGATGCTCTGGGATGGAGCCCTTCCTGTCGGGCACATAGTGCAAGGTGCCTTTTTTTAAAATGTAAAAATGCTAATTTCATTCATAGGCTGAAAAACCAGGCAGAGCTCATAGTACTCCTCTCTCGGGTATCACACATTACAGGAGTTTTAAAAGCAGCTGCGGATCATGTCCTGTAGCTTTAAATTCACAGGAACAGAAGTCAACATTTTCTAGTACAGCATTAAATGTTAATATCTCCAGCATGAAAAACACAAGGTTTATTTCTGAATCTCCAGCAATAAAGGCATTAGAGAGTGATATCACATTTAGCAGCAGGCTGTCTACACATTTAGCAGGGCACTCTTACCTCTCCTGCATTATGAAATATTTGCGAATCTATATAGTTGAGGAGAAGAGCTGGTGTTGCAGCACTGAAGCTGGAATAAGTATCAACAAAAAAAAAAGCCCATACAAACCCTATGTGTAGGTTTGCCTGGCATGGTATTGTGCCAGAAATAATTTTGGTACCAGCCAGATGTGAAATTGTCACACTCATCATAAGTAATTTAGCTCTGTTTCTCAGCCAGTTCTGAGAAAAGTTAATTAGCAGGTTAAGCTGTGTTTCCACTCTCTGAATTAATTCAGCCAGAGCCAATTTAGATGTCATTACACAGCAGAGCATTTTGCTCAGGTAGTACCTCTGCTGAGAGGAAGGAATATGGACTGTATTGCCTCGTAGGAGGGCAGATACCTGAGGTTCAGTTGCTTTCCCAGTCAGGAAAGATCCAAAAGCACTTTTCCTGCTTTCTTAAAAGACACAGTTCCCAAGCCATTAAGCTTTATATCCATGTTAGAACTGGAAGCCTGGTACACCATATTGGCAGTGGGAATTTCTGTTGGTCCTGAAAAGCAAAAGTCTCTCTTTTCTTTCTTTCTTTTTCCTTATTTAGGAAGGATGAGAAAAGGCTTTTTATGGCTTCATTTTAAACAGGTAGGGTAGGGTAGGCTAGGCTAGGCTAGGCTAGGATATCATTTAATAGGAGTGAACAGTATGAAAGATCCAAGATAGTGACAGCTTGATGTGGCTATATCTCCAAGATATTATGTAGAAAAAGAAAAGAAAAACAAAAGGAAAAAAAAAGAGAAACATCATGGTTTAGTCTTAACCATGAGTTAGAGGAAGATCCAGTTGAATGTCCTGCATAGGTTACTGGCCCAGAAATCTATATTTGAAAATTAGGAGTGAAATTACCAAAAAGCTGAGAAATTGTTACTATAACTGTAGAAATCTGGACACCCAGAATGGAATTATTCCTTCTTTATTTGTGTACTCCACTCTATCTTCTCAGAGGCAAAAAGCTGGACTTCACAGTCAATGCAAATGACTGCCTCCAGTGAAAAATTCATTATGAATTAATACAGACATGTAAAACAAATCTGATGAACTTCACACTCTAAAGGTATATGTCTTTTTTCTATTGATTTCTTTTGATAGAATATACATGCTTCAGTCAGAATAAGCAGAGAACAAAGGAGGTAGGAGAGGAGTGTGTCATGGAAGAAGGCATGGGGAAAGGAAGCAGGTGTAGGAGGAGAATAAGGTACTACAGCTGCAAAGAAATAGTATCCTCAGAAGGCACAGAAGGGATTGTGCACAGAGAGGACTGGATTGTGTTAGGGAAGAGAAAGGAAGATGGCAATGGAAATGGAAAGAAAAGAAGACAGAGTCAATGGAAACTTTTGAAATGTAAATATGTGAGAAAGAAGAACTGAAGCTGGATGATAGAATGATAGAATGAAAAGGGATGATTTTTGCTATTATGCAGAAATGGAGCATGGTGAGAGCTCTGGACAGAAAAGATTACATTATGCATAACAAGGTTTGATACATTTTTAAAATAAATTTAATCTTAAAAATTATTATATAGAATAAGTAGGGGCATAAGAACTCTTTTCCCCTCACAAAAGAACAAAGAACTTTGCTAGTATGAAACCTCAGCTACTAGAAAGCAGTCAATATAGGGTATGGTATCAGCATCTGGTTTTCTTGGAATGATACCACATTCACATTGCACCCTATGAAAGCAGGACATTTGCTTTGCTCTTTTCTATGTAAAATGCAAAAGATCTTGAGGAAACAGCTATTTTTACTGAGCAGATAGCTAGAGATATTTTGTTGATAAAGGGCAAAGCTATTGTGGTAGCAGTCAGGAAAGAGGGGCAGGGTGGAGACTTTGCAGGAAGGGAACTTGGAGAAGGATGCATCAGCAGCAAATGAGAAATGGAGGCAGACTTCACTGGTTGAAGTTTTTCTTCAAAGGGAGCTATTTTGATAAGATACGAGGATTGGCTCATTGTTCTTAAGACAGGGCAGTTGGTACTGTGAACTACATGCAAGCATAAAGCAAAGGCATTTTGATAAAATAACTCTATACTTACAGCTTAGAGTGCTGGTGGTGACTGTGCAAGTAACTCCTGTTTTGCTCTTGGATTTATGAAGTCATCAGAAAACAACCATCAAAGTCGTGCCAGTAATCTAATTGCTTGTTCTGTATTTATCTAACAAAAAATTGGAATCAGAATTACATTCCAGACATTTCATTTGACAACCCAGTCCTTTCTGATTAGGAAATCCAACAGAACATAAAGCCAACATATTTAAATATCCTCCAGAAAGTGAAACAGGAAATTAACTTCTCTCTTACTTCTTGATACAGGAGCTATGTGCACTTAAAATATAATGGTAGTATGAACAACTTGCTATTTCTATGAACTTTTATGCAAACACAAAAGGGAATTTAAAAGTCACATTTGGAGTTAATGAAGATCTGCATAGTCCTGTAAATGAATGACTTGGGGCATTAGAACCACATGCTAAGTTTTTATTATCATTCTTTTTATTGCTGCTGTTTAATATTAGTGTGGTAGTTTCTAGGAGTTTCACTCATGGATTTTTTTAATGTTGTTCAGCTAGGTGGTATTTAACAGCAAAGATGAAAACTTCCTTTGCTGGTTAAATGGGAATTTAGGCTGTTCACTGCCTATGAATAGTGCTAATAGTGCCAGTGTTGTTTTTATAAGGCTGGTTCTCTTTTGTGGTATTTTTGTTGCACTCCACTTTCATGCAAAGGCCTTTTGGTTTGCATAGTGGCTCATATATCCCTTTTGCAGCAGCTCAGTACCTGCAGAAAGCAATGGGGTTGAAGTAAGCTGCAGTCAGTTATCTGAAACTATTGGACCGAGACTCTGACAGTCTTGGCTAGCTTAGTGTGAAGTGTGGGTGCGAGTAATAAACACAGGGACTAATGCTCCCAGAACTGGGTAGATGAAAAGATGATTCAGTTTTTGAGTTCTTTCCTGAGAGAAGCTGAGGCAGACATGAGTGGGCCATTATATTAAGAAGAAGAATTTTGTTTCTGCAGTTGAAGTGATGGTCAGTGAAATTCTATGGCAACAGTTCAAACTATATATTTGCTTCTTTGCCAGGCATAGACAATGCATCAATATTTATGGAATTATGTAATCTTCTTGGAATCTGAAAAAACTGCCAAGGAACTGTTTTTCTCTCCTCAACTTGAAAGATCTTTGCTGTTTTCTTCTTGGCCAAAACAAAAACAGCAATTATATATCATAAGATTCAGTTACTGACCAAATTCTAGAGTTTTGGAACAACCCAGAAATTCTGTAAAATAGAGTAAAGCTTCAGAGACTAATAGAATCAATTTTATCAAATTTATTATAATATCCTTATACATTCATAAACTAGAATTGGATATGTTGGTTTCAAGGGAAGTGTCAAAACATTTTCTCTTTAACAGAGTACTTCACAGCTCTGTGGAACTTGCATATAGACAGAACTAAGAATTACAACTCAGATAATAGATGCCTATTTTCAGCTGTGCGAGGATGGTTATGTAATTCTTGAGCTTTCATATTATATAAACTGGGCCATTTATCTTGTTTGTTAAGACATCAAAGGAATATACATTTGATGTGATAGGTTTTTTTTTAAAAAACATAATAAATTTTAATGGAGCTCGATTTGCTTTCTTTTGTGTTTTTCATGTAATTCTATAAACTGAAAAAAATTACAAAATTAACTTTTATACATTTTTATTCACTTTACAACCCATTGTGGCTTGTTTAAACCAGTTGTTAAGGCTGTGGATCATCTGTGTAACAGCCAATTGCACTAAAATGAGGTCAGTGACTCAGCTAAGTGCAGTGTTTTGTAGGCCATAAAAGCAGGTATATCATGTCAAAACTGACACGGGCCTCATCCTAAATCATATGGGAAATCTCAGCTTTGCTGTAAAGCCTCATTAATTTCTGTGGAGACAAACACACCATTCTCTAGGTAAGACATGGGCTGCAGATGTTCTTTAACAATCCCTTTCACATAAGGTATATTGAATCTGTGATAAATTGACTTGCTAACAAATAGCCTGAGTCTTCAAACTGAGGAAGAGCTAATAAACGGTTGGTACACTAAAACATTTGACCATTTACCAGTTATTGTCAAATTTTCAAAATGTTATGGATCAATTTTTTTTTTTCTGTCTAAACCGGCTGTACATTAAATTCATAGGAATGCCAAAAAACCAGGACCATAAAGTGTGGAAATACATGAACAGCTTATTTTCATCTATTGCACTCGACTTCTTTTATACCAACTCTCTCTTCAGGCTGAATTTTTATGATTGAGAAACATTTTATGAAAACCAGCAGATTCTTTAAATATATAAACATGACTGTTATTGCTATTATATTGGAAATCATGTCCAGTCATGGAAAGCATTTTATATAGAGCTTTGGAAAACGGTATGGAATCACTTGCTACAGGCATGCAGTTGGTCAGATGATTTTTTTTTTCCTAAATCCTATTTAGCTAACAACCCACCCTCCATTGTACTGGTTTGGCAAGAAAACAGAGGACACATTGCATCTTGTAACCTGGACTGCATATAGCTCTAAAACGAAAGGGCAGAGGTAATAAATTTAGCAACACTACACGTGCATCTCAAGAACAGTACCCTAAAAGGTGTGGAGATACTTCATATTATTTATTAGTACCAGATTAGATATTGGGTCAAGCTGTTAAATGTAGGATCGTGAATTGTCTCTTTGTCCCAGAGATCCCATCACAGCTCTTTGGGAAGCTGTTGGATAAAAGTGCCTCGTGCCCAGTGCCTGGGCGGTGGGAGGGGAAGCCGGGGACACAGATGAGTTTGTCCCCACTTGGTCCCTCCCAGCACTGTGTCAGGAGACTTTGGACACTGTCAATCTGAGGGACTTTTGTGTGTCTCTGGAGTGAATGCCCCAAGGAAAGCCCTCTGGAGCAGCAAGTGCTGTGCTCCATCTGCAAGGGCTGTCAGGAGCCCCCTGAGTACCCATGGGAGGTGCCTGGTGGGAACCAGCAGCTGTATGAGCTCCATGGAGCTGCTCAGGGCCATTTCCCTTTGTGTTTTGTGGAAATGACCCAGGCCACTGCTACTGCCTGAACTTACTAACTTACTTCTTTTTTTTTTTTTTATTTTAATGCTGCTAACAGTGTTCTGTTGCATATTTGTCACAGCCAAACTAAAGCATTGTAAACATTTCTGCTCTTCCCCAGGGAGCTGGGGAAGATGCCGTCTGCATCAATGGTGACGCAGAGGCGGGAGGGAGAGCCCCTTCCCTGGCAGATCCTGCCACAGGCAGGCTGGATGACCCCTGGGCTCCTCGGGACACCTCAGGGTGGGTTGATTCCTGTCCCTTGTGCCTCACCAGGCAGGACAGCTCGTGAGAGGTTGGCACCCAAGGCCTATTGGAGCAGGCGTGGGCTGTGAGGCGGTGGCCAAACCGAGGGAGCCCTGCAGGCACTGACCTTGGAGTTTTGACTGCAAGGGAAATAGAGTCACTGCTGGGTGCTTGAAGGACCTCTTAATATTTATGTGAAGCAAAATACTTCAGAGATGACACTGCAGGAGCCTTTGCTTTCATGAAGAAAGGTGTGTTTTCATAGCATAACAGAAGTGTGGTAACTGTTAGTGAGGAGGGGGCACACAAAGTGTTGCTACATCCAAGGCAGGCCACACTGGGAGGGATGGGAGAAGAAGAAGCCTTAATTGCCAGCAAAAATGGAATAGGGATGTGTCCTGGGCTGCAGGCCCTCTGTGTTCCTCTTGTGTCCTCAGTTCACCCCTGCAGCACATGTGGGATGGAAAATGGGATTTTCTTGCAAAATAAAGCAAGAGGTGTCTCTGTCTTCTGGGTTTCTTCCACTATGCAAGTGAAATGGAAAGTGGGAATTATCTGGCTGGAGTGCCTGGAAGAGGGAGAGGGAGCATAGGAGGGGGGTTAGGACAAGGGCTGGATTTAGGAACAGGGAGGGAGGGAGGGAAATGGAGAGAAAGGGCTGCCAGCAGCTGCTGGCAGTGCAGCAGAACAGGAAAGAAAGAAGATAAGAGGAGAGGAAGGAGGGGTGAAGGCAGAGGGGAACAAGAGTGACGGGTGCCGTGGTGGGGAAGGGTCATCTGAGACTCTCCAACGCTGTGCTTGGCACCTGATTAATGTGTTTTAAAAAAACTGGGATGCCAGGAACGCTATCTGACAGGTGACCTAATGCAATTCCTATGACTTCACCCTGTGCTATTTGTGCTTCTTCCGGCCAGCAAGTGATCAAACTTTTACTTGAATATCCCAGTGTCTAAACTAGTTTTGGGTTGAACATTTAGCAAATATATGTGGAAGACTCTGACAATGTTCTATGGAGACTTTTTCAGGGTCCTTTCATCGATGATGCTATGATGCTGCCTTTCCATGGAGCAAAAGCAGATGTGCTGTTAGAAGCTCAGGACTCTGAAATAGTTTGTGCTCCTCACTGCTGCAGAGAAACTTACAGTTCAGCCAAGCATAATGTAAAACTGCATCCCATACTCAGGAAATAGACTGCTAAGGAGAGTGACTTTATCACTACATTCCAGCCCTATAAGCAACTGAACACATCTTGAATGATATTTATTTATGTCAAAACATCTGTCTCTTTTCAATCTATTCTACTGTGCACAAAATGGTGGTGACTTGTTTGTGTAGCGCTTCTTATTTCCAGTGATAAACTTACTAAAATTAGAAGGTACAGAATAACTTAGTTTTTAAACTGCTAACTAATGCTAGGTTGAAATTCACAAGCTTGTGAAGAACTGATTTCATGTCCTGATTTTAATCCCTGATGGTATATTTCAATCCTAAAGACAAGTACTTTTCACCAAAAGAAAGTCTTGTTTGTGAATGGTGTTTTTACTACAAAAGAACAGCTAGACTGTTCTAGATAATAGTGTCCTAATTGCCACATGGAGCATCCTATTTTTATGCCTTATTGTATTTGGGTTTCAATGACAAGGTTTTAGTAGTGAGAGGGACTACCAAGGTGTCTTCGGTGAGAAGCTGCTAGGAACTTCCTCCATGTCTGACAAAACCAATTTTAGCTGGCTCCAACACAGACCTGCTGTTGGCCAAGGCCAAGCTTATCAGTGATGCTGGTAACGCCTCTAGGATAACAGATTTAAGAAGGGTAAAAAAACAACTGTGCAACTGCAGACAGAGAGAGAACTGAGAATATGTGAGAGGAACAACTCTGCAGACACCCAGGAGAGGCACATTGAAGAAGGAGGGGAAGGACCTGCTCTAGACACAAGAGCAGAGATTCCCCTGCAGAATGTGATGAAGATCATGGTGAGACAGGCAATCCCTCTGCAGTCCATGGAAGTCCACCTTCAGGTATCCACTTGCAGCCCATGGAGAACCCATGCTGGAATAGTCTGTTCCTGCGGGACTGCACCCTGCAGAAGGGACATACGCTGGAATAGTGTGTAAAGATCTGCAGTAGGAAGGAATCGCACTGGAGAAGTTCATGGAGGACTCACACTACTTCCGTGTGTTTGAGGTGTCTCTTTTCCATTTTTCCTTACAAGAAGCTCATACTCCAGGATATTACATAGAGGAAGGCTTTTCTCTAGATGCCATTGTCCCTAGACACTATATAGGAAGATAGTGATAGATAACCCAAGTGTTCCTTGGGATTCATTAGAGACATCAGACACCTTTCCAGTTGCTCCTACGTAAAAGTTTCTCTGCCAGTCCTCCTATGGGCTGGATCATGTTGGACTAATAAGGCAATAAGGTATGACAAGGTTATGTTTAATTTTCTAGAGCACAGTAATCTCTAGTACTGTTTAGGATTCTTAATTATACTAGAGCTATTTCCTGTCACATTAGGTTACTAGTTAATTTTTGTGAAAAATAACAATGGTACTTTATATTGCTGAGGAGTGTCCTATCTTACAACCATTGTATTTGCACTGTGTTTGCTGTAGATTGGTGATTCCATTCTCCAGTACTTTGGAAGCCGCACGAGAAGAGCAGTTCTATATGCACCTCCTGCTCACCGTGAAACCAATCGTCAGCTCTGTCAGCGCATCCTGGAAAAACATGGATATACAGTCACAGTCCTTGAAAACAGGAGACTGATGGAAAATCCCAGGCATGAGCGCCCTTATCACAGTAAGACTAACTGGACTTAGTTAATTCATTAATTACTAAATGTGTTCACTAAATACAGTATTTATTCAGCATTCTTCCACAAAAGTAAAGCTTATAAACTACAATACAAGTAAGAATAGAAGCCAAATTCTAACCCTTCTCAGTTGTGAAGCTAATTTTTCACAATTAGGTGATTCTTCCATTAGATATATCCTTCCTTAAAATAATGCAGCAAAGTAGTTTTTTATTCTTGACAACTAAATCACATCAACTTGGTTCCTGATGACTTCTCATACCAACTTCATCAATATAATGGAGTGATTTTCAATAGTGCATTTTATAACAAAACACATATCTGTTACATTTGGTTCTTTTTCATTTTCTCTCTTGAAGAAAAGTTGTATCCACGAAGGTACTTTTTTCCTCTGGTAATGTTTTGATTATCCTGTAAGCTTGTTAAAGAACATGATACAGAAGAAGCACATTTTACATTTGCTGAAGAATCTGGGGTGCATTACTGTTGGTTCTTAGTTCCTGTTAAAATTTGATCCACAGTTAAAACAGGCTACTGAAGAAGCCTAATCTCTTGCACAAGGGACTGTAGCTTTGTTGTGTACAGTTACACCGTGCTTGATAAAGGAACTTTGAGAGCAAGTTATATATATGCTCATCACGTTTAGGGGCTCTTGGACACCTTAGATAGATGAGCTGAAACTGCGTTCTCAGTTTGGTCTTCTGCTGCAAGTCAATGTGGGAGATGGAAGACTTTGAAAAAGTAAATAGATCACCACTCTGTCAGAGGGAAAATGGTGTGGCTGGATATTTCTCATGCTAAAGGGAGTGCTGTTTGCATCATTCAGGCTTGCAATACATTTCTGGGATTGCCAGAGAGCTCAGTTTTGCTTTGAGTTTGACCAAACCGAGTAGTTTCATAGATGAAAACTATAATTACTTAGCATGCTTGAGGCTGCCCAAAATTCCATCACTAATTTGAAGTTTCTCTAAGAAACTTTCTTGAAAATGAGGTTCATTCAGTTTTCTTTGGCAGGCTGTACCAAGAAATAGTAAATGGTCTTCACCTCATTCTTATTTTAGTCTGGTAACATAGGCACATTTTAGCCCCTCCTCTCCTTGAGTCATTTGCATTGCAGTGACAAGACACAGCATGTCTGCAGGCTTTGCTAATCTCAGATGGGCTGCAAAGAAAAGATGGCACCTCTGGGATCATGTGCACCATCTCTGTGAAATGCTTTTGTTTCAAATGGCCAAGGAAGTGGATATACCAAATTCAGCTGTGATCCATAAAAAAAGACGGTACTAGATTTTCCTACAATAATGAGTTCAGATTGAATTTCTCCAACACAGGTTTTTGCACTGCAAACATTTCCCCTGCAGAAATCAGCTTAACTGTGGGTATTTATTTATATTTTACAGGCTAGAACCAGTATTTCCCGTAGTATTTTTCCAGTAATAAAAAAAATAAAAACTGAAAAGATTTTAGGTATTTTCCAGGAACATCCTAAAGCTTCCAGCAGATGTTGGATTATGTAAAAAAAGTCAAATGCTTGCCAATTTAAGGCAAAGAGTAAGACTATTAATTCCATTTCATGGCGACACAACTCTGCCTTTAACTATTCCCTGTTATGTAAGTGCCTAGCTTTAAAGTTACGTTTTAAAAACAAGAAGTAAGTAAAAGAGCATGTCTGCATACCAAACCAATGATCTTTTCTTGCAGCTGAGCAAATTGCATTCAGAGGTAATTTTCCTTGCCAATAGATGATGGGGTTTACTGTTCTGGATGGGATACCACTTCTTAGTTTGGAGAAGGGTATTTTGAGCTGTGCTTTGGCATAATATTTTCCTAATAGGAGTGTTATAAGTTATTAAAAATATACTCCTTGAAGCCTCAGTTAAAAATATATAGGTAATGAACTGAGAAACATAGATTCTGAATGTT
Source organism: Myiozetetes cayanensis (assembly GCF_022539395.1). Classification (NCBI taxonomy): domain Eukaryota; kingdom Metazoa; phylum Chordata; class Aves; order Passeriformes; family Tyrannidae; genus Myiozetetes; species Myiozetetes cayanensis. The sequence continues at coordinate 22,899,149 of NW_026087521.1, read as the reverse complement.
GTGAAAAATGTATAAAAGAATAATTCCTTCCTACTTGGTATTATTTAGCAGCTCTATCTGATGCTTTTAGTTTTGTTCAGTCTGTCTTACTCGTGTATCTTTCAAAGTACACTTTAAATTTGAAAGGATTTTTTGTTTTGAATGGCTGAGGGCCAAGACTCTAGCTGAAGTCATATATGGAAAAAAATTCACCACAAAACATTCCTAACTTTTTTTGTGCTGGCCCGCTAAGAATTTTGGGACCAGTTCTGCTCCTGTTTGAAACCCAAATGTGACAGCTCTGCACACTGATCTTCCAGAAATATCCTCCACACCTGGGCTGCAACACTGTGTTGAGTTCATTGCTGCCAGAGAGAAACGGAAGAATAGTTTTCTTCAGTGGAAATTTTTCACTTCTTACAGGCCAGCCAAAACATTTTGAGTTTTGGTAACTGGAAAACAGTTGGCTAAAAAGGAAAAGTATACTTTTTTCTTTTTTTTTTTTTTTTTTTTTTAGTCATAGCATAGTCTGTGATTTATGGGATTACTATGAAATATCCATACAGATGTGCTCTACAGTAAAACATAAATTACTGAATCTCCTAATTTTTCACTGAAAAATAGCTTTGTCAGTAAATTCTCAAACAGCTTTGCTTGAACAAAAAGAATTTGTGCTTTCACCATTCTTTAGCAAACAAACACACATGGAGGGAAAAGTCCATGGACTGATGGTATCTGTCCCTGCTCTGAGCTTTTTGAGACTTACTTTCGCAGCAGCCCTAAATGAGCTAGTTTTGCTGTAAGTTTAACATGTCTCTTTAGCAGTCTGCTGCTGGCATGGAAATAGAGAGGTGGTACTGTATTAGTATCAAATGGTGGGATAGTCAGATTTTGCAAAGAACTGTGATTGCCACCTTGGGCAATGCATTTTAGCATGGTCAGTATGTCCAGTAAGTATCTGTGGTAAGCCTGTTTTGAAGCAAGCAGTTCAAAAGAAGCTGCATAACAGCAGATGAGAAACATATAAGGTTGTATTGGCCAGCACATCTACAAGTGGTACAGTTGTTTTGTTTGCCAGCTAGGCAGAAGAAGGTGTGATTGGTGTGTAGCTACTTCCTTCCTTCCACCTCCTTTTTTAAAATGTGAACCTCTGCTCATAGAGGCGTAGCCTCTGAGACACATTCTGCCTTTGACGCAGCCTTAGAGGGTGTCGAAACCAGTGTCACAATCTCATGGAAAATGTTAAAAGGATCAGAAGGAGTGAGAAAGTCCCATGCCTTCAGACTTCCTCCTGGGAGCTTTGCCATGCAGAGCTGTACAAACTACAGAGTTTCCTTCCCTCAGCCCGGGACAGAGCTGCACTGCTCTGTCAGAATGAGATTAGCCACCTGGCTTCAGAGCACCCTTAGATTCTCCCAGAGGGGCAAATACTGGAGAAGAACTTGCCACATATTTTTCAGTGTCTTCTACCTCTTCTCTGTCCTTCCAGTCTGAGAAGCTCTCACCTATGTTACCACGGTAAAGATTAGCAGGATCTGTGGTTCCCTTCAGATCTATGATGCTCTGACCACATTTTCACAACATTTTTTAAAAGGAAGGTTTTATCTCAGAATTTTTTTTCACTAAAATGCATTTCTGCTCTCCAAAAATAATGTTCCCTAGTTACTGTCTTCTACCTGAACCTTTTCTGAATTCCGTACTTCCCCCAGATGATATCTTTAAAGATAAGTAAACTCCTTATATCTTTCATTCTGGAGCCATTAGTATTTCTGTCCTTTGCTCAATGTGCCTGCCTCATTAGTCATTGGCAACCCTCCCTTAATAGGCATTTCCTTAATTTCTCAATTCTTCACCTTTCCTAATAGTTAATCAAATCTCAGCACACTGTAGACTACAAAAAACGTGCAGTTGTATGTTACAAATCTAACCAACCAGTTTTAATTCATTCAGCAACAGTATGCAAAGTTCTGTTGTTACTGCTGCCTCTTGGAATGGAAAAGATTCTGCATAACCTCAATGATATCCAGTCAGTTTGGCCATGGAAAAAAACACATGTATTTAAGTTACTGGCAAACTGAGTGCAGTGTAACATTATATGCTCCCCGCTGCCTTAGAATGTTAGTAATTTGGTGGAAGTTTTTGCAATTGTATTGAGGGACTTTTAAAAAAGGAATCATAAAGCATTTTCATAGTATTGATTTTATACGATAATTTCCTATTTTTAGAATACCAAGTTAAGTATTTAAACTTAACTATAGCTTCTGTTTGAGTGACATCCATTGAAGATGAAATTTTAGCCATGCCATTAGAAAAATAGCTACAGCACATATATTGCTTTGGATTGGGGTTTTTTATGATTTATTGTTCCATAATATAAGTATTGAATCCAACTTAGCTTTGGCTGATATTTAGCTCTCCTGTTGATTTCCACTGTAGTCAATACCAGTTTCATCTCCTCTTCCTTCACTTGACATTGTTAAATGGAGATAGTATACTATATACATCCTTAAATTTACATGTATAGCAAAGAATATTAGATCTGAAGTTTTTTCCTATTTTTTTTTGCGTTATAAATATATGCATTTAATGCTGTTCTATTTTCTGTCATTTTAAGAGCTTGCTGTGTTTAAGTACTTGGCTGTATTAACTAAGCCCTCATTCCTAACTATGAGGACAAGCTGGCTTTTTGCAGATGTGGGAGTGGTGCTTGGGTGGAGCTGCACCAGGAACAGGAAGGGATGAGAGAGATGACACCCATGGGAGCAAATCTGACTAGATCTTGGCCCTTCTTTTTGCATGCTAGGGTCAAGAGATCTGTCTGGTATTTAAAGGAGCACTATTTAGGTATTACAGCAAGAAGTGAATAACTGTTCACTGATGAAGCAAACTACATATAGTCAGGCATAACTCATTTTGCTGTGAAATGGTGATTTGAGAATTGTATTGTTATGAAGATACCGCTTCTGCTGTCTCCCTCCTTGGCTCTGTTGCTTCTTTGTACCCAGTGGTCACTCCCTATAAAAGCTGCTGCTTGGGGAATGTCAGGGAGCGGGAGGCTGCAGGAGCAGGCACAGGTGTTCACAGATGTGGAGTGATGCTAGCTGCCAAGTTTTCTGCCTCTCTTTGTGGGCTACATGACTGAAGAAGCAGTTGGGGACAGATGAAAGAAAGCTCTCCTTTGATTCTCACAAAAAGCAATATTCCAAGTCAGCCTTTGTTAATTTTTCATTTTGGTTTGTTGGGTATCCTTTGGAAAAATTACTTTATAAAGAAAATCTACATTTTCCATGAGAAGAAAATGATTCTGTTCACTTTGATTCACAGTAGGAGTTAGGAGGCAGAGAAATGTTGTCACATCAGGGTTAGAGATGGAGGAACCTGGATAAAAACTGTACGAGTCACGGTCAGAACTAGGATGAAATGCGTGGTCTTTGCTGATTATCTTTATGTTATTCCTTTAGCATGTTGTATTACCTCTACTACTCTTCACTGTAGATACTTTTGACCAGAGGCTAAATAGCAAAGTATCAGCCTAATTGCTGACATCTGGGCCAGCAGCAAGGTAGGAACTTGCAGAAATGCTACTTCATAAGTGCAGCCAGTAACAGTTTCCTCAGGGCTGCTAATTAGTGTAGAGAATAAACTACAGCCGTGGGTTTCTGAGGCCCCCAGGGCCATGTCTGGTGACTGTCAGACATTCATTTTTCATTTTCCAATATACGCTATATCAGCAAAATAAGTGAAAATGAGAGAAGTTGGTAGATACAGGAGGACACAGTGATAACTCTTTCTTCAAGGAGTGTGAAGGCTAGTATGTTTGAGTGAACAGAGGTACCTTTTAACACAAAGTATTAACAAAGTCTGCTGCCAAGGGAAAAAAGAACAATCTGTTCATCATGCCTATAGTAAACAGTACTACAACAACAACAAAGTTGTTATTAGGAAAACTGTTTTGGGGATAAGGCTAGTGAAGTGATCAAATGGATCCCCTGGAGCTGTGGAGCATTCAATCTTAGACATCTTGAAATATTAGATAAAGAGGTTTTATTGGGTGTAGTGAGTCCCCTTGTGGGGTAACAAGATGGTCTCAAAGACTTCTTGAAGTCTATGACTAGCTTTGAGACAATGAGGCAGATGAGAAACTGATTTTTAGAAAAAAAGTGATTTCTGAGGCAAATGGAGCAATTTCAGGTATGAATCAGCTGTGGTGACTCGGGGCTTGGAGGACATGTGTCCTCCAAATACGTGTGTGTCTTCAATATGTAGTTTATAGCATCTTCTTAAAATGCTAAATAGTCTCAAAAAATCAAAATCTATGAGAGTGCATTCCTGACAGGAGGGGGGGGAAATGGAAGGGAGTGCAAAATCAGTGGGTTTTAGATAATAGCCAGCTGAAGTTTGAGAAGGTAGAAAGCAAATAATATATTTTGAAATAGAGATGGTTTTCATGGGATAAAATGTAAAAATCAGTACTAATACAACCAAATTTCCTTCCTTAGTGAGTGGTTTTCTATTGAGTTAGAAATACATTAACAGGAGTAGGTAACACTAGTTCTGACTTTCTTTGTTTTATTTTATTTTTAATTGCTCAGAATACAGTTAGGAAGAGCCCCTACTTGCTGATTGTTACAGCCTCAGACAAATTTCCATAAAATCCAACTAACTTTAGCAAACAATTATAAAGACTAAAGGCCTCAAGGAAAATTGCTTATGTGTTCTGTAAACATCTGGTTGCCATTTTAAATTACAAGGACCAACCCACTGAAGGAAGCAATTTAGTTTTTTTGGAACAGAAATGGGACACTGGGGTTTTTGTTCTTTTTCATAGTGGAGAGTAAAGGAAATGTCAGGAATAGAGAGGTCACTAGATGCCCAGCTTTTATAAATACAAAAGTCTCTGAGAAAATTAAAGTAAATTGAAATCAGGTTCTGAAAGTGTAAACAATCCTGTGGAGGTAAGGTTAAATAAGCAGGACTGGAGATCTTAGCATGCCAGCAAAAGCACAAGATCATTCTATCATAAGTAAGTAATTTAAAATATTGTGCAAAATAACAATGCTGAGGCTAGCCACAGAAGTATTTTGTGGGTTACCGTACAAATACACATGTATCTTCAAATCTAGCAGATGTAACTTCTCTTCCCAAAATCATTTTGATTAACTGTTGGTACAAATATATAACCAACAGTATACAAAACTAGTTGGCTTCGTAATGCAAACTGTGTGTCATGTGAGTCCTGAGCAAAGTCTTGACAAGTAAAATAGAAGCATTCTTTTTGTATGTTGTTAAGCAAGGACATTCCTAAATAAGCTAAATAGGTAGAAATGTGGTCCTCAGAACACAGCGTGTTACAAGCATGTGACAAACTCAATGTTTGCTAAATTCTGCTTCCATAAAATTCAAGTTCATTTAGTTTTAGGAAGAAAATGCATACCAGAAACATTCACTGTCTTGATCTCTTTTTAATTTTGCTTTTAGCAATTAATTTTATGCCACAGACATAATTTCAGTACAAGGCACTTCGGTTTCTGACATACAAAGATGAATGCTGGTCTCTAATGTGATGCTGTGGTTTCTTGTTAGAAAATCTAAATGCATCATATATTTTTCTGAACAATATGTATTCTTCTTCCTAATTATTAGCAGAACATAGTCATGCTTTCTAGAAGAAGAACACACAAACAATTTCTTTGTAGTACTAAAATAAACCCTCTGTGAGACTGTAGTAAATCCCCTCTTTCAAATGCACTCTTTTCCCTGAGAAAGACAAATTCTTTATTGTTCATAAAAAAGTGTAAGGACACAGAGCTCTGTAAGGTAAAACCAAAATATAGCATTTAGTCATAAATTTACCCAACATATCATTCTTTGAATGTTTGTTTTAGTCTTATGAACAGAACATACAGTCCAGTGGAGTTGTATTTATGGGGCTGACCTAGAAATTGCAACAATTAAAATACTACACACTGATTGCACAGTGAGCTAAAATTAAAACCTTACTGGAATAAATTATGTCATGTTAATAGAATCTGAAAAACACCAGTGTCCAGGCAGATCCACATGCTGGCCAAAGGAAAGCAGCAATGTGCAAGTCCACTGAAATTAAATAAATACAAGGGATTTGGGTGTCAGTATGCAAGCTTTATAACATGAAAATTATAACAAAAGTAACGTGGAAATCCCGTAGAAGAATTTGAGGCAACATTTCATAACTGTAGCCTGGGGGGTAAGAAGGTAACGGCACATAATTGCTTTTTCAAGTATTTTTAAATGCTTCTCTTTGAAAATGAATCCTGGCTCTGATAGGGTTCAAGCAGAGACTCTGGTTTATAAATACATGCGTCTGTTCCTAAATGTCAGATAATTTTCTGCTAATATAGGTGATGGGAGAATGACAGTAAGTTGAGCCAGAAGCCTGTCACAGTCCTGCCAGAGCACTCTCTCTAAGGGATTGTTGAGTAGGATTGCCCAGTGTTTTGGCTGCTGGAAGCTGTGCACCCTTTTTGATGCGCTCACTGGCTCTGAGCCCTGGTCAGCTGTGAGAAGTGTGCTGCTGCCTTTCATCACTGTGCTCCCATTTTAGGTAGAGGTATTATATACCACTGAAACAAAACCATTTTTTTTCTTTACTTTAGCTACCATCACTTTTATTGGTTCAGGCAGCAAAAAGCTTATATACTATGTGGGCCTTCATTGTAATTTGCAGCCAGCACACACCATTCCAAGGTTCAGATTCCAACTTTCTCCAGCTGCATCCACTTTCAGCTGACAGCTCTTTTGAATGCTGCATCCCAGAACCACCCCAGACATCAAAAGTGCAGTAGCCACCCACAGGTTAGAACATGCTTCTGAAAACTTCACACAACATATTGTTGTTATACAGGCTTATCTTACATCAAATAGGAATCTTTTTTTCATGAGGGGAGTGATTATTCTCCCCTTCTGATGTTCATTGTACTCCCTCAAAGTTGATTTTTCAATGTAATATTGAATATTCTTTTATTCAGCCCCTGAAGTTGTCCATTTGGAGGTAATCCTAGTTTGCACAGATGTCAAAAAGAATGGAAGCTTCTCTGACGTATTTAGAAATTGGAACTGTTTCTCAGTTTCAAGTTAGTAACAAGAGCTTTCAGATTTCTGGAAAAAATTACTTCATACAGAAAAATATTACTGAAAGTGACATCCACTCTTTGATTAGAAAGGAAAAAACCCACATATCATTAATTTCTATCTTTTTGACAGTCATGTTTCCTTACAAAACAATGTCCATTTTTCACAACAGAAGGTCAAAACATGGAGGGGATTTGGATTAAAAACTGACTAAGGAATAGGATTTGAGCAACCTTAATGGGTAGCAAGATTAAACAAGTATAGTATTGACATATTTCCTCAGTGATGTCTCATATAAATATATAAATATATATATATAAAATATAAATATATATATAAAAATATAAATCTATAATATATATAATATATAATATATATATATATAATATATAATAGATATATAAATATATATAAACATATAAATATAAATATATTCAGACTCTGATAAAGGGAAGGACAGAATAGCTTAGTGGTATGTGTTTTGGAAGGTTTGAACCAAATTGTTCAAGTCATAAAGTGTTTGCATAACAAGCTTATTGTTGTAATGACTTTGTTTCTGACATTTGTGGTAATGCTTTCCAAAATAAATATTTAGCTATAAAAAGGACTTTCAGTTTTAATTTATAGCAACCACTAAAAGTGTGTATGTATATAGAATACACTGAGTTTTCTACTGTGTTGTTTAAATGCAAGATGAATCTGGCACAACCACAGTTATTTTAGATCCGACAGCTCAGCTGATCAATTTATTGAAAAGGGACTTTTAGTATAAAATGGTAAAATTAGACAAGACCATTTTTTCTTTATTTGGAAGAAAACCACTGTTTGCTACAATTCATTATTTTTTTTACAAGAGCTAAAATAGAAAGCCTATCATCATACTAAAGCACGGTTAAACAGGCTGATAAACAAAATAAGAAAAAGATCAAGCTATTTTGGACCAAATCAAGACGTAATTTGCTGTGTTTGGAGATAGGCATTTAAATATTTCTTCCCCATCTGGCTTTAGTAAGTCTCTGAAAAAACCTCACTTGCTCCAGCTTTCACAGCCCCACTGAGGCCTGGTGTCACTGGAACCTGTCTAGAAGTCAGTCTTCAACAAAAAATAATTGTGGTCATTTTCTGTAAACAGTAGGCTTAAGACAAGGACTTTAAATACAGAATCAGGCACATGTTAACCCTATTTTTACTTGAAATGTAATGCTATGACTTTAGAAAAAGGGTTGGAGGGCTTTTGGAGAAAGCTCTAAGAATAGAGAGAATTAAGTATTCCAGGAAGTGCTAGCACAGAAGGTAATTGTAGGCTAGTTAGGTTGCCCTCTGTGTGAAGTAGGAGAAGGCATCAGGTTTTTTACTTCTCCACTCAGCTCCATGGCACATCTGATTTACAGCCCAGATGTTACAGTACACATTTTTGCAAACCTAATAATGTGAGGGTGTCTGTTGACAGTCAAAAGTGAGAGGTCTGATCCTAGGTTTCTTTGAAATGTTTGGAGACATAATTTTAAGGTTTACTTTAGAGGCCATGTTCCATGGATGCTCTACATGGTAGTCATAGTGATATCTGTGTCACTGACTTACGCTACTCCATGGCATGCCAGGTGAGTAGAGCTGAAAGGCAGCATAGGGTGCTGCATAGAAAACAGTATCTGTGGGGTACAGTAGGAAATCTCCCTTACATTAGCCACAACTTAATTATTGCATCACTATCTTCTGTGGTTTTATCTAACTCATAAATAAAATGGATCAATTCCCTAGAGCTGAGGACAAGCGATGCAGTATGGCTCATGTCCACATATCTGTGCTCTTTTCCTGTCATTGAGGGTGGCCTGGTTTTCCCTGAGTTTTAGGAACTGTCACTGGGCTAGGCTGTCTCCTGGGGCATTGCATGGCCACCCAGTAGAAGAAAACAAACACAGTGGATGATTACAGGCAAATAGTTGAGCCTTTGTCATGACACTGTTTTGTTTAGCTGTTGCCTTTATTCCCAAGCTTCTCTTTTTCAGTATTCTGATTGTTTCCTGTCTCTTGGGTATTATGGAATCTGATACAATAATGAGGAATGGCATAGGCTGTCTGCATACTGTAATTGCAGTGATTGAGGGTTGCCATTCAGACCTGAAAATAAGTGTCTTTTTTTTTGTGTATATGATCAATCATCATTCTTCTAACATTGTCATTTTTACCCTAATTCATTGTAATTAGAATGAAACAGGATATTAAGACAAACCCATCTACTTCTTATCCTGACCTCCTCTATAACCATAGAAGGGTAGAGGCTGTTTTCTCAGCTCTAGGACAGTTTAAAATCAATGATGAATTCTTGTTAGTGCTGTCATTCAGAGGGTGGCTCAACTCAGGTTCCTCATGTCCCATTGCAAAGAATGAGATGGTAGAAAGGTTGGGGTGTTGAGGTGAAATGCAGGATGGAAAGTATAACCAAGCTGGCAGTTTGGTTCCCTAGGGCAGAACTCCTCCTCCCCAAGCACTACTTTCCAATTGGATCTTCTTTCCAGCCTCCAGCTCTTTTGTTGCACACACCTTTCTAAAAGCCCAGATTCTTCCTTGTAAAAGTAGCAGAATCAGCAGGTTTGGCAATAGTTTAGTGGGGAAGGTGTTTCAGTACCTCTTGTTCTTGTTGTTAACTCCTGTGTACACACTCATCCAAGTTACGATGTGCTTCCAACCCATCCTCAGGTCCACAAGGTGCTTTGGGGCTCCCATTCACTCATCCTGATGGGCACTAGGATTTGATACTGATTGTCCCCTGGAACATCTTGGGGACACCAGGGCAGGAGCTTGTTATCTCTCTGACAGGGTTACTGGGGTTGCCCCACCCAGTATTGTGCCTCTGTGTTCCTTTGTGTGTGTGTGCATGTGCATAAGAGAGAAGAGTATTCTGTGGACAGATCCCCCTCCTGCGATGTCCCTGGGAGCAGTTGGAGCAGGGTGTTCTTTGGATTCCCCCACCTGCTTGGTTTCTCTGGGCTCACTTGGGCACGTCTGTAGATGAGTTTTTATCACAGAACTACTGATCACAGCACTCTTATTCAGCAACTAAGACATGGGTCTGAAAACTGTAACTCATGTTACTCTCACGGTAAAATAAGAAAGCTTCAGGCATAAATTTCCTGTTTTCTTCCCTTCCTTGAAAAAATAACTGGAGTTTTATTAAATGTTTCTGTAATAGAATTTTTGAATCTTGATGATTTTGCACTATTGACTCTCGTTGGTTTATATTTCTGTATCCAGCCTGTCCTCAGTGTGTTCTTCATTGCTGCATGTGTTTGTTTCCCTTCTTTTGTTACTCTACTCTGTGACAGGTGTCATGTTTTTGAACTGCTACTTTTTTCATGTTATCTGAAGTTCAAATAAAATAACTTTATAAAATCAGTGGGAGATCAGTGAATATTAGACCAGAGCAGGCATATATGCACACAACCAGCACACAGTTAGGTACTCAAATGCTGTGACATCCATTTTTTTCCAACTTTGATTTGACTCACTCCCTCATGATACATCCTTCCACTTCATGACTGTGTGCTGCTTTTTCATATGACTTTGCCTCAGGGTGCACAGGACAGGGATACAAAGTTCTTTGCTGGATATAGTCCCAAGAGTTGTTAGAATAACTTGGATCACTTAGCAGTGGGAGCTGCCCAAAGGCAATTGTGTCAAGCAGAGACTTCTTACTTGGCACTGAGCAGGGTGGAGATACTCTTCCTCTCTGCTGATGCTTGGAGATCTGAGTGCTGTCTCTCTCATCACGTGAAGCAGTGTGGTTTTCCTCCCTTAGTGGGATGCACATGTAAAAATTTGGTAATATTTGATTTATTTCTTTGATTCATGCATGGTGTACTATTACCCCTCATGCTTAGCCTCAAACCCTGCTACCAGGACAGGGAATCATTGCAAGTTTTTCAATGCCTATGGCAGATGAAGCATATGGACAATAACTTCCTTAATTATAGAGTTGCCCTCCCTATGATCTTCTCCCCAACCTTATCCCCATGTCTGAACAGCATGACTCTTCTCCTCCACACATCCACATTCTCTCTTTCCAGTTTTCACCTGGTTCTTCATACCAGTCCACTCTCAGTAGCCTCTCTTTTATGTCAGACAGTTTCCTTCTCCACATTCGTAGAAAGTAAGGAGACATCTTCACAGATGTATTAATTAGCTGAGCTTTGGCAGATCTGTGACATCTGTGCTTTAACGAGGTACCAAGTACTTCCATTCCAGAGAAAATTAGGTCTCAGTCCTACAATGTTTTTTGTGCAAGTGAGAGATATATCTAGCAACTTTGATTATGGTAACTTACCTGGTGTATTAAATACATATAAAGTAAGAATTCCAGCATCTGGGAGCACTTAGAGATGTAAATCATTTTAGCTTGCATACAAGAAGAGTAATATTGGATTACTAGGTGCTTTTGGTTTCACTGATGCTTGCTGTGCAAAAAACACCCATGTGTGGAGAACATACCAGAGTAATCTGAATGTTCATCCAAAGCATGGTGTGTAAGCACAGAAGTGGAATAACAGTCTTGAGTGTTTGAATTGCCCCAATGTGTTTGCCATTGAATCAGCACTGCATATTTTCCTTTTGTTTGCTTTGAACTCTACTGTAGTTCAGAAAGTATTTTGACAGCGTATTTTCATAGGTTGAGTTGACAGATTATGCCGTGATAAAACATATAGGTTGTTAGAGTTAGAATCTCTAATACAATTCCATGGAGAATTAGTTACTTTTATTTCCAGTATTCTGCTCATTCTTTGATTGCATAGAAAAATCTATGGATATAGTTTAATAATACTGCAATTTATTTTTCTACTACCTTTTGTTGTCTTATAGGTAGTTATCTGTAAATTGAAAAACACTTTAAAATATTTGCTACGGGTCTGAAAATTCTTTTGGTGTTTTCTCTTATAATATTGTAATTTGTTGATTGAAGAAAGGATTGTTAATATATTGCATGAGTCAATGTGATATAAATGGAGAAAGGATTGTCCTGTCAGTTATCCGTTCTTGTACTTATGCCTTTTGCTCCTTTTAGAGAAAGTCATTTGCCTTATATTATCAATTACTCCAATAGTGAAGACAATAACTTTTTGACTTGGTAGGCAGGTCTAAGGCAGTTTTAGAATTTGAGACCAGGTGAAAAAATGAAAACATCTGTCCATATTTGAGAACATTTCTGGGAGAAACAGGTAGCTCTTGGCTTGTTGCACTCATTTATTTTTTCACTTTTAAAATTCTCCTTTGGATTGACAAGAAAAGCATGCTTGCAACCTGGCCCTTCCTGATATCAAGAAACAGTAATAAAATAACTCTCTCTTTTTTTGAGACAAGAGTGGAAGCATTATGCATTCCCATTTGTAGTTAGACTGAACATGTGTTCACAGCATTTGCAGAAGAGATACAGAATAGTCAAGCATTATCCCATTTTTATGAGCAAGGCACTGTGATAGAACTTTAAATGGCTATTTCAGTCCCCAAATACTGAACTTAATTTGTGACTGTGCATTAATTCTTGAGCACAGGGCAGCCTGGTTCTACTTGGTTCATGCCAACCTCTCCTTCACAAAGAATGCTTCCCTTGGCACTTCACATCCCCTTAGCTAGGGGGCAGCTGAGCCAAAAGAAATAAAAAATCCTGATCATCCTCAAGGGGGGCGAATAGTGACTGTCCTCAAGATTCCATCAGCCTTTCCCTGCCAACCATACAGCAACTGTACAAAGTATTTTGTGAATGAATTGACTGCATCCAACAATCTCAGTTTCATACATACTGTGGGTTGGTTTTTTTTTTACACTTGTAATACTCCACTGCAATTAATGTGACAAAAGATTTCAGCCTAATTTGTCCAGCTAAGCAAGTGATTACTGGGCTGTGCGTTATGGCAGAGTACAGTCAGTCTCAACAAGTGGCATGGAGCACATTGTGTGAAACAGCAAAAGGTTTGCCTATGGACAGGTGTACAGCTGCTTTCCAGAATAGTTTAGAAAATATCAGAAACCTCACCATCTTGTCCTGTTCTGTCTTCACTCAACAGTGTGAATATTCCTTCATTGCTGCTGTAGTGAGTCCATATCAGTGATAGCTCATGACTATCAAGGGCCACGCCAAAAGAGAAATTAAAATGCTTCCATTAACTACTTCTTTAAAGGGAAAATTCCTGAACACGTAGATGTGAGACAGTCATTTAGGGAAAGCCTTACAAATGAAACAGTGATATCAAAAACTTGTAAAATGACATATCGTTAACAAAGAGAAAGTATTCAGTCCAACAAGCAGTATTCTGATCTTTGCACAAGTGAGACAGCCAAGCTGCTGTAACCAGAAATAGGCTTCAAAGGATGTTTTCCCCTAGGGCATTATCAGTGAAGCTCAGATCTTCAGAGGTGTAGAATTCTCACATCCCCAGACCCTGTCATACAACCTGCCTGATGTTGCTGCCCTCTGAGATGCTGAGGGGCATAAAATTCAGCCCAGGACCCAGACCCAGTCAGTGAGGCAGAAGTTCTGTCTTTCAGACATCCGTTAGTGCTTCCACTATCCTATTGACTCTTATTAATTGACTACATATCAGGGATGAATACTGCTTTGTAAAACATGTTTCTCTGTGTACTTTAAAGTTGGATTTGTTCACAAGCAGCTACTTCCATAAATATGTTCCTTCTCACCAAACTTCGTGCAATCTGTGCTCACTCTTGTTTTCTTCTTTTTTTTTAGTGCTCATAAAGGGATTAATTTTAGAGTATGGTTTGGGCAAGTGCAAAATTGCAAATTGATTAGAAGTTAAAATAAAAATAAAACCAAATGGCTTTTTAATTTCCCAGAATGAACAAAATACAGGAAGATAAGCATACAAGCTGAAAATTTTATTTGATTTTCAAATTTTTTTCCTTTCAAAATTCAGAATAGGAACCTTAGCACTACAAAATGAAATTTCAGTTTATGATATTGAGATGAAACTTATTTGATTAAATCATATAATATTTTTCTGTGTCTACACCTAGGAGAACTAAAAGGTCCATAGAGTTGCATGCTTTTGACAGTTTTCCTGCAAAATCCAGCCTCCAATGCCATAGCTCATGGGGAAAATGTGATAACTTCAGAGGTTGGAATAAGATCACTTTAGTTTAGAAATCACCTCCAGAAATTCTTGAAAATTATCTCTAAGTTTAATACCCCACAAAATCTTACAGTTCTCATTTGGTTTCTGTTAGCTTTGGTCTATGATATCAGAATACAAAAACCCTCCACAGAATATTTTTCTAGAAAAAATTAGTTGTTTTTATTGGTCCCTGCATTGCTATTTCCTCTGCTGCTAAAAAACATGTTTGTTTTGCTCCCTATTATCTGACTATTATATTTTGAATTATTTTTCCACATTAACTATGTTAATTATTTCAAATTATTCCAACTCGGGGAGCCCCTGGTGGTCTAGTGGTTAAGGGTGCGGCGCTGTCACTGCCGAGGCCCGGGTTCGATTCCCGGTCAGGGCCACTCCCGGGCAGGTGGAGCTCGTTAGCCCTTAAAGGCAACCCACCTACGTCCTAAGGACCTCACTGCCACCGTCCAAGCTCGCTTGGCCCCGGCAGATGAACCTTAGGATTAAAGGGTGGGCTCAGTTCCGCGCACACTGTGTCTCACCTAAAAAATCCAATGCGCAGGCTGGAAGGTGTAAAGACCTTCCCCGGATCTTCGCTCGCGAAGACTGGCCTTTATTATTTTTTTATTCCAACTCGGAGTCAAAGCCAATGAAAACGGTATTTTGTTGAAAATTATAATTTGTACATTATATCAATTTTAAGGTAAAACATTGATCTCTGAATTGAATAGCATGTACTTTGACTCAGAATAAAAGTAATTAAAGATGGTCACTTCAGGTTTGAATCAAAATGTTGTACTACTACTAGCTGAAATAGCAACTTGGTTTGATATTTTTATGTGAACATCAGGTATATGTCACAGGTACACAAACGCTTTTTAAGATGGGACTGGAAGACGGCTGCAATAACTGCAGGAGAGGAGGAAAGAGGTGGCAAAAGATGGGTGAATAAAAGCATCATGCTGCCAGCATGTATCCACATAAAGCTCACTTTGCCTGATTTCATTCTGCAGATGAGTATCCCTTGTGTAGGCAAGGCCTTAATTAACAGGCTGAACTAAACAATCTTAGTTTGAAAAGTTGCTCAGAGAGGGCATGAACATGCTCATCTTGTTACCACTCTTCTACTTGTCCAAATGCAAAGCAATACAAAGTAGTAGAGACTATCTCCATGACGTGATTTCATAATAACTGATCTATGCATGCTGAGCTCCACTGACTTGCTGAATAAAGCAAAAAGGATTTCCATAACTACAGACAAAGTCCGTCATATGGAAAAAGCTTCATGCAAGTTGCTAATAATTAAATTGTTCAGATATGAAGTATTCATTTTAACCTTCCCCTTCAAATGTCCTGTCAAAGACTGCTTCTGGTTTGAAGTCTGCAGGAAATCAGCAAAACACTGTGTATGTTGAAGATGGAATATTATGGATTTATTGATGCTTCTTTGTTAAAGTCTCTAAAAACATTTTGAAATTAGTCTTTCCATTCAGATGACCTTTATTAATACTGTGCATTTTGTTCTTCTTTTCTCTTTTATTTTAAAGTGTTTTAGCTCATGTGTCTTGCTTTTTATAAAAAAATAATTTCTGTGAAAGGGATCTTCTATGTTAAAACACGGTGCCTGATAGCTTGGGGTTCTTTGCATGGGCCACTGGTTTTATTACAATATTAATAATACTAGCAATTTTTTTATATGATATAGTTCTATAATTGTTGAATTTGCAGAAGGAAGACAGTCAGTTGGTGTCATGGTTATAAATGTTTGTTTTCCACAAAAAGTCAAGCTGTAGGAGGAGTGACATGGGCAATTTCTAGGTTATATCTATTCACAGAGGAGTCTGCTCTAGAATAAATAGCTGTTTTACCACATGCCTCTTTCATTTTTGTTTTCCAAGAATGTTTTTCCAGGCGTAGTTGATTAGGAATGTATCAGTATATTTAAATAGAAGTCATACTGCTCTGTCTGCCTGAATCTGAGAGACAGCACTAGGTGTACACTGTTTTTCTAATAGGAAGTCTCCTGATATCTATAAATAGATGTGTTTGAGTTCTGATTGTTCTGTACTGAAATAACTGGCTAGATGTTTAATTACTCTAAATAGAAAGCACAAATAATGGCACACATTCAAGCCCTCCTGAACTGCTCTACTTCCTGGGCACTGGCTCAGAAACACACCAGATCTGAGGCTCCTTTTTCCTCTTCTTCTCTTCAGTACATTCATATTGATCACTCTGATGTATCATAAAGGCAATTACACAGTGCAGCATATCCTTTGGTGTCAGGGATCAAATTCATCCCAGGACAGGATATGTCACAATAAACAAGGGAAGGAAATGAGCTGCTTCTGAGAAATGGAGTTCCTTCCAGCTCCCTTTCAATTTGCACACAACTAGGCATTGTGCTTTATATATAATTATAATGATTTATTCAAAGGTGTTTACTAGTCAGAGACATAACATCTTGCTTATCTGATAATTACATAGCTGGTGAGGTTATCGAGTAGGTTGTTAGCATTGCCAATCTTTTGCACTAAAATGAAGTATTTGCTTCTACATTTCTTTAATGCTTCATTTGTTTGCTATCTGTGACATTTTTATTTACCTGCAGAGGTTTTTTGTTGTTTCTTTCACAAAGAAGCATGTAAAGAATCTGTCTTGCCTAAATTTCATATACCTTAATTACTTTTATACCATAATACTGGTTCTCATAATGTGAAATTGAAGAACTCATTGCAATAATAAGTGTAGTGTAACTGAAAATTAATCTCTTCAGCTTTGTCACACTGCTTATAAACATAAAAAAGTGATAGTTACTTTCATAGTCCTGGATCCATTCTGTACAATCAGTTCATTACTGTACTTAACGTAAATTGAGTGTTAAATCTCCTTAAGTGAAATCTTTACCCTGCTTGACATTTGTAATCAAGATTGGGATAGGAAAAAAATACATTTCAAAGAAGGAAATAAAGGAAATAAATAAAATGAATGCCTCTGTGGGCCATTGGTAGAACCAAATTTAGGGGGTAATCAAATCAAAATAGGAAGGCATCACAGATGGATAGCACGAAATGGAATAAAATGCATACAATCTTCCCAACCTTGGGAAAAAGAACCAACCAGTCACTGAAATAGCTGTCCTGCAGGGAGCTTTGAGACCTGATGCTATACTCTGCCTTGGATGTTGTGCAGCTTGTCTGACTGGCCTTTTTGTTTGGAAGTTCGTTATTACTAATTGTCATCCTGTCAATTAAATGATTTACCCTTTATTGAACATATTCATTGTGACCTCAACAGATGTAATAATTCTGTTGTGAGATGTAATTACCTCTAACTCGTCCAGATAAACAAATAACCATGTGAGGGAGCTGACCAAGCTCATTTGAAGGAACACTGGCACTTCTACACTGCAGCACATGTTGAGGTCTGGGCAAACTTCAGAACTTATCTGTATCTTCTAATTCATAGTGATGTTTTAATTGGTGCAGTTTAGTTCTGTCTCTTCTTCAAGCAGCTATGTCTCATTCTGGTGTTGCTTGTTTTCTGGTAATAGAACCCTATGGTCTCACAGGTCAGTTTTGCCCCAGAAAGGAAACATCAGCACTAGCTCAGAAGCCAGGAACTTAATTCCCACTTGTACATCAGTTCTAGATCTGGCAGTTGGATGTCTAATATTTAGGAAGCCACTACACCAAAATTCAGGCTAGAAATTCCTGCTGTTTGCATGACCAGTATTAGTTCCTGTGAAATTTGCTTCCTAATAAAGACCTCAGAAGATCATACTGCATATACTGCATTATAAGTGTGTTATAAGTAAGCATGGTGAAGAGTTTAAAAAAAAAGGAAACAACTTAAAGCAGCATCATGTTAGTGAACTTTTTATGTTCCAAATACTAAACAGCAGGGTTTGGACATCAGCAGGCAGGGACAACAGGAAGTGCCAACTGTGAAACACCTAAATATAGTTCCAAATCTTGAACTTTGGTAGCAAATATGTCTTTTATCCTGCTGCCATCTGTAGCAATTCATGTACTTAGCATTCCAATAGTTTAGTGTTCTTTAGGATTTAGCTCTTAAGTATTTTTTGCGCAAATAGGAATTGCATGATATTTTCTTTCTCAATGTGCTTCTTTTTTTCTGGATAGGTGGTATAAACCCTTGGGATCTTTGGATCTGCTTATCTTCCAGAAAAAATGCTGGTACTGGCTGCATTCCAGCAGAAGACTTGCATAATCTAGAGTTGTTCCAGAAGGTATGAGATTATTGTGTTATGCTTTGTGGGAATGGATGGACAGGCTAGGTCAAATTTTCAGCCTGAATAAAAAGAAAATTATCTAATGCTTATTTTATACCACAACACCATGGTCCAGCAGCAATGAAAAAAGGTTTTTCATGTTTTCTATTTACTGGGAAATACTTTTCAGATACCAACATTTAATTCTTTATATCGCACCCAATGATCAAAAGCAATTCCTCATTTGGACATAGAAGGTTAGTTTGGATATAAGTGTTTCAGTGTAAATACTGAAAATTGTTACAATTGGGTGTCAGGTTTCCCTCTTCTCTTCTTGAGCTTGAACTTTTGTGTTCTTGGCCACCATTACCCAGCATGGCAGCAAAAGTGTCTACAGAAGTCAAGGGAAATTTAAGCAACTTATCCCATTGGAAAGCAGACTTTAGAAATGGGAAGAAACAACCAGAAAATGCACACAATATTTCAGAATAACAGCATAGGAAGAAGATAGATCTGGACAAATTTAGGCTTCACATCTTATGTCACTGCTGAATTTCAGCTATTGTAATTGCTCTTTTGTAAACATAATTTAGGCACCTCTCCAAACAGTGACGGTGCTCCAGCAATTGATAATGTGTTAGCTAGACCAGTGTTCTCCTCCAGGGCCTTCAATGAAGTGCCTTGGTCTGGCACTGCAAACTGTTTACTGAGGGTCCAAAGCATCAGTAGGGCCAATATTTCTTGGTATTTTCAGGATTGCTTTTTTTTTTTCCCCCCATTTGAGTGTGTTGTGGGCATTGTTTAAGTTAATTAGATATGTAATGTCTAAATAAACAACTACCCTGTTAATAAAAATATGTAAGTCTTTGAAAATATTTGACCAAGCTATAGTACAGTCGACTTGCATTTCAAGTAAAATGGCACAGATAATAATGTAAGGCCCTAATCATAGACTGCAACTTGAGATTTGGGGAGAAATGGAACTACTTTTAGAAGGTGCCTCAGGTATGAAGTTTGTGAAGATACAAGAAACAATTTGTGTCCACAGAAGTCAGAGCTAGGAGCATGTATGCTGAGATTCCCTGGGACAGGATGCCTTATCTAAGTGTATTCAAACTGAAATTTTTGTAGCAGTTCCAGTTTGCTAGAAATACACATACTTTGAATTATGGGCTCAGATCATAAAATATCCCAGGCTTCTGCAAACTGCGTTTTGCTCATTCTGCCTATATTATCATATTTGAGCCTCTAATTCTGTGCAATATAATAATCTTTACAGCATGCTTCAATGTCCAGAAGCTTCACACGTGAATAACTGAGACACAAGGTGATCAAAGGAATTGTCCAAGTTCTCTCAGGAAGTCTGCAGCAGAGCGGGGACTTAAACCAGATGGCGCAGACCTTCGGATAACTTTAAATATTGAGTAACATTACTCGCTGCTGGCGTGTCCCTACCACAGTGCAACACAGTTCTTTGTTGCCAACATAGTTCTTTGTTGCAGAGCCTGGATGTGGTTCAGCTACATTAGCTTTCTACTGATCCCAAGCACAGCTATTCAAGAGGTATAGGGTATTTCCATGCAGGGAGAGAAAGTGGTTGGTAATGGGCAGAGAATAAAGAACCTGCAGAAACTAAAAAGAGGACAGGAAACAGGTGAAAGGTCAGCAGCCAGGAGGAGAGATGTAGGTCTCTTTATTTTATGATGCCATGGAGGAAGAGTCCACACCTTAACTTCATTATCCCACACTGCAGGGATGGCAAAGTTGTAATTTCCTTTTGACACTGGCAGGAGTTTTGCTTGAAGTGTCTCTGATAAATTGAACACAGACCCATTGAAGGCTTTTTCCATTGAAGGAAAAAGAACACTTTTCTGAATAAAATCATTAAAACTTCTCTTCTTACGTACAGGTAAACCTACTTCCAGAAATCCAGCATTTCCTTTGCAGAAAAGAGGGATTATGCCAGATAACAAAAGCCTTTTCAGGTAATCTAATTTCTTCAAATTCAGTATGTGATGATGGTCTTTTAATAGTTGTCACAGGAAGTTTCTGACATAAGACTGTCAGGCTTAAAATTCTGTTTTATTTTTAGTAATGAATGCATAAGGGAAAAAAATGAAACAAGAATGGTAATCATTTCAGACGCCACTTAAATATAGAGTACAGTTATGCAGTGTCTTTTCAGGTAAAGATATTGCATTGTTTGGCTATTGCATATTGCAGAAATAATTTGGCTATAAGTTTCTTATTTTTGGACTGTTTTGTGTTAATGTAGTGTATTGGTGTTTACTCTTCAAAGCCCTGGGTTCAGTGTAGTATGTTTGTTCAGCTTTACAAAAATGTTGTGGCATGGAGATGGAGTAGGAGTCAGAGTTTGGTTCCCATCCAGACATAATTTACTGGTATAAAGCCTTTGTGTATTAAGATCATCAACCAGAAAAGTTTAAAGGTTATGGGCGAGTTTCCAGAGAATTCTAATTTACCATGGGTAAAATTCAGCTTTGAATAGAAAGTGGAAAAAACCCATTGTGCACTCTATTAGGGTTTTTTACACTACAGAGGGACACGTTATGATCTCAGTTACACTACTCAATATCCATCATCGATGCTATTTTCAATTTATGATCTACCTTCACAATATAAACTTTGCTAATACGAAATTTTGTCTTTTTCTTGGTTTGTTCTGTAATCAAATAACAACCAACTCCACATTGATTCCATTAGTATTTAGCCTTATTTGCAATTATATGTTTGATTCTTAATTTTTTCCCCTCCCTTCCTGTCCCCTTCTCTCCCCTCCCTCTCTCTCACCTTTTTTATATACATGTTAAAATCTAACACATAGGAAAGGATTCTTTACATCTCATTTAACCATTTAGAGTTAGGTATCTTCTGCAGCAGTATTCTAATCTTTCATTTAAGTCAGTGGAGAGAGAGACACACACCTACAAACACTGCTTCTTTTTATCCTAAAATATGTGTTTAAAATAGGTGTGTTGAATTACCCTCTGCAAGTACTTACTGCCCAATTACCTCTCATCACTGACTGTAAATGGGGCCTAGATAAGCAGCTTAGATTAAATAACTCACATTTGGATGCTTGACTAAATTTGAGGTTAGATGTTTCCTAACGAAAAAATACCATATTTTCCCTTCTAATTTTGGTGCTGTTTCATTTAAAGATGAATCAATATTTAAAAGCTGTGAAGTGTTTCCCTTAAAGAACTATACATTGAAGGTCAGTTTAAATTGGGCCTTTAGGTTTTCCTGGCACAGTACATTGTCAAAACTGATCATAAGGAACATACAGTGTAATAAACGTCTATCCAGGTCCCATGAGAGTCCTTTTTCGTGAAGTCATATTACACCAGGTAAATGACATTCTGTTTTGGCTGAATTTTAGCATTTCTTCAGTGATGCCTAGTGCCTTGGTTCCCTGGAAGTGAATTAGAAAGTATTCTGATACATACCTGTTTCAGAAAAAATTAAGCAGATTTCTAAAAAAGTCAAGGTCTTCAGAAATTGGTATGTCCTGCTCATATTGTAAGAGATTGCCTTTAAAAAACATTAGTTTGCCCTGCTACTTGGAGAAAGGCTAATTGCAGTGGTTTTATTCTTTTGCTACCAAAAACACCATAGGCACTAACCACACACAGGACTTTCCCCTTCAAATATGCACATTTCCACTGCTGTCCATAAACTGTGGTAAAACCACTTTGTGTATGCCACTTCTGATAAGCTGTTTGGTGTTTTCTCCTGTACTGGGTTTTTGTGGCAAGCTTTTGGTAGTGGGCGGTCACAGGGATGGCTTCTGTGAGAAGCTGCCAGAAGCTTCCCCCATGTCCAGCAGAGCCAATTCTAGCCAGCTCCAAGCTGGAGCTGCTGCTGGCTAAGGCTGAGCCCATCAAGAATGGTGGTAGCACCTGTGGGATGATGTATATAAGAAGGGGAAAAAAACAACTGCACAACAGCAGCTGGAGAGAGGAGTGAGAATATGTGAGAGGAACAACCCTGCAGACACCCAGGTCAGTGGAGAAAGAGGGGGAGGAGGTGCTCCAATTGCCAGAGCAGAGATTCCCCTGCAGCCTCTGGTGCAGACCATGGCGAGTCAGCTGTGCCACTGCAATCCATTAAGGTCCATGGTGGAACAAAGATCCATCTGCAGCCTGTTGGGTACCCCACACCAGGGGAGGTGAATGCCCGAAGAAATCTGTGACCCTGTGGGAAGCACATACTGGAACAGGCTCCTGGCAGGACCTGTGGAGAGAGGAACCTGTGCTCAAGCAGTCAGTTCCTGAGTTACTGCACCCCATGGGAGGAACCCATGTTAGAGCAGTTCATGAAGAACTGCAGTACAGGGGAAGAACTCACCTTGGAGAAGTTCATGGAGGACTGTCTGCTGTGGGAAGGGTCTCCATGTTGGAGCAGAGGAATATGAGTCCTCCCACTGAGGAGGAAGGATTGGCAGAGGCAATGTGTGATGAACTGACCACAGACTCCACTCCCCTCTCTCTGAAGGGAGGAGGTAGAGTATCAAGGGTGAAATTGAGTCTGGGAAGAAGGGAGGGATAGGGGAAAGGTGTTTTAAGAGATGGTTTTGTTTCTCATAATCCTATTCTGATTTGTCTGGTAATAAATTTTAGTTGAGTCTGTTTCACCCATGTCAGTAATTAATGAGTGATCTCTCCCTGTCTTTATCCTGATCCATGAGCATCTCATTGCAATTTCTCTCACCTCTCCAGCTGAGTGATAGAGAGGCTTTGGTAGGCATCTGGCATCTCACCAGGGTCAACCCACCACATTTTCTCTTTAGGGAAGGGCCATTTGTAAGCATCTTATATTTTTAGTACTTTCCTGGCAAAGAGAAAAGGCCATGTGACTGATATGGAGATCCCATTGAAATCAAGGTAACGTGAGTGCTTGAAAGAAGGGGTCTGAATTTTGCCCACCCAGCAACAGAGTATTATTCTAGCAGTATGCTGAGGGACTATCATATAGAAAAAGACCACCTATCACCTTTTTTTACGTTATTCTACCATTACCAATAAAAATGGTTTTGAACCTAAATTAGCTGAAGTGTTTTAAAGTAAAAATAAAAAAAAATCCATCTTTTAAATCTAGGTATCTCCACATCAGCATGTGGCCTAGGGGCCGAGGTAGTTTTTCAATACAAGATTCTTATGCCACTTGAGATGCCACAGAGAATACAACACACTCAGTTGGGTAGGCAGATTTGGCACAGGACGTTTTGGTCCTTTTGGTCCAGCAGCTGAAGGTTCAGAGGGATATCCTGTGGTGTCCTAGATGGCAATAGATTTTGTAGGTACCTGAATTTAACACTGGGTATTTAGAGTGAGCAAGCCGAAAAGAGCATTTACTTTCAGCATAATTTAGTGTTAGCTGAATTGCTCCACACTGACTGTATAGACTACACTGATGTCCACTGACAGGAATGGGAACTTAGACTGTGGTAAGTGGGGTAATTTTTGTGTAGACCAGACCTCAAAGTGTTTCAATGCAGAAATTAATCCCATTTAGTATCACTGGATATGTGAAATGTAATTTTATATGAGTGAAATTCATCCATAGAAGGTGAAATTAGAACCAGAAGGGTACATAACTTGATTTCAGGTTAAATGGACCAAAAGGCATTAGTAAAACAAATTTCTAGAGGCAAGACTTCAGATACTCCCCTTCCATTCAACTGATAAAGCCAGCTCTTTCCACTTTCTTTTGCTTGCATTCTCCAACAGATCTTTCTTCCCAACAACTGCTAAGTTGCCAATTAGTAGGATTTGTTTGATCCTCAATTTTTAAGTTTTTCACAGAAATAACAGTTTTCATCAGTATTTCCTCCACAGAACAGTTTGTTTCCTTTCAAATCAGTCATGTACTTTCACTCGTGTGTTTGAGTCAACAGGGTTTCTCTGCAATTCCTGTTGAAGAGGATCAGTGGGTTTGTTATTACTGTGTTTGTCATTTAGTTAGCCTCCAAGGAGCCAAGCAATTTCCTGTAAAAGTGAAAACAAAAAGAGTTATGTCATCTATTAAAGACATAGTAATCTATGTAACTAGTAGAAAGAAATATCAGGCAGCAAGGCTGAGAGGATGGGATTACTGGATTTACTGTGTGCTATGACAGTGTTGATATTGATAAGCAGTGGTAAAGACTTTTCTAAAAAAATGTTATTCTATTTCTTGTTGCACAACTCTTAAACTGCTAGGTTTTGTATTTAAGAGAGCATGCCCATTCTCATACCCCTGTTTTATAGGAAAGAAAATGGTTTGTAGACAGTCCTATGCCAGTGCTTGTTTCTTTGCTTTGTCTCTTTAATAGAAAATATTTTTGTCAGTCTGACACTTCATATTCCTTCTATCTCTGTGGGGGGAAAAATTATGCACATACCAGTGATGACTGCTTTTTAGGAGAGAAGCAAGGAGGTTAAGGAGGGATAAGAATAGTAACAGATCCTAACTTTTAACACTGACAAGTGCTTGCTGCTCAGTATGAGAAGATTGGTTTCTCTTCTGCTTTTGCAGGTCATTTGGCCCACTGTTTAATCAAGTGCCTGATGTCTGGTCACTATGTGGGACTTGGGCCATGAGGAGGTTCTGGTATGGCTAATGGATGAGAAGGAATTCTCCTGGCATTTATTGTGCAGATCAGCAAAAACTGCAGCAGTTGCAGTGATCTGGAAACTAAATCTTCCTGCAGACAACCCAAACCTAGAAGCTTTCTGAGGTTGGAAAATGACTGTCAGAGAGATTTTAGGTGTTCATACTTGGTATCACACCACAGGTGGGGTAAAAACTGTGCTTGGCTGCCTCCTGGAACTACACTCAGATGAGAGCTGTAGAGCACTAAGGTCCACAGTGTGAGCAGAGTTGCTCAGGTTCAGTTTAAGGCACAGGAAACAGGTACAGCAAAGAGTCTCTTTGACAGGTTTTGCCTGGGAAAATAGTAGAATTGCTTATAGCATTGCCTCCCTGATTTTTCTGTTCCCTAAGGATTCTAAACTAGTCTGTCTTCCCATATAAGAATTTGTCTTGCTGCATCACTTCCAGGGCCCACCCAGCCTGTGCCATGCATAGTTGTTTTATCTACTCACACAGATCACTGATCCTTTTTTTAAGAAATACTTTTGCTGCACGGCTTCTGTGTTTCTTTTTATTAGTGACACAAGTGCAGAGACTTTACAAGTGTTTAGCAGACTTATGTGCTCTTCTGATCACCTGCCAGACTGGCCAACAGCATTAATCACACGACAGGTCTTGGGATGGGCATAGTCCTAATGAAATTGTGTAGGAGGGAGAGCCAAGATGGTCCAGCTGTGTGACTGTGCTCTCACTGTGTGTTATGTTTATGGTCTGGTGCTAACCCCATGCCAGCTTTCCTCTCCTTCTGCCTGGCAAATCTCTCTTGCTTGTCCCCAGTGTCCCTGGGTTACTGTGGATTCAGTGGGAAGGGTTACAAGCTGAGAGTAGGAAGAAAGACTCAGTGGAGCCACCTATGGACAAGAGAAACCATAGATTAAATTTATTTTCTGTTGTAATAATTCAACAACTCTTTGACAGGAATATGAATTTTTTTTTTTTTTTAGTTATCATTTCTGCTGCCAGCTGGTCCCTGTAAATGTTTGTACACCAGCTCTGATTGGGTTTGTGCCTATTACCTTTCTGCTACTGAAGTTGCTAAGAGTCTCAAAAATGGCTAATGAAACCAATATCTGATTCTTTTCAGTTAATTTGATTATAAACTATGTGGGTTTCTTTGGTTTTACAACACTGGCAGACCTCTTCTGTAAGAACAACAAATATGAGTAGTCTAAAAGAAGTAAAAGCAGCCAAATTAATTTAATTACTTGGCCTACACTAATCTATATTCTACCCTGTTACTAGTACAGAATTGTGGCTCTAATCATGTAATCATGTAACAACCAGCATTTTCATTGACTTGCTTTTTCCAGAGTTTTGTAGCTTATTTGTATAATTAAGTTCTAGTATGAAAATGCATACAGAAGAAGTAGCCCTTGTGGAAAATATTGGAAAAAAAACCCAGACCTCTAATGCTTAC
Source organism: Myiozetetes cayanensis (assembly GCF_022539395.1). Taxonomy (NCBI): domain Eukaryota; kingdom Metazoa; phylum Chordata; class Aves; order Passeriformes; family Tyrannidae; genus Myiozetetes; species Myiozetetes cayanensis. The sequence goes on along the minus strand of NW_026087521.1, from coordinate 22,872,634 downwards.
CTGTGAGAATGCTTTAGGAATGAAAAAGCAAACACTGTATTCAATAAATACTGTAAATACTGTTTTTCATTCACCTGCCAAAACAGAGAGAAAATAAACATGGTAAATGATTAATCTAAACTGGAGCTGTATTTGGTGATGTTTTTAAAGAGGAAAATAAATAACGTCATACAAATGATCCTCATTTTATCTTTTTAACTCTGAAACTTCAAGGGTGCTTTTGGCATGAATTTCAGTGCATTTCAACCCACAGTTTAAATTAATTTCCCTCTGTATCTTCTTTACTATAAAATTATTTGGCTTTTAATACTAAACATATTAAGGATTGTTTAAATTTTCGGAAATCATAAGCAGTTTGACATTTCTTCATTCTAAATATTCAGAGTGGGTTGCTTTCAGATTAACTATGTTACAGAAGGCAGGATTACTGTGTTTTTTGAATATGAAAACCTTTTAAGGATAGCTGGATCAATATAGTCAGTAGTGGGTGGGATATTGTACCTGCAGCAATGTGCACATCACAAATGAAGCTTGAAACCCATGTCAAGACCATGCCAGGAGTTTTAAGTAACAAACAAGAAATGACATTACAGTGAAATCTATGGAAATTTTTCCAGGACTTCACTGGGGGCAAGGATTGCCCTAGTCTTCCTAATTTCCTTCAAATACTCATTATCTACTTTGAGTTTCACAGCCACCCTTTTCTAAATGCATAGGTTATAAAACTGAGTGTTAAAGGTTCTCTCTCTTTCTTTAGCATCCTCATAATGTATAATCCATAGGAGAGTCTTTTGTTTCAGAGTCGTTTCATCCAATAGGTCAAATAGTAACAGGAAGCAATTAAGTAGGATAGGTTTGCTTTCTGTGACAAGTCTCAAGGCACGTACTGGTGGTAGTTCAACTGAAGTCATCCATCCTCCAAAATCAACATTGAAAAATGGAAAAACCCCCAAACACTTTCAATGCTTATTACTTTCATAGTTATACAGCATGGAGAAAGTTGCTATACCTGACTGAGCCAGAGGTATGGAATACTAGGCTATATTTTGATCAAAATCTCTTAGTCCTGGAGGTGCTCAGAAGTCTGCTTAAGAATCTATGAAAGGTTTTTAAGCATCTCCTGATGTGGAGCAATCTTTGCAGCTGTTAAACACACCTTCCCAACCTACAAGGGCTGGATATTTGCCGAGCTGAAAATACCAGAAGACGACCAGGTTGTAGCAATGCAGCATGCCTGGTCTGTATCACAAATAAACTCTTTGTTTTCCAGCAGTCCACATCAGTTAGGAAGCTGGATGATCCTAGAACACGATGCAATGTGGAGTTCTTCTAATTCACTGAGATGCCCTGTCATAAAGCAAACCTGCAAGGCTGACAGAGAGGACCTGTTATCAGTACTTCCTAAATATTGTGCAGTAGAAACTGATGATAAAGGGCATGAAGTGACTATAATTCTCTTTTTTTTCATGTGTGAGAGAATTCAGGCTCCTGATAGAAACAGACTACCGCTATGAAAATCTAGGAAGAATTTCCCAAGGTGTCTATGCAGATGGAAAGACTCCTGTATACTTTCAGGATCAATGTACTTCCATGTTCTAAAGTAATGTCTTTCCTACTAAAAAGAAAAGCATTTGCATGAACACCCTACAAGTACAAATGTACTGAGCTTACAATATCACCTTATGAAAGAACATGTTCTGGGCTCAGAACAAAGCACAGCACTTCAGTTCAGTTGTATCCCATCTCTAACTTTGTACTTCTTTAAACAACCAGGAGCTCCCAAGGTGATTGAATCACTCTTGAAATGTTTGTAACAGATCTGACAGTTGACGGGCACTTTAGAAACGAAATGACCTTCTTCTCACAGACAATAGTCTTACTTTTTCCTTGTTTCATGTTTGAAGTGTATAAAATATGGTCTATTTGATCTTGAACAAAATAAAAAAAACCAAATAAAACTATATCATAACCCTCCTTGTAACACCAAAGGATACTATAAAAGGAAGGATAAAAGAGAACACATTGTCATTCATCTTCTATTTCCTTTTCTTTAACTGAGTGTTACTCACTTAGTTCAACCAGTAGGGTATTCTCCTGCTGAATTCCTCACCTTTACAGATCACCAGATGTTCACATTAGCCTAAGTGTTCCATTTACCGCCAGTTCAGGTGGCTGCAGCTTGGCTCTGATCCAGGAAGTATTTATTTGTCCAAATGTACTTCTAGCTATTGGTAAACCTTTTGCTTAGCCACATGTACTCATAAATCAGCTGTTCTTTATTGTGCATTTGTTAAATCTTCACTTCAGAACTCTGAGCCAAAGGCAAGAAAATATCTTAGGATCCAGAGATTGGAAGAGAGAGAACAAGAAGTCATAGCTGTGTAAAACACTAGAAAGGCCTCATTAGATGTCAGTGAGGCTGCTGCATTAGGTGTCAATTGTCACTGTTACTGATAGGTTTGTTGTACTTTGAGAGATTGCAGTTGACAGGGCAGTATCTACCACCAGTTTATGTGACAAAGAGGTGCTTAATTTTTTTGATCTGGATGTGTTGACTTGCTTTGGTGTGTCTTACACCTCCTTTTCAGATGTGCCCTGCAACCCTTCTTATGTCTCAGGTCTGTCTTTTACCTGTTGTTGTGGTTAGAGGGCTAATGTGGGAATTCAGTTCAGAACATGTAGTGGCTTCCTTACCCATCAACATGGCCTCATGGTGAACACCTTAGGCAGAGGTAAAGTGGTGCTGTTTGTTGGTTCATCAATGGTGCCATTCCAGAGATGTCAGCATAAGAAACTTTTTTCAAGCCAGAATTTCAAGGAAGGAAAGCTTTCTGGTTTTTTTTTTAAGTGAAAGCACATATCCAGCCTTAGGTCCTTTGCTTTACACTGCTTCATCACAAATGGCAGCAGCAAAAAGCACTTGTAGCAATGCCTGCAGCTGCTCCTCAGGAAAGACAGCAGTTTGTGCAGCATTTCAATTACTGCATAGCCACTTTAAAAGGAAAAATGTTCTTTTCTATTTTTCTTTTCTTTTGATCTTTAGAGTCTGCTACAGAAAATACTGGTGTTAAGATTTTGATATTTGAAAGCAGGGATGTAATCTGGACATGGATGTAATCTGGATGCTGGAACTGTAACTTGTTTTCCCAAGCTGCCTGACAAATATCAACTACTGAGCCTGCCTCACCTCTTCCATTATAAAATGTTGATGTTGTTTACATACTTCAAAAGGACTGGTTAATTAACAACAGCTTGTAGAGTGATTTCAAGATGGAAAAACATGGCAATTACTGCAAACAGTAAAGGCACTGCAGGCTAATTTTCATTGATGATAATGTTGATTAACAAATACACAGCTCTAATAAACACTGTTACTGCTTTTGAGTGCAGGAGCAGGTGAAGAGTTGCCATGAGAACTGATGTAGCTGAGTGCTCAGTTCAGCCCTTACTGATGTCTCTTCATTATAATGAAAATTGTGTTCATTGATTACTAGGAGTAGATTTACCAAAGTGGGGGACTGTCACCTCCTCTTAACTCTGCCTGATGATGTACATTCTCTGTGTCATCTCAAAGATGACCAGTAGTTTGAGAATTCAAGGACACTTCTGTTTTTCATCTGTCCCTACCCATTTTTGTACTTTGTTTTGTTATATCAAATCAATTAATGTTATATCAAATGAATTAGTCTTGTCTATTTCCCTGAAACAGCTAAAACTCTCATTTAGGAGGGGTAAATATAGGTATAAATCTCATCTCATTATTTTCAAACTCTGTCTTGTGAGTTAATATGATATTGCTTACTTGTTGCCTTAGCAACACAATTAAAAACATATTTTTAAAAGGAAAAGACACTTTACTTCCTCTTGAGTAATGAGCTGAACAGCCCTTTTTTGCCATGTTCTTATTTTCAGTGATATATTTACTTTCTTTTAAATAAGAAAATTATGTTTTGTGGATTTCCCTCTCTCAACATTATGGTTGTTTCACCTAAAGTAATTGTGAAAAATGTGCACCTTTGACATAATTTGGCTTTCAGATGATCAGATGAGAAGAGCTGTAATTGTGGTCCTTTGCATGGTTCTGTTAATGTAGACATGGAGCTACGGACTGATGTAAAAAGTGTATATGTTGTAGGGAGCTTGGTCTGGAAGCACAGTTCTGCCTCCTTTCAGCCATGTGCCAGATCAGTATCTTGCTGTTTGAAGGTCAAGGCTACTCGAGTTGAACTCCAGAGTCTGACGGTGCTGGTCTGTTCTGGTGGATGTGCTACAGTACCAAGATACAGGAGTACAGGGCTTGGCTCCGTAACTCCATAAATAATTGCAACAGCAGAAGGCTGTGTCTTGCCTTTTTACCCATGTGAGGATAAATCAGAAAAAGATCTCTGAAGTGTGTACTCTGTGCACTGTGGAGGGCCTTTATGTGTTTTAATAATTCTGGTTTTATCCAAACACCAAAGCTGTATGATCAAACTTTGCACTCTGGGAATTATTTGCAGCTGCAAGTAGGCAGCTTAGCTTTCTTGCATGGTCAGTGAAAAAGCCACTCTCTTTCAGAGAGCAGCTCAGAACCAGTATTTCTCTTAGTGCTCCAAGGGCTGGTTTCTGTCTCACTCTTTCTCTCACTCTCCATTGCTTAAATACAAAGCCTAGGAATACTACCTTGCTAATAGATATCTAAAGTGATGCATAGGAGTAGTTGCGTGGGGCCATTGCAAACTGCCACGATGAGATGCCATTGTCTATCTACAGGGTGGAAATTGTCCTTGTGTCTTTGCAAGTCAAGCATGGAAAAAATAACACTTGATTTCACAGATCTGGTTCCTGTGCATATTCAGAAGCAAACCTGCTAAATAAATGACTTAATGGGAGTTTACTGGCTTACTCCTATTATGACTGTACAGAAGCCGAGTAGGCAGGGTAGTTTGATTTTGTCACTGTACCATCAAAAACCAGGTAGTCACTTATGAAGTCCAAATCAGTTATAATGCATAACACAACAGAGAGATGCCAGTGTGAATATCATTTGAGTATGACGTGCTCTATTAAGAAACTGCGTGGTTTTGATTATTAAAGCCTTTTATCCTGGTGCATGTAAGGCAGAGGAGCAGATTAATTTTAGATCCCAGTTAAGATGGGAAGGCTGAACTGAGCTGATCTGATGAACAGACAATAAATATAGACAGTCAAAATGTCATTTTAACAGCATCTCTGTAAAAATGAATAGGTTTTTTCTTTAAATGGCTGCTCACAGCTCATCACCAGAAACACAACTCAGTTTTACTTTTTATTTCATGTGCCAAAGTTGGGAGTGCATGTTTAAAAAGAGAAGTTCTACAAATAAATTCATAACTTTAGCAAGATGCAGTATGTCATTAAAAATAAAGGTATTAAGGTTTGGGAATAATTGGACTCTTACTTAAGAGCTTGAAATATGAGGTGTATTAGAGTTAATGAAAACCACCCTACATGAAATAATGATATAACATAAGGGCTTTGTGCCTTTTTATCAAGCACAGTAAAACCAGAAAATATATGACACCCATTGACTGATCTCACATCACAATATTTTGATTACTATTAATGGTCACATGGCTCAGTAATCTGGAGGATTGTGGTACATCAGTCCTGCACCCCCTGTGTTTGGTGGCAGAACTAAGCTTCCTATAGGTTTCAGTAACTACAAATTGTGAACACAGAAATAGTAAACACAGAAACAAAGATATGTGGTTATTTACTGAGCTATCTATATTATTACAGTAGCAAAGTCCCGTGATTCTTAGTCAAATAAATTTTTTTATCCCCATTAATTGTAATTTTACTCTGTGAGAAACTAAGTTTTGGAATTCTATTTTTAGAAATAAAGGATTTCTGTATTGAAGAAGGGAGAAGGAGTTGCTTTTTGTATGCAGCATTACTGCACTCACCTGTAAAGTGGGAGTTGCAGCTAAGACTCTGAGTCTGCAGCTTGCAGCTGGAAGGGGGTGCTTGGTGGGTGTGAAACTCTCTGCTATCAGATTGAAAAGGGTTTATCATCTCAGTATTTGTTATTTTACGTTTCTGGCTGATGCTGGTAGCTCCTCTCTATTATGTTTTATACATTTTAACTTTAGTAGCAGGAGTCCACTGCTGCTTTCAATGCTCTGCTGACTTCCTTTCTCATCCCAATGGTACTTTTTCAGACCTGCAGCTCCCAGTTGTCGCCCCAGAGTGTTCTGGCCAGCCTGGACCATCAAGGGCCAGCACCACAAGCAACATGTCCCAGGGCAGCAAAACCACTGACAAGACACGTACCTCTCATCTGCAGCACCAGTGGAAGCAGCACACAAGTGCAGAGCTGTAAGCTTGAGTTACCCCGTTCTCAGAAATTGCCAGTGCTTCATCATGCAGTTAGCTGGGAGTCAGGGATGCAGAGTGCAGGATGCAAAAGAGGAGACCACAGCAGATGGAGCACTTGCATGTATTGCATCTCATACTTGCATAATGTTTGTTTCTGTACTAGCCAAGTGTGCACATGTTTGGAGTGTAAACATCTAAGACTTTATGTTGAGGGCATTGAAGAACCTAGAAAGATAAAAACAGACACAGAGACACCCATGAATGTTTAGGTCTCATGGTGGCTGAGCTGTTTCCTGCTCCCATCCCCACCTTGCCCCTTACCACAGACACACATATGTGGTCCTTTGCACAGAGATCCTCCCTTAAGTGAAGAACCAAGAAGTACCTGATAACTTGTCTGTTATCAAGTGCTATTTCCCATATTACAGTATTTCACAAATTTTATGCTCTGAGGACCTGCTATTCTGCAGAGGGAAGAAGTTCTCCTTCAGATAAATGTTGTTAGACTTCCTTAACAGATAGCAAAACTGAGATCTGGAAAGGCCATATATTGCCAAAAGTTGCACAAAAATGGGAGGAGAGCCCCTTTTCTTTTACCAGTAACCAGTCTTAGAGACCCATAATTTGAATAGTCATCTTCCCATTGCATTTGCTATGAGGTAAATTGATACTCAGAGATTTTAACAGACAGATTAATAACGACATTTGTGAATACGCCCAAATACAGCTCATATTTCCCCAAGTAATGAACTTTTAAATAACAGATTTTTTTCCTTAAGTTTGTTTTTTTTTCTGTCCTGCTTCTGTGGCTCATTCTTTTTGTGTGTACTATGGGAGCTGTAGGCCAGTTTTCAGAGAGCCATGTCACTTCCCAGATAAAGTTAGCTTGCATAATTCTTGGGTTAACTGAGATATTATGGTTTATTTATAGGTATCCTAGTCTTTCCTAATATTTGAAATTATTGTATATGGCTTTCATTACGGAAAGTATGCAGCACCACATGTTTCTGTCCTCTTATTACATTGAGGAAAGTGCTAACCATATTGCAGTCTTTCACAGGGTTTAGTGGGGTTTCTGTATTCACTACTAATCAGTGTTAAATCTGGGTGCCTTGACTATGCACTATCTTATTTAAGATGTTTGGATTTCTTTAACGTTTAAATTAATCTTAACATTTCACTCTGAATGTCTTGGGTTTGCAACAATTATAATATTCCAAAAATGCATTTACCCATATGTACTCTCAAAATTTACTCCCTCTTAATATAGTTGCTTTATGTTTCAAAATTAAGATTTAAAAATGCTGAAAGCAATGAAATGACTTCATGTAAGCTTTGTTCCAGGCTGCTTGATTTAATCTACTGTGTTGCTTACCTTCAGGGAAAAAAGGTTAATTTCCTATTTCCAACAATTTCACTATTTCACTATTTTCTTAGAACTCATTGTCAAAAGCACTGCATTAATGCTACATATTTTTATTACTTTCCAGGAGTCAAGTATCAGCTTCATCAGAGCACAAGGACATCCTTAAAGCTCAAGACCTTTCTGTCATCATCAAAGCATATGTGCTTGTGACATCCTTAACACCTCTGCGGGCATTCATTCATTCAACCACCAGTGTCTGGCATCCACCCAAGAAGAAGCATTTTACCATAAAGGTCAAACATTTTGTTTCCAAATTTTTCCATCTTTCAGGCAAAGTACACAGACAGAAAACAAGATATTATCTTTCTTCTCTTTTACCTCTTCTTTGTTAGCAGTCCACAGCCTACAATGAATGTTCTTGTAATGTACTGTTTTCATTTCTCAAAACAAACTGGGTTTGCTTCATGAAGCAGGGCAGCATTGCCCTGTGCACTGGGGGCATTTGCATGCCTCAGACCGCATTTTTATTGGTGACATTTGGCAGCAGTTGCAAGGTTGTTTTCTCTAAAGCACAGCAGTGTGGGCGCTGCCACACAGTAACAGCTTTTTTCTGGGATATTGACAGTGTTGTAAAACAGGAAAGTAAATATTTAAAACAGTTTGTTTAGATTCCTTTTTTAGGTGCAGTAAAACAGACTAGAGGAAGGTCAGGGCACTTCTAAATAAGGAGAAGGAAGTATATCATGGAGAGGATGGGATTCGAAAGGTGCAGAGGCAGCAATATGGGGGCCCTGCCATGATCCCCTTGACATGCATTTTCCAGCCCCATTGTCCATGGGGCTCTAGGCTCTTCCACTCTCTCAACCCTCATGCTAACCCTAAACCCCACTATGGTCTCGATTTTATGAAGAAGGGTGTGTCTTACCTGGATTAATTCTCTCCAAGTGCCTGGAGAGACCCCTCTCTCTACACATTTCGTTTGCTCAGCAGACCTATGAATTTGAAAATATGCCTTCACATTCCTTTCTTCCAGCAAGGAACTGTGCTTCCAACACATCAGCTCTTTGTGAAGAAGCTACAGTTGTGCAGCTTCTTGTTTCCCTTTAATGGTTTAAGATCACAAAGCAGCAGTTATTTCTTGAGGTCACATAGATCAGCTCCTGCAGCAGCCATCAGAGGATGGGTGCACTTTGCCCATTTAGTGTTCTTGGAGTAGGAGCAGGTCTTGGCTTTGGATCAGTCTGAGTGTTGTGGTGTCACTGTCTGGACTCTTAATGATGTCAACCATTTGGTATGTTCTACAGTTTTAGCTCTCTCAAAGTGAAGTGCCTAGTTCTAAGCTCTTTATCTAATTCTAGAGAATTCTATCTAATTGACCTCTAGAGAACAAATCATCCCATCCAGATTAGATACTAGTTTTGGAGTGAGATGAGTTTCCTGGTAAAAGTGTCTGCTTCCTTCTGTGGGCTATAACATTCTTAGAGAACATGCCAAATTCTGGATTACCAAAATTAGGTGAGTGAACCTACTTCTCTCTTTCCCCCCTCAGAAGCTATGGAAGCCAATGGAGAAATGTTACTTTGCCATCTATTTTCCTCTATTTACATTTATGAAGAGTAATGGTCACTCACTTTCAAACCTTGGGTTTCAGTTTTGGTTTATGTTTATTAAAATAGGACAATACCCAGCAGCATCACTATTGCAGCTGAAGCAGTCATTATTAATTGTGATATAGCTCTGTAAAACAATTCCCACTGAGGAAATTCTGCTGAACAGGGTGCCATCCACCATTTACAGAGCACTTTGGCAGCTGAAGAAATAATAAAAATGATAGCAGTGCATCTGCAGTAGTTCCAATCTGTTTACTGCTGCTGTGGTGTTACACCTTTAGACAAACTTGTCAAAATGGTGAGAAATAAACAAAAAATAGGCACCACAGAAAGCACATTTGTAGTGATGTAGAGTGTGCCCTATAAAGGGCAGGGATTTTCCAGGAGAAGTGAGACGCTGGGAATTCATAGAGTGGCGAGAAAGGACTACTGAGAAAATCATAAAGAGGGTTTGTACCTGATGCAGAGGCAACAGGCAGATCACCCATAAGAAAATAATGCTTGGGAGAAGGTATGAATTTAACCATTGATACCCTTTAGGATGAGGTTATGTCAAGTTTCTCATAAACTCCACGGAGCTGTCATTTGCCAGTGGGACATACAATGCCAGCAGAGTGAAGTGCTGCTTCTGATAATGCTGCACAATAATTTAGAGCTCTCCTCAGTGTACAGACCTCTGTTGAGGAATTTTTGTCTCATACCAGTATAATTAATAATAATACCAGTAATAATATCCATGAGAAATTCATCCATGTTTATGGTTAACTTGGTTAAAGCATTGCTATCACAAACTCAGTATGTAAAGTATGTTTAAAGTTTGATCTCCTGTGTACAGCAACACTTTGCAGTTGCTAGTAGTCACCAGAATATGGTATATATGGAGAGGTTTCTAAGAAAACTGGAGACGGGGTAGCAGATGATATCAAACGATTAAGAGAAACTGTGTAAAGAGAAAACAGGAGTTTAATGAATTAAATAATACTGCATTCTCCACTGCTTTGTTTTTTCTTAGTAAACTATTGTAAATGATTTTTGCAATGCATATTTACTTATCCTAGTCATAGTGGCATGGCTTCAGAATGATTACTTGAGTAAGCCTTGGTCAAATGGAAGTTCAGCAGGAGTTCAAGTATGTTTTGCTCACAGGCTGCCAGGTTCTCTCTGGATTATACGTATTTTAGCATCTCAGTTCAGAAAGCAAAAGTAGGTAAATCCTGAGCTGACATGATGATTTTGTGTGTATTCAATGGGTAAAAAAAGTGCTGCTCTAGGTTTGGGCCCAGCATGGGAACATGCAAGGGATGCAGGGGAGAGAATGGCTTTCTGCCACACAGATGTTTTGATATAAGGCTTGCGTAATAGCCCTATTTCCTTGAGGGAATTTGGAAACCCCTTATTTAGACCATCTGTGTGTTGAAAAATTAGTAATAAAAGAGAAGCTTTCTATTTTGCATATGGGACCAATTAAGGGAAGGGTCTCTGTCAATGTATGCAATAATTTCCTTTGTGTTAGTCGACATTATGCATGTGTATTGAGCAGAATGCTGACCCCTGAATAATTTTCTGTTTTGTAGAAGTTGGTGTGCAGAACAGTAATTTATGATTAATTATCTGAAGGCTTAACACACTGTGAAGTGCTTCCTTTGCCCTGCCATTAACCTTTCCCAACCTGATCCCAGTTCTTAATGAAGGGATGCACTTTTGTAGACTGTAATAGCACATCCTGCGTCATCAGGGAAGGCTCTTCTGTGCTGTTTGCAACCTCCTGTGGCCCCCTGGCTCACTATCCCTTTGCTCATCCAAAAGAGACAGGCGCCTCCTAGACTTGAATTGCTTGACTGGTGTTTTTGCATAACCCTTAATACGCTCAGATGAAACAGCTCTGATGTGATTTTCCAGTTGTGAACTGAAGTAAACAAACTTTATTAAAGCAGTTTGCTGTTAAGCTTGCTGTGGGGTAAGTCACTGTAACTGTTGCTGGAACTCTCTCTCTGTGTATAAAGCATTTGGAAACGTGAATAAAGAAAAACACCTTTTTTTTTTTTTTCCTACTTAACATATATGCAAATACAACTGGACCCTCACTTATGCAGGAAATCCATCTTTTGATATGACGTGGAGGTCTGGCTCAGAGCCGAGCACGGTAGAAATTAGGTTGCCGTATTGCCCTCAAGTGGCTGTTTTTGATACTACCTCAAGTATTAGCCACACATTTTTAGTGAGATAAAATGCAAACATACATGCAGATAAAGAGCAAAATGTTTACAAACAGCAGAAAGGCTCTGGATTTTTTTTTATTTATTTTTTATTTATTTTTTTTTTTTAAATTTAATAATCTTGCCCTGTTCCTTCCAGGAGCAAACACAAAAGAAAAATTACCATCTATTCTTAATCCATTAGATTGCAGGGTTATTTGGGACTAAAATTAATTTTATTCATTAGGTTCTGTAAGAGTGCTGTAATTCTTGTCTTTCTGAGACTGAACATAGTATAAATCCCATCTCTGTTTTCTGTCCTCATATCTAGAGCCCTATCATTTCTCTTTTCACTAATCTAGAAATGAAAGTCTATCTGGACTGGGGGAGATCAAAGACATGCTTAGTCGTACATGCTGTTTCTGGCAACAACCAGGGAAGTGGGCATCATAAAACTGTGTAACAGGAGAAGTATAAATTGGTTCTAGGTGCTAGCATGAATTGTTCCCTAGGCAGACTGTAGATATTTCTGGTAACCTGCAAGCTTAGAAACACAAAACTGCAAGTGGAATACATAACTTGATGTTCAATAAGTTCCAGTGAATTTTTATGCTATGCAATTCTCTTGATCTTCCCAATGGCTTCCAGGAGTGAGACTGTACAGATTGTTTATGTGTTGCTTGAGAAAAAGTATTTGTTTGCTTTAAAACTTCTGCTTAGTTACTTGATTTCATACCCCTAATTCTCATCTTGAAAGAATAAGTAATCCTTCCTTCTTTGTCTTCTTCATCTCTGTGTTCACCTGCCATGCAGTGTACAAATACAGTTAAAATTCCTTCTGGAATTCTTTTCTGCTCTTCTCATTATGAGCATCCCAGTTGAGCTAAGAGAGAGCTCTAGACTGATTGTTCTCTACAACATGTGAATATGTCACAAGTCTTTACCCTGTTACCCTGGCCCTTATATCTGCTTTTTTTCCTGGTTCACAGATCCTCTTGCTCTGGCTGTTCTGTAAGCTCTGTAAGCATGCTCCACTGTGGCTCCCAACTTTGCAGACCTGCCTTGCCTTCTCATTATCCTGATTCTTCTCATCTTTCCATTTTTTGATTTACAGCTTCCCTTAGTGAAGCTGATCCACTTTTGTTTCTCGCAGTGAACTGGGAAATGCTGTTAGTAAATCACCTTTGCTTTCCCACTAAGAAGTCAGTGATGGGTTGAAAAATCATTCTTTGTTCAATCTCAGTCAAAAGGCCTCATTTAGTGGTTGCTGAAGCTAGTGAGTGGCTCTTTGTTTCTAGAATTAGTCTTAAAACCAAGGAGCTTTAGAGGAAACCTTTCTCAGATGGCCTTTTCTCCTCCATGTAGATATGAAACTGTTAAGGGACAAGAGATTGGGGATTCTTTGTTAACAACTTTTTTAATGAACAATTAAATATCATACCTTTAAAAATCTCATGAAAAGAAAAATACATACATAAGTGGGAAATTTACTGTAGAAAACAGCTGAATACTACCGTGATTTCCCCTTCATCAAGTTCGATAAAACTGCAGAGAAATGGCACATCATAACAATAAATCAAGAGTGGAATAAACAGACCTACTTTAAGCTAGTGCTATAAACTTCTGATAAATTACTGCAGTGTTTTCTCTCTGATTTATTCTGGAACCATTGGCACATGGTTCATGGGTATATTTTTATCCCATTACACATCCTATGACTTTTTCCTATATACTGTGATCAGTGGAGAGGTCTACCTGTGCTAGCAGACAATACAGGAAGTAGCTTTATTGCTAAATATCCAGGCCTTCTAAGTGAATCAGTTTGTATTCTTGCAGATGTGTTAGAAACTTGGATAGTTCCATACATATAGTCAAAGAGATTCGTGTTTGTGTGTAAAAGAGTATTTTTGTGCCTATGAACAACTACATACACACAAAAGTATTCGGACCTGGTGAAGAAATTTCACCAAAGATAGAACCTGTAAGAAGAATGAATGTACAAAAGTGAAATGCGAGCACAGAGCCTATGCTGAAAGTTTTCAGAGGTTGATTGAATTTATTCAATCTTTTTTCAAGAAGAGGCAATTACTGTCATTGAGACCTTGCAGATCCAGCTGATCAGGAGTGTGAAAGCTCTGGTGCATAGCAGAACAATCTGGAGAGGATGCCCTTTGTTACTTCAAAAGGGTAATTTCTTGAAACCAAAGGTCACGCTTTGGCACATTAGATGTAAATCTTACTTTCAGCTCTTATCCTGATAACTCTGTCTGTCATGTGGTTTTGAAGACTGCAACTATGAACCAGCAAGGTCCTTTCAAAATCTATTCATACAAATACTGTAAATTGTGATGCACCAAATCCCAAAATGTAAACCTCAAAATTGTATTACTCAGTAGCCACAGTGGTCTATTTTCTTCTATCTCCTTGCCTCTTGGGTAGGTTCAGAAGTGTCTAATTGATGATATACATTTAACTGACAACCAGTAATAATAATATACCTTTTATCAATTTCAGTAACAGAAGAGGTAAACCGTGATACCAGACACTTCAAAAATTTTAATTAACATTGCACATTTGTAAACATCCTTCTTTAAATACTTTCTGAAGCTCTAGTCAACATCCACCCACTCACCCATGTTTATACAGCCCAAGCACACAGGCAACACCGGTTACAAACATGGTCCAACTCTCCTGGGGTGCAACTTCCCTTCTTTCATGCACCTCTCCTTGGAGAGGTGGGGGCCCCAAGCGTGTGCCCATTTCACATGTACTCACACAGGACTTGTGCCCATCCTTACACCCCAGTATTCCCTGCAGTCTGGGCAGAAGCTGTGATGCCAGCAAGTTGACATCTGACAGTTCCTAACCAGGTTTTGAGTGCTGCTGTGTCCACTAGGAAGTCTTTCCCCCACAAATTTTCATGCTGCTTTTCTATTATTTCCCAAACTGACTCCTTCTTTGTTTCAAAAGTCACTTTGTAGTTTCCTGGTTACTGTTTAACCTAGCTGATGGTCACCTTCCTCTTTATCATGGTAAGTTTGGTCAAACGTAATCCCAGACAGTTCTGCATATTCCAGGCACACAGGTGGTGTTGTCTGTGGGTGGGCTGTATGAGCACTCCAGTGATGTATCTCCTACCCAGCTTCAGTGTCTCGTTTAGGTTCCCCAGAGGAACTGAGCAATTTTAGATAGCAATTAATGTCACCAATTTGAGGCATCTATCTTAGGATGGCATAAATTATGCTCTTCAAGTATCTGTGTTCCACAGATACATAAAAGGTATTAAAGGAACCTAGGCATTTAACTCATACGTAGACATAAGCCATGTAGTCTTGTAGGGTGGGATTCCTCTACAGTACTGACACCTGAGTGAACTGAGTTCATGTGAGCTGTTCTCTGAACACTTGTTACAATCAACAGAAAGGTAATAAATGCAGTCAGTGAAGGGAAATGTTCTCAGTTTGCGTTTATTGTCATTCCTAATGTTAGTTAAGGAAAATCTTGTTTGTTTCATCAGGAGACAAGGTTGTGCTAGGGCTGAGTTAGAAGGCAATCTCAGACAGATCACTACAGGTTACTTTTATACCCTTTTTCAGAGCAATCCTCAGCTCACTATTCAGGTAGCTGCCACAGGCTGCTCTAGCATCTCTCCTGAGAAATTCATTTGCAGAAAAATTGCCAGAGGAAAATCCTCTTGAGGGAATTACAGTCATCATAACATCCAGCCCTGTGAGCACCACACTCTTCCACTCTTCTTCAGGCTCCATGAGTCTGTGCGTGAGGTCTGAAAATCAGAATTCTTTTGTAAATTAAATGGCATTTTTTTCAATGTGTCAGACCTTTAAGTAATGGTTAAGTGTATTTTGAGGAGCCAGAGGGATCTGTGTCACTGAGAGTATAAACCCGATTTTAATGACTGCAGATTTTAAAACCCATCAAAACAGTTAAAGGAAAAGCATCATAAAAGTAATATTGAGTTAGCCATTGTTTTTTCCCAGTGGCTATTCCTAAAGCAAAAGTAGTTATCAGGCAGTGAAAGGTCAATGAGTTTAAATTAAATTAAAGAGTATTTTTGGTTCATTCTGGTTTCACAGAAAATGTAATTTGACTGCATTTACACACTTCTGTAAGGCATTACATAAATACTTAGAACATCCTGTAAGCATCCAACATGTGAACATCTTCAAGCTCCTGAGAAGTCTTGCAATTCTGTCTATAGTAGTGTCATTGTATAAAATATATGTGCATGTCTGCATTAAGTTTTACAGCCTCCTAAAATTTAATCTCTCTTCCTCTGCTTAAAAATTTGCCAACCAGAGGTCAGCTTCCTCCCAGAGTAGATTCCTGTGATTGCCAGCAGTTTTTCTTACTCTGTCCTCTTTACACTATTCAGTGCTTGTTTTAATCATACTCCAGCAATGGTGAGGTTGAATTTTGCTGGACAGGTAGTCTGTTTCCTCTGTAGGTGAGATGACCAGCATCAGTGGTGATTACCTGAAGGAACCTTCAATTCAGTGACTTTAGGATTTTGCAGTTGAACACAGATATTTATGTAGTTTTTTCACTCAGAAGAACCTGAGGTTACTGCAGATATTCTCACTTTATCACTTTAAATTTTTCCAGCAGTTGCTGAAAATGCTGTGGAATCCAAGTAAAACCTAACCTGAACTTGTTTAAATAGGATTTTTTTTTTTTTTTTTAATGAACTGGAATTTAACTTGAAGTATTTGTCTCTTGTCTCCACTGGTCCCGAACCAGCCTGACTAAATATTTATTTTCAGCCATTTACTTAGAAAAACATTGGCATAAAATCTGATATCCTTCAATGAGAACCTGTTGAGCAATGTTTCTTTTCTAGGCTAGCTAAGGAAAGCAGTTTCCTGGAGAAGCCAGTTTTATTTTAATGCCTGTTCTGGTGGCAACAGTTGGCTATTATAGCCAACAGCATGCTCTGAGTGCCAGTAGGGAAGTAAGCCTGGCTTTCATCAATTGTTACTAGAAATATATGCATTATGTATCCTTTGTGTTGAAGTGCTTGGGAACTGATTGATGGCAAAGGGTGAAATGAGCTAATGGTGCTCTTGGCCTTCCTTCTGGTAATCCCTCGTCTCTCTTTGTAAAACTCCGCAACTTCTTATGTTCCTTTTGCAGCAAAATAACACAGCTTCTCACTTAATCCTTCAATACCTACTGGGGATTTAGGAAATTAGAGAAAATGTGCGAGCCCATGTAACAGGAATGTGAGTGGTGTGCCAGATCCAGCAGAGGTGCTGGAAATAATTGTCAAAGTTAGCTGAAGAACCACCTTGGTGAAATTAGCCTTCATTTTAATTTTTTATTATTATTATTATTTCAGAATAGCAGTTTAATTAATTGGTTTTGCCCTGAACAATGAACTGAAGTGGGACAATTTCACTCAGATATTAATCTGAATCAGAACTGATTTGAAAAACATGGAGTTTTTTGTTCTTAATCTTTGTACCACTCTGTGGGAGAAACAAAGCCTAGGTGGTCTTAGACTTTGGGAAACAAGGACTCCTTCTCAGCCTGTAATGAAATGGAGAGTGCTGTGAGGAGTTGCATAATCTCTAAATAGTACTTCCGGGGCTCTTTTGCCCCAGAGACCCATGGAACACAAGGAAAAATTTCTACAGCATAAAAATATAGTGTGATGTAATTCAAGATTTCAACATCATGCGAATATCCAAAGGATAGAGTTGAGGCTATATGTGAAACCTTTACTTCACAATTTCCTGGTAGTCAGAGGTTTAATTTTATAACTTCAGTCATATATACTGTGGTAATTTTTTTTCCTACTGGCATTTCAAATAGCTTTATTAGAAAGAGAGAAAAAGTCCCAGGCACTACAAAGCTTCAGTCCAGATCTGTACATGGGGGACATTTCTTTTAGTCAGTAAAATTTGGAAAGACAACCACTTGTTGAAATAAAATCAGAGGTGATAAGAACAGGAAGGCAGACAGACCAAATGCCTACCCACCAGTTATTTACCAACACAATTGGATGAAGTTACTGGAGCTGAAGAAAGCAAAAAGCAAAGGAGGATCAGTGCATGTTCAAGTATCTCCCATGGCTGGCAGTAGGCAGTGATACAGTATTTTTTAAAAAAAGGAAGTGAAAAGTGCTTATTACATTTAACTGTAGTATGCTGCCTGAAGAAACTGAAAGCCATTCATCTGTGCCAGTGCAGACCAATGTGCTGACAGTGTTCATGCTCACAAGGGGAGACTCCAACACTGTGTAGAAAATGCTGTGTACTAGAGTGCACAGAAGTATGCTTAGCATCTGGTGTGAGCACAGTGAATGCATCATAACACATCACCAGGAACCAGCAGTGTATCCCAGGGATCCTGACTGGATCCGTTCCTGTTCAGCATCTTCATTCAATGTCTGGATGACAGGGCAGAGTGTACTCTCACCACGTTTGCTGATGACACAAAACTAGGAGGAGTGGTTGATACACTAGGGGGTTGTGGTGCCACCCAGAGGGACCACTGCAGGCTGGAGGAATGGGCTGACAGGGACCTGCCTCATGCAGTTCATCAAGGGAAAGGACAAAACCCTGGGAAGGAACAGCTTCAGGCACTTGTACATGCTGAGGTCAGCAACTGGAAAGCAGCTTTGCAGTAAAGGGTCTAGGACACCTAGCTGACCATTAGCCAGCAGTGTGCCCTTGTGGCACACCTGGACTACTACGTCCAATTCTGGACTCTCCAGTATAAGAGGGATGTGGAGGGCCACTAGGATGATTAAGGGACTGTGGCATTCCTTATATGAGGAAATGCTCATAGAGAGAGCATACATAGAGAACTGGGGCTGTTTAGCCCGGAAGAGCTTTTCAGGGTCAGGGAGATCTCATCAGTGTATATGAATACCTGAAGGGAGGCTGGAGAGAAGGTGAAGCTGGGTCCTTTTCAGTGGTGCCTAGTGACAGAACAAGAGGCCACAGGCACAAATTGAAACACTGCAGGTTCCTTCTGAACATCAGGAAACACTTTTACTTTGAGTCTGACCAAGCACTTGCACAGACTGCCCAGAGAAGTTGTGGAGTATTTATCCTTGGAGGTATTCAAAAGCTGTCTGGACAACCAGCTGCTGTTCTGGGCAACCAGCTGCTGATTAACCCTGCTTGAGCAGGGGAGTTGGACCAGATGGCCTCCAGAGGTCACTTCCAACCTCAACCATTCTGTGATTCTGTGATTCTGTAATCATGCTTTGAAGCCACAAGATCACGTTAAACTTTTGCTGAAGTCCAAACTTGGTTAACCCATCTGCTGTGTATACTTGTTCATGGCTGTAGTAGTCAAAGGTAGTTCGGGATGAGAGATGCCAAGCACATCAGTCCTCAGTAGGGTTGTCTACAGAAGTCTGCATACTTCCATCATGTTACCCCAGAGGACATGTATAAGTGGGTGATAATAGAAAATATATACTGGCATTTCTAGGTAAATTTAGTAGAGAAATTCCTGTAAGTAATCAGAAATTTTTCCTTTCTGAATGGCAATTCAAAACATGTTCTACATGTACTTTTTGCATAATTTATCTCCAAAGATATCTTTGGTAGTACAATAGTTTTACATAGTTCAGACATTAGTTGGGTTCTTTGCCATGTGATAACTCTAATGGAAATAGGGTTTAAAGGCAGCCCTTTCTTAGCACAGATGACTCATGCAAAAAAACCCTGCCTGTGTCACACTCTTCACTGAGTTTCTACTGCTCCAGTTGTTTTCCTGAATCTCTGTCTGAAGTGATGAGATGGGTGAATTTGCATGATTGATGAAAGCAGCTGAGGACAGTGCTCCGCAGGCCATTGTGAGGATTCATGAGTCTGAAAATCACAGGGTAGGCAGAGTTCAGTCAGAACACAGGCTGGGGTGGTTGGTCTTTTTTTCAACATATTTCTTCTATATTCCCTTTAAAGTTTGTTGACTGGGGTAAGGATTTGTAGTCAAAGTCAAGTGGGATGGCCCTTGGCATAGTGTGTTAAACAGAGAGAAGGCTTTTACTTTAAGTGTGCTATTACCCACTGCTAAAGAAATAAGCATTTGTAGTTTCCTTTGCCTAGAACCAGTGCCAGCAAAAGGTTATACTGAAGAAAGCTTAGACTGTGACCAATATTTTCTAAAACCATTATTATGGATTTTCTGATATACTTGTTTGTAAACAAAATTGTGGAGCTTTTCATACCACTTCACTGTGAAAATGAATAAGATCTGAGGTTGATATTGCAAGGCAGTTTTTATTTCTACCAGCTTTTTAATTTATGATCGTAAGCACTGCTTTACTGTAAATGTTCAAAAGTATATTAATTCTCTTTCACAGCTGCAAAGATTTTTTGAGATATTCTTCAAAAACAGTTCTCCCCAACAAGCCTTCAACAACATGAAGGAGGCTATAAGCAAACTTCTACTTGTAACTGAGGTCTTCAGTGAATCATCTGCCTCAGGACCAAATTCTTTCAATCAGTAAGTGACTTGCAGTAGTCATTGTAATTCTAGTGTAATACAAGATAACTCCTTAGAACACAATAAAAATTGTAGAGGATATGCAACTCCTAAAATAAAAAATACCCCTCTATTTCATACTTCTGTGTAAAGTAAGGACATGCATTTAAAGAGTAAACTTCTTCAATATCCACAGTGTTTCCAGTTTGTGAAAAGGTTATGAATACGTAGGACCAGATGCTTTGTCCTGATGAAGTGTTTCAGGCAGCACAAATGAACAGAAATCACTCACAGTTTGGCTAGTCCTAACATGTATAAAGCTGTATTTCCTTTCAGTGAGCTTTCTGTCATATGTCAAATATTTAATGCTAGAATATCCCAGATGGTTTAGAGCTGGCAACCTGAACAAGAGACACTGTAGAATACCTTATGAAATGTACCTTATGAAATACACCTAGACACCAACAGTCATATTTCTGTGTAATCACTTCCTTTAGAGTTCTTACACATAAATCAATCTCTATTATGTAATATTTTTACTAATTAAAATTAATATTTGTTCTATTTATGTTATGTCCCATCCCTGACATTTTTATGATAAATACTAAATAAGTCACTATTTACTACATTTATGTGTTTTATAAAATTATTTTGAGAACCCAGGTGTTTTAGTGGCAGTAATGTAAAGCTCATTATTTGCCTTACACAGTTGAGAATAAAGCTTACATTGTGAGTGGAGAGGGTAGCAAGGAGGGGAGGAGTGTAATGGGAATGAAACTATTTTGACAGTGGGCCAAGCTCTCTTTTTTTGCCAATCGGATGGACTCTGTTGTTTGTGTAATACAAGACTTGCTTAGAGCTCCTGGTTCATGCCTTCAAACATCCCCATAGCTGCAGCAGAGCTCTTTAGCTTCAATGAGCCTGCAGAGTTTCACCATCAACTACCCTCCAAATGTCTTGAAACTTTTGGAGGACCTCATTCTCTTCAAAAGACATTTCCTCCTTTAGCGTAATTCACCTCCCTCACTGGTTTAACTGTCAACCATATAATAATACACTTTTATATAGCACTTTTATATCAGCTCACAATCTGACTCCATATATGGTTAATGCTGCTGGCTTTTGGAAATTTTATTTAGTCTGCGTTACATGCTGTCTTTTGACCTCTGTGTGCATGTTCTTGTGTGTGTTCTCTGGACCTGTGTGTCTATGGCATTTTACCATATGTATTGGGCATGGTTCAGTGGTCAGCTTGTCAGTGTTAGGTTTATGATTGAATTCAATGATCTTAAAAGTCTTTTGCAACATAAATGACTCTGTGATTCTGTATTTCACAGCAGTACCTAACCTCACTGAATCTGAATCCTGTTATACTGTATTTCAGATGCAGCCAGTGTTTTCAAATGCTAACCTTTGACATTGGATTCGGCGTGTCAATATACCCAGTAGTTCTTGAGGTGAGAAAATTACACCAATTATAGCGTGACCCCCAAAAAATACACCAAGAAGGACACAGCAGGAAACCCTCTTTGATAGGTACTCTCAAATCTCTGAGAAATATACAAATACTTTAACATTAATTTTACCTAAATATGGAGAGTTGCTATGGCACGAACCAGTTTTTAAGAGTTGGACTTTCTGTGATAAAGTTCACCATACCATGACATGTGCAAATGTTTTGCTTTAGCATTAGAGGACTATCTATCACCCAACTGAATATCAGTGAAACAAAGCCTTGCATGACAGTAGAGGTAGGTTTTAAACATGACAGAACAAACATGTAGGAATGAAGTTAAAGTACCACAGTTGGCCTTTAATACAAATTAAAGTTCTCCATAAGTTGTATTGTACTCCTGCAGTTCATGATCTCCTTTGACCTCCACTGTGCTGTCTTCTTTCTGGATGATCCTCAAGGCCCTCAAAAACAGGAAAGTGGGACCTATACCAGTTTTTGTACCACTCTTGCCTCAGAACATCCTGTCCTGAAACAAATACTGTTCCAATTTTCTAGCTGCTTCTCATTATCCCTGTATACACACACACGAATATGTATGTACTAGGTATATAAAATGTTTGTCCATATTTGTGATATGCAAATATTAAAAAAAAAAAAAAGTAAATATACCCTTACTTAAAATCTGTTCAAGTTTCTAGCAACAACAGTGCAGTCATTCTCTCCATCTTTCCAAAAAAAAAAAATCCTTTAAACACATAGGAAAAATGGAGACATGAAAGCAATTTTGCACAATTTAAAAAATCCACGAAGACAATATCCTTAAATAGTCTGAAAGGACTTTTTTAGCTAATATAAAAAATGTGGCATGTCATAAGAATTCAATAATTGTATACCAGGCTGTAAAAAATTCTGCCAGAAATGCTTAAAAAACTAAACATAAAACATAATGTTTACCTGCCTGTATAGGAGTTTCAACCGTTATCCACAAGCCATAAATGTACAGTAAATCAGTAGGATTTAATAGTTTCTTACGAAAATAAAAATTTTTGTAAAAATAACAGTCGACAATTAATGCGACATTTGACTTTGAATAGTATCCCTTGGAAACTGTAGCATGCACACATCCTATGCATCTTGAGATTATATTTGGGTCTATGCTAAAATAATGACTTAGTCATATTTTATAAATATTAATTTTTAAATGTTATTTATATTGTTTAAATTATCATTTTATCTGTAGTAACCCTAAATACCTGAGTTTTGCAAGAGTTATGTTAACATAAAATCTTTTGATTTTTAATAAACTTGTAAGTCAAACTTACGAGAAAGCTCACATGGCACTGCAACACTGCACTCTGTCCACTGGAGGGCAGAAAACATTGCGGTATAAAGTTGTGACAGAAAATGTGGCACACGTTTATTATTTTATAATCCCGTCAGTTGTGTTATAATTACATCTTTTAAATAAATCGTTCTAGTGTAGTATATATATAGTTATGAGGAGAATGGACTTGTTATTCAAACTATAAATTCTTATATTATTTTCCAACAGGTGCATGAAAACTTTGACTTTCAAGATGAGGATGAATCAACTATTCAGGACCAAACTTTCAAAGAACTTATTTTTGAAGATACTTTTAAATTTCTCTTATCTAATGAATCCTCAACATCCAGTTTCATTGAAGCTTTGCAAAAAATATATGGATCAACTGCAAGCAAGGTAGTTCATTACAGCTTTTTCTTATTATTGACTATTTGAAAACATTAAATTTTAAATTGTTTACTTCTCTGAAATTGCTGATGCCTTATAGAAATTATAGAAAGAAGGGTTTATTTCATCAAAAACTATCTATTATTGTATTCTTGGAAATAAAACTGCAATTATATTAAACAGTGGAAGTTCCTTATGTTAAAATTTGACTCTCAAAGTATGTAATTCCCCAAAATACTGTGCTTTAAACATATATTTAAAACTTTAATGAAGCAATTTTCCTGCCATTTTTTCAAATGTTGATGTACAGATTTGTGTATTTTCACAATTTCACCCTGAATTGATTAACTCACACAAGTAAGTTCATGAGCATCAGAATTAAATTTTGTGTCCTACAACTTTGTCTCTTATTCTGAATGCAATATACTTTTTTTTTTTTTTTTTTTTATAGGATTTGTATAAAGTTTGCATGACTAGTGAAAACTATCTCTGGCAAGCTGGAGTCTCTTCTAACCGTATTTCTCTCAGTCTAGGCACTTTTAAGGATGCATTTCTGAGGAGCATCCTGCTTGCAAGACTTACAGGGACTAATTTATCCATTGCTTTCCATGTGATTTCACCAGAACATGCTGCTCTTTTCTTCACAGGATGGAAAGTACCACAGAGATGAGCAGTGTTTCTCTTTAGAAGAGATAAATTCAATGATTACTTTCATAAAGGAGCTGAAGAGTCTTGGACAGTTTGAGCTGGTAAAATAAATAGGGTTTTGCTGTACTTGATGTATATTTTATGTAAATCTCCTAACATTTTTCCTTCATTATCCTTCATTACCACTCTTTGCTGTCTCTGGCACATGTATTAGGCTGAATGGGCAGGGAAGAAAGGAGATAGAGTTTACACTGATTTTATTTTGGAGGATCATTCGCATTTAATTTAAAAGTCATAAATAAATACAACAGAGAATCTGAGCTAAGGGTTCATTTAAAGGGACAGCTAAAGCAGAAACAGAAGGGAAGGGAAGGGGAAAGGGAAGGGGAAGGGGAAGGGGAAAGGAAGGGGAAAGGAGGAAAACTATGTAAATGATTAATGAGTTAGTAATAAAATAGAATGATAATAAAGCAAAGCAGGTGTGATTGGAAGAAGTGAAGACAGTGCAACATTCAGATCATGACCCAAGAGTAGATATTGATGAAGAAGTGGCAGCACTTCATGTTCATTTTTGGGGAAGAATACAGGTAGTGGAATAACATTCAGTGTCTGTGAATAGGCATGGTGGTTAATGAGGGAAAATACTGAGTATTTGGGAAATAAAAGATCTGAGACTGAATTTGTTGTTCAGAAAGTCTGCAGGATATCAGGATTTCTGTGAGACCTCCTGGATGAGTTTTCACGGATGGGGACTAGTAAGGCTTTCTGAAGAGGGATTGAGTTTAATAGATCCAGAAGTCAATACAGAGGCAAAGGAGTTCGACTTCCTTGTCAGTATTAGGAATTCTGATTTGCAAGGCTGGGCAAGACAGTAATTTTCTACACATGTGGGAAAGAACATTAATATATAATCATCCCTATGCTATATATACTGTCTTCTGATCATTTCTCACATCTTGGCACTCTTGAAATATTACACTGTGGGGTATCTAATCAGTGTCTCTCTTCTCAGCTTTTCCCTTCTGCTGCACCCAAGATTCAAACGTTCCTGCGTGACCTTTATGGCATGGTAGACCCAATGAGGCAGCTTGGATCAGTCCTGACTTTGCATTGGCTGCTTTCCAGTTTACTTGAACAATTCCAGTTCATGAATAAAGAGTCACATACAAATATTTCAGAATGGTAAGATAGCTGTTATATATATGAGGGTAGTTTCTCAAATTATATTAATTGCCGTATCTCCAGTGAGCATTATAAAACTTAACCCTTCAGTAAATGCAGGTGGACTTGCAAGTCTTGAGAGGAGGGTCCATCATGCCATCATGGAGCAG
This sequence comes from Myiozetetes cayanensis, assembly GCF_022539395.1. NCBI lineage: Eukaryota > Metazoa > Chordata > Aves > Passeriformes > Tyrannidae > Myiozetetes > Myiozetetes cayanensis. The sequence continues at coordinate 22,847,515 of NW_026087521.1, read as the reverse complement.
TGTCAGCCATTCTGCCATTAGAAATGGAGCTAGGTTTTTATAAAGGGCAATGTTGTCTTCTCTTTCTAATATGAAAGACTCTGGATTAAAATTTAATTGGAACTACATTAAATTTTTTTAGAAGAAAGATGAAGTAAATTAGGTAGGTTGGTTCTGAAAAAATGTAAAATCAGTATTAGGAACATTTATCAGGGTTAAGATTGTCTTAATTTATGCACCAATTAAAAGCAAAACTGTAAAGAAAATATAAAATTTCTGGTGAAGATTTTTCAAAAGGACAAGTAATTTTGAGTGGCTCTATATTTTCTGTCCAACAAGAGGACAGAAGAGGCAGGTCAAAGACCATAATACTCTGAGAACCTCATTTTAACTCTTTTTGAAGAGCTGAAAAAAATACTGCAATGACAAGGTTAGATCTGCTGAACTTCTGGCAGGAAATTTTAACTTTCATAAGGAGGGAAGCGGAAAAGGAAGGAGGGAAGGAGAGAGGGAGAGAATAAAAGAAAAGAGGGAGTAAAAAATTAAAGGAGGGAAGGGGAAAACTTGTGGTATACTGCATCTTTAGTAAAAAATTTGTCAAAATTTGTCAAAATGTGTTTTCTGTTTTCATCATCTCTTGGCTAATGATGTTTTATATACATATGTGCTACACTTAGCTGTCTAAAGACATTTATGATTTTACAAACAAGAGCTTGGGAACAGAGGCACATTAGACAATGTGTGTGCTCCATTCCACTGAGTCTCAGCTTGAAGGTTTGAATGACACTATTTTATACATTTTGCTTGGAGAATGCTGTCATGGCTGTATAGGACATCTGTAAGATTTCCTAAGTTTTAGTTTTGCTCCTCACTGAATTGGGTGGGGCTTTGAACAAGTCGATAGTTATCTGTATCTTTGTTTACTTAACTATAAAGGCGTTTATCCTTTCACACTGTGCTAGGTAACTGTTTATTAGTGTTTTGAAAATACACGGTTTCATAAATGTGCTAAGTTATTGTTGTTACTGCAACCAATCTATGAGAAGTAACTCAAAGATGCAGCTGCTTGCATTCATGTGTAAGCCCTTGCCCTTTTGCAGAAATATTTAGGTTTGCATATCAAAGCATACCAGCCTTTAGCAGCTTTCTGTTCTAATCTAAGCTGTGCCACTCACTCACTTTGAGTAAGCCCCTTGGCCTCATCTTTTCCTTCAAGCCAAACATTATTGTATGCATATAAATATGTAGAAGTACCGTGATATTTCTCCAGGACAAAGGCCAGTCTGCTTCTTTGCACTATATTTTCCTGTAATGGTTAAGCTAATAACATCGTTCTGTTCATTCACTGTATAAAAAGACATGTTCTTTGACATTGCTAAATCATAATCTTCCTAGCTACATGCATGTGATGGTGATGCATGTGTCAGATAGGCATGTAATTATATTTAATTGCGGGGAAGAACAAGCATTGTTGTACTTACTGACTCAGGTATGCATTCTCTTCGAGCTTTGATTAATCTTTTTTTTTTTTTTTTTTTTGCAATTCCCAGCTTTGATGAGTTTGTATATCAGAACACTTTTCCTAAATTTGTTCATAGGATTTATTTAACACTTGATGAGGTATCACAGAATATTCTGAGTTGGAAGGGACCCAAAGGGATCAAGTCCAGTTCTATAGTGAAAGGCCCATTCAGGGATTGATCTTGCAACCCTGGCATTATTAGCACCATGCTCTAACCAACTGAGCTAATCCTGTGGCACACAGTTCTTATTTCTCTGACTATGCAAAACTAGTATTTCCATTTATAAAATCCAGTGATTGCATACTGTCTGACCAGACAAGATACTTACACGAAAAGTAGTGACTTCTGGTTCAGGTCTTGTACAGTTACTCTCTTCATTGATCATGAATCCATAGGATGAAGACAGGATTTAAAGGTGTTGCCTCGTCTACGTTTTTTCACCTATTTCATCTATGTGAGTAGTTCTGAAACTAGGGAAGAAGAACTCCAGAAACTCATCTCAGACTATAATGAAATTATTACAGCCTAGATGAAATGACCACCTCTAATGTATTGGTATAAGATACTACAAAGTTCTTTGAAAGTGATGGAGCAGTACTACCTAACATGCACTGAAATAAATTTTCTGCATTGTTTTTACACTGTTTTTCAACTCTGCAGTTCCAACTTGTGATATGACTAGGATGTACATGGCTGCTGTCTTTTAAAATAGGTGCTATGAACTATCATGGCTAGTATGTTAGGCTATGTCACACAGCAGGGTATTTGCAAAAGACAAAAGCCTAAGCAGGTCAATAAAGTTGCAAATGTTTTTTGTGAAATCAACTGATATATTTGGAAAAGTGGTTCTAGCTTCCCATATACAAACCCTTTTTAGATCAAAATAGAAGCAGCAACCTTCAGACTGAATTTAGATTGAAAATAATTTCTTGGAGTTTAACTTGATCATGTCAATTACCTGGGCAGTTTGAGAAAGTAACATGGTTTGGTCTATGGGACAGAAAAAGGCAACAAGCAGAAAGTGTAGATAAGATCACTGACCTACAGTAGGAGGAAAGGAGGGAATAAAGGGAAGGAGGAAAGGAGAGAAACAGTTGGTATTGAGTGCCAGGAAAACATTCCCACTCTTGAGTCTGCAACTTTATATTTCTCTTCTGAAGATCAGCATAAGGTATTTCATTCAGGGAACCAAATGTCCTCATGGAAACTCTGTGACTGAAGCCAAGCAAACACTTTACAAAACAAAGAGCTCTCACTGCCAGTTAATCAAACATGAAAAAATTGTTAGTGATACAGTTTCACTGTGGTTCTTCATTTTGAAGAGATACCTATATAACATCAGCAAAAGAAATAAAATTCATAAATCTGCTAAATACTGAAATATGTTCTCAATTGTGAGTTTATGACCCATTACAAACTGTACGATCCACAACTAACATATCCATCAGAGGCACCAAAAGCAACTAGATTTTTTATTTTTTATATAAATGAAATATTCCATTTCTACACATCCTTTATTGCTTATGTCTCTGATTGCTTAGACCATCAGAGCTATATTACTACTGCTGCTGTCAATCCTTGGGCTTTCTCATTTGCTGAATCAAAGAGATTCCCAAAGGACAGGTTCACAGTCAATGGTTTGTGATATACACATCTGGGATCTTTCAAAAGGTACATTCATAAGCATGCACTCACCAAGGATACTGACATACAGTCATTAGTTTCATTAGAGCTAATTTCAAAGTATGTGGGCAAAGCACACATCTCTACTTGATAGCTCCTTTGAGATACTAAAGTACATAAGGGGCCACTCATACAGATAAAGGTCTCTTCTTGAATACCAGCATGTGAAGGAAAGGACTCTGCACTGTCCAGGGCCTCAGCTGGTGCCTGTATTTTGAAGAGCTTCATAACTGCATCTTACCTCAGTTTGCTGACTGCAAGGAGCTTGCACAAAGGAAAACCTAATGATATTAATGATTAAAAAGTCCAGGCTTCAGCAGAAATAAATCATGGAAACATAGACTCATTTAGGTTGGAAGATTCCTCTCGTCCTGTCACTTATTAACTGGGAGAAGAGAATGACCCCCAAGTGGCTACAGCCTCCTGTCAGATAGTCGTAGAGAGCAATAAGGTCTTCCCTGAGCATTCCTTTCTCCAGACTAAACAATCCCAGCTCCCTCAGCCGCTCCTCAGCAGACTTATGTTCCAGACCCTTCACCAGCTTCCTTGCCCTTCTCTGAACAGACCTGCACCTCAATGTCTTTCTTGTAGTGAGGGGCCCAAAAATGGACACAGGATTTGAGGTGCAGCCTCACCAGTGCTGAGTACAGTGGGATGATCACTGCCCCTGTTATTTTATAGAATTAAGACATCTTGTTTTCACCTTACAGTAGAGTTTGGGACTGGGCAAGCAAAAAGAAACAGTGGAGAGGAAAAATGTATTTGACAGGTGTTAGCTGTTACCTCTTTGCAAGGAGGAGGAGGGGTGAAAAATTACTTACAACTTGGAAAACAAACTCTCTAATAGTTTGTTAAGTGCCTCCTTTGAAGTAGGTCAAGAATGTGCATGAAATTAAGGTGGTGTCTAGACACTGCAAGCTCAGAACTACATTTTCATGCACACACAGAGACACATTGATCTACCAGTGACTTTTTTCATAGCTCATTGACATAATGCAGAAATACCTGTTTTATTATTGGACAGTTTACCTTTTACCATGATTGACCTCAACATTGCTTTCAGAAGCTCCTGTTGAAACATTAGTGATGGATGATTGCACAGAACAATATTGCTACCTCCCTTCCTTTGGCACAGACAGTGACTTCATGTCTTTCAAAATCCAAACTGCAGTATGAAGCTGCTTTATGAGAACTTCTATGGAAAAGACTGGGAGGAAAACACAGGAAAACTTCAAGAAATGGTAGTAGACCTCTGAAAAGGTGTTATTACCTAAAGGTCCAGTATACAGATTGAAAAGAAGCCTACTCCCTTTCTTCTGTTGTGCTACTCTCTTCTGTTATGCTCCCAAAATTCTATTTGAAAGAAGAAGTCTGCAGAGCTTTCATGGAGGATTTATTTATACATATCATCTGGATTTGTTTTGAATTGGCAAACAAAGCAAAACACATTAGGAGTTCCATTTTAGGAATTCATGCTAATGTCGGTAGAGATATTGCCCTTGACACAGGCCTTCATTTATATTTAATTCTTTTTGAAACCTCAAGTATATACAGAAAACCATCATACAAACAGTTAAGAGGTATAGTTTGGGTTATTTTATTCTTGGCTATATCCACTCTTCCTTTTCCCAGTAATACAACTTTGTTTTGGAATTTATTTCTTGTTTTCTATTTTGGTATGATATGCTGCCATTTGTTATGAAATATGTTCACTCAGGTAATATTGCTAATGCTGGGAACATGAATCCAGAAGGTTCATCTTTCTATGGAGAATATTAAAATACCATGTACCCTAGGATACCATGTAGAAATTATTGACAAATGTTTCATGGTTTCTATTCCTTCCATTCATGTAAAAATATGTCTGCTATTGAATTGACAGGCTATCTTCTCAAGAAAATAAGAGTCCTAAGCAGAATGTTCCTTCTGACTCCAGGAAGAGTCATAAAGGTAAGGGATGAGGTCTTTTATATAAAGTATGTTTTTCCTGTTTGCATTATTTCTGATAACATGCATGATTTATATTACATTGTTTTGCATTCCACCTGAAAACTCCTGGCTTACTGCATATAAAAGACCAATTTCTTCCTTATCTGTGTAAGTCATTATGCTGAGACCATGAACTGTGTTCATGGGTCTAAAACAAAGATCTCACACTGTAAAGAAAAGAGTACAATGTATCTTTTATAATTAAAAGATGTTTTCTTCTCCAATAGGATTGTAATTGGGCTTAGAGTAGAAAACTATTAGGTGTTTCTGTTTATCTTTCAGCATTGCATTATTCAAGTAAGACTAAAGAAAGACAGTGCAGTCATGGTAAGTCAAGGTCTTTCTAGACCACTAAGGGGTAAGAAGAGAGATTTCTTGAACAAATTTCTTGGGTTTTTCTTCATAACCTTTCAGTGAATAGAGTATCTGCAGGCTGTAAAAAAAGAAAAAAAAAGAAGGATTTTTAGGTAGCAAGAATGTTTATAAACAACTCTCAATAATTGGGCTATTATATTAAATAAGCCTCAAGCACAAAATTAAACATTGCTGTGTGTGCATATTAATGTGAGTATTCCAGGACTCACCGATCCCTTGTCACAGTTTAGTAGACTTTTGCCTCCTATTTCCATTAACTTCAACACATTTGTTCTTGTGAAAAAACCTTTAAATTTCTCTGGGCTTCAATAATGGGATATTAAATAGCTGCTCTAGAGATGAGTTTTTCTAAAATATATATGCTTGTTGGAATATTTAAAGTACATTTAAAGAACTGTAAAGATTTAAAATATATTTTCCTTTCGTCAGAGCAGTGCTTTCTGCTGCCTTCCTCACTGACGTTATCTGAGGGGTCACTTTGTAAATGTGAAGCCATTGCTCTGAGGTGGAAAGGCTTTGCTACTCACTGAGCCTTCTGTCCTCTCTGTTACTGACATGGTGCCTCCAGGAGCTACTCTATCAATCGAAGGCCAGAAATGCTCCAGGGCTAGCTGACTGGCATCACTATTCTGATTTTATGGCATTTTAGTTTGAAAATACCTCAGTTAATTTTATTTTTAAATTCCTCCTCATTCTTAAGCTAATAGTGAGACAACATTTCTAAGTAAGGCATACGGGATGTGGGGAAATGTTTGTACTCATCTGTAAGGGTTTTTTTTTAATACCTTCCATGTGTCAATGTGTAGGACTCTATTCCCCTACAAATCTAGCCCAAATTCTACTCTTCCACTGGAATAACTTCCTTTGTATTATCATCCATGAAAGAAGGTGCTAAAATTGCCCTGTTTTCTTTCTCTAGGCAGATATTTCAAGATAGAAAAGGTCCACATAGAACTGCTTACATCCTTTGTGACCCTTTTAGACCAGGTTTTAAGCTATAAGATTTTTCAGATATTAAAGAGTTTTCTATCTGAAATATTTTCTGAAGTACCCAGTTTTAAACATGTACTAATGAATGTATGTGGAAAGCAGTTTTGAATGTGTAATTATACTGTAAATCTGAATCCAATAGGTTGGATTAAAATATTTGTCATAAGTGGGTTGCCAGCAAATAATTATTCTCATGAATAATTGGGCAAAAACTACAAAATAAAGGATACATTTGAGCAAATAGGATCTGATTGTGGAGATTTCATGCAGAGGCAAGAAGCTGGAGTTTGATTTAGGAATTTTAATAAAACATTCTTTCAGCTGTACTGCAAATGACCCCAGGGGTCTAGACATCTCCATGTGACTTGTTCTTATGAAGAGTAAGAATATGTCTAACTTATTTTGATTTTTATTGGAAATTACATTTGTACATAAACCCTGTACACAGGCTGGTACCTAAGTAGGTTATGAATTTTGGCCTACCTCTTCTTTATGTTTCAGTAAACCAACTGGAGACAGATCTCCCAGACTTAATCCTTGCATTTTCAAAGGCTTACCCAGGCTTTGAGTTTTGTGACTAGGGCTAAAGTGATTGGGCACTGAATAATTAAAATCCCTCCAAGGTTTAAAAATTTCTCTCAAGTGCCATTAAAAACTCCATTAAGATTTTGCAGCAGGATTATCAGTCTCAGAGTGACTAGGCATTAAATATCTTGCCACTGTACATGTTATCAATCTACCAGAAGTTGCATGTTACTCAAAAATGTTCATACATTTCACAGTTTTTTCTTTGATGCCTTCTTGGAACAGATAAAGATACCCTATCTCATATCAGGCAGATCTTCACCAGTCCACAGCTGGACTTGAATCCTCAGTTTAACCCAAAGATCAAAGAATACTATGCAGAAGTCCCATTCGACATGGTGACAGTGAAGATAGGAGCAGAACCCTCTAACTGTCAATGCCAAGTACACCTTGATGACAAGAAAGGGCCAAGGTATGAGCAACAAATATGAGTGTAAAAGCTTAATTTTGGAGATATGTTAGAATATTCCAGAATAGTTTTGTGTTTCCAAATGCCCAGAACACAGATAGATTAGTCACAAGAAGGTCAGAGGGAGTTTAACACTGAGAAATTTGTATTTGTTTTCAATGTCCTAAAGTCAGTGGTAATATGTTCTCAAGCCATAACTAACCCTAGCCTTATGGAGGGTGCAGTTGCTAGCACCCCACCCAGCTTCTGCAATCTGACAGCATCAAAGCTGGGTAGGGACAGACCATCACTACACTGCACACAGTAGACAACAAAGAATCTGAGCTTTTGTATCCAGGTGTTAATTTTGCACTGTGCCCTAAGCTGCTGCAATTGGTCTGCTTATGTGGGTCAGAGTAGGACAGCTGGGGTCAAAAGAAGAAATAAGTTCAAGTTTCATAATTTAGAATGATCCATTTTCATCAGAGTTATATTACAAGGGATTGTCATATAATCATAGAATAATTTACATTGAAAAAGACCCTTGATATCATCAAGTCCAAATGTTAACCCAGCACTGCCAAGTGCACCACTAAACCACATCCTTAAGTGACCCATCTACACATCTTTTAAATACCTCCTGGGATGCTGACTCTCCCTGGGCTGCCTATTCCAATGCTTGACAACCCATTCAGTGAAGAAATTTCTGTAAAACTTCCCTGGTGTAACTTTAGGCCATTTTCTCTTGTCCCGTTGCTTGTTACTTGGGAGAAGAGACCAACCCCCACACAGCTACAACTTCCATTCAGGCAACCTCCTTCTCTCCAGGTTAAACAACCCCAGCTCCCTCAGTTGCTCCTCAGCAGACTTGTCTTCCAGATCCTTCACCATCTTTATTTCCCTTCTCTGGACATGCTCAAGCACCTTAATGTCTTTCTTACTGTGAGGGACCAGAGCTGAACACAGGATTCAAGGTGTCAAGGATTCATCAGTGCCCAATACAGGGGAACAATCATTGCCCTAGTCCTGCTGGCCACACTATTCTTAATATAGGCCAGGATGCCTTTGGCCTTCTTGGCCCCCTGGGCACACTGCTGGCTCATGTTCAGCTGATTGTCAATAGCACTCCCAGGTCCTTTTCCACCGGGCATCTTTCCAGCCTCTCTGCCCCAGTCCTGTAGCTCTGCGTAGCGTTGTTACAACCCAAGTGCTGGACATGGCGCTTCACCTTCTTGGACCTTGTACACTTGGCCTTGGCCCATCCATCCAGCCTGTCCAGATCCCTTTGCAGAGACTCCAGCAGATCAGCACTCCCACCTGATTTGATGTTTCCTGCAAACTGACTGAGGTTGCACTTGATCTCCTTGTCTCGATCATTGGCCTGGCTGTCCAACCAGAAAAGTGTATGCCCATCCAAGCTGTGAACAGCCAGTTTCTCCAGAAGAATGCTGTGGGAAACAATGCCAAAGGCACTAGGCAGACAACAACCACAACCTTTCTTTCATCCACTAAGTGGGTCATCTTGCCATCTGCAAGTTTCAGCTTATCTGATCTTTTAGAGAAGTATAAAGCTGGATGATAGAGAAGAGAGCAGAGTCATCACTAAACATTAGGTTTGATCACTGACACAATTATCCATGATATTTAATTGCTGCTATGATCCCTGGCACAGTTTTGTTTTTCCCAACTAGCTCTCTCTGAGACAACAGCATGTGCCAGGGACAATGCCAGTTTATTTATTTGGGTCAGGTACCTCAGAACCAGAGGACTGGCCTATTTACATACTAGCCATTAGCGAGTGGTTAAATAGGAGATCATGAACAATTAATTACTCTGGAAGAGAAATTCTTAACCATTATATAGCTATCTTTGCTTCATGATATGAAGTGCTTATGCAACACACCATCTTTTGAACTATGAAGCAGATGCTTTGACCTAGAATGTCTTCTAATAACTAGACAGTCTGTACAGTTCTTACTGATCTAATGCTCAGTGTGTTTCCTGTATTTTCAATAAGAAGTCAGTCTTGATATATAATTTCAAAAGAAACTGACAAAAAATTCTTCCACTCAACATTTTGGTACCTTAATGCTAAATCCCCTGGAAGTCAGTGTGGATACATGTGAAAAGCTTAGAGATTTCTTCCCTGTAAAAGGAAAACAGAACACCAATATGTCCTTTACATTGAAAAGTAAAAGCCTTTCATGTGCAGGTTCTGTCCTTCAGCATTTTTTGTTTCCCTTCCAAGGGAAGAAGAGCACAGCTCAGCTTTGGTCTTGTCTGTTACTCTGAGCAGTTTGTCTAGTCATCACATTTGGCTAGTGGACAATTTCAGAGGCTAGCTGACACCTCTGATCATATTTGTCTCTCTACTGACTTCATCCCAAACTTGGACCTGCCAGGAGTTATTGTCCCTAATGGTTTCATTCACAGATTTCATGTCAGAATATTTGCCATTGCCACTGAAACTGTTTTCTCTAAGTTTTGCTCTCATTATTTTGTCTTTCTGAAAGAACTATAAATTGTTAAAAATGTTATTTTACACTGTTTTTATTTAAAATCACATTTATTTTTTAAGAGAAAATGTTAGAAATAGCAGCCTCAAGGAGCAAGTAAAGCTTAGCAGCCATAGATAAAGCAGCATAAATATTTGTTTCTTTAGGGTTTATTCCATTTTTTTCCTATTTTGTTGTGCAGCAGTGCTAACTACCCCCTTGGCCTTGGATTGAACAAAGTCATCATTCTCGTGACAGATGATTCGCAGCCCAGCCCTCAGGTTGTGAGCAGCTACAAAATCACAGTTTATCGAGAGGACCGCCCCAGTCTGCCTTTGTTTGATGACTACATGATGTGTGGATTTGTGCAGGTATTGCCTCTACATTCTTTTCCTATTCAAATTAATAGTGATATTAGCTGGGTTCTGTTCATCCAGTGGTATAAATTAGGGCTCATGGGCCAAAACTGGTGTAGAGTCTGTTTTTGTTGAGATTAGAATCTGAGTCCTAAACAGTATAATTGTATGAAATTCAACATTTACAGAAATTTTTGGGTATAAAAGGTAAGTCCAGCATAAGTACCTATTGAGAGCTCTGTGTTAATTAATCTTTACCTTGGTCAGGCAAAACCTCCTCCATTAGAGAGGTGTTGTTTGCTTGTGATAAAACAGTCTCTCTGTAACACACAGTGGGCAGTTTTCATAACTATCTCTCTGTGACATTGGAGCCATGGAAATCCTTTTCCTGGGAAAGATATTTATGATGACAGTGTGTTTATCAGTATTCAAGAAAAATGCTCCCAGATAATTTATGAATGAAAACTGTTTATCCTAGACCAACAAACACAATGAAAAAAATCCACTGATAATTTTGAAGAGAGGGATGATTGTTGCTTACATCACATTTATCCAAATAAAAGTTTAGGAATGAACATAAATTACTGCTAACAAATAACAATCCTTAGGAAGCACTGGGTCTGTTGAGGGGAAAAAGGATGGGAAGGCTAAATTGGGGCTGGGAAAGAGGATATCAGGCTGAATTATGCAAAAAATTGGAAGAAAGGTAGTGAAAACAGGTAACAGTGAAGATTTCAGTTAGTGAAGCTATGGTGATAAAGATATTCTACATTAAGAGAGAACACCTGGGACACAGGCTGGATCAGAGCTGTTGTATTCCAGAGTTTGAGGACTAAATGTCCTTGATATGGTGGGCAAATATAAACCAACCAGTTCAAAGAGGGAAGTGATACTGTAAATGGTAATCTAGGGCAGTGCTTTTGTCCGTGGAATTTTAGGCAGATTAAAAGGATTGGTGCCTCCATTCTAATTATTAGAGCATCCAGGAGTAGTATATTTTGTCACAATTAATTCTGCAACCAGGAAGAGGGATTTTCAAAACTACTGTGTTGAAACTGTAGTCCGTGTTCATGTAAAATGTCTAATCCTATCTTTATTTGTCTATTTTCTTTATTAAGATCTTTATATTTTGATATATCCACTAGTAAAACTTCCTTCCCAGCTCTGGTTTCTTTCTATATACTGCAGAAGTGGTTGGCAGACCAGGATGGTAGAAGGCAGAGCATTTTATGTGATGGGGCAGATCAAGAGGGATTAAAAACTGGGACTTAAAACAGGAACCAGAGAGATTCTAAATGTGGATAGCAAATTGTACATTGACAATAATTATTTCAATCTGCAAATTAGAACTGTCAGAGAAAATGTATGTAATGTCATAGCCTACTGACTGCTGATCTGAATACTTATAGTGTTGTCTGGCCCTCTACCTATTCTTTGTCTCTTCTCTTAGACTTCTCATAGAAACTCAAAAGGTTAAGAACCATCTTTTTGCTCTTTTTACTGGCTCAACACTAGATCTAGTAGTTGCTACAATAAAATAAGAATAAACACATATAATACCTAAGATTTCAGTTTGGGTGTACAGCAACCTGACTAACACATTAAGTGTGAATTAATATGGAAAGGAGAGCAGCAATAAGCAATATTATGAGGGCAACACACTGGCTGAAAAGATGTGAGGAAAGCACTTCTTTTTTCCTTATCTGGGGCACATATCTCCGTATAGGAACAGGAATTCAACCTCATACACATCCTCCCACACTTGGAGTTTTCACTGTTGTTAATGTTTTATGATAGCATTCATGAGACTGAGTATGAATCTTTGAAGCACTGCAAAGGCAAAGAGATCTAGAATGATAAAAATTAGGAGTGTTTTAAAAGCTTCTTTTGATTAAGCTCGTTTTTCTTCTCCTCTGTGAATAACTACTCTCTAATTAATATAATTGTTCAGAGCTAGGGACAGCTTCAGGAGTTTAGAGTAAAAAAAAGATGAAAAGCATTCTTGTGGTATCTAAGGATTGCTGTGAAGATACAGTATGAGATTCTAAAACAACTTTTAGTTGTGTTAGAGGCAAACTTATCAGAGAGTGCATTTAAAAAACAAACAAAGACTGGAGCTGGAGATAGAAATGGCATTCTAAAACACTTAAAAGCCTGCATTTTTTACTGTTTTTCCTACTTACTAGAAGACTATTTATTGCCTTTTGATTAGAATGATGTTGTTTCATCAATACAGAACTCAGGTCTTAAATAACATCATTACATTCTGCTTTTCATACTAGAGAACATTATGAACTCTGGCAGAGTGGGTTAATACACCCTCATCAATGGCTTGAATGCTTGTTCTCTTAGTAACAAAGACACCTGTTTTAGGAGCAAAAGGATAAATAAGCGTGAACTGATGGAGTATCCTTTGGACACTTGACTAGGCACAACTGGGATCACACATGAGGAGAGGAAGGTCACTGACAGTGGTGTGGTCTTTCTCACAGAAGGCTTCACTTAAAATACTAATCCAGCAACTTTTTTCCTAACTTTCTTTTATGTTTAATCCCATTAGGATATTCAGATTTCACTGCAAGATGATACTATAAGGAAGGTTACAATAAAAAGACAGAGTGCAGGATGTTATTTGCAGTCTTCTAACAATTCTCATGCCGCTGAATAATCCTGGATTAATTTCAAGGCTATTGAATTCAGAGGTGTGTGGTTCCAAGCCTTGCAGCCCCTAAAAAGTGAAAAGATATTGTCCTCTTTACTTTTTTATAGCAGCTGTAATATCCTCATTAAAACCAAATTAGTAGAAAATAAACTGTTGCATCACCATAGCACCTTCAGCAGATTTGGTTGCCTTCCATTGTGTGTTCTGCATATTGACAGTATTGTTCAGACTGCAAATTGAAAGGTTGTTGATTTCTGCTTGGACTTGATTTTGTGCAATTAGTGACAATATTCAGATTAAGTACCCTGAAAGAAGTGATGCCATTTCATTATTATCTCTGAAGCTGTGATACCAACTCAGGATTCAAAGCAGGCAGCAGAAAAGTCAGTGAGCTCTTAAGATGGGGTTATCAGCATCTCTCTCAAGTAAAAGATCCCAGACTACATACAAACTGTCGTAAAGGAAAAAATATTTTATTCATTCTTGCAGTGCCCATTATCTTCAAAACACAAACAGATTTATCTATGCCTCACTTGAAATGTGTGGATGCTATGTCTTTGATTTTTAATCTTTGCCTAGTTGTAATCATGGCGAGTAGCTGGTGATGTGCTTAGGGAACCTTGTTTGACACTGTGAACTTTGTATCTAGAGTGTTTTGGAGTGGATAATTTATGGTTTGTTTGTTTGTTTTTGTTGCTGTGTTTTTTAGGTTTTTTGAGTTTGGGCATTTTTAGTAATACAGTTATTGATTTGATTTTGCATGTATATTGTGAGCAAGGGATAGCTAATATTATATTTTATAGCCTAGTGGGTTTTGTTCTCATCATCATTCTCTTTAGGCATTGGCACAAAATGTAAAAGAGTGCATTCCATAATCAATGCAGTGCAGAGGGCAATGTGGCTGTCCTACAGCTTTCTCAGGTCTGAGAGAATGGACTTACAGAATATCTTCTAAAACTTTCCTGATTTTTATAAAAAACCTTATTCTTAAGTACTATTATCTCTTGTATTTTTATAAATCCTTTTATAATATTTTTCCCTAGAGTCCAGATAGCATAAGAGGTCCAGCAGAACTGATAATGAGATACTGGCATAGCATTGCAAACTGGATAACACCAAATGGCTGCAATGCAGCATGCAATGTTGCATGCCAGCAACAACATGTTGATTTCTCTGTCTACTAAACTTCCATTGATGACAAAGCAATTAAGACCTAGGCCTAGTATAGTAAGTATATTTAACTTTACTATAGACTTTCAGGGGTAGAGAAGAAAAAGCTATTATTTTTGTGTTAAGGAAGATATGAGAATACTTATATTTTTTTCATCTCAAGTTATACATTTCCAAAGGAAAATAAAACAGTTTTACTTCATTTCAAACGGTGGGAAAATAAAATGGTTTTATTTAATTTTAAACTGTGTGTTATTACAGTTACAAAGCTTTTCATACCAGACAGTACAAGTAAAAATTATCAATTATAGAAACATGTATTAACTCTTTGCATAGTACTTCCACACAATGATTTCAAAGAACCTTTCAAGTATCACATGATGTCCATAAAAGAAAAACAAAAAGAAAGCTTAGGAGAGGAACAAAGAATTTGTCTTGTAGTAGGACACGCTGGAAGCACATTATTCACTTCTATATTTCCCATTAGCTGCATTAGATTCAGCATGACCACCATTACAAACCACCCATCTCTTCTGTCCTCAGGACAATGCAGATGCCATGTGCGGGCTCACAGGTTTTGCAGTGTTTGTTGCAGCAGCAGCTAACCCTTGGGGCACTTCTGGGTTTGAATGTCTTGAAAAGACATGGAGAGTGCATCTCCAGAATACACAGCCTAATTGTATCAACAACCAGACTGTATCTTGTTTGCAAAGTGAGCTTACTTCCCTTTCAGAGAAAAAACAATGTCCATTATAAGAGCAATCATGTGTTGTTTTCTTCTACCTTCTCAGGTATAGAGCTAGTGAGAATTTTTTTCAGTGGTTTTGAATTTTTCAGAACAACAACAGAAAATGCCCCAAACTTCAAAAAAATAGTTGGAATCCTTGTTTGTTTGTTTGTTTGTTTTCTGTTGTTCAAAAGAACATGTTCGATTCATTGAGGATTATTTGATTAAATGAGTATAAAATTTGGAATTTTTGTTGGTATAACTATTAAGTTAGATATTTTAGCTATTGTGCAGTCCAGAATGCTGTCTCTCTTTTCAAGGAGGGAGTGTCTGGGACAAGCAAAAAATCCCACTCATTATTAGATCTAAAACACTGACGCTTATACTCAAATTTTCTTCAGAAACACTAGTGAGAGCACAGTATAACAGTCATTCTTTCCAAGAGCAATGCCAACTTAAGAATCCCTTTTGCTACCTGCAGCTACTCATGAACTAGTTGGAAAAGCTTTTTTTTTTTTTTTTAAATGAACTGTTTTCTAGGATAAATTACCCAATCTCTCTATATGAACACAAGAGAAGGGCTAGATGCAGGGGCAGAAATGAGCAGCTGGGCACAGAAGGGTGGTTAGTGGGTGCTGGTTAAGGCAGATTTTTCTTTCTTCTTTAAAGAAATTCACATCAAGATTGGGTTTAAAGCTCTTGCTGGTTTTAAATGAGCAGGAGCTTCATGTTCAGAAATTGTAGAAGTGATTTAAGGGTGAAAACACACAAAACACTAGAAGTACATTTGCATTGCTATTAATCTATTAAATAAAGCATCCATTATTTTGGTACTGTGTGACTGCAACCCACTCCCCAGGCAAAATAGAGCAAGTTTCATGTAGCCTTAAGAAACAAATATGTATCAAATTGAATATATGTTACATTGTCAGTGCTTTAGGTGAAAGCCACAAAATAGAGAGCTAGTACAGAGAGACTACCATAGAAAGAATTCTGAGGGTTTATATCTTCAACTGCTCTATGTCAACATGGTTCAATTAATTTTAGGGGAGCAATTCCAAATTGGACTGGATGGAGTACCTGTCCTGACAAAAACATATGGCTGAATTCTCTTCGATTATGTATGCTAGGCAATATTCACTTGAATAAAACTGCTGAATTTGTTTAATTTTCTAATTAGATAGATATCCTATTAGATATCCTAAACAGAATTTTTTAAATTTCCTAAATATTTATGGTCGAACAACAGTTTAGGATAATCCAAAAAACTACTTGAAGAAGTTTTAAAGTATTTAAAGATCAAGGGATGTATAATCACCATTCAATGTAAGTATAAAGTGAAAAAGCACCTAAATTAAATAATACAACTTTGTGCTTCTAAAAACTGTGTTTATGAGGATAGATGGTACAGATGTAAATAATAAATATGCATAGCTAATTTGCAAGTAGAGGGTTAATTTGTGTGTGTATCTCAGAACAAAATTTTTTGTAGAGTCAGCATGTTCTGTCTTTGTCAGCATGTATACCACTGGGGAGAGAAGGCTTGCCACATTTCCTGAATTATGCCAAAGACTTTTGTGATGATTTAAAGCATTGTAGATGAGTCAGAGGAACAATTAACCATTTTGATGGGTATTCTTAACATTTGTGCTGTTCTGTACTGAACTCCTTTTGGATCCCAGAATCAGAATATGGCTGTTAAGCTGGCATCTTGATCAGTGGCTGTTATCCGCTGCCTTAAGGAAAGGTCTCAAAAACTCAGCAGAGCATAGATCCATTATTTGAAGGAATTAATGTAATGCTCTGTGTTTTCTGTAGAAGGCAAACATTCACTTCTTCCACCTGCACAGTTAACTTTACACAGAGTCTGCACTATCGTTTTAGTAGTAACAGGTTCCCAGAATCACTGTTCCCTGTCAGACATCTGCTGGGCTCTGAAGAGGCCATAAAGAGAAAATGAGCACAACTAGGGCATAAGATGGGAAAAAACAGAAGAAGAATGGGCACAATGTCTATGCTTCTATTTAGGCATCCCTTTCTCTAAGCATAGAAAGAAAATTTTTAGTTTCATCCTGTATTTCCAGTAGGCTGTGCCGGGGTAGGATCATCATCATACTCTCCAGCACGTTGGGGATGCCACATTACAGAGACCAAACTTTGAGGCTTAAGTCCATGTCGGGTCCAGCTGTCTTCCAGTTTACATTATTTTGCTTACACTCCTGGTTTTATATTAGTTGTGCTTAATCTTCTCTGTGTAGCTAAGTTTCCTGTTTAACATATGATCCAAGATGAATACCAGAAACCCTTCAGGAAATGCTTCCAGAAGTTTCAGGCAAAGACTGAAGAAAGTAGATGTGTCTATGCAGCAGCTACATTTGTCATTATTACGATGCATTGTACATGGGAAATGGTGTTACACAGATCACTAATGGAGAAATTGGCCACCAGTGCTTTGAGGCTACCCACAGGAATACTTATTCAATGATTCAACAATTTTAAACCAATAATGACTGAGATGACACCAATGAACTAATTTGGTTTATCATAGAATCATAGAATCAGATGGGTTGGAAAGGACCTCTGAGATCATCAAGTCCAACCCTTGATCCACTACCACCACAGTTGCTAGACTATGGCACTAAGTGCCACATCCAGTCTCATCTTAAATACCTCCAGAGATAGAGAATCCACCACCTCCCTGGGCATCCCATTCCAATGCCTGATTACCCTCTCTGTAAAAAATTTCTTCCTAATATACAACCTAAACCTCCTGCCCTGGCAGAGCTTGAGACCATGCCCTCTTGTCTTACTGATAACTGGCTGGGAGAAGAGCCCAGCCCCCACCTGGCTACAACCTCCTCTCAGGTAGTTGTAGAGAGTGATGAGGTCCCTGAGCCTCCTCTTCTCCAGGCTAAACAACCCCAGCTCCCTCAGCCTCTCCTCATAGGACCTCTGCACCAGACCCTTCACCAGCCTCGTTGCTTTTCTCTGGACCTGCTCCAGCACCTCAATATCCTTCCTGAACTGAGGGGCCCAGAACTGGACACAGCACTCCAGGTGTGGCCTCACCAGTGCTGAGCACAGGGGAAGAATCACTTTGCTGGTCCTGCTGTTCCTGATCCAGGCCAGGATGCCATTGGCCTTCTTGGCCACCTGGGCACACTGCTGGCTCATGTTCAGCCTCCTGTCAACCCAAACTCCCAGATCCCTTTCCACCTGGTTGCTCTCCAGACACTCTTACCCAGCCTGTAGCACTGCATGGGGTTGTTGTGGCCAAAGTACAGGACCCGGCACTTGGCCTTGTTGAACCCCTTGGAATCAGCCCAACACTCCAGTCTGTCCAGGTCCCTCTGCAGAGCCCTCCTGCCTTCCAGCTAATCAACGCTCCTTCCCAACTTGGTGTCATCAGCAAATTTACTAATGGTGGACTCAATCCCCTCAAATCGTCAAAACCAGAATATTACGATCATTAGTGAGAGGAAGTATTAGGTTGCTATAATAATTAGCCCCTGAAGAGAGACAACTTTATAGGGAGCTTTCAGCTTTAGTTTTTCCAATCCTCCCTTTCCTTGGTTGGCAGTCTTGTAGTTAAGAACTTCTTAAGTCAGGAATGATATCATTTGTCAGCACCACTGAATTTAGTGACACCAGCTAGAGATGTTTGTAGAACTTCCTACCTCAACAATGGAAAATTTAGTGTTTCCTACCATTCTTTCTGTGTTCTATGTGTTTGCAATTTAGCACAGTTTTACTAGGATCATTTCACCATCCTAGAGACTCTGTTAGACTCTTGACTTGAGTGGTTATTTTGCTGTTATGCTGCCACAGAAAAATGTCATAAGTGATGAACAAAATAAAAAGGATAAACTTCAATGACCTGAGAGATTAATTCCATTCTTTTGTGTGTTCAGGCTGTTCTCCCCTTTCATACAATTACTGATATCATCTCATGGGTGTGCATGACACATTAAACATACAGAAGATGAAGATCTGCCCGGAAACTCTCCAAGCAGAAACTCCTAATTGCATGACTAAAAATGTTAGGGAGTTAAATTATGACACATATGATTGCAACTGGTGAACAAGATCCCACTGGTGCTGGTGGGGTGTATGATTGGACATTTCAGCCTAACAGTTGCCTTGCAATATCTGCTCCCTAGGGTGCTGCAGGATGGGGAGATGCTGAGGCAGATACAATGCTGTGAATGCAGATTCTGTAGATAGAGTGCTATCTCTGAGACCACGAAGGACTGCTAGTACAGACTGGAATAGATCCAGTTTTTTTCTGACTCTTTGCCTTTAACCAAAGGATTGAAATGTCTTTTTAAATAATAACAGCAAACTATTGTGGGTGGCTGTGAAAGGAGACAGATGGATGTAAATGCTGGGTAGGCAATTCTGCTCCTGGGAGAACACTGTTCTCTGGAAAAGTTTATCAGAAAGCCTGTTTTAATATAATTCTTGTCAGCTATGAATTTTTTTGTTTGTGCTAAGTTATCAGGCAATCATCCCACATATGTAGAAACAGATTTTCACTTATAGTCCTTTGCTCTTATTTTGGGTGTTTTCAGTATAACACAGGCCCTGTGACACAGCTGGAATCAATTACATTTTGCTAGAGAACTGGTAGCAGTAACTTCTGCAGAAGACTCCTTGTAACACAGAATGTTTTTTGTGCTTACTCTTGCTTCCTCTCCCTACCCAGCACGGTGATCCCTCCATGCATTGCTGCACTGGCTCCAGTTTGGGCAGAGAGGTACAGCTTGATGAACTGATGGCCTTTTAGTGAAAAGAGGGGGCCATATGTTCAAATCACCTCAGCCAAGAGGCGTAGTTTGAGGGATCCTGACCCAGCCTGGCTAGCTGGGTTGCTTCCTTCCTGTCTTTGGAAGGGCACTGCTGGAGCCAGACCCTGGGCAGGCAGAGGCAGCTCCTACCATGCAGCCCTGAGCCAGGCACTCTTGAGTTATGTTCTGTGTACTGTACTGATGATAAAGCCTTGTGATGGCACCTGAGATCTCTGGAGAGAAATAGCTAATGTACTTGAGGACTCTCAGTTACCCTCTAATAGCTGTTGTTTTTCCTTGATTCCACAGGGAATCTAGCTTAGCTCTCTCAATCTCAGTGGTGGATCAGGCATTGCATTACCTACATTGACTGTGCTAAATTAGGAAGGTAGAATGAAGCCAATAATTTTTCAATACTTCCATTTCTAACTGTGCAATATCAAGATATAAGAATTAACTCCCCAGTAGAGTGGAAAGCCTTACAAGTCTTTGAATGAGCCACATAAGTACAAGAACTGCAAAATTTGAGCTAAGCAGTTTTTTACAAGCTCCTGGAAGTGCAATGACACGTTTAAAAGTAAAATAACTGAAGAGGGTGGGGAGGAAGAAAAGGTCATCCAGAGTTTCTGAAGCCTTACTGAAATATTTAGCTTATGTTTTGGGTAAATATTTGTGTCAGTGTTTACATTCTGTCAGTGTACCTGATCATAGAGAGAAAGTTCATTAATTAGAAATAACTTGCACTGTATGACAACACACAAAGTGTTACAGCTATGATCAGACTGCCAGTTCATAAGTCACAGACAGATCAGTACATGTATATGGGTGAAGTATTTGCAAAATATATGTTGCACATGCATCTGTGGGTTTCTGGTACTCAGGCTTACTCCGTCTGCAGGACTTTCTATCATACTCATACACATATCATGAGGGGTGTATGGTAAAACTGTCTAAAGCCAAGTTTTGGGGACACAAAAGTTGCACATTCTTTAGTATACAGTTGGACAACTCAGCTCTTTCAGTTCTGAGACTCTCAAAGCAGACTGTAATTTGGATTTAGTAACAGCTTCTGTGCCCACTTTTGCACTGTGTATAACAGTAAAAGAAGAGAAAAATATCCTTAATGCAAACTTTTTCAACAGGGAAACTGATTCCCATTGACTTCCATGTAATTTGGATCTGACTTAAGTAGACTTATTTTCTTATCATGTGGGGTCAAAAAATGAGTCTGCAGGAAAGAGTATGCTTACTATTGCCTCTCCAGAAATAATAACTGGGTTTTGATCATCTCAGCTGTTGATGCTAATGGAAATTATTGATGGCATTTTGGCATTGGAAAGCTGTAATGTGAAGTAGAGGGTATAGGTTGTTATCAAGATGATATAAGGGAAAGACTAATGAGTCATAGTAATGATATCATAACTCATAACAATTTGTCTCATCTTT
Source organism: Myiozetetes cayanensis (assembly GCF_022539395.1). Lineage (NCBI taxonomy): Eukaryota > Metazoa > Chordata > Aves > Passeriformes > Tyrannidae > Myiozetetes > Myiozetetes cayanensis. Next base: position 22,826,360 of record NW_026087521.1, on the reverse strand, counting down.
TAATTACAATTTTATAATTCTGACTTGATAAAATAAAAGCAAAGAGGGTAATTCTGTACATCAGCCAAATGGTACAATAGAACAATGAAGAGTGAAGTGAATTAATGCTGCACTGCATAAAGACTGCCACCTCTTCCAGCTGTATGCTTACAGTGTATATATGAAATTCAGATTGTTTGCTCTGTGCACTGTTTTGGTAAAGAGGATGTGACATATCTGAAATCCTGCTGTGGGTTTCACGATGTGGCATTTTGGCCATTTTTGTTTTCCTTGAAAGAGGCATGGACACTGTGGCTCCATGGAGTGGGTAAGTTACGCAGGCTGCCATGCAAAAGCTGGGAAATAGGATAATCCCATGTCTCAGAGAATACCTGGAACAAAACTGAAACCTGAAGGTTTTATCACTATATGCGACAGTTCTTGAGTTCTGGGCTTGTCCCAGATAAAAGTGGAAAATTTTATCGTTGTTTAGAAGCTTGAGAAATGGCATGCTTCCTGGACTGGAAAATTATAGAAGTATTTAGCCTAATTCATGTCTGCCTCTACCATCAGTCAGAATTAGTTGCACCTAGGTCACAGAGACGTGGATGTTTCATAGTTTTGTCTACAAAAACGTGTGGAAAGTCAGAATCCTGCTTCCTTTCTCAAAGTTCAAGAGACAGATCAGGAAGTCGGTGTTCTAGATTATTGTACTTTGTTCCTCACTGGTTTCTTCTTGTAGAATGTTCTTAATTGAGACCAAAAATAGAATCTTAGCTGGCTTGTCAGGTTCTTTTCTGTACAGAGCTATAAATGTATGAAAAGGTTTTACTGTTTTAAAGAGTTCTGGAATGAGCCTGTGTTGCTCCTGAGTAAGTTTCTTGTGTGGATAATCATAGTTTAATTGGTCTGATTTTGTGTTTATTTAACAACTTGATAAAGAGATTAAAAAGTATTTACTATGCAAGATGAGCCAAACACTCAAAGGACAAACTTCTGCCAGAGTCAGGAAGCCAATCCTCCACTGCTCGTTTCTTTTGTAATCAAGGTAGATATAAAACACAACCACCAATATAAGACAAAGAAGAGGCTCAGATTTGATACGCTTTACTTTGCTGAGAAAATCAGGTTCACACTACAGATCCGTCCATTGCTATTTCTGTAGCCGTAAAATTGTCTGTATCCTACAGAGAACTGTTATTCTCTTTACCTAGCCATCTACAGTTTGTGTTTCAAAGCTGAAATCCAGGGCATTCATTATTGACAGTTCAATTGTTATATTCTTTTCAGTTCACCTCATACGCTGCTCTCAAATTAATCAGAAAATGTGAAATAGCCTGTTGAATTTTTCCCTTGATGATAGCACAATAGATGTGAAATAAGAGCCTTCAGCATAAGGCTTCCTAAGTGTTAACAGATCATGAAAATTGGCAACAACTGTTGTATGAGTATCATAATCTGCAAGAGGAGGGCCAGCAATTCCACAGTGATGAGAAGAGAGTGCTTGGTGTTTGAGCTGTGGTCACAATTGCCTTTCAAGTCATTTGGGCCTCCATGCCACACTTTTTGGGAGAAGAAAGCTAATGCAGCTGCCTTTGTTAATCAGTCAGTATGACCCAGGCCCTCGGGGAGGCAGGCAAAGGCAGATAAGTACTGAGACACACAATCCTTGCTGATTAACAGTGAAAGCTGGTAAAGTTACTCTCTAAGCCTGTCTGGCCCATCAGCTCCAGAAATGTAATTTAGATGATTATCTACATGCCCATTAAACCTTGTGACCAATCGCTAGTCTGTTTGAAGTTTGCCTGCTTAAACTTGCTAATAGGAAGAATAGAAGGATTAACTCAGAGGTCATGAAATAAGAGAGCAGCAAAGAAGATGACAAAAGAACAGAGGAAAACTTCCTACTGCATGTGTTTGGTAAGGAAAAAGAACTACAGTAGCACAATCATCTCAGCAGATACTGTTACTTTATGGAGTGAGCAAGCCATCTGGAATTCAGGCCATTTAATACTTGTATGTGTGCTTTCCACCTATTTTGTTTAGCTGCACAAATAAAATGGGCTACCTGTGTGATGACTGTTGTCAAGTGATGTGTTTACTGTACATAATGCAACATAAAAGAGTGTGGAATGCTGATGCATAATAAGTGTCCTGATTTTGCTCAGGGCTAGAATGTGTAGATATAAACAAGGAAACAATTTAAATCAGTCACAACAGAGTAGTTGCAGTCAGGTCAGCGTCAAGTCCAGCCTTGTTCCATTTAGGGTAAGAACTTCCAGCCATTACAGATACTTGTGAACTTAAGGATTATCAGTGAAAATCTCACCAGGTGAATCTATTTTTATTTGGTCAAATCAAAATAAATATAAACATGTATAATTATCTGCATAAATTATTCACAGGATGTTGCAATGAAAATGGTTAAAATTAAATTTTTAGGTAAAAGGTGGGATCCATTGCAGAAAATGAAATGCATAAGTACCTCAGTAAGGGTGTCCTGGGGGTTTGACTAGCTACTGGAAGAAAATGAGCTTGAATTGTAGATGGAGTCTGAAGATCGTTTACCTACTTTTGCATATACCACCACTCTTGAAGTGAATCCTTGCCCTTTTGCTAAAGACAATCAACCTACTTCGTGAAAAACATTGGTTGGGTGCATATTTCACTGCATTTCAAAGAAGATGAAACTATGGAATCTCTTGATGAAGAATTAGTGTGGTCTATTTCGCAATATTTTTGGTGCACTTATTTATTTAGATATTTTAAAAATATAGTTATGATTAAATATAGTTCTGTTTCTCATTTTATTGTGTGGAATTAAGCATATTTTCCAGCTGGAGTTTGTACATCTCAGACTCCTTTCATTTACATGCACAGCTCTGTATGAAAGACAGCAGTATGCTACTTGGGGAAAAAAAAAGAACAGTATTCAGTGCTGTGGCAATTCATTTTAGAATCTGATACTCTTTTTTTTTAGTGTTTTTTTAGTATTTTTGGGTTTTGTGGCTGGTACTGGAAACTCAAATACTTGTTGCTCTGAACCTGATTCCTGTACTTTGTATTAAAATGCATAAATTTTAAAATTCCACTTCTAAGAATCACCTGAAGATGCCTTACACCTTAATCTGGTTAAAAATATTTCAAATTAGTGTCAAAAAAAGTTGGTATTTTCTGTGTAAAACTGTTGGCCTTCATGTGTTGGCCACACTGGTAATGGTTCTCACCTTGAAAAATATAAAAGTTTTAGGAAGGAAACAAGCTTCTGTTGCTGATCCTGAGTCTTCCATTGCATGGTATGTGCTCAGCTGTTTGCTACCAGACTGCTTCAGAGGACAGAAGTTATTCATAAATCTCATTCCATTGCTGTTGTCTGAAAAATAAAGTAGATGCCAATATCTGCCGGGAAGCCTTGTAGAAAACAGATCAAAGGCTTCTGGAGTTTATTTAAGAAGGAGCAGTTGTGAGTGGCTTAAGGTCTGAGCATGGCATGAAAAGTGAAACAGGCATGACAATGAGCCACCATACACAGAAGTCTTCTGGGTTCCAGTAAAGAATTCGAGTAATATGTGGTACAGGTGGACTGCTGGCTCACCCTGTCATTCTGTTATTCCTTTGTCTCTAAATAAGCGTTGCCTCCTCTGCCTAACCCCATAAAAAGGGAAAAATTTCTACTGAAAGGCATTGCAGAAGAGAGCCACCATCATTCACACAGAGTGGGCAATAACTAATTTTTTTCTTCTTAACTCTGTTATCCCAGAGGCACTACCACCATCCCTAACTGCTTCAGTCTTGGCCAGGGGCAGGTCCATTTTTGGAGCTGACTGGCATTGGCTCTGTTGGACATGGGGGAAGCTTCTGGCAGCTCCTCACAGAAGCCGCCTCTGTAGTCCCCCCCCGCTAATAAAACCTTGCTGCACAAACCTACTACAGTCCTATAGGAAGCCTTGACCTACAAAGTACCTTGGAACAGCTGCAACATCTTCAGTTCTTACCAGTTCTATAGGTTGCAATAGAAATAATGCCTGTGCTTTCCTATGGATTCATTGCTCTTGTGTTTTAGGGATTTCTTTTCTATTCTTTTTTGTCCCATTATTTTCATCTTCCTTCAGACATCTCCCATGTTTTCATCATGGATGGCACATACAACAGCAAAAAAACACCAACCCAAAACCTTAGAAGAACCCCAAAAGGGGTTACAAATTTAAATAAACGGCTATCCCAATATCTCAAGATGGTCCCTGCCCCTTAGTCAGCTTTTGGGTTATTGACCTCAATTGAGTACAAAGGCACAAACCTTTCCCTGGTCATATCATGCTCTGCTGGGATCCCTGAGTCAGAGCTCCTCCAAGGAAAGGAAAAGCTTCAGCAGGGAAGTTCCCAATTTGAGTTTTTAACAATGAAATCACTTTAGGAAAGGATCAAATAACCTGCCATGTGAAAAGGATCCAAAGAGAAAGGGAAAAGGTATCAATTGCCTTGATATTCCCTTCTTATCACATCAGAAGCTCAGTATCACGTCTTCCTCCAAGCTGATGATCCCAGGCTGTGCATATCTGCCAGTTCTGTGTAAGTGGTTAGCATACTGAAAATCATTTTTACACTTTACTGCGTTCAAATGGCACTGGATACCTGTGTTCCATAGCTATACCAAACTCTGAGTGTTTCTGGCTGGTCACCTGATGGGTTAAGGTAATTCCCACAACCTCTAGTTCCTATATGAATTTTTTCTATGAAGTATATTGACACAACTCAAAAACCCTACTGATACTCCTGATACCTGTCCCATTGTGCTATACCTTTCCTGGTCCAACACCCTAGTGTTCTCCACAGTATCGGACTACAGACAAAAATTTAAAAAAAGACATTGGAAGAAAACTGCTTGAGGAATTGTCTTCTTTTAATCAAAATTAAAACATTCCTCAGTAAAATTATTGCGTAATTTGCCATAATATCTTTATTAAGAGATGCAATGCATGACAGAAAGGTTGCACAATTTTTGTTTATTAGTACTTTTTTTTTTTTGAGGCAGGCATTTGACACATAAGCATTTTACTTTGAGAGAGCAAGGATATGCTGGAAATTGGTTATGATGTTACCAAAAATCTCTAAGAGCTGCCAAGTAAATTCTAGACAAAAGGGAATACTAATAGAATGCAGGAACTGAAAAACAATATGATGACAGCAAAAAGACACAGAAAATACTTGAGGGGAGCTCTAATCCCTATGGCTTGATGAGGTTTCAGAGGGAAAATGTGGAGGTTTTAGTGCATTCTTCTGCAAAGGGATATGCATGCTTCACTTCACACGCTGGACATTTCCACCGAAGTCAGTGTGTTAACTTGTTCTGAATAATACCATATGTCTCCATCTTTGCAGGCCCAAAGTCTTAAGCAATATTATTAGGTCTGGGGTGTGTATAATTGTATCCATGTTCACATTTGTCCTATGCTAAAACTGGACAGTCAGTATTTATTTATTTCTCAAACAGAAACATATTTGTAGTGTCTATCAACTCCTGACTTCTGTGTTCTAATTCCTTTCGCTCTTTTTCATGATAACATACGTTGATATTTATGAAAAATAACCCTGTTCTTTAGATAGGAAAAGACAAATACTCTATTTAAATTTTTCTGTGAATTATTACATTATTAAGTCAGAGAAACAGAATTATTGATTACACAGAATCATTTATAAATATCAAGGAGTTACCTATACATATGGGCCTGAATACTCCCTTCTGAGCTAGTTTTTGCAGTGGGATTTCCTGAAGACTTTACAAAGTGCTGGAACATAATCTGCTGGAGTAATCAGAATGAACGAGATAATGTATCCTCTTATTCTTTCTTTTTGTCTTTCTGTCTTTCTTCCTATTTATATGTCCATCAGTAACATTTGATCCTTTTGTCTGGGCATGTTTGCGAAAAATATTTGTTAAATCCACGATTGATGCTCATTTCAAAATGAAAGAAACATGCTAGTCCTCATTGGCCTGTGAAGTAATAGAGCTTGATCAAATGTTTTGGGGAAAAATAGGTCAAAGACATGCAATTTTGGAAATCCTCTAGCGGATTTACAGTGTGTTTGTCCTTAATTCCTACTGTGACAGAGTCTTGGTAAATAGGACAAGTAATCAGAGGAGAAAGAGACAAAATTAAATGTTGTGTTTGGTGCTGGAATGGATGCTCTTTTATCTTATAAGCATCATACTTGGGTAACTCTTCACTCCTCAGGTTGTGAATATCTTTTCCACTCATTTATGAACAGAGTAACAAAGGACACCACTGGCTATAGTTACCTTGAAAATTTGGCCCTAAAAATATTTTATTGGGAGTATTAAATCAAATCTTTTCAAGTATTCTGTAGCTGGTTTTACTTGAGACAAAAAAACCAAACCAACAAAACAAAAACCAAAACAAACAAACAAACACGACACACAATGGAAGCTTTACCTAATCAAGTGATATTTGAAGCACTTTTTATTTTTAGGACTAAAATGCCTTCAAGTATTACACAGTGTGTAATAATACACATTATGTGTTTTGGCAAATATGATTTTATATTCTTCCTTTCTTAAATTTATTGGAACTAATTTTAATATCAAATCACCCAATTCTCTGTTTCTTTATGTTTGCAATTAAATACTTCGAGTTTTCCCTTTGTCAAATCTTTCTATTCTTTGTACTGCGTGAGCCCACAAACTAATCTAGGAGTAAACACACCACCCAGAATCCTCTAGCTGATTGTGCAATGACAGCAGAGGCTAAACTGAGGTCTTCTTGAAAATCTGGAAATCCCACAATAGAACTTCAGAAGAAAAAATGCAAGAAGGATTCTGTATTTGTTGTTGATCTTAGGAAAACATCAAGAAGGTGCAAACACATGATACAGGATTGTCTTTTAATCTTCTTGTTAAAATCTTGGAATGTGACTTTTACATTCTTAAAAGTGTGGAACAATTTAGAAGAGTTGTTTTGGGTTCGTTTTTGGGGGTTTTTTAGCTAAAATTCAAATCCTAGGACTGAGAACTTGAAATCTAAATGAAAGCTATAGGCACGGCTAGTCGTGAGCAGAGTCCTTGCCTGTGGCTGCAGTAGACAGCATACTGTATACCACTAAACAAATGGCAGGAACACATGACTAAAGAATTTTGTGTTTTAGTAGCCCTAAGATCAAAATAATATAGATGGGTTACAGTGACCAAAGAAAAGTACTACAGTTCTCTCTACAAGCCGTAAATCCACTGACTCAAACAGCCATGAGAGAACAGCATCTGCAATGCTACTCTCAGTCCCTGGCAGGTGCACTTACACTGGTATTTCAGTATTTAATTTCTGGTATGCAAAGTTTCTCGTCTGTAATAACCTCTGCCCCTGCTGCTCCCTACTCAGCTGTGTGTTTGATTTTCCACTACTATTTTGACTGCTAGAGAGGCTTAGAGAAACTTAAGCTCATGTTTAGAGCAAAAGTAACAAAATTAATAACACTACAAGATTATGGTACTTTGTTTCTCCCATCTGAAGGTTTATAGGTCCTAAATTTTCCTCTCTCTTCCTCCTTTTTCCTTTCAACTTTCTCACTTGTTTCCTTTGAGAATTCTGCTGAGGATGTATATAGGTTGAGGAGAATGAGGTTACAATTTGCTCTGAATGAGCTGATATTCTCAATCATCCACCTCCCCTCAGGGACCAAGTACAGCATTTGTCAGCTCAGTCACTGTGAAAGTTCACATACAGGTTCCACTCTCACAAACCTTCCAGTTCCCCAGTTGTAAGAGGAAAGTAGGTGTCAGTAAAATGTTCAAGCTTGAAAATAAATTGGGTATTTGTTTGCAGTAATCCAAGCAGATTGGACTGCAATCCAAGCAGAACTGCAAGATGAATATAAAAGACTGTAAGGTCACCTAGGTCGAGTGGTGAAACCCAGAACAGGCTGCAGCCTTGCTCTTTCCCCCCGCTTGTAAACGGGGTTAAGCACTCTTAAATATTGCAGCAAATCACTGAGCTCTTTAGGGGCTGTTGGTGAACCATGCACCAAGGACTTTGAGATCCAGGATATGAGTACATGGTCTGTGATTCCTTGGCAGGGCAGATACATTAGCTGTCTGGTTTGCTGGATGGTGTAGAAAGTACTCACACAGAGGGAGCCACTCTGGTTCCATTCACCTGAGCCCAGAGGAGGCTTCTCCCCAGTTTGGCAGGATGCTAAGACTCAGCAGCTTGTTCCAGGCCCACCATCTCCTGACAGAGAAAGTGCACTGGAAGCTTTTATAAATAGGCACTTCCCAGTATTGCTTATTCATACATGCAGATAGAGAGCAGCTGGTGTGATAAAAATGCTACCCAACAAAAAAACCTTTAAGAGGAAAATGTAAAAGACATCCCTATTGAAGGTATCAGATAAACAGCAAGAAAAACATTGTAGATCACTGTGGGAGAAATTTTCATTATGTTTCACTATGAGCAGTTCTTGCAATAGGAAGGATAAAATGCCTCTTTTTTTTTTTTTTTAAAAGAGTATGTGCTGAGGAATGAGAAGATGCCTGGCTCACAAAACCCAAACCTTCTTCACCAGTTTTGAAAAACACACTTTTGCACGTATTGATTTCAATTGCTTTGACCACACATTTCAAGGAGATTTGAGCATATGACTAGGATGCATTTTCGAAACCAGTATGTCTTTTGGAAATATGTGTGATGATTAGCACATATTACAAATGTTATGAAAGCAAATTCAGACTGTGAGACACAGGGCCTGCCTTGAAAAGTCCAGCAGAGCAGTTGACATTAAACTGTGTGAAATTCTTGTATGTCAAAGATGGGATATATTATTCTCTTTATATTACTTATGCATTTCTTTTCAGATAGATTGAATACTTTATGTGACAATATGAAACAGTTTAGTGTAATCCATAATAAACTTGATTTTTTTTTCTTAAGCTGTTCAATAGTTTTTATATTTTATTGTTGCCAGTGAGGACTGAGCTTGCATTCAGCTGTTGCTGTACCAGCCTGGCATAACCCCACCGAAGTAACTGAAGCTGTTGTAAATGAGTACAGACTGTAGGTTTATACATTTTGCAAAGCATCTGGAAACTACAGTGGATCAGAGCCAAACCCATAACTCATTGCTATTGCTTTGATTATGTGTTGATTTTATGACATATAATATCCCATTTTCTTAACAGCAGTCTTTTAAATGTAAACCCCTGGGAACTGATGTGTTTCTGTCCCAAACTTTTGTTTGTTGCTAGCTTGGTTAAGGGTGCTATATTGGAGACCAGGTAAAATGTACTTCCTTGACTTTGAGTGTGGTGCTTGAGTATGAAAGACTTTTAACACCTTACATAAGCAGTTTAGACATCCAAGTCAGCTTCCAAGGTAAGACTAAGAGCATCATAACACACCTGATGTTAAAACAGAAAATATCATAAAGGACTGAACTGTCTGAAAGACTGAGATAGCCCCGTTAATATAATTTGCCTGGCAACCTCAGAATTCCTGTTTGAAATGAGCATACCAGAAAAATAGAATTAAACAAGTTGAGTAACTCTTTTTAAACCTTTGGCTGTCTTTAGGAGTATGAAGAAATTTAACAGATATTTGCTGCTTTGAATATTCACTAGCCTGAGGTCTGAGACAGGATCATTTATATTCATTTGACAAGTAGGTTTTTGTTCTTGGATTTTCAGAAATCACAAAATTTCATATTTGAATATTGTCTATAACTAAATATTTTATTTTTTAAAATGTACTAAAGCAAAATAGGGGTACAATGGAAGGCACAAAATAGTTTTATTATCACTTTGGCAAGTTCTACAATAAAGCATGAATAATTCCTTTGCAAGTTAGTTGATGTATGTGATAAATAGTTTCAGAAATACTGATTCATTTTCTTTTCAGACTTTCAGTTTTCCTACCCCTACTTTGATTATTGATGTCCAAAGAGACTTCTTTGGGAGACTGATTCAGCATATTGGAAGTGAAGCGACTTGGTGGTTTTTTAATTAAAATGAACTTTCAACCCAAAACTTCTTTCTGCTTCTTCCAGTCTTACCCCCAAATAAAAAAGAATACTAGCTCCTAATTACTTAGTCTTGTGCCTCTGACCCAGTTGTTTCCCATTTCCCATCTTCCTCATTCCTAATGACCTTCTGCAGTTGCTCCCAATCTACTCCAGATTCTTCTGTTTCTATATCAAAATAGGTAGATCGTTCCTTAAAAAGCTCTTTTCTCTGACAGGAGAGAATTGGATTCCTGGCTGATGGTTCCATTGGTGTGAATGCATGATGACACTGCTGTGTCCTCATCCTGACTGACTTTGCTCTTCATGAGAAGTGTGACACCACCTTAAGTAATTGTAGTAACTCCTGCTGATGGCCTTAATGGTTCCTTCTGAATCATATTCCAGTGATCATCCTGGATCCAAATATGTGACTAGTCAGTTATCAGAGAAGCTTTCTGTTACTAGTTTATTCCCAGTCCCAACTAAGTATAGTTGTCCTAAGGCAACTGCATTTGTAATTTCATCTCTTACATAACTGGATGATGGATTGATGTATAAAAAGATGGTTCTGTCACTTAAATGTCATGCAAACCTAATTTTCCAGTCCAGAAAAATTCCACCCACTTGGGACTTTATCCAAGACAAAATATTTGAACCTGGAATGTTACATTTTGGTTTCTGCTATTAAAAAAAAAAAAAAAAAAAAAAAAAAAGCTGAGAGAGATTACTTTGTTCAAACCTTGGGAAAAGAAGACTTAGGGGAGACTTTAGCACCATGTTCCAGTATTTGAAGGGTAACTACAAAGAAGATGAAGACTCCCTTTTCACAAGGAGTCACATGGAAAAGATGAGGGGTAATGGTACAAATTACTCTGAGGGAGATTCTGACTGGACAGAAGGAAAATCTTTCACATTAAGAACAATCAGCCATTGGGATAAACTCTCCAGCAAAGTGGTGGATTCTCCAGTATTGGACACTTGAGATTCAGCTGTGCAGGATGACTGGGCCATCTTGCTTTTGACAGAAAGCTTAGACTATGATTCTTGATGCCCCTGCCAACCTGGTTTTCTACAATTTCATGGTTCTATGGCAACACAGATAGAGGCTCCAAGAAGGAAAATTGGGCAAAACTGAACTGAGAAGGTTCATTCCAGAATAGGTTCAAACCTTTGACTGGGACATCTTTGACTAGAGGTGTGTTAACCAAATGTAGGGATGCACCAGCTCTCTGCTGTATCGCTTTCAGTTGCTGTTTGGTACTGCCTCCTCGGCAAACAAGCAGTCACTTCTTGTACAAATTCTCATACACTGTTTCAAAATAAAATTAACCGGGTTTGCTAGACTGCAGTATCTGAAACTTAAAATACTTAGGAGCCCTCAAAAATGAGTTTTCACATTTCTGCCTGCTTTGAGCTGCCTAAATTCCTAAATTCAATCTAAATTCTTCTATAAGTCCACAAGTGTTGAGTCTATGAAAGTTAGTTGAGTGTGAAGGCTGTTGAGAATACCTCAGATACATGAATCCCTTCACAGTTCAGTTTTCAAGACAGAATCCATCCTGTAATACAATATTTTTCCCGTTATTCCTGTACACAGCTTTTCTCATCTCCTTTGTGTATTTGTCACATGGACTAGGGCAGGAAGTATTTCCACACGTTTAGCAAAATTTCACTTGACTTTGAAGGTTTGAGTTGACTGTAGCACTTCGAGTTTGCTAAATATCACAAACATGACTGTGTGCCTGCCAGCTGGCAATCAGACATTCAAGAGGATAGAACCAATTAGCAGGGACCTAGTCCTAGCTGGAGATTGGACTCACTGTGTATGTATCCCACACATAGCTGCAACTAGATTTTAACCTCTGGACCTTTGGCACTGCAAGGCAGGGGCGTCATCTGCCAAGTCAGAATGCAACTCCCCACTCAGTAAGCAAGAAACTGTGCCAAGTTTGCCTTAGTGTGAAACTAAGTACGAGTGAGACAAGTTATGTCCTAGTACTCTCATGCAGGTTAGTTCACATGAGAAAAGGGAACACATTCACTAATACTGTTTTTTCTATTCTTATACGTGTTATTCTTTAACAGTCTTATTTACTGTTTTGCAAACCACTGCTTATTTTCATCACATTCAAATAAAAAATTAATCTTGTTTCTTTACCATTACTTTGACGTTTTGAAGGAGTGAGTTCATTAAAGTCCAAAGACTACAGTGTACTTCTTCATATCACATTTAATCAAAAACGCAGAAGAATTTGATCTTGGTCATATTCATGTAAAAGTAAATGGGATCAGTAATTAGTATTTTAGATTAATTCATATTTTTAATCTTTTTAATTGAAATGAGCATAAATAACCTGGAGTTTTCTTTTCCAGTCTTTTGGTTAGATAACCTTTTTTGTTCAAAATTCCGGAAACCTCATTCATACCAGTGTCTCTTCTCTATTGCACTGCTTTAATTAACTTAATAGTTGCAAATCTCTAGAGAAATGCTTTTTCCCTGTGAATTAATTCCTTTTTACTAATGGTTAGTTATAGATTCATCTATGAAACAAAGGAAGGTCCTATAAAGAAGAAACAATAGATGTGAAACAGTTATTTGGCAAAGAACATTATTGCTCTTTCCTTTCACCCGTTGCTGTTTCTTAGCATTTCAGGAGTGGTAGTTTATGTGGCTTCTCCCAGATTGTTTTAGCCATGTTGTGGAATGCCCTTTACTGGAAGACTTTAAGTGAGATTAGTAAAATTGCTGGTACACTTGATCTTACCTCAGTATGTAGGATGAACTACGTGACCACGTGGGTTTCTTTGCTGTGGGTTTCTATGCTGCTTTGTGTGCCCACAATTCTCATGACTCAGATTCTTTTTGTAAAGAGCTGTGCCATGCTACATTTAGTTAGCCTAAACTGGAAATAAAATAGATCTGCTAATGATTTGCTCACATATTGGAGCTTAAGAACTTCTCTTTCTGTTCAGTTTTAAAGCAGTGAAATGAGAGAAGTATAATTTAGAGACTTTTATTGCCAGAAATCTTGTTCACAAATGCTTTGCTCTGTAAATTAAAGGTCAAGAGGGTTTTAAAGCAGGATGTTCCTTGCCAACAGAGCAATTTAGGAAGCAATTATTTGTAGCTAATATGGTTTGGGATGGATGCCATCATTAGAACAATGAGACTTTTCCCTTGTTTTTGATCCAGTAAACATTCTGTTATGGAACAATGTCAGCATACATATGGACATTAGGGAAATGAAGACAGAATTTGAAAAAAGAAGTCACTGAATTGAAGAAAAACTCACAATACAGATTTTAACTCAAAATGAAGCTGGGTTTTAGAATGAAGACTTCATTTATGATTGCTGAAGAATTATGAGGTTCTTGGAGGTCAGCAGAACTGTGGTGTTATGATTTACATAAAAGCGTAAAAAGAAAGAAAGCAATTATTTAAATCCATTGTTCAAAGCAAGCTATTATGTCTACCTGGTTTAAATTAATGAACTGTGACATAGTAGAAAACAAAGACATTTTCAGGCAACATATTTTATTTGCTAGAAAAGTAATCTCCAATTATATACTACTGCTCTACTGCTTTTCCAGAAATTCAGCCTAATCAATAAAATTTCCAGGAAAATTTTTGTAAATATTTGGTTCATAACACCAAACTGAGAAGATAGAGAAAAGTGTTTTGTTTACAATACTCTTTTTTATCTGAATATAGCTGCTTTGCACAAGTATGAGAAACGGTATATGGTCACAAGAGGTAACATTCTAATATAACTTAATTTTTGCAGCACTTGGAAAACATCTTACACTTTTTCTGCATTTCTGGTCAACTGTGCACAATGAAAGAAAATTATTATTTTTCCTGTTCTTTCCTATGATATTGGTGGTAAATCCAACTGAAAAGAAGATACGTTTGCTGAACAAACCATATTTTAGCCACACAGCTCCTATTGTATCTGAGTTAGAGTCTTGTGGAATGGCCTGTGTCCAAGGACAAAAAGAGGTAAAACATCTGCTCCAACACAAATATGGAAAACTACTTTAGGGGACATTTATGTCTATTAACATCAGCTGTGCTACACGTGTTAAACTTATACTAAGTTCTAGTGTTCTGAACAAAGCCATAATATCTAAAGCTCTGTTCTTCTGCAACAGCAGAACAGAAATAATACTGAAATAATGATATTTTTTGTTTTTAAATTTTAATGATGTTACACATAGAGCTGACCAGAAGAGCTGACCATATCTCATCAAAATCCTTCTTGATTTATTAGAAGCAGAATCTATCTGGTTGTTTCTGAAAATGAAATTTGAACTATGATTGCGTACACATCAAGCAGGAGTATGTTAGGCTGCATTTTTTCCTCTTGTAACACTGTGTTAAAGATTTTACCTAAACACACTCCACTCTACTGATGCTGTAATCCAATGAAGGAAGGCTCAAGGCTTCTATATTTGTAATAAGTAAAAGAACAAACAGTCTCAATTGTCAAGATTATGCTCGGCCTAGCCAGCAAAAATTGTAACTTAAATTACAAAAATTAGTGTGTATATTTAAACCTAGATAAGACTTCAAAAATAACTATAGAAATTTAAAATTGTCCACTTTGTCCTTCTGTATGGGAAGATCCTGCTGGCAAAAGCTATGGAAGGCCAAAATAGCAGTAGGCTTTATTGTGCAACTTTGGTGTTTGGTCCAGGTAGGTGAAATCATGATGTCCTTAGCCAAGGGACATATTCAGAGATCTATTCCAGGCACAAATCCAGAAAAGCAGAGTCAGTACATCACCCACACCTTCTTTATTAATTCTTTCCAACAGGGTTTAGGTTAGGAAAGAAACTATTCCCTATTCTGTAAGTTCGACAGAGTTTAAAGGCCTGATTGGCCAAATTAGGGTGAGGCATTGTAGACCAGTCTCTGTCTGAAAGGTTCATTAATAAATACGGAGGCCTCTGCTAGAAAAATAGTGTTTCAGAAAAGGAAAGTGGAGCAGTGTAGTTGTTTTGTTCTACTTCAATATTTCTGTGTTTTGTGGCTGGTTTCAGCAAAGAGCAGATAGAAAACTGAGTTATAAATCAAAGGTATATCAAACTCTATAGGACTTTGATTTTTCTTTTTACAATAAATTAAACTAATAATCAACTTTACACAGAAGCACAGAAAAATATGTAAATCTGCCAAAAAAGAAATATGAAAGTGTATCATCTCTTCAAAATACGTTTTATTGTTGCCTTTGAAAGCAAGATATTGAAAATAATACAGTTTTCAGTTTAACTTCAGAGCTGTGTTTTTCATTATTGTGGCTTATTGCCCACTATTAGCTTTTCCAAACCCATTTGAAGGTCGTGTAGGAGACTACTTCTCCTACAGATTGTGAAAGAAATTGCTGTGTATTGTGGACCGTTAAGTTTTATATTTGGGTTGCTATAGAAAAAATATTAACAGTATCTTCTGCTGCCTATTCTTCTTACAGAGGAAAGATGAAGACAGATGTGTAGCTTTCCTCTGTGCTTTGTAGCAGCCTTAAAATACATTTGTTTGACAGTGAGTTGTCCGAGAGCTGACACGGTACTTGAAGAGCTACAGTGTGCATTTTTGATGGGTGCTCTGGGAATTGACAGCTTACACTGACCCTTGGTACCAAATATTTTGCTTGGTCCCTACTCTCTGAAAAAATGGAAATATGTTGGGGGATGGAAGAGAAAGTCTTCTGTGACCCAAGTGTTTTCTCAGTCTGTACACTGTGCATGGGATCCTGCTTACCTGACTTCTGTTTTCAACAATGTGAGCTAGTTCCTTTGGATGCCTCTATAATCAACTGGGGAAAATCAGCGGTTTTAAGGCACAATTCAGCTGATCTCTTCTGAGTATATATTTTAGTTGTCTGACTGGCTTAGCTATAAAGGAGTAGTGTCTGTGCTACAGCTCTTAATATTTGACCAGATGAAACCTGTTCTCTGTAACTTACATCCTGAGCAATCTGGATAAAATATGATTGACAATAACAAGTAATTCATGCAAAGTTACATGAGCCTCATGTTTTCACAGGAGGTAGAAAATGGGGTGCAAACTCCTTTAGCAAGATGTTAGTTGTATTCGCTAGCACGTGAGATACGTGTAGTTCAAACTTAATGTCATAACTGTTGGTGTGACACTGTGAATTCTGGATATCTGATGATGTATATAATTTTCAGAGGTTGAGGACATGTGGGGTGCTGAATTCATATACTTCAGCAGAAAGAAAGCATGTTATTCTAGAGGATTGGACCTGTGTTGGATCAGACTCTTTAGCCACTGAAAATTCCTAAAACTTACAAACACAGGGTCAAGTCATCATAGAGGTAATATGATGCTTACACGAAGGTTTGTTTTGGAAAAGGAAGTGAAAGAAGAGAAAATGGAGCAGGAGTCAGGGGGAAGAAGACTGATGATGAAGGAAATTGAGCAGCAAACCCACTTTTCCCATAATAATTTTATTTGAAAGTATATATTTGTGAGGGTTTTTTTTACTTTTTCTTTATATGGCTTGTGGTTTTACACTTCATCCAGAGTTTCATCACCTGTTAGGAATGCAATGTATAATTTAAGTAAATGATAGAGAAATAAACCCATTAGTGATAAGACTGAAGGCTCTGTCTCTAGTCTCTATGAAATAAAAATTCAAAGTGTTCACTCCTCACCTTATAAAGTTATGAAGCTTTGCTCCAGTCACATACTTCTGTGACTGTTCCCTACCTTTAGGTGTGAACGTCCTTATTAGTTGTTCAAAAGCAGTTGAAATACAAAAGCTGATCTATAAATATTATTATTTTATTTTATTATTTTGTAATAGAATAATATGAATAGCACAGCAAGTTAATATACAGTATAGAAGTTCAAAAATACCCTTTTTATTCTTTTGAGTTTTTAAGTTCCAGCCTGCCAAAAAGGCTTTTTCAAAAGCGTCCTTTAATCTATAAATACCAAGTTTGAAAGGAAGTAAGGACCATCTGGAAAAGTCTCTTTCCTGGGAAGAAGAAAGAACTGTATGGTGTCTGAGTCTTACTTGTAGATATCTGTCAAGATGGAAAGAGCATATCATACACTTAATTTTGGATATGGTTTTGACCCTCTCACTTGTTGAGCAAATGCTGGACTTTAAGAATCTTGGAAACTTAATTTAGAGTGAAAAGGACCTAGATTAATTTAATTCCTCTTGATAAGGGCATTCTCTTTGCATCAGCTCTTCCTGGGAATATCTGTGTTAAGGGGATACTTAAAGTAAATTACCTCTGTGGCTATTGGGCACTCTCCTGGTTCCTCTAGAAGAATATTTATTTTTGCACAATCCAAATCAACTTCTAGAGTTGCTTCCGTCAGTTCTTTGACTAAAGGTGCCTGCAGTTGTTGTCATATAACTTAAGCAGGAATATGGGACAAAGCATCAATTCACACGCCAAAATATGAATGATACAATACTCTTGTGTCAATAGCTTATCTGTGTCATAAAATCTTACAGTTAAAAAATTTAAGACAATGTTAGATTTCATAGTCATCCTAAATATGTCCATATTTTTCTCAATTCCCTATATCTGCAGTGTGTTTGAAGATCCCCTGAACAAAATGGAGAGAGATATTCATCCCTTTCAAATCTGAGCATCTCTCTCAGATGCCTCAGCTAAAGCATTAGTCCTTCAGAGTCCTCAGTGAAGTGAATGGAGTAACATAACCCTCCAGGAAATGAGAATCTAACACATGCCACCATGACATTACAGAAAACAGCTTTTCTTGAAGTCAATAGCAAGCCTATTCTCCTTCTCAAAGATCAAAGATAAAGATCACTTAAATTATAGTTGAGGTGATGATGGGGAAAAAAGGCATTCACTGAGCTGGTACGCTGCCTTTCTATATTTTTGCAAATTGTCTTGAAGCTTCAGAAAAGACCAAGTGTTGTGGATACTCTGAAAAGGGGCTCTTACGGTAAAAACACTGCAGAAAGAAGGCTCTGTGCCTGTACCATCAGCAATTGCAGGAACTGAAGTGGTTGTTCTTAATCCAGCAAATTACCAATACAAGTGCTCAGCCTTAATCCTATGATCCTAAAGAAGGAAGATATGAATGGAAAGTACGTATGTGCTCAGTGAGAATAGGATGTTACCCTACCTGCTTGTTCCATCTCCTGACACTGAACAGAGAATTTTTGTCATATCTCATCTCTCCATCATGCTGAGGAATCACATCTACCATACTGTTAGCTACTCCTTGTAAAAAAGAGAGGATTGTCTGGAGGAAACATTTCTGGAGAGTAAATAGATAGCCAAGGAGCCTACCCCTCTGTTATCTGCACAGCTACCACATGTGGCTTTCCATGAACAGGCTGTTGATTAAATTACTGGGTCAAGTTTTTAGATGAAGAGACACATTTTTCTTTGAAACTCTTATTATTTAGGACACTTTGGTTGTAGTGACTCATTGCTAAGCCCTTTGCTGAAGATGCAGATATGTTTGCAGTAGGTTTTTCTTAATGTGTGTTTTTGTAAAGCTTGATGTTACTGCTAGTCTCTAACTAATAGCATTTGATGTCATGCTACACAACTCAGAAATATTTGTGAAGCGTGGACCTACCATGTCCATCCCCATAATGAAGCAAACAGAAGTTGATATAATTGAATACGTATTTTGAGTTCTATATTGCAAAAAATATATTGCCTTTATAGACCAGAACTGTGACTGATAACAAGTTCATTGTGAACTCCAAGTAAGTGCTAAATTACATCTCCTTGTTTAGTTGAAGCTGCGTATTAATCTAAAGAGTTTAAAAATAGTATTGACATCAAATAGAGGATTTGTCAGTCTTGCAGTCATTGCAGATTTTTATTGCTTTGTTGTTTTGTTTCTTTTTAAATCTATGAAATAGTTACCTAAAGTGGAGCAGAATCCCCATGACAGATGAACTCCTGCTTTAGAGTTAGTCACTCCTTATCCCACTGTAGATTTTTTACTTAAACCACTAACTGAACTCACATCAATCAGTAAATAAAAGATTTGAACTTGCATCTCCTACGACTTAGCACTTCTCATGAGAGTCATAGAATCATCAGTGTTTTCCACTGGGCTTAGTCTGGCATATCAATTCCCAAAATATTTACTAATCAACCTACAATGACAAAACTAGAGGAGTGCCTACTCCTAACTTGAATCTCAGCACCATCCAGGTCTCTGGTGGGTGTGTGCATGCCAAGCTGCAGTGCAGGAAGCCCTTAGAGCACATTTGGCCTGCAGCAGTTGCCTTCAGAGGAGAGGCTGAGGGAGATGGTCTTTTTTAACCCAACACGCAGAAGGTTTCCATGATAGTTAATAGCGTCTTCTTGTGTAAGAGGAGATGGACAAGAAGAGGAAGCCAGGCTCTTTACGAAAGAGATGCACAGCAGAATAAAAACTGATTAATTGAAACAGGGCAATTTCTGTCTGGGAACATGTAAGGGAACATTTCGGTCTTTGAGGAGTCAAGAGATGCAGTCTGCACAGGGAGGTTGTCCAGGTTCCCTTCTTGAAGGTTTTCAAGAATAGCAAAGCAATCTGAACAACCAGGTCTGATGTCATAGCTGAGTCTGCATGGAACAAGAGGTTAGATTAGCGACCTCCTGAGGTTCTTAGTAGAGGAATGATTTTGTGACTCTGTGCTTCTCTGAACTGTATGGAAGAAGATGCACGTTTTTAAGAGTTGTAAAACACATCAGATGTGCTCTTTGACTCTGGCAAATTGTTATGATGTGAAAGATTCAAAGCTATTTGTTTGTACTAATGATTAGAAGTGCCTTTCCATTTTTAACTTCTGTGATTTTACATATGAAGTGACTAATGTAATTTATAAAATATGAAGAGTGTTACAACTGTAACATATAAAACACAGATGAACATATCACAGCCCCAAAGTAACCCATTTCTTGCTTTATACATCAGAAATACTTGTGGCAGTATCGTAATGTTCCAGAGTGCAACACTGGCAAACAGATCTCTGGTCTTAGTTGACAGATGTGGAGCAAAAACATGTGGTTGACAACACTTAAACAGTGCACATGTGGATGTTGCAAGAGCAAGTTATTCCAGATAAAATCACGATAAAGTTGTGATCAGCATGCTTTCACTTAACTTATCCTTTTTCTGATAGTATGTCATAATTTGACATTGCATATTTTTTAAATACTATTACTGTCTTTGTGAAGAAAACTTCAGATAAGGAGCTTGTACTTCAGAAAAGACGGACAAGTAGATGTGAAGAGTTGCTCTGTTGGAAAAAAACTCCTTATATATGTGGGTTGTATCTGGTAATGTGCAAACATGAGTATTTGGGGAACTTAGACTTTGCATTAGCTCCTGGCATCTGAGGCATTCACTGTTAAGCATTGGGAAAGGATAGAAATTACTTTTGGAACTTGCTGCATCTGCTTTGGAGAGGTGCTCGTTAGTCCTACAGACCTTTGAGATAATTACACTCAACAGCTGCTTCCAAGGTCAATCAGAAGACAGGAAAAAATATCTTGGGAAATGTCCAACTTCTTGTAAAAACTGGTTATGAGTGGCACACTGCCAGGGGACCACTGGCACTCATAAATAATGATAGCACAGCCTTCATTTGGCTTTAACTCAGAACTTCAATCAGTTACTGGAGGGTGAGAACAGGCAAAACAGGACTGAGAGAGATTTTTTTGCTTTACATGAAATGCCTTACAGCACATCCAAGTCTCATTTAATCGTGGAGTCATTAAGACTGGAAAAGACCTACAAGATCATCAAGTCCTATGTTAATTTACATGAAGCTTTGCTTTTGCATTCTGATACAGTGAAGGGGTTTATGCTGTTTTACCAGGAGAAAGCAAGATCATCCCTAAGCCATTGAACTTGGCAATGTGAAGGCCATTTGGAGCCTCTGCATGTCTGGGATTTCATAGCTGCATTGAGGTCATTTGTTGGACATTCCTTTCCATTCCCCAGTATGCTAGATGCTGAAGTTCATCATCCTGGAAGGAGATTATTTAATTGCCATAATCTCTATGTAGGGTTCTATTAAGATCAGTCTTTGTATGGACATTTTTCAGTGCAAAATGGTAAGCTATATTTCATCTACTACATGTTCTTTTTTTAGTTCACTCTTTAGTATGAAGATAGTAATGCAGAACTTTCAGACTAGCAGTCAATTTTGAGCTGTTTTCTCCTATGTTATTCTTTCAACACAATAGAAGGTAGGTTTAATATTGCAAAATAGAGGCATTTCAAAGCATTTCCAAATATTTTTTAGCAAATGCAAGCAATTATTTAAGCAATTCTATTTAATTGCCATAACACGGCACATCTAGACCACCATGTGTCCAAAGAAAACAATTTGCTATTCGTTTGACCCATATCTTTGTCTTTTGCCTTTCCCCATTCTGACCTTTCCTCAACGATTCTTACTGTCTATCTCATGTTGATAATATGAAAAACTAATTGAAAAAACCCAAGAAGTTCTCAAACATGAATACTTTTCTGTAAGTATCCTCCCCTGATTCAGTCATGCAGAAGTGCAATTTTTATGAGAGAAAGGGTTATTAACAGCTGAGGGCTAGAATCAGCACAGCAAGAGATGACTCTATGTCTGTGTATTTCTATTTGAAAAAAAGACTGTAAGGTTTATACAACCTCTACTGTTGTCAAATGATAAAAAGACTGTAAAAAGGATGCAGAAGGAGGGTATTAAAATGAAGTAAAAGCAAGGTAACAACATCCTTGCACTATAATTAATTTAAGCTTTGTTAAATTAATGTATCTAATATAGATTACGGTATACAGTGCATAATGGTATCTAATATACGCTATAGTAATACACTGTAATCTAATATTTACTGGAATAGAGCCCTTCCATTATCTCAGTTCTTTTGTCTGTAGTACATCCTCTAAGTCTGATTCAAACTGGAAATATTTTAGTTTTCTGCAACAGCCCAGTCTGTTGAAAGACCAGGGTCTCACTGTCCACAATAAGTTCTGGCAGCCCTTTGTCATATGGAAAAGAGCTGGCACTGGAGGGAAGCTGGTCTGTGTGATCAGTTCAAGATTTGTGTGCCTTTTGCTGAGTTACTACTGGGCAGACACTGAGAAAAATTTCTGTTCAAGGTATCCAGCATCTTACTGAGGAAGAGTAGGAAAATTAAAAATGGCTGGTTAATGACTAGGAGTATGGGTGGGTGGAAGGCAATCCATCAACTAGATTGTTCATCTGTCTAAGGCAAAAATATTGAAATAATAAGATAATATTGAATCCATAATTTTAGAGCTGCTCAGGGAGCATTGCCTGTAATCGAATAGTCCTTTCAGTCAGAAAAACAGTGTAGTGATAATGTGGGAAGGTTTGCTATCTCTGCCTACTTTGCTGAAGGAAAACTTGTTCCATGTCTCCAGAAGCCTAAATTTACAGTAATTCATTTTATTAGTGGATGCAAGAAAGTTAAACACAAAACAGTTCACAGGCTGATTCAAAATACACATGAAAGGTGGAGGAGTCTCTAGCTCTACACAGA
Organism: Myiozetetes cayanensis; assembly: GCF_022539395.1. Taxonomy (NCBI): domain Eukaryota; kingdom Metazoa; phylum Chordata; class Aves; order Passeriformes; family Tyrannidae; genus Myiozetetes; species Myiozetetes cayanensis. The sequence continues at coordinate 22,803,845 of NW_026087521.1, read as the reverse complement.
GTTATTTCTTTGAAGTGCTGAATCTTGGTGAGTGGGTTCCACCTGGGCCTGGAACATTGCCCAGATCCAAGTGTAGCCTCTGTCCTTGCAAGAAAAACAGTTGTTAACATGTTTCTGACATTTCAGTGAAAACAACCTGAGTCACTTTGATTCAATTATGTTTGTGGTGCTGCACTGGCTGCATTATCTGCCTTGTCATTGCTCTCCAGACCAAAAGTGAATCACAGAAATCTTCCAGACATCTGTCTATTAGGGAGAATGAATTAGTGTATAAAAATATTTGTGTAGGTCAGGGGAACTTCGGTGATTAATAAACTGTAATTCACTGCCTTAATACACTGTTGAGGGAGCCTAAATTTCAATTTTTAAGGTTTTTTTTTTCTATTTTCATTGTGCTCCATCTCTGGGATAATGTGATCTCAGTGTTGATCAAAGTAAGGCTTCAGCTTAGCATCACTTTTTGTGCCTTGTGCAGTAGAATAAATATCATCACTAAGCCCATTATTCAGGTTTCAGAAGTAATTAGATTTTTTTTTTTTGAGGGCAACCTTGTTCAAGTAGTGGCTGCTTGATTACTTTAGATGAATGAAAAGGATGTGTATTAGTAAATTACTGCAAGCAGGCTGTTGGAGAAAGCGGGGCGAATTCTAACTTCAGTCTGCTCATTTGGCACTAACTGCATGCAATCTGTTTCTGTCCATGTGTGAAAGCTACCTGCATACAGTCTGCTGCTCAATAAGCCATCAAGCTGTAAGGAGACTGCATTTTCAGTCTGCTGTGCACCAGAAGGCGAACCTTTGATCAGTATCTTTTGAAAAAGATCATGCTTAATAAAAATCCATGAAATTCACTTCTGTGATTATAGCAGCCAGTCTGCTGCACATTCATTAGAGTCAATTTTGACACCATTATAGTTTATAAAATAAATCATTACATGGCTAGATATGTAGGTGTTCTAGGAAAACAAATTTGCCTGTCTTACTCCTGTCTCTCAGCTGTGTATATTAAACAAGTATCTGGGGATATGTGAAATTTACTGCTGGACATAGCTATTAGACAGCAAGGAAAATATTCTAACTCAAAGGCTCTTTTCAATTAAATACATATTGATTTTCAAAGTCACATCAGTCCTCCAATTACTTCATTCTTTTTATGGTAAGCCACAGTGTGGTATAAGGGAAATATAAATGATAACCAGATTCTGCCTGTAAATACATTTATCTTTTCTGTTTTGATATAGTCTTCATTATGTCCATTGTCCAAGAAACTTTAATCTCAAATGACATTGACTGATTTCCTTTCAAGTATTTTTATTTTTACTGAAGCTTTAAACTGAAAAGGAAAAAAGGAGAAAAAACACCCCCACCACTTCTTAAATCTTCCCATTGTCTCACTCTCTTTCATACATATAGACAAAAGGAGTAGTCATCCTTTCTGCACTACATAGGCTTATACATCACCTTCTGAATGTGTGGCTTTGATGGGAGTTACAGACAGTGTGAAATGCAGACCTATCCATGCACTGCCCATGTGTTCTGGACATTTACTCGAATGCTTTCTCTAGTGTCATTTACACATTCTTAGTTTTAGCCCTCACGTTTTGTTGTGTATGCAAAAAGGCTCTAAACCTTACACCACTAATAGGTTTTTCAAAAAGTATTTCCTGGTTGCGGTTAGAAAGATTTGTCTAAGTGCTCTCTTTCTAAAAATATACTTTCTCAAGGTCTCTTAACTCATGTAAAAAAACAGCCTAATGTCTTAATAAGAGAAGGGTCTGATATTTGGCCAGAAAAGCCTAAGAGGTTGATTCTTCAAAATGGGACCTTTGTCAAAGGTCCCTTTAAAAACAGAGACAAAACAGAAGGGTCAGGCAGCTGCTTGCAAAACCGCCAGCCACTATGACTTGTCTCCCACTGAGCTGCTGGGAAAGCACAAGGTGTAGGGATCATCCTTACCCAGAGTGGGGGCATTGCAATGAGCGCACACCTATTTCAGATGTTTTTCCTCTTAGCACCATTCAGATGAGAAGCAGTAGTTGCTGAGATGGCCTTCTGCAGAAAAGACCTCTCCAGCTCAGGTCTGACCCAATGGCACTGCCCTATGTCCCTCTGACCTTCCATAGGTGGGTGATATTTTTCAGTGCACACTTGAGCAGAAACTCCATTTGGAACACTCTCACTTGAGGGTGAGTGTAGGTCCTTTCACCAGGGATATTGTTTTCTGAAGTGGAAGGTGTTTGGCTTTGGGGAGTTGACTGACTCGAGTGTTCAACACGACTGCTCTCAGGATCTGACCCTGCGTGTTCCCTGAGACACAGGGAGATTAAAGACAGCCAGCATCAAAGCCCATGGCTGCACGAAGCTGGCCATGTGCTCTGTCTCTTCAAACGTACATCAGTGCAATCTGTATGTATCCAAAGGGAAATACCTCCTGCTGTCCACCAGATACAAGTGTGCTTTCCATTAAAGTGAAGCCTCCACACATATGTAGACACTTACTTTTACATGAAAGACAGGAACTCGCTGGATTTTTTGCCATTGTCTAGGAAAACAGTTTCAGAAATCTCCTACTTGGTGTTTCCGAGCCTGTATTAGTGGCTTCCTCAATGTTCCTCAGACCATGCGTAGCTCTGATGTGTATTCCAAAATCTAGTGTGCGACAGAGAACAGAATTTCTGTATAAAACAGTGTGTGCAGTAATTCCTTGAACAAAAAACCATTTTAATTGCCCTGAAACCAACATGACATAAATAAATCAAGTAACAAACTGTTCTGTTTGTTGGGGGTTTTTTTATGAATATATTTAGTCCATGTATTTAATATTTCTTTAGCGTTGATTTTTCTACTTCCCCAAGGTAACAGACCTCCTGAAATCTTACCTTCAGTCCATCCATGGCTCACTAATACCTTTTCAGTCCTTTGAGCCAATTTAGAATAAGCAAGGAAATAGCAATGTTTCTTCTTCTTTTTTTTTTTTTTTCCCCCATCCTGTTTGGCAGTCACTACCTTGCTATTCATCATTAATATTTTGCTGAAAAAAATAGTGTTATGTTCCTTTTCTGATGTTCAGGGAATGTCCAGGAAAATGCAGAACAATCAGCTGGGGAGAGATGCATTTTAGCATCATAAGGCCTATGGAAATAGACCATGTCCAGGTCGTGTAACAAGGTTCCTTATGCACTGTGCAGTGAGTGTTAGTGAGGTAAAGCTTGCAGAGAAAGGTTTAATACGTTTTTTTAGTAGAGCATCTGATATAACTGAGGGGAAGAAAGCACATACCAAAAGAAGTGTTTGAGTACAATGCTTTTTAAAAATTGAAATATAAGAGTTCAGCTTGTAGAAACAAGATTCTCCGCATGCCAGCACAGTGATTAGGGAGTCAGATGTATTGTTCTGCAGAAAACAATACAGAAAGAAATATATGTTAGATTCAAGTTTCTATGGGAGTTATATATCCTGTCTTGGGTTACAGGAGAATCTGTCCTTCAGTGTGAATTGCCACATGCTCTCTCAGGGATCTAAGTACCTACTTCAGTCAGCCCTTTCTCATGTAGCAGTTAAGAGGGAGCCTGGTGCTGCTCTCTTCATCCAGTTTCACCCTCTTTACACACATCTAGTCTACAGGTGGAGCAGATTCAAGGCTTTTTACAAGTCAGTATTTAATTGTATGTACAAAGCAAATGCAAACAGCATCCTTGGGAGAGACTGAGACAACTGCCCAGAATAGCCTGTAGCCCTCTGACTGGAAGGAAAACATTGGGAGAGTGAACTGAAATCTCTGCTGCAAATCAGTTCAAAGTGGGACTTTAAACTGTGTTTGCTGTATCATAGGGAAATGTTCTCCCAGGGAAATACCAGTTAATACTTTATGTACTGCCCACTCCCAGTAACATCCTGAGAACACCTATAAAATCAAGTACTGTTAGCAAAGGGATTTTTAAACTCTGTTAGTGCTAAAGGGGGTGACTCAAATAGCTCTGTGAGCTATGTGGCTTTGCTTATGCCCACTGGAGGAAAGCAGGCACTTAGGAGGATTGTGGCAACTCAGACTTTTGAGATGATACAAGGGTGAGTAGTGTTGGATGAAGCTACAAGATACAGAAAATAAGAGGCAGAGTTGTGAATTGGACTTAAACATCCTAAATCTCTCCTTGGAATCCTAACCTCACTATACCCCAGGCCCTAAATAAAGTTAATAGATATTCTTTCAAGGTCTAAAGGATTTGGTACCAGAAGTGAGAAGGAAGTACTTCTGGTACAGTATACCCTAAACACTGAGTTCATCTCTGCAAGCCCTAATACTGCAAATAGCAGCTTTAACAGTAGTTTTGGCAGATACATAGCTCACTGGACTGAGCCCTTAGCTCATATATGTTTTTTCAATGCATTGCATTCATTGTCAGAGTATTTCATTTTCAGAATTCATGAAGGAATAGTAATGCTTTTCAACTCATTATTTCTTTCATCCCCTTTCATACTTCCTGAATGTAATTATAACTGTTCAGTCTGAGAAGTTCTGCTGTGTTTTTCATGGTTGTGATATAAAGGTCTTAGCCTAAAATCAAAGGGACAAGTTTAGAGCTCAAGCACTTCTTGCAAAAAGGAAGGGGTATAGATCTCTCTGCAATGTGAACTGTGAATGCCATATAACAAATAACTGTGACTACTCCTCAAAAAGAGCAACAAGGCTGTGGGATTTCCCAGCTAGTATAGTACATTTTTTACTTAATTAGCAGGGAAAACAAAATTTTCTCTTTATTGAGAAAAACCATAAATACCTAAAAATACCTTTGGTTATCACATAAAATATTTACTTCTTGCAAAGTCTAAACACATGGTTTTCTCAAGCTATTGCCCTCCTTCAGATAGTGGATGTGGCAAACTTCAAGTCAGTTCACATTCAAAGCTTGCACTGAGAAAAGAGAGAGATAAAGAAGAGGACTAAGTGAAAATCCAAAGCTGATGCAGCTCTTAAAGTCTTTAGGTCAGCAGTACCATATCACTTTTTAAACTAAAAACCACCAGTATGTAAACAGCAAAATACCTCTCTTTATCTGCTATTATTTGTCCCTATTTTATCTTCATTTTTAGGGAGGAAAAAATACTAAATTCTTTTAATTCCTTTTTTTTTCTTACTTTGTGTACTTTGTTTATGAAGCATACAAGCTGGAAATCATCACTGTTCTTGCTTGGGAAAAATAGCATTAACTGCATGAGGAAAACATGCATGCTAAGAAAGCACTTGAAAAATCAGAAAAAATGCTGGCAACCAATACTGGAAAAAAAGTCTCTAATTATATTTAGGTACAGTTTGAAACATTTTCAAAATTTAAGTTTATTTTATTCTATTCTTAATGGAGTTGGAGCTTACATTCAGTTGTCTTACTTCAACTAATTCTGATGGATCTCTGAGCAGTTCAGAATCACAATTCACCAGACTCTGCTAGATTAAGAGTTGTGGATTTTAGCTCACAAATGCAGAACTGGGAACTATTGACTGTTTGGAAGGAGGAAGGCAGAAAGGGTCTAACTGATATCATGTGCATGTAAAGTGAAATTGAATCAAAATCCTCCATAGATGAAAAGGATCCTATTATATTCCCCATACACATAAAAGATATTTAAAAAGTGGTATGAAATTTGTAATATTTTTTCTTAATAGGTATGCTTATTTCTCATAACAGTTTCTTAGCTTTCTGTGAGGTTGGCATTTTCAGTGCACAGGAAGCCACTGCATCTGCTTTAGTATCAAGATAAAATTTATTTGTCCATATAAACTATGAGTGCTTTGATTCAGTTGTCTTTGTAGAGAGGCACCTACTGGGATTTTCAAAAGTTCTTTAGCAATCAGTAAAGATACTGTGTAGTTACGGCATTCTTCTGTCACTGGTTAAAGCATGTGACATTATTCTCAAAGAAATTTTGTATGCAGAAGTCTGTGATTGAGAGAAAAATCACACAGTTTAGGGTATTCTTATATTCTTAAGACACAGTAATATTGATTATAGCAACAACATGAATAGTTCCATTAAGAACTTGAAAGCAATTTAGACTGATGGCTGTACTTTGTCCACATTTCAAACTGTTCTCTGATGTCTCTAGCATGCCTGACAATATGGTCAGTATCTCAACTTTTCATATCCTTCCTGAACTCCTGCTGATGTCTGTGCACTGCATGTTCCAAATTTGTGAGTGCCCAGACTTCTTCTCTAAAGTGTTTTTATGGTCCCTACCAAATCTATGTGGAACTGAGCATCTTGTAGTCTTTTAATGTGCTATTTGTGACAGTGTCTTTGGGGTCATTGGGGAGCTATTATCCCATTTTTGCAGATGGAACACATTTAGGTTCCTTAAAAAATACTGTGGTGACAGTTTCTTTCCTTTAAAACATAGTTGCAGCACATGGACACATTACTCCATCAGTTCATCCCATTAATCCTATATTCTCTGTTTTATGACTTTGTGTGTGTTTTGATGTAGGCAATGTCTTCATCCATGTCTTAGACAGTGCTTGATGGCTAACAATAGTCATTATTTCCCAGTTAAAAGCACTAGTGAACTGAAATTTCTTGTAAGAATACCTCTCCTTGTGAGAGATCTCGAAACCCATTTTGTACACCCATGAGTTTCAGTTCAGGCTGTCAGTTTGGGTGTTGAACTGAACCAGCCTGAAGCTCTGAATCTTTGGAGGTTCATCTATCACTGAATAATGCAGCCAGACAGAGGGAGACAGTTGAATAGAAGTCAATATGCCAACTGTTCCTTCATTTATTACTGCCATATTAAGAAAGTTGATAGAGTGGAACTAATCCATCTGCTCACAATTTATTCCCTAGCAATAAGATACAGTTTCACTATTTCATGAGCTCACTCTTTGACTAACTTTATTAGAATTCCTTCTGGAGTATCATTTTTAATCACTTTTCATCCAGTTTTAGTTATGGGTAAAATAGTAGAAAAAGTTCGACTAAAGAGACATGAAAGGATTTCATGAGAAACTCAGGTCAGCTTAAATAGGAACAGATCAAATAAATTTAAGTCAGTAAGCCTACAAAGGCCAACAGGAAAGCGTTCTAAATTACCTCTTTCACATGAAGTTTTGTTCTGTCATGTCGAAAATGCAAACAGTCAAAAGGAATAAGGCAGCCCTGGCAGCACCATGAGAGGAGGCAGGGCTGTGGTGCCCAAGGGGAGGCAGGGTGACCTGCTGGGCTGATGGGCAACACTGGCTGAGGCACTGCAGGGGCAAAACTGACAGGTGGAGAGGTCTCCTCCCTTCATTATCAAGAATACTCAATGAGGTTTATCTCATCCATTAGTTCCCAGACATGCATGGGCTCTGGATGTTAAAAAAAGGCAGGATTTTGGCTACATGTTTGTTGCATGCAATACTAAAACTAATTCCTGTGAATTTAGTTACATTTCTCTTGCTTGGTTTAAAGCATTCTGATACACTGATCCTTTATTAGACTGGTAGGGGTACTCTTCAGTGGTTTGGGCTGGGTGCAGTTTCAGAAATGCAGAAATCGCCTGATTTTCAAAATGTTGAGCTTACCACTCCTTTTGATTGCTTGGAGGTTTCATACAAATGTGCCAAGAACTATTACTGACCAAACTGTAGACTTTGCTCAGACTGTAGACTTTGCTCATCTACTGTACAACCTACATAGTCATCCTGTGTGGGAGTTTCCAAAGCATTCAGTTCATTAACATAAATCTACTTCCACCAAGAATTACTAGATTTAGCAACAGCTTTGAATGGACAGAGTTGGGTTATTCCAGAAAAATGTGGAAAATCCTACCTTCCTATTTAAAATGCCTTTGAGATGACAGGTAGCAGCAGCTACAGATGCTAAAAGTAATTTTATTTTTGTTGTGATGCTTTGTCACTGCTGGAGCACTGACTGTTCAGACTAACACAGACAGACCTTTCGTCCTTTAATTGATAAGACTTTTCCCAGGGAAGTTGCGGGTTGCTTACCTTTTCTCCTGGTGGTCTAGTGGTAAAGGCGCCGCTCTATCACCGCCGAGACCCGGGTTCGATTCCCGGTCAGGGCCACTCCCGGGCAGGTGGGGCTCGTTAACCCTTAAAGGCAACCCACCTACGTCCTAAGGACCTCGCTGCCACCGTCCAAGCTCGCTTGGCCCCGGCAGATGAACCTTAGGATTAAAGGGTGGGCTCAGTTCCGCGCACACTGTGTCTCACCTAAAAAATCCAATGCGCAGGCTGGAAGGTGGAAAGACCTTCCCCGGATCTTCGCTCGCGAAGACTGGCCATTAAAAAAAAAAAAAAAAAAAAACCTTTTCTCCTTTAACTGCTTCCAGTTTGGTGAAAGTTTATGGGGTTAGTCTGTAGGCAATTGCTGCAATTTCAGACTAATCACTCTGTCATTCTGATGGAGATGGTAAAAACGTTACAACAGTAATTAAAAATCTATTAATAGTTAATTTAGATTCCTTAATATAAACCATGACTGCATCTACAGTGGTATTAGCTATATGACATTGATGCCATACTAGCTGCATGAATGTGGGTCACCTTTGTAATGAATGCTTTGTTTACCTCTCTCTCTGTCTCCCCCATATGATTTTAAAACTGATTCTGGGTTTTGGGTTTTTTAATATTTATGTGCACCTGAGTGAAACTACATCTGCATTATGTTTATGTATATACATAAGTATATAATTGAGAGGAAATGTAGTGTGTGGTTATTGAAAGGTGATCTAAACAAACAAAATTCTTATTAAATCAGACACACAGACTATAAATAGATGAAATAATATGAATTAATAGCTCCAAATATTTTTGGAGCTAGTAATTTGAGAAAACTGTAAAGTAGCAGGCTCAGAAATCTGTGTGATCTCTCAAAGGCTAAAACTTTATGAAGAATCAGGTTCACTGTACTGTAGGCTGAAAAAGAAACAAATGTCATTTCATACAGCAGAAATATTCACTCTCTAAGTATCAACTGATGATGACTAAAAGCTACACAGATATAGAGGAGAAAGCTTTATTCTTTTATTTTCTAGTGGCCAGAAGATCTTCCATAAAGATAAAAGAAAGTTTACTAGTGAAATGCCAAATCAATTACCAAATCAATCTTATAAAGTGTCATTCTAAATATACACTAAAGTACGTAATGCAGGGGAATTTTTCCTTTGATTCTAGTGCAGACATTGCAAGGACCTTTTTATGTCTCCCATCTAAATATGAAGGTTTGCAGGGAGAACAGACGAAGAGCAGAACTATCGTTTATGTTTGCATGTCTTGCTCTCGTCTTTGCCATGAGTGATCTTTTGTAAACATACTTAAGATCACAAGATGTTTCATCTTAGGGCAAGGCAAGAAGAATTTCATGTCACTGCAGCACCTGCAAAAAACCAATAAAAAATCTGCACGCAGTTTGAAAAGCCCTTAATGTGCCATACATTGATGGAGCTGTGGTAAAATCTGTAGCTGCACATTATATTAAATATGTCAGTGATGGTAAAGGATTGGTCTCCTACAACGGTTAAGATGAAACAAATAAGCTTTGTTCAGGGATTCACAATCTCTCATGACCTGATAGTTTAGATGTGAATTACATATTAAACACAAACAGTGTCCTTTAAAATTCATGGTTCACATACTTCGAAAACACAACAAAGTCAAAAGTGACATAATTCCCTGAATATTGATTGTAATTAGTAGCTAACTAGCCACATGAAACTGCTGTTGATGGTAAAGAAATGTGATTAAAAAAATTTTTGTTTGTTTAAACGCATACCCTGGGCAGAGACATAAACAAGAAAATCCCTGTTATTTTATGGCACTATGTTGAGAGCAGTGGCAGTACATTCAGGAATTTTGGACTTTCTTGTGAAGTCCTGTGCAAATTGTTTTACTACAAAGTAGGAACTTTCTGATGTTAATGTTATTTGAAGTAATACTGTCAAATAGCTGTACAGTGTGTCCAGACCCAGAGGCTCCAATACAGTATCACATTTAACACTAGAAGATACTATTCATTTTGTCATAATAGCTACTGCTAGTTACAGAGATTAAGCAGAGAACAGGACAACCCACAAATACCTAATATTTCTCTACCTTTATATGAACAAAAATTACCTTAACCCCTTGAAGTCAGTGAGAAAACTTTTGTTTCTGCCAACGTGGAATTTAATGACATCAGAATAATTTTGAGATAACTATTTCACATCGGGTTTTTTGATAGCATAATCAAGAACTACCAGTATTTACTAAATTCCAGAATGTGTTCATATTGCCATCTGTGTCAGTGGCACATATTCTACTAACTGTCAGGATTCACCTAGATCCTATTAGGACTTAGTTGTAATTTTCTCACTGGTGCAATTTAGGCATAATATCCTAGATGTAGCATAATTTAATGGCAACAGTGAATGATATTATATGACAATTGTGAAATTAATTTTAATATCATTTTAGAAAATAGAAATTGGCATGCTTCAGTGAAGAAAATACTAATGAAATATTTTTGTTATTTTTGAAGAAATTGCATTTCAGTATTCTTTATGTTTCAAGAATAGTCCTTCCTGAAATGGACACACTCCAGTAAAAGTGTCTTTCAGTTTGTGTAGTTTGGAAATAACTAGTAGTGTTAAGCATATGCAATTCTTTAAAAAGGTAAATTTTGAATTACTGAATATTGTCATTGCATGTAGCCAGAAAGGTGCACTCCATTTTTCGTGCAGTTTGTACTATATATACTTATACACTGAAAGCAGAGAAAACATAATATTATGTGAACGTTATATATGTTTGCCTTAATAAATTTTCTTATGTCTTTAGCAAATGTAGTATCTTGTATGTTTACTGTGGACTGGGTTAATTTATGATAAAACCCTTGTCTGAATGGAAAAAGAATTCCAAATTTCGTATCATGCTATATATTGAAGAGCAAAGGATGAATGAAGTGCAGAAGTAACCCCAAATATGGTTTTTTTCCTCTTTAAATGTCCTTGAAGAGGATTTCAAAGTCATGTGGATGGGCACACTGCAGTCATTTTCACATATTTTATTTTGATTCAGGACTGTGGTTCCAAAATTCACCCAGAGGAGTCCTGTGGCTTGCAGCCTCTGTCTCACGAATACCTCTCGGCAATTTCACAGACGGTGTTTAAGATCTGTGAAGCTGGAGACGCAAAAGGTTTGTACTTTTTCCCCTTTCTTCTGAAAATTAACTCATGCACCTCATCAAACTAAAACTAGAAACAGTATTTACTCTCTGCTATAGACATGCACTAACCTATAAATTGAACTAATCACTTGTAACAGTTACTGATTTTTAAAATCAGGTAATTAGCTTATATGAGAATGTTTTGTTTAGTAAGTTTCTAATCAATGACCCACCATTGCTTGTGTTATTGTCAGGTAGCCTTTAAAATGCACTGAAATATTTCTATTGAAACCGATTCAAATAAAAATCACAGAATCACAGAACATTCTGAGTTGGAAAGGACCCACAAGGATCATTGAGTCCAGCTCTTAAGTGAATGGCCCATACAGGTATCTTGGCATACCTTGGCATTATTAGAACCCTGCTTTGACAAACTGAGACAATCTCAGATGTTTTATTCCAATTAGAAGGGATTTTCTACTCACAAATTGACTTTAGAAAAAGAATACAACATTTTGATCCGTTTGAATTTTATACATCCATTTATATATCAGAGGCACAAAACCAATTTTTAGTTTTTCTTATATTGATACCTTAAAAAACAAGATGGACAAGTCAAACATTCTACAATAAGCAATACAATCAAGACATGTCTTTGGTTTAGTGTGAACTCAGAGTACAATAGACTGTCAGGCATGTCTTCATGTTAAGGTCACAGTTGCATGAAGATTTATTCAGGTGTGCTTTAACTACTCAGGTATGTGGTCTTATTCATAGCTTAAATTGTTGCTGTATTAGACAGTAAGTAACTTTGTTCAATCCTTTATTAGAGAAATGAAAAATAGCCCAACACTCCTTCATGGTCTACTGCATTCTTTATCTTGCCATAGACAGAATCAGCTTCCCACAGCAGTAAATTTGCACAAACTCATGGAATCATCAATAAAAAGTTACAGGAATGTGGGAACTGCCTGAATGCATCATTTCATATGAAAAAGAGGCATATATTAAATTTGTGTTATACAGAGGGAAGGCACAAAAGAGACACTGTTGTACCTAGCAGTGTATTTTAATTACACAAGTTGTGAATCATCATATGACCAGTATATCAGGACATAATATTTGTGACTAGAAAGCCCAGACCAAATCCACTGAATCCTTCTGGGGCAGACAGTCTTTCTCCTGATGTAAAGCATATTCCTTTTGAATACTGCATCTAGCTAAATGAGGCTGAATATAAAATATCTTTTAAGACCTTATTGTGAATACTGTACACAAATAAATTTTAAGCAAACTTCAGGAGATGCAGTCTCAAAGGAAAAGTATATTAAAAGGGAAAGATAATTTGTGCTTATAAAGTGAAGACTGTCAAGTGTCTAATGAGCCTAGAACTGGGGTTTGCAGTATCTGGCAACAAGTGGCCATGTAGTTTTACTCTGCGTCACAACTTCCAACTGCAACTGGAAAGCATGTCTTTATATGGAAAACCATTCCAAATTTGTAACAACCGAATGGTATACCAGTCCTGGCAGTGAACATTTTCCTAACACATTGGAAGCAATGGCAAATTCCTTGCTAAAGCAGAAACAATTCTTTCACTTAAATAAGTTAAAGTTTCAGAGAAGCCAAGCAATGTCATTTCCTCTCAGAAGACAACTCAAAACTTCTGCAGAAGTAAGGCTGCACCATCCCCTGTTCTTATGCCAGGGAAGAACTTAGTTTTATAGGGATACTGAGGTACTACCACAGGAAAATCTATCTATGCTGATAAATGCTTGTGTTTGTGCATACATGGACAAACGCTGAGGTGGAGCAGCAGAGACAGAGATGAAACCTTCCCTCCTCTGACAATAATGGTAAAAATTAGAAGTCTACTTTGCAATTCCATACAACTTGGATTTCATGCCTAATTTCTAATCCTTTGATGTAGAGCAGGGACAGTAGTTCAGGGTCTAACCAAAGGCAGAAATTGCTTTCTCCTCTCCTAGTTACCATGGCACTATTATTTGGAGGAAGCTCAGCACCTTACAAAATATACAGCAACCATTAACAGTGTGTTTGGCTCCTCAGAGAGAGAGAGAGCTGAGAGACCATGAGAACCCCAAGTTGTCCTAAATTCCTGCTACTGCTCTCTGTGGAAATGTGGTTTGCAGACAATTACAAAAATCTTGTTGGTAAGAGATCACAGATTCACTTCTAATGTTCTGCCCTGCTTCTGTGACATGTATGTTTTAGCTATAGCTAAAGTGCTATTTTAGCACTTTCCACATTTCCTACAACTGTATCCAGTTTAACATAAATCTGTGTGAGCTCTCTCTGCATTACCTATCTGGCTTTGGGTCCAACAGAGACGTTAACTGATGTACAGCAAAATTAATGCCTCCTTTGTTTACAAGGAATAAATCTCCGTTCAGACGTAAGTCCATAGGCCTAAGGAAATAATGTCCTTTAAAAGTAATTTTTACTTTTGTTTTTCATAAATGGTTTTTCATAAAACCAAAATAAAAAATATTTCCATAGCCTTGTCACAGAGAAAATGTTTTTTAAAAGTCTTAGGGTGCCAAATAAACACCAAATGCAAAAGTAAACTAGTCATGAATCAACAAACTATCTTTTGCATCAGTGTAGGTTAAATATTTTGATTTTGAGTAATCAGGATAGAATACTTTTTTCTCTTTATATGGATGATTGATTGGCACTATAGAGAAAAAATTGATTTTAAATTTGAAAACATAATATATGCATATGTGACTATGAAAATGGAAAAGGGTGAATAAAAATAAAAGAGGCTAAAAGAAGAAACAAAACTATCAGATTAAATGTACATCCTACATTGGCTGAAAGTTTTAACTTTGGGGTAGTATTTTTAAAATAAAAAAATCAATAATCCTGATTAATTATTTTTAAACTATCTTTTCATGTTATTTTATGAGAACAGTTTTAGGGAGTACTGGCAATGTTTAATCTCATATCTCAAGCAGATTTTTGTCTGCAATTTATAACTGCTCTAATGTGCCAAAAATCCAGTTTACTTTCACTCTTCCTGTGGAAACCTCCTGCTTACAGGCTTGCATAAAACTTTGATTATTCCAGTTTTTAATTTGTGAAGAAACTAACAATCCCTCTCTCTTTCCCTCTCTCTTTCACTGAATTGTAGGTAAACTTGCCCTTGTCTGGTAGATGTAATGCTAACTCTTTTGACTGAAGCACCACAACATGCAGCCTGGTTGAAATGATGCTGAAAGCTGCAATGTGTGCTGCTAACTTGTATAAATGGGGGAAAAGCAACTTACAATTGCCCTAGCAAATAAGTTTAATTTCCAAACTAATATTGTTTGCAATTTTTTACTATTAATGGTCTTCATCTTTTTTATGTGAGATTCATTTTCTCCTTTAACACAATCCTACTCTTGAAGGTTGAGAATTCATTGACTAACTGTTGTGAAGTTGAAACAGGAAAAGCTCATCATACTTGGTTCCAAAATGCATAAATTTAGATGCATCCTTTGAAAAAGTTTTGTAAATATAAAACCTGCAAAGATTCTGTTACTATTAAATGTTAGTGCTTCCTATACACATCAGTTTGTCTCCATATATCCTTATTCTCAAATATTTTTCTATTTACTACTAATCTTTAGAATATGCCAAAAAATGATCTCTTTTTTCTTAATATACCTAGAGAGCTATTGAATATAAATCAAGCTATTTAAAAGAAACTTTTCAAGAGGTACTTATCACTTACAATTGCCAAGGTATAAACTTTTATTGTTCAGATATTTTGGCTCCTCAATATTCATTTTATATAGTTCTACTTTTCTAGTTTATTACCTAAAACCAGATCAGGTCATAAATGTATGTAATGTTAAAAAGAAAATTCCATAAAATAAGGGATCTCATATGTTGGAGACATTGCCAGGACTTTTTTGTATTTGGTGTGAAAGGAAAATTACAAAATCAGGAAAAAATACTCAGTTTTCATATAATTCTAAAATATAAAACACTGCCGAAAACAACTCTCAGATCATTTATGAAGAGCTCTACAATAGCTCTCTGAGTCCAGACTTCAAAACAACCAACCCTTCTGTCCCTGCTCTATTACTCAAAAAAGCACAAAGCAGTAAAAGGTGTTTGCATAGCAACTGTTGCTGGGTTATCTGAGACCTAGCACTTTTCAGTTTCTTCATACAGCTGCTATAAAGTTGAGAATGACTCTTTAGTCATGGATTGCAAAGTGGGTGCAGAGGGAGCTAAGGGTAAGATCCACAGCAGCAATAGAGGGCAGTTGGAGGGTCAAAGCGTTCCTGGCCCCAGTGGTGGCCAGTCGACCACAACCTGGAACAAAGGACCTCAAAGCCAAGGGATGGTCAGCATGAATAAGAGATTCACAACAGCTAGCACTGGGAGGCTACAAGCAATAGGAATTGTCTAAATTCAGCCTTTGGTTTCCCAGCTGAGCAGGACATTGATTTGGAACAGCACTCCGTGCTCCAGAACCTGGTTATCCACACTGTACCTTTAGATAAATATTCAATTTAACCCCTTGATAAAAAGTCTACATAGGATCTTGTCTAGAGGTCAAAGTTCAGGTCTCTGTTTTTACATAAAAATTACCATATTACAAGCATGTTATTTCCCTGTCCTAATGAATTTTTAACTTTAAAAATAAGATTTCCCACCCTGATAAGAGTGGGAAATGTTTTTCCTAATAGCTAGGGTATTAGGATGCAGAAAATGCAAGTTTGAAACTCCTCTGAGCAAGAAGCACAGAGCATCTCTATCTTCCTGCTTGTACTCTACCACCATGATCCTGAGTTTCCTTTCTTCCCTCCTTCCTCCATGCTGTGAGCTGGGCTACTTGCCCAGCACAGCCTTCATGAGGCACCCATGACCATGGGAACCGAGGGAGCCAGGTTGTCCTCACTGACCCACAGCATGGTAAAAGCTCAGTGTCCAGGCTTTTCTTTAGGTTCAGTCTGCCATAATTTGGTCCATATCATCTGCAAGTGCATCTGAGGCTGGGACGAGCGTGTTCTGCACAGGGCAGGGTACACAGTAACTAGCATTGCATGGTCATGGCACTGTGGGAGGTATTCTGCCCTTAGATGTACTTGTGTGAGCTCCCATACAAACAATTCTTGATGCTTTTGTCTGGAAGGACTTCTTTATCTGCTAAGACAACTCCCTCTGCTACTTTCCAAAGTACATTCACTTGGATTTTTGGCTAAGTTCAAGCACAGGCTGCCTCCCTGGAAATTCCCTTGCTCCTGAGGTAGCAGCTGACTCTCCCAAGGCCGCTGGCATCCTTCAGGGTAGCTTTGCTCAGCAGCCCCCTCAGTCCCTGACCTGATAAAAAAATGTCAGTGTTCAGCCTTGCAGTTTTTGCTGGGGCTTCTTGTGCAGCAGCAATCCATCACACCCAGCTGGCTGCTGAGCTGCTGCCTGATAGCAGCGCTGGTGACAAACTCTAAGGCCAGGTCTACTCTGCAAACATTTGCTTTTGGAGCTATTTTCTAGGCTCTGGTGAGAAACCTGTCTGTGCTAGCAAGGCCTGATAGTACTGACACAAGGATCTGGGGTCTCTGCACTCTTCCTTGTCTAATGCCTTTAATCAGAACAAAAGTAGGTTTTGCTAGCAGAGCTACATAGACCCTGGGAGGTGTCAGTACTGTGTACTTATATGGGCTAGAAAAAGTGTTTCTTTTGTTGATCTGAATATAAAGGCTACTCAGAAGTTTTCTGTCTTTCTTGAGAGATTAAATCCATCAGGCTTCCAATAGGATTTTGAAAAAGGCATAACTTTAGAAAACAAAATAATAAAACTGTTCAACCTTAGGTAAGGGATTGTTAACACCCACTGACTTTTGGTAATCCCACTTTATACTCCTGCAAAATAAGTTTTGAAAATAAGGATAATGCTCTAATAAATCACATACATTATTCATCTTGCCTTACTGTCATCTTCTGAAATGTGTATGTGCAGTCTGGGAAGTCCTATGAACTCTCACAAACTAAAGTTAGTTTTTTTGAGAGAAAGTCTTCATCCTGCTTCATTTTTCTATTGGGTACTCTCTCTATCTATATATATATATATGTACTCAACCAGACACCAGCCTTTAAATGTTTAGTTGTAGATGAGAATGAACCTTGTCTTTAGACGCTTCTGAATGTGAATATTTTCTTTTTGCATTAGGCCTCCTCACAACTTTTCCCTTTCTTGTATCCCTTCTCTTGAAAAAGGACAAGGTGCTACAAGAAGGCAACACGAACTAAGAAATGAACCCATGAAAAGCTGTCAGATTTGAGCATTCACAGCTCTTTCAGGGAAAGGAAAAACTCCCACCCTAGCTAAATGACATAACACAATGGAAGGAAATAGTCTTAAAGGGTTAGAGGGCATTTAATTTTGGAAAAACTCCCATGACAAAATACTCAAAAATATCTTGCTTCCTGCATAATAAAACCACTCACAAAAATACAGAGGAGGTGATGACTTCCCATTGCTGTTTTCCAGGGCAGTGGATTGTCCCTTGCCTCAGCTGCTCTGACAACAGGACCTGTGACTGGAGAGAAATAACGTGGCAGCCCCATGGCTGCCGATACTCTGTGCTAGCCAAGACCGAGCTCCAGCGCTGTGTGGAGGGCAGAAGGGTATGTAATAGGTTTTACATTTCAATTAATTTTATTTACCTGGATATTAGTCCTGAAGCTTTCAAAATATTTTTATGATTGATGTGTGAGAAAAATCGCTTTTTATTATAACTGGAAAAATATTCAGATGAAAAATCAACAGGGTCAAAAATCAACCATTATCCATAATTTAGCCTCATACACAGAGGTAGTTGTCTGCTGCCATTTCACATAGGATCTTAGGTCACACCAGTGGAATTTCAAGACCTATGGTTACCAGTCAGACCTGCAGTGAGTACACAAGGATGGCAAAATGGATTTGCATTGTTGTCACAATTTGTCTCACATTTGACATGCAAGTTGGTTTTCTTCTTCTGCATACCTAATGCATGGCATTGCTTGTGCACACTAATCTTACCAAGTCTTCTTGCACATTCTTTTCTTTTAGTGAAGCTTCTAAGGTGATTGCTTGGAAATACAAGGTCTCCTTAATAAGCATGCTATGACTGTAAAACTGTTGAGAGAGAGCTCTGATCTGAGGCTCAGGTACCTTACTGAGGATACAAGTATCCAGAAAGTAAGTAATTAATTGTTATAAAGATGTTAAAGTTTATTGCCTAGTTAAGAAAACAGTAACTAAAAGTGGCATTTTGATAAAATCGAAGAGCATTTCTATATAGGCAAATACAAAAATAATAGTTTTTCAATTAACATTTTCTTCTTCATTTCTGGTAATTTCTTGCCCTGCAAAAGTACTTTATTGCCATTTGGCTTTATTTCTGCATGTGGTTTTCTCAATTACTATAGAGCTGTGCATTTCTCTTAACATATTTTTCTAAAATAATATTGGTTTATATGACAGAGTAGAGGCTTGATTTGCACCTCATGTACAAAACAAGCACTTCTGGGTTGACCACAGCAAAAATAGACAAGAAGTTGATAGCTTTGCTTTGGTCTTTAATTTCCATGGACATCAGGCTGCTTCAATAAGCAAACACCCTTTGGTCAGGCAGTTGAAGGACAACGATGGAACAATATGCTACTATGGATGTGGATTGCCAGGGTATTGCTGGGAGGATTTGCTGATGTTCCCACCTCCTGAATGTGACCACTCACATTCACCAGCATCAAAAACATTTGCTAAGAGTCCATTAAAACCAAGTATATGAAATGACTCTGAGCTTAATTTCTTAATTCAACTTCTGTGATGTTCTGACTCTCTGAGGTCACTGATCTATTCTAGTGTCAGATGAGACTCAGATCCTACATGATTAACACCTTGTAAGAAAAATCCCTGTAAAACTAATTGCACTTGTTTCCCATTCTGTGTCTTTTACATAAGTCACCTGACTGATAACCTTTTCTGCTCTGTAGAAATCTGCTGAATCACTCCTGTTATCTTTGCACAGATGTCCATTTAACTGGTTTATTCTTTTAAAGTCATTACTCTAAAGTATGTTCCCCTTTTGGTACATTTTCCCTATATCTTTCCCTATATTTTCCCTTTTTGTCATCAGTTTGTAGTGATTTTAGCTTTGTGTGATGTTTTGCAATAGCATTTTTTCTTCTTTCACCGAATGAATAAAGGCAGAGTACAGGTTAACTCCCTTGTTTCAGTAGAACTTAAGAACTAAGAGAGAATTTCTTCATACTAAACGTAGATGAATAAAAATGGCTCCCTGTTTGGCTGATAAGATCCTGATGCTGCCTGTTGTAAGTCAAACCTTAGAATTCCTTTGCATAGTCTAAGCAATGTAGTAGAAGAAAAAAATTTCAGGGGATCACTGCAAAAGACTTTTGCCTGTCTTATATGTTTAAGAAACTTGGATCTTTTATGGACGAGCTACTGAGAAGCTCAGTGTCCGAGTGGAGAGCAGTGAAAAACGATGGGCCTCAGGGGTTGGTACTGGGACCAGTGCTGTTTAACATGGAAAGTGGGATCAAGTGCATCCTCAGTAAGTTTACCACCCAGCTGTGTGGCACAATCAACTTGCAGGAGGGAAGGAATGCCATCCAGAGGAACCCTGACAGGCTTGAGAGGTGGGCTTCTGTGCCTCATGGACTTCAACAAGGCCAAGTGCAAGGTCCTTCACCTGTGTCAGGGTAATCCCAAGCACAAGTGCAGTCTGGGGTGATGAATAAGATGTAAAGTGAATGTTCTTTTTGTTTGAAATGCAGCACATTGAATATCAACTGTATCTTTAAGTGCAATTCTTCTGTTTGTCTCATGTTTCATAGAACATTGATAAAATGCAGCACACAGATATCTCTTGCTCATTAGTTTCTTTTATTCATTTGCCAATATTTCTGAAATATATTAATGATCACACAAGCAGACCACTTCTTTCCTATCTGCATCATAATTAAGCCTTCAAAAATGCTTTCTAATTTGTTTTCCAACTCCAAGCTGCTTTCATGTCTTATGTTAGAATTTATTTATTTTCCAAAGCTCATCTGTAAAATTGTCATCTCCTTTCTCTATAAGAGAAATTAACTTTCCTTGGCTGTGACTTCCTGTTGATTTCACATCATCACTAACTGCTATTTTAGTTTGTATGCTTATAAAACTGTGCTTGAGCTAAGTTGTTTCTGCGTGTTGTGGTTTAACCTGGCAGGCAGCTAAACACCCCACAGCCATTCACTCACTGCCCCACAGTGGGATGAGGGACAGAATCAGAAAAAAAGTAAAACTTGTGGGTTGAAAAAAAGACAGTTTAGCAGAACAGAAGAAGAAGGGAAAATAATAATGATAAAAAATATACAAAGGAAGTGATACGCAATGCGATTTCACACCACCCACTGACCAGCGGCCAGCCAGTTCCTGAGCAGAGGTTGTCAACCCCCAGCCAGTTCCTCTCAGTTTCATTGTTCAACATGATGCCATATGGTTTGGAATACCCCACTGGCCAGCTGGGATCAGTTATCCAGGGTGTCCCCTCCTAGCTTCTTGTGCTGCCCACCCTCCTCGCTGGCAGGGCAGAAGAAGAATCTGAAGAGTCCTTGACTTAGTGTAAGCAATGCTCAGCAACAACTAAAACATCAGTGTATTATCAACGTTATTCTCATTCTGAATCCAAACCACAGGACTGTAATAGCTACTAGGTAGAAAATTAGCTCTACCCCAGCCAAAACCAGGACACTTTGTTTCATAAAAATGTAAAAGACCACCTGTAGTGAAACAATAACCCTCAGGCTAATGGAGACATAAGAAAGGATGTATATGCACAAAAACAGTTTTATGAGGTCTTATTTTGCTTTATGATTTGTTAGCAAGAGTAGTAAGTGATATGTTTGCATTTCAAACACAGTAAACATGAAAATTTTGAAGTGCTGTGGTTAAGGTTGTTCTGGCTGAATAGATTTTCCTTCAGTCCATTTTTCATATCTACAGTCTTTTTTCTCCTCCATTTTAAACTCTAAGGGTAATGAGATGCAGACTATGTCATTCTTAGGGAACTCCACGTGTATATTCTAATTGAATCAAAGAAATTGGTAGCCATAATAAAATATTATATCTGTATTATATTGGCTCAACAAAATTCTCTCTAACTGTGGTTAATGACTTCTTACTGTAAGACATATACAATTGTATTAAGATGATGCTTTGAATTTTGTACAATAAATTTTAAAAATGGGTGGAGGAAAATGGGTTCTAACAGGTTATTATTTACCCAATTAGCAGCATATAGAAAGTTGGCCTCAACAGCAGGAGGGATACATATTTTGCTTATCACTGAGAAATACTACCCAGAGTTTAGTCCTATAATTAAGTACCATTGAACCATGTGTAATTAAGAACAGGAAATATGAAAAGACAATATTTGCTGAAGTGCTTAAAATTCAGCTGTTAAAACAAGAATTTTAGCTTATAATTTCTTTATAATATTTTAGAGTTAAGTGGTGTTTTGAATTTACAGGTGTTTAAATTTCCTAAGTGTGGTTAATTTATAATGATAGGTCTGGTTAAGAATTGAATTCCACTATGCTTACACAATCTTTCAAAGCCTTTAAGCCATAATGGAATTTTTCACACAAAATGTCTGCAAGAGAAGACACTGAAAACATCTGTCTGTGTAAAAGTGTTGTTCTTTGTCTGGTGAAATTATAACCTTATATATGCCTGATCATTTAGTCATCCTGCAAACAAATCCTCATCAACTTGAACAGTACATAACTAAGCCTTGTACCAGACGTGTAAAAAAAAAAAAAAAAGAGATATGATGTATTCTACACACCTGAGCCATCATATTCCTCATTATTGTCCTAGTCATCCCTAGAGCCTTTGGTAGAAATCATATTAAATACCACATGGTACATGCAGCTACAGTGAGTTCATGCAACTGTATAGAAATAAACAGGGCTACAGTTGCCACGCATTCAATTACATTGAATGATTAATTCATCAAAGCTCTTGGGTTAGCTGAAGGACATAGGTTTTCTTCCTCGAGCTAAACACCACTTATTTTAACTTTTGAGGCTCCCAAGCATTTGCTGAAAATGAAGCTGACTTGTAGAACATGAATTTTGAATGATGCATTCTGATGGTTTGCATACCACAACAAAATGTGCTTGATCAGCTCTGCACAAGGGCAATTTGAAAAGCAGGTAGGATTACCTATGGATGTCCTCTTCTTCCACCTAATTTATTTTGGTTTTAGGGAGAAGAATTTGTTTATTTTTCCAGGATTTACACATCTCACAGCATGGTTGAACCAATAGTTAGAAGCAGATTGTTGGATGCAGACAAAGTCTTAATGAATGAATGCAGTATGTATGCAGATTTGCTAGTGATTTGCTATTCATCCACCAGCCTGAGGTGCATTGGATTAGAAAGAATGCACACCTACCTTTCTGTCTGACATCTTCTCTGGACTTATGGCAGAACATTCCCTTCCATATCCCAGCACACATCGTCTCCAGAGGATGACTGCTGATACCCTCCTGTGATGACTGCAAAGAGACTTTAGAGCTAGAGAGCAGGGACCATAGGTTTCAGATACTGCAGTCCTAATGTTAATGACATATCTCTCAACAATGCTGTAATTTCACTGTGAAAGATGTAGCTGGAGTTAAACAAATTTGCTTGATTCCAGTGATACAATGATGTAGCTCTTATCTACTTGAACAACCAGACTTCTTCACTGAAAGCTCCTATGGTTCTGTAATTGACTGACATCTTTGAGGATCTCCTACGCTTTTCATCTGCCTTTCTGTAAATCCACAAGTCCACTTTGGCTCATTTCTTTCTTCCCCACTTATATCAAGTCTCAAGTATTCTCTTAGTTGACCTGTTTCTGAGAGTCTGTGTTAATTTACAAGTGAAACAACTTGTATTCCTCACCAGTGTGATGTTGCCATCTGTCTCAATCCTGACTCATCATGTTCAGCCGCAACTTCTCCTAGAAATGAGTATATGTTCCCAGATGGACACTCAGTCACTCAACAGCATTAGCTGTCTGATATAATTTCCTGCCCTCCTGCTTCACCATCTCATAACAAGCTCACTTAAGAGTGAAATGGAGACGTTCTGAGACTCACAACATCCTTTGGAGATAGGCTGTGTGCAGTCTCATCAATCTTGTGATGATATTTCAAGTATGTCAGGGCTGTAACAGTTACCTATTTCATCCTGTTATACTGACTATCTAAAGGAATCTGCTCTGGCTCCTGTCAGCTCCATCACACTCTCAGAACATCAGGACAACAACTATGCTAAAGCCCACCTGATATTTTCATATGGCATTTATGGACTAGAACTGCAACTTTAAGACATAATTGTACCTAACTTGTCTCTCCTGATACTGATTCACTAAATGACTGCACACAGTGCCCTTGCATCTGCAAACCTGGCCACCTAGCTACCACAGGGAAGGCTTGAAAATTCATTCATGGATCCATGGTTTATGTGTGTATGCTTGTTTAGGTATAGAAATTGTAAAGCCCTACAAGGCTAAATTATTTGGTAGTGGAAATTGGGATGTGTGTGTGTATTTTGCTCTAATTTTGACACATCAAAAGAATAGGAAAGAGACCTATGAGCTGATCTTAGTCTTTGATGCTCTGCAATGTTTGAGACTTTGGAAATCTTTAGCATGACACTTCACACTTAAGTTGATAGTAAATGCACAGTGTTGGCAAAAAAGATATCTGTGCATCATTTTTATTGGCCTTAGCCATAGTTCCTCTCTCCTTTTTGTCATGAAGGTTTTTGTCCTGCTATTTGAAAGGAGTGGTAGATAAGACCAAATACAGTTAGGAGAAAGTGTCCATGAGAATCCTTATCACAGTAGAATGAAGAATGAGATAAAAATGCCACATCTGCCAATTTAATATTATAGCTGAATATGCTCCTTTGCAATTCCCATGTGCTGTGATAAGAAAATAGTGTTGTATGTTACTAGAAGTAGAAGAGAAACAATCTTGTATGTTCTACCAATTGCTGTATGTGTGTAACTTGCTAGTGCCTGTTTGTTATTCTGCTAATGATGTGTTGTGTTTTCACAGAAATGTTCTCACCCACATTACAAGCTAATGATATCCTTGCCTGCTATTATCTGAGAACTACTTTTTAAATAGATATGCATCTAGATACTACAGTGATGGAAATGGAGATTAAAGAGACATGGATATAGGCAGACTGAAGAAATTAGTAGATTTTGCAAGCTAAAAGAATTGTTGTTTAAAACCTCAAGTTAATCTACTGTAGCATTAGGACATACTCTAAGCATGAACTGTCTTCCTAATTGTAAATAATTGTGTGCATGTTTGTGTCTGTCAGAGAGGGAAAGAAAGAATATCCAACTGGTCCTTTCAGGGATTCAAGGATCCTTGACTTCTGTGTGTCATATTATACTTGGTTTAAAGGGTTTTCTTCCGACACAATGTGAAAAGCTGGAAACCCCCTTGCATGTGAGAGAAGTTCTTGTTTACTACAAGCATGAAGAGCAGCTGTTTAAGAATTTGCTCTATGGAGCAGCTTTGAGAGGTCCAGGACAGGAGGTAGAAGAGCCTCTATGCACTTGGTGCTAGTTTTAATTTGTTTGTTACCAAACGTAATCTGTCAAGGGCTGCTCCGCAGCCCACAATGGGCAGGGCATGGGAAGCTGAAGGCATTGCTGTGCCCATTCCTGGCCCCAACATCAGATTAGGGTATGTTCATCTGAAACTGCTTCTGTTCTGTGGAAAGTGTCATTGGTACACTGTTGTGACTTATTTTTAATCACAATAGGTTAATAGTGGGAAGTGGAATCAGTTTCCGAAACTGTAACATTCCTCAAGGGAATAGATAAATAGATATGTATTAGATGAGTGAAGTCCAAGATGCTTCCACCACATAGAGTCTCTAAAAAAAACTTTTGGAAATGTATTCTTAAACATGTAATCTTGTGCAGTCTTAATTTTATTTGCATAATCAAATATTCAATCTGGAAGTGGTGAAACATCAAACTCTAAACCAAATTAAGAAATGAAATGACAAAACACCAGATTACAGGGTGCCAGCTACCCTGAGTGCCAGAGGAGGTAGGAGAAGCTGCATACTGTTGTGCAGAGCAGAGGGCTGTTACTATGTTATGGCTCTATGGGGTTTCTGATTCCCAGTTTTACATTTTTGCTCCTCAGTGTGGACTTCTGGCTGAGGTGGCTGTGGTAACTGATTATGCACACAGTTTCATTGGCAAACCACAGTGAAGCTGGGTTCTCATACTATTTTATCGTTGTTTACCTGCTTCAGCAGAAGGAACTGCTAGTCCTATCCACTAAAAATAGAGCAATTGCGTAAAAAAACCCACAAAACCACTCTAAGTTCTGTGGTCTCCAAATACAGAGATGTTTGATTTGTCAGAGGAGTGTAAGAATGAACAGGAACAAGCCCAAATTTGAATTCCTTCATTTGCAAGTTCAGAGTAGCCCAGCAAAGACTGCTATACTTAAAGTACTTCTGTCATCCTGACAGTGTTTCTAACTCGCTTTACAGAAGGCAGGCATTAATCAAGACATGCTGTGTAGGGACATGAAAAACTGAAGGAAAAAAAGCAGGAAGCTGTGAACAATTATGAGAGCAGTTGTGCAGTAGCAATTTAGCAATTGGAAGGAAATATACAGATAAACAAAAAATTTATCACCAAGGATGAAAAATATGGGGCTAACTTTGCAGCTATAGCCATCTGTAACCTGCACTTTTTGTCTTTGAAACATAATATAGCTTTTTATTGATCAAATCACACAGATTTTCTAAAGGAGAACTTTAGTATTGAGATGTTAGGTCTGGAGAACAGGCAGCTCACAGAGGTATTACTTGAACATTATGAGAAGAGTTTAAAGACCTCCTGAGTAGCTGTATTCTTTTCTAAGCTTTTGGTTTCTGGATTGTACAATTTCAAAGTCATCTTTTTTTTCCCTCTAAAGATTCTTTTTATAGGTGACTCAACTAACAGAGGGATGATGTACTATCTAATAGAAAGAGTGAATAAGACTCTTCAGGAATGGCAAAAGACTCATGATGTTAAATGTTATCATAATATCAATGAGGGGAAAACATTTATCAGTTACTCCTACTACCCCCAGTTCTGGATGAATGCAAACCGGAGACCGACTTTTGAAAAAGCACTGGAGCAGCTGCTGCAGAGGTATTGTACGAACTCTACTGTACCCTTGTTTGTGTTGTTCTAGTCACACAAATGTGTTTAACACATTTCACAATTAAAGACAGTAAACAATTAAGCATAACATGTGCAGACCGTGTTGTGTGATTAAAAAATAGTAGAAAATTACATCAGGCCTCTGATCAGGGTGCCAGATACAGTTCAGTGAAATGCAATGCAATGCAGTTAAAATGTTTGCCATCTGTTTTAAAGCAAGATGTGTTGTTTTTCTTTTCTGGGTTTCAGATCACGTCCCCTGGAGAACACAGACCAGACTGTATTAATTGTAGGTGGTGTTCAGTGGCTTAATTCCAATCACCTGCAAATTATCCAAAAGGTGTTGAGCAGGTAATGCTATGTACTTGGTGTTATTCCAAGTTTTGATATGATAAATTATGAGAAACAACAACAATTTTAAAAAAAAACTTCATTTATTTTCTCATGAGTGTGCACTTAAGTGGCTTTGAAAAAAATAAATATACATTGTCTTTTGATGTTTCTGTTAAGTAAATATTCAAGGTGAAGCCACAGTAGTGTCCTGCTCTACTCTGCAATTGAACATTGTGTTCAGTTTGGGGCATCACAATATAAGTAAGATATTAAGCTATTGGAGAGTGTCCAAAGAAGGGCAATGAAGATGGTGAAGGGCTTTTAGGGGAAGCCATATGAGGAGCGGCTGAGGTCACTTGGTCTCTTCAGCCTGGAGGAGACTGAGGGGAGACCTCATTGCAATTACAACTTCCTTATGAGGGGAGGAGGAGAGACAGGCACTGATCTCTTCTCTGTGGTGTCCAGTGACAGAGGTGTCCAGAGGGAATGGCCTGAAGTTGTGCCAGGGGAGGCTTAGGTTGGATATTAGAAAAAGGTTCTTCACCCAGAGGGTGGTTGGGCAATGGAACAGGATCGTCACAGCACCAAGCCTGCCAGAGTTAAAGAAGTGTTTGGACAATACACTCAGGCACATGGTCTGACTCTTGGGGATGGTCCTGTGCAAGCCTAAGAGTTGGACTTGATGGACCTTGTGGGTCCCTTCCAACTCAGCATATTCTATGATTCTGTGATTAAAATGTTTGTCCTTTTTTTTTCTTTTTAATTTGCCAAACAGGGAAAATCTATCAAATATCCTGGTAATTATCAAATCCATAGGGATGGGCTTTCACCTCCCAGTGGATGGAATACATTCTCTATCACAGGTAAGCTATAGTACATTTTGAATGTATTTTCATGGAAAACTTGTAATTTCAGCATTAATTTTGCTATTTGGTCAAAATATGTTGCAACCTCTGCTGAGCAAGCTTTAAGTGGACCAAAGAAAAATTCATGTTTGTATTTGCTCATACTGCTTATTAATACAGATTCAAATCAATTTGCCTTATTTTAAGGATTACATTGCAATCAGAGAGCCATTGGAGATGCTGTGCTTGGTCAGCCATCCCAAGAACCGGAAGAAGTTCCAATATTAATCCTGTTGTCCAAATTGAGAAATCGTGCTAGGGATAAGCAGATTGCTCCTTGTACCATGTTGAGCATAGGCCCTTCCCAGGTTTCCTCCATGTTTACTGCTGGATCAGATTTACTGGTCTGGCTGCATTGCATAACTCTCATAAATCTAACTGAACTCACCTGTGAAACCAGAACATTACAGAGCAGCTGGAATGCACCAGTGAATCCAGCCTGTTATTTGTATGTTAATTATATGTTACAGTTAGTTTAAATCATATCCAAGACCCTCAGAGTAACAAATGGGCTGATTTCAATGAGCTTTTGTAACTCATTCAATTCAATATTTTTATTTACAATTTGGACATTGATTCTCTGTTCCCTACACATAAAATGCATGGATGAGAAGCACTGGAGGGCAGAACTGAGTGAATGATGCCTGCCAGCACTGTGTGTCATGCTCCAGCTATTCACAGGTGTCGAAAAGAGAAAATTATTAGCTTTCATAGATTACGTACAGCACTCCTTTCACACTGGGGACTGGTGCCCACGTCTTTTTGCAACCATAACACACTGCTGTATTCAGTGTGTGACTTACTGCTACTCTCACCCTTCTTTCTGCTGCAGGGACTATCCTGTCTGATTTTGCCCATTCTTTCTGCCTAACTATTTATCTACCTTTTCTCTACCAAATGTCTTCTTACTGATTCAAACCATTTTCTTAATTTATCTGGATGACCACAATAGAATATAATAGGGAAATTGTTGTCATCAGCATGAAGAAACATTTTCATAGCTCCTACCATAGGTTTCAGCAGAGTTCAGTCCTAGGAGGAAGAAGAATTTTGCTGCAGGGTAGGTGAGGCAAGGATGGAAAGAGTATTAAAGGCTTCTGAGGAGTACCTTTTTCTTTTTTTTTTTTAATTCAGAAAGTTGGCAAAACTCCAGAAATCAACTATAGTGAATAACTGACATTATTTTCTCTTTCTTATGCCAAATTACCCATGTGGTTTGGGAGCTCTAGGCCTCAGGACTATCCCAGCTACTCTCAAAGCTCTTCTATCTGCAGTGTCAAATCCACTGCCTTGCCACCTTTATGGCTAAATTTGTTTCTATTCTTGGCCTTCCTACAGTATCTTCAGAAATAATAATCTGTTCTTCAGTATAACCATTTTTTAAGATACCCATGTCCTTTACTCCCTTTTAAGCAACAGCCTCAATGAATTTTATTTGAAGCTGAATTTTATTTTACAGGAACAATTTCACCATTTTTTAAACAGACAACTTTATAATTGGATTTTTTTTTCTGAATTATACCTCACATTGGCTAAGTATATGTTAAAAAACCATTGCCCAGTAATTATACTTTAAACAAACTTGAAATCTTCCTATAAAGGAAGCTGCACAACTAATTGTAATTTCTGCAAAAATCTACAACAGTCTTGGAGGAGTAGCCATTTCCAAGAGTGAATTTATAGTAATTCATGCCTGGAGTATAACATCATTTCTTATTCAAAATGCAGTTTTGCTATTCATTTCCATGACACAATACCCCTTAAACAGCCTTTCTGACAAGACATTGCAATATTTTATCTGGAATGCAGGCACAAATACAAAACCTGTGGAATGAAAACTTGATTATTCTGGATACAGCAAAAAAATTGGGCTATGAAGTGGTAGACACCTTTGTCATCACCATGGGACGTTACAAGGAATTCCTGCAAGGGAAGTGTGGTTGCCATTTCCATGAGGTAATAATTTACACTTATACAATTTCCAGGTATTTAAGATATTTTACCTGTCAGGTGCTTAGAAACAAAAGGGTATTCAGTGAGGTTAGTATTTGTGACTCAGAGTTAGGCCTGAATACAAATCGTGGGTGTAGCAGTTTGTACAGGGCACTTGTCCCTCACTGCTCGGAGTATAAGGTGATGCAGGGACAGGCTAAACTACTGTAGTGATGATTCCTCAACATAAGAATAAATACGTTCTTCTGCAAAGGTAATTCGTATAAAAGGATGCTGCACAGTTTCCAGGTTCTTATATTATTTGTTATGTGTTATATAACCCTGCTGCTTCTTCATGGACTGTTTGTCTTTTTACTGTACCTCAGTCTCACAGGTTTTTGTCTAACGGCTTCCCAACTGAGCAGCTCAGTACACTCACATCAAACCATAAATACAATTAAAATGGAGCTTAAAATTGAAGGGCCAGTCTTACTGTTATGTATCTGTTTTCCTTTGTCTGAGAAAAAAATTTTCTGGGATAGTTACAGTAACCAACTGTACAAAGAGAAGTGTAAGTGAGAAATTGCCTGTAATGCTACAGGGTTCTTTATTCTTATGAAATGAATCTGGATTGTTTAACAAAAGATTAGGAAACTACCACAGGTTATTTAGCTAAAATCTGTTTAGAACCATAAGACTGTGGTTGTCATATCTTTCAGAAAGATTGCATTTTCTCTGAGCGAGCAAAAGAGAGGTGGAAGTTTTGATAGAATGAGATACAGAATGAGAGCAAACTGTTACCCAAAAGTTAAAACTGGAGGGGGAAAAAGAATGCGAAGAAAGATAGCTCTCTGAAATCAAGAGTTAATAAATTTACAATGTTTCATAGTCAGTTGGGGACTTTTAGCCAGTAAGAAGCTACCAGTTGGAAGAAATTTGGTTACTCACTAGAATAATGACACAAGTAATTTGATATACCATTTAGAATACAAAAACTTAATTCTCACGGAGAAAATCCTTGGATTTATTTTTTATTAGAGTTATCAAAAGTGCATAAATGTTAAAATGTTAAAAAAGACTAGCACCTCACAAGTTAAATGCCAGTAGTTTTTCAGCATGATTTTAATAATTAGTTTTCTGTCAAAATAAAGTACTTTAGGTAAGAGAGACCACCAAATGTTTTCCAAACCTCTCAATGATAAACCCCCTTTGCTTATTTTGCCAAGTCATGCCAATTTTTCTGTAAGCCTCACTCTTGGCCAAACTTGTTCCCAGGACCTGAATGTGTTCAGGGTTAGCAGAGAAGCTCTGTAGAGTTTTGCAGGTACAAAGGTGGGCCATGGCACCAGGAATGAAGTGGAGGTACTAACTTTTGCTGTAAAAAATTTCAGGACAGTTATGATACATTTTCCTTAAAGATCCTAAAAAAGCAACAACCTAAAAATAAAGTTACCTTCATCAGACACACACAGTATGCACTGGAAACCAAATATCCTGTGGCTAATTAAACCTAGGAGTAGTTTAAACTAAACAAACTGAAATTCAGTGGTGATGATTGTAAAATTTAAGCACAGGCTCCGGAATGTCCTTGTGGTGTCTGCGTATGTGTAGCAAGTCTATTTTCTTGTAGCCCATGGATTATATTTAACTCTCTCAGCCACAGCAGAAGAAAACAATTAATAACTATAAAGCTTTGATTTTTCTCCTTAAAAGCACAGGTAGAAATTTTATCTCAGACACAGTCTACCAGACAGCAAATGCATTTCCAAAAGAGTCTGGGGAGCTAATTGGCTGGAAATGGTTGGGACTCTGCTCCAATATGAGGTTCCCTGGGACAGAGCACAAGTTTGGGAGTGTTATCAGACCCATCTGATCTCTAGTGCCATGTGTTAGCCTCACAGCTGGTTTCCACTCCAACTCCCCAGCAGCTCACATGTTTTCAGGCCATTGCCGTGGCCTCTGTAGTGCTTTGGGACCAAAATCAGCAGGTGTGGCTAGTTAACCAGTCCTTTAATCTGCTCTGCTCAGAACTTGAGAGGTACAAACACAGCTCAGTACAAATGGAGCTGGAAAAGCGGGAGTAAGTCACAGAGCAGATATTTATGTGATGGATAAATCATCCCATGGAGTAAATACCTCCCTCCATTTTACCCAGAAAGTTTTGACCT
The DNA here is from genome assembly GCF_022539395.1 of Myiozetetes cayanensis. Taxonomy (NCBI): domain Eukaryota; kingdom Metazoa; phylum Chordata; class Aves; order Passeriformes; family Tyrannidae; genus Myiozetetes; species Myiozetetes cayanensis. The sequence goes on along the minus strand of NW_026087521.1, from coordinate 22,772,104 downwards.
TTCTTTGTCTAGAGCACAGATGTTGGTGTCTTTGTGGGTCACTGCTGATGCTTGCCATTTCCACAGATCTTACAAGCAAAAAGAAGAGCTTCAAAGTGAAATGTTTCAGATGTTTTGTATGGAACTGGGTCGAAAACAGCAGGGTGTGATCGACTATCAGCATTTTTCATGCACTCCTCCATAATTTTGTATGAGCTCATGTTCAGATTTGGTCTTGTTTCTCTGCTGGAAGAATCTCAACAGAAAGTATGTGTTTCTGGGGAGGATCAGTGCAGAATTTGGCCCACAAAGCTGTTGCTAATGAGGCTTGAGAGGTCATTGTGCCTGAAAGAGGCACAGATATGCCCAGGAGAATCCATCAACCACTAAAACCCAGACTTGATCCTTGAGGAAAGCAAACAGAAAATCCTTGAATGCTTTCGATACCTTGTTAGTTTTAACAGTTTTGTCATCAGCTTATTTCTGCATCCTGGCAAGTGGAGTTTCATCAGGTGCTGAAGCAGTTTGGACTAGGAAAAATGGCATTTTGCCTCTGAGGACAGAGCCAAGAACACTGTCTAAAACTCCAGGACTTTTCATGTTTTCTGAAACCAGACGAGATAGATTAAATCTATTCCTTTGTACTTTCACTTTCTTTCTCTTAAAAAAATGACATTCCTAAATGCCCAGAAGATGACTCCCCCCTATAATTGCCATCTAAGCTAAAGCATGGCTGTGTGGGAAGGAGGGACTTGCCATTCTGTGCAGTCAAAAAACAAGAACTGAAATGCCCTCAGCGGTTCTCATTTAGTTCTCATTATCTGGCTGAAGAGAAAGCTGTTTCCCCTGATTGTCCTCAAAAATTATTGGAGTTCCCACCAACCCACTTCAGAGGATCTTCAGGGTGAGCCTAATAGCATAGAAATCTGCACCTCTGTAGACCCTACAATCTTTGCTCAGATTGCCAAGGGATCTGGGCTTTCAAAGGGATTATGTTGAGCTGAGACAAACTATCTTGCATAACCCTGGTACTTGCTGCCCAAACATACTTCTAGTTCTGTGCACATGTGCAAACTTGATTTATTATTTACCTCATTCTTTTAAAGTGCTTAAGGAGAAGTAGATTGGGCAGCACTTATAAAGACCGTTATAGAAGCTATTTTTAAATTAGATTTATTTCCTATTTTAATGGCAATGAAATCATGGTCACAACATAGAAACTAGCAATCTTGGGATTTTGATATCTTAATCAGTGGCTGGATGACTGCTGGATGAACATTAGATTGCATTCCTGGGAGATTATGCCTAACAGGAATGCAGTTTGGGTGATTGGTTCAAGGTGGCATCATTTTTAAATAGTTGTAAGATCTAAGGCACTGATTTAGAAAAATGAACCTGCAATAATTAAATAAAAAGAAATAATAGCCCTTCACTTAGCTGTATCAAATTGATCAGAGGATATATTAATTTTCTACATGGGTAGTTCCTGGTCTTTTTTCAGTTCACCTAGCGTCCTCACAGCCTCTCTGCTCATTTTTTCAAGCCTTTGCACATGTTACTCCTTCACTCACACTTAATTTTGTATGATTTGTCTCATTTATTATGAGATTCACTACATATGAACATTTATGCTGATTGTTCAGTGGCAGTAAATATACCTTATATTTTTTAAAAGCTAACATGCTTCTGAATAAATATGTGCATTAATAAATGAATTCTGCATTTTCAAGTGTCTGCTGTGATTGATATAGCAGGAAAACTGATGGGCATCAGAGCTATCAAGTCAGCATATATTTACTATTTTAAAAATAAGTTAACCACTTGTCTCCTTTTCTCCTTTCTCTGGATTTGCCACTGCTGAGGCTGAGGTCTTCTGTCCTGCATATGCACAAGGTTCTGGAGTTTGGCCTCTCTTGAAGCTGCTTCATTATTCATCAGTAACTGAGCGTTCACTGAGACAAGACCTTCAGCATTTCACAGGAGACCACCCTCCCCAGTCATTAGGCTCCTGACAACCATACCTTTCACTTTCTCTCTTATGAGTCCCATGGGCACTTGTTTATTCCATACAAATTGAACCTGATAATCCCAGAGCTTTATACATATTTGAGGGGCCAAGGTGGAGCATTCTTTGACACTAGTTACTGAATCATGTTGTGGTTATCTCAGTGTGAGGCCCTGGGCACAGGGATGTTAAATTGCACCATACCTCCCTTCTTGGAGAAATATGACACAGAAGTGCTTTCATCTCAACATAGGGATGGGCCAGGTTTGCATCAAGACCTTAGAGTGAGACATTCTCATAGTTGAGACAAGGCTCTTAGCTGAGTCACACCATTTGTTCCTCAAGTGCTTAATATCAGAGCAGGATTTAAACCTTTCTGCAATTTGGGGCTGTCTTTTGTTTTTTCACATGCTGAATATACAGACAAGCTGTTGAGTATGAATTTTACTGTTTTCTGTAAACTGTCCCTAATGAAGTAAGCAGAATCTAATATACATTAGAAATAGCATTACAGAATCAACTGAGTATAATGGACCTATGCATTTAGATTTCTAGACTTAAGATCTTGCACTTTCCTTTGTATGTAACAACAAGCTGGCCATTAAAATACTGTTTGTGAGCAAGTTGCAGCTCAAGGTAAGAGTATCAGGATCTGCTTTGTGCACAACTACCTCAGCATTTCTGTGCATGCAGCTGTGTATCTATCTTTCTAGGTGCAGGCAGAAAGCACTCACATATGTCACTTCTTTTGCAGGTGGTGAAATCCAATCCCTCTGAAGAACGGCCACACATAACAATGACCTTATCAAGACACTATACACGGGGAAGTATTTCAGCAGTCAAAGCAAACCATCACAACTGCAGGACTATGCAACAAATTCTCAGTCCCCATATCATGTCCGAGGTCCAATAAATCAAGTATATTCTGAAATCCTTCTCAGCAGGCTCTGTGCAAGTAAGAGGGAGCTTGTCAGCACATAGCCTCTCTTGGATGTAGTGCTGGCACTAGAGAAGTACCACTACATGAGTGACAATCATGGAGAATTTTGACATGCTTCCTTGATTGACTGAACAAACACAAACAGTTTGGGATGTGATATTTTTTCAAAAACATTATGAAACTAAGATATGCCCTAGTGACTCTGTTGTGTCAAAATTGAAGGTGGAGAAAAGAGAAGAAGTTACTTGAACTGTTGTCAAAGACTAGAACAGCTGTAGCTCAAGCAACTGTGTATTAATGATAGTAAAGAGAGAGAAATATATTTACTTGAACATTTGGAAAGGACTGCTTCAGTTCTTCAGCACTATATAGTTTTCTATTTATAGAGACACTGTAATATTTGAATGTATTTGGAAACTGATAACATTCCATGTTAAAGAGTTTTATTTTATGTGGATAGATTTCCCTTGAATATCAAACATTTTCTATTTAGACACTTGGTTTATACAATTCAAAATGTCTGTTAGCATTTTACTGATGATGCCAAGTTTGAACTCTAGTGGTTTTAGTGAAAACACACCTCTTCTCTATATCTTAGATGGAAGAGATATCTACTCTATTTTTTTGCATGTTCTAAAGCTAATAGAGAGATAGATTATTTACACTTGAGAATGATTGTATCTGTTTCAATGTAACATGTAAGTATAGTGAATTTGTTAACATAACTTTATTTATGGTTCCAGTTTAGGAGAGTACCCATATGCAAGAAGAACACTTAGATAGTGCTTCAGTGTCTACCTTGGCCTGTGAGCCAAGCAAGTATTCTTCCCACATGGAAGTGCCGTTTCCTTCATGATTTTCATAAAATACTTGCCACTGTGTGAAGCCAATACCACAAACATAAGGAAAATCCCCTTTGCAAGCACACATAAAAACTTCAGGATCTGGTTATTAATCTGTCATGAGGAGCGTGTGATGCAATGGCAGCAGGAGATTTACTGCCAGCATCCCATGCTTGGCAGGGACAAGACCTTTTCTGAATGCTAGTTTCAGTTCAGACCTTCTCGGAACTGTAGCTTCATGCTGGAGCCCAGCTACATCAGCAATGTTTGCAGACCTTCTGTGAGTGAAGCCCCAGGGAGAGGCTGTCTGCTGGTCCCCTGTCACAGTGTTGGCAACCCACTCATTCACAGTTGTGGTGCCGTGATGGGAAACCAAGTACAGTCCAGGTTTGACAGCTGGGTGACAGGTAACCTATAAGACTGTTGTCCCTACTAATTATCCAGTTATGGATTTTTATTAATCCAGTCATGCAGCAGGCAATCAAGGCACTGCTTTCTCCCACTATCACTAGAGAAGGAAGTCTGAACCAGGTAAGTGCAGCTCTAACAAAAGACCTCCTGAGCTCCTGTCGTACTTTCCCTCCATTAGCTTCTAATTTGGGAAAGGAAGCCTCAAAGCATGTCACAGAATAAAAAAATTATAGCAAGGAATCATCATCTCATTTACCTTAGTAGTGCTAGTAGAAGTAGGGCTAACAGTTCATGACACAACCTTTGGGATTTGTCAAAGATCCTTGAACTCAACGGTCTGTATGCCCAGCTACAGTTTTGTAAATTCATACTCCTTAAGGTGAGATATGTAGGGATACAATGGGAAATTGTTATGCAGTATGGAGTTTGGCTTCCCAGGTGATAGGAGTATCTTCAAAAAGAGGATCTGGCACATCTAGTTTAGGAGACCGTCCACTATGCTGAAAAAGTTCCTAATTTAGACAATTACTCACATTTAGTGAGATGGTGTGATTATCTCTGTTTCTGTATAATATGCTGCTGATTGCTTACAGTAAATGTCCCCAAATTTCTGTGTAAGGTTTTCCCTGGTGTGGAGCTTTGCTTGAAAGGTGGGTCAGAAGCTGTGCATAAATATGGAAAAAACAGCATTTGTTTTTGAGCAATATTATTATCTAAAGAATATAATTGTATGCAAATGATATAATATATTCTCTTGGGTTTGGAATTCCAGGGCTGCACAGCCTTAAAGCTGAAAGATATAATATCATATCATTATTATTAGTAGATGCAAAATACAGCCAGATGTCTTCAGTATTAAGATGATCAATAATAGATGTATTACAATTCTGCTTCTGTTAAGATGGTTTTTTATAGTAGCTCATATAAATCCACATGCTGTTACTGCTATTGTTCTGTACACAAATTTTCTTAAGGCATGAAATGGGTTTTTATGTTTGGAGTTTTTTAACCAAAGCCTGTTGATGAAAAGGAAAGAGCTGACTTTGTTATAGTGTAGCTGATATCACTGAATGTGCAATTCATCAGTTCTGGTTTCACCACAAAATGGTTTACATGTGCTGTACACCCAGATGTCTTAATGTTTTCCAAATCCTAATATTTTTCAAATGTTTTAAGTGGATATTTTCCTGTGTTTTCTATTTTTTACATGTGTATGTACATATATGTGTGTCTGTGCAAAGTCATTGGTACAATTTGCAAATTGATCTTTATTTAAATGAGTTCTTTGAATAAGCTTTTTTGAATACTATATATGATTCTTGTAGTCTTAGGAATAAACAAAGGAAAGGCAGACTAAAACAGGTACCAAGCTACATTTTCATTATTTAACTTGAAAATGTATCTAGCATCTCTAGGTATGTGAAAGATGAGAGTTGAGACTGACATGCAAGGGTTGCTTGCTCATACACATTACATTTTATGGATTAAGACAATAAAAGAATCACTGTGTGATTCCAGTGAAATCACGTGTTGCTATCAATAGTTTACTCTAGAATTATCAAATCTGCTGTGATGCTTTGCCTAAATAAACATTAAAGTGTTCCTATATTCCATATATTTACCTCAGTCCCATTATTTACCATTAAGTAGCAAAGGACCTAATTGTCAAGGTGAGTTCCACCTCCTAACACAGAACATAAGTGGCCTTGAAACTGGTGGTAGAATTGGAATATTCAGGCTGGGGAGCAAGTAAACTGAAAAGTAAATTTTCCTGCTCAAACACTCCCAGCAGCACATGGAGTTTAGAATACAACCAGGGTATACTTTAAGCTACAGGTAGAGAGAGACTGGAACTATGCTGCAAAATAAATACTCTCAGATACAGAGCAGTAATCTCAGCTCTTATTGCATCCCTTTAAACTCTAGCTGAAGCTGGAGAATGATTTACCAGTGTCCAATGACACTGCACTGCAGCCCCTCATCTCTCATTAAATATTACATAGATGTTGAACTGTGATTTGGGTTTGAGCCTTGCAGGGGAGATGGCCACCATGATCAAGTCCATCCTAGTGAGTATCTTTGGAATAACTGGCTATAATAAAAAAAGATTTCTCTATTTGTAGGGAAATGCCTTGAGAAGTCACCTCTGTCATTGGAGATGCTAGACTTCAAATACAGCAAGGAGACTAAAGAATAGAGTACGAATATAATATTTAATCTTAGTATTCATTTTAAATTATGATCTTTAGAATAATCTCTTTCACAGTGTTAAATACAAGGCCTTTATTTTTCTCCTGTGTGACATATTAAAGGGACATCAAAGTCAGTTTATTTGCTTAGTGGGTGGGGTAGCAGGCCATCAAATTACCTCAAGGTTGAAATAACCACTAATAGTTATGCTTCTGTTGCTATGTTGAGCCAAAGAGAATGCTTTGAAGATGCAGATATGTGTGATATTAAGTTGACTGCAGTCCAGGGATCTTTCAGATTACTCTAAAAGAGTAAAGCAATTTTTAGAGGTGCAGTGAACTATTTGGCATAGAGTCAAACTGCTAAACAAGTCCCTGTAGGCTTACATGAAAAATATGGTCTTACCTTCTTGTTTGCTTGCTAGCCTTGCATCTGGCTTGTTTTACCTCACTGTTATGACTATCTGTACTGGCTCTACTCCACATTAGTCTTTTTTTCAGATGACCTTAGAAGTTTGTGTTTTGTCAGACTAGCAACTTCTGGAAATCTAAAATATGATTGTTGCAAATTCATGCACTTTTCACAGTTCTTCATAGTATCAATGTTATTAATTTAATTTTTTTGCCAATTCCAACAGCAAAAGATCTAATGAGTGCTACAGAGGTAGAACAAGCCTCTTATCTGGGGCAGTGATTTTCTCTGATGAATTTAAAACAGCTGTGTTGTGTTAAGTAGTTTGTTTGCATTAGCACTGAGCTCTTCATGAAGCTTGCCCTTACTAAGGAAAAATCCATCTTTCAAACTCCACTGCCATCTTACACATGTAAATCTTCAAAACACCAGAACAGTCAGTGTATAATGCAGTGTATTGGTGCTGCAGTATTTACTGATACTTCACACTATCCATTGAACAGAAAAGCTCTGATTACACAGTAAAAATATGCATTTTAGACTTACTTGCCTGTGGTTTGATTGTACTAAAAACAGTGCTACATGACAGTTGGGGGCAGTACCTACTCAAGTCATTAACCTGAATGGTCAAGATGAACCTGTAGAGTCCCAACAAGTTCTCCTGCAGCACAAGTTTCTATTGCAATGGACTTCTCCCTTTTCTAGGCTCTTTCATCTGGTTGGCCAGCTCCTTGCACCTGTGGGCAGCCCTTCCTGCCATCCCTCAAGCACATTGAACGGCCTTGGCAACATGTTAAGGAGCCCTGAACTGAAGATGAAGCATATGTTCAAATGAAATCTGAACCGAGGTCTTTATGAAACACGGCATCTATTCAGCATCCCTTTGATTTCCTCTAGAACTGAACTTCCCTAATGAGGAGCAGGATTCAGTCCCTTTCAGCTGAAACTCAAATAACAAGGTCTTTTCCCAGCTCTTGACAAACTGGTTCCCCGCTGCTTGCTTGCATGGAATGAAGGGAGGGAACTGCTTGGCATGCTCCCACCTAACAGAGTGATGTGAGCTGTGTTCACACACAGTCAGTGCAGTTGGCATTTCCCTCATATACCACAGTATGAGGACAAAATCCTCCCAACAGATGGTTTTCAATACTGTGACTTTTTTTCTCTCTCTTGAGCAATGCAGTTAAAGCAGACAGTGTCTGCCAGTAATGTTTGCCCTGCTGCTCTAAGGATGCTGGGGAGCTTCTGGGTGAAGGCAAGTCTGCAGAATTAAAATCCTTGAGTGAGGAATCAAAATTACTCAGACACTTTGACAAAGTCAGGGCAGTTAAGAAGATCTCCCTGCAGATCAAGTAGGTGAAGTTAAAGTTGTCAGGAGCCCTTTAAAGTCAGTAACTTCTGTGGATTATTGTCAGGGTTTGAAGACCAGTTTTGTACTTGGCAGAGTTTCTCACTTGTCATGTTCCAAAACCATATTTTATATTTTCTTTTATTCTTATCATTATCAACTTTTTTGTTATGATTCACTCCGACTGAGGAGTTTGAAGCAGTACTTCTACTCTGCCTGATAATGATTATGTAGCCTCCCCAGATGGTAGTCAAGTCATCTCATAGATCAGAGGAATTTTATTATTTCTGAAGGGTTTTGTTCCTTTAAGTCCATATGCCAGCTCCAAAGTTTCTTTATATTTACAGAAATTTTTAGTTATTATAGCTTTAATGCCTCCAATGTATTCAAAGAAACCTGCCAATCCCCATTTATCCGAAGAAGATGGACTTTAAGCCTTGACAACCTCACCTTGCAAGCCATTAAATAATGCAGCACCCAGCACGATGTGGCCCACAACTGGCTTCCTTTAAAATAGAGAATGACAGTCACATCTTCATTTATAATAAAGTGATGATGTCTTCTACTAAAGTTTTTACTGGAGTGATTACAATTTGTGGTTTGATAGGTGTGGTTTTTTTCAGCTCAGGGCCTTTGTCAAACTTTCTTTACAGCAAATGGTATCTATTAGCTACTGTAAAATCATGTTGCAACATCCTTTGAGCACTGTATCCTGCCCAGTTATTATAAAACACAGACATACAAGGTGGTAAAAGGTTAAATCATAACAGTTCCACCCATTACCATTCCCTAAATTCTACACTGTATCATTTCTGTGCAGTAACAAGGAGTCAGGGTGTAGTAACCTCTTAATGCTGGCTGTCTGCACAGCTCTTCAGTCTCTAGAACGGTTCAACTCTGAAGCCCTAATAGAGTTATCAAAATAGCACACCTTCAGCTGTGAAATGCATACAATAGAGCTTGCAGACATATTCAAATCTCGCCTGTTAGGTCAAGGTCAGCCTGGAAATCAAGGACAACAGCTTCTAGAGATTGTTTTCAGGCACCAAAACCTGGTTTCCTCCTTAACTCTAGACACTTAACTGAGGCATTGTAATTATGATTGTGGTCACACTAGGCTTCTTTGTAATCATCACAGGAAGACTGAAATCTGAATTATTCTCTAGAGGTATCTATTGTTTCTGCAATATTGTTTACTGTGAAGAGACCCTAAAGTAATGCTTGGATTTTTCTGATTGGTACCTAAAGTTTTGAGAGAAGGATATCAGTTCAACAGAGGAGTGGTTGTGGGATTCCTTGTGTAGGTAGAAGATGCTTTTACATCCCCCATCTGCTCCTTGAGACCACGATCATAAGCCCACTACCACCACCACCACCAGGACATGCTCTCCAGCATGGAGAACATGGAACATTCTCAACATCTGCTCTTGGAGCTGCTTGACTGTTTAACAGTGCGCTGGGTTAGAGGGAAGCCAGCCCTGCAGGTAGTTTGGTGAGCTCAATATTTGATGGTAGCATGGATATACAGGTTCAAGACCTTTCATTTGGGTAAATGAAGAACAAATCTCCATCTACTGCCTTACAAGAGGGTTAGATGAATACCTCTATGTGAGAAAACGGAGCTGACAGGCACTTAACTCCTGAAAATAGCAGAGATTCTTTTTCATGTTTGAGGCCATATCACAGATAGTATTTGAGAGCTCCAGGTTCTAGCACTCATGTCTGTACCAGAAGTGCAGGGTGAACCCAAGAAACTTAGGGACTGCTGACCACTGTGCAGTAAAAATGTCTAATAGGTGTTAAAAAATGAGACTGACACACTGATCACATCCCCCATTCTGGCTCTGTGCAGAGTTTATTGCCCTGAACATCTCTCCACACCTCACACATGCAAATAAACCCAAACATAACTGCCCTGTGTGTGGCTTGTAGCTATTTATGTAATTGCTCTCTAACTCAATTAAAAACAATACGGTATATAAGAGACCTCTGTGAATTAAAGTGTGTAAACTAACCTGGGCAATTTCAGATGGTTTGAGTTGGGCAGCTGTTAGATAGCAGCTATGACAGTGGGTGGATGGTAGCATCCCTGAAGACAAGAGGGGAAAAGCAAATGCTGAGCTGGAGGCAGGAGGGAGCTGACAATCTCTCCACAAATTTGATGCAGACAAACTGCATCCTTCCCCACCGAACTCCTGTTGGTGGGCTTTTCTTGCAGCTTCTGGAGTTTAAATACCTGGCTTTAAAGCAATATCCTTAAATTAATGTGAATAAATACCTGCTACAAGTACAAGTTTGCAAATGAGACAAAAAGGGTCAAAATCAGGATCTTGTAAATGTTTGGTAACTATATCTAACTGTGTCTAGGGAGCCCAGGAACTATAATGAATCTATAAAACAAGTTAACACCTGCTCCTCACAGTTCTGTTAATTAACATTCAGTAGAGATGCAAGTCATTTTAATGAGTGATCTGTCGCTCCACAGGAGCCAGTCTGGACTGAAGTGTCTGTCTAGACAAGGCTGCAATTACCACATTTTGTATCCAGCAAACTGTCTTCTGTTCTCCTCCAGCCGGGGCAGTTGGGTTGTTTCCTAGGGTCTGAAGGACAGAATATCAACCATTTAGTCATTATTTGTCCCTCAAGTTCATGGTAGTTTCTAGTTTTGATTAGACAAACTCCAGACAATCTATGTTTTGATGGTGGAAAGGTCAATACAGGTGCACTGACCTGCCTGTAAGCTATCAATCCCCAAATAACAGCACCATGGTCTCAACACTACAGAATATGATCTGACTGGAAAAGAACCAGTGCAGTGGCACAGTCCCATCTTTCTCAAGTAAAGTCACTACCATACACCAGTCAAGGGCGGCACTTGCACATCTAACAAGATTTTTCTTGTCCTAAAGAGTTACTCCCTGACATGGATTTGCTTCAATTTATTCCATTTGGGAACATTAAGACCTAGATTTGCTCTGTCCACCATAACCAGCTCTCTGCCTCCTTCCTGGGCTTGGGGAAGCTGGGATGGTTCTGCCGCTTCCCATCATCCTGGGCACACATTTTCTGGGATGTTTATAAGTGAAAACACCACACTGACTGTTTGTTGCCTGGTTCAAGGTTGTCATTGCCACTGCTGAGCACAGGCTTCCTACACAGAGTGTAGAAGATCTGAGGAGAAAAGTCCTTTGGCACATTTAACTGTTTGACAGTAATTCAGCCACAGACAAGTTGCTGAAGTGAAAAGTATGGCTAATGTCCAAGTGTCAGCAAACTGCAATATAAAATGAAAGAAAAGTCAAGGTTTGATTTACAAGGGCTCTGGTAAAAATGCTATGACACAACACTGGTAGATTTTAAATAGGGATTTGTGTCTTCAAATCTTTCACCAAGTAATATTGATGGGACCTAGTCTTGTTTTTTTGTTTCAGATGGAAACTGAAACACAGGTTTTTTCTCACCACATAACAATATTGATGGCAGTGCAAGCTGACGTTCATTCCTGGCTTGTTCATGCATGATATCATTACTTTTGAAGAAAATGTACATAGCCAGCAGAAGTTTTCAGTATCTTTCCAGGTTATTATTGGCAGATTTAGAGAAAGCTACTATGAAAGCGTCTACTATGAAATGCTTTGTTACAGTCACATATTCAACTGCTATCAATAGATGTGCTTCCCGGATCTGTAAATATTTTGTGACCCTCTAGTCAAAAATGCAGATAATTCTGCTTTGTATTAATGTCTTGCACATAGTTATAACATGTGGACCAACTACCTGTTCATGTCTAGACTTCTTTCTCCTACTGTTCACATTTTTATTTGAAAAGATCCCCAAAAAGGGCTTCCAGATGGCCATAAAATGACAAACCTCTGAAGCCCAAAGTTCTTCAGATTTTCTCATGCTTTACTTAGATGCATGTACTTTAGAACATGACTGCATGCAGGGAACTCATGGGTTCTCCTGGTATATCTAGGCGAGTCCTGCAAACACATAATTCTCATCATCTTGCAAAAGTATTCCCAGTCTTTTCCCTTTCCTGCCTTTCATTGAATATTCCTTGCTAAAATCTTTTGGCCTTTCTTTTGCACTTCCATAATTTTGCCTTACTTCTTGTGGGGTTCCACCCTTTCCATTTCCCCTTCCCCTTCACCTGACTGTGGACAAGTGGCCAACCTAATTTTTCCAATCTCCACACAGCACCTTAGCCTGCCAACCAGTGTTCAGTTCTCAGCTGGTGAAGCTGTGGTATCCATCAGCTTTATTCTGGACAAGTAGTAAAGGCTTTGTGAGCAAGACAGTGTTGCCTCCATGCTGCAACTGATTATGGACTATCTTGCCAGCAAACAGTTGCGCAGTTTTCCAGGGGCAAGTTGCACAGTTCATTTCTTCAGAAGGTCAGAGAGAGCTGTATAGCCAGGTACAATGACCTTCACATCACAGCAAGCCTGTGGGCTCAACATGCCTAGCCAAATTGAGACTCCTTGTGTTTACGGCTGGGACTCACTGCTTGACTAAAATCTGTTAGAAGTAAAAGTTGTGAGGAGTCAAAAATTAAGACTAGGTAAAAATGCATTTTCATTTTTCATCTTCTCTTACAAGAGCCATCTCTTTCTTCATCTCCCTCCTTTTTGTTCTCCAGGAAATGAATTTCATCAAATCCCTGTTTTCACAGATACGTGTCCTACCTATCCATTTATCTTTCATGTGCCTGTGTAGGTGAAATTACATGATGTATTTACACAGCAATTGTCCTTCTTTTTAGCTGGTTCTCATACAGGGACAGTGTACTAAAGGAAAGAAGGTTTTGTGTTGTTGAAGTGGAGACTTCTGTTTTAAATAGGTGGAACTGTAACATAGCAGATTCAGGATTCTGGTGAGTAAATCTCACCAACTCTCACACTCACACGTGCATAAGTGGTCTCAGGAGTCGTATTGTAAAGCAGTCTACCTTGTAACACATCACCTCAGCATACAGCTTTGAGTGTCTTAAAGCTTACTTCTACAAAAAAGTTGTTTCCATAGCTCCTGGCCACTTTCTGAAAGTCACAGATTCTGCAGCTAGGGAGTAGTTTTACATCTGATTATATTTTTTTTTAAATCAGTTTGCTTATTTTTGTAAGGCAGGTAAATTTAAAGTTAATATACATTCCCTCTATAGCTACAAATAGTACAATGAAACTTTGTCCTCCAATATTGCTGCAAGGATTTGATCCAGTAAACACTTACTGTTAAGTTTATATGACGTAAATATAGTCTGATATAATTTGATTCAGCAGACATTTATTTGTCTGCTTTATTTATACTGTACAGATAGTGCCATTTATTCCTTGAAAGTAGCAACAGGCATAAAATATAGACCATATGGAATATTTGCAGATTCTGGATGTTTTTATAATCAGATCTGAGAATGTGTTCCTTTCCCTTTTGAATACTTAAGATTCACTTAACACTTTGTATTTAGGCTTCCCTTCAATCTATGCTGCATTAGTTTTTGCCATTGCCAGTTTCTGTAACAGTCGTTTTTATTGGTAAAAATAAGTGACCAGTAATTACTCTTTGTACTTAAATTCAGTTTATATTTTTGTTTTGGCTCTGTCAGTATATTCTTAACTCTCAATTTCTACATTTACCGTAAGGAAAACATTATTGGAGACATTAGTGTTGTTTATTGCTAACAATAGCATCTTCAATCTGAAATGAAAAAATAGAAATAATACATCAGTTCTTCAAAGCCACGATAATAAAAAATTTGTTACAGCTACAATAAAACAAAACATATTGAGTTCTCTTTCATGTATTTCTGTGCTTGAATCACACGCTCAGACTTCCTCTACAATCATGAAAGCAATTAACCTCATGTGCCCGTTAAGTTGTATTTCAAAGCACAAGTATCACTAAGTCAGTCTCAAAATCTTTCCTGTTGAATTACCTATATTATTGGCCAGCATGCAACAATATCCCATATAGCCGGAGGATAAGATAAACAAGAAGTACACAGAGATACTGGATTTGCATGCTAACGAAGTCAGCCTTCTGGTAATAAAAATAGAAAACCCCTATCACTTTCCTCCCCTTTGCTCCAACAGATATTGAATTGTAACAAGCCTTGGAAAACAGAAGATGATAGATATCACAGATATCACAGAATATGTAAAGATATCGATAGTCATTTCTGGAAAACAGGTTCATTTTCCCTTCCTTTTTTTGGTGTTGGACTAGGCCTGTTGTATATCATCATGATGTTTGTCCATAAATGAGTGGGTTCTCTTGGATTCTTACAGACAACACCCCGAGGGTGCAGCTGAAGAGGATGTATGTTCCATTAAAACACAGATAATGGGATGCCTAGCACTGGAAAACAGTTCTGAGGAATAACATACAGCTTATGCTCAAACTTTGTTATACAGACATATTTCTTAATCACTTCTGTAGAAATAGCCATAGATAAAAAAAAAAAAAAAAAAAATCACTGATAGTAATGAAGCACCTGTCAGTCTCCCATACACAAAAGTGCCAAACACAGCTGGAGCAGAGCGATGAGCTGGAGTAAATTCTAATGCAACTGCTGAGGATAATCAGGAAATAAAATAGATTATATTTACGCAAATGAGAAATTAAAGGACTTGATGGTCCTGCCTGTTGTCCTTCACTACCTAAAGGGCAGGAAAATTCTGAATCAAAAAATAGTTAAATTTTCTGAGCATTAAAAAGGTTGAAAGCATTTGCTGTGAAGGTTGAAAGCATTAGTGAAACTACAGAAATATGCCTAATTCTAGACAAAAGAAGTCATTAACTTGGTTCTGAGGCTGTAAATAAATTGTTCATTCAAGAGGGAAATTTAATACTGTGTGCACTATTAAAAACAGATACTTACGGCACCACAGCACTTAATCTTACAGCTGTGTTTGTGAGCTCCTTTACATTTCATATGGGGAATCTTTCACATACCCTAGGAATTGCAATGAGCAAGAGATCCTAGGCCTCTGGGCAACAGCCCTGTCTCTGTGGGATGGTGAGGAAAGGCAGAGGGAGTGACAAATTGCCCAGCTACACTCTCAAAGTCAGGATTAACCACTGCACTTGAAGGGACTGACACTCTTCAATCAGAGGTGCTGGTGTTTGTGGAGTTGTATATCACCTGGATCTTCCAGGGCAGTGTTGGGCCACATACCTCCTCCTTGCCTCTCCTAGCAAAGACTACCTGGCTGTACTAGCTCCTGAAAAGGGTTGAGGTGGAGGATGCCTTGTCCTACTCTCCAGGATGAATCCCAAGGCATGTTTACTACTGACCTTGCTGTGTTAAGGGATACTACCCTCTGCTCACAGGAGTAGGGGAAATTTTAGATGTTCAAGCTCCACACTAACCCCATTTTCACTGATGGTCACATTTTTGCAGCTGCTGAACTGCTCAAACATCTCAAAACATAAGAGACAAAGATAGTTTTCAAATAAATAATTATTACCACAATAGGAAACTACCACTGGGAAGGACAGAAAAATACAGAAAACATCCCTGATAACTTAAACTATTCCCTTTTATCCCTATGGCCTTAACTTTTGCATGATTTAGGTCAATGCTATTACAAGGTTGCTGAGATGTCAAATCCCAGCTACTTTGATAACTTGCCAGTTTAGCAGAGTTCAATTAGTTGGGGACAGCCTAAACCCTGTAGACTTTGGCATTTTGCCTGTGGCTACACACATTTTAAACCACAACCACCCTGCCTTATGCAACAGTGGATAAATATCACAGCTGCAGGGATATAATAAGGGTAAGGTTTCCAAAGCTGAAAGACTTTCTGTGACAACAGTGTTAAAAGGTTTAAGTGGGTTCAAATACTACAGTGCCAGACCCAGCCAAAAGAAAAAAAAAGTGTTAGAAAGAGAGAAGGAGGGGATCACCTAGGAGAGGAAATAAGAAGGTAGCTTAGGAAACAGTGAACATGTAACCCTGACTTAGAAAGATTTAGAAAGATTCTAAGAAGGATTTGATGTTTATCATCTAACCCAGTAAAAATTTTTGAAAATCTTATAAAACCTGCTTGTGCAAGGCATCCTATAATAATTTGATATTAAAATGGACATTTAAGAAGGGACAGATTGCCTTCTTAATAGGGAGTTTTTTGCACCTTGATTTTTAAGATTTGCTGTGCTCATTATCAGTGAAGATATATAAGTTTACATGAGCCTTGGATTACCCAAAATGTAACTGTATGAGGTTTTAATTTTTTATTTACTTTCTATTTTTATCACTCAAAAAGTGGTAAGTGTGAATGGGGCAAGATGTGAAGCAAGGATTATTGAGGCTCTAAAGAAAAAATGCTGAGGTGGAAAAGACAAAATTAATACACTGAAGTGGGCAAGATCATTGAAATAGTAGGAAAAGTTGGGCAATGAATTATTTGAATTTGGAATTTTTTTAATGTTGTCATATATCAAAAGTAGGCCACTCAATTTTTACCATCACCAACACATTACAGGCAGAAAGTGACTACTTCTGTCATTGTTGACAGAATACCAATCCCTCACTTCTTCCTAAGCTTCTTACTTTCAAAACTGACCCTGTAGGTAAATTCAATTGTATGATGCAAGTAATCTGATGACTGGACCAAGTGCTTTGTGAATTAGGTACACAGCCATACCTCAAGGAATGAGAAAATAATAAACAGAGTGCCAGATTTGTGTTATGACAGTTACAGAGTAGATTCTTCTTTTTCTATCATTATCCTCACACAAAGGATAAGTAACTCATTAGAAGTTGAACTAGCAATGAGAAACCAAGGACCTAATCATGGTTTTGATGATGATGTACCATCTGATAACAGAAAATTAAACAGTCCTCTTGTCGTGGTTTTGCCCTGGCTCAATTTACTTTTATACCCCCACATACAATTACTATCAGTTGAGAGAAGGTTTATGCAGACAAAAAGAGACTGAATTAAAAAAAGTATGAGTATTTATTATTAACAAACTAAAACTAAAGAATTATATTTACAACAATTCTACTTGAGTAAAAGGTACTATGTATTTACAAAAGATACTTCTCCCCCCACTTCCCTTTATATCAGTCCAAGGAGGAGAAGCAGTCCTTTTCTGTTCTCAGAATTCCAGCTCTCTCTCTCTCCAGTAACTCTGCAGCACTTTCGTCGCAGTTGGAACTTCTTTATCTCTCTCTCTCTTATTCTGTGTTGGCCTCCAGGGCTGGGTCTACCCCCCTCCTGGATTAAAACTGAAGGCTGAGGGTTACCCAGGTCCTGAAGGGTCTCCTTCCATAGGCTTGCAAGGGGACACTTGCTTACTATGGATCTTCTTCCACAGGGTTACAGGGGATAATGGTTTAAGAGTTCACCCCTGTTTCCCTATGGAGGTCCCTCCCCATGGGAGAACAGTCCTTGATTGACTTCTCGACATGGGTCTAGTCTGGATCCTTTACTCGGATCCCAATATCCCACCTGAGCCATTTTCTGCTCCAGCGTAGGTTCTCTCTAGCACCAGCAGCACGGATCCCACACATGGATCCCAACATCCCTACCTGAACCGTTTTGTGTTCCAGCGTAGGTTCTAATACCCGTCAGGGTCATAAATCTTCAACAGCAGCAGCATGGATCTCTCACTGAGATCCCAAGCTTATCTGAGCCATCTCGCTCCAGCATAAGCATCAATCCCTTCGAGGGTCACAAAGTCTTTAACAGGACTCTGCCTCATCTGAGCCGCTTTTACTCCAGCATAAGGCTTTCTCTGTTAAAATCACAAATCTCTGGTGCATCCACAAGCTCCTCTGTGAGCCGCATGGGGGTCTCTTCACCCCAACAAACTTCTACAGGTGGCAGGGTTTTGTTTTTCAGTCTTTACCCTGCTGAAGGGAGGGAGAGTGAAAGGGAGGAAAAAGCAGCTCTCCCCCCTTCGAACTTTTCTTCTCTCTCCTGCGACTGCAGCTTTGACCTTGAAAGTCTTGTTATCTCATGGCTGGAATTCTTCTGCAGCGGTTTCTCGTCTAAGCAGTTCGTCTTTTAAACCTTTTTTTTCTTCACTCTCTCACAAGAGAGAAGGGAGGCTTCAGTGCTACACCTACACCCCCCCCCCCGGCCCAAGCCGGGGAGGAGGGGGCCTTGGCCCTCCTTGGGCCCGCTACCCTTCTACATGGCTGCTGCTCCTAATTTCAACTGCGCCACAACCTTCTCTTCCGTTTTCTTAAAGATGTAATTAGCAAAGGCGTCACTGAACTTTTTGATTGGTTTTTTGTCCGGAAATCACCTGGACAAAACCATCCTCAGCCCCAGGGATGGGCTGATGGGCAAAACCACGACACCTCTGAATCTCAGTTCTGTCATCACAGGATGGCAACAGTTCTGTACACATGAATCATGTCACTTTTATGAGATGTAGCAAAATCATTGCTATGAAAGAGTTGTGTAGGAAGTGTTAACACAAATTAGCAGTTGGGGCAGGAACATGAATTTTTTTGTAGACAGCACTGCTCCCAGAGGAGCAGTTCCCCCTCCTTCCTCTACCTGTTTTATACCTAAAATTCAGTGACCTCCTTGGGAGCGAGCATGCTGCTTCTGGGCACACACACACAGAGTATCTTATCCTGCTTACCTCAGGAACTTCTGTATGAAGCTTCCACATACAGCAACAAACTAGTGGTGTTACATCCTCAAGGGAGTCTAATTTAAAACTAAATAAGGAGTACCACCAGAAATCCCCACTCCACCAAAGTCATTTAGATTCTTCCACACACTTGGGCTACTCTTTTCACCAAACTCCACAATTACCCCATAGAAGTTCTGCAACACCAGCCAGCAACACCAACTCTAATTTCATACACTTCATCTATAAAGTAAAAAAATTAAATTTTTAAATAATTTTTCTTTAAAGTTTGAAAGAAAACATTATGAAAATTTTATGTCAGTAAAAAATTCCTTTTTTATTATCTCCTGTCTCCAAGAGCATTTCTCATTGTTATCAAAACAACCAGGGAAATTAACTAATGGCATAAAGGTTCACTGTTATCAGATACAATTTTACTACTAATTTTAGGTTTTAGTAGTAAGTAGTAAGGTCTGGTGCAATCATAATTAATAAGGGGATCTTTTTCCCACAACTTTCACATGAAGATTTGAAGCCTTTACAGCATTCCCTAGATGCATTTTACTTTGGTTTGCCCAAAAAATCCCCCAGGAGTAACTCCAGAAAATACCTACATTTAGACAGTCCGTACCAGAGAACAGAATTTGCCAGCAGCACTTCAGAATAAATTCATACCTATTTCCAGGATCCCCCAGAATATGAGTAATTCTCAAGCACTCATGTAAATACCGGTAAGTTTAGGATGCTACCTCTAGATTTTTGAGCACAGGGAACAGCAGATTTATAGTCAGTCTGAGTCCTCTCTTCCTAAGCCCCAGCTTTTTGGCAACACATCGTCATACATACAGTCAATGTAGATTGCCAGGAGACCTGCTCAGCAATTGCTTCAGCAACTGCCTAGAATTATAGGCTACAGAAAGCTTAGTTTTCTTCTGGATTTGTTGGCAAGGGATTTTAAGAAGCGTACTCTTTCCTACCTTCCAGGTCCTACTTCTCCATTTTTTATATATCCATTCACATAGAAAATGTGATTCTGTATACCGTGTTGTGTAGCTATTACAAAGATAATATTAAGGGATAACTCTGAAATCATTACATGTCTGAGAGCTCTGTTTGTGAAGTCTCTATCTGCCATCGTGTCATTACTAGATGCACTTTAATTGCTGTCCCAGTCATTTCTGAACTCAGCATGCTGAGTCTGAATTAACAACAGTGTGCCCTTTCAGTCTACAAATACTAAAATGAAAAATACACTGGTAACAGAAATAATGTTAAACCTTCATACAAGAGACGAAGGAATCTCAGTGGGCTATATAATGGGAGAAGGGCATCTCTTTTGCCCTCTTAACTTCCCTTCTACTTCCAGCCTGACTTTATCAAGCACCCGAGATTTGCCTGTACAGACATCACTTCAGAGAGCGATGCTGCACTGTGAGGGAGCACTGTACCAAGAACACAAGGACCCATGGCCTGAAGCCCAGGGTCTCAGTCCATATGTCCCTTCTCACTGAGGGTACAGTGCTCTCACAACTCCCATCCTGCAATGGCTCTGCTTGGGTACCACCATTTTGCCAACAAAGTTCCATTCCTTCAATGCAAAGACTTGCCATGTCCACAGTTCCCAGGGGGTGGGTACCATTGTGCAGCCAAGCACTGAGGGGGGGAAGCACATCTCAAATCTTAGAATTTGAGCTTGGTCACCAAACACAATAAATGTCATAGCTGAAGGGATAACCTGATATAGAGAATATGGGAGATTTTCTTCTGTTTGGATGGCAGGTTTACCTCTTCTCAGTTTTATAAGATAAGGGGATAATGGCCCAATTGTATGTACAGGTGGAATAATGCAGTTTGCTCTGTCATATTCATGTCTCTGTTTGCCTTCAGAAGTTCCAGGAGAAGGAAAATGATCTTAACAAAACTTTTAAGAGGGGTGACTTGTTTAGCTGAAGTTAATTTTGTAAGAGGAGTTAACTTTGTATGTACTTGCATCTAATAAGATGGCAGATTAGATGCATCTAATCAAGGTACACCTTGTTTGTAGTGAAAACACTAGCCAGTATCTTTTTAAAGAGATAATTTGTCTATCTTTGAAGCATGTTATACGTCATGTGATGTGCTTATTCACACAGATTCTGCACAACAGAGTATTTCTTTATTTCACAGTGAATTATATATATATATGTATGTATGTAATTGACTCTGTCAAGATCACATTCATCTACATTAAATGGTAAAGCACTAAATGTCCAGTCAGGAAATACCAACCTGATTAAACAGTTGATTGTCTTCTTTTTAAAATAAAAAAATGTGGGCATTTTAGTATGAATAGCCACAGATAGTCCCACCTTGGCAAGAGAAAGTAAGATAAGCAGTAAGTCTGGTTTATCTTCCCTGATTTATAGTAAATTTTGTTCAGAGGCTTGGTACTTGACCTTGGCTAGGATTCTGCTTCTCTGTCTCTACATCCCACTCATGTTGTTGTCTGTATGTAGTGAATGATCTTCAGGCACAGAGGGCTCTGAAGCACAAGTGTATTATAATTAAGGACTTCAGAAACATTTGGCAGCTTTCAAAAAATTTTGGTAGATCAACAAGTTATTTCCAAATTGTGTCCTTTCGCAGGTGTGCAAAGCACATAACATGCAAAATAATGTGCTTACCCTTCCCTTCTTAGTAGCAAACTGACCTACACACAGACACACAGCTCCATGTTAACAGAAACAGTCCCGTGTGTGCTGCCTTTGCCTGGGGAGGAGAGTACTGTTGGGAGGAATAAAGGAGAGAGACGATTCAACTAGCAGGCAGGAAGATAAGAGGCAGGAGAAGGGAGGAGGGCAGAGGAGGTGGATCTTGTGGGGAACCAGGGTGTGACAGCTAGAGAGGAAGGTGCAAGGGCTGTGGGAAAGGGGGAAGTGGTTCTAAAGGAAACAGATGGGAAGAGAGGTAGATGGGAGATTAGGACTCAAATACATAGTAATCCAAACTTCTTTAAATCAGATGGTCATGCAAAAATGTAGTTTGCTTCCAGTCACAGCTAGAGATTGAACTGGACGATCTCAAGGAGTTCCTTATAATTTATATTATTTTTTCTTTAGCATCAGCCCTCCAAACTGAAAATGTTTCACTTTACAGAAGTGTATTTAATCAGAGGGTTTTCTTAACCAGATAAAGATGATTGTACCAAAAAAAGTACACAAAATCAGATCCAAACACATGGGAACCCAGTAGAGGGATAATTTATTTATGTTGCCATATACAAAATGCTACAAATAAGAGTGGAATTTTTGAAATCAATATTTTTCAAATTTAAATCTTACATTGCTATTAGCATATAAGGTTCTGTAGTTAGTGCAGAAAAATTCACATGTAAGAATTTGAGACCAAGAGTTGCATATTAACTTAAAAAAATATAAAAGCAAACAAACAACAACAACCAAACCAATCAAAGAAAAAGTCCAAAGAGAATAACACTGTTAAAAGGAAAAATAATTTCAGAGTGGATGATAAATGCATAGAACATAAGAAATACTTGTCTGCTAGACTAGGGCTTTGAATGAACTTTAGAAGATGGAGCCAGGAAGCAGTAATGAGGATAAAATAAGCCATGTGTCCTGGAATAATTAGATAATTCTCTGACACAGCCCACACATTTTGGCTGGTTCAGGCCTGTTTCATGGCTGGTTCCCTGTGTTCCAATGTCCTTCATCCATTTCCCTCACTCTGGACTAAGTTCCTTTGCAACCACAAGCAGATGTTCTCCAGACTAAAATTCAGAACAGAGAAAACAAGTTATACTGGAAGGTTTAAATAGTTTGTGGGGTCATTAGTATATCTGTCCAGAGCTGGTGATGCTTTGGAGACCCTTTAAGAACAGACAACTGAGCACCAAGTAGGAAGGAGACATAATTTTATAGATCTAAATGTACCACAGCCTGTGCTCTTAAAACATTTCATCACATCCATGGGGCAAGGAGACAGGGGGAACAGCATATTTACGCGATTGTTTCTCAACACATTGTGCTCTTAAAAATGTACATTTGTCATTGAGATGATTTACTGTGCTCTTTTCTTGGAGCTATTGTAAGTCAACAAGAGCTATTTTGCTCATTTACAACTGAATCAAACCAAAGTCTTTACAGACCTACCATTTATATACCAGATTACTTTTTAGTGCAGGTGTTTTGCTTACACAGAAGGAAGCAGCAATATACTGTGATCAAAGAGGACTTGAAAGTCCAGAGTGCCAACACCAGCTCTCCATCAGGTGCTAGCTGACTCATTGGCTTTTAATGTGTAACTAACGACTAACAATTGAGGTAGCAGTTGATAAGACTGTCTCACTGAAGTTAATAGAAGTGAACAAATGTTATCCTAATGAATACTGATGCTGACTCGGTCAGTTAATACTGCTAAAGCATTAGAAAATTTGAATAAAAGGTGTAGGGAATGTTATGACCTATTAACATCATCTCTCTCCTTCCTATGGATTAAACCACTGCAGACCTAGAGGTTCCTTTGCCTGTAGTTCCTCTCTGCAGCACCTGGACCCCCGCTACACCCCTCGCAGCCCGAGAGGCGCGTCTGGGCACGGCGGAGTGGCGCGGGGCTGTGCGGAGCCCAGCGGTGCGGGGCTGTGCGGTGCGGTGCGGTGCGGTGCGGAGCCCCCGCCCCGGCCCGCCCCGGGCCCAGGGCGGCCAATGCACGGCCGGGGAGGCAGAGCCGAGGAAGGAGCCGGGGAAAACATCAGTCCTAACTTTCTCACCTTGAAAGGAACCAGGCGCTCCCGATGCGTCCCCTCCAGCCTCCCTCCCTGCCAGCACAACCTCCTCGGGAGCACCGTCCGACTGCTCGTGCTTGCCCCGCCAGCCGCCCCCTGCCCCACGAGGGGGAGAGACTCGAGTAGGGGGGCGCCTCTGGGGACCGTCCCCCTCGGTCCCTGCTGCCCGGGGGCCGCGGGCAGCGGCGGCGGTGCGGCGGGGCTCGATGCGGCTGCCATGGGGCGCGGGGCTCCCCTCGGACCCTGCCTGCTGCGGGCAGTGCTGCTGCTGCTCGCCCTCTGCCCCGCCGCTGGCAGCACCTGGATGTGAGTAGCCGGGCGGGGGTTGGAGGGCTGCGCGGTGCCCGTCCCGCCGTGTCCGCCGGGGCCCGGCACTGATGGGGGGCTGCTCCTGCAGGTGGCTGGGCATCGCCGCCGCCGGCGGGCCGGAGAAGCCGGGCTGCGCCAGCCCTCCGCTGAGCCGCCGGCAGCTGGACCTGTGCGAGCAGAAGCCGGAGCTGGTGCCCGCCATCCGGGAGGGAGCGCGTCTGGGCCTCCAGGAGTGCCGCAGCCAGTTCCGACACGAGCGCTGGGACTGCCGCTCGCCGCCCGCCTTCGACCAGCAGCTCAGCAGCGGTGAGTGCCCGCCGGGGGGGCCGCCGGTGCGCCCGCTGCCGGCACAGCGGGGCTGCCCCGATGTGTTGGGTTTGGGTTTGGGTTTGCGTGGCGAGGAGTCCCGCGGGGCGGCGCTGGGGACCGTCCGTCCGTCCGTCCCGACGGCAGAACTGGGCACAGTCGGGGCGGCGGGGCGGGCGGTCACCGCAGCCGTAGCGGAAGGCTACCTCACACTCACGAAACGCACCCGATAGACGAAACCTGCCCTTGCCTTTCCAGCGTTGTTGTTGTGTTTTTGTAGTTTTTGCTTAGTACGCCCGTGGACGACATTGCCCGTATGTAGATCCACTTAAATATGTTGAAATGTTGTTATTCTTAAACTTATGTTGGGTTGATTCCCTTATGTCGTAATTACTAAATGAGTGGGGTGATGACACATAGTATTTCAAAAAGGTCACTTGTTTGCAGGTAAAAAATCTGCTCAAGGCACCACTTACAGTGTGAATTGCTTTAAAATGTATCATATGCGCACAGTGACATGGTATTGATCAGCACAGCAAGACCAAAGCTCTTTTTGTTGCATTACCTAATTATGGAACTGCTGAAATTTCCACTGAAATAAGGAGAAGCCTTTGGTGCTTACATTTGATGCAAATTATGCTTGAATCAGATGTCAGCACCAAAGGTGTCCTGCAAACTGATTTTTAGCACTCTGATCACTGATTGTGTGATTGATGTGAATTTATGTATTGTGGCATTTCCTTTTATGTTTGTGCAATCTTCACTTTGTACTAAAAGAGTGTAAAAATCCCAAGCATTAACCATGAAAACATAAAATGAGAGATAAAAAGTGGTTCCAAAACCAAAAAAAGAAAATGGGAGAAGTTTGCCCCACTATATGTAGCCGTATGTATTGTATGCTAGTCCCTCTGTCCAACAGGAAGAACTGTTCCTGAAGACCCATAGATGAGTGCCACTGCTCACCACTGCTCAGTGCCACAAAGCTTCACTAGTGTGTCCCGTGGAAGCCTTTTATGATGGTACCAGCACCATAGGCCACCATGAACAAGGGAAACAAACAGGAACTTTCCTGCCTGTGAGCAGGAACCCAGGAGACTGTTTCACAATAGTGGAAATTAGCGCAGTGATATTTTAGCTACAGTTATTCACCACCCTTGGATTTTCAGTTTGCTTAGGATATACCTTGCTTAACATGGTTTAAAGCTGTGTGCCACATTATGCTGGAAGTCTCAGAGAATGGAATCAGCTTTAGAAGCCCAGGCAGGTCACTCCATGATTCTTCTGAGATATAGTCCAACAATTAAAGGCCTTTTATGCTACTGTCTTTCCCATGGCCACCTTATTCTAGGAAAAGCACACGGCCTAAATATTCTTGTGCCATCCTGATTTCTATCTGGTTTAAGATTTCTGGGGCTCTTTGCAACCTTTGTGAATTAGAATAACATCAATGTTTGCTGAATCTAGCATGAGGTAAGTTCTGGCCCTACACCAAAGTAACCTGGGATTGTGACAGCTTCTCTGAGATTTAAACTAACCTTTTCTTATTCTTCAAATCAATATGAATTGTGAAAAGCAGAGTGGAGAGTAAGGGGTTTGGAATGTGGTTAGTTTGGGGTTTGATTTTTTATTTTTATTTTTTATTATTAAAATTTAATTGGCTTGAAAATTTCTGTGGCAAATAAAGTTCCCAATCAGATTTAGAAAGAAGTTACCAAAAAATGCATGATACAAGCATCAAGAAACAGCACCATTAGTAGCATGGTTCTACAAAGGGACCATGAAGTCACTTTTGGATACGAACATCCACTACTTTAAACAGGTTAACACTACAGGCCAAGCTGTGATGACTTTCAACTTTTAACTGTTCACTTTTAATAATAGTCTGGCTTGTAAAATTGCTTTCTACAGCCCAGCCAGGAAGGTAATCAGAGGGATTTATGAAGTAATATTTTCATACCTTGCTTTGCAGGCACGAAGGAGACCGCATTCATCTACGCGGTGACATCAGCGGGACTGGTGCATTCGGTGACGCGATCGTGCAGCGCGGGGAATGTGACCGAGTGCTCCTGCGACCTGAGCCTGAGGCACGGTGGCTCTGCCAGCGAGGGCTGGCACTGGGGCGGCTGCTCTGACGATATCCACTATGGAATGTCATTCAGCAGAAAGTTCCTGGACGTGCCTCTGAAGAACATAACGGGCAAGAGTGGGAGCGGACTGGTGCTGATGAACCTGCACAACAATGAGGCTGGGAGGCAGGTATGTGTCATTCAGATGTGGGCAGCAACTGCTTCTTCTCCTTCTTTGGCAAAATGGTATCAACCAAAGGAGGCCGGCCCTTGACTGCAGGTGTATGTGGTAAGAAGAGCACTAACATTCACCAAAGCTCAAGAATCAGAGCTAGTTTTAACTAACTAATCCCCATGGATTAAAATAAAAGCCACAAACTAAGAAATAAATCTGCCATGCTTAAATAATGAACTTATCCTAAAGAGATGTTTGATATTCTGAAGCAAATTTGAAAATCATCCTGTTATCAGCATAATACAATTTTTTCGCTGACTGTTCTGTTATCATCGTGACCTGCTTTTTTTATTATCTCTAATACTGAAGGAGAAGGCCAACTGGATGAAAGGCCTCATTGCTCATCCACAGTCCAGTGTGCACACCTGAGACCACAAGTCTAGCATCATTCAGAGAGGAAATCAAGAGTTAATATTGTCATTTAAAACATGGGATAGAAACGACATCTCTATTTTAAAATAGCTCATTGGTTAAGACATGAATCAAAGAGGTGAGAGGAGACTGGCTTTGGATAGCTTTTCATCAGCCCAAAGAATTTCAAACCCATGTTTGCAGAGGAAATGTGTGTGTGCAGGTGTGTACATTGGGTTCTCCTGTCCTGTCCTGTAAAGGGTGAAAAATGGGGTCCAAAACAACCCACAGAGGGAGATGTGAGCCTATGAGTGCTTGGAGCTTACATCTGGAATGACAGAGACTTGGATTCTGGTTCTTGCTTTAAAATTACTTTCTCTGCTTTATCTTGGAGTTTTGAACTTTGTCTTTAATGGTTCTCTCTGGGTCCATAATACTTTAGGTCTGTTCTTTTCAGATATAACTAAAGATATAACTAAAGAAGAAGAAAAAAAGGAGAACCTTTAGTTTTAACTACACATCTTGATGGACTTCATTGTAATTCAGTAATTTCTTGTAGTCAGAAGCAGGATCAGTGGGTTTTACTGAACCCAGCTTCCCTATCTGCCACAGACAAGGAATAACTATAGTTAACCATCATAAGGACCATGGTGGTATAACTGAAAACTATTTTAATTTAAACTAATTTTTACAGGTAATATGTTCTCTCATTTAAACTATATAGCTGGAAAACCAGAAAATCTTTCAGGTCCCTTTCAATCCAAACCATTCTATGATTCTGTGGTTCTATGTTACAAAACAAGTACTGGCAGTCCTTGTCTCAGAGCTGAGAACAGTGCCTGCAAACAAAAAGCTTAGCGTGGAGATATTAAGCATTAATTGGCATGAGGGAGTATGCAAACTGATTCCATTGACACTGTCCTTTGCTGCAGACCCATCTCTGTTTTCTGCCCATCAGCCTGTTCTAGCCACAGATTCCCACCTCATGCCACTCCCTCTGTTAATTGCATTGGATCAGTGAAAGGAAGTCAGTTTAAAATTATCTTTCTCTCAGGTTAATTTTTAACACAAACCAGTGTTCAGCCATGTTCATCACTTAACCCTGCACTCTTATTGTATTCATACCACCAAGGCTGAGGCAGTGAATGGCAATAGGGGCAAGAGGAACTGCTCAGGTGGGCTTGTGGCTGACCACAACACTTGTGGACACAGTTCTGTTCCACACAGATCATTTCTCAGAAGCTACCAGACAGTTTCATGACCAGCCTAAGAAAACCTGTCCCAGCTTACTGAGAACAACGCATCTATCCACTACGTTTTTGTAACAGTGCTCCTCTGAAGTTCTCTACACAACTTTGTTTCTTAGGGAGATTTCTCTCATAATTCATTGAATAACTGAACAGATTCATGATATGAAACTAAAGCGTGAAACCAAACACTGGTCATGGAGTCAGTCTGGAAGGCATGCTCCTGGTAACTCTGTGCTCTGCTGAGATGCAGGTGTGTGCTCCCGATACAGAGGTGTGTGCTGAAGCTGTGTCACACCAGAGGGCTGTGTTGGCTCTGTAGGCAGCATCTTAGGTTTACTTTCAAGAAAATGTCAGATGAAGATGCCTAGACCCTAAATTTTGCCAGATGTTCAACTATGTTCAACTTTGTTCAAGATGTTCAACTTTAATGAACATATGTTCATTAAAGTTGAACATCTTGAACAAAGTTGAACATAGTTGAACTATGTTCATTATAATGATACTATGTTCATTATGAACTATGTTCATTAAAGTTCACAGGGCAGACTGAGATTCAGAGGCATGTTCTGTGATCAGATAAAGCAAGATGTCACTTTCCTGTGCTGGCAGTAGAGGCAACCCAAAATACTTTGAAGTCCGACTGAAAACTTGCCCATCCTAGCATCCTAGATTGATTGCTGAGTATTTGAGTTGTAGTCTCAGATAAAGAAAGTTACTTCTTGTTTACAGATTGAAGTTCTTTGAGACTTGGTCTCCTACAAACTGAACAAAAAATCTTGTGTGTTACAAAAACTCAACACAGGCTTCAGATTCCCGTTGTTCACCAGAGAGTTATCGTTCAGCCCAGCCCTTGCTTCTGCAGGGGCATGGAAAAGTAACTCACCTAAGAGTATTTTAGTGTTGGTAATAACTGTGGAATCTTTACTAAAACACTGAAAATCATAAAAGTAATATGAATGCAACTATCTAATTGTGTTAAATAGAGCCATTTTGAAACTGGAAACACTAGAAACCCATTCTAGTACTAGTATGCATAAATTGCAAGAACCAGGCTTGATCCTAAAAGTGAGAAGCACTTGAGATTTACTCCAGAATACCTGAGTTTAAGACACCTCTGCTGAGCCGTGGTGGCTTCTTTGACAGACTGTCTGTGAAGCTCAGAAAGGTGGGCATCCTCCTGCTCCTGCAGCAGAAGTCTGCCCTGAGGTGCCTGCAGGCTGCACACTGCACTGCTTTGGGTGCTGAGCCATGCCATGCCCAGGGGCTGTTGTGTGACTTCAGCCATTCTCGGGGCGTTAGATGGAGACTGGGGTTGTGAATGTTTAGTGATCTTTGTGGTAGCTGCAAGGTATCCTTAAAAAGCAACATAACTGGGCACTTACGTGCCCAGTAAGTGTCTTACAGCACAGGAAGGTGCTTTGACCTGCCCTATCACTGCTTTCTCTTTCTGCTATTCCCCATGAGAGCTGTTTGCATTCCAGTGGTGGGAGGAGTGACACAGGACATGCAATTTCAGGTATTTAGGATCCTCCAGAATGAAAAGCGATCCAGAAATCACAGCTTTCATTGTTGTGATTTGATATTGCTATATTATGGCCATTGCAAAGTCCAAATGCAGAGCACTTCTGAAGATGGGGCTTCTCATAGTGAGGGTCTGTGGTTCCTGACATGTTCTCTGACTTCTCTGTCACTGAAATGGCAATGGCAACTGTAATATTAAATACCTTGAGACCTCCATGTTACTGATGTCAGGCAGTGTTCCTAATGAATGAAAGATCACATCCAAATGTTCTTCTCCCTTTGCTTTCAGGCTGTAGCAAAGCTGATGTCTGTGGATTGTCGTTGTCATGGTGTTTCTGGGTCCTGTGCTGTGAAAACTTGTTGGAAAACAATGTCATCCTTTGAAAAGATTGGCCGGTTTTTAAAGGATAAGTATGAAAACAGCATACAAATATCAGACAGATTGAAAAAAAAGCTACGCAGGAAAGAGAAAAGCCAGAGAAAAGTACCAATCGGGAAAGAGGACCTGCTCTATGTGAACAAATCACCCAATTACTGTGTTGAAGATCAAAAATTGGGGATCCCTGGGACTCAGGGAAGAGAATGTAACCGCACCTCGCAGGGACCCGACGGCTGTAACCTGCTGTGCTGCGGGCGTGGGTACAACACCCATGTTGTCAGGCACGTGGAAAGGTGCGAGTGCAAGTTTGTCTGGTGCTGCTACGTGCGCTGCAGGAGGTGTGAGACCATGACCGATGTACACACCTGCAAGTAAGATGAAGTACAGGAAACACAGCCAAAACATCCTGCCCGTCTGGTGACCAGCTACCACACAGGCAGCAATTCCTATTACTGTGTGGGATTGCAGGGGGATCAACCTTGGAAAGAATGGGTACTGCCAAACAACAGGTACTCTAAGCATGTGGCGACTGAAATAATGAGTGAGTGAACACCAGACTGCACTCAGGAACTGCTTAAACAGCAAAAAAGGATTTCTGATGACACATTTGAACATATTACTCTTTGAGCAGGGACAGATGCTAAACTTTTCAAGTCTTTAAGATCCTCAACATCCTGAAGATTCGTGTGGTGGGTAGGTACAGTGGAGAAAACTCAAGATCTCATTAGCCAGAGACTGAAGAGTTAAGAAGGCTTGTAAGATCCATTAGATATAACCTTATGTCTGTGTTTTTAAAAGTGGGACAAGATGAATCCACTAGATGTTTCATTTCTGCACTTCAGAAAAAATCACAAGGGTAGGGGAGGTGTTCTGCTGTTGACCACTAAGTGTTTGCTGTGCAGCTGTTTGGAAAGCTGTCTTCTGTGTAATATGCAGAAAAGCATCTGGTACTGAGAAACGTGCATGACTGCAGAGAGCTCAGCACTGCCTGGTTGGGAGAGAAGGGTCTGTTGGTGTGGAGCAAGCTGTGCCCAGAGTAGAGAGGCGAGAGCACAGCTTGATGAATGTGAACAGTGTACCAAATAGTAACCTCAGGATTTTTTTACAGCTTGCCCTTCAAATGCATAAGGGACAGGTCTGAGGAAGGATTAAAATACAGTTTAAAATTTGAAGGAAATAAAAACCCTTGCAGGCATTTACTCAATATCTGAGCACACATTTTGTGAGTCAGCTGGTCATCACCTCACTGTTGAACTCTATGCAATAACCTGCCATGTTGAATCATCTCACTGGTGTTTTACAATCATATTCAAAATTAACCATATGAAACTCAGCCCAAAGAAATCTGCCAAAAAGCAAAACATTTTTTAAAACATTTTCTTTATAGAAGCAGCATCTAAAATTTTTCATTAGGTTGCATCCTCATTAAATTCAATGCACAATGTAATTTATGGATTGGCTCACACCACTAAAATATTTAACTGTTAATGATAACATTTTCTCCCCCTTCATTTGTTGGCTTAATTTTATTTTACATCTGTGAAAGGTTGTTTATTTTCATGCAATGATTTAATGCCTAGCTTAAAAAGCAGTATGTGAAAGGATTACTGTTGTTTAATTGTGAAAATACTTATTTTTGATAAGACAAGAAAGTTTATATTTTGTAAATATTTAAATTATGCAAGTTATGTAAAAGTTTTCTAAAACTAATGCGATAAGACTGCAGCCTTTGATATTTGTTGGTTAGATATTTGTGAATATTGTAGTAGCCTTTAATTGATTTTTATTTGCATGTGCTGAGGGAAAATAGAGAATTACATAAATGTTCTTTTTTCTTACCATCAGGGTGCTCGTAATTATTGCAGTTAATACACACTGATGAGAAACACTATGATTTTCTAAATGATCAGTTAATTAGTATTCTGAATATTTTCTTTTTTATTATTGTTCTTTTAAATGCATTTTACAAACACTGAAATCCTAGCTGCAACACCAAGTGCAGAACTCCCTCTGATATCAAGGGGACTTGCAAGGGTTTGCAATCCCTTAACTTCTTCCACACTAACAGTTTTTAGAAAGAAATCATCTTGGACAGTTTGGTTGAGGCTTTCAAAGTTACTTTGAAGAATTCATTTCCTAGCTGTCAATTATTTTTCCATGAAAGATGGTGACCAGATTCCCTGTCACTCTTTATTGGATGCGTAGGTCAGGAAGAAGGGAACAAAATCTTCTATGTTGTGGTATTTCACTGCCTTATGTGGATTATCTTAGGAACATCAGTTCAGAAAAAATTAAGTCCTTAATCTGCTGGTTCTTTTTGGACCTTTACTCCACATTTGGCCCATCTGTCCCTATTGACCTAAATAGATTATTATCCTGAGGCCACAAAATCTGCTGCCCGTGAGAAGGGTGCTCAGCATGCCAGTCACTACCAGAGGTTTCAACATCCTCTCTGTGAAAATTCAGATAGGGAGTACACATGCTGTTGAAAGACCTTGAAGAGAGGGGTGGGAGCCCCAGGTTGTTTCCATCTTCGAGCAATGGAAGGAAACCCAGTGGCTCCTCAAGCTGTGCCAGAGCACCTATTAGCATGGATGGGAGATGATACTGGTCTTGATATGAAGGTGTGGTAGAGGTTGCCTCTCTCTCTTTTTTATTCTGCCCCACATCAAGTTCCTGTCAGAGGCAAGTGCCTTGGCACCCTACCTGAGCCTTCTCCTAGAGGTACTGAGTTCACTGTTGAGATCATCACTGTTTTTCTATACAGGACTCCAGCTCATAGGAATTCTGTGTGAAGACCAGAGTCCTTACTGCAGCAGCCTTGACCATTCTTTCAAAACCGCCTAGCTCTTATTGGACCTAAAGGTTCTTCCACGCCTGATCTGTAAAATACAGAACATTGCCAATATACTTCTCAGTCTCGCCTTAACTTCTGGCAGGGCCAGAAATGGGGAGGAAATGATCCTGGGCTTCCAGGCCTGAAGTCAACTTCAGGGATTTTCCCAGGAGGGGCAAACCTCAGAAGGATGTTTCTGTAGGTTTGAAGGAGAAGGGCACTGATATTGGCATTGCATAGAGACGAGGGGCAGCCAGAATGCAGCTACCACAGTCAGGGTGTCTCTTGCCTGCTTGGCTATTTATTCAGCATTTGATGCTGTGTTATTTTTAACAGTCATCTAGTTTCCAAAAAAAAAAACCAAAAAAACACACAAAAAACAAAAACAAACAAACAAACACAAACAAACCAAAAACCAAGCAAACCCTTTTTGTTCATAAGTGTTTTTAATAAAAGATTTTTTTCCTGGTTTTCTTGGGCGGAAGAATTTATTTCGTCAAAGAATGACAAAAGACAATAAAGAGCACTCAGTTGAATACGGTGGGTTTTTTTCCTTGTGCTGCGACTGCAGGATCAAGGCTGTTGACTTTGAAATTACAGCCTTATAATACTCTTGTACAGCTTTGCAATAATACATATTTTGTGTTTCAAAGTAGCTGCATGTGTGCTTATCTGAGCAGGTGAGATTAGAAACAAAAAATGGAAGGAAATTTGAGTGGGGAAAAGGTCTTCTCTCAGTCCTGTTCCAACACAGTGCCCTTTTATGTATGGAGTAGCAGTTTGAGAATAGAAAATGCCACAAATATATTTTTGAAGAAAGAATAATTGTAACCTCTTCGGAAAGTGAAAATTATGTTTGCTGTTTTGGACACAGAAATGCATGTGCACTGGCTGCTCGTTTTAAGAGCAAAGTTGTGTTGATGACTGAAGTGTTGACATGCTCTGAGGAGTTACTGCAGGAACACAGCTGGTCATTCTACCAACATGTCAACGAAAGAACACCATCTCGTCTTTCCCTATTGGAGATTCCTTGTCAAAGGATGTGTAGTAAATGAATATTGTTTCCATTGCTGTCAAAATATCTCTGTGCTGCGCTGCACTTTTCAGTACATTGCAAGTATGTGTAAAGTAAACAGCAACAACCATTGGTCATTCAAAGGAATTTTTTTGCCAGGTTCCTTGTATTAAGGGTAGGTTATGGTCTTACAGCCATAAAACTGAAGAGGATTTCACCAAGAAGTCCTTTGCTTGGTATCCACCTTAGCCATGTCCCAAGTCAATTAGTGAAGTACAGCAGCCCTTCCCACCCTTACACAGGTACGTCAGTCAACACTTACTTGTAGTGTTGACTTGGAATATAATTTCCCCTTCTGAAATTATCCACCTGGCCTCTTATTTTATTAATACACATATTCTTGAACAACTCTCAGACTGCAGAAAATCCAAACAGTTTAGGAGACATTACATACACATCAAGCATTTAGTAGTCACGTCAATGTTTGAGGAAACTAAGTGCCACAGTAAGACATCTGGAAAGCAAAACATGCTGAGCAAAATGAAGTTTTTTCCAAACTACTCAGGAAACTGAGGCTGTAAAAGGGTCTGCTGTTTCCAGAGGAAAGAGAAAAAAAAAAGTTGGATCATAAAAAGTAAGAAAGGTCCAGAGGGTACATCATGGTAGAGACCCCTCTTCAGGTTCTTTCTTAAAACTCTTGTTAATCCATATAAAGCGCCACTAGTACAACAATTGAGAGCTGTGGTTTACAATGAAGTCAGCTTCAGGTGACCTGAATCCCAACTGGGTGTTCCTTTGTGAAAATTAAGTTACAACCTTCTTGTGTCCCTCCCTCTCTTTCCTTGCAACTCTTGTTTTGAGGTGGACATCCCCCACAACCTTTCTCTTCCCTCACTGCTCTGTTATCAAGTCTGCAAGATGCTGTAAATGTTCCCATCATCTTGTGTAGGAAAATGCACATCCTGGAGCTCTCTCACACACAGGTACAAAACGCCCTTCATCTTTGCAACAGACTACTTCCTACCTTCAGCTGTCCTAGACCAGAGAGGCCAGAACAGTAATCTTTGTGCTTGGCAACTCAAATGAAATGTAGGTAGATTGTCAGAAAGTCTCACTGCTTAACATTCAGAAAGTTCCCCTCAACAGCAGGATGCTGTAACTTGATCACTAAAGTCAGAGATGGTATGACCAGATCCTGCAATAAGTCAACAGACCATGACAGTGGACAAGAGCAAGGAGACCACATTTGTGTGGCCACTCCAGTTAAAACTTCCATATATGTGACAGAAGTCTTATTAAATATGATACCATACAGCCGTGAGGACATGGGTTTGAGAATCAATTATTTCAGAAGATACAAGAATAATCCTACCATTTTATTGCTTTAAAATCCATTGTTTAAAACATTTGTTGCAGGTACAACTTTAAGAGGTTAAGAGAATCATTAATATATTTACTCAATTTGCATTGCTAAAAAAGGCACAAATTTAAAAGATGCAAGGGCTAAAAGAGAGCTGCCTTTAGTCTAATTTCCTCTCCATTTAATTTTGTAGAGGAAATTTGAACTTTTTAATTTGATAAAACATGACATACTCATTGATGTTAAGAGCCAAAAAAAAAATGAAGACAAAAGCAGTCCAGGAAAACTATTAATGCAGCCAATTTTTTTTTTCTCTTAAGTCCCTACCAAGTCACTTCAAAATTATTTTGATATTATACTGGATAGTAGTCAATAGTGGCGTATACACCAACAAAACTGTATTTCTGTAAAAATTCCAGGACTTACACAACTTGTTTTCCACAACAGCCTAATGTTATGAAATAAAATTTCACATTCATTAGTACAGGGGGGTTTACACTGATGAAAAAACATATAAATTTCACTATGTCCTCCTATACAGGAAAGTCTGAATGATTTAACAAAAACACTTACTGTGTCAGGTGTGCTGTTCTACACTAAAATTGATGGAAACCCATGTTATCTAACAGGCTAGTTAAACATAGAGAACAACTCAGAATCCAGTCTTACTCTGGTATCAGAAGTTATTTATTTGTCTTACAAGGTAATTCTCAATATTGCTTGAAATTTTTAGTGCACAGAATTTGTCTCAGAAAACATCAACAATAACAGTATTTCTAATGCCTCTGTGTTAAACTCAGTGTGGGTTCCTGAAAAATCCTCTGTGATTTTTGCCCCATGGTACTAGCTTGAAGTTTATGTAGAATATACCAAAACTCATGACACAAAGCCCCAAGAGATTACAGCCAATTCTGTGTCAGCCCTTAATTTGTGAATACAGACACCGTCAGTTATACCTTACTTAGTTTCAGGAAAAGTTCAAGCTGGCCCTACTTGAACAGAAATTTACAGAGAAAGCAAGGTCTTCTCACAGCTCTGATATAAGCTACAGAATAAGGCCACTTAAACTTGGTTCATTTTTTTTCCATTAAAAAAAAAAAAAAGGATGAAGGAAGCATTGTCAGTTAAGTTTACAAGCAACACTTTGCATAACCCAAGACACAATCCTCTTAATATTTCACTGGAAGAACAGATTGCCTCAGCTCACATTAGAAGTAACACGGGTGGTAAAGGATCACAACTGTGTACCCCGAAACAACTCTCACTAGAAAGCAGACTGCTTTCCAACAGGCTGTTTGGGATGTGAAATCTAATTCTGATGTTAGAACTGAAAGAGGAAGATATTCCAGTGCGCATATTTACTGTGTGACCAGCCACTATGGCTGAATAGCCATAGAGAGAATCAATGGTTAAGCAGCACTACCAGAATTGCAATAAAAACTGAACAAATTAGTCACAGTACTGCTGTTTAACATGCCAAGTCTCTTCCATAAAGTAAACACTTTCAAGTTAAGTACAAATCGCTCCAAGCCTGTTTTAAATATCACACACACTATTTATATAGTTACTTTTGTTCATCCCCTAAAGATAAAAAAAATAATTTCTATTGTGCTTTTCATGGAATACCTGTGTTACACAATCATGTATTCTTCCTTTGCTGATTATTCAGTTTTCATGGGGGACTAGAAAAATTTTTGGAGTGTGTAGAATCAGAGTAACCAAATAGCTTTAATAAAAAGTGATGCTGCCATTAAAAAGGCAGAGGATAAAAAAACTTCAAGCTCCTTATTAATTTATCACTAAAATCTACAATATTCCATTAAGTTTACATAGTCACAGCAACACTGCACTGTTAAGAAGACAGTACATTTGTCAGGATCGATTTACTGTCCACATATGTAATTTATTAGCCAGTTATCTATAAGATATTATTTACCACAGGCAAAACTAAATACTGTGCTTTTAAGAAACCTGCATAGAAATGATTTGATGTTTCTTTATTTTGGACATATTTACAAAGAGAATTTCTATGTGTGTTAGCAATAAATAATCCCAATATTCAAAATGTCAGTGCTCATGCACACACTGACAAGATGGCTGCATGCTTTAAAAATACTATTTACAGTGCAGTCTCCTTCATAGCCCTCTCTCTAATAATAGCAGAAAGTGCATTTTCTTCCATATTCTTTATCCTCTCCTTTTGTTTTCATTTATTCTTGCTTCTGAGGGATACAGCCTTCCATCTCGACAACTTCTGGCCAGCCTTCATACTTGTTTGTGTCCTTGTTATTCTTTATATGCTATAAATGGAAAATACAAATCTGCTGTTAATTGAAGTCATTTATCCTTTTGCTTTAACTCACAGCTTTAAGACATTTACTTATTTTCAGGTTATGAACAAAGAGGAAACATCACAATTAACCTCTTATCCTTTGTATCAAATATAACGATCTCTCAGTATTTACCACTTAAAGTAACTTGCTCAGACAAGTGTATGCTAAAAACAGTTAAGCCACACTAGGAAAAGATTTTTAAATTTTATTATGGATGTTTATTTAGGAAGAGAGATAACCAAGGAAAGACCAACTGCATTAAAGCATGAACCACCACAAAGCAACAATCTGCAGTCAGGTAAGACACTACTGCCTCCAAGAGTTTGCCACTGCTTCTGCACTGGTTTCCACTCCCTTGCAAAGCTGGTAGATGAAAATATATCTTCCTTCCTCTCCTAGTTCAAAGCTGCTTTTACCAGTAATTAAAGGCAACATTGACACATACTGAATTTTAACAGCTAAAGCATGGGAAAATACTCTATTTCACAAGTTTTGCTGTAAAAGCAATAGTTTTTGACAGAAGAGCAAAGCTAACAGCTGGGAACACCAACACCCTAACTACCACTTATCTGTTGGAAGTTCACCATTGTTAGTGCATCTAAAATACAAGCATTAGGCAGTAAGTTTTGAATTGTTCAGTTTAATTTGATTCATTAAAAAGATAAATGATCTAGTTATTGGCATATTAAGATCTACCCCATGTAAGATTTTTTCTTATGTATGTGTCACCAAAGAATCTTTTTGTTATGTTTAAAAGGAGGAGGCTACTCAAGGAAAAAATTTGAAAATAACACTGTGTGCCACTACTGCAATAGATAGTTCTCTTGAATAAATGCATGGCATTTACAAAACATGCTACTCCTTTATTAATGCAAGCTGTTAAATTCCAGTAAGTTAAAGAATCACAGACCTGTTCAAATGGACTTTTAGTCTTAATTCCTTTTCCACCGCAGAAGACCCAGTTGTCTCTGAAGCCAAGGTTGGTAATTGATGTGCTTCCCAGTTCAGCAATCAGTTTCCGTGCTTCCTCGTTAAGCCTTGAACAAAACAGAAATTCAGTATGTGAATAAAACATATGCCCTTAGAGCTTTCATTGCTCAGTGCACCAGTCAGCTTTAGTCTGATTAAATATAGTTTAAGTCAGTAAATATTGGGCAAGATCTATCTTTCAAAATCAGATAAGACTAGTTCTAATATCACCTGATGCAATTGAGTGCTGCTCTTTCATACTGTAATCTCAAGGAACCAGGATACAAACCTATTAGTACACCAACAAAACCAAGAACCCTCTCCTGTGAGAATTTATACATATATCTCAAGTCATGTTAGCAATTCTCCAAGCAAATAAAACAGTCAACCTTTAAAGTAAATATAGTTTGCAGTCTCAAGCTGAAGTCTAGATAAAGTGAAAGCTATTTTAGATTAGAAGAATGACCTGAATATATGAAAAAAGTTCTTGTCTGCTTGGATCAGTTAACTCAAAATTCAAACTGCTGCCCTAAAGCACAGTTCAGTGCCTGTAGGTCCAAATAGGATAATTTTAGTATGGAAGGGAAAACAATTCTGTAGGATAAGTTATCATTGCAAAATCTCCAAATAGCAGCTCTTCATCTCTTCCTTTAAGTTACCTACAGGGTCTTCAGAAACAAACACTCGTGTATTTCTGCTAAGGGTCTAATTTAATATCTAATTCACTTTTGTTTCTCACAAAAGTATACACCTAACAGCCCTCTAAGTAAATACGTACATACATCTGCTTAGTTTCAATTTGATCTTTGTTGTTCCCAAATCACGTCAGCATTATAAAACTAATGAACTGAAAGTATAGTTTCAAGTCTGTCATCTTGGTAAAATAAATCCTTATCAAAAATGATTACATGAAAAGGAATGTATTTTTTTCAGTATAAACCAGCATTGAAAAGTTTAAAGCAAAATTTCCTATTTAAAATCAATTACATACTTTGTTGCACCATCATCATATGTTGCCATTAACACTATCGTTCCATCCTGGATGGACTTCAGAAATTCAATAAATGGTGCCACATCTGAAAAGAAAGAGAACACAAAACTGTTTAATAACAAGTCACAGTTTTATACTTAAAATATCTGCAATGTCTTTCTGGGAAGATATTACTTTTAAGAATATTTTTACATGTACTTAGCATTTATAAAAAGATGCTGAGTGAGACAAAGCTAAAATGCATCAGGGAACTCTTATTTATAGAAGGAGTTTAATATATATTGTATAAAAACATAACCAGAGAACTACTCTGGAGAACAAGTCTGTTTGATTAACCATAGCATTTCCTTCCACTTCAGCTATTTGTGTAAGTTGCACTCTCCTCACAATTACAAAGGTAGAGGTGAAGCACTCACTTAACTATCCTGTTAAACTTCCACAGTAAATGGAGTCTGGAGAAGGAGAAGGGAAAAAAAGCACATTTATTGTTTTTCTATGACCAATATAACTGTACCTACCTCCTCCCCACATGTCAAAGAACTTAGTATCTAATGGTTCTCCTGTTTTACCTGGAGGGAAAGAGAGAAAGAAATATTTGGTGTCACCGAAAATAACCAAAATTATCTTATAGAAAACATGCCCAACACTCCTGTTACTGACTCTTTCAGAAAAAGTGCTGCAGAAGACCTATATAAATGGTAACTCTTAACTTTTATAAAAATTGTTCCTAAACAGTAGTTTGTGAAAAGGTGCAGGAAAAAGTAAGAGGAAAAAAAGTGAGACGGTCCATAAAGTGTTGAAGGCTGGGTTGGATGGGGCTTTGAGCAACCTGGTCTAGTGCAAAGTATCCCTATCCATGGCAGGGTGGTTGGAACTGGGTGATCTTTAAGACCCCTTCCAGCCCTGACCATTCTATGACTCTTTGCAAATCATTCTTTGCAAATCATTCT
Organism: Myiozetetes cayanensis; assembly: GCF_022539395.1. NCBI lineage: Eukaryota > Metazoa > Chordata > Aves > Passeriformes > Tyrannidae > Myiozetetes > Myiozetetes cayanensis. The sequence goes on along the minus strand of NW_026087521.1, from coordinate 22,731,734 downwards.
TTGATTCTTCACTTCAAGTGGAATATAAAATAAAATATCCACATCCTCTAAAACAAATACAGAGTATTCAGTACATGTATTTGCCTTTTTTAAAGTTGATTTTGCAAAAAGAGACAGTACAGCTATAGACTGCCTTTAGTGCCACATGCAAAGTAAGAAAAATTAAAATTACACTGCATGTTTCGCTATAGACTGGAAATTGACAGTAGATTTAAACATCCAGAATAGATAGAAAAAAAGTGGACAATATAGTATATCTCATTACCTTTATTATTTTATGCTGTCTACAAAGGCAGTATTTGATGGAAGGTAGACTTTTTTAATATATATATTCATTTAAAGATTGGAAGACAAGAGAGAAAGACTGGAGCTATAAAATACAAAGATAGGTATTTTGGTTTTGAACAGATTAAGACAATTTAGGAAAGCAGCATAGGTTTAGGGAAGTATTGTTCAAGTCATGCTTTAGATGACATAAACGTAAGTACAATCCAAAAATAACGTGAATTTATATTACAGTGTATTGATGAAGTACTATCTCAGTGCTACAAGGAATTGCTTCCTACACCTTACGGACAAATTCGTCAGTACTGACATTCAATTCAGCTTTCAAGATAACACACAGTTAAATTTCTTCAGTTTTAACGAAAATTAAGAACCCTGAACAAAATTATATAACGTGATGTATTTAGGGACAAGATCTATAGACAAAATATACAGATTCAAGCTAGGAAATAATAAGCTAGTCTTTCCATATAGTAACAAAATTGTTAAAGAAGTTTCACTGAAAAAAGAGCAAAAGAATAATTTAGGCTACAGTTTTATTAGTGGTGGCAACACACAAGGCCAAAAGAAGTAGGATGCATCTCATGTCTTTTTCCACCCTGCTGTGCATTAGGAATTTATCTGATGCCACTACAGCACTCTACTGTTGCTATCTTTTTAGTAGCTCATTTTTAGAAACAAAAATGCACTGAGTTTTTCTACTTTGTAACAAAAAGGTGTCAGTGCCAAGATCTGACATTATCTCAGTATAAATAAGCTGAATGCTTCCTTTTCTCATACTGCTTGCCTTTCCTCATGCCTTATTTTTTCACCTTAAATTTTGGAAACAATTTGAAAATGAAGACAATTTGCTGACTTAAAATGTCACTTACCATTGACCAAGGCCACATTTATTCCTCTGCCAACATTATTTTTAACTCCACTCATTAAACTGAAATAAAATAAATATTTTTGATTTTAATAGGAAAACTTTCTGATGTGAAATATTTGTTTTTTAAATAGGATCAAACTCTAGAAGTTACATAATTAAAAGACCACATGTTCATGAGTACTAAAATGAAGCAAAATCTCCTTGAACACTGATGCTCTTATGGTACCAGTGAATTGAGAATAACACAATTATCTCCAGTTGTATTGATTTAATTTGATTGCTTGATCATCTCCATTTCAAAGTATGTCTGTATATCAGAAATCATCACAAAAATAGTGTTATTAATTTATTTTAAAAAATACCTTGCAACTAAAGAGCCTGAACCAATTTGAGCAGCTTGGCACACTCACATAGTCAACATTTCAAGGTTTTTTTTTGTTGTAAACACATGATAAACAAAAATGTGTTAATGAGTTTAAAAGCTAACTGAACAGAGGCATTTAAACTCATATTACAGCATCACATCAAGAAATAAGATTTTCATGTCATGTCTGAGCATCCACTCTAAACAAGAAAAACATATGGTAAATAAAGACTGGAACATAAATGCAAGAAGGCAGTGAAGTTCTGAACACACTCCTTTCCTCATACAAAATTTAGTGGACATTTAATTTATAAAAAATAATAAGAACTTCCTTTCATTGTAATCAAAAATTCTCTGTAAATAAACAACAGTCAAAAATATCTAATACTGAGGTGACTAGACACTGAAATTTCACACATCCATAAAGTTACAATGGATTCAGACAACAAAAAATCCTGCAACTATGAATACAAAAATTACTAGTTATTAAAGAATTTAGGGCAACATTCTGTTATCAGGTTACTGTAGCACAATCATGCAACTGGTTGCTTAATAGAGGAAGTAAAACTGCATGGAGAAGTTGCTGGTAAAGAAGTAAATATCACCCCTTCTAAAAATCCCATGAAGTAGCAACTACAATAACATTTTGATGATGAATCCAGTATTTTTTTTTCTGATTCGGATTATGTCCTCCCAATATAGAACAAGGCTACAACTGAACTTCTATACAGCAAAATTCCTGTTTCACATTAAAATATCTACATAATTAAAGATTGAGAAATTACATGCATTCTGAATTGTATCAACACCTTTAGTGCTTTCATAAACCGAGTTACATCCTTACATTTAATGTATAGGGAAAAACCTACTCTGTAAATATCGTTTACAAATTGCAAAAACTTGTCCCTGCTTTTTTGTAGTGGAAGTATGAAGGAGAGTACAAAGTAATCAGAAAAAAAACTTTGCAGGAGCGAATTCACAAAATATCTCTAATAAAACAGCTACTGAAGAGGAAATAAGTTTTTTTCAGAGTTCTGATATACTACTTTATACACTTGAGACAGCTTGTGCACCATCACAAACATAACAGGCTGCAGTGCAACAGCTTCTCACAGGAGGGCAGCCCTTCATCAGTTTTAGAATTCTTCCAGGAATCTACAATCAACAAGCTATGAGAGTTTTTGAAAGAGAAATAAAACCTCTTATGACCAAAGCAGGAAATGATCTAAAATCAATCAAATTTTCTGATGGACATTTAAACAGACATGACAAATCCTCCTCTGAAGCAAACCAGAAAGATTTTTGTCAAGGGAAACTGAACTTTAAAATCCAATAGCTATGCACTGAAGTCTACACTAGTACTAACAGAATAGGGAACTTTTGCCAACAACTACTTTCTTTTCATCACTTTCTTCAGTAAAATATCCAGTAGAAGACTTTTTACTTTTTTTTATACAGGAATAACAATCTCTTCTTAGTAACCAGTAAGCGATACATTAAAAAAAAAAAAAGTCAAAAAACCCAAACAAAATAACCCTACAATCCCAAAATAAAAGTATTACTTACACTCCCACAACTTTTAATTACTGAATCAGCTTAAGTCATCACAGATATTAAGCTTCCTATATTAAGCAATCAAAATGAGATGGTAACAAGTTTTGTAACACCAACAAAAATACCTCGCCAAGAGATGAGATAAACCTGTCCAAGGTCACAAAATAAGTCACTGATAAGAATGGAAAACAAAGCCTAGCAGCCTGTAGTTAGTATGTGCCAAGGTGAGCTCATGCTTTCTTTGCATGTGCTCCCCAAATACACCGTGATGCTCCGCTGCAAACTGACTCCTACTCAAGAGAGCAAGCTTGAGCTAAGTCAGCCTCACAGTGAAATGCCAGAGTTAGTGCTAAAAAGAGTCTTCTCTTTAATATCATTTGAGACTAGTCTTGCAGTTACTTTAGAGAGTAAAGTGATGGAAAATGTTAACCAATATGTTTTACTGTCTTATAGATTAATTATCCTATTTACTCTATTACGTAGGGTTCTTTTGTTCGCAGTGTTGACATTTGCTTATTCATTAGCACCAACTGCTGTATATGTTTCTCTGTGCTAACACAATGTGGGCTGATAAACAGCTAAACTGAAGTAGTTTAAATGCAAATGGAAGGCAAAGGCTTTAAGTGTGACTGATATTAAAAAAATCTGACAACAGTAACATCACGTCTTTTCTGACGTGTCACCTGCAATATCGAGTAGATAGATTATGTTAGTAGAAAGCTGCACACTCTGGGTGACAATGAGGAGGAATAACTGAAGAGCAAAAAACAGTCTAAAAATAAATATTATTCTCATTATAGGCATTACTGAAAGGTATATAGTTAAATGCTCTAGATGCAGTATTATTGATAATACTATCAAAAATATCATTATGAAAAATAGAGGACTTAAAACCAAACTGTGCCTCAAGCAGTTCTTTTCCTCATTCCACAATTATTTTAAGTTTATTAACTTTAGTTACTATCAGCACAGTTACATACCAGTTGTTAAAATACTGTTTTCCCTTTTCAAATCAACCTTTAAAGAGAAGTGGAAAATGTGTTCTGACATTGGCACTAAGGAAACACAGTTTAAAAGATGACTTGAAAAAGACAATACAATAATTCACTGAATTACTGTTAGAGGCATAAGGACAAGTTACTCAGAAGCAATGTGCATCTGATTTGACAAAGTTTAACTGACCCTTCAGTCTGTAAACCTGAAACAAAGTGCAAACTGTCTTGCATGTATTAAAATAACATACATTTCTGCATTTACTGCAGAGCTTTAAGTATGCTTCAGAGATAAAGTTATAATGTAATGTAATTTCTTTATATGTTCAGACTGTTGGCAAAACAATCTAATTTAAGCTATTGATTTTATGTGCAAAGTGATCTAAGACAGTATTGGAAAGAGATACTTTGAGACAACAGATAAAAATACTTACACATTATCCTCTACACAAATTTTAGGTCCAACTACATTTGCTGCTCCACTTGACATTTTGAATGCAAAATGCTTTTCAGGACAAGCTTTGGAGATCCCACATTTGTATCTTGGAGGTTTTGTAGCTTTCAAAGGGAAATAAAGCAAGATTTTAGAGACAACACCATAGGTAGGCTAACAGAAAAATAACGTCAGTTACTTTTCTGAAGGAATTCAAGTAAAAGAGCAAAGGCAAAAGGTATCACATCTGTAGTTGCACAGCAGTTTAAAATAATCTAGGTTTCTGAAGTACCTCATTATTCTAACTTCTTGTCACCCTGCTGCTTGCTCTGGCACTGTCATCAAAAGCCACAAGCCAAAACTACAAAATAGACTTTACCAGAAATTAGGAAAAATCATGAAAAGAGGAAAATTAGTTTCTGATTGCATTTAAAGTCTAATTAAGACTTCCTTAACTATGAAAATTCAACAGTCTTTCTGTTACTAGTAAAAGCAAGTCACAGCAGTAACACATGCATATGAATACTCACAGCGTGCAGCTGCATCCAATGCTGATCTAGCTAAAATGAAAAAGAAAAATTTTACAAAATGTTATTAATAAAGTCCTCTGCTATAAGATATCCCATAAATGTAAAATCTTTCTGTACCCCTATAAAAACAGGTTGGTTGAAATGAAGTATCAAATACACCTGAATACTATGCTCCAATAAAAAACAACTTTTAACAGTAGAAGAATGATAGTGATCAGGAAACCCATTCAGAGCACTGCTTAATTTCTTACTCTCTGATTAAAACAAAGATCCATGGAGACACAAAACCTCCAAGGATTTATGGAGGTGTGGGCACTAAAGTGAAATGAATTCCCATTTTACAGCTTCTCAAGGATGAGGTTCCTTCCACCTCACACTGGAAGCCTGCAGCTGAGGTGTATTTCAACCCAGCCATGTGTGACTCCCTTCTTGGATAGGTAGAGACACAAGTAACCTCATCAGGCACATACTTAATGAGACCTCTGTCTCTTCAATGGTTATTAGATATCTCTGCTGACTAGTTCAGATGTTGGTTCCCACTGCAGTAATCCAGAGTTAATGAATGTGAACTCTACCCATGCACCTAAAATTCTTTGGTGTTCTTTTGGTAATAGAAAGCACCTTTAAAGATAATGTTGGCTCAAAACAGACTCTGAATTTTATGACACCGCAACTGCTAATCCTTCTTTGTGTAGAACCTGGGCACATCTGAAATGTGTTGATTACTGCACATTCAACTTAACATGGTAGTGCAAGCAAAAAAGCCCACCCAAAACAAATTCTGAATTTCTTTAGCAGTAGTAAGGCAAAGCACAGATTTCCAGAAACATCATTCAGGTCACCTAGTTTGCAACTCTACACTAAGAATGCAAGTACCAGTAAACAAAAAAAGCTGGTAAAATTATGTATACTTGGCAAGCAAAAGCATTAAACTGATGCACTTAATGTAACAGAGTATGTTAAGTATTTCAAATAGAAAATAATTTAATACACATATTATATATATAAAATAACAATTATACACATTAAAAATAAACAGAATTCTTAAGTGTAAGAGCCTAAGTCAAGCTTAAAGCAAAATGAATATGATATTCTTCATTATGGCTCAAGTAAATATTAATAGATGTACAGAGAAAACAAAGTCACCACTTACCAAATATGTGTCCTAAGTTAGCATCCATTTTTATTTCAAACACTTGAGATATGACATAAAACGTCAATAAAAATATTGCTATGACAACGACCAACTTTGCAGCACCTGTTAGGAAACAGAGAAAAGTTTCAAAAAATTACATGCATATGGTAACATTAGTTCACCAAAACTGACAACATGAGAATTGTGTATCAGATTACATTATGGGGAACTCAGAAACAGTATGATCATTTGGGGACTCACTAAATAGAATTAATCTACAAAAAATGGGCATTATAATGTAGAACGTAACTGCACCAGTCCACCAGGTTACTATACCAAATACAAACTCTGCTCTTAGCTTTCTCCTGCTTCATGCTTGCCTGACACCAAAGTCCACCAACTCAGCTCAGAAGCCAGGAGAAACCAAAGACTTTTCCACGAAAATTCAATTTGACAAGATGAACTAAGCTGATCTACCTGACTGTTGTCCAAACGTGAAATTCTCACCTCTCTCATCCCACTTCCTTGTTCTTAGCCACAAGTACCTGGTTCCTCCCTGTTCACAAATACTGTGCTTCCCACCCACCCCCTCTATTTTAATGTATGGTCAAGACTGAGACTGATTAGGGATCTGTTAATATATTGTAGCTTGGCTGCTACGGTCAGTCAGCTCTGAGTATTATATTAAAAAAACAAAACCACCACAAAAACAGCAGCCAACCAGAAAAAAGCATCCTTACCTACTTTTCAACAAACTTAAATTAATTACCTTCAAAAGCAAGTCTGATGGCTCAAAAGAGCTATTTTAAAAAGTAAGAAAAAGCAGTACCTCTCTCCTCCCCCTATTACTATATTGAAGCCCTGGGTATCTCCCAAGTTTTAAAGCCAAACTTTCTCCAGCACTGAGCAGCCAGTCTGTCTCCTGGGAGAAGAGCTGGAAGCACACAACCACAACAACTTGCATCTGAAATGGAAACCTGAATGTATGGGGCACTGCCATGAACCTCGCCATTTTTAGCATAATTGGAAATACATTTTTACATCCATTTATCTTATTGTAAAATACTGCCTGAGAGTAGAAGTTAGGTGAGAAGGCATTTGATCAACATCTTGCCTTCCAATCTCTCTGCAGGATGTCATACTGGTTGGAAGAAGCAACCTTAACACATGCTTCTGTTTCTCAGACTGCCAGCCAAATAAATCCTTCAGAAAAAAAACGAACTTATGTATTCCTGCACATCTGAGACTGCTGATGTGATGGGCTGTTCAGAAAACCTTAAAATAGACAGATTACTCAGCCTTCAGAAGCATGAGAGAGGCTAATCAATCCTTCCAAAAGGCTAAAAAAAGATAAGTAGATAAAAACAGAAAAGAAAGACGAAGAGATACAAGAGGTTTTTGCCTGTAGTTGGTCTTTTTGTGTGTGTGAGCACATATATACTACGTTGTAAGAAAACACAGATGCAAACTTAATTTAAAAATATTTTTGCTGGAACTCCAAAGCTCACTGCACTTGAAGGGAAGAGAACCACACAAGCACTGGAGAAAACAGATGATTTCAACATAACATTAAAAAACGGGGAAAAAGGTTTCCAAAGCAACACTGCCTAAAAAGAACAAGATGGTACTAGATTTTGGAATGTGTCATCTAGCAAGTGGCACTTGGAGAGTATGTTGTTTCAGTATAGAGTATGTGAGATGAACGAGAACTCAGTCTGACGACTAACCATCGCCCCCACTCTATATCCCGAGCCTTTCAACTGAACTGCAAGCACTCCCTCCTTTCTCCAAGAAGGTTCTTTTAGCATTTGAACCAAAACTACCCTGTTTGCTACAGATTAAACATTCTATATGAACTGCCATATCTTCTTTGCCTGTGGTTTTTAGCAAAAAAGTAGTTAGATGGAAGGAAAATATATTAAAAAAAAAAAAGTTTGGAAAGTAATTTTCCGGCTGAATTAGCCATCTAAAAATTGCAGCATTTTCCAGTTATCAGCTTTACTTTAGCAGGTTGCTCCCAGTCCTACATATTGTAGGTAATAAAATAAATTCAGGAGTAGTGACAAAAAACAGAACAAATTTAAAACATTAAGGTGGTCTTGGAAAAGATAGCGTCTATTTCTCCTGGAAGAGGTAAGAGTTGCTCCTTCTGCAAAATAACACTACAACCACTGATAAGAGTACAAAACAGTAGAAACTCAAAACTATTTCATTGCAACACAGGCTATTCCACTGCAACAAAATGTCTAAAATAATGTTTTCTTGTAACATTATATTGGTAAAGATCTTATTTTCATAACCATTATACCTTCTGTCAAATAAAATTAGTTTCTCAAACCCTGTACTATAGTAACTCACCTTTATGAAAAGGTTTTTATAACTTACAAAGTCCCAGTAACCATTCAGGAAGTTTTAGACACCTATAACAGCACACAGCACTTCTGGCTGGGGTGTGAGGTAGAGAAGAAATGGTTTTAAAACAACCATTGGCCATTTCTTTATTCCTTCATCATCTTACAGAAATAGCAGCCTAAATACATCAAGTCATGGCACCTTGACTAGTCACTGCAATTCAGCTGCTCTTTGCACTTTAACCAGTTGTTTGCTCTTTGACCATCACAAATTACAAAATTAGTTTCATTAAACAATAAAATAGATCAGCAATGCCTGCTATGCCAGCTAAGTGAAGTGAACCTTGACAAAGATTGATGAGGATACCAAACCAAGTGAGGAAGTGGGCACTTCAAGAGGGAGAGATACTTTGAGGGAGGACCTGGATAGGCTGGAAGAGTGGACTAACAAGAACCAACAAGGACAAGCGCAAGGTCTTCCACCTCAGAAAACATAATCTAGGACTGAAGAAGAGGTTGGGATCTACCCAGCTGGAGAACAGTTCTGTGAAAAGGGAGCTGGGAATCCTGGTGGACAACAAGCTCAATATGAGCAGTGTGCTGCTGCTGCGGCAAAGAAGCCAACAGGATGCAGGGTTGGGTTAACAAGGGCATCACCAGCAAAGAGAGATAAAGAAGTCATTATCCCACTCTGCTCAGCACTTGTCAGACCACGCCTGTAATACTGTCTTCAGTTTTGGTCCTCATTATTAAAAAAAAAAAAAAGAAAGACATGGACAATCTGGAGAGAGTCCAACACAGAGATGATCAAAGGACTGGGAAGCCTGCCAGATGAGGCAAGTCTGAGACTGCTGGGTTTATTCAGCCTTGAGAAAAGAAGACTTAGGGGAGACCTTAGTATCATGTTTGAGTATTTCAAGGGTTGCTATAAAGAAGACGGAGACTCCCTTTTCACCAGGAGTCACATGGAAAACAAGTTACTCTGGGGGAGATTCCAATTGGACACAGAAGAAAAATTTTTCACAATGCAAACAAATGGCCATTGGAATAATCTCCCCATGGAAGTGGTGGATTCCCCAGTGTTAGACATTTTTAAGATTTGGTTGGAAAGGGTGTTGGGTCATTGTAGAAAGTTGGGTGCAGGTCAAATTAGAGGAAGTTATAATGGCCAGTCTTCGTGAGCGAAGATCCGGGGAAGGTCTTTACACCTTCCAGCCTGCGCATTGGCTTTTTTTAGGTGATATTCACTATCAAACAGATACATATATACAGTTTCCATACAATGGTATGGAGCAGCAGCTGCATTTTACCCTACAGTTTCCATACAATGGTATACATATGGTATGTATACTATAGGTTAAAATGCAGCTGCTGCTCCCTGGATGGAATGCCATAAGCATGCTCAACAACCTATCCCACAATGATTCCCCTGCCACACACAATCTACAACCTTAAGCCCTTGCTAAGGGGAATGAAATGGCAGGTGGAGCAGAGTGGAAACACCACGGCCAGGCTGTTGAAATCCCTGCAGGGAGCGAACCTCAGTGGCACTTTGCAGCTGATAAACTGCATAGCACCTGTCAACCAAGGGAGACAGAAGATGTCCTGCTGCTGAGCCAACAACTGTGGTGAAATCTCTCTCCTCAGATCAACTTTGTTCATTAAAGCTTAACAGTAATATTAACACACACATCCATCCTAAAGTTGCCCACCTCCAAGATATGACCACCCCCCAATGGTGTTCTATATTTTTTATGATCATCCCCTACTGGTGCTCTGTATTTTATTGACTGTCTCTTTAGAGCAAAGCGAGAGAATTTTACACTAATCAGTAACAAAAGCGTGTATGACTTAAGTCACTCAAGCTCCACCTAAACAAAAATGAAGTTCAGTTAAGGGTGCCCATAACAGGACACTGACAGACTGGGCAGGCACAATGATCTTGGATTTCCTGGGGTGCTGACAGACTAATCAAACACTGAGTGTTTGAGAAAATCCCCCCTTTTCATAGGACAATCATCTTGTCTAGACTGGGCTTTTGCCAAGAAAGGTCAGACCAGATGATTCTTGAGGTCTCTACCAACAAGGCATTCTATGATTCTATGACTTTAACACCTTATTGTCATAACTTGTTCATATTGTCCACAGCAGTTGTTACACAAGTGACCAAAGTCTGATTTTACCGAGTGTGCTTATGTGCTTACCTGCTATTCTCATGTTTAGTCTTCAGCCAGCTAATGACACTATTGCATTAAAAATAGCCACCTACAGGAAAAAAAAATAACACCACATCATTGTAATTACAGACAAATAAGCACTTTTGTGATGAGTTAACAGGGAAAAGCCCACAGATTTTCTAGTCAATAAAATTAATGATAATTGTTCTGAATCCCTATTTCTTAATGCTCACAGTAAAGGGAAGATTTAAGATGGATTTCTGATGTCTTGCTTTCACTTGTTACTCCAAGAAACAAGTGTTATGAAAAAACATTAATGTCATCAAACCCTCTACAAATTCTGTTTAACTTTCAGTCCTTCAATTTGTGACATAAGTATTTACCAGTGCTCTATCTAAGCAGTATTTAATTTCCAAAAGCTATGAAATAAAAGTCAACAATTCCATTTGTGCTGCTTCAAAGTCCTACCAACTTCTGGATGCAAGTTGTTATTTGGCAACAACATAGCAAACTATGCTTTAGAGAGAAAAGATTTAAGCATTTTGGCCTTCAGGATATTGCATAAACTGTACTCAGTAGAACCAAAAGAAAGTAATTTCAGTACTTTAATCTATGCTTTACAGAAATGTAACAACACATCTGTCACTCAAAGCTACATCCAGAAGACTAACATGATGGTCAATGATGACAGAAGCACCAAACTTGAACTATTTTAGAATAAACAGAAAATCACTGTCTATGAGCAAACACCATGTAAGTATCCAAAAGCTTTTTCTTGAGAAGAGTTTGCCACCACACAGAGTCAAAATGGGCCCCAAACTCCACAAGCTCTGCTCAAAGACTATGACCTCCTCCTCAAGTGATGGTGTGCCCCTGGGCTGTACCAAATCTGCACTCTGGTCATGCTTAGCCTTGGTGGGACCATGCTGCACTGAGCCTGGACATCTGGCTCAAGTTTCCCCATCTACACTACGACACATTTGAACACATGTAATCAGTTATCACTCTAATCCAAGTAGCTGACCCAGACCCCCCACCACAAAAGCTACAGCATCCCTAATGGTCTGCAGTCCTATGCCATGATTTTGAAAAACATCAAAAACATTAAAATTGTTGGAAAAAATACTATTATTAGAAATGCAAAAACTCCCACATAGTTTTCCTGGTTTATGTTAGGAAGAAAAAAAAAAATCAGTATTATGCAGACAAAATTTTGCCTTCACTTAGTTCAGTAAATTCAAGTTCAGTGATTTGTGTCCTCTTTGACAAACTCATTGTGCTCTATTGCTTCAAGTTTCCAAAAAAGTGGCCAGCAGAGAAATAAAGGGATAAAACCAGATGCAAATATAGAAATGTTTATTTCTACTATGTAGGAATTCAAAAATATGTATCAACAAAGTTTGAAAAGCAAACATGTTTTTGAGTGCTAATGTTGTACTATAAGGGAAATCTCATAGCATATTATGGACATCATGTATCCATTATATTTACAGCCACATATTACATCCACATATAACACCTTCTTTCAGTGAAAGGTTAGTATTAATCTGTCTTGTAAAAAGGCAAAGAATCTGTCAGGGCATATAAACTCATTTTATTTCAAAGTCTGTGAACAGAACTATTCTAGACTCCTTCCTCTCCCAACCCCTAGAAATGTATCAGTGTTAAAATAAACACTGTCTGTAGTTTGAACAACTACAAGCTTGTTTTAAGGCTGCACTCAAAAAACCCTAAAGTTCCCTATTTTGTTTTACTCTAAACAAATACACATCATTAATTCAAAGCATGAAAGCAAAAATGCGAACAAAACCAGAAAGCAGAATCTAAGTGAGACAATCATGATCCAATCTTGATTGCCTTTAATCCAACAATTCCTTCCACCCATTTCAACAATTGTTATTTCTCGCCATCAAAAAATATACAACAGAGAATATGGTTTGGGATTTTTTTTAAGGAGTGGAATGTTTTTAATTTAGGAAAAGGAAAAATGAGTATGCCATGTGTCATCTTGAAAGGAATTTCAAAAGTGATTTAGAGATTCTTTTTCTAAATTACAGTATATCAAAATATTGTGGGGCTTGATCTACAGGATAAATACAGTAATGCTACAGCACAGATAAGCATTGCACAGCACTTTCCAGCTGCAGGAGAATAATTTATGGATGCCACGTCCTTTCCCTGCACTGTATTACCTTAGAGGGGTTTTTTTATTATTTCAAGACAGAACAGGAATAAAACAGGACAGCTCTTATGAATGCTAAAGACCATTACTCTACATCTTTGATAGTAGATCTCAAATTAGAGAACTGATTAAAAAATTGCTTTGGAATTTCTAACAGTGCACATCTTAGGATAATTTAAAAACAAAGAACAAAGGACCACAACTGAGCTTGATGCAGATTCAGGTGCACAAAACCAATACCAATAACATTCCTTTGACTGCTTTAGAAATGGGCCAAAATAACCCAAACACTATTTTTCTTTTCTTCAGCATAAGATTCCATCAAAAAGGGGCAGCAGAATTAGAACCTAAATATCTTTTGGACTTATCAATGTTGAGTAATACAAATAATCCCTTTATTACTACATAATTATTCTCTGTCAGACAGCACAACAAGGCTGACATTTATCACTTATTAGTCAGAGACTGAGGCAGGAGATGCAGCAGGGTTGACAGGCAGTACTCCAATGAGTACAGCAGGACCTTATACAGATGCAAAAGCCAAAGAGAGCACCACAAAACAGGCAACAGGAGCAATCAACATCTCAAAGTTGCAAAGTAAAATGGATGGTTTTGAGAAGCATTATACTGCATGACTCAAACACAGATCTTTTCCTTCAGGTTGTTTTCTTAGCATAAAACTTAGGAGGCTTATCAGTCAAGGTCTAAAACTTAGGCAGTGCCAAAAAACCAAAAAATCCCTCAAATGCATCAGAAAGTGCCTTGAAATGAGAAGCTGTCCTCAAAAGAACCTGAATGAGAGAAAACAAGTTAAAGGTTCTTGAATTTGTCCAGTTCCCTGCATGGAATTACATGTCTATCCATGCAGAAAAAGGTTATTTATTCTAGACGCAAACTGCTGTAGAGTGGAAATGTGGAAAGACAGTTGGGAGCTAAGGTTTTTGATTGCTTTTTTTCTACTTCATCCATCCTTATGCATTGTATTTTGTTCCAAGGCAGAGGCATTATCCAGATGTTGCAATTTCCAGTGCAAAAGCCACTCCAGACAACCCCCAACATGCTAGGCATTGGGCACAGAAAAAAGTTTACAATAAAATTTAAAAACAAAACAAAAACAAAGGGCTTTCCCCCCACTCTGCCCCACTTGTTCATTAACTTGTGTGGGATGACATACTCAACACAAATACAACAAATCTGTCAGATAAGTCCATAGAGCTACTCCACATATTTTTATCCATACCTTCAATCAGTGGAGCAGTAGATACTTGTTTTCAAAAGCAACCTGTGTCTCTTGAGGGAAACCTGCTAGGTACTTCACAGAGGAAGCTTATAAAATAACTTCATTCAGGAAAATCACGAGCCTATAATCATGTTTCATTAGATAATAAAAAGGTTGAGTTCTTTCCACATTCATGTGTTAGATAGGACCATCATCAAGCAAGTTTACCTCTTAGAATCATGTTGCAAGAGGAAACTGCATTGAGGTAATTGACAAAATACACACAAACAGTACTTATTAATACTGCCACAGTGATGCGCTACTGAATGAAATCCAGATTTCGGTCCCAAGCTGAATTAAATTCAATTTGGTCAATTCTTTATCAGGCTTTCTTGACACTCTTGTCCAGAGATGGTGCTTTGGGACACATGTCACTTGGGCACAGCCTCTGCCCTACTTACTGTGCAGAAAGCTGTGGCCACTTGCAATGTACTTACGTTTAAAAGGGTTTTTCAAATACGATCGTAATTAATATTTTTAAGAATAATAATGAAATGTGCAGATTAGCCTATTTCATTCTCAGACAACAGCATTTCCATTAGCAATATCATAACATGCAGAGATTACACTTACAAAATAGGCACATAAAAACAAGCAAAGATGAGAGGTAAGAATTTAGAAGGTCAAGATAATTTTGAATTCTGACCTAACTGATTAGAAAGAGGTCCCAAAATCAACAACAATATTTAATAAAACAGAAAGTAATACACTTCAAAACGGATATCGAGTGCTGCAGGACAGGCAGCAGAAATGAAGAACAAGATTCAAGAGATTATAGCAGCTCTCTAATATGGGGGTCAACAACGTCATATTGCCACAAAAGTGTAACTGCTCATTGTGAGCTGTACCATCAGGACTGCTGTGTATGGAAAAAAAAAAAAAAAAGGTAGCTACTCTGCTTTGCCTAAACAAATAAAAAATACTTTGCTCTGTGTGCTGTCTTGACTTTACCTGAGACCCATGTGCAGTTTTTTCCTATCTATCTTAATGCATAATCCCCAAATAGAAGAATCTAGGTAAGAATTACATGACCTAAATAAACCAAATAAGGGATAAAAGAATCAAGTCCGCTTTGCAAGAAACTGTGAAAGTGAGGGAAGTAAGGATCAGACACCTTTGCCTCTTCTCTTTAAGGTGTCATTTTAAAATATATTTAATTTTTTAAAAATAATATTTATTCATAGTATAATTTGAAATATACATTTTAAATAAGTATATAACTTTACATATCTATTTTATAATATACACTTCGTAACAAAATATGTTGAGATCAACTGTTGTCAGTATTCCCTGGTTGCAGCTTACTTGTTTGTATTTATAATATTGAAGAAAAACAACCTTCCACCTATAAAGATAAACACAAAATATAAAGTGAGGCTGTAAATCACCACAACAATCTGAAAAAATATCAGAGACAGTTTTTCTTAACACAGGGAGTCTACAAGGTGTGAGTTAATGCCCCCTTCAATATTAACCCCATATTCCTACACCATTATATGAAAATCTGTACCCAGATTATGTAATACTAAATCTGTATCAGCCTGAGATGCTTTGCATTAAATACTTTCAAACAAGTTCAAATAATGTTACACTTGTTTTTGTGTGCATTTACTATTGGTACTATTTGTTAATATGAACAGCGTACACCATACTAGAATTAGACAAGCATTCAAAATTACTTAGTAACAAAAAAAACCCACCAAACAAAAAACCCACAAAAAACAACAACAACAAAAAAGGCTTGAGCTTTTATTTTTATTTCCAAAACATTAGTAGATTAGGACATTGGTTGGGTTTTTTGTTTGTTGTTTTTTTTTCCAGTACAAACTGCCTTCTTCAATGATTAGCAGATGCATTTTATTCCTGTCAGAGAATAGCAAAAAAACCAACAAACCAACCAACCAAAAAATTTAGCTTTTCATATCTGCAATCAATGAAACAACATTTTGAATGATCCAGCCTCCGTTGGTAAGATATTTCAGTCTGCTATGTTCAAGCAGTTCAGAGTAGTGGTGGTTTTTTTACTCAAAATTACACAATGAATTAGATGCATCAAGGACAGCATTAGTTATTCTTATGTGAATTCTGGTTTTAAACCAATGGTGGTGTCAACCTGAATTATATGCCATGGACCAAACAGCTGAGACATTCAAAATCATTTTAAGACTAAATCTGATGGGTATCTAGGCTTCTAATATGACAATTTTATTCAAACACAGGATGTATTTTCTTATCCAGACTGTTTACTCTTCTGGTAGGCTACGAACAGGTTTTCCACCAAGTCTACAAAATTCATTAATTTGAAGCTAGTGAAGGACACACACAGAAAAGCACTACATCTTTAAAAATTAAATAGTGCAGTTCAATTTTATTGTATAATCATGCACTGTTTGTGTCTTCTGGTAACACAGGCTGTGACCCAAGTAGTTGTTTCCTACAGGCAGCACTCCTACATCCATATGAAATCTTTGTGGTTAAGGTAGAACTCCACACAGGCAAAAGGTTGGTCCACACATAACAATTTTGAGACTCACGAGTATGTATTTTCTCCTTTGCAACACATGCAACCATGAAGTATAATAATTAATTTCTTACAAAAATGATACCACCTGAATTGTATTATTCTATATACACATTAATATTCAGCTTGATATTCTAGACAACTGAATTAGATCCAAAGTGTTTGCTTGTTAAAATGAGATTTTATTTTACTTCTATCAAATTATATCTACTCCAAATGAATGAAGATAAATTTAGGAAATTAAATCCAAGCTTGTTTCAAAATTAAAAATAGGTAATTCAGCTACTGTTGCATCTCCTATGTTGCAAATATTGCTACATGGTTTCACTTCTAGGACAACAAATACAAGAAGTAGCATTGTGCCAGAATGTTTTCATACCTGATGTGCAAAACAAACGTTTCCCAAATGGCACATCAGATCATTGACCATGCCAGCTTTTGCTAATGGCATCAAGCCAGTACTTTCACACAACACATAAACTAGTCAGTCTCAAACACTGAAAAATTCTTCTGAATTCTGGGAAGCCCGAGATAAAAGTACTAAGGCATTCTTCCCACATGAAACTTAATCCATATTCCTTTTGCAATTAAAACAACAGAACCAAACCAATCCAAGAAAAGAAACCAACAATCCACCCAAACAAAAACCAATCACACAACCTTATAAGCACCCAATCTATACTCTGAAGACTCCTCTCAAATATTACAAAAAATTTACTTGTTCGTATAGTTAAAAAAGGGATTTATGGTCCCTAAAAAACATATGATTTATATGTGATAAAGTAAACCATACCATTGCTGCTGACATACGTATAAAAGAGAATCTTAGCTCTGTATTTCATAGAGTTGGATAATATCGCATTTTGGAGTTCAGGTAGATAAAATCCTCAAGAACAATTTGCTGAACCTCATACACAAACTTACTTCCCAATTTCATCACTGAGAAGTACACAAATCTCACCATAAAGATTTAGGAAAATCAGGTTTAATATTTTCTTCTGCCAAATGATGAACAAACTATTTTGTGATTGAAGCACTGCTGTAAATACTACCTGTTCAAAACTACCAATTTGTTTTCTGTCATGTTTTTTAAGAAAAAAATTTACCACCTTGATTTTATAAGACGGCAAAGTCTGTTCAGTTTTTCCTCAACAGGAAGGAGTAAATAAAGCTTTGCAACACATTGATCTGTAGAATCATCAGGTCTCACCTGAAACAAAGTGTTGCCAGAATCTAGTAAATGTTTCAAATGTTCAACAGCTTTCACATCTTTGTATCAATAAAAAATACCAAGCTTGTTAGTAGAATAACACATCACTACCACACATCTTATCCTGCTCCATACAGCAAATCTCAACAGAACTACCACACCAAAAGGTATGTGCCTCAATAACAATAATCATACACATAATTACTATGACTTCAAAGATCTCAGAATGAGGAACGTTGGAAGGGACCACAGTGGGTCACCTGGTCTGACCTCCCTGCTCAAGGAGGGTCTCCTACAGCACATGGCACAGGATTATATCCAGACAGTTCTTGAATATCTCCAGAGAGGGAGACTGCACAACCTCCCTGAGCAATCTGTTGTTTAGCCTGAAGAACAAGAGGCTCAGGGGAGATCTCATCACTCTCTACAACTACTTGAAAGGAGGTTGTAGCTAGGTGGGGATCGGTCTCTTCTCCCAGGTAACCAGCAACAGGATAAGAGGGCAGAGTCTTAAGCTGCACCAGGAGAGGAGGTTTAGGTTGGATATTAGAAAGAAGTTCTTCACAGAAAGAGCAGTTAGGCATTGGGATGGGTTCCCCAGGGAGGTGGTGAAGTTATCATCCCTGGAGGTGTTTAAGAAGACTGGATGTGGCACTTAGTGCCATGGTCTATTTGACGTGGCAGTCAGAGGTCACAGGTTGGACTCAATGATCTCAGAGGTCTTTTCCAACCTACCTGATTCTGTGATTCCAGTGCTTGGTCACCCACACAATAAAGAAATTCTGCAACATATTCAGGTGGAACTTTCTGTGCATCAGTTTCTGACTGTTGCCCCTTGTCCTATTGCTCAGCACCACCAAGAAGAGCCTGGCTCCATCCCCTTGTCCCCTTGCCTTCAGGTACTTATAGACATTGATTCGGTCCTGTCTCAGTCATCTCTTCTCAAGGCTGAAGAGGCCCAATTCTCTCAACCGATTCTCTATCCAGATACTCCAGTTCCTTGACTACCTTTGGTGCCCACCCCTGGACCCAATCCAGGAGTTCCATCTCTCTCATGTACTGGAGACTTGATAGAACTACACATGACCACTACATAAATAGCTATGGTTACAGCACATCCCTTTACACTGAGACCCATTTTAAATAAATTTATCAAGGAAGTAAAAAATCAGAAGAGGAAAGGAGCATTACAAATACTTCCTCTATAGTTCCAGATTTACTGCAGGAAAACTGAACAGCTCCTCTGAGCTATTCTTCTCCCCAAGCACAATAAGACTCTAGATAGTAGCTTTCAGATGTAAGCACAAGATGATCACATTTTTTAATAAGATTCATTTAATGCAAAGACCACCACAGAGCTGCACACTGAGACTGCAGACATGGTGAAGCACAGAGGTTCTATATACTTTGCAAGGCAGGGAGGATTAAGCCTACTAATAGTAACAAGGGACATCTTCACACACTGAAGAAAAAAACCACAACAAATCTACGTTACCAAGCATTTAAGCTTCTTTAACAAAAGCTCAGCATGATCTGAGGCTGAATATTGGAAAGGAGTTTTAACCTTTGCTCAGTAGCAAGCTGATCTCACTAGGAAGCTGGGTACGACTCAGGGGAAAATACTCCCTGTTGACAGCCACTGCTCACAGCACTGTTGGTACCTCTCCCTCTTGCTCTAAGGGATACAGAAACCCATGCTCCATCACAGAACCCCTTCTCATCCACTCATCTACCATGTGAGGCAGCATTTGGCAGGGCTTTGGCCCTTTGTAGGATTTAAAGAGCAAGTCACTGGCCAAGCAGTGCATCCAGAAGAGAAAGCATCGCACATCAGCTCTGGGGAGACGGGGTAGCAGCAGCACAGAAGGCTCAACGCACAGAAGAACCATGCTATGCCAACAGGGCACTGCATAGGGGGATCACACTGCACATATGAGATTGCTGCTGGTGATTGATAACCTCCATGCTATGTGAGGCACTCAGAACCACAGAGCTCCTGTGGTACAGCCAAGTCATTACTACTGGTCCATATTAGCACTGGTGAGGCCATCATTTGTGAGTAACGAGGTAGAAGATGCTTGGAAACAGAGAGGAAATCAGTCAGTGACACAATCCTTAACAGCTCAAGTGACTCACTTCCTCCTACTGAAGAAGTACAAGACAGCCCCAAAATCTGCAGTTTCTAGACTGGTTTCTAAGCATGAAGATATTAAAATAAAGATCCATAACCTACATCTTGGTTGGGTACAGTATCAAAACCAGTATCAAAAACATAAGCCATATCCAAGAAGAACTAATTTGAGAAATGGCATCCCTCAGTAAATGCAGTTCCAAAACCATATCACTGATGTTCAGCTCACCAGCAAGGACACAGCCTGCCATGGTAGTTCCCTCAACCAGCTCACCTAGCAAAATCAAGAGAATCCAGGCTGATCTAAAAGCATAATTAATGCCTGGGAGCAAGTCAACAGTTTTCTAGCAGCAGCAATACTAGCTTATACCAGCTTAAATGTTTGTGAAATAATGACTCAACTAACTGATGATACCAAAACAGATCAAGAAAAAACAAAAAAAATCTTTGCTACTAGGAGATGGTTACGTTGTCCACAGAGAAAAGACAAGGGAGAAAGGGTAGGAGAAGTGAAGGAAGTCAGCCATTCACAAGAAAGCAAGTCATGTAATTAGAGGGGAGACTGTGTCACATATTTCAACGTTAACTAGATTATAACTGGACTGTCATGAGAACTAGCATGTGTTTGTACATATAAACACATTGTGCAACTTTCTGCCATTAAAACTGACACAACAGCGGTGCACACCGAATGCAGGGTAGAGTTTACTCCAGCAGTTCTGTCTGTCCTGATAAGTCTCCCAAAGTTTCTCCTCTCTTCCACAAAGTCTGTTCCATATCCTCTTGGCACTGAGGATGTATGAGGCCAACAAGAGTTATAAAATGCTAAATTACAGCTTAGTCTGCAAACGAAGATACAAACTATTTTTGTATCACAAAAATATGGTACTGCATATGGGGAGCAAAAATAGTTGAATAATTCCAAAAGAGTATCTATTGTTAATGCTCTGTGAAAAGTTTAGTGTGACTGAACTTCAAGAAGCCTGGGTAAAATACCATTTAATAAGTCACCAATGACTTGTGCTACTGAAGAAGGATAAGGTTTTTAAATTTGTGGAGAATACCAAAATGCAGGTAGATGGAAACAAATTACAGGGTGGATTTAGAAGGACAAATTATCCAGAAACATATTCCTTTTAAGAAAAAAAAAATCCTAAAGTCTTCTTGGAACACATATATCCATAGCAAATGCATAAGGAAGCTATGCTTGGATTCATGGTTAAACACAGAATTTTAGATGATGAAGCAGGAAGCTAGGACCACCTATTTATAATTTGCAGATGCTTAAGCTAAGAAATACTAAGAAATGAGGTTTCAAGCAGCAATACGAGTTTAAATTTACTTCTTTATCAAGATTCTGCTGTGTTCTAACCTCACTGAACTTTAGGCCTAGATAGTATCAGGAACCATGAAAATTTACGAGACAGGTGAGCTCACCTGCCAGACTGCTCCAGCCCACTCACCATTTCTCCAGTCCAGGCCATGTGATTTTGCTCACTAGGGAAACCTAATGCAATGAAAGAGAATATAACTTATGATAGATTAGCGGACAACTTTCAAGAGTATTGAGAGGCAAAGGGTAGCAGCATCAGGCTGCTAGCTTTCCTCACCCATCTCATGGTCTCACTGCAGGACTCTCAGATTTCTGACACTAATGTAAATGATATTTTTCCTGAGAATTTAGGTATAATCTTGGTTTGAGATCAGTGTGTGACTTCTCAGAGGGATCCTTCTAAACTGCAAAACAATCAGCATAATTCCAGTACTGTTGACAGCAAACAGGTTGTCACAGGGTTGTGCAGCTGGCCCCTGGCAAATAAAACATGGAGATTTACAATTATTATGCCTTAGATCCTATACATTCTCAGTAGATTTTAGTGAAAAACTTAGAACTCAACATATACATCTCTTATATTATGGCTCGTGGAGATACTAATTGCCAAGTAGAAAGACTTGCAGCCACAGCACTCACATGTCAATCCCCTCACTTCACTGGGACTGCTGGTTTAAAAACCAGAATCTAAGTTCTATTTGAATAACAAATTCTCTTTGAACAATTCAAACCTTAAAGAACATGTTCGCTGTGTCTGCTGTGGATTCATCTAATGGACACCTAATCTTTAGGCTACAAAATAATCTATATGCAGACAGGTATTTTTGCATAGTACCAATTCAATTTACGATCTTATCAAAAAAAAAAAAAAAAAGAAAAGAAAGGAAACAACTTCCTTTCCTGTATGTTAGTATTTCCCCAAAAACTGAACATGCCGGAATTATTTTGTAAATATTAGCTTCCCCAAGTTCCACTAAAATCTAAAACTCTACATTATCGCTCTCTTCTTAAAACACTGGGAGTTCTCATTAAACGTGGGTGGTCACTGGATGGTTGTGGTCAGCGGTTCAGTGTCCAAGTGACTAGAACAGTGATGAGTGGCGCGTCTCAGGGGTTTGTATTGGGAGAGTGGTGAGACATTGGCATAGCTTTGCCAGAGAGGCGGTCGATATTCCATCGCTGGAAGCATTCAAAGACAGGTTGAAGGGGGCTTTGAGCAACCTGGTCTACTGAAAGGTATCCCTGCCCACAGCAGAAGGGTTGGAACTACATGCTCTGTAGGACCACTTCCAACCCAAACCATTCTATAATTCATTGTAGAGCACGTATGCCCTGAAGCACTCAGGCCGCACTTAGGAGAGGCTAGGCAGTAACTTGTGGTTCTGAGAAGCAACTTTTATTAACTATTTACTCTTTCTGGGTGAAACGGTCAGGACTTTTGCAAAGAGTTGGAAGCAATGGCTTGCAACAAATCCGGCACTTCCTCCACCCCGAAGTGATTAGATGTTATTGCATTACAATAGCAAGCTATTAGCTTGTGAAGAACCTACCCGCAGGCTTAAAGCAAGTCAAAAAACTTGATTTTGCCACACAAACTACACAAACCAACAGACGAAAAACATTTCTTCATACTTAAAAGAATCCCTGGGGGAGAGTATGTGCTAATGAAGACACTCATACCTTGAGTAGTTTCGAAAGCTTAAAAAAAAACCAAACCAAAAACAACACGACTCTTGTACAGTCATTAACCAGCTGTTTCTGGTGTGGGTTTGTTGTTTTGAAATATTTTTTTTACTAAATAATTCCCCTATAAGTATCAATTAAATACCACGCTAAAAGAGGAGCAGTCAGACAGGTTCACCAGCAAAGAGCCAACGACGGTCTCTAAGCCTGTGGAGCATTACAGGGCACACAGAACATTACAAAAAATACCTGGTATAAATAAAGATCTTCACATAAGTCTGGAGTTATTACGTTATCATTTAACCTCCTAAATGTGAGAAAATGGGCAGACAAACGAGTCAGGTGAGTTACACATCCCTCCCAGTGGCTCAGCCAAAAACGTGGCTTAACATATGGTAGCACTTACCTACCAGAAAAAAAGTATATAAATTTCTATATTTTTCCTACTTCAGTAACTCAGAGGACAGTAACCAAAGACATATACGCTGCTTCGATAAGTATCTCTCTGCAAACAGGACATTCAAATTCCTTATGCGTTCACTGCTGCTCTCCGTACCGGTGTATTCAGTGTTTCAGTCAAACATGAGCCGAGCCCTACGATCCATCTGCCAACAGCGCCCGCGATCCGGTACTCCACAGAGAAAGTGGTCGGAACACCACCACCGAGAAGCAGTACCACTTCTTTTCACCGCGCCGTCTTTGTTTCAGCAGCGAAGGGTGTTCCAACAACGCCAACACTTCACTTGTTTAACTGGACCGGGGTGTCCTGCCCGGCCGCCGCCGCCCGGTGCCTCCTCCTGCTCCTGCTCTCCCGCCTCCGCCGGCGGCACCGGGCACTCGCCCCGGCCGGGAGCAACGGAGATCAGCTGCCGTCGCCCCACCGCCGCCTCCAGCCTGGCCCTGAGCCCCTTCGCTGGGCCGGGCCGGGCCGGCGGAGGAGAGGAAGAGGACGGCGAGGAGAGGAAGCGCGGGGAGACTCCAGCCCGACGCGCCGCCCGGCTAGGGCCCCGGGAACGGGGATGCCGCCCAGCTCTGACCCGCAGTCCCGACCGGCCTCACCCCACCCGGGCGGGAGGGAACAGGGGAAGGGCCAGGCGGCTCGGGGTAGGGGCAGTGGCGGGGGAAGGAGCACTGCCGGGGGAGCCGGCGGCGGGGGCAGGGCCGGCGGCCAGCGCCAGCGCGGCTGCCCCGCGCACAGAGAGCGATGGGCGCCCGGGCGGCGGAGCCGGCGGCGGGGCGCCCCGCGGGGAGCTGTGCCGCCCTCGGCCCCCGAGAACGGAGAACGCGAGCACCCACCTGGGCTGTAGGGCGCGGGTACGGCGCGCTGCGTCCCCTCGGCGGCCGCGCCGCGCAGGCTGCCCCCGCCTGCCCCGCAGGAACCGAGCGGAGCCCTCGCCGCCGCACAGCCGGAGGGAGCGCGGGCCGCCGCACCCGCCCCCTGCCGGTGGCGGACCGGGGCAGCGGCGGCTCCGCCCCAGCCGCGCCCCGCCCGCCCATGCCAGCCGAGCCCGGGGGCCGTCCCGGGGAGGGGGTGCTGGGCGGGCGGTGGTTACGCGGTCCTGCGGGTGCGAGCATCCACAGGCACGCATCCGCACCGGGGGTGCCACGTGTGCCCCAGGGCCAGCCTGGTGCTCGGTCCGGGAGGGGCTGGGAGACCAAGATGTTTCTGCTTGTTTTCTGTAATATTCTGCATACTCTCTTTTTTTTTTTTCCCCCCAAGCCCACCAGAAGTTATGTGCTCTTACTGAACAGAAAAAGCACTTTCGGCTTTAAAACAAATACACAAAAAAAACAACTTTCCTTTTAAAAACATAGTGGTGAGTAGGACAGAGCTAGTCTGTGTTATTGTGTAAGAAGTTCTTTATCCTTTTTTTTTTTTTCTTTTTTTCTTTGGCACTGATGTTTCTCTAATCCCACCGTGAGCTGGGGTAGTTGGGTGGGTAGGGAGGTAGGGCTAGTTGGAGTAGGTAGGGAAGTAAGCAGGAAGAACAGCATTTTATTGTGAGGAAGATTTCTGATAGCCTAACTCCCTCAGCTGGACTATTGCTGGGGTGGCTATGGAGAGTGCTAGGACAGCAGAGAGCCAGGCTCTTGTCAGTTCCACTGTTGTCAAACCAGCAAGAGAGCATTTTTACAAAATCAGACTGGCACTTCTTTTAGCAGAGAACAAAGCCACAGCCAAAATGTAGGGCATATCGTACATCATAAGTGTCAGGTAGACAAAAGGAAGTTCCCATGTATTATTTTAATGACTTCTGGTCAATAGATCTTTCTTTTATCCGTTTTAAAATAACAATGTTTGATACCAACTGCTCCTGTGGTATGGGATGGTTATTTGAACATCAGTCAAGCAGTTTCTTTAGTAAATTTTCACAATGCATTGAAGTTTCAGGCATACTATATTCTCAAAGAAATGTCCAGTGGGAGCACTGCTAAATCAGGTGTTTATAACTTTTAATTCTAAATGATGATATAAATATATCTTAGTTTGACAGTTATTTCAGTGCTTAATATATGAAATTTCACCATGTTCCCCTGATTACTTATTAGGTAACACTCTGTATAGTAAGAGATTAGTTCAGTCATTATGATAATGGAGGCTGACTCCTTTGATAAGCTAATGTTTGCAATAGAAACAAACATTTTAAAAACAATACATACGTAGCAGTATCAAACTATTAAAAGAAGATATAATATTATCTGCACAATAACCAGCACCCCAGAATACATTTCTATCAAAGTCAAAGAAATAAATAAGACTTGAGAATGGCTTGAACTAAATTCTGTTGATTATTTACGTGGTTGAAAGGGTGACACAAGGCATGGAGAGTGGAGAGTCGCAGTTGCCTGGAAATGTGGCAGCTGACAGACCAAAAGATGAAGGGGTATGGCAGCCTCCATACTGTCTCAAAAAGGCTCCAAGTTCCTCTTTCGCCCTTTTTTTTCTAGTTTACCTTTTAATTTTCCTTTTTTTTTTTTTTGGTGCATTACCCTATAATGGCTATTAAGTATGGGTCTTCCATAAGAAATACAAATAATATCTGTACCTACAGGTATATTATTATTGTCTGTGATGTTCTGTAGATTAAGAAGTTCAGTATGAAACATAATGTGTTTCATAGCTACATGCATTCTAAATGTTTCATCATGACCTAATGTGTTCTAAATTTGAATTTCTTGAAATGCTTATATTTATTTAAAAAATAAAACAACAAAATAACTTGTTTTTAAGAGTATACTGTGTAGGAAAAACACATCCTGTAACTATTTATTTTGTAAACATCAGAAACCAAAATGTCTTAAGAACTTGAGTACACTGGGCCTGAACAAAGACGACCTTGTTGCCTTACTCCCATCTTTGACAAGTTTCTTTGCTAGCGTCTCTTGCATTTGACCTGAACTTTCTTGTCTCTCTCATAACTATGTCTTTTTCCTAAGTAAAATTTGTAACACAGCACTATGTTTTTTGTTTTTATTGAAAATTAAAACATTTCCTCCATGCAGTTACAGGAAAACTAAATGTACTGCATGCCTCATTTAGCATCCCAAGGCTAACAGGGATAAATGAAAATAAAGTGAAATACAGAAGCAAACCCTTTCAGGTGCTTTACCTTTAGGCTGTTGATTATTGCCTCTGGCAATAGATGTTCTACCGATCACTCATCAGCCTTGACTCTCAGTTCTGGTATCTGGTGACTTTTAAGAGTACTATTCCCCTGCAAGCCTAAACTTCATTTTTAAACTTCATACTATAAAGTAATACTTCTTCCCTACCAGATCTTTCCATGGTGCTTTCAATGAGCCAGCCTCAGATTACTGGCAGAGACCCACCTCTCCAAAACTTAGAATATCTGTGGCATAAAAGTTATTTTTCTCAACACAGTAGCACAATCATAGGAAATACTTGTCTTTGCATTAGGAAGCATCAGTATTACAGTGCTGTGATAAATAAGATGCAAATGCTAGACCATCTTTTAAATATTACAGAGGAAAAAAAAGAAAATTCCTTCGAGAACACTGCAGGCAGTTTGCCTTGAAGCAATTGGAAAATGTGATTTTCAGCAAGTAGTGAGTCATTTAACTATAAATAGAAACTAAAATGTAAAAGCACAACAAGAAACCCTCTCCGCTCTTCTCTTCTGCCTCTCCAAACATGTGAGAACATGTATGAAAAACTCTTCCCTAAAATGACATTTTGTTACCTTTCTGGCTGGTGTTATCAGTTTTATATAGACAGTAAGGGTGTGTGTCTGAAAGAGGAAGTCTTATTTAGTCATTTGCCTTATGATGGGGTAGGATTTAAAATATATACCTTCTCATTTTTATGACTTCTCACCTTGTTGCTATCAGAAGTTAATTTGCAAGCAGCCAAAATTGCAGGTCTCTGATATAAGATGTTTGAATAGCAATGGATAGAAAGGATGGGTATGGAAGTAATCAAAAAATATAGTCTAGACGATGGATTTGAACACCTCCAAACCTTTCTTGTCACTGGTGCACCTATCCTGATCAATACTTCACAGATACCTCCTTTGTCTAATGTCAAAATAAACTCCAGTTCCAAGCATTCCCAAACTTTCAGGTTTGGGTGGGAGGTTTTAGGGGGTGTTCTGGTGGGTTTTGTTGGGGTTTTTTGTTGTTGTTTTTTTTGGTTTTGTTTTTGGGTTTTTGTTTGTTTGTTTTTTGTTTGCTTTGTTTTTGTTTTTTGGGTTTTTTTGTTGTTGTTTGGTTGGTTTTTTCCCTTAATTTAGGTCTATTTTTATTTCAAGTTAAATGTATGTTGTTATAAAAGGAAATCTGCATTTAAATGAGCAACATTCCACTGGAGTCAGTGTAGTTGCAATTGCTAAAGTATTGTTCAATTTTTATGGACTGATGACACTAGAGTCCAAAGTCTTCTGTAAATTACATATGCAGGATAGGTTAGAGAGAGCTTTCTCATCTGATTTGCTAAAGTACTTTAAATGTTACAAGGGCTATTCCTTTTATATGACATCTATTAATTCCATAGGAAATGTAATGTTCTTAGTGAAATCAGGCCATTTGGTGCCAGTGGGAACAGGATATTCTGTCATTTAGACATAAGTGGGAGGTGGTAACTTTCTTTTGCCATATGAGACTCATAAAGATTTGTCTTAACATCTGGTACATAGGTGTTAGCACAAATGCAGTGGTCTGAGGACTTATGAGCAAAGTGTAAAGAGCTGGAGACCCACACAAAATCATTGTGCAG
Organism: Myiozetetes cayanensis; assembly: GCF_022539395.1. NCBI lineage: Eukaryota > Metazoa > Chordata > Aves > Passeriformes > Tyrannidae > Myiozetetes > Myiozetetes cayanensis. Next base: position 22,703,470 of record NW_026087521.1, on the reverse strand, counting down.
TGATAAAGAGCAGAAAGCTGATCTTTTGCAAAACCTTCCTTCTTGGATGTGGATATCTTATGGTTCCCACGTATGACGTTACTGAGTCTAAACGTCTCCCAAAAAGTTTGAAAGTCCTAAAAATCAGTTGTCCAGTTTTAGATGAGGAGCATACGGGGAACATTTCCAACTGAGATTGTACTCATTGAGATCAAGAACGAGCATCACCAGCTGGAAATTGGAGATGCCCCGAGACAGACAGACAGACGGTATTGTTCATGAGCTGCCCTGTGAAAGGTCATGAGCACTGCTCTGAACATCTTGTGGCAGTGTGAGAATTCTTCTGCACAATGAAGCTACTCCAATTATAACTCCCTGTTATAGAAGCGTATGGAGCTTCTTTCCAAGTTTATTAATCCTTTATTTCAGCCAGATATTGTTTCTGACCCATAAACTCTCAAGCAGATCCTACCTTTCCCAAGGCAGAGCTCCATGTATCCCTCCTACTCTCTCACAAAAGATAAATTCCTCCTCTCCCTCCCAGTCCTCACTAAACTGCCTGTAACCATTAATTGCACCACCCCATGACATCACTGATCCCAATGAGATACTGTAGCCCTGCTTTTACATACAGACCTCTAATTGCCCCTGTTGCTTCTAACCATGCTGCATGCATTCATGTATGAACATGTTAGATAAGGCACCCAGTTGAGCCAATGTCCCAGGAAAAGGTCAGGACTTTTCTCATAATGCCATACTGTTGGCACCTCTTCATTGAGGTGCATTTGCTTAAGGTGACCTCTTTCACTTTGTTCAATTTATTACACATTATCCCACACCACTTCCTTCTTGATTATAGGCCATCATCTCCCTCCCTTTTAACTCCTACTTTAAAACTCTGCTTACCACATTGGCCAGCTGTGTGGCAGAGCTGCTTTTGCTCCCCTTTGTCAGGAGGACCCTATTTGTTCCTAGGCGTTCCTACCCTGAGATAAAATCTTACAAGCATAAAAACCAAATGCCTATTATTGATGCCAGCTGGTGATCTGCAGTATCTGCCAACTCCTCCTCGAGCCCCTCCTTTCTTTTCTCTGGCAGGATCAACAAGAAAACCACCTGGGCCCCTATGTCCTTGAGCCTCTCCACAGGAGCCATATAGTTGTGCTTAATATTTTCACAGCTTACCCTGGAAATATCTTTGCTGCCCATGTGGAAGACCAGAAGAGGATAATAGCCTAAGGCCTCACAAGTCTTTCTTTAGTATCTGAGATATAAACTCAAGCAAGAGGGAAATTCCCTTTGCTAGCAGGTGAAATCAGTGTGTGGGGACCTCCTTCCCCATAGCAGGAATTCTACCACTGCCATCATTTGCAGGTTCTACCTGGTGCTGTTGCAGGGTGAGGCTTAGCTGGTGCATCTGCTTTGCTGGACCGAGCTCCTGGCCCCTCAGCTGCTGCCAGGGCACTCAGTATTTTGTAGGTGCAGATCTGCAGATGGGAGTGGGAGCCTTTCTCCTATTGATAGAAGTCAACAAGCTCCAGCTGTCATCATCGTTTCTTTCCTCCTACCTATATGAATGTGTGAGGAATGTGCTCTGTTTTTCACAATAAATCACAAATGATGAGAGAGGAATTGATGGACAGTCTCTTCATGTCCACCTACACTTTAGTGCTTAAGAAAGATAACCACTCTTCCTGTCTTACCAACATATAAACCACTGTCAGCAGTTGTCATGTCTGTGTTTTTCCAGTGGAAAGGAAAGAATTCCATCTTCTGAGAAAACTCCCAGGGTGATGGGACAAAAAGATAGCTCAGGAAATATCTGCAGGGTAGAGACTGTACTCAGTTGGGCCCTTAGGTGCTACTATAATAAAAATGATTAAATCCTATATATCCAGAAACAGAAAGCAGCCTGTATAATTAAGGATTCTGCCAGCTCACGCAGTAGTCACCAGCATGAAATGACCAGATCCCATCCATTTAAACCTCAAGTGATACGTAAGATAAAAAGTGCAGGAACATTGGTGATCATCCCTACTGTCATTCTTGGCTAGACCACAGAAAAGAAATTGCATCCTGAGCTGTAGATTGATAGGCACAACCTTGAACAATGGATTCTAGCTCTAACCACAGACTTACAGAACTGGTAACAGAGGCATCTGACTGACCTGGAAAGCGAAAAAGAGAACTTGGACAGCAAGTACACTTTAGGTGCAGCAGACCTAAATGCAGATGGGTTTAGGTCAAAGAGATTTATTTAGAGATCAGACTAGGCTCCAGCTAGTACAAGCAACTCAACTCTAATGAAAGGATCTGTGGCAACTGTGGAAACTCCAGGAGCAGACACCTGGTGATATAGCAGAGCTCACTAGTCATAAGACCACACTGAAAAAATTATTTCTTCAAGAGCCAGAAGATACAGTACTCTGAGATTAAAATACTGAAGCTGTGGCAGTTTGGATGGTGAGGTTAGAAAACATTGCTTTGCAGTTGTGGGGAAAGGAACCAGAAACATAAGAACTTCTGGAATGACTTGGAAGGTTTAAGGTCCTCAGTTAACCCATACACCCTCTGATCCTGTTCTCTTGCCACCTTCACATTGGTGTTATACCTCTATGGATCTCACTGCTATTACTGAGCATCTCAAAGTAGCACAGTAACATTCACAGTGAAAGGATAGCAGACTCTAGTTTTGCCTGCAGTTAATCAACTCTTGTCTCAAAAGCTCTTCACAGTCCAGCTGGGACAGAAGTTCAGCCTTGCTGAACAGTAAAACAAGTGCAGTGGACACTTTCTATTCACCACAGACGTGGTGGTTTTCTGAGTTATGCAGTTTAGGAGGAAAAAGTATTTCTCATTGATTACTTCCTTCTACCACAGAATTGGTATGGTCACTGAAACTCAGATGTCTTTGAAGGAGGCTTATCTCAATAACCACAATGATATGGTATGAGAATCAACCAGTTTTAACAACAGTCTCATTAAGTATGATACCTTGTCAGAACCGATACCTCCTTTTTGCAGCTGGACACTCCCTCCCTGTACATCAGCACTTTTAATTGTTTCTCATGCTGCTAGGTACAAGCCTAATATCACAGATTTTCTGACAAAAAAATAGTATGACTTAGTAAATTTTAAAAACATGTATTCCATATGATACATTTACAGATAACTTAAAATTTAGTTCAAATAATGACACTGGAAGAATGTTTGCTTTGATTTGTAGCAATGTGCTGTACGAACAACTCTTACTATTCTTTTGTCTTTTGCTGTGTCTATTCACCCAGTTTGTTAAACTTGTGTACAAGTCTCAACTTAAATACTAGTTTGTAGGATGTCCAGACAGTAAAAGCTCCTAGGTCTACCCCCTTACCTCCCTGCAAAAAAAAAAAAAAAAAAAAAAAAAAAAGCAGAGGTGCCCAACTTCCCAAGGAAAGCAAACTTCTTCAAAGAAACATGCATGTGTTTCTCCATCAGGTCTGCACAACAGGCCATGGCCTGTCTTTCGAGCCTCTGTGTGTGTAGGAAATGTCACTAGTTCAAAAGGATGTGAGATTGTACATGTGACTGCCTGTGTATATGCACAAAATGGCTTGCACATCTTAAAGTAAAATACTAACAACAGCCCTTTCTAGCAGCACTTCCAAAACAAAACAGACAGCAATTTTGGTTTTTATCATTTGTATTTGCCTGAATGTGTTTTTCCTTTTTCTTGGTTGTTTTTTGGTTTGTGGGATTGGTTGGTTGGTTGGTTGGTTTTTCTTCTATTTTTTTTTTTTTTTTTTTTTTTTAATTTTTAGCAATATATCTTGTGTAAAAAAAATCTACATATTTAAAAAAATTATGTAGGCAAGACTTGATTTCTAAACTTTTATTACTTGCAACCAGTCTTTTACTCCGCAAATGGAAACAGAATGAAGGAAGAGGAAAGGAAAATACTGGAGGCGTGAGAGTCTGTTATGCTATCACACAGTTAGTTTCTAGACAGGACATACTGGAGTTAAAGTCACTTGACTTTGACAGGATAGAAGTGTTACTGTAACAGATTTGTGTTACAAAGGATCCTTTTGATGTATTTTTCTTCTTGAAGTGCTGTATTTCTGTTAAAAATTCACTAAATATGTTTCCCCCAGTACAGTGGTTTAAATTATCCCTAAATCCATTACTTTTAGAATTTACCAGAACTGACTGGTTTATCAGATAAAGTCGCACATTGTTTTCACAGAGTATAGGAAGAAGCTAAAAGGGGGCTTTATTGGTCTCCTAATCCATCTTTCTATTTCCCATCAGAATCATGAACCTTTCCTTCAAACTCCATCTGGTGAGAGAGAGTCTGGTTTCTGTAAGTCATCCATACCATTACCTATCTATGCTTATGATCCTAACGTCTATCCTGAACCTCCCTTGTAGTGCAGGTTCATTTCTTCCTCTCATCTAAAGTGATGACATGTATTTGCTTTGCCTGTGCTATTAGCCTGTTCTTGTTTGAAGAATTTTTTTCTGTTATCTCTCAGCTTTCCCTAAACAAAACAGTCACCCTTCCTCTAATCCTTACTCACAAATCTTATTTACCAGACTTTCAGTCTCCTCTGGATTACAATTTCTTTGAAACATTGTGGCCAAACTTCAACACATTTCTCCTGTTTAGGCATCACCAGCATAAAATTATCTATGGCATACAGTGCTCTTACATTATGTTTTCTTCCATTTTTGCCACAGCAGTCTCCCTGGCTGATGTTCGACTGTGGCTGTGTATGATCCCTACATACTCGTCTCTGGATCTGCCACCCTGATGAGAGTTTCCAGTCCTATATTTATGAGCTGATTTTTTTGTCCTCTAAACTGTAGCCTTTTTTATACTATTTCTTCTCTGCGTCAAGATCTTGAAGTTACTCCTGTTCTTTGAAGTCCTCACAGGTTTTTACAGATTGGTTCTAGCTGCTTATTTGATAATTCAATACTCCATCATCTGGAGTGCCAATGGGAACAGTGTTCTGTAGAGCCTAGACAGGTCAGAACACTTGAGAATAGCACAGGGATTTTGGCATTATACAGCTGAGTGCATTTTTCTTCCAGCAGTGTTGCACCCATGTCATAGAGGTTTTCTCTAAATCTTGTATGCCAAGATTGCACATGAAAATCTCATGAAAGGCAGAATTCATAACGCCACCACTACCAAAATATATTAGTTACTGCATTTTTGCTATCTACATGGTCTGTTAACTTGCTTAGGTCACTCATCAAAATAAGTTTATTTTTCTATAGCATGGTAGGGCCTCTGATGATAACCTGAGGAAAGATATTTGGTCTTTGTGGTATTTGAAGTAACATTTCTTCTTCCTTGTAGAATTTTCAGCACATTTCACAGCAATTAATGACATGAATCTGACATCTGCCCACCTACCCCTAGACGTGTTTATAGTCACAGAGTGATTGCTCTTTACTTACTACCATTTTAAAATGTAAATAACCCGAAAATCCTACACTTTTTGAACCTACTTTTGGTGCTACAGGATTTTATTTCTTGTAGCACTATTAGAAGCTGTTTAAGTGAACAGAAACTGCTTACAGAAAGATATACGAGGATTTCTGTAGGAAATATCCCCTTCCTGTATTTAGGACTAATCTGGTATTAATGTCTATCCTTAATCAGAGGGAGGCCTCTAGTTCAATTAATTGTTCTGAATTTAAGAGCATTTATGGGCATATAAGACATGTGTCAGTAGAGAGCAATTAATTATCTTTTGGTATCAACTTCACTTGATAACAATTTCTCTATGTGGGGCTTGAATGATAGAGCTAGAACTTAGATTTCAGCCAGAGGGAGGGGTTCCTGGAGCAAAACCTCAAAATCAAATGCCACTGAATATTTAGAGTGCTTTGCTCATTAATCTGATCCTACAAAAAACCATGTGGAAGTGCAAAAAAAAAACTATAAAAAAATAGCTTTATCTACTTCCAACTGAGAATAATCTGTCTATAAAATTTCTGATGAAACATTTTCTCATCAGGATATGCCATTCATTGAAATCAGAGTGTTCCACAAAAGAATTTATATTCTTGACCAATTTCCAGTGGAATCTAGGCAGGTTTCCAAGACAAATGAGCCTGCTATTTCTCTTCTTAACAGCCCTTCTGGCTGGTTCTAAGGGATCTTGGGTTTACAGACTGCTTTGCTTTGGGGCTGACAGAGTGCTGAGAACTGGGAAGGAAGGGCCCTCCAGTTTGTGGCTTCTTGGCAATCCCAATTGCCCAGACATGTGGGGGATGGTGAGGCTGACAGGCTTTCCCAGAGCTGAGGCATCATACCATGAAAAAACTCAACACTCCTTGATTTCATTCCAAATTTTTAAATATTAAAATCTTCTACTGGAAAAAAAAAATTGCATTTCTTCATGCTGCTCTAATGAGCCTGTATTCTATATCAGAGCCTAATGCTGCCTGAACATAAGGCAGTAGTGCCCATGTTAATGTGGCCATATAGCACTACTGTTGGTAATGCTTTTCTTCACAGTACTTAGTAACTGATCATGTCTATCAATATATCTTTGAAGTACTAATAAGTGATATTGCATTTTAGAGGCAAAAAACCTGCTATTCGTAACCACAAAGCATATCAATATCATTAGGTTTACTGTTTCACAATCCAGCATATTCTGCTAAGAGTCTTAGTTAAAATAAAATACCTTCTATTTGTCTTAGATGATCATCCAGTTCTGTCTTCAGCCAATAAAAACAACACCTTCCCTGCCTGTTCTTTTCAATCTTCACTTCTCTCACGTTAGCCTTACAGTTAAAGAACTTACAGTCCTTACAGCTCAGCTCACAGAGGGAGTATGTGACTGTTTCTTTTCCACTTCTTTGTGATGGCATTGCCCTGTCTCAAGCTTAGCCTAACACAGCAACACGACCTGTGTATAGATGCTGCTTTTGCTTGGTGATCTGTGCAAGAAGGACAGTAGGAAACAGCTATGGAGATGGTAGTGACTTAAAAGCTACACCAGAATTTTCCAAAAAAGGCTACTTGCTATTCATCTTTTTCGTTGTTGTTTGGCATTCACACACTTAAATGTTTTGAGAAAACCTCCAGTATCTCTTTCATAAGCACAATGTCACATATAGAAAAATATACTATTAGAATTACTAAATGTAGCAAAAACTGCTAACAATATACTAAATTGTGGTAATGAGTGGCCTGCCAAACAGTAGACCCTCAGCCCAGAATGACTTTTGGAAACCTGATGGTTGGGCCAACAGAAATGTCATATAGTTGTAAGGGGGAGGTGCAAAGTTCTGCACCTGAAGCAGGATAACTCAATGCATTGAGAATTAACTGGCTGACTAGGAGCACTGATGGGAGTCACAGTGGATGCAAAGTTGAATATGATCCACTAACACGGTGATGGGGTAGGAGCATGTAATGTACAAAGCCTGAGGGAGTTTGTTCAGCCTGAAGAGATAGCCAAGAGAATAATACAATTGCTGTCTTAAACTGTCTAGTGAGGGAGGGAGGATTTAAAGATAAGACATCTATAGTTCTGTGTGGAGTGGGAGGATGGACCAATCAACCTCTGTAAGTCCTTTCTAGTCAACTATTCTGTGATTCTGTTAAAATTATATTTTCTAAAATTTTATTTGATTGGCATTAAACACAATTGTCTAGCTGAAACCGAGACCTCTGGAAGTTTCTGTATTGCAAGTGAACAGGACATCATGGTGGAACATAACATTAAAAAAAAAAAAAAGTTATGTTATATTCATGATTTTTCCTAACATCTTTTCTGCAAGTATACAGTACTAGCCACAGTCAAATACAGAGCTAAGGTGACTATTGACCTATCTATTAAGGAAAAAACTAGTTCTAGATTCCTAAAGGAAATTATAATGGGTTTTCTGCATCCATAGAATGTAAATATTTGTTGAAGGTAATAAAAATTCTGACTGTCTTCCAGTCAACAGTCACAACAAATAGACACAGTATGTTCAGATACTGTCTCTGAGGCAGCATGAAATCCTGGCACTATGCAACATCTACCGAAGTTTTCGTATTGGAGCAGGATTTCAAGCAGATAGTTTTAATCTGCCCACTTGCCTATGAGTAAATTACCACTGTTTTACAGTCTGGTAAGTGGGCAGATTAAAACTTGCCTAAAATTGAGAAGCATGTGTATTTTAGAAAGTAAACTAAGCCAAAGAGTGTGCCTTTTTAAGGATAAATATGTGTTGGCAAAGATGAGACATTGAATGGATTCATCTTTGACTACTTACCTAATACTCCTTGCACATATTAAATGAGTTTTAAAATATCCTAACTTTTGCTGTCATGCTGAATATACTGTGATGAATATGGGAGAAACCCTGGCTCCTTTGAAGCCATGGCAAACTTCCTGTTGCCTTTATTGGCCAACACTTTGTATGGGCACAACTATATGAAGCATGTGAAGCAAAATTTTGACAAATGTGAGCAAGAGCTCGTGGCAGAGTGGCATCTAATACCAAATTATCTGTTATGTGGTAATTCAGTTTTATTTTACGCTTAGTCAAACATACAGTCATGTATGGGATAACAACTACTATGCCATAGATGGAAAACACAGTGACTGGGCAGTAGATGAAAGGCTGGTGTCTGAGTCTGTCTCAAAGCTCAAGGCTTTTCTTTCTGTCTGTTACAGCATTCTTAGGCTAACCCACACTTCAGTTTTTTGCTTTAAGGATTATCTTATTCCTTGATTTTCTTTCCAAAATACTGGGGCCCCAATTTTACTCTCATTTACTTCAAAGTAAGATTCACTTTCTCTGTGGATACACTTTCATTTACTGTATTGCAGTATTTTGTATTTAATGGGCTATTTTAAAATAAAATTCAAAAATTTTTGTTAAACAAAACCTCTGTGTGGTTTTGACTCAATCTGAAATTTATGTAACTTTAGGCTCCTTCTACTATATGTCTTGGCATGCTTTGACAGTTCTAATTCCTCTTTATATTGCAGTGCTTGGGAACTCTACTGGTGACTATTCTTCCTCTTGGATGGGATTTTTCAGTCTTATAACCTAACACTTATCCAGAAGACTGAAAGGAAATATTAGGTGTAAGAGCAAGAGAAGGAGTTCTTTTTGTGTAGTCAGTTGCTTTGCTCAATTGTCTAGCCAGTCAACTTATAAAGTTAAGTGCACGTCAATTTGGCACAGAGTGGAGAACCCCTCCCAGAGAGGTCAGAGATATCAGTAGAAGATTAGTTACACTATGTTCATAATTTCTGACATGGATTTCCAGTCCAATATAACCCCTCAGACTTTCTATTCACAGTTTAGTTTGTATACTATCTAAATAGTTTCTGAGCTCTCTGAAATAATCAAAGAACCTAAATTTATTTGTAAAGTGAATGGTCATCACACCCCAGTTATACTGCAGTCTGGCTGAACTGACTGAACTGGTATTGTGACCACAATGGAAAACTAGTCTGCAGCTCAGCTCTGCCAGGTGTGCACACTCTTGCTTTACCAATTTTAGCAGTAGGTGGCTGCTTTTATGAATAGCCTTCTGAACTACTGGGGGATTTTGCCACTTTTCAAGGATTCCTAAGTATCTCACTGTCTGCACGTCAACAAATCCAGAACACACAACCTCTTCTCAAGTGTAGTGTATAGGCACAGCATGAAAGTTTTTTAGCATATGGAACCCCCTGTGCAACTGATTTGCATATGAACTATGTATAGTTCATATATAAGACTCATGTTGAACACTGATTTTGCAGTACATGCATTGAAGTTCCATCTGTACACACATAACAGCTCTAATGAGTCTGGGATACATCAGGTACATATGCAAACACGTATGAGCTGTGTTAGTCTGAAAGAAGATTGCAGGAGTAGTATGTGGAGCTGAAAGTATAATGGTCTTACTCTGACTTCACTGAGCTCACCAGCTGAATGAGATGCTGTCCTCATGCCTGCAGCATCACTGGTTTCAGACAATGTAAATTGTTCCCCAGAGGCTGCAAGATAGTTTGAAATAAGAGGGCCAGGGTGGTCATTACTAAGGAAGAAAACAAATATTCTCATCTCAGCCTCATGCCCTGGTAAACCCTATGTAAAACTTCACAATTACAGATTTAGAATTAATGGCTATGCATGAATTGTTACTTCATTAAATTCAGAGCATGACCTTCCCCTCAGCCTGTCTGACCAAGACTTACATCTGCCACATGATCAGAATAGAAAATGTGGTGTATGAGGAGGCACCACTGTGTCTATCTGCCTTACATGCTTGATGGCCAGTGTATGGGAAACTTTCTCACTAGTAGAAAACTGCTTCCTATAATGACATGGTGCTATCCTTTTATCCCTGTGCTTTGAGAGCTCTCTCATGCAGCACAAAGCCAGGAACAAAATGTGAATCTGTATATCAGGTACCAACTCAACAAACAAAACCAAAACATTAGGCTTCAGTGCTGATAGAAGAGAGACTAGCATTGCAGTAGCTGCTAAAAACTAAAACTAATTTTGTTTTCTTTATATGCAAGCAAACCACCAAACCTGCCCATAGAGCTTCCTGAGTTTGATCAGGCTGCACACATATGAGCCTGGTGCAGTATATTTCTACTGTAACAATTCCCATTGTGTAGAAAGGCTAGTTTTAAGTAAGCTGAGCAATAGTACAATCATAGAATGGTTTGGAGTGGAAGGGACCTTTAAAACTCTTTGAGTTCCAACCTTCCTGCCTTGGGCAGGGACACCTCCCATTAAACCAAGTTACTCAAAACCCCATCCACTTGGCCTTGAGCACTTTCAGGAGTGGGACATCCAAGACTTCTCTGTGCAACCTGTTCCAGTGGCTCACCACCCTCACAGTAAAAAGATTCTTCCTAATATCTATTCTAAACCTACTCTCTTTCAGTATAAAACCACTTCCCCTTGTCCTGTCACTACATGTCCTTGTAAAAAGTCCATCAGAGGGTCTTATTCACTAATTAATGTATTAACTGCTTCTTACTTCTCCCTTTTTACTGACACACACCTGCACTTGGAGATAACTTCTTGTATTGCAAGACATAGCTGTTGCAACATAGGTAAATACCATATTATTTTTCCCATTAGACTGATAAAGGAAACCATGAAGCAATATCAATTCAACCCGAACTGCAATGACTGGAGATATTAATGTCTGTAGAGGTACAGGTTTTTCCACTTTGTCCTGCCAAAGTATTTCAGCCAAGATGTAGAGCTTGCAAGCTGTTCTGATCCCCAGCCTGGGCCAAACAGAAACTGTCAGTTGATGATCATTTTTGTGATGTAAAGACAGACCTGTGTGAGGTAACTGTCTCAATTTTCACTTTAAACTCCAGATTAAAAAATAAATTAATTCAAATGCTGGTGTGCCTTTTAGACCTTCAGGTTAAGGCTTTGAGGGAAAAAAGGTATCTAATTAATTTTTTAAAGTTGTTGCTTGGTGAGAGGAATATTAATATGGTGGTAGCAGGTTACAGCATTTAACACTGTAGCCTTGACATTTCTTATTAAATATTTAACTGCTGGAAACTGTGTACTTCAGAAGGACCTGTGAAAAATGAAACCTGGTTTTGGGAGCACAAGGTTGATGCTGTAAAAATAAAGACAAGGATATGGATAAAAGAAACATTATAAAGTTGTCACATTATTTTTTATCTCCATGGGGTTTGGGGTTTTTTTATATTTATTTGAATGCATAATATTTTTCTGTGGGGACAAAGCTCTGTAGACTCACTAGAATAATTGCATTTAATTCACAAACTGGTTTTGTTTTGGGTTTGGGTTTTTTTCTGGATTGTATGTAAAACACTTCCTGTGTTTTAAAGCCAACTGTTTTCAAAACATGATGGTCAAAATAAGGCAAACAGGCAAAAGATACCAACACTGTGCTCCTTTGTACACGACCTCAATAGTATAATTTCTTTTGCAATGATACACTAGGAAACATCTCAGTCATTTTGCTTTTGAGAGCTAAAAGATGGTGTTGATCTAAGTCTCTGTAGGAATTTTACCATGACAAATAAATGAAACATGGAAAATTAAGAATTATTTATCTATTTCTTGTGTTAAAGAGCTATTTTTTCCCAGAAATAATATAATAAAACAAGCAAATTGCCTAAGCATGTACAGATCTTTTTTATTATGTATTTATTATAGACTGCACTTCACTATCCATATTTTGCTACATCATATAAGATCATTTTAAATTTTTATTTTAGGAAGGCCTAATAACACCTAGTTTGAGAAATGAATGCTCTAAGCTGCTAAGGAGTAACCCTGGCAAAGACTGCTTTTCAGAAACAGCCTGCACAAGTCCATCTCTAGTTGTTCCTGAGGACAGCAGTTCTGTTATTTTATCTTCAGTGTATTCGATCACTTGAATTAGTGATCACTTGAATTTGCCTGGTCAGGGCAGAAATACCAGTTTAATGGAAGATTAAATGGACTGTAGTTATCTTAAATCTCAAAAGAACAAGAAGTGGATGAACAAAACAGTGATCACAAATAATGACAGTATTGCGTACTTGGTACCATCACATGTAAATAGTAGAATAAGATTCCTGTCTACATATTTGGAATATATTAAGCAGTTTATATTACGTCTTATTCTTTCTTAAAAAAACCATACATGCAGAATATCAAATCTATACAACACATCACATCAACAGGCCTGGAATTTGAAGGCCTCTATTTACCCCAGCTGAAAGTCAACCATTCCTGAAACAAGTCTCAGGAAACTGGCTTTGCACCTAGTGACAGTGGAAGAGAGAACAACTTCTTTCATACGTGCTGGTAAGTCATTTAGCATGGTCACCTCATCTTTTTATCCATTTGAAAGAAAACATGAAGGAATGCTTTGGTACTTCACAAAGCATGAGGCAAACACACATATACACTGCTCAAGTAATTGAGTGACGAAAGCTGTGTAAGGACAGATAAGTGGTCGTGAGATGGAGTTAGTGGGGAACTGTGGGCTCTCAGGCAGTACATGCAGATGCTCCCTGCTCCCTGCTACTGCATGTGTCTCATGCCTGTCCCAAACAAGAACCAAATGAGCAGTAAAGGTTTCAGTCTCTGTTCACTGGCAGTGCCGTCAGCTCTTCTGCTGAAAATGCCAGCACAGATGCTGGCTAGTGGCAGGAGCAGTGATGATTTATTTTGTGAGGAAGATGTGTCTCCTTGGGAGCTAGATGAAATCCACCTAACTTATTTTGCAGGACTAATTTCAGCAGACTGTATTACAATGTCTTTCATTCATTATGAGCCTTACTCTATTCAGATGAGCAACAGATTCAGAAAACAAAGAAGAGTTCAACAGCAGTTTGGAATTGGCATTGCCATTTCTATTCATGTTTCTATATGTATATTTCTGCATCTTCTTAGCACTGTTTCTGAGCCATGGTTATTTCTGACAGCTTGTTGCCTAATTTAATTCCCCAAGAAGAGGCACAAAATTGGATGGCAGATGAGATGCTTTTATTAGACACATCTATGCCCATCAATGTACTGGGAAGGATCAGGCAATCAATTCTGCCTTGCTCTTGACCTTCCAGTGTGTTCATTGATAATGGCCACAGTCACAAAGCAACCGTATCTGAGTCACTAGCTAATCTGCCCATCTCTCCATTGCTCTTTGGATGAGTCTGGATTGATTTTGGATGAGTGTGTTCTCTTTGTGTTCCTCCATATACAGACACGACAGAAAGTTTTGGGTTGTGTCTTGCCCTTCTTCTTTCACAGTAAGGTTGTTGTGAAATTCTGTGTACATGCATTGATTTACTGTAACAACAGTGTTGCCTCTTATTTCTTATTATTTTCTTAGTTACCAGAGTGGTTAAGGCTGTCGGCTTGCCCAGAGAACTATGGTGAACAACAAGCAAATCTCCAGGTGTCCATAGGGTTTCTATGTCACACAGTCCATAGGAGGAATATAACACAAAGTTCAGAGTAAAGAAGAACCCATTTGCACAGGAAATACTTCTTTGTTTCCGTTTCTCCCTTAAAATAAAAGAAGATATTGTGTTATCCGTGATGATACTGAGCAGCAATTACAAAGAAAGACTTTTTAGGGGCACCTTTTATGCACATATTATGGAGTGTCATGAATGTATTACAGAAAATATTCAAATTTTCATATGTGATAGGTATATGAGATAATGCATTCATATTCTGCTCTACTAGTGGTCCCAACCTTTTGAAATTCCTTGACTATATTTAGTATTTTGCAGACAATGAATGGAATGCTTGTGAAATGGAGTTGAACCTTCTTGTATCAGTGGGGCATTTGGCCCTATAGAGATGGTCAGAAAGTATCAAGCCACTTTCTAAATGTTCAGTACAATGCATGATGCTGGAGTACAGTTTAGATAACTAATCTTACAGAGAAGTTTCTGTCTTTAGTTTAAAGCAAAATGTCAGTATTCTATGTGTATCTGTAATTTCAGCGTATATGACTTGTTTTGCAAAATAACTGTAGCACACAGAGTTGTATATTCTAAAAGAATAAGGCTTCATACCATGAGACTGAATGAAATACCACAGAGTAGCATAGTTATAGTTAATACTTTTTACAAATTATGAACATAATATAATAATCTTTGTTTGTAATATTGCTTCAGGACCAAGAATAGGCTGTTCTATATTTCCAGAAAAGTACTGCTATGCAAAATAGTAACAAGCAGAAGTGTGGTCTGATGTCTGTGGGCTGACTGTACTTACAAGGCACTCATCTGTGTGAGCAGTATGAAGTTCCATCAGCCCTATGACATCTCTGGAAATATTAAACATGCTCCAAAAAAAGCTTTGGAGACTTAACTGAAATGTCCAACAAACCTTCTCTAATCAATAAATAGAGATAGGCACCTGCAATTGGCTTGGCTGAGCACTCTTTAAAGATATCTCTCCCACTTACTGTAAAACAATACCCTAAGCAATAAATTAGGCACTCTCAATTAGGAGCCTAAAATAACTGAGATGAAATGTGTGAGTAGCTGCCCAAATTTTGTAACATCCAAGAAAATGTTTGCACTGCTATACTCGAAAAGAGTAATTTCGGTATTTTCTTCTTCTTTTTTTTTTTTTTTTTTTGTATCCTTCTGTTGTTGCAGAAGGAGCACTAGCAGGGAGGCTCAACTCTGCCCTGCTAGAATGGAGCTGACCACTTTCTCAACAGATGACAAATACCAAAACTGTAATCATTTCAGAAGCAGAGTATAAGAGGATGTCTTCTGACACCATTTCACCTTCTCAGATACCTACAGGAAAAAAAAATATCTTGCTTTTTATTACTGCTTCTTAATTGGTCTCAAAAACAAGCAGCACTGCAGGCAGAGAATTTCTAAAGGCCACTTCCATGTCTCTAGCAGCCAGTCACTTAGCAAGCAGCATCATGGTTTACAACATTCACTACCTGAAGTGTGATAATAATTACTCAGAAAAAGATTTGTTTGTTTGCCTGAAAGCAAGCCTTTACTCCTGAAGTTATCTTGATAGGAATGTCAGCTAAAGCCACAGGTTTCCAAGGCTGGACTGAATCCTTCTGGATTTTTGGGTTTTGGTGTTGTGGGTTTTTCCATATCAGTATAAACAAGCTCTGTATAATTCAATTTCTAATTGAATCACTCATCTCAGACATAGCTGGCTGGCTAATTACTCTGGAATTTTTTTTTTTTTTACTTGACTTGCTTTTAAAAATGACTACTGTGATACTGCAACTTAAAAGTAATAAGTTATTTGGGAACTAAGGTGTCTTTGTGATCCAATGACTAGAGAAAAGCAATATCTTCATGCTAGTAAAGCTTATTTTTAGTTCATTGATTTCTACATTTACTGTAAGATAAATGCAAGCTTGTCATTTTGAAACTTTTTAGATAGCTTATGCTAATTTATGTGGTGTGCTGGATTAATCTCTGTCAACTCTCAGTCAAAATCAGGATGTCTGTCATCGGTTTTATTTGCTGGAATGCAAAAATCTGACTGCATAAAGCAGAAGGATTTCATCTCGGTGCTATTAAGAGAAGACAGATTGGTGGTGCTGAGATTGTTCTAGAGAAGGAGCATGGTGGAACAGTGAAGTTGACAGAGACCAAAGGTTGACCCTGGCTCTAGGGCATGATCACAGCTTGAAAGAAATGAATTGGCTTTTAGGGGTGTGCTTAGACTGAAGAAAAACTCAAAATGAATGAATAATCTGTTTTTATTTCTTTCTCCTTTCTCAGTGCAGAGATATGGAGCTTGGTACATGTTTAAAAATAAAGAGAACAGTAACAAAGACACACGCTGCCAGCTACTTTTGCTCCTACATAAGTAGCCAACAACTCCATTTTTGGCTAGCTGCTCAGGATGAGGGGAGTAGCAGCATTACATAAAAATGCTTCTTTGTCAAGAATATTTTTACTCCAATTATGTTGGAACAACATTATGGTTTCACGAGTTAGCAGTCCCAAAGGAAGACGAAAGCAAAGGTTTCTTGTATAAAATTTCACTACCTGTCTCCTACAGAGTGAAACTAAAAGATGCTTTTAGTGCAGCATGATGGTGGCGAAGATAGGTGCAAGCCTATCAGCAGGTCAGTAATTGTGCAGATACAGGTAGGGATTCTTCCTTGCAGCATGTTGTGGGGACAGAAGCTTAGCAGGACCCTGCGTTCTCTACTACTATGGATCCTAACAGGCACAGCTCCTTCAGCCTCTTGTGCCATCCCTCATGTCTTCATGCATGGCTGCTGGTATTGGCTGTTTAGATTATACAGCACTTTTAGTGGTCATACTGCTTTTTCAGTATTTTTTTTCTAAATTTTAGTGCTCAGGGCCCCTTATGTTTGAATTTATTGAGAAACATGGCTAAAAGAGGGAAGAATCTGACACAGAAGTTAATTAGAATTGGGAAAGCACCATTTGCTGTGCTTGCCAAAGCTTGAATGCATTATGCTCAACTTTGGAAGTGAAGCATAATTTTTTCTGTAATGCAGCAATAATTTTTTGATTTCTGTAATGCAGCAATAATGAAGCATAATTTTTTCTGTATTGCAGCAAAAGAAAATACTGTAAGTTGATTGAGAGACTTTGGAAGTGAGGAAGGAATTAGGGCGGTAGAAGATTAACATTGGGAATGGCAGAAAAGCATTGGAAGGATGTCAAAAGAAATTAGAAGGAGAGACACTGTGGTAACTAACATGTATATCTTGATAATAGCAACTTCCAAACTTGTGACTCTTCCTAGCATAGCATCTTATTATTACTATTTGCTTTTCCAGAAGTTCAAGTGATTAAATGAGCACTAGGAATGAAATTTAAGATTTAAATTCAGAATAGGGGCATTAAAATAGAGAAAAGATTTCAAATTCAAATGTTTAGAACCTATAGGATGACAGAATTCATGATCTCTGTGCAATTTTAATTTGCTCCTTCAATACACAGACACTGTGATCGTCTTTAATAATATGAAACTGTATTTCCATTTTTCAGTACTTTCCCACCTCAGCCCCTGTTGGATTAAAAAAGAAATCTCATTTTCTTTACAGAACTTTCGGGATTGCTGCTAATAGAAAAAGCTAAGTAATTCAAAATCATTATTACAGTTATCTCCACAATGCAACTGTTACATTATGTAAGCAGAGGCAGAGAAATGAAAAACCAAATTATCCATAAGAAATACATGCCAATTTCTATTACAAAAATAAATAAATAAATAAACAAATAAATAAATAAATAAAGCAGGGCCCTAAATTTTCAAAGCATGAGGCTCACTTATTGGCCAAGACAAAAGATTAAGTGTAAAAAAAAGTCTAGAATCACAGAAGTAGTCTGTGTCTGAGGAAGGTTCTGTCCCCCAGAAAAGCACTCAACTATGTACTCTTAAGGTCATCACTTGACATCTTGCATTTCCCTGGCTTACCCAATGCATGTCTACTTATGTCACTAAATGAAGCAGCTTACAATCTCTACCCTCACAGGTACCAGATTTGTCCCAGAACATCACCCATTCCTTTTGTGAATCTGGAATATCTTGTAGTTAACTTAAAATTAAATATAATATTGTAACACTTACACACAAGGAAGAACAAGCTGAGATTGCATGAAGAGCCCTAACTAGGACGTCTTACAGGCTTGTGAATGCTTGGCTTTACTATCTCATCTTTTTCAATGGTTGTGTTAAAAGGTTGGAACATAACTTGAAACAAGTTTCCAGAGAGAGCATGATCATCAGAACAGAGGAGTTGTACTGGTTCTTCAATGTTAGTAATAAAGTAATAAAATAATCCTACAGTAGCTGTTGTGTACTCAGCTGCTCAAATGAGTAAAAAAGAAGGAATAATTACAAATTTCAAAACATAGTGCATTTTTTTTATTAAATGGTACAAGACAGTATACTGCAAATTCATTCTTTTGCATGGTGTGTTAATTACCTATTATATTTGAGATGGCTGAGTCTAATCCAGCTCATTCTGAAATGTGTGAGAATCTTTTCACCATCTTGAGCAAGTGCAATGGTATCTCTGGATGGCTCTAAGGTTTGTTGGCATTTCACCTGAACAATGCAGATTCAGCACCTGCAGTTTTGTATTACTGTTGTTAACTCTTTTCTCCTAAAACCAATTATTTCACAGACCTAAATCATTCTTCCATTTGTCTGAAATTTGTTTGAAATTATGCTTTGCAGTCATTGTAACATCATGTATTTTTAAGCCTATACCCTGTAGTAGCTGAACCAAAGAATAAACTCTGCAGAATTGCGAAGAGAATGTCCCTACCTAACTGCAGCTTTTCAAGGAGCTTGTTATTGTTCTCATTACAGCTGCACAAACATAAAACTAGAAAGAGAGGGAAACAGCAAAGACTTATAACTAGCAAGCTTTTACCATACCCATGACTACAATGAAAGTACAACCACAACAACAATCCCTCTGGTTGGAAAAATGCCAAGTGTAATTTGGACAGAGTCCAACATTTCTGTAAACTCTGTAATAATAAAAGCTATCACTATTGCTTGAATGAAGAACTCTGTAAGGTCTAAAAAAAACACCTCTTTCTCAAACAATCCTATTCCATGCTATCAGGGCACGTGTTCTCTCCCTGAACACTTGCTGAGGGACCCTTGCATCAGCGTGCAGGGACAGGGGTATCCTGCATCCCAGGGCTCCCATGTCCAACCACAACACTCTAACCCCTAAGTTTGCCAGCCCATTCTTGGTTCTCCCCAGGGAAACCTGTCCATCAGTGCTGCAGGGTGAGTGCCCTAGCAGATGAGTCTGACTGCAACTGTGAAAGTAAGGAGGGGGAAGAGAGAGGAAGTGCACAGTGCTGGTGGTTCCCATGTCCATGACTGGGGATGATACTTCACATCACCTTCTTTTCTAAATCAAATTTTATGTTTTCTTGTTTATTATTTGGTACAGACTGGCCAACTCTTACATTTCTTGCAATAATTTGCTGTGTTTTTCTGTGATTTTTATACTACCACCATATTTTTCTCAGGATTGCCAGATTTCTAACAATGTGACTAGATCTTACTGCTCTGATTGAGTTTCCCAGACACTAGGCAGCTCCAAGAAATAACAGAATCACAGAATGTTTCCAACTGGAGGGATCTTTAAAGATCATTTAGTTTCAAACCCTCTCTTTTGGCAAATCTTCCACTAGACCAGGTTGCTCAGAGCCCTAGCCAATCTGGCCTTGAACACTGCCGGTAATGGAGTATCCACCACCCTCACAGGGAAGAATTTCTTCCTAATATCTAGTCTACACCTACTCTCTTTCATTTTAAAGCCATTGCCCTTGTCCTATCACTACATGCCCTTGCAAAAAGTCCCTCTCCAGATCTCTTGTGGACCCCCTTTAGGTACTGGAAGGCTGCTCTAAGGTCTTCCGGAGCCTTCTCTTCTCCAAGCTGAACAACCACAACTGTCTCACCTGTCTTCACAGGAAAAGTGCTCCAGTCCTCTGATCATCTTCAGGGCCCTTCTCTGAACTCATTCCATCAGGGCCATATCCGTCCTGCGCTGGGGACCCCAGAGCTGTATGAATTATGAATTACTCCAGGTGGGGTCTCACAAGAGTGAACTAGGGTGGGAGAATCGCCTCCCTCAACCTGCTGGCCATGCAGCCCGGGATACGATTGGTGTTCTGGGCTGCAAGTGCTCCTTGCCTGCTCGTACACTGAGCTTCTCATCAACAAAATGAGTACTCTCTACTGCTTTGCATGTGAAATGAGTTGCAGAATATGGTTTCTGTAATACATGGAATATCACAACTGCAGCTGACTCATTGACCTTGGCTTGGCTGCCAGACACTCACCCAGCTGCTCTCCCTCCTCAATATCACACAAGGAGAACATAAGGTGAAAAAATTCATGGTTAGAGATAAAGACAGGGAGATCACTTGACAGTCATTGTCACAGGCAAAGTAGTCTTGACTTGGAGAAGATTAATTTAATTTAATATCCATTAAAAAAAAAAAAAAAAGAAAAGTAAGATAGTGAGAAAGAAAGACAAAACCAAAACACCTTCCCCTCCACTCCAGGCCTTCTTCCCAGGCTCAACTTCAATCCTTTTTTCCCAAGTCCTCTAACTGTTCTACCTTCTCCTACCCCAGGTGGGACAGGTGTGTGGAGAATGGGAGGTTGCAGTCAGTCCATTACTTCTCCTCTCTGCTCCTACTTCCTCCTCACACTTTCCTGCTGCTCCAGTGAGAGTCCTTCCCATAGGGCCCAGCCCTTCAAAACCAGACCATTCCAGCTCCTTCCAGGACACCTGCTCCTACATGGACTCTCCATGAGCTGTATGTTCCTTCAAGGCTGTGGCATGGGGAACTCCATGGCCTTCAATGTGAATAATTGCTGCATCATATTCCATGGACTGCAGGGAAATCTGCACTTTCTTCCTCTCCTTTTCTGATCTTGATGTATTCAGGGCTGTTTCTTTCACATTTTCTAACTCCTCTCTCTCTCTCTGCTCCTCTGCAAGTTTCTAACCCCTTCTTAAATAGGTTTTTGCAGAGGTGCCACAACCTGGCTGACAGATTCAGCTGTGTGTCATGTGGTGGCTCAGTTTTGGATCCATCTAGAACTGCCTAATGCAGTGGCAGATTCTGATTTCTTCTCACAAAGACCACCCTTGCAGCCCCCTGCTGCCAACACCAGGGCATGGACGCCCAATACAGCTGCTGTAAACCCAACAGTAAACCCAACTTATCCAAAGAGTACCAGGTTGCAGCACATATCCAGCTCAGCTCTGCAACTGATCTGTGACTGCATCTGTCCCACCCATAGTGAGTCAGTGTGCAGGTTGGGTATAGCTGGCCATTCTCATGGCTCATTGCTTCCCAGAAGACTGCACCTGCCCTTTCTTCCTGTGCTTGCAGCTGCATAACTCTCTTGCTCTAGCACGCCTCACAGCATAATATGCTGATTCAATTTGTTAACCCAGTGAAAAACTGCTCCCTTTTCACTTAGAGTTAGCTTTCTGAGAAGTTTGTTTCCTAACAGATGGTGACCATCCAACTTAGTTCAGCCATAAGGTTTAACTGTGTGTGTGAATAACCGTGATGGGCACTGTACAGATTTTTTATTCCCAGAAAACCCAGATGAAAATATGGTATGCTTTTTGACTGTGGAGTGGGGAGAGGTATACATGATTTAAGAGTTGCAAATCCCGTGGTAGATTCCGTTACAAACTTGGAGCTCTGGGGAAGAAAATGAACAGTTTTGCAGGATGACCTACTTTACAATTTATACTCCAGACAAAATTATCGCAAATTGCACAAAACCAGGCAAAAAATAATAGGCAAAGAAACAAAAAATCTCCAGCTGAAAGCCCAGAGAAGGATAAGAGTGCTCTAATGTATGAAAAAAAAAAAGAATTTGCTTTACAGACAAGGCTATTTAGCCAGAAGCATCCCCTGAGGTACAATATGATAGATGCCTATAAAATCATGAGTGTCATAGTGAAAATGAATAGGGTATAAAATGAGAGTTATCTTGGACCCCAGCCAAGGTGATACCATCAATGTTTTCCACAACTTGAACGTTTGCATGGGAGGAGAGAGTATCTAGAAGGTGCTGCATGTTTCTTACTCCTGGATGTCAAGCAGCCTTATCCAGACAACCAGGAATCCTAGGCTGAAAATTGTGGAACTGCCTGAGGACTGGAAATAAGGAGCAATTTCAGGCAGAAGAGCCACAAGAGAGAAACTCAGTAGATTCTTTGCTTCAGTCTTGGTAAGACTCCCATAACCTATAAAACCTTTACAGCAGAGAACTCAGATGATATAGTTTGATTTGGAGTAGGTATAGGAAAAGTATTTAGACTAATCAGAAGTATTAAATGTTAACAAACCACTAGCCACTAGGACCAGATGGCATCCACCCAAGAGTTCAGAAGGAAATGAGACATAAAGTTGCAAAACTATTGGCTTTCTACAGCAAGTGGTGGAAGGGGAACCCAGGAGCTACTGAGTAGTGAGTCTGACTCAAGGGAAAGTGGAAGAGAAGGTCTTTAGTAAAGAAAGGGATTGTCAAATACATGAATAAAGTGTCTATTGAAAAAGGTCAGCATGGCTGGGGTGAAGGAGTGTCCTGCCTCCCTGGCCTGCTGGAGTTCTACAGCATGGACAAAGGGGATAGTGTATTTGAATTTCCAAAAAGTGTTTGACCACAATACATGCCAAAGGCTACAAAAATCCAACCTCACACAGCCATAGGATTGCAGGAAATGACCTTTTATTTACTGGAGGAAGGATAAAGGATGAGAAATAAAGACTGATGCTGTCCATGGTGGAAAAATATCAACAATGAAGTTCAGCAGGGACTGGTGTGGGGACCAGATTTATTCATCTTCTTCACCAGTAATCTTAAAGGGAAATGCAGCAAAATGCTCAAGTTCAAAGATGATACTGACCTCTTATTGTAGGCAGTGAGGAACTCCAGAAGAAATTCACAAAACTGAATGGGCAAAAAGATATTTAATTAGTTTCACTCTATCTAAATGAGAAGAAGTGCATCTAGAGAAAAAGAATCTGAAGTGCATCTACATGCAGAATTCAGGACTGGCAGTTCCAGCTCAGGAAAGTGATCTTGGAAAGATTATGGTCAGTTTGCAGAAATCATTGACCTGATGTTCAGTACCAGCCCCCTAAAAAGCCAGCAAAACCTTGATCATTGACAGGAAAGGTGTTGAAAATAACACAAGGAACATCATTTTGCCACTATGTAAACCCCTCATCTTGCAAAATTAAAATTTCTGGGTCCTCAGAAAAAACCAGAGGAGTTAGACAAGGTACAGAGAAAGGCAAGTAAAATGATGATGGGGATGTCACAGCAGCCTTATAAGAAAAGATTAAAAAGGCTGAAGCAGTTTAAAAGGGAAATGAGAAGTCTGAAAGGAAAAAGGACTAAGATTTACAAAAATTATGAGAGTGGTGGAAAAGGTCAATGCAGAAGTGAAATTTACTACATCTTGCAATGCTAGGACTAGAAAGCACTTGGTGAAACTAATTTAAAATAGACAAAATGGAGGTACTACCACAGCCTTAAAAGGGAGTAGACAAATTCCTTAAAGTGATATATGTTACCTTCTGACATGTTTTAACCAAGATTTGTGAATACTACGAAACTATAAGAAAATGGATTTCAGTTAACGGATTTCTCTCTTTTCTCCCAGCAGCATCTTGTAGTGCCATTGTAAAAGATATTACAGGCACTGATTGTTTGTCTCACTGACCTTAACAATAGGATGTTTCATGTACTCTTACCCCCAGTCTAAATGGGCTGGACCAAAGGAGACATATTAAGTAACTTACTTCCTCACAAGTAACACATACAAAAGCCACTGCTTTAATTTCTTCAAACCTCTTAAAAAAACAAAAACAAAAACAAAAACCAGGAGAAAAGAAAAAAGGAATGTCACTACTTTCTTCATCCTCTTCATAAAAATATCCTACTTTTGGTTCTTCCTTTAGAATGACTTTAATAAGCATTAACCACAATACAAGTTGTGCAGTATACTCGTATTGAATACTAATACAAAAATACAGGAAGTACAATAAACACAAGGACATAACAACATTAATAAATATTAAATACTGTATTTATCTCTGAAAGCCCCTCATCCAATAAAATGGAAGATTTTAGTTTTATTCTGTACCCCACACACTAATGATCAAATGAAGTGAGACTAAATTTTGAATTTTCACAGCTCTCTTCATCTCAGAAACCTACAAACTGTCCTCCCACTCTGCTTACCGGTCCTTCAGCTGACATGCAAATAAAATCTTCTCTGCTCCCTTACCAGCTCCTTTCCTCCCACCAGAACTAATAAAGAACAAAACTAGAGTTGCTTTCTGTTGCTGAGCAGGCTTGAAACTTATCTTCTCACTTCCCTCTCCCATTCACAACCATATAGAAAAGAAAGGAATACTGCGTTATTTCCTTCTGCTACCCATAAAACAAAATAAGTCAAAGCTTTTCTGTCTTCCCACACTCTCCTCTCTCCCTTTTCCTGGTTTACTTCCTGTCCTCCTAATAACCCCAGCAAGATGGCACAGGTATCTTTAGTTGTTTCATTATGTTTAAGTGTCTTTATCCTTTTCTAATCCTCACCTATTCAGGGTTCATTCATCCTCTTACCTTAGTTGAATGGTTAGTTATGGCCTCCCACGTGTATCCCCCACTTGCACCTAAGGCCTGATTGTTCTGTTCACTTTAAGTTGCCCTTAAAGCTGTGATAACTGCCTGGTGTTGCCTATCATCCACATCACCAATCCTGAATGGTGTCATGGCAATAGGTTCCACAAGCACTGCCCAGGAACACGCCAGCCCTGCCTCTCAGACAGCGCAAGGGAGACACAAGACCCTTTGTCCCCAGTGAATATTCAGTGTTATTCATGTTGAACTGAAATGAGTAAGGGCAACTGGAAAATCAGTTCCACCATTTTTGAGCACAGAAAATTTAGAGCTGGATGTTGTTGGTTCAGCTGTCCTGAAGCAGAATGGCTCTTGGAACTCAGACTATGCTCAGCCACAGGAAGTGTCCTAATCAAAGGTACCTGCCAAGTGGAAGCTGATCCATCCTTGATTTCCTTGGCCCCAGCAGAATGCAGCTTCTTCTATTAGGCATTACATTTACTCTAAAACTACTCATTTATCCATCTGAATTTAAAAAAAAATACAAACAAAGTAGTATTTTAGATTAGTTAAATAGCTTTTTTTTTTTTGAAAGTTTCTATTCTGCCACTGAATTAAATGAGCTATTAGTCATAGAGGCTTCACATAATGGATCACATAAACATTTAAGAGAGTCATATCAGAATATGTCTCATCTAGAGGGACCCCATTGTTTTAGAAAGACAACATAATTGTGAAGTATTTTTGTAAATTAGTGTTCAACTTTTTATAACAATCAGAGATATTTGTTCCTAATTCTTATCATTTATTATCCTCTATATTTACTAAAAAGTGTAAATGCATATGTGGCATGCGAGAAGATGTGACCTTTTTATTTTAAAGACTGAAGCATTCCAAGCTTTAAGATAAAGTAGTAAGTCAGCTTAGAAGGGTGTGATGTGCCCCTTCCTTTACTATTGAGCATTGCACTGTGTATTTTAAAAAGAATCAATGCTCAGTAACTCATGGTAATATGGTCACATTCCTCAAATAATTTCTGGGTTGCTGGGGCAGAAGTCTGAACAACTTTCAACACATCAGAGATAAAGCTGGCAAGTCTGAAATCATTCTGTAACACCTCTGAATGATACTGAAGACAATTCAAACAGTGTGCAGATCTTGTCCAGTAGAATTCAGAAAAGCAACTTCCTGTGTGTCTATGAACAAAATTGCATCAATTGAAATGGCTACAGCAAATTTCAGCTAGTTTTGGTAATACATCGGGATGCACAACAATGTTACGAGCACAAAATCATAATAGACTTAAATAATGAATTTTGCTCTCTACCTCCTAATTTTTGAGAGGAGTCTTCAAAACTCATTTAATTTCTTCCTTTTTGAGTTGAAAAAACACATCTTCTGGTTTCTCCCAGTTCCAGTACTATATCACAGAACCACAAAATATTCTGAGGATGGTAAAAATAAGTAGAATGCTGCTTCAAAAAACTGCACCCTTAAAATAGCTCTGAAACTTAGGTCTTCTCTTATAATTATGCAGTGTACACCTAAAGAATGCAATGGTTTATGTATGCAAATTGAACCCCTGTGGGAGCAGAAATACAGGTGATATATAGTGGCGGTCTTAGGAAATTGAAAAACTACAGTAGAAGGCTCTTGGTCAGGGAGACTGTCCAATGGACTGAACTGGTAGTATTCTAGAGACAAGAGACTTATATTAATGCTACCAAAGTTAAAAACATAGCTGAGATTTTGGTTGTCTGGGCATACAAGCATTTGACAAGAATTTATCATGTATGTTGAACAAAATATCTTCTGTGCATTAGTCAGAAAGAGAAGAAATTACATGAAAGAGGGCAATAACAATTAAAAAACCCAACAACCAAGTCCTAGGTGTTATCATTACAGTCATGGAATACTTTCTCAGATAATCTTTGCCTGCTTTTGGTTATCCAGTGCAACAAGGTGTGGAACAGTGACTGCAAATACAAGAGTACAGAGAACTACTGTTCAAAGGAAAAAAAACCCAATACTTCAAGTTTTAGCCAAGTTATAAAAGAGTTGTTATAAGAGTTGAGCTAGATAAAGAATTTAGAGTGTGAGATTTTTGTCTAACAATTTGCTTCATAGTATGCAGTTACTATATACATGTTCATTATTATATTGCATTAATACACATGTTTAAAATAAGAATTGGGGAGATGATTAAAAACTCAGCTGATTTCCTATAAGTCTGACAATACTCACAGTTCTCTATTAAGTCTGTCTAGCCAAGAGTGAAACACAAAAATTAGACAGATAAATATAAAAGGATTTCTCACTCTGAGACAGAATTTATAATGAATGCATCAAACACTGTTAAGCAACTGAAGAAGCCTTGGGTTATAACAGAGGCCCCCTAAAATGTACAAGTTCTTATAGGAGCTTGGCACCTTGAAGTGGTGCTTACCACCTCCAGGTGTTAGGCAAGCTGTTCAGCCCCTTGAAGAATGAGATTTTACATAGCTGCACAAAACCCTCCAATTAACGCACATTAGATTTGCAGGCTTGGCAAAGAAACAGATTAATTATCATCTGCCTATTTAGATATTCTTACAGTGCAGAAGAGCTCCTATCTTTTGAAAAGGAAAATTTGTGGGTTTAAGTAAAATAGATTAAATGTATGTTTTGTAATTCATAAAATCTAGAGGGAATACAGAATTGCCTATGAATTATATTTTAAATAAAAACTGAAGCAACAGAATAAAACACTTATTCATTTAATATGAATAATCTCCGTAGGAGAAAAGATGTTTGTCAAGGTGTGCAAGCCAAAGCTAAGTACAAAGTATAATCAGTTGACAAAATACATTCGATTTTTCTTATCTGTTCCCTGAAGCCACAGTATTAATATCCATTTTCATTCAAATTTGTCCCAGGCCTATTTTCTCAGACTACTTTATTTTAGATTAATTTTATGGAGCAGTTTAAAAATCTGGAAGATCCTTATACTGGAGGAGGAGATGCATTATCCATGCCTCTGAAAGTCCATTTCTGGGAACCCTGTGCAGTCATTTTTGCAATAAAGGGTTATGTTCAAGACTGCTGGTAAGGGAGAAGATCTGGAAGACAGAAAAGAATAAAGCCTGTTTGTTGGCAGTATTCATTTCAAGAGAGAGACTAAGCCTTATCTAGGAAGCCCATAAAGGAGCTGTAACCAGCATCACTAAGGTTCTGCTAAATTTTGTGTTGGTACCTTCTGTCTAAATTAAGAAACAAACTATAATCTCTTCCTAAGATATACACCATGATATGCATATCTGGCTGAGAGAGAGAATGTGGAGTTTAGGCAGAGTTGATTTCATTTGACTTGTTAACAGGGTTATAAGTCTTTTTGGGCTGGATTCACCATCGCTGTGCTCTATACACTGATTATTTTTCTCAGGTCTGAAATGAATGTAAATTGACTTACCAGTAGCTAACCTCATTGGTATCAATGGCTGCCTAAGCTGCAGTAAAAGGGTGATTCAGATGTGCTGCATGCATGAGCTGCCTTCCTCTTGCTCTTGTCAGAGGGATCTCTTTGGCAGTCCGTCACACTGCACTGCACAAAGCTGTTTCATTCTTTCCCAACCTCAGTGAGCAAGGTCGGCTCAGTGATCTCAGTAAAACAGGCAAATATGTTTTTTTTCCCCATGGCTGAAAATTAAATGTACTAATTTGTCCTCATACTGGGCTATAAAAAAACCAATTTTTTTGTCAGCAACAAAACTGCTCACTGAAGTGTCGTCTTCCGTGACCACCTGGGAGCCCTGAGGCTGAGCAAATTCCCCTCTCTGCAGGAATATCTCATGTATTTACTCCCTCCATGCTTGGACCCAGAAAGTGCCTGCCCCTCTTTTCCCTCTCGTCTCCTGTGCCAAACTCTATTCAGGTGACACCATCCTGCTGACCGAGGAAAGGAGCGACAAGGTAGTGCTGCCCACCACTGGGTTTCCTCTTTGCTCTCATCTCTGTGCTTGGGAAGCACCTTCTGCTAGTGTGGCTGCTGTCCAAAAGATACAGAGGTAGATAGGAAGCAAAGGCAGGCAGTAGCAGATAGCTGTCTACTACAAGGGCTGTGGAGTTTGCTTGTTTTCTACCCTCTGAACCATCAGAGCAAATGGGGCCATGTAAGAGACACTTTGCCACTGTTGCTGAGACAGTGTGGATTTTTCTGCAGTCATCCACTTCACCTCTCCTCAAAGCCAGTCCTACTTGTGAAAGACCTGGTGTTTATTTAGGTCCTTGTTGTCAAAATGTGAGCTATGGGGGCTGATCATCTTCCTGGGACATCAATGGAATTTCTTCAGTCTGTTTTCAGTGAGAGTATGTACAGAGTCCAGATGTGAAAAAGAAGCTGAGTTCTATATCTAATGAACCAAAAGTAGCATTTGGAAAATTTCTGAGGCTCATAATTTATTTTCCTTCCCACAATATTTTTCCAAAGTAGACTGCATAAAAATATTCTTCACTAAACTATTTTTATCATTGTGATTGCTAGAGCGAGAACTGACAGGGAACAGAGGCACTGGATATTGATAATGAAAGTGGCTTGCTGAGAACTGTAAATATTGTTAAAGTTAGAATACACTGCTTAGATTCCATGTGATCTGTAAACTTACAGCAAATTGATCTGTTAATATTAAACTCACAGACACTATTGCAAACAATGGACATTCCATTTCAGGTCAGCACTAACTCCACGGGGAGATGAAGATGTGTCACACACCTACCAGGCTAAATCGCAGACAAGTTAACATTGTATATCAGTGGTGCCAAGCCAACTCTTGAGAATTTAGCTGTAGTGTATTAATAAAAACAGAGGACACTTTTGTGTAGTATCTATTTTTCCTATGTTTAAAGTGCTCCATAAGTCAGTTCTGTAAGCTAATGGGACAGTAATGGATCAATAGCAATAGCATGAGAAAATGTTGCTCTAGCACACAGAACCCAGTAGATAAGCTGGTTAATGCTCCATCAGTCATCTGCTACAAGAGAAATACTCATTATGAAAGAATTCCAGTGTGTGATCCCTTTGGAAAATAAACACTTGAATCTGGCTTTTGGGTTTTTTGCCATGAATGTTGGAATGTTCCCTAGAAGTATTTAGGAAGAGGCCAGATGCATTGACCACACAATGCTAGAAAAAATCAATTCTCCAGCCATAACTGTTCTTCAGCCATAATCCTGAGAAACACAGAAAGTGGTTCTTTTGTGTTTCCCATGTCCCTTTGCTGACAATAAGACAAAAGAAACATCCTCATAGGAATTACCCTGAGAGGGATTGGTTCAATTTGATTGATTGGATTGATTTGGGAGTGTATGAATGGGGCCATTCTGTCTCCCACTTTATGACCCAGGAATGTGGAGAAGAACACAAGGGCATAAGGATATGAGTAATGCAATTATTTATGCTATTCTTAAGCAACCTTAGAATCTGGAATCTAAAACTGAGGGCAGGATTCAAAATCTCAGTAAACATATAAATCAAAACTGAGTGAAGCTTCACCCTGAAAGCCAAATGCTCTCCCAACCAATTTTGACAGAAAACACATTATCACTGATAAGCAATGAGTGCTTTCCTAGTGGGACAGGAAAACCTTCATTACCTGAGGAAAGTTTAGGAAGAGTTGAACAGGTATCATATGTGAATAGTGAATAGTCATACCAGCAAGGGTTCCTTCCACCCTTGAGTTTTTCTGCCTTTTGCCCTCAGATGGCTGTCAGTAGTTCGTAAAGTTTTTTGGGGCCAAGGGCTGTCTTCAGGCAGACCCATTTCCATCTGCCTGCTTTCTGTAAAAGAGCCTTGAAGATACTCCTGGCATCTCCTTCTGGTACAGTACCCTGCAGCTGAAGTATTGCCAGTGGCATCACAGTGTTTCTGCCTTATTGTTTACCTGTCCATGTCATACTTTCTTTGTGCTCAGTTTGTTCAGTATCAAGACTCTTAGCTACCCCAGGAGCTCTGGGGTGATGCTATCTCTGTTTCTGTTGTCTGTTTCTCCAGGCAATACCTGGCTGAGACAGGATGGTGCTCCACAGCCAAGATGGTTTCTGGGCACTGAGTCCAGACAAAGACAAAGAATAGCGCAAATCCTCAGTCCAAAGCCTGGGTTTCAGCTCTGTGAAGACACTTGAAAATGGTCTGAGTGCCAGGGATATCCTTCTGCTTCAGAATACATCTCAGACCTTGCCCTGACCTGTGTCCCTGAACTGAGAGTTTGGATTAGGCAACCTGTTCACCCATGTGTTTTAAAGACTCACCTTTTCCTAGCATCCTTCTTTTCTTTTTCCACTGATCACTCTCACTTCTGGAAACTGTTGCTGCCTCAATTTCTTACCATCAAGAGCAGTACCAGCTACACCCCATGCCTGTCTTGGGGAGATCAGCTGTTGCTGTAGACAGTGATGGAAAATTGGGAGAAGGAAGTGATGGCTAGAAAGTCTTTCTCTGTCTCCTGCCCTCACCTGCAGTGCTGCATCAGCTCATTTATAGCCTCTGGAAGAGGCATCTGTCTCTTCAAGTGTCATTCATACTTGAATGACTATTGCATCTCCTTCAGGGAAGAGAACAGATGGAAGTGTTCTGTATGCCAGATTTGACTACAAGTTGTCAGCCGGACCACACTGAGTCAGACATGGGGACTCACTAGTTTATAGGAGAAATTCGAAGGATTTCTAGCCAAACCTCACTCTGCTTGGCCTGAAATCATGCAAAAGATGCCTATTCCATTCCCTCCTGTGTGTCCTCTATCGATGGCATCAGAGCTCTCTCCATCTGTGAGCTGTAGCCTTCAGGACTAATGATGCTTTTGTCATTTTCAGTCTTAGGTAATTCTGATGTGTGGCATTTTTACAATTACCACAAACCTGCTCTTTGCTCCAATGGAACCAGTTGATTAACACAGCAATAAACACTGGTCATCAGGATGCCCTTGCAGAGTCTAGATGCTGCAATGAAGACCTGTGGCATGAGGCACATTATCTGCTGTGAAAAACCAAAGTTAATCACACAGGTAATGCCTACAAAAATATAAAATGTAAGAAGATGCTGTGAATTAATTTAGGCTTAAGCATGATGTAAAATTATACTCTCAGAATCAAAATCAGTGTGCCTTTGGGTGTTCTCACTGCAGAAAAACATGACAGATTAGTATCTTATTAACTCATTCTTAGTTTTATAAAAGTTATTTCCCCTTTAAAATATCCTTCAAGAACATGACCTACCAAACCACATTCTCTTATGCAGCCTGAAGTATTATCTGTATAACGATTCTGTCACTGGAATGCAAGACACCACGTTATTTTTAGCAGCTTAGTATCCAAAATCATTTGACCACAAGACAAAGGATCCCTTCCAAGAAAACTCATGAGCCTGATCATCCATTTATTACCTGCTAAAATGTTCTCATTTGCCTTCCCTGTGCAAAATTTGTCTCTCACTACTCAAATTCAATTTCAGAAAATATATTTTCACAGTAATAAATATCTGCATTGTGTTAAAGGGGGTGAGTTGGAGTGGAATATGGGGCTGTACACAGAGAAATCTGGCTCTAGGACAGACTGACAGGCTTGATTACTTGTCTGATCAAGGTAAGATTGTGGCAAAAACAGAGCAAAATGAGCCCACTGTTTTAATGTGTTGCAAACTCATTTAACCAGCTAATACTGACCAGATGCCTCAGTCAGCCTTTCCTGGGCAGAGAGCAAAGGGACCTATGTGAAGTGTCCAGCTAGAAAGACCTTTTGGAGGTCTGAACAATTGCCCTCTCAGTGCATTTATGTGAGGTCTGTGTGAAGGCAATGAAGGCAAGGAGGCATCTTTCAAAATACATTTTTCTAAGATGGAATGAACATTAATTTCTATCAGCTGCCATGAGACTAGGGGTGGTAAAATTGTGAGCTAATCTATTTGGCTTTTTATGGTGACACTCCCCAGACAAAGCATCTCTGTGTCTTGTAGGCAGAGACCTGGGAAACCTGGGAATGTCACTGCCTTGCAGGGAGGAAGAGCTGAGTGTGGCATCATCTTTTTGTCTCTTCCCAGGGAAGAATGCTGGCTCATGCATTTTCCAGAAGGAACACACTGGCTGCTCCAAACATTGCTTAGGGCAAAGCCATGTCCTGATGATGCAAATCAGGCCAGATTTGTTTTGGAAACCTGCTTTTCCAGAGTGGTCTGGCTGCCGTACTAATTATTCCCTACACTTGGCAATTTCTTGCTGTGACTGAATGTCCTTTGGAAAGCTGTTGACAAGATCTACACATCACCCAGCAGAGCCTGGCCTGCACACAAAGTATTCTTTGCTGAAGTTCACAGTGTGCAAGTGGGTGCTGGACAAAAAAACTGGCTGTAAAGATAGATAAGGAATAATTGTGGCTGGCACCACTGCAGGTACCAGGGTGAAATTGATATCACAGATCATCCACAGAGAAGCAAACTCCCCAAACCCTCAGGTATTTTATTTGCAGAGATTACCCTGACATTCTGTCATTTTAGTACAACCTTAGTGAACTCTCTTGGTTATTGTCAAGAGAATTTGTTCTCTGGATTTGTAAAGTCAAATGTTGTAGTACTTGATGTCTTCCTCTTTTCATTAGAAAACATTCTTGGGCTGCTACTGTTTCTGCCCCCAATCTGAATTAAAAATAAATCTCTATGCAAGGAAATGCAGATGCAGCTGTACTGCCAATATATTCAGTGGCAATGCAGAAACCCTGGGAGAAGCCGAGGCTTTGAAATGGTAGGCAAGTGTCTTTACAGGACTGTTCTTTCCTTGTTTCTGTGACTGTTTTTCTGCTTATTTCCACATATGAGATATATCTTTGAGCTATTTTCCTTTTAATGAATTTTCCACACAATATTAGCCCTGAATATAAATTTTATTTTTTAAATGTCTGTTTAAATTCAGAGTGCATTTCAGTGTTTCATTTGCTTCTTCATGCTTCTAGTTCAAGGATGGTTCTGAAATCGATTACAGGATGTTTATCTTCATTTGCTTGTAAGTGCTAATGATATACATCCTCAGTACAATATTATTCAACAAGGAAGAGGAAAAAGACAAATGGAGCAAAGTAGTGGCTAGTAATCCTGTTAATTTTTTCCTTAAGAGAATGGAGTTCTAGCAACTGCTGATTTTAATCTGCTCCTGGCAATTTAGATTACATTGTTCATCAGTTAGAGCCCAAGCACAGAATGAAGCAGATTGCTGTCAGAAAGCTCTGGATGAATGATTATTGAACTTTTCAGTAAAACTCTACTTTAAAAAAATCTCTATTACAGAGCAAAACATCCTCTCCAATGTAGAAAATACCCCAAACTGAGAAAAATTATGGATTGAACAAGGGGGGGTTAACAAAGTGCATCTGATGGATTTCTTGGCCCCCTGCCTAATCATGGCTGTGCAATGCCCGGAGATTCACCACAGGATGCAGCCTGTTTGCACTTCCCTCTCTTGTACCAGGTATTGTATGCCACATGAGGGCACTTCAAAATTGGCTTTCAGTTATGAGGTTGAAATTCCTCAAACCTTTCTAATACCCTCCTGCCTACATAGGAAAATTTCTGTAGATTTATACAGGAGAAAGATGGAAACATTATTTCTCACTCACTGTAGTGTTTGCCTTTGCTCCCTGGTTTCTTAGGTACTTACTTACAGCATGCTCCAAAATAGTTTCTTTCACTTTGTAGAAATCACAGCTAAGTGTGGGGGAGACTGAAGCCCTTTTTCATCCTCGTTGACTAGTTCAGTGAGGGAATGTTTGTGAACCAGGATAATGTGCTCACAGCAGCTGAGAAGAAAGAGCATGCATGGAGAATCAGGCACATTCAACTTCAGCTCCTCAGCAGTGCAAGTATGCTGAATTTTGCCACTCCAAAGTGAATTAGGCATTTCTTCCACAAACATGGTATGGAATGTCAGAGGGTGGCATGAATAGCTGAAGTAAGAGCCCAAGGAAGTGGGGCTTGCAGCCTTTGCAACATCTATGGGGTATGGAGGGACAGAGGGGTGATTACATCACATGTCAGAGCCACTTGTCCTGCACAGAAAAGTCCTGCAAAGCTCAGGACATCCTGCCCTCCTACTCAGAGCAGCAAGACCTGTAGGTGGCCTGGCTTTCATGGCTCTTTTCTGGGCAAGGTGGCTCTCAGGCTGTGATAATCCTTTGTTTTTCCTTTCCTCCTCCAGAGTCCTGCAACTTATCCAGCTGCCTGATTACTTCTGTCTCAGAGCATCCTGAAATATGGTGGAGCAGAGGTGGCCTACCTGTGCCAACCCAATAGCAGGGTTTATTTTCTAAAGAAAAGCACGATTACAAAATAAAAGAAATGTAAATTCTTGCAGTACTTTGTAGTAGGTACAGTTAATGAAGAAAAAAATTACATTAACAATGTCCACTAGGAGTGAACCCATTTAGTATATAGCAAGCTTTTATTCAGCACTGGTATAATTTCCTATCCTGCAAGGAAAGCTTTGCACATACTTCTGTTTTCAAGAGCTCATTCATTAATATTGCTCCCTCATCTATAAAGTGAACTCATGACTTTGCATAATCACTCTCCCTCCTGTATGAGACAGAATCGAGCCACCATTGCACATAGCATTACTCTTGAAGGGCAGCTTCCAGAGCTGCATTTTAATTAGGGTGATAGGTTGTTTTTCAGGTAGAATGTTTCAGGTAGACTAGTGGGTTTCTGAACCTTAATAAGTTACTATATGTCAGCCAATGCAGGTGACTTCGAAGGCGCTTGTTTCTTCCCTACTATTTGTCAAGGAAAACATTTTTTCTCCTATTAACCTAGACTGAAGCCTTAGCTGACACATTTTAGATCACATTTGCAGTAAGAACCTCCAGTCAATTACCAGTAGCTTGTTAAACTGCAGGTGAAATAATCTTATCTCTTCCTCCAGAGTGCTTAGGCACAGCTGTGACATAGCCAATTGCATCTTCCTTAGGAGAGCTTGGTTAATGGGAAAAAGCAAAGTCCATCTTATCTGCCTTTTATTTCTTAAAAATGCATGAGAAATGAAGCCCAGGTTAATTACATAGGTTTGCTGTCTTTAGGAGGAGAGATAGTTCTGAACGTTTATGTTAATGATGAATCCACAGATAAGTAATTTCATACATTCTGATTATAAAATAGCATTGGGATTTTCTGACATTGACCCTTTCCTCCAGTGATGCAGATGCTGCAGTAATTTGGGATTGAATCTTTCTTGTGCTACCTGGTGTCATTTAACCTTGCTTGAGCTTGTTTATTTATACAGAAAGTGAGGAAAGTAATGCTTGTCTTTCTCACAAGGCTGTGACGAAGCTTTTGTTGAATAATGGCTGCAAAAAGTTCTGGAAATCTTGGCTAGGAGAAGTAACATAAACTGTTTGTGTGCTTACATTAATTGGGGATTTATCTTTTAATGTTAGTCTACTGGAGTAGAACTTGTAAGATCATTTAGTCTTTCCAAGGAGACATCCAACATTATAGTTGGAAGTATTGAATGTATTTCTCTTCTGGTAAAGTAAACCAAAATGTATTTTGAGTTTCTTCTGCTTAAATTCTAGAAACATGGATGGTGTCCTGTTCAGGTGTTGACTCACTGCATGACTCACTTCTGAAGCCGTGGTTGTCTCTTGAAATGGTTGCCAGGTTGCTTTATCTGCACACTTTGGAGACATGTCTGCAAATGTGCTGGACTGCAGCTCAGAGCAAGGTGTGTCTGCATGTCCTTGGAAGCCTATCTTTAGACTGCAAAGATAAGATCAAGAGAATACATCAGGATTACAAGGTAGACACGCAACAAACATAGATACCAGATAGGGTTTACAAGTACAGAAGGATAGGCTGTCTCAATCACTTCATCTCAAATGTTCATTGTAGGTAAATACCCGAAATCCAGCTCTTAAAAAACTTGCCATCTAACCTACAAGATGCTTTAAGTTCACAGATATTCATGTTTCCCATGTAAAGTATTCCTCAGGTATTTGAAGTTTTTTCCTTCTAAATTTTGGCATCTACAAAAGCTCAGCAACTGTTTCACATTAAGCCCCATAACGATTTGTACAGTGGTATTTCTCACATGGGGACTCAGCCCAGTAGGCATTTACATTTTAATGACTAGACACATCTCTCCCAACCATATGACTGGAGCATATGCTGGCAGTGCTATTTCCTTCTTTTTGTGAATATGTTAAAGGATTAGAATTCAAGAGGGAAGAATTTGGGTGTTTCCTCTGCTGGTGGGGGTTGGAGACTGCAAGCCTAAACTCTTGGGACAGCATCCATGCTCTGATTGTATGTTTTGCTGGAGATAGTGGGTTCATCAAAGCAGTGGGACAACAGTTGAGGATTGTGAGGACAAGTCAGTAATTTGATGATTCAGGCACTTGGAAGAAGACCTGGTCTCTGGTGTGTGCTCTAACTTGCACACAAAGTATTGATGAGAGTAGAGACTGTTCTCCTTACCTGTAAAGGTCTGATGACACCACAGGATTTAAACCCAAGCTCTCTACTGTTACACAGATGTTTTATCTGGCATCACTGTGCTGCCAGAAGACCCAGGTTTTTCTTGGGTGAGCAAGGCTCAGAGACTTACAGGAAGAACTGAGACTGATACTCACTTTAACCTTGTGAGTAATGATTTCTGTGCAAAGTGGGACTCTTTATGTTATCTGATTTAAGGCTAATCTCCATAAATACGAAGGAATAGAGGAGCAATGCAACGCAAAGCAACCCAGCACAGTCAATGCCAGCCAAGCACACCTATTCTCCGGGCTACCAGCCTCACTGCCAGTGAGGCTCTCCATGGTTCACCTTACAGACTGGGAGTGTGGGGGGATTCCTGCCTCCAAGGTTGTGGGATACATCATGGAATGCTGGCAAAAGCATTTTCAGCATATAAGAGACTTATTGTGGGATATTTAGAAGAGAAACCAAAGGTGGGGCAAAGGAAGACACCAAAGTCGTCTGAGGAGAAACAATTGTGAAATAAGAGAGAGGAAAGGGGATAAAATGTGTAAACAGGCTACTGTGTCTAGCAGTGCCCTGCACCTCATCCCTGCCATAGGTGGGTGTATTGATGGTGGAGGAGGGGTTGGAGGAGTGCATGTGTGTGTGCAGGTAAGAGCACTAGCACCTGGACTGTGGTGACAGCCTGGGGATGCCTGTATCCCAGGGACAGCAGCAGGGGAGACTGGGATCCAGAGGCAGCTACTGGTCATATGCATATATATTTACATGTTTTCCACTAATGGGCTTTCATCCTGATCAGACAGAGCGGGGAACGAGATCAGGCCTTTTGTGCTCTGCTTGCTTCAGTGGTGTGTTTTCTGTCTGGCCAGCAAAGTAACTATGTAGATATATCTGTATATGTATGTAGATATGTGGGCATGCTTTGTGTGCATGTGTGTGTGCCTCTTGGACACACATGCTCAGCCTTGATACTGGCTGGACCTGGGGTCAGGAGGTTGTGGCCTCACCTCAAATGGGCTACTGGGTCTGGCAGCCTCTAACAGGTACAATCCAAACCACGAGCTTGAGGACCCAGGGAGGAGTATGAATCCCCTCACAGAGAACAATAGTGAAGACACCAGCATCTCCTTTCCAGTCATGACTCTAGAAGAAGGCTGTGAAGCTGGGACAGGTTGAAGCTCTTCAATAGTGCCCTGATTAAGGCACCTAAAATTCAGAAGAAAGATTTTGATTCTCTTTTTTGTATACATTAGCCTAGATATCTATCTGTTCACTGAACTTATTTCTCCAGACTGCATTGAGGCAATTGATTCAGCCTGAAGGAAGCTCTTACTGCTTGAGCTCACATAACAGTAGGCAATGTTATTATATTCTTTCTAAATGCCTCTATTATGAAAATTTCAGACTTGATTAGTTGTGTAAAAAGAAGAGAGGAAGAGAGGAACATATTTAGCTCATTTTTTGAGTAGAAGAACTGGATTATACAGAAGCAGAAACTACTGTTTCTCAGGACTGTAAGTAACATTCCATCCCTAAAAACTGTCCAAATAAAAATATGTGATCAGATTAAAAAAAATGAAGAAAACTTAATATCAACAAAGAAAAGAAATAGATGCCTATGTTTTTTGGCTACTGCCATGTACGAAGGTCTGGTCCTGAGGAAAATGCCTACCAAATAAACAAAGGTGTGCTAATGCTCAGTCCCCAGACAATTCATGGAATTATATCACTTCATGGAAACAATGAATTCATAAAATTTTTGGTTAAAATATGGAGGAAAACAAAATGTGCTGAAGAGTATCTTGGTATGACTGAAGGTAGTGAGAAAATTTCCACCAAATTGTACCAGAGAAAGATGTCTCAATAAACAGAACAAGGCTTAGTTATAGAAAAGTACAAATTAAATACTATTGGGATTAGCTGCTAGTCCTTAGTATGGCATTAATGGCATAGTGTTTGGTTCAGTAAAAAAATGAAGTACAGTTACAAATAGCATGAGTGCTAGGGATTAACTGAATCATATATGGAGACTGGGAGTAGGAACCCCTGGAGAAGGAGAAATTTCTGAAAGTTTCATTAGCTGATCTCTGATTATACTGCTACAGTCTTCCGAAATGCACTGATCAGGCTTTGCCTGTGTGTGAAATATTTGTGTCTTGTAATAAAAATTGTAAGATTCAGATAAGCATTTGTTAACCTTTTTCTGATAAAAGCAGGAGACTCCATCTTTGGAGATAAGAGTAGAATCTTTCTAGCAAAAGCTATGAAAAGAATTTAAGAATTCTACAAGGAGAAGTAGAATCAATATTTCATAACATCTGGGAATACGTTTTTGTTTCATGTCTGATTTGTGTCTGTGGTGCTTTTTGGTTCCTAATATAAGCTCACTAATAGTAGTTGCTTTGAATGTTTGTACTAAAGCATAGTTATGGGAGAGAAAGTCTGACAGGAAAAAACTTTCCCCAAAGAAACCTCAAGATTCAAAATTTTCATATGATTGCACACGTAATTTTCTTTTAATTCAGGCAGTTTAAATGGCTTCCATAATGTACTTTAACTTAGTATTGGTGCTGCAAGTCCAGTTCAAAAAATTGCCCAATGCACATTCCAAACTGATTACATCCACTTGCATTTTTTCTAATTGAATCCACTTTCAGTGATAAGATCTAGATACAATGGAAGGCAGTATTTCCCTTCAGAGATTGCAATCACTGGTAATTTTTTCTATTCATATGGAGTATCAGGCTCAGCAAGGTGCTGTCCTGAAACATGCCGAGCACTTCAAAAAGCCAATTTCTTTCAGCTGCTGCAGAAGCCAGCATTGTGTAGCTGGCAGGTGTTTGGCATGGTACAGGGTAAGTAGTGAAATTACATTTTAGAACTTTCCCTTGTAATTACTTTGCCTCATGGGAACTCTAAATTTTCTTTTTTTCTTTTTCCTCTTGTAGAGGTTATAGTCACATGAGGACTGAGTGTAAACAGGACATTCTCATTTATGAATGCCATGCTTGTCACTAATAATGTGATACTTGCAATTATGTACATGGTTGTGTATGTAGAAGGTATTGTGACTCTACTTACCTTGAAATTAATTTAAACTCAATGGGCTTCTTTGTAATCCTCTCTGCAGGAAAGATACAACAGTGAAAGAGCTGATTAATTTATCCTTTATGGGGAAAGTGTAATTTATCCAAAGTTCTGAGAATTATCTCCTTGCACTCCACACTCTTCATGATTCAGAGACTAAAAGCTTCATAGACCCTGTCAGATTCACAGCTTAGTGTGAGGTTTGCTGTAGTAGCTCTGTACTATTCATCAGCACCTTCCAGCACAAAGTCACATTCTCACTTGAATAATGATAATTACTGAACTCTGCAAATATGGAGAGATTCAGATGGAAGTGTCCAAGGTCATTTCATTTTCTTTGGTGACACTGGACCTGGATTTTGATCAGAGTCTCCTTGCTGGGCCCTTGTAGCCAGTACATTCAGTACAGGGATAGATTTGAAAGATGTCATTTACTTCTGTCCTCAGCATTGTCTTTATTTCTATTTAAGTTTGATCCCATGTTATTACACACAACAATTATTAATCAAGCTTATAATCACAGAATCCAAGGGTTGTGCTTAAAAACTGGAGCCAGCTTTCAATAAGAGCAAGGATGATACATACATCCTTTCAGCATATGAATTATTTGTTTACTACAGTGAAATTTGAGAAAATTAGAAATCAGTATCTATCAGAAGTGGATATATGATATGTTATAGTAAGTGCATGTTCAAAACTTGTTTGATTTTGGTAAGAAATAGTATAAATCTTAATGAAACATTGGCACAATGAAGCTGAAGACATTGGTTTAATAACTGCATCTTGTGACCAAGAATTTTTGGGGCTTTTAGTGCCATCTAGTGAAGTTTGGATGGAATTGAAATGTAACTATTTTCACAGTATTGCAGATGTGTATGAATATATTCCTACAAAAAAACCTCTCCTAGATTAGCAATGCTATACTTTAAAAATATAAATAACTCTTTAAATTCTGTTGCACATGTAATAATAGCAGAAATCACATATATATTGATCAGATTTGCTTCTAGACTGCAGCATATTGAACTCTTAAATGCAGACACTTCTGATGGAAAAACAAGTCAGTAATTATAGCAGTCATTCTAAAGGACAAAAAAAAAAAAGAGGTGAATTCAATTTAAAGTAACTGCAAAACTCAGAGTTACTGAATATAACATATTTGAACTATGTAAAATTAAAGCTAGTGCTGTATATGTTTAGTGACCTGATCTGTTCTCATGAGACCCCATCTAGAGCACTGCATACAGTTCTTGTGCCCACAACATAAGAAAGACATGCTGGAGCAGGTCTAGAGGAGGGCCAAGAAATTGATAAGAGGATTGGAGCACTCCCCTATGAAGACAGGCTGAGAAAGTTGGGGCTGTTCAGCCTGGAGAAGAGAAGGTTGTGTGGAGACCTCATAGCAACCTTCCAGTATCTGAGGGGGGCCTAAAGGGAAGCTGGAGAGGGACTCTTCATCAGAAAATGTAGGGATAGGACAAGGACTAATGGATTAAAACTTAAAGAGGAGAAGTTTAAGCTACATATTAGGACGATATTGTTTACTTGAGGGTGGTGAGGCACTGGAACAAGTTTCCCAGAGTTGTGGCTGCCCCATCCCTGGTAGTGTTCAAAGACATGTTGTATTTATATTTATTTAACCCAAAGATAGGTTGGATATTAACTAGCCTGGTCTAGTGAAAGGTAGAGGGTTTGGAACCAGATCATCTTTAAGGTTCCTTCCAACTTAAACTATTTGATGATTCTATCATAAAGCAGGAGAGAGTAGCCATCTGCTAGCTTTGTGCCCTGCAGTTCTGTCCCTGCATCTTTCTGGGCTTCCTGGTTTTTCACTGACCTCCTTTTCTACCCTGTAACATCTATGCATTGTTCTTTCTTCATTGAAGAAGTTAGGAATTTAGGTAAGGAATTTATCTTCCACAATGAACCCTAGAATCACACTGAGGTTACAGCTTTCATTTGGTGACATTCACATGATGTGTTCAAGGTCTACCTTTAAAACATGTAATAGCTGGTTTTGCTGTATACTTATATCTCTTTCTCCTGATTTTCCTGTGAATTGCTAAGAAACCTTAATTTTAGTATGTGAAAAAGAAGGATTTTTCTTTTCTTATGTTATGAAACTTTTTTATTAAATAGTTCAGTTTGTAATGTTATAGTGTCTGAATTTAAACCAGACAATTTCTGAAACATTAGTAGTATTACAGTCTTATCTTCAGGCCCTAGTTAGATTTAAATAGTTCTTCACTAACTGAAAATAAAGAATACGTGAAATGTCTTGGCAGTGTACAAATCCAGACTGCAACTAAGCAAATTGAAAAACTGGTTTTTGGAAGATTGCTAAAAAAAGTTTTGAAAGTGCATCTGTCTGGATGGTGGGTGCAGGTGTGCTCTGCCACTGCTCAGAACTGGTGGAGCTCCTGCCTGAATGCCTGCAGACTGAGCTGAATTAACTTCCCTCAGCACCATTCTCTAGCTGCTGGAATATCTACCTTCTGCAGGGCATGAGAGTTATTTGGTGGTGCCTGAATCCCTTTGTGTAGAGATACCCTCTATAAAATCTGTGTAAACTATACAGTTTTGAGTCTTGGTAGAAAAAGAAAAAAAAAACCAAACAAGAAACATACAAACTAGAGCTTACTTCCACTATTATATTTAAACTATATTTCAGCCCAATCCTCTTAAACATGGCAGTGAAAAGGTACATATTTCAAAAATTCTGAATGGGAGAGGACACTGGCTAACACAGACAACTTGCTGGAAAGACCACCAATTTCCCTCTGGAACACCTAAACCTCACTGATGGGCCAGGGTTATAGCATTGAAGAAGGCAAACTAAGAGCA
Organism: Myiozetetes cayanensis; assembly: GCF_022539395.1. Lineage (NCBI taxonomy): Eukaryota > Metazoa > Chordata > Aves > Passeriformes > Tyrannidae > Myiozetetes > Myiozetetes cayanensis. Next base: position 22,660,446 of record NW_026087521.1, on the reverse strand, counting down.
GGAAGAATTTACCAGCTGTTTTTGCATCTGCCAGATGAACTGATGAGAGAAGCAGAATCGCAGCCTTAGTCAATAATAAACATTACACGAAGCAAGTTGTATTGAGGTTTTGGGGTTTTTTTGTAAAAAATTGCACAACATCATCACTCCCATTTTGCCTTTGGAAATTGCCTTTAACATGTGTTTTATGACTTAGAATAATTATTCATGTTGAAGATCTAAATTTCATCCACAACATCACATGCTGAGACTGAGTATTAGTTAGACTGGGGCTCAGAGTCCCAAAGTATATAAGAGAAGAATTTCAGATCACTTAGCAAATCTCCCCTATGACAACAGGAAAAAAAAAAACACTGATGACTTTCTATTTCTAGCTTCAGAGACAACAACCATGACTCAAAAGAGCTTTTATCTCTAATATGAAGGGATTGTATTCCTTCCTCTCTGATGTGGTCCTTTGCATTCCAACATGTGCTAAATTATTGCAATTCCCTGCTGATCTTGAAGACCAAATGGAAAATTAAAATAAAAGTTAGTGCCTAAATTGCACAGCCTCAAGACAGTGCAGCCCAGCAGCAGTATTGACATCAGATGGATCCAGCCTCGTATCAGTGTTAAAAAGAGTTTGTTTTGACCTTTAAATCTAGCAAAAATCTAGGTCAGGCTTTCAGAAAGGTTGATTTTTCTTTCTTTACCTCTGAAGCAAGTTCAATATCTTTGGTTTGGGAGGAGAGAGAAAGTATGGGGGAGGAGATTATTTCAGCTTCTTCCCTAAAACATGATCAGGGACAAAACATACCGGAAGCTGTGACAGGCAGTATCAGCAAGCTCTGTCATAGGACATGATATCAAAGCGGATCATGCTTACAGCTAAGTACAACACAAGTGTTAAAGTTTGTGGAGCTAGGACCCAGTGGGATTTCTGGAGGCTTTGGATAGGGAGGCCTGCTAGCCTTCCTAGTCCTGCAAGCTCCCCATGGGGAACTTCATCTCCTAATGTATGGGAGGGTGTTGGGACCTCCTGCAGTAAGGGAGGCTCTCCTCCCTCCTCAACTCACTTCCACCCAAGGTGCTCTGCCCTCATTTATGACAACACTTCCCTTCTGAACAGAGAAATCTCCTGAAAAGAGTAGAACTGACTGTGCAAAACATGGCACAGGGCTAGTTATGGGGGCCATGATGCTATGTACCTTCAGTTCCCAGGTTCCCTGGTGTTGTCTGGTGGTGGTTTAGCAATGTGGTAGTACAGCAGCACCTCTGTGTTGCCTTTCTATGACTTCAGGGTTATGGCTTCAGGGTGTGCCTTCAGCAGTGTGACATGGGGATCAGCTTTATCCAAGTACATCACACCAGGCAGGAAAGCAGATGTGGCTCATTCTCCTGTCAGAGGTGATGGTTCGTGTGGGAACAAGCACTGAGGGCAACCCCATTTAACCTGCAGTGCTCCTGAACACTTGTGAGAACCTGAGACTAGTGCTTGAAATGAGATTTTTAAATATAGGCAGTTCTGAGTATGAGCTTGCTGTGGGGGGTTTAATTGTGCTTTCATTTGCATGACTTGGTTGTAGACTAGGTTTACACATCAATGTTTCATCAGGATTAACAACTGGTGAAATGCAGACATTTATCAAATCCAGTGAAGTTTTCTAATTAATTTTCAACCTGTCACAGCCAATCACAGCCACCAAGACAAACCTTGTATCACTTGCATGATGTAGATTTTTTTCAAAGGTTCATGAAGAAGTCAACATTTCAGAAGTGATTTCAGAAGGAATCTCATTAAACTTAATTCTATTGAGTTGATTTATTTCTGAAATGATCAGTATGTCAGCTAAGCAAGCCTTTTATGAGTCTATTGTTTGTGATTATTTCAATTTCATTTCTCCTGCACTTCTTCTGAAATCTATGGTAAATATCTATGACATTCATGTTCAGAAGATGACTGTTTCTCTGTTGGACTGAACTAAAGGTTCCTATAAATCCAGTATCCTGTTGCTGATACTGGTGAAAAAGTTGATACCCAGGAAAGACTATGAGAGTGGGAGGAGCTATGCAATGTATTTCTCAAGCACCCCTTGATCTCTAACCAGACTCAGACACTGTCTAAGCTACATTCTCTATATTCTTTTTAACATATTTCTGCAGAAATCCATCAAGCCTTCCCTTGAATCAATACAAACTTTTAACATCCACATCCTTAAGCAAGGAGCTTTACAACTTAACTACTCCATGTGAGGAAAAAAAAAAAGTCTTCTTTTGTTTGTTTTGAGCTTGCCTATTCACAGTCTACTTGTTATCATCTAGCTGCTATCATGGCTAGGCTTCGCGAACGAAGATTTGAGAAGGGCTCTACCCACGCTTGCTACAAGCGCGCTGATGGCTAAAAAGGCCAATGCGAGATAGACAAGTCCGGTTGCAGAAGGCACAGCAGAAAGACTCCCCAGGTGATATCGACAAGGCTGCTGCTTCTTTTGAGAACACACGCAGGATCACTCTTGAGGAGAAAAGGCAACGCAGAAAGGATCTAGATGCTATAATGGAAGAGAGAATGAACAATCATTCCCTAGTCCTCTTTTCATGCCATTCATCATTGAACAGACCATGGCCAACCATGATCAAAACTTTTATTCTCTGTATTTCCATCACCTCTGAGTCTTGCCTGCATTCACTCCCTGCTCTTCACATCAGTCTTCCAATGTCTCCTTGATGTAGGGGCTTTCATAGCCTGGCTGTATCTCTCTGTCTCAGAGACCCCATTGGTGCTTTTTTGCTCCTTTTCCTGACATGAATTTCTCACTGATGGACCTCCTTTGACTTCAAGGGACAGAAAGAGATCGTCCTACTGCTGTCACATTGCATCTGTCAGTCTACTGTTGCCCATGTCATGTTTACCCTCTTAACAGTTAGCATCTGTTACACAGGATACATGCCAGTCATACTGAATGGCTGGTTTTCAGTTTTCACTGAGCCCACTAGTAAAGCATGAGACACTTTCCAGATTGGAATGTCTAAAGTCAAGGAGAAGAGACACAATATAGGGACAGAAATGGTTGTTCTGATTAGAGCAAATAATTTCAATTATGTCAAGTACTGGATAATGTAATCAAAGTTTTCCAAAAAAACAAAACCACTCCATGCCACTTTCTTTTGCAGCAGGAAATCTAGGAGACAGAACACCTGATGGGATCCTCACCTAAAGTTCCTAGTAGTTAAATAATAAGAAACCCCATGATTATAGCCATGCATTGAGTCAGATAGGCAATATTCAATTGATTCTTTTTGACAGCACTGAAGATGGCTGCCATTTCTGTACATAAAATTTAGTGCAGCCCAGGACTCCTGCAGGTGATCTCAAGAAAACAAACAAACAAAAGTCACATGTCTTTAAAAAACATCTGTCTTGATAAATCTTTGCTGAGGCACTTTTGTAAGTCACAGGAAAAGCTAAAGCAGGTGTTCTGACAAATCTTGCCACTACTCAGAGCAGAGGAGAGGTTAGTACTGTGTTTCAGCTAAATCTGTTCTCCTGCATTTGCTTTAATAACTTTTTGCCTGGCAAGGTGCCTGCTGTACCTCACTTCATATTTAAATAAAAAATAACTCAAGATAGAAAATTGAATAGTGGATGGTAATACAATTTAGAGAGTTTTGATGACCTGCTAATACAGTGAATTCAACTTAAGTGTTTTGTGAATGAATGAAAATTCCTCATATTAAATTACATCAGAGCATATGTTTTCAATCATGCACTCTTTGCTGTAATTTATAGTAAGAAAAGAAAATCCAAACCACAAATACTACAGCAAGACGTGGATTCCTCTACACTAGGAGCATCCAGTTGGTTTGGGATATTAATAACAGAGAAACCTAATTCCGGTTCTTTAAAATGAAAATGAACACATGTGCACCTTGACCTGTTTTGCTTGGAGCTGCTCCAAGAGATAAATGTGGGCTGAAGAGTTAACCTGTCCCACAACTCTAGAGGGGTTTCTTTGTGTTAGAGATGGAGCAGGTGGGGGAAGGCAATTGTGTCCTAGCAGGAGCAGCAGCACAGCTGTGTTTTGGTATCTGATGTAGAAGTAGGATTATATTTGATAGAGTGAAAGAAGGATTACAGTGCATCTGACAGTAGAAGGGGCTTGCAGGAAAATTGTTTGCCATGGATTATAGGACATAATCTTTTAATGTCCCCAGTAAATGTTGATTTTGGAGCAAAGATAGATCAAGTGCATATTAGTCTTTACAGGGAGAGGGATATTTAAGTTTCCACAACCTAATATGATTTTAATTTCTTCTTGTTGAGAAGGTTGTTCCATTTCACAATGTTTTACATAGATTGTGATAAATATCACAGCTGTAAATAGCAGGCATGGAAACAATAAATAATGATGCATTTCTTTAGCCAAGTCATTACTGACGTAAACTTCCTACTAGGACAACATATTTTGAAGTCATTCTGTATTGTCTGGCAAGAAAAAAAAATCATACTTAGCCTTCTTCCCTTGCTTTTAAATTGAAATCATAAAATAAGTAAAATACTTGATGAGTATGTAAATAATTTAGTAGGGTTTCATATTACCTAGTATTTAAGAAAAAATGAGCAGAAGTACATTTAAATAACCAGTATTGTTATTCTCCTTGACTTCTGAGAACTCATTTATCCTCTAAAGCTTGTATGAACAAGTTCTTATTGTGGGAATACAAAGTATTTGATATCAAATCCAGTAAAAGAAGGTGCATATCCCATTGAAAATCCTTTGATTTATCTCTTGCCTCTACTTTATCAACTTTTCTTCCCTAAGCACCTGATGACAAGGAGCTCTAGCAGCCCTGATGTGCAGTCTGAGTACCTACAGGATTGCTCAATGTCCCCTGACTCTCATAGCTGAAAAGCACAACTTGGCTTACCTTTGGTTATTACTTGATGCTGATGAAGATAGAAAGTAGCATACATATTGTGGTGTTAAAAGCATATCTAAGGCCAGGCCAGAAGCTCAGGGCTCAGGCTGTTTGAATTTGTCTTTCTATCAATAAAGGCAATTGACCTAATTCTTGCTAATGACATCTGTGGAACCAGGATTTTGCTCTGGAATTCCCTATTACTGTGTAATTATACACAAGAGGATTGCAGGAAAAGTGTTGGAGGCTTAGCTAGGAACTTGAGAACAAATAAATAAATAAATAGAGAACAAAGCATTCAGTAAAACCATAACACCTACCCCAGGAATTTAATTAATGCCTCCCAGGCACAATCTACTTATCTATATTTGGTACTCAGAAAACGTGGGAATCGCATTACTGTATACCCTGGCTTCGTTATGGCCTTTTTAGCAGAACAGTCCCGCTCATGAGGATGGGAACAAATAATACTGAGCACATAGTGACAGAGAGTCATAATAACCTCACGCAAGGTCCCTCTAGAGGCTGTCCCCATCCGAGCTGCAGTAATTCTACAGTTCAAGCACAATGTCTTGGTGAACAAAAAATGGCCTTTGTGAAACTGTGAAGGAGGCCAGACTGGATGAAGGGTTGGATAATTCCACAAGACAGATGCACTGTATAATTATGCCCCATCCAGGGACTTCATTTACTGACAAAAGTTGAGGACAAGTCTTTGAGGATCAAACCTTACTTAAGAGCAAGTACTGCTCTACTCAGGCTCTTGTTTATTGCTGCTGAAACCAACAGCAAATCTTGAACTGACTTGTAGAAGAAAGAGGTTAGCATTACCTCATTTTGAAGACTATGAATGTATTTAATGAGAGTTTTGAGTAGTGAAGATTGTTAGGAAAAGCAGCTGAAATACATATGTGGCTGACTGCCAATGTGCAAGTTTTCATTTGAAGTATTTTACTTGTCATCTTGCAACAAATTTCTGCACATAATTAATCTAAAAACCCTAAAAAATATTCAAGTATATATGTATTATTCTCCAATAATCTTCTATGGCTATCCAAAATTTGTAAGTAAAAATTATGCTGAATATATGTGATTAAGCGGACATTTTGCTATTCAGGGAATTTTTACTACAATAGCTAAACTATGACTGAAACTCACTGGCAGGGTTAAGTGTATCCCACTTAAACAATCACAACATAAATGACATTGATTGTCACAGTGTTTTATATGGCAGCATAATTATGATTAAAATTAATACGTAAACATTGATTCATTTTTCCTCTGGCAAATCATGACTTTATGCTATTGCATAAGAGGTCATGGTGGTCTGCATCTTGAGCAAATGTGATCTTCAGAATGGAAAAAAATTCTGTTTAATATAATACAAATGTCGACTCAGAAGCTTTCTGTTTTCATTGACCACATTGCATTTCTGACATACAAAGAACATCCTGCATGCTCGACAGTTATTAACCATTTTTGTGTACCTGAAAAAGTTATGGCTTTTGTTATAGAGCTAATAGAAATAATTTTTAAATAGAAACTCATCTTAAATTTAAATTTACAATGTAGGATTAAATTCTAATAGTTCCTCATTCTAGTACGGCAGTAACAAGCCACTAGTACAGTAAACATTCAAAGAATTATAATATCTAAACTATATTATAAATTTATAACTGAATCATGTATAACATGCTTTCTTTAGATATTAAGCAAAGGTATGAAGACTTTCTGGAATGAGCTCAAGTATGAGTTAACAACAATAAAAACAGATGCAATTGAGATTTCTTCCTGTATGTCACCCAAAGCACACCTGACCACACAGGTATTTTCCAAAACAATGCAGTGATCACTTAAAATTTGAAAAAAAAAAAACCACATATATTTTTATATACTGTCCAAAGACTGAGAATGTTTATTTCCAACAACTCAGAAATATTTTGCAGTTTCTATTGTGAAGTGCAGCAGGCGATACATAAAATGCAGAACTAAAATGTAGAAAAAATACAGAAGGCATGTGTTTCTGTGTAAACACATACATGGAATTCCTCTTGGCTCTTGGAGGAGCTGAGCCATTCTGCTCTTAGGAACAGAGTTTAGGTGTTAGAAACTAGACTTTAGGAGTTAAGACTGAGCAAGGCAGTAAAACATTCCTTTCACAGCTAATGGAGAGAAACTCGGCACCTTTGTAATGCAACTTATTCTCTTCCTGCAATGGGCAGGTTAATCTTATTCTGTGTGCCATAAACTTCCTGGGTTTTGGAAAAATTCAATGGATTGTGGGTCATATTTGTTCTGGGTAGATACAAGGAGCTTACTGAAAATACAGAGGATTTGTGGGCTGAAATTTCTCCAGTCCTAGTTTTTTCTAGTGTGTCAATGAGTTATGACTAACTTAAAAAAAAAAAAAGTATGCTACTATTTTACGAATTAAATATAAAAAATAAGCCAAAATGAAATTTCCCCAAAATGCTGTTGGGTGCCATGAGAATACTAGATTAATTTTCCACATGAGATAAAAACTAGATCCAGGATTCATAGTATTACTAAAGAAAATATCCCTTTTACTTATCATACCTTTAAACATTAAATTGGTCCTTGAATTAATTAGGGAGCAGAAGAGCTGCCAGATTATTACAGAAGTAAAAGAAGGACTTCAATATGTAAGACAAATTATAGAATTTAGTGTTTAGTACAAATACTCATCCAAAACGAAAAATGGGGAAAAAAAGCAGAAATATCTTGAACATGTATCTAGTTGTGGACTGGAAGATTGCCTATAGAAACTAATTTCTCCAGGGATTTAATAAGTGCTGTATTTTGTTAGCAGACTAGATAAGATGCTAATGTGTGGTATAGATATAGGTACACCTCACATCTTCAAATTAGTCTGCAATAAAGTTTTTAATAAAATTTGTTTTCCTCAAGAAGGCAGCCCTTCTGATAGTTCTGCTGAGCTATGAAATTCACTTTTATATTTACTCTAGGGGCAAATGCTTGCAAACCACATTATTCTGGTTTGTGAACCTGTAAAGGTCAAATCAAGAGTGTACCAACACCTGCCACCAGTGAGGTCCTGTTGTTCCTCAAGGCATCTTCACTTCACCTGTACTGCTGTTGTAGGGACTTTCCTGAAACTTGGTACAAAAAATTTAGTCAGTCCAGCACGTGATTTACCTGTAGCTTGGTATTAAGGGATACATACTGTGAGAATTTCAATGGAATGTGGTGTTTCTTTCCTTCTCTCATTACCTTTTTGTATGGACTGTGGGTCATGATGTTGTAGGATAAGAAATTGTGCAGTTCTGGGTAGGACCTCAGGAATAATTTCTAAATTTTCTCTTCCTGAAGATAAAAGACTATGTGAGAGACATCCTAGGAGTATGCAGGGCAGTATTATGGATGCCATGATGTCAGTCAGAATACTGACGCTATGGGAAAGATCAGATTTACCTGCCTCAGCAGGGCAGGAGAAAACCTGACTGCCACAATGTCCCTGGCAATAGCAACTTCAGGTGAATTTGGTCACAAAATACGACCATGGCATCATTTGGCAGCAACATCTGAATTCATACCATCTTTGTTAGCAACAGAAAAGCAAAAGATGAGGTTTGATCTCCATGGGGAGACCTGCTGTAGTGTATCTCTTCTGATGCACTGTAGCATGTCCCCAGGTCAGGGGGCAGGGGGCAACCTGGGCTCTTGACCACCCCAAAATCACTGTGAGGGTGGGAGCCAGCAATGCAGTTGTAAACCAGTGCTGGAGGTCTGTCGGGGTCACAAGGCTGCCTCCATTCTCTATTTCAATGCCACAGGGTCTGTGGTGAGAGAATTTCATCTGCAAAACTATTTCCATGACTTTTAAATGTTTATGACTGGTTAGAGAGCTCCCAAGCAGCTGGTTAAATCAAAATGCTCATGGAAAATCACACCAGAAGATAAGCCTAAAACAGTGGGGTCTGCAATGAGAGCTACGTTAAAACATTAAGGATGTAAAGAGAAACAAACCCAGTCATTTAAAGATAGAAAAATCACAGAGAAAGTGAAATGAACCTGCTGGATTAGACTTGTATGTTGAGCTCTAGGCAAAAGCAAGATTAACTTTATTGAGGTCAGTAAATAAACCTCCCCTTCTGAAACAAATTACTTAATTTAGCTCTGTGGTGAGACGGAGCCATCTGCAATGCCCACCCATCGCCAGAGCGGTTCTATAAATAACAACCTCCGTTGCACTAAAGCAGAAGAGGATTAAAGCTCTCTTTTAGCTCCCTTGCAGAGACAAAATACAAGGTTTTTACTGCATGTGAGCAGTGTAAGTGATTGCTTAATGCTAGGTGAATGATGGCCATCACAAAAACATTCCCAGGACACAGTGAGACACTTACATTTTCCCCTTTTGGAGCTAATATTTCCAGATCAGTAATTTAAAGAGAAAGCCTTTCCCTCCAAAAATAAAAAAGTAGTAGGAGTTAAGTACAATTGAAAACCAAATTGGATAGGTTGAAATCTGAGTTATCAAAACAGTTTCAGACACATACAATAACTGTGTTAAGGACCCTTTTATGTCCCTTCATTTTTCTTCAACACTTTTTTTGATTGTATAGGTCCCCTGTCAAATGCCAGTGAAGGACACACTGCAAGTAAATTCTATTTGAAAAATACTAGCCAATTCAGTGGCAGTTTAATGTTACTAACTTCAATGCAAGCAGCACCAGAATAGGTTCTGCTTTTTTTCTAATGATAGTCTCTAATTGAAATCTTACTATGAATGGCAAGGGGAACTAGTCAGAATGCGTTATTTTATACTGAGTTGAGATCTATGAAGGATAGAAATGGAGATATAAACAGGGAGGAAAGAGTATCAATGGCCAGAAGAATCAGTATGTTAGGCATACACTCCTATTTGTCATTGTCCACATAGCTCACTACGAGCTGTGTAGATATAAGGTTCTCATAAGGATTATAAATTGCTGAAAAGAAGACACAATACCATTTTGGGGGAAAATGTGAAAGAAAATTTTGGAACAATTCTTTTTTGGGTAGAAAATTAGCCTTCAACTTTGGTAGCTGTGAGTAGAAGTAATGGAAAAGGGAAGGTACCTTATCCATTTATCCTTGGGATGTCTCTGCTGTTATTATTTTTATCCATGCATGTTGCTTTGTTTGCTGCCTGAAATTCTGCAAGTCATTTGTAGTATCAGCTGGCACTACACTGAAAGGGGTTTTCTAAGAGATCTACAACAACAAATCTTCAAAGGCCCTGATCAGACATTATTGCAAAGGTTTTTCTAATGCAAACCCTTGAAGACATCTCTCCAGCAGCTATTCACTATGATCTAGACATGTAGAGCTCTTTGGGATAGTAGAACAGATGTAGGGAAACTTTTTTAATTTTGCATCATGGTTTCCTACCTCCAAATAGACCTGCACTCTTCTTTATGAGCATGCAATTTTTATTGTTAATAAAATCCAAGAATCTCAATTCACCTTGTACATATTTGAGGAAGGTCTATAGGATCACTGAAGGTTTAAGCTGAAATCACTGGTTTTATCCCGATGCAGGTGAAGCACCAACATTTATCTGTCTCTGCTGGTTAACTTGTAGCAAGGAAAATAAGCTTCATAGGGAAAATGGGTATGGAAATAAGCAAGTGCATATGAGAGAGTAAGTGATAATAATAGCATTTCCTTAAGAAATATGTGTTCGATTTAGGCATGGTAAATTTAGACAAAGACGTGACACCTCAGACACCTGGTAAGATATGTGTTTCCCAGAAGCATGAATGCCCAACCTGTTTTCTCATCTTCTGTCATGGTTTTCTTAGAAACTAAACAGGAATTTTTCCCTTCCCCCTGCCAGCTGTGTGAAGGGGCTGTTGAATGGGCAGTTAACACAAAAGAAGTGGCTGGTAAGGCCACATTCCTCATTGACAGCCCTACGAATTTTGTCTTTGGGGAGGGGCAAGGAGTTCCTTTTTACATTTTTCTTCCTTCTTGTCTCCTGGGAAACAGGGGGGAGGAGTTCAGGTTGCAGCCAAAGCTGGAACAAGGTCGGAGTAAGAGCTCGGAGGTGGCTTTTATTCTCATCCTGGCTGTCAGCTGTGGATTCTGATTGGATTTTCATCAGAGAGGAACTGTTTTGGGAGGTTTTCCCCTTCTCCATTCCCATTTGTTTCTTTCTTAGCAGCGGCTCTTGTGCACATCAAAGGGAGAGGGAAAAACTATAATTCACAATTTGGCCAGCAGGACAGAGTGAATTCCCCATTGGGAAGGACCTTTTTTTTTTAAGGTGGGAGGAGGGGAATGCATTTTCGGTTTCTCCAATACACTCAGGAGGGATTTCCCCCCGTGGCAACGACCAGTGATTCAACAGTGCCCCCTGGTGACTGGCACAGGACACTACAAACTCTGTATCTCCAATGATCCAACAGTGCCCCCTGTTGACTGTGGTTAGAATTGCACTAAAGGGAGAAAACTGAACTGTTTACCATTTTCTTTGTTTGTTTATTGATTTGTTTGGAAGGGGACTATTTTTGGGTATAGAAGTATTGTTTGGTTATTTTATTTGTTTTCTTTCATTGTTTCTGCCAATACACATATATCTTTTAATAAAGGGCTGTTATTTTTCCTTTTTCCACACTTTTTTTCCCTCTCAGTTGGAACCTCTTTATTTCAGATTTACAATTGTTTAGAGGGAGGAGTTTGGGTCTTCCTCATAACTCATCCTCAGCAAAACACCTGTGTCTCATTTAAACTGAAACATCTTTCCTGTGAGCTCAGAGGAAAACCTTTCTTAACTAGGCTTGTAATGAGCTAAATGTAAGAGCAGTGGATATGAGATACACAAGGCAGTGAGTTCTCTAGGCATTTTTTTTTTTTTTATGTAGTGCTTTGCTTGAGAAATCAAACCAGATTGAGACGCTTTCTAAGGGAAGGAGGAAATGGACGTGCCAATGTCTAGTTGACATAGAATTAGTCAGATGGTGCTCACTATTTAAGAGTAGGCGTTGGAGAGTTTCTTCTGCCTATGTTGAAACAGATAAATTAAAGGGGAAGCAGCTGCTGGCTCAAGTAGTACAGATGCTTCCATGAAGGGCAAAAAGAGCCAGAGATGTAGTGAACTTTTACGTCTTCTGATTGGCTGTTACCTTCTTCTTAAGTGGCAAAATTGTTCCAATCCTTTTCATACTAAAGTACTTATAAGCATTTTCTTTCCTCTGTCTTTACAGCAGGATTTAAGGAGCTGTAAGAAGGATTTTGCAGCAGCAATATGCATGAAAATACAAAGAAAAGTCAATGTAATAAAAGCAGAGGACTTCAGGCCTTCATCTGTCTTAAATATTTATTTATGTCTCTCCACACCCACCTCTGACAATACATTAGTCTTTTTCATTCTCTTTCATGTCTCCATCTCTTTGTTCCTCACTCTTCTTTCTCTCATTCTCATCAGTAAAAATGTTTTCTTTTTTTAATCCTCTTACTACTATGAATCCTCCCACCTATTGCCCTCTGGCTCTTCAACCTACAGTTTCTCCCTCTGTTAAAGAATATTTCTGCCAGTTACACGTTATGACTAATTGACGTAAAACATTTCTGTCCAATAATAATAATTTGGCAGAATAGGGGATCAAGAAGTTGTACGTTTTTCAAAACTTCTTCCAGGAAGCACTGAGGTATACTATCAGACACTACAATTAATACATTTAAACAACTTTATAAAGCAACAAGACCCTGATGAAAACAAAAGTGGCAAAGAACATACAAGAGAATACTTATGTACATTCTGATTTACATGGTTTTAACTCACTGCTTCACAATTGTTACAACTCAGTTATCTGACTAAAATGAGGTGTTCCCCAAGCTCCTTATCTTGCTCTTGATCTCATTAAACTGCATGAGATTCCAAGGTACCAACTCCTCAAGCTTGTCCAGGTCCCTCTGGATGGCATCCCATCCTTCAGGTGTGCCACTCAGCTTGATGTCAACTGCAAATTTACTGAGGGTGCACTTGATCCCTTTGTCTATATCATTAGTGAAGATATTACATTATGCTGGTCCCAATACAGACCTCTGAGGGACACCACTTGTCACAGAATCCTCTGTGATAAGTGATTTGCTGAATATATATCAACACAGTCTGCTTGTCTAAAACACACTTTGATCACCACCCACATGGCAATAAAGAAAATTGAAAATTATATATTTTTATTCACAAATAAATCTGTTTAAATTATGGAAAAGTGAGAATTGTTTGTTTAAAAAAAAAAAAAAAAGAGCATGGAAATTCATCAAGCCTGTGATATGAGGCTGGATGTGGCACTGAGTGCCATGATTTAGTAATCACAGTGGGGTTGGATCAATGGTTGGTCTTGATGATCTCGGAGGTCTCTTCCAACCCAGTTAATTCTATGATTCTATGATATCCAAATTGCAATTCTGGGAAACTTAGAACCATTCCTTGACTCCAAGAGCAACTTGTGGCTCCTGCTTGAATTCATACAACTAAACAGTAGTTTCCATAACCAGTGTGGTCCCATTCACACTTCTCCTTCAGAAAAGTCCCTGCCCCATCCTAATAGTGTGCACAGCACCTAAAATGGATCACAGTTGCTCCTAGGAACACCAAGTAATCAAACAATGTGGGCAATCATAAATAGACTTGTTTGCTTTAATATCTTATTCAGAAATGGGTTATTCTGAAATCCATTCCTTTAGTCAACTAAGTCTGGACCATATCTTGAATAGTAATATTGAAAGTATTTGATTTCATTTAACATAAATACTAATAATATTTGCTAGTATTTTATACTAGGGGCAATTGTCCCCTTAATTCAGAGAGACATCAGATAATGCATTTTTTTTCTCTTTTTCAGTAGTTATTTGTGTCTTTCTTAAGACTGTTAAGTGCTTACTAGTTTCTACTCAATGTTTTTATGGTGATAAACAATAGAGCTTTTTTACTTCTGTTTTAAGTAGTTCCCATCCTCCTTTTCCCTCTGCAACTTGTTCCTGTTCATCAGCTAGAACAGGACCATTTGGTTTGGAAAAGCTGAGAGGTTAGAGATTTCTGGAACTGAAGCAGTGTAGAACAAGGGAGGGGAAATCCTATCAATAATGCTCAGGTCCCCAAGATGTGCAGATGAATGTCAAATCAACTGGCTGCCTGTCTTTCAGTCTCTGGTGTGTGAGTAGTCAATAGGAAAAAGGGGGTTTTAATCTCTTTTGATACCACACCACTTTGCAGCTGAGTTCTGTGGGCAAAGTGAATAGTCAACATTTCAAATCACAGACGGAATTGTTGCTCTGAAGCTTTGACTTATGTAGAGACCTATGTTTTAATACCAAGATGGTAAAGCTCTTGCTGGGAGCAAGATTGGAGTTGGCGTCCTACCTGGATCACACCATCATTAGCAAAAAAGTTTCCATTCACACTGGTTCCACTAAAGCTCCTCACAGAATCCTTAAATTTTCTTGGTCCAAAAGGGATTTTTTTTGATTATACCTCTTTTTTTTTAAGAACTTCAGAGTTTACTCAGCTATCAAGCAGAAGAGTATCTAGGAGCTAAGTGGGACTTTAAGGCTCTAAGGCTATGATTTTGTACCACTAAAATACCAATAAAAATGTCATTCATGATTAAAAGTGGCAAAGTAATCCTGCTTCTTAGGAATTTGACATAGACAGGAGTGTTGCTTTAACTGATGAATATGTTTAGCAGTTCTTCACTGTACAATTTAAATACAGTAAATGTATCTCAGTTTTCTGCTAATATTTGAAAGTCAGCAACAGCATTGTGCTAAAGCATGCTGTCAGCCACTCTTTTGGTTCACCCCACTGTCCCATCTCACAGTAGATACCAACTACAGAACAAAACTACTTCAGGGTTAGAATTGGGTGGTCATGCTCTGCTGGCCATGAAACTCCTGCAGACCAGAGTACAGCTGTTCAATGCTGGCAAGTCCATGCTGATACTATTTTGCTGATTGCCATGCTAACTAGGGGTATTACTGTGCCCATAAATGACCAAGATGTATGCTGCCATACAGTGCTCCTCAGAGAAATGTTCTTATTGTAACTATAAGAGAGATTATCTAGCACATGCCAGGATCACACAAACTGTGCCGTGGACAACAAATGTGGGGTGAAATTAGTCCTGTCCATGCTGTATGCCAGGACAGGTGTTCTCAGCCTATGCACCCAGGAGTTTGTGCTCCTGGTGAGACATTTCCAGCATTTCCAATCCTGCTGACTTGCTGAAGCTTCCATACCCCATTATTTTACAGTGCTATTGCACTTAAGAGTTTGCATGCAGCACTGCAGCTCAGTGCCTACCACAATCTCTCTGTGCCATTGTAACATGCTATGATTTGTGGTACTGAGGACGTTATGAGGGGAAAAAAAGCATTTTATTCTGAGAGGAAAAATATGCTATTTCCAGGAAAAAATTAAAATTATGGTTTCTTATTAGTAGGTGATGGAAGGAGGGAGCTAAAAATTGCAAGCTTTTCTATGAAGCCATGTCATGAAACAAGAAACTTTTCTGATCCATTGAATGTAAGACAGCCACTCTTTACACATAGCTATGTACACAGCTATGTACACTTATTTATAAACATCCTGATGGACTCTAGAACTTCTGTAATAGAATTACACTAAATGGCTGAATGAGGGGAAAGAAAAGGCCTCCAATCTATGCTAGACAAATAAAGATATGTAATAGTCTTTTCAGGGTAATTTAGATGAAGCACGAAAAAATTATCCATTGCTCTTAAAGGGACATTTAAAATATAAATGCCTTATTATGTTATTAATAAAGTCTGGGAAGTGTTGAGTAATAGCTGGCCATCACACATCAGGATTTGGGCAGGATAAAGCCTCCCATATTGATGTCAAGCTAGATGAACCTTCTTTAATGTGTTCTTTAAATAAACACTGGCAAATTGATGGTATTACACTGTGTGGAACAACTGAAAAAACATACCCTAGTGCAAGTGAAAGAAACAAGCAAGTAGCTGGGAGAACATACTTGGGCTAACTGCTGAATTTCAGTCAGTCTACAAGCGTAAGAGGTTTGGACATCATGGGCAATAATTCTTTTCTTTTTTTTTTTTTTTTCTGAACCAGAATATAGATTAATTTAACAGAGATGCAGGAAGATTTTTTACAATGCAGTTTCATTTTAGTTTGCAGTGAAATGCAGTATCCATTGAAATATCAGTGACTGGATGTCGGCACAAAGAAAGCTGAAATAAATTATTCATAATAATTAGCATAGCAGTGTAAAATTTCACAGGAGGGGTTACACTGGAGTGACTCATTCAATCTATCCTGCTGTTTATAGAGGTCTCAATAACCTAGTGATGGTGGAAAAAATTGCCATGAGACTCAGGTCAGGTAAAGAGATGTTTCGAATGAGTTGATTGTAACAGCTATGCTTGAGTAGTGTGCTGTCTGAAATAGGGTTGAAAGGTGCTAACAGTTTCCATGAAACGGGTCTTTGGCTAAATACAGAATAGCAGGCTGGTTCACAGATGGTGGATGTGTTAGGTCAACGGAACCAGCAATCAAGCCTATCCACAGAGAGTAATTCAAAACACCACTCAAAGCAATGGGGTTATGATCAGAAGATAGGACACGGTACTGCTGCATATCCATATGCATTTGAGGCAGAAGGCAGTAGTACAATCCACCAGAAAATAAAAAGGTTTCAAGAAGCAGCAAAAAATGAGAGCTTCTCTGTCCCAGAACTCACAGAACATTAAGATATGACATTTAAAAGCAAAGAAATTGCCTGTTTATTGTATGCAATGAAACACCTTTGTGTACATCCCTTGTAAATAAACAGAATTCAGCAAAAGAAATCCAACTCTTGACGATTTTCCCTTTATCACAAATAACCTTGCAAGTGCCTGATCATAAACTAATAACTCCGATTAATGGGGCAAAAATATAACCAGAAGCAAAAACTTAGATAATAAGTAACATGGCCTGTTTTCTAGTCCTGTAAGGGCCTTAAACATTTCCCTATATCTGACCATGGTAGTCTGAGGTCCTTTCTGAGGTCATTTAATATATTCAGATTTTTTTAGAAGAATTTGAAAGAATAGTAAAATTCTGACTGGAAGATGGTTGTGAAAGAATATTCTGGGACATAAGTCAAGCTGAAGAATACGGTTAGAGGAGAATTCATATGATTAGGAGGCTGTAGCAGGATGAAACTGTTAATAAGTATTTGTAATTTGTCATGCAGCTTGAAGAGAATTCTCCCTGGAGCTGTGAAATTGCTCATAGTTAAAGCTCAGAAGAAGTAAGATTGACAAGAAAAATTTAATTTCTCTGTAAACCTATGCCCATTTTTAAATAAGCATGATCAGTTAGAAGGATATTTTGTGCAAGAAATATGTTTTAGCCTGATTCTTTAAAAGCTCGTAATTAGTAGGTAGTTTAAAAATAGCTGAATATCTGTGTTGTATCCTCAGCATTCTTTCATTGTCTTAGATAATTCCTGTTGGTTACAACAATGTCAGAGTAGCCATTTGTGTAAGGAAGACCATTTGGCAATGGCACAGTATTTGTAGGTCTTGAAGTATGGTGGGATTCAGGAACAAATCTTCCAAGGCATAATTTTGCTACAAAGAGGAACAATCAGAGGAAAACTTTGACAGAGAATTAATTAATTTAAGTGATTGGCAAGACTTGGTCAAGTTCAGGTATTCAGCACCAATTCTGAAAGGTCAGAAGTATGCTGGGAATTTCTTCCAGGATGTTAACAGAAATAATTGCCATTTTTGGTTATCGGACTATCTCATTAACTCCTAAGTTGGTTCTGTACTTCTGATAACAAGAAAAACTACAATGACATTTGCTTAGTCATGTATTCACCAACTTCATTTCTGCTCCACCTGTAGTCTGTAGAATTACAGGCAATAAAAGTTCCTGGCAAAGAGCTTCAGGATTTAATAAGTGCAATATTTTGTAAGACCTGTTTCCTTAGTGTCTCTTGACACAGAAGCATTTTCGTGTCTTTTATGGATTTCTACATACCTTTGTGCAAAAAATGGTACTCACATACAGATACAAATCTGATTTTCCAAAGAAGCTTGATTTCTATGACATGAAAGGATTATTATTTTTATAGTTTTTTATTCTAAGCCTTATCTATCTGTGAATTATTTCAACAACTACTGTCTTTCTCATTTCAATGGTTTGAGTTCATGAATCAGTCTTTTGCTGTTATTTAGCAAGATTGTATTGTTTTATGAATACATAATGCTAATGTAACTGCATTTTTGTTTCCACACTATTTAAAAATAAGAAAGCAAAAATATACTTCAAATACAGTACAAGCACCTCAATTACATAAATGAAGGAGAACAAGAAGATAACAACTGTGATGGGAGAACCGAATAGAAGTAAAAGATCATAGAGATGCATTAGACATGGATTATAGTAAGGATCACAAAGTTGGAATTAGAATCATTAAATTAAATTTGAAATGCACTTCCAAAAGTCATCTAGTTCACCATCCACCGCTCACCCCCTGCTCCACCAGCTCAAAGCAAATCTTAATCAGAGAAGATTGCTTAGGGCCATGTCCCACTGATTCTTGAGCATCGCCAAGGATGAAGAGTCCACCGCAACTGTGGCCAAGGAGTTTTGGACCAACCTCATGTTTAAAAAATAATAACACTAATACCTTTTTGGGAATAAAGGTTCAGACCAAGTACAGAGCTTGTGCTGGATTTTGGTGTTAGTGTTCAGAGAGACAATGTTAGACCCCCTCTCACAATCTGCTTTTGATATGAAGTATCACTGTATTAGGTTTGTATGACAAGGTTTAGGTAGTGGAGAGGCTACAGAGGTGGCTTCTGTGAGAAGGTTTGCCGTCCCTCTGCACCACTGCGGGGAGGAGATAGATAATTTGGGATTGAAGTTGAGCCTGGGAAGAAGGGAAGGGTGCGGAGAAGGTGTTATGAGATTTTGGCTTTATTTCTCATTATCCTGTTCTGATTGGATTGGCAAAAATTCTATTAATTTCCCCAAGCTGAGTCTGTTTTGCCTGTGGTGCTAACTGGTGAGTGATCTCTCCCGGTCCTTATCCTGACCCACAAGACTTTCAGTATGTTTTCTCTCTCCTGTCCAGCTGAGGAGGGGAGTGATAGAGCAGCTTTGGTGGGCACCTGTTGTCCTGCCAGGATCAACTCACCACAAGCACTAAGAATTTTCTTCTGTTGTGTTTGCATTTCTAAGGTGAGGAAACAACCCTTAGCCCCCAGACCACAGTGGATACATCCATTCATGAAAGCATCAGTCCCAACGTAATTAATATCTGTCACAGCAAATATAAACTACAAGAGAACAATAATTTCTCCCATACACAGTAGATTTATTTGTCTTATTCTGGAGTCAAACATTATGTTTCTCAAACACTGAAGAAAAAAATAAACTCATGTATAACTAGTTATGAGCACTTAGCATTGGATTGGACAGATGTGTGAATATAAGGACTGATATAGCATTTATTGAGGGTTCGAAGACTTATTTAAATCACTTAACACTGCTGTGCTGGATTAATTTTATATGAAAGAGTCTGCTTTTGCTATACATGTAGGTTCTCCTAAAATCCTTGTTTGAAGAGCTGAAACACTGAAAGCAGGATCAGAGCAGTGGCAGAAATCTCTTGTGACAGTGAAGTCACTTTTCTGACAAAGACTAGAGCACAAGCAGGATGGGTAGAATAGGCTTCTAATTAACATCCGTGATGTTAAATGGATTATTGAGTGCACACAGGGGAAATGAAACTAATTATGAGGTTGCATAGTATGCTCCTAACATTTACAATCTTACAAGTGACTGTCTCTACTTATTTTTTTCCTTCACTGCAAACAGAAAAAATGAGATTTCAGAAGAGAGAAAAGTTTTGAAGAGTACTACCAGGGTGCATAAGGGGTAATTTCAGTGTTGGCTATGGAATGTCCTGCTCACTTGCACACTTCTGGTGTCTGGGGGTCCTGAACACACTGTTCAGCTTTGACTTCCCTTGGCTCCTGCCTATGCTGTCTTACAGTAGAAGTGCACCCACACAGGAGATAACAACCTGTCTTGTTAGTAATGTGCTAAATAGTGCAGTGCAGTTTAGGCTTCATAGACAGAAGGAGGCACACAATAAAATTACTGTTCCACTTATTAAGGGCTAGAGTATTCCTACTATTAAAAATCCAGATCAATACAAATAAATCATGTCATGCAGCTCATGAGATTGGAGAGGAATAGAATTTGTCCCACTGCTGAAGAACCTCTTTAATCAGTTACAGATAGGTTGTACTACCTATATCTGTTAGCAGAGACCATTACTCCTCCAGGTGTTCCTGGCAGAAGTGG
Organism: Myiozetetes cayanensis; assembly: GCF_022539395.1. Taxonomy (NCBI): domain Eukaryota; kingdom Metazoa; phylum Chordata; class Aves; order Passeriformes; family Tyrannidae; genus Myiozetetes; species Myiozetetes cayanensis. The sequence continues at coordinate 22,640,168 of NW_026087521.1, read as the reverse complement.
ATATAGCTGAGAAAGAAAGGGTGTTACGGTGCTTCTGCACTGTTCAGTGTTACAGGATGAGAAGATGGCTTTTTGATGTTGCTTACCTGTCTACTCCTCTCAATTAACACTTCAACTGTACCCCTACCTGTATACATTGTGAAGCCAGTTGTTCACTTCTGTTAGTATGAAAAATTAGCCCCCGGTGATTATGTATATTTGGGAAAGTCAGCACTGCTTACCAGCTCTGAAGGTTACATGTACCTGTAGGCAGATTTTCACTGGAACTTCATGAGTACATTCACAAGAATAAGTGAACCTCCAATTTTAATTACTTGTACCAAAGCATTGGAATGCAGGAGATTTTCAGGCAAAAATGACACATTATAATTTTCTGAACTCACTTTTTGAAACGACTGGACTGCTGAATGTGAAATTACAACTAATTGCTTTAGGTAACCATCAAGACTGGGCATATGCTTAAATACTTCAGATCTGGCAATTGAAGAAGGAACCATACAAGCAAAAGCAGTAGTGTGAATTACAGGCATCATTAAGATTGTTGCCTATGGTAAAATTGGACTGTTCATTAAACTATAGTCCTTAGCCAATTAGACCTTTAAACATGATGTATTATAAAAATTATAGCAATCAGCATCATAATTAAATGAGTTTTCTATGATTACACCTGAGTTTAATGTCACGCTTAAGGCAAGACATGCATTTTGGACTTTAAAATATTAATTGGCCTTTAGAAAAAAAAAATTAAATGGACTTAACATGGAGGACTAGATGGTACCTCAAAATGTGTTCCTAAATAATAGAGTGTAGGATAATAGCAACCTTCCCTATATGTCTCCATGACCTCCTTGGACTTTCAAAAGATTTCAGCAGCTGTGTTTTATTCAGTGTGTTAAGAACCTCTTATCTATTCCAGAGACAAGTATGTTACTGGTAATTTCAGGTAAAAATCTGTGTAAGCTTTTCCTCATGCACTTATTTGTTTCTTTGATGGCAGAGGAGTCCTGTGCTTCTTTGGAGAGACTAGAAATTCCCTAAGAACTCCCATAAGACAGGACCTGCTGCCATACCCCTCAGTGGCTTCTGAATGAGTCTCCTCCAAAATGCAGTCTTCTTGCTACAGAATGAGGCGGGGACATGACAGGGTTAGTGTTTGTAGGATTAGGAATTCTCAGAATTTTGAACAAGCTTCGATACTTCTGGAAAAGACCATCTAAATCTGTATTGTCTAAGGACCCAAATGAGGGCATTCACATTCAAATGACCCCAGAAAAACTTGGAATCTACATGAAAACCCTCTGCCAAGGGGAACTGGAGATTGATCCCATATCCCTCTGTTTTAGTGGGGGAATTCTATTTACAGGATGCCTATACAACTGAAATCCTGAATGTCTTAAAAAATAATCACCTTTTTCAGCATCTTTTTTCCCTTCTGTGCTTTTGTTGGTTTGTATTTTAAGCAGCTTTTCAGAAAAGATTTCAGACTCACAAAGGCAGAACACTCAAGAGGGTCTCCTCTAGGTTTACTCCCCAGTTCAATCTGAGCCAAATTCACTTTTTCCTCAAACATTGTGCTATGTCTGCTCCTGGACTCAAAAGAACCAAAACCCTGGAAAGCACAGTCAGAGAGGCTGAACATTAGTAAGAGAGAGATGGCTGACAAAAAACCTTTGGCAGACATTCTCCTCATATCCACAGAGTTGTGTGAAATGAGAAAATGATAGCAGCAGCATTCATGTTAGGTACTTTCCTGGTCAGAAATATTAGAGAATTGGTAAACAACACAAGCATGGATAGTTTAGCATGCACAGCATGCAACAGAACCCCCAGGGAACAATAAAATCTGAATTTGTTCTCTGCTTCTAAGATGTGCTACAGGTAGACATGCACAGGATTGTGACTATTTTTGCTTGCAGTCTTCAGGCCCTCCTAAGTGTTATCTCTCCTAGGATCCTATACAATCAATGATGATCTGAAACTCTATGTTGGAGCCAAGAAAACCACATGACAGGCAGCAGCAGAAAGCATAAGCTCCAAATATCCACTTCAGCACCCTGATACAAGCCTGTTTCATGATACAAACATCAGTTATCACTGAGGCTGTTTGGAAATTGCTCACATTTTCCATGATTCCTTGCTTAAACTTAATTTTGTTTTCCTATTATAACCCCTTGAGGGAATGTAACAGTACAGTTAATAGATCAGCTGCCTCAGTTTCTGCCTGCTTCTTTCTTTTCTCCAGTGGATTACTGATCTCTCAAACACAATGTACTGTGCAATACAGGCTACAGACCCTCTGTAAGCCCCACAACTGATTCTGCTGCCTTGACAGTCACAGAAATGTTGTGGTCACTGCTCACAAGGCTGGACTAGTGCCAGCTAAATATAGCTTTAATGGGATCACTTTCCCTGGTGACTGAGGAGGCTTAGCTGCCATATGGTCTCTTTGAGCTGCTTTTCCACTAGTGCCATGAAACTGAATTGCCCTGCCACAAGCTGTAGAAGGGGAGATCAACAACTAATATTAAGAAAGAGGATATGAAAGTACGAGACGTCAGGTATATTTATAGGTTAGCATAGGAGTCATTCATCATGAAGACCAAGTCCTACTGAAAGATGGTAGCAAACAAAGGGACAGAAGACGCAAAGTTCACTGTCTTGAAGCACATTTCACTTCTAATGCAGAATCTATCAGCAGGTTATTCACCTGTGTTTCTTTGGTATTTTCAAAACTCTTAAGAACTAAACCTTTAATATAACACAGAGGGGCCTGTAGAAAGTATCCAGCAGTTTTCAGAGAGTGAGCTTTGGCAATTTCCACAGGAGTACCGGGGAAAATAATCCTAGCGAGGACCAGGGCTGTCCTGGTGAAAGTAGCTATTGACTTTTCATCAAATCCTTGAACTGATAATTAAACTGAGGTGAAGAACGAAATAAGTGGTATTAAAATGTGATCAGTGATAAATACAAATGTCAGTAATCTAATTAGTGCTATTTTCCTTGAGAGGCAGCAAGTAATAAACCCACAGAAGATTACAGTCTAAGATTAAGACTACACTTCAGGAGTGCCTGCCGTATAGCAGAAACTACTCTCCAAAGCCTACATTCACACCTATTCTTGCAGCACCATGGCTGTTTCTTCATGGGAGACAGTTTTGCCCTACCACTCCAGAGCATACAAAGTATGGAGGATGCTGGACAAATGGACTGGCAAAGACCTTCATGACTTCATGCTGGTGGTGCAGACTTACCTAAGACTTCACAGACACAGCCTAAACATTGGAGGATCTTAATTTTCATTCTCTTTTGTTCAGAGTCAGTAACCATACATCAGCCCATTTTCTGACTGATCACCCTCAGGGGAGCACAGGCAGTGCCCCAAGTAAATGTATCCCTTGCTGAGACAGATACACCACCACAGCTTAGTGATATCCTTGCCAATGAAAGCACTCCTCCATCAGCCTGTTTCCTCCTACATAAGCAGTTTTGCTGGCACAAGGATGTGAAATGGAGGATATGTTCTATTCATGCTCCCTGTGATGGCAATATTTAGTACAACTGAACTCTATCAGCTTAACTTGAGGATCTTAAGCCAAATGCATACAAGATTTAGCCAGGATAGAAAGTGTTGGCTAAACCAGCATCATTTGTAAGAAATTTGGTTACACCACTAAATGCCTCTCATAGACCTGTCAAATGAAGAGTGGGGATTTTTTCTTTTAAGAAAACTGTGTAAGCTGCATAGTCAGAGGAAAACCCTCGTGCTGCTGCTTCTCATGGTGTCTCCACGAGGGGGCTCTGCTGGCATACCTACGTGGGCCCAGTGGCGTGGGAGTGGGGCCACCTCCTGCAGGTTCCTCTGACCCCTTGGAAGAACTACCTTGTCTCTCTAGGATAGTTCCTCGTATACTATCAGATTGGTGGGAAAAAAAAATTAAATACGCAAAACCAAATCTGGGAGGGAGAAAGAAAAAACAAATTAAAAAAAAAAAAAACAAAAACAAAACCAAAAACAAAACAAAAAAAGAAAGCAAATACACAAAAATCAGACGTCCACCAATTTTTCAGCTGAAGATGTTGGTCTTGACCCAATAAAGAGGTGTGCCAGGAGTCTTTACAAAATAAGGGCCAAAATTTGCAGTGAGAAGTCCAACTGTGTGATAGAGAAAAAAAAAAACCAACAAGATGTCACAAACTTTGCTCTCCAATGCCTTTGCCTTCTCATATGCCTTGGAGCATCATTAGGGTTGATCTTCACTCTGTGGCTGCTGTGTTTTCCTAGGCAGTGCAAATCCAGGTGAACAGAGTTCATGTCTCTCGTCTGGATGGTGCAGTATTTACTCACTTCACAGAAGGAGCAAAGCAGTGAGATCACTTTCTTTCTGGGTTACCACTGTACAACTGACCTCGTACTCCCTCATAAGTGAAAAGTTCAGTCTGTGTAACTGAGCATAGGTGAAAGCAAAACCGAGGCAATGGCTTTCATCAGTGTACTCAGCAAAAAATCTTCCTGCATTGAATGACGAGATTTCTGAAACAGAAGTTGACTCTGAAGGGCACAGCATCAGGAAAGCAGAACTAGGTCACTCTTATGTCTAGAAATAAATTGTATGTTTCACCATAGCAAGGGATTGGCTTTCTATATTGGAAAGTTGTGGAATATTATTAGTTTTCTAAAAATAGAACTAACTACAGGTTTTCTAACAATTACAGAGGTTTTGCATGCCTAAGGCTGACTACATGTGGGTTTCTTTTCTGTTTCTGTAGATATAAGAAATACTGCTGTACTCTGCAAACTGAGTTTTCAAGGCAATCTTGTAAAAACAGTTTCAGAAGCTTGAAATAACTGTAAGCTTAATATCACCTTTTCTTTGATGTGTCTCATGAACTTGAGACCTCTAGAACTTTATTTAAATCTCATGGACATCACTGAGGTAAAGAAAACACCAGAAAACTGAGGTGACTTTTCTGCAGGGATCAGGAGCAATAACAAATGTAAAAGACTCAACTCTGGTCAAGCTAACTACAGCCATCTTAATTCATAGCCTGAGCTCTCTTGTAAGCACAGAGCCCAAACACCAGTTGTCTCTCTGACTCACATCTGGAATGAGACAACTGACTTTCCAGGCGAGCAAACTCATGTCCAGGCTAGATCTGCCTCACACACTGGCTTTGCCCTTGTAGGCAGAATGGGTACATGCAGCTTGAACCTTTGCCCAGCAGACAGAGACAGAATGAAAGTAGCCATCATATATATCTGTTATGCTTTAAGTACAGAGGGGAACCAAAACTGTATGTGCCAGTCTATTTTGTCCTGGCTCAATGACCTCATGTACTATGATCTGAATTTGAAGACTAATCACAGATTTCAAAATGCTGAAGTCAGCTACCTGCTGCTTCCTCAACATACCTCCAAAGATGGGCAGCACCCTGCTTCAAGCACAGAGCACCCTGGCTCCTCACTCCTTTGTAATCCATGGCCAGTTGTAGCTTGTGGAGTGACATACCTTTATCTTCAGTGGTCTTAAAACATTTTGCTGCTTGCACTGAGGTTAATGATGAAGCTCATTTTGGCATCAGTGGTAGAATGTTAGAAGGAATGTTATATGAACTCAAATAATGGTACAAAAGTCTCATATAAAATAGGATCTAAAGTCTAGGACTTTTTACCTGATCACCCTTCCCACATACATATGTCATTTTGGTCTCCATCACAACTCTTGAGTTCACCTTGAGAGGCCTAATTGAACCCTACCTCAACTGAAACTCTTGAGTCTTAGTGGCATGGAGTTCTCAAGCAAGGGTATTTGACTAACACTTTCAATAAACCTGGATAAGTGGCCTGCAGCTCGTCTTTTCCAGACCATGCTGAAACACCTTCCACTTCATTTGGCTTCTGATGAAGGAGGTTGATGATGAAGAGTAGCATTTTGGACAAAAATATGTTTAAATTTGATGTTTGGTTTTTTGAATGTTGTGTCACTCTGGATGGGATTGACTTTTAGTACGTGTTTTGTCCCAAATGCTAAGAGGCATAGTTTAATGAACTGGAAAATAAAATTATTAATTGTCAGTGTGGCTGTTTAGCAATTGGAATGCTTAGTTGGACTTGATGATCTCGGAGTTCTCTTCCAACCCAGTTAATTCTATGATTCTATGATTCTTCTATGATTAGTCATTCTTGAGTCTGTGACATTTTTAAAGGTTACATGGGATTTTTGTGGCATCAGTTCTGGTAAAGTCCTATCAAATGAAACACCTCTTTCCTCTCAGTGACTGATAGGAGGAAAAGAGTTCATTGGAATTAAAAGACCACATATGAGTTTGAAAAGGTAGTGCATAAAGGTGTTTTAGAAAACCTGTAATGGATTAAAATCTTGGTAGTCGGTCTGAAACTGTGAAGTGGTGCTTATAGAGAAATATTTTTCACATTATACCAGCACACTTGCAGATAGAAGTGATTCTAGCCAAGGTATCTATCCATCTAAGTGTATGTACTGCTTACTTCTGGTCCAAGGAGAATATATGGAATTGAGTCGTGGTATTCATATAATTATTTTAAAAATAAAAGAGACAAGCAGGAGAAAGAAGAAATGTCAGCATCCATGGCAGTCAGGCACACTACACTGTCTTCTAGAGCAAGCAGTCTATGTTTCCAGGGGCAGACTCCAATGAAATGTCTTTCCTGCTAGAAGGAGGGCTTGTGGCAAACACCAAACTGTGGCTTATATGTCCCTTATTTCTTTCCTTGAAATACTAGGTAGGAATAGCAACAGTTGTCCCAAAAACCACAATATATACCTATTCCTTTTTTGTTTCAGACTGCAAGCTGAAGTCCTTTTTTTTTCAGTATTTCAGTTTTGAAACAGCTTTCTACAAGCTGGCAGCAGAGATTGGAGAGTGCCACTTAGTCATTAGAGCAGGGTCCTTTGCTTTGAAAATATTGTCATGTGAGGTTTTGTCTGCTCTCTGAAATTTCTAGGATAATTCTGCTATGGGGGCTGCTATAAAATTCAGTTTGAGGATTGTGTTCCATTGTCTTAATGACTTACTCTCACATTCTTCTGCACCTAATTAGATTCAGATCAAATGAAGTCATAAGTGCCTAGGGATAAAGAGAAACTCTTAAAGGGCAAGTGGCTCAGACAATGCAAGCCTCTAAGGGGAGTTTGAAGCAGATGCAGTGATTAATTTGTTATTTGAACTTCGTGGCTGAACTGTTCTAACAGGACAGGTATTTTCATGCTAACTGTGACTCCATTGCAAAAGCTATTTGTGTAAGAATAGTGCAGCACCAAAAGGAAGAGACAGCCATTTTATGTGCACATGGAGAGTCTATCACCAAAAGAAGTATATGAAGGCTGTGCTCAATATTTAATAAAAAGATGTAATAATTAGTCTGGAGAGGCTAAGAGCATATTTCTAACATCTACAGTATGCTGAAAGATTGCCCTGAAAGGGATGATGTTAGGAATAGTATGCCAAGTAAAATACTTAGCTGAAATAAACTGGCATCAGTAATTTAGAAGTAACTGCCGGAAAACATAAATTCTTCTGTATTATGATGAGGTCTTGGATAATATGCACCAAACCATCAGAGCAATGGCACTGGGAGCAAATGCAAGTTCCATCATTGAGAAGCCATGTCCTAGCACTGGCACCAGTTGCCTCCAATTCTTTATGGGAATAACAGTGTTAGGATAACCTTCTGAAAGGTCAGTCTGGCCCTATTCTGCTCTGATTAGACAAGTGTTGAAAAGAAATTCCTTACCCTACAGCTTTCATTCAGTCTTGCAATGCAAAGTCTCCACTTCTGTTTCATTCACTAATTTGGATGCAACTCACTTCAGCAAGTGTAGGGATTTCACAACTGTGCCTGAGGGAGCTGGGGTTGTTTAGTCTGGAGAAGAGGAGGCCTAGGGGTTACCTTATCACTCTTTTCAGTTACCTGAAAGGAGGTTGTAGCCAGGTGGGGGTCAGCTTCTCCCAGGCAACTAGCAAGAGGACATAGTCTCAACCCGTGTCAGGCAGGTTTAGGTTGGAAAATAGGTGGAATTTCTTCATAGAAGTGGTGATTAAACATTGGATTGGACTGCCCAGGGAAGTGGTGGAGTCATCACCCCTGGAGTGTTTAAGTAAAGACTGGACTTGGCACATGGTGCCATGGTCTAGTTCACAAGGTGGTGTTGGGTCATAGGTTGGACTTAATGATCTGAGAGGTCTTTTCCAACCTAACTGATTCTGTGATCCTGTAACTTGGACTATTCCAAGATGTAACTATACATCCTTTTCTGTGGTTTAACTTTGAATTTCCACTTATACTATTTTGGTGGCATTGTCAGAGTACAGATTATTTGGAGTTTAGGCACTAAGAATCATCTCTGGAATCTCTTTGGTCTCTAGTGTTAGGAGTACTTGGAAGACTGTCTTGTAACTGACCTTTTCCCATTATCCCACTTCTTCGTTGCAGTCCACAGCCACATCTTTTTTACAGTCAGACTTACATGCTGGCATCAGTTCCTTAACTTTTCCTTATTTCTTCATTGCTCTCTCTTTATTATTGTTTTGCTTTATTATTATTTTCCTTTTCCCCACTGTACTCTGTGCAGACACATGCCCTCCTGCCCTAACTTTGGGGTTTTTTTCCATTTTTATCCTTCTTTTTTTTTCCTAAACAGAACACACTTGGATATGCAGAATGCCCAAATTAGTAAGACTCCTAAAGCAAAAGAGAAAGAAACATATTGACACATTATATTTTGGCCTTGCTTCCTTTTGTTCTTCCCATTCTTTTGATTTCTGGCTTGATATGTCATGAATAATCAGACCATACAAATACTTTGGAGTAGGAAGTCTTTTATCAGTACAGCACCTATCACATTTTTGGATGCTACATAGAAGCTACAACATGTGGTTAGAAATATTTGCCTTAAGAACTTAGTGATACAGGTACTTAGCATTCAGACTTGATTATCTTTCTTTCATTAGGCAATTGGCTCTGAAGTAAGAACAGTAATAACAACATACGGAGTTAGTCAGCTTATATCAGTCAAGGGACTGCACTTGGTTCATTTATAGCTTGTTTACGTGGAAAAAAAAAATCAAGGCACCTTTACTGTTTTTCTACAACTTCTTTCTGGCAAAATAATACATCTACACTCAAGATTATACACTTAATTTATAAAGGAAGAAGCAGTGCAGAACAAAAGCTTGCAAATAGGTGCAAATACTGCTCAAATTACATATAACATGGTTCAGTGCTTTGAATTTTACTATTTCAACATAAGATTTAGCTACCATGCATGCCCAGTGATAAGGTACAGGAGTGCCCCGGTCATCGGAATCCCTTCCCAGAAAATTCAGTTACATTCACTGGGCTTATGCTCCCTTTTGCCATATCACGTGCTCAGCATGGGAGACACCAGCCTTGCCCACAGCACAGTGGTTAGCAAACTCGTCCAGGGTATTTGTTCCGTGGGTCTGAGCCTGTGCCAGGCCTGAAAGACAAGTTTCTTGCCGTGTTTGCCAGAGTTCTGTGACCGCTAGAGTATCTATTTGCATATAAATACTGTTACAGCAGGCGTGTTACAGCAGGCGTGAAGAAGGCACTGAACTGTGCTGAAAGGGACAACGGAGAGCTCCTACAACTGCAGTCTCTAATATATACAAAAGAGAGACAGAACTTAAAAATAAACTTCTCCTCGGGTTTTCATAAGTTATCCATCTACTTTGCAACAGCTAAATCTTGATTTCTGTGCCACTAGCCCTCCATTTATTGCGTATAAAATTCAGTCAGGTCTGCTAAACACTACCCAAAGAATCACATACCTAAGTGTAATCACGGTAAAAATCAGAATCCTTCCTTGAAGCAGGCCTGTAACTGTGAAACTGGAACAATTAGTACATTAGACAACACACAGAGTGAGATATTTTCAAATTGATAGTTGTCAGCTACTAATGGTTTATTTCAATTATTGTTTAACTAGAAACACAGAGGTGTTGAAAGATAGAAAGAAACCTGATCTTTTTATTTTGCCATGCGCTCAAATGGTATGTTTTAGGAATGCTCAATGCAAAATTAGCTTTAATGGTTAACTTTTACAGTATTATGAATAATGTTGTCGTATTAGAAGTTAATCAGTCTGAAAAAAAACACCAGCATTCCACTCTTGCTCCTGGAAAAGTTTTTGCATTTTATTCATCTGTTGTGATGAGCATAGACCTTCAGGTTATCATGTTGTTCCAATCTAGTCTTACATATCGTGTTGCAAACAGGATCAAGTTTTAGCAGGTGCTGAAGGGAATGTGGTTAAATTCTATTTTACTATTTTTTTAATACAGTAGGAATGTGTAAATGAACTTACAGCTCTGTAATTTTTTCTGATACTAGACAACACAGCAAAGCTAGGAAAAATAATCACCCCCTTCTCAGATATGAGGGCTTTGGATCCAGAACAAGTCATGAAATTTTTCAGTTAGGTTCATGTGCCAAGAGTCCTTCAGCACAGGGCAGTCAGCCGTGATACCAAATATAACCACCTGTCTTAAAGCACCTCTCTCCTTGTGTAGCTATGGAGTTAATACACAGGATGAGGGAATCCACCTGATTAGAAACAAACAGTCCAAACAATCCAAACAGTCCAAACAGTCCAAACAGTCCAAACTTGACATCTTTCTATGTCGTGTGTCCCACTCACACTCTGCAACCACCCCTATGCACACAACCCACCACTATCACCACCCCCCCCCACCACCACAGCCCAAGTAAACAGTCGATATAAAATCCTGGTTAGGTTTAATCCAGGTCAGCCCCCTGACCACATAGCAACATAGGACAAGTTTCAATTCAGGATCCTAAATGCACTTGTCTCCAACGTAGGAATTTAAAAGTGTGCTCCTTAGAGGACATCTGACCACCCTGAGCAGTCAAGAGAGACCTTGGCAAGAATTCAGTGGCTATCAGCTAATGTTGCAGATGGCCTGGAATATCTAAGGTACTTCCACGGAGCTGGCACGTACATTGCAAGACCTAAGGGAGACCTATGCCCTTCCAGACTGGTAGCTGGAAGGCAGGTGAGTTACTGTAGGGACACGACACTAGATATTTATGATTAGCCAACTGAATATGAATGTAGACTTTTAAAAAGTGTTCCTGTGTTACTCTCAAACTGAATCCCAACCTTAAACTCACTTAACCTACAGCAGGAACCCACTTACAAATACACCAATAAGCACCAGGGAGAAGGACAGTGCAAGCTGTTGGTATTACTCAAAGACGGTGGAAGTGGAAACCTTCTTTCTTTATAGCAAAAATACTTACTTTGAGAGTTATAAGTGTTAAACAAACTAGAGTCAGAGAGTTATAAGAGGCAACAAGAATAGGTAAAGAAGGAAAACTACCGTGGATTGCTGATGGGCACTAAACCAGAACGTTATTTAGACAATAACACTCCTTTAGCCCTTCAGATCTTTCAGATACGCAAGGTATCTTAGCTTTAGCTACAAACCCAATAGTTTTAGTTGTACTCTAAACAGAGAGGTACAGAGAGACCTCTACAGTCATACTAGGATTCAGTATCTTCAAGTGGAACTTCACTAAATGGAAATCTCTTTATGTACTAGAACATGGTTTTTATAATTATCATGTTATTAGTAAAAGCAACAGCAAAAATCTTTCAGAATAGAAGAGGCTGTTAGTTCCACTTTAGTCCTGCAAAGTCCTCTCAGGAAAGAGAGCACTTGTTCTACTGACCTTTGGTCTGTTATCTGAATGCATCTGGAACATTTTCTGTAATTAATTAATGTTCTTTTGTCCACAGGTTATAGACCCTGACTCAAAGTGCTTCTGGACTCAACCTGTGATGGGTGCAGCCACGAAAGCTTAGCTCTCACTGGGACTATGCTCCCTGGTAGTGGAGTGAACTCTGATGAGCAGGACAGTAAGAAATTTGAGGTAAAGTCCTCTCCAAATTAAAGGACTAAAATGACATAAGTTCAGATATGTGTGATTAAAAAGAAGAAAACTGCATTTCAAGAATGCAAACTGTTGCTGATTATAAGATTCTGCAACCAAATAAGTGGATAACCAGAACTGAGCAAGAATGATGAGAAGTCTAATTCCCCTGAAATTCATGAGTTTAACCTCAATTCATTTTTCTTCTGATTTGGTCTAATTTCCCCACCTACTCTTCCATAAAAGATATGGATAATAACTTTGATTTGAATATTTCACTTCTAATGAAAACAAGTGTTAACACATCTTCCTGCTTAGGCGAGATTTCTGTGAGCGTCTTCCTACTGTGGGGAAAGGGGAAAAAAACATTCATTTTCTATTGCCATTTGGACCTTTCCTTCTCAGAATTTATTGCTTTTCTCTCATATCATTCCTCTGAATAGAGACTAAAAGAAGCAAGCTGAAGAAAAAAAGAACAAAGAACACTGGGAAAACACAAAACTCTCCTTCAATATCATATTTACCAATTGTTTTTTCCAGTAAATATCAGTTGCTTAATTTTTACATATATGAACACGGAAGGCTCCAGAAAGCAGTACTGACAGAAGAGAAACAGCATGAAGCTTCTGTAGGGAGGGTAATTCAAGATCTGGGAGCAGCCAGCCAGTCTCAGAAGGCATGGGAAGAGCTTCCTGGGAAAAGTTGTTCCAGCTCAGAAAGTCTATAACTAAGATAAAACTAAATCTGGGAGCAAGAACTTGCCTGCAGGGACACCATGGGTAGGAGGGAAATTAGATGTAAATCCCACTTTTTCTTCTATTCTTCTTCACCTATTCATTTTGTATTTTCTCTGTATAGTAAATTAGATTTAGTTGTATAATAAATACTGGCTTTTGTATTTGAAAATCCCTTTGGTCTTCTTTGAAGGAAGGAAAAGAAAGGAAATTTCAAGCCAGGGAAGTCAAAAGCTCACTCATTTAAACTCTCCATAAATTTTTCAGGTTATAAAGTTAAAATATAAATTCTGAACCACTGAAGCAAACTATCACTGGTGGTGAACTAGCAGGATTGTAAACTGGTGGGTAATGTTATAATAGCTTTTTAATTAATAGTCAGGGTGGAAGGGACCTCAAGGATCATGTGTTCCAACCTTTCTTGGCGAAAACATGGTCTAGACAATATGGCCCAACACACTGCCCAGATGAATCCTGAAGTGCCGTATACAGGTAACTCACCAGGTGTAGCAACGAGACTGCAAATCAAGGAGACATAGAAGTACAATAAAACACAAAAATCAGAAACTCTACCATATGAAAAAATGAAGTCCTATCATCTCTAAAAATCATCCATGATTCTCTCCAAGATGGAACCTCTGTGGGTACATTGGCTTTACCTTCTGAGAATTACCCTCAGCTGCCTACAAGGGCTTCTGAAAGAGATTTCACAAGAACTTAAAAAAACCTAAAAAAAATTAGTTCTTAGTTAGGCTGAACACTATTAGGGATGATAGACACTTCTGCTAAGAATTCTGTAATAGTTACATTTTTCACATGAAGAGGGGCAGTCCTTTCAGGAAAAGGCAGTTTGTTTATCTTCAAATCACACAAACAGACCAAGGGTGCAGCTTCTTTTCTGTAAAAGAGGCTTTTTAATGTTACAGGTACAGGTACAATGTAATGAATTTCTACTGAATAGTGTTTCTGAAAAAATTGAGGCACGGATGCTTGAACCTGTTTGATCAAACTTAGCAAAGATGTTTAAAATCACTGATTTCACAGTAGTTGGTCTTCAGGCATTGCATGCACAGAAAGTGACTGAAGTTATTATAAGGGTGTTGAAATTTTTGTGACAAAGGTAACAGAAGATACAAAAGTAATGCAAATGCATGCTCAAGATATTCTTCCGGTATGATTTTAATTTCAGTCATTGCTAAATTGTTACCTGGTCTCATTTGTTGTCAGTCAAATGTCAGCTTACAGAATAATTGCTAAAATCAACCTAGTATATCTGTTTGCTGATCTCACCTTAACAGGAGCAGAGAAGCCAATCGAAATGAGAAACTTTTATCAGCGACCATAGCCCTGGTCCTGTGCCTTACACTAAAACATGGCTATGACTGTTACAGGGGAATCAGAGTTGAACAAAGCTAATCTAAGTTTTTTATAGAGAAACTAAGAGAAAGTAGATGCTTCAGAAGAGTACTATTAATAAATGTACTATTAATATTTGTACTAAAAGTATTAATAAATGTAAGACAAAGACTTTTAAATTTGTCTGAAATTTTCAGTATACCATTACTTCTGTTTTTATGAAAAAAAAAAATCCCAAACAAAGTCTTCACAAGCAATTTAGAGGTTTGTATTTATTTGGAAAAGGAAAAAATGTCCAATTCATTAGAAGTAGGACATTATTTCTTCCAGATTATTTTCTTTTTAGCTCTAGTGTATTCTTCTAGATGCCTATTCCCAGGCTTTTCTACACATAACATTGCATTATCCATAAAAGTAAAATACAATGTCAGGTAGTCCAGGCAGTCATCCTCAAAATTTTTGCACCTGTGTTTTGCTATATCTACAGATATTTATTAAACCTGGAAAGTCTTACATTGACAAGATGTGTAATGTAAAGAAGAGAAAGCTCTATGTTTATTAAAAAAAGAAAAACTTGAAAGGATAAGCCCTAATGCTATGGAAGAGCTTGCAAGCCTAAGCCTTAATACTCTGACAAGAGATTACAGAATTAAAACATGTTTAAGTCAATGCTCAATTTATTACCTTGGAGACCTTTAGTTTCATGACTAGAATTGGACTTAGTTCATGATTTCTACTGTTAGTTTGACAGCACCCAGCGATTAAGTTAAACTTTGCATTAAAAGGACTACTTTTGAAATAAATCACATACTTAGTGCATCTGTGAAAACAGAATAGGATATAAGGAAATCAGTACTGAACAATTTAATACTGTATATGAGTAAAAAAGAAAAAGTCCCTGTTTCTTCAGATATTTTCAACATGTAGTACTTTGCTTGATTAGTTATTCTGAGAGCAACAGGATTCTATGTGTGCACCAGTGTTTGAAAGACATTTGACTAAATTGGCAGGAGCTAATATATATCTATTCTTAGTTAAATAGACTGAAAATCTCCAATCCTTCTTTGAATCCTCGGCAGTTTTGATTTTTTTCTCCTTACAGGTAGCTCAGTTCTCTGCTAATTCGATTGTATTAGTTAGTTGTCTCTGCCAAATGGAAAACACGAATTTTCTTTAGTCTGCAGCTTTTAAAATATATTTCCCATGATTATCTACTGTATGGTATTCCTCCCTGCAGTATCTGCGTTGTAATTTGCTTTAGAGTGATCTGTAATAGCAATCCATTAAAATATTTTTGATGAATCTTCATGAATATCTGATTTGAAAGCAAGACTATAGATTTTTACAAAAAAATGTATCTGACATCAATCAATTCTATAGTCCTTCTTTATGGTATTATTTTAATTCTATCTCTTATGGATTATTAATACTTCCAGCAGTTATGGATTATTAATACTTTCAGTAGTTGCATGTCTTCCTTTAGGGACTCTTTTTGAAAACCAATACGTTGGAGTATGACAAATTGGAAAATGCATCAAAATATTCTGATTTTCTAACTTATAAATATTCATCTAGTTTGGAATGACACTATGATAAACTGGTTCTATTGCCAGTCAGAAATAAAAGCAGTGTGTGTTAGAGTATGTGTTAGAGAATCTAACAAAACTCCTGAGAGAAAGGAGTTCAGCCTGACAAAATCCAGCTACTTTCCATCTGTACCCCACATCAAGACCTCCTCTGTTAACAGGAAAAGAAGGGTATTTGTAATAGGAGACTCCCTTCTAAGAGGAACAAAGGACCTGCTATGCAGACCAGAAGCAACTCACAGGGAAGTCTTCTGTCTGCCAGGGTCTCAAGTAAGGGACATTACTGGAAAACTCTCCAGTCTAGTCAGCCCCTCTGATTACTGTTCACTATTGGTTGTTCAAACTGTCAGCAATGACATAACAAAGAGAAGTCCAAGGGCAATCAAAAGAGACTTCAGGACCTGGGGATGACTGGTAGAGGGATAGGAGCACAGGTAGTAATTTCCTTGATCCTTTCAGTAACAAGGAAAAATATTGATAGGAATAGGTAAGATTGATCATGTCAATGAGTGGCTTTGAAGTTGGTGTATTTGGAAAAATTCTGGGTTTGCTGACCATGGGATCATCTACTCAACACCTGGTCTACTGCCAGCTGGCAGAATGCACCTTTATCAGAGAGGAAGAAGACTTCTAGCACAGGAGCTAGTAGGGCTTGTTGACAGAGCTTTAAACTAGCTTGTAAGAGGGAAAGGGACAAACCAGGCTCAACAGTAATGAGCGATGGGATGGTGTGCAAAAACTTGAGAAAATGAGCACTTGTGGGCTGAAGAGACAGAGGGGTGGCACTGTATGTGATAGAAAGGTTAGAATATATGGAGCTCACAGCTGACAATGGTACAGTTGAGGGCCTTGGAGTAAGAATCAAGGAACAAACAAACAATGTGGATGTCATGGTGGGAGTCTACTATAGAACTCTCAGCCAGGACAATGGCACCAATGAATTATTCTTTAAGGAACTAAGGGACGCTTCAAGTAAACTACCCTTGTCCTTGTAGTGGACTTCAACTTGCCAGAAATTGACAGCGTCACACAGGTCACACAACTGGTATGACCTGTTCCAGAAGATTCCTAAAATACCTGTATGACAACTTAATGAAACAGGTCCTAAGGAAGTCAACTCAGAAGGATGCCCTCCTTGATCTGCTGCTTGTCAGCAAAGCAGATCTTGTGAAGATCGGTGGTCATCTTGGCCACAGCAACAACCTAGTGATCAAGTTTGAAATTCCTCTGCTGACAGGAGAAAAAGTGCCCCCAAAAAGATACAATGAAGAATCCTTTTTGGATACCTGTTGTTCTTTGAACATCTTTTTATCTTCATTTTTTACATCTTCTTGCTTTCCTTTCCATAAAGACAGAGAAAAAGAAAGCAACACAACTGTTGTGGTTTGGCTTAAGTCCGTGGCTGGTTGCAATCTAGAAGTTCTCTGATGTTTGCCATGAAAATGGTGGGTATTACTATGATTAATATGCCCTAGTTTCATAGATATGAAGCTGAATAGAATGTGAGAAGCTCAGGTAACTGTTTGCACAACACGGGCTATAGTTGGAATTCATTAATACAGCACTAATAACTCAGAGCCTTATCAGAAAGAAAAGTGTATCAGAAACAGGATGGAAGCTCTTATCAGGGTCCTTGAACATTTTCATTCTGGGGTGACAGAACACAAGAGTTGATGCCTCAGTTACTGAAGCTGATGTGCAAGAGTAAAGCAAAAAATAACCCATAAATTCAGACTTTTTTTTCTAACTGATTAATAAAGTATATTAATATATTGTTTTATTCTGCAAACCTATGCATCTTCCATTCACTCAGTGTAGGATCAGTGAACAAAATAGAATCTGATTATTGTGTTATTTGCCAAATTCCATTTTTATATTGGAGCTAGAAATCCATAAAATAAATGATTAGTGATGAGTCTCATGACAAGTGAAACAATTTCCAACAATATATATTTCTTTTAAAAGGTAGGTAGCAGGAAACAAAGGAAAGAAGGATTTTTAAAAACAGTGACAGGGCTAACTGTTGCATGCTCTCACTCTAAATGGCCCCTTTACTTTAACAGAAAAATTATAGAAAAATACACAGAGAACTAACTTACTGGTGGATCCTTCTCAGGATTTTCTTCTTTTTCCTCTTTTTAGTGCTCTTTGCTTATATAAGGCTAATGGGGAAAATTGTCTCTAGGGAAGAGACAAGCACTTGAAGAAAGGTCCATTACAGACTACAAAATCTACTCAGGAAACCTCCTGGACTGAAATTGGTCAAAGGGTAAGGGGACTGCAAGAAAGGTACTGCAAATGCTTGGCCGGTATCTGCTTGTGGCCCCCCTAGACACAGAATACCAGCTGAAACCAAGAAATTGGGCTTTTTTAAATCAAGATTTTAAAGAACAAAAATATTTCTGCCTCATAATTAGGCAGAAGATTAGAAAAAAATCTGAGTATCTCTAATAAACATTTGAAGTAAGGTTATTTACATAAAAATGTCAGTTAAATTTTTACTCTGAAAAACATACTAAGGAAGTTTTTCTCATCTCTGACATTATAATATAAGACCACAGGTCTGTAAGTCAGATCCCTCCTAATGCATTTTCCTCTAGAAAGTTTCATGTATTCCTTTTGCTTTTGTCACAGAAATTTTAGAAGATCATTTATGCATTTACAGTGTGAAACATTTAAGCAGTATACAGTTATATGAGCATTAACAACTAAAACTACAACATTCATTTTATATAGAACCTTTTCTAAAGTGTGTGAGTAGTCCAAATTGTAATACTTTGCAAATGAATATGAATAGTCAGCAGTGAGACTGAGCTGTTACATCACACCCAGGGAATTATTATTTAGCATGTGCATAATATTTTCATCCTCAAAGAGTTTCATGAGCAGCCACACATTCATCTCTGAAAGATGCCTCAAAGCCAAGAAAGTAAATATTACCATATCTGTTTCTAAACATGAAAGACTAAAAGACAGAAAGGGTAGGGAAGCTAAGTGTCTCACCCAAAGGCAACCAATAAAAGCAAGTCAGTATCAGAGACATAATTATAAGCTGAGCACACCTAATTATATCTAGAATATGTTTAGAGAAGGAGCCTGAGGCCATGTAAGCCTACATGCTTTTGTCAGCATGTAAAACATGAGGTTGTGGTGACCTTTGGAAAAAAACAGAGAAAGAACTTCTGGGTAGTATTATCCCTTAGTGCAGCATACCTGATCCAAACACCTCTGTAACTCCTTTCAGCAATGTTTCCACCACTCCTTGCAGTATGAAGAACATACAGAGTTATTCTGAGATCCCTGAGCACCCTTGCCCTATGAGTGAGTGGGATTTGTTGACAAAATAAAAACTTCTGCTGTCAGCAGTATGGATTCATCAGATCAGTTAATGATGGGGAGCAAACTGGGCTGGACCTGATAATATCCTATCCCTAAAGCATAATGTGGGTGTGGATGCCACTTCTAGTGCTCATGATTTGACAGTAAGACTCCATTTTCTGATTCCTGCTCCTTTTATTCTGTCACTTCCATCACATGGAGTCTATCTCCAAAGTTCAGCCTTTATTTGAAGCTCACTCTTCCCCAGCTTTTTTCTGTCAGCTCCACAGAAAAAAGCCCCTTTGCTCATGACTTCATGAATTGTGGCTTTGACTGTTCCTCATGGTGAGGGGATTTGTTCTTTCTCGTAACACTTTTGTCACCACTTACCTCTAGTCTCTATTAGCTTCCTCCCACAAAATTTTATGGTATTTGTATGTTCTTCACAGTCTTTCCATACAGCAACACAGTTCTACCTAATCTTTCACAAACTTCACTAACAAATTTTTGGAACTTCTTCTATGCCTTCTGTGTCCAGTCGAATCAGTGGAGTTCACATGACCCCTCTCTCCTTTTTACACCCACTCTTCTACAGAACAGCTAAAAAAATATTCTTGTTTTCTCCTCTACATCTCATTCCTTTCACCCAAACCCTTTGCATTCCAACAAAACTTCCATCTCAGCACTCTTTCCCTGCTAACCAAAAGCTAAATACACCAAAGATATTAGCATAATTGTGCAACTCAAATGACTGCAACAAGGTGAAGGCTTGAGGTTTTGGAAAAACCCTATTCTGTTTTGCCTGAACCTCAGCCCATCCTCTTCCACCAACATATGATCAACTCCTTGATGATTTAGATCCTTGGGTTTTACATCTACCAAGCAATATAAGTTGCACCGTTGATGTTATAGAGCAGAGTGCTTGCTTTACCTCTACTCATTTTTCTAGCAGTGATTGACCACAAAAATAAGAGTCATATCATTCTCTATAATTTTGTTCCTTCTAAATTACCATTCAAAGGTAGCAGAATTCAGCACATCCAATGAACTGAGTGAAGGAAGGATCTTCTTGCTTTAGTGGATGAATACACAGAGCTTAGACATCTCTTTTCCATAGGCAAAAAAGGCAAGGATTACCAAGATGTGACAGCTTACTTATTCAGATAAAAATATTTCAGGTTCTATTTCTTCTGTTTTTCTGTATTTTTGGTCAGCACAGCACATGAACAACAGTGCACAATTTACAGACAACCTCTTTAACCATTAGCAAGCCCATTTTAATTAATTCATACTGGGCAGTTCGTGGAAAAAAAATTACAAGGAAGAAGTAAACTTAAAGGATTGAATTCCCTGGTCTTCAGAAGCAGTCTTTGCTTTTTTTGGTTTCCCTATATTGTATAACTTTTTCTTTTTTAGTTAATGAAGAATAGTGCAGACTGGAAAGCTGAGCTTATCTCTGCTTTCAATGGAGAAACCTTGTCAGTAGAATTTGTTGATGATTGAAAGGAGTGAGCCCACAGAGACCCACTTGTGGTATTCTTTTCTGAGATGAATCTTTTCTGTTTGCAGATATTTAACTTACTTAAATTCACTACTGAGAGACAGTCTGAAAGGCTGAAAACCACTTTGCAACCCTTCAGAAATACACAGGAGACAGTATCTCTAGTACTATAAATGAACGTATCACTCTCAACTTCAAAGGAACTAAGATGTTTTGAACCAGATGAAGACCCAATCCCATAGGAATTTCCTGTTGTGCCAGTGTTCGGTTGCTGTTGCATATCTGGCTTCAGCTGATCTGGATCAAAAAGGTTCCTAGTCCCAGCTGCTTCTCACTGTCTTCTCTGAAGGTTATCCCCCCCTGATTCCCATGCTGCCTCTCTGATATGTGTACATAATTGTTCCCTAACCCAATTCAATCAAAATGAAAGAGGTTAGGAAAAAAACCTACTATTTAAAGTGTGTGAGCTAACCTGGATCATTCTGACTGAACTGGGTCAGGGAGTGATTATATGTGAAGTTATACCAGCTGAGTAAAAAGGAAGGGAGACAATCTATTTGCTTGACTTAGGAATAGTCAAAACAAGCCATAGGACTGCAGCTTTCTGTGATTTATTTGTAGACTGGCTTTGGATGGTATAAATTGGCATGTGGTCTAAGAGATGTCTCACTGTGCACAGCCGTCTTCCTTTTGATGTGGTTTCTGCATAACTGATATGCCCCAGGAAATGCTCCTGAAACCATAATGGAAGGGTCAAGTGGGCATTTCAGGTCTCCCAACATGCTGATGCCTTGGGAAGTTCTGCCACACTCACTAAGTACTGGCAAACCCCTGCAACCGAAACGGTTTAGAACAGTGCTGGGGGAGATTCAGGGCAACAGCTAACATGTATGTCTTTTGAAATCAGCCCAATGGGGGTTTTTCTGGCAGATAGAGGCAGCCTCTTCTTTTTACTCAGAAGAGGAGAAAAGATTTGCTATCACCATCAGCATGCAAATGTTACTGCACCCTGTCTAACAGATTTAAGTATTCTTCAAGTGAAGACAGTTAATGTCGACATTTGGGTTTAACAGAAAGAACAGTCTGTCAACCGCTCACTTTATGTAACAAGCTTGTACTCTACCTGACCTTTTGTTGAACAGAAGGGAAAACCATGGCAGACCCTGTGTGGCCTTGGATGTGTGTTTTTTTGACACACAGAAAACTAGGCCTTTCCAGTGCTGGGGCTAATATTATTACTCCGAAGCCTATTCACTTGGAAGAAAAATAAACAAGCAAACAAACCTCAGATGTTCTGGTTTATTTGTTCTGTTACATAGAAAAATTATTCACTACAGCTCCTCTTCCTCAGTTCTCCATTATCCAGGTATTGGCAAGAGTAGAAGAGCAAAGCAAGCATTGTCCCAGTAAACCCCACACTCTAGGAGCCATCTTGGTAACTGCTTTTTATAGGCTCCCTTTAGGTACTGGGAAACTGTGACGAAGTCGTCCCAGAGTCTTCTCTTCTCCAGACTGAATAACCTCAATTCTCTCAGTCTGTCTTCATAGGAGGGGTCTCCGATAATCTTCATGGCCTCCTCTGGATTTGCTCCACAGGTCCATGTCATTCTTATTCTCTGGGCCCCAGAGCTGGACACAGTACTCCAAATGGGGTTTCACAGAAGCTGAGGAGAGTGGCAGAATCTCCTCCCTCAACATTTCTTTAGATGCAGCCCAGGATGTTTTGCTTTCTGGGCTGCAAGAGCATGTTGCTGTCTCATGTCCAGCCTTTCATCCACCAGTACCCCTAAATCCTTCTCAGCAGGACTACTCTCAATCCCTTCATCCCTCAGCCTGGATTGCCTGGATTGCCTGGATTGCCTGGATTGCCTGGATTGCCCCAGCCCAAGTGCAGGACCTTGCCCTTAGCCTTGTTAAACCTCATGGGGTTCACATGAGCCAACTTCTCATGGTCTCAGGTGAATCAAGAGGCTGAACTAGATGAAACTCTGAACATCTCATACAGATGCCCAGAAAATATTACTAAACATTAAGGGCAGCTGCCAGTTAGTACTATTTGAAAATGCTATCTAAGAGCCTTGGTTCACAATCCTTCTCAAATTCAACATCTCTTCGGAGATGAGGGTTAAGCGCAGCTGAGGGCAGTTTACACAGGTACAGCTCTGTGAGGAGCAGACACGCGCTGTGCTGTATGTGCTCTGCAGTGGGTTGTTAATCTTTCCCGCAGGAAAAGGATGGACAGCTGCAGGCAATAACCTCTTTTGCCATTGTAGTTAAATCCATCAGAGGCTGTGAATCAGAGCTCTTATTATTTTCCACATGAGCGTTCCCCATTTATGCTCTGATGAAATGATGCATTCAACAGAAAACCAAATGAAGTGCTGAAACCACTAAACTCTTTAACAGCAGGAGACACTGCAACTTTTTGTCATTAATCTGCCATAATTGGTAACTGCTGTTAATGTCTTTCAAAATACGTAATATTGAAATGTTATTACTGAAAATGCTACCACAGAATTATATGGTGGGATGCACAATCTCATCTGCACACAATTTTTGCATTCCTGACTGTGTTATGAACTAAGGTAGGAATAACACAAACATAAAATTAAAACAATATAGTCTGAAATTAAAGCCTAAATTCCAGAATTCTGGTGGGTTCTTTTCCTGAAAAGAAACTTTTTAAAATATAGGGGGTGTGAGGGGAAGATGACCTGTTTAACCAATGCAAAAACAGAGTCTGGTTGACATGAAGTGAAATTTCAAAGTTAATCACAACCCAAAACTCAGGAGTTTCAGCTTGTGTTTGAAATCACAGAAAAAAAGTGATAGAAAATGTGACATATTTAAATATGGAAAGGGGATATGGTTTTCAGGTTACTTGATTGTAGGCCACACAAGCTGGACAGACTTGTCTACCTCTGTCAACACATACAATTTATTTAGACAGTCAAGAAAAGCATTATATTAAAGAATATAATAAAGCAAAGTGTTAATTGTTAAATATGCTGTGATTTTCATTTTGTGAGATAGAAATATTGCTGACTATGCAAAAGAATCAAAAATTTCTGTCAATCCTATTGCAATCTGTTTTTCGTATGTCACAAGAAATCAGATTAGTAAATAGTGTGAGGAGAGGGAATTAGTGAACACAATCTCATGCATATTCTAAGTTGTGAGTATCTTGATGATTCCTTTCAAGCTGACTTTTTAATGGCAAATTCAATTTTCTTCTTTCAGACAGAGTGGAAGTAGCATTAAGTATATTTTATTTTCTATTTTATTGCAAGATTTCTTTCATTCCACAAGAAAATAAGACCATTCACAACTAATTATCCTGTAAAATCACATTCAGGCACAGAACCTGGCAGCTGTAGTGAAACTCTGGGAGATTATTATTTATCATTTTTATTTATGGAAGCCTTTGGTATTCTTGGCACTGTACAAAACACAAAAAACCAGAAACATTCTCTGTCCTATGGAGTCTACAACCTATGGCTTATACTGTGCAATTTAAGACCAACCTGAGCCTAGAGCAGTAGAGAACTGCACCATTTCCTGGACTAGGAACATGCCAGCTGCCACTCTCCTATCTGTGAAGATAAAGCTTGCACATCTGGTGTACTAAGCCAGCTTTGCTCTTTCCTTTGACATGGTACCATTCCCAGAGATGCTGCAAGAGAACCATTGCCACCTTGAGGCACGTGTTTTGCTGGTAGTTGTCAAGAGCAGCAGACTGCTAGTCTTGCAAAATGGCCAAGATTTTCTCTACTGTGTGCAGCACAGTCTAGGTTTTCTGCTGCTGGTACTATTGCTAAGAAAGGGGTCAAGGTGGATGAAGCAATAGTTGCTGCAATTGTGGAGCAACTCCAGTGCAACACCTTTTTCCAAATCTCTCATTCCAGTAGCAGTGGTGACCTGTCCCTGGCCTCCCGCCTTCTGAAAAACAAAGCCTTTATTTTCCTAAACTGGTTCTGGAATGGAGACTACAATTTATGCAGTGCTGTGTAGACAGTTCCATGCTAGGGCTAGATAAATGAATATATATTTAAATAATACAGTGCACTGTCTTGCAGAGATGTTATCTTGACTCACAGAAGCATAAATAAATAGTTTTCCACTGGGGCAAGTTTGGATGATGTGTCTTTCTGACATGGCTATAACCCAGGCAGTTTTTGAGTCAGTTCATTTGCAGACAGTTTGGATATGCTGCACTGCCTGATGTGGATTTATCCTCTGGAACTCCCTGCCCTCACTGCCTCAGTACCTGAGTAATGACCTACCCTAGGCAGGTCCTAAATTTGCTAGAGCAGCTCAGACACAGAATATACTGAGTAAGCAGATGGTGTACCCAACTCAGAATGTTTTAGATGTCATTTTATGATTTAAAAACTCTGTAGTGAGTATAATTCCAGCAACAGACTACTCCTGGTAGGCATTTATAAAACTGTATATAAGAGGAAGAGGTAAAGCATATTGGTGGTCATTAGGCAGGAGTTCTACTGTAGGTGGCCCTGGAGAATGTGGGAAGACAGACTGGGAGATCATGTGATACTTAGAAGTGACAACAGACAGTGGTAGATTAGACCGTGATAAAGGATTTGCACACAGAGTAAGGAGTCTGCTGAGTATTCAGAACAGATTTGAGTGTAAGACGAAAGGCTCAAGTAAGTTAGTGCAGAATTTGGATCTTTCAGAGAGGGAGAGAGGAGATCTGCCCCTGATGGGCATGCTGCTAAAGCTTTTCCACTCTATCAGAGATCATTCCATGAGACTCCTCCTGGGTTTGTTTGCCTGGGAAACCAAACAGTGCAAAATAACTCAAAATAATTTTGTTTATATTATTTTTCCCTAAAAGGTAAAATGGTAAATAATTTAAATAGGTTTTTAGCAATAATTTCAGAGAGAGAGGAGAAATAGACTTGTTCAGCATATGTAGTATAATCATGTTTGTTTCCATTATTCCCACTGGAGAAAGAGAGGACTAAAGAGCAGAAAACAGGGTTCTTGCACGCTCTTCCCATCTTTGCTGGCACAGATCACATTACCAACTGTACAATGGGGAACTGTAGCAGCAGCATGAGTGTCCTCACTGCCTCTTCTCAACTTTCTGGAGCAAGCTATCAGCCTCCTCTCCCAACCACAAAGGAGAGTTAACCAGTTTGAAGGGAAGATTTGAAGTAACGTTATTACCAGTACTGTAACTGCTGCGTTAACAGCTCCATGGGCAACAGGTTAATTCTTCCCTGTAGCACCAGAATGCATGGGAAGACATGCTTTTGTCATATTGTACTAGTCCCACAAATACAGCTATATATCCTGTGGTACATATAGCACAAAAAAGGTGTTCAGCAGTTATCTAGCTCTTATTTTCTACAGAAGTCTGAGTTTATGAAACTCAAGCTCCCCACTGCTTTTTCAGGAGCTGTGTAAGGGGAAACAGATCAACAGCAATGGTTCATGCTACACATATGTATACATGCTAACACACACTTTGGTTCTCTTGCCATATTTTCATGAAATTTTACTCTATTTATAGGAAGTCATAGTCAATAAAAAAAAAAAATTCCATGTTTCACTCCCTGTGAGGGCATGCCAACTTACTACACATAACAAGGTACTATGGCAAAGAGGTGTTCTGTCTCAGGTCCTAGATTCTCCAATGACTCAGAGCGTCCAAGCTGGAACCTTCAGGAGCTCAACTTTTTCTGAAAGCTGGGATTCATGTAGTTGTCCCTGCAATTGACATAGCCTGAATCACTAGGTACTTTTCAAAATGTTCTTGGTCTTTATTTTCCTCTGCTTTCAGAGTGTTCCACCTAAATGTTCTCTCATATAAGTTCCCTTCGGGATCCTCTCCACAATGAGCACACCAAAAAAAATTAGTATTCAAACAAATGCATAATAAGTACCATTGAATATGCCTTGGGCTGCCCTATATAGAATATCCCATTGGCCAGGCACTCATCCATAGATGTTTTATAATCCCCTTGCCTTGAGAACATTCAAAACTGCAGAGTCCAACTCCCAAGAAAAGAGCCTTCAGACTGTTATCACCTTTTATCCTTTTTAGTTGAAACTGGAGTATTAAAGAAGAAAAAACATATAAATGGCAGCATGACAGAAGATGAGGAGTCAGATTCTGTAGCAGTTTCCTTCATATAATAAAATTCGATAAATCAGAGAAACAAACATTATTTAAGGAATTTTGATGTTGAAAATTTATTAGTATATGTAAAAATTGTAGTCCTGTTAATTATGTAGCTGTCTCAGAGATGCTGTTTTAGAGTAGCAGAGATGGTGGTTACTTTCATGCATTTTTTCTCTTTCATAATGTAAATACTACAGAAATTCACTACAAAAATTATTATTAAATCATATGCTGATGAATGAGCACAAAACTATTAATGGCACATAATTTGAAGTGCACATGTCCACTGGAGTATTTAGCAACCCATGCAGATCTTATAATATTCCCTATGTGCTTTGATTTTCTCTGTTAGATGATTGAAAAATATTCATTAAGAGATTTCTCTAATGAGTTGTGTTCAAGCATAAAATAGGCCACTCCTTTTATAATTTAAGTGTGTTTTTTTGAATATAAATATCCTCCAATTCCCTATAGGTACCAACTTCAAATAGGGATTTTGTCTTAACACAGATTTCAGGACCTTTGAAGGGTCTTTGAAGTATATAATTGGGTCCAAGCTGAAATGTGATGTCATTCACACAAATACTGAAGTTCACACTGCTTATAGTTGGTAGAAAATATACACTTTATTTTTTTTTTTAAAGACATATCCCCAAATTTTTTTAATAAATACTTAAGTAGAAAGTTGGGAGAACATTCACATTATAAAATGAGTACAACATCCCCTAACCCTCTGGTCAGTTAATCCTGGGTCCCATTCAAACAGTGACATCAGTCTTACTCTTTTTGTTTTCCATTAAGTTATTAAAGAGAAAGCTTTTTATGCTTTAATTTATTCTGTTTTCATTTGTAAGGAACTGAGAATGCCTAACCACTGAAATAGGCAGCTTTTAGGAGTGTACATAAAGGCAAAATATTATGAAAACCAAAATAGTGTTTCCTCATCAGACAGAAAAGCACAGACTGGAACTACCCTCAGAAATACAAAACTGTATTGCTGTTGTGCCTGTCTAAGTCTGTTAAAAGTAGGAGCCTTTGTAATATGTCCTGAGAGTGCAACAGATCCGAATTTCTGGCCTCCTGGGGAGGTAAGTCTAGCAGAGGGCATCACTTGTCAGAAGTGGCATTTCTGAGCTGGATGAGCTCACTATGATTTGCTGTCCCTTGCAGAGTTGAACAATGGCAGACCAGAAGCATCCTGCTTCAATTAAGTTAAATAGCTGGTTATGTGATGAAGTGAGAGGACTGAAGCTCCTTTCCTTTGTTATTTCCTCTTTAGTCATGAATAGATCATAGCTGATGCTAAACCGAAAACTCACTTCAGCTTCAAGATCTACCACAGATATCCAAATATACTTCAAGATGAGTTGCTTCACTCGCCACTACTTTGGTTTTCTCAAGTAGAGACAAAGGAGTCTTCACATGTTGGCAAATAAAAAGCCAAAACAAGACAAAACCCAGAGATGGAGAATGGACTTTGGCACAGAAGTTTGGCAGATGTGACAGCGGGTGATGATGCATTATAAGCAAAACAACCAAAGAAATAAACAAGGCTTTTTAGCCTGCTGTGTCTATCAATGGCTCCAGAGACAAGCACAGAACAAAGTTCCCATCAGAAATAGACTTCAACTTTGGAATGAGTGGAAGGTAGATCCACTCCAGCTACTGAGCCATCTAACCAAGCTGAAGAGAGTCTGATTTCAGATTAAAGACTGATCTAGAGGGATGAGGACCATGTAAGGGCTCTGCTCCCACCGGAGTGCTCCAAGCATTAGGTTATAATTGTATTTCTCTGTGCCTCATCTTCTTTTGTCTCTGTGATCATTGGCCTCCAGGTGTACATTCACATCCTCCTGAAATGCAGGATGTATGAGTTCAAACTACTCTTCAGTTTAGAAGGCAGAGTAAGATTTCATCCTTCCTAGACAAGCACCTGAGAGGGTAGGCTTTATGGTAAAGAATAAAAATGCTGTCACCAAATTCAGGTCAGCCATTATTATAGGTAACCATCCAAATTAGAAAGGAAAAAAACACCACATTTTTGTAGTATATGCAAGGTATTATGATGATTGAAGTCCAGTATCAAGCTCGGCAACTTTCTTCACTTTGTCAGCCAAAAGACTCTGGGGAAAATTCTGATACTGAGTGTATGGTCACATCATAATTTAATCACTTCTTCCTTTTTCTTTCCTGACAAGTCATCCTGGAGGATGTCATCTGTGCTAAATTCTACACAATCAAAATCCCATTAGTTATATTGTCAAAAGGAAATTCATTTAACTTCCTAACCAAATGCAGGTAATTGTTCTTCCCTGTCATTGGTGTGGTCAGAATACTTTTTCAATTAATTTTCAGTAAGGAAAAATTTTAGGGTTGGGAGTGAGCAGTAATTTCTACTGCACTAATTTATACAAAGTCATATTTGTTTCTTCATTACTTCAGTTTTATTGTAAAGTTTCAAAGACATAGTTTCCAATTGCTGTAAACTGGCAGTCTACTCACTGTGACACATGAGCACATCAGGTAATTAGGCAAATCTTGACAGGTATAAATCATCTGTGCCTTCAAACCTGAAATCAGCATGAAAGCTTGTTTCTTGGACCAGAATTCAGAGACAAGACAGCCACTTTCAACACGATAACCAGCTCATTTGCTTTTGAAGATGCTTTTGATGACTGCTTTCTATTTTCCTCACATCACTGAAAACAAGCATGAATTCAGTGCCCCTACCTTAAAAAAAAAATGATAGCTTTATAGCCTGACTAATCCACAGCCATTTCCAAGATAACCAGAAATTTTAAAGATGGAGTTTGCTGCAATAAATACCACAGTGACTGAACTTCTGCTGGTTCTTTAATTCTCATCATTCAACCAGGGCTTTCCAGTTGCTGTGCTCAGTCCTGTGTGGCTTACCAACATCCATCATTCATTGTGAAAAATTCAGTGTACTTCTTTAGCCACCATTCATCCTGGCACAGCTCTATGTTTTGAGCGTACTCCATGAATAATCTACTTGGATCCAATCCTTCCTATGGAAGCAGCTGGAAAATACTGGTGAAATGGGTACTTCTAATTGAAGAGATCTAAATATTTCTTGAGCTTTTCCAGTGCTTTAGAAACCATGCTGCAAATAATTTTCTACAAATATCTGTCTGATAAAGAAACAATGGCATTTCTCAGCATTATCACTTAAGCCTTATATTACAAGTTCTATACAGACGGATAAAACTGTTTGGTGTGACCAGCCAAAGATGCCAAAAAAAGACAACAGCAGCCTTCTTCTTCTCCCTACTCTCTGCAGAAAATCTGTGTTTGAGGGCCCTTCTTCATTGTTACACCTATGACAAAGAGAGATATGAATTCAAATCACCACTAATCAGCCACTGTCAGTTTACATCTCAATGAAAAGTAGCACATGCAATGGCAAGATTAGAACAATTCAGTCCTCCTATGGTTGTAAGGATTTTATGTATATGCCACTGAACCAATAGCTTGGGGTTAATACACGAAGAGAAGGTGAAAAAAACATCTCCCGGTTCTTCCTGCTTTTGATACCATGCTGAATTACTGAAGTGGCATGTCTCCTTATTGGCTGAATATGGTTTATACTCTGTTTCTGCACCAAGTTTGAGAACTTCATCCATATTTTGAGGCTTACAAGTCTGGGTAATCTTACCCCAGAAATGTTTCAGTGTCTATGGAACTTTTACACGTTTGTTTATTCTCCTCATCACTTAAAGACAGTTCACAAGACAAGTGGTATGGAGTTGTACCTCCTAAAGAGTTGTTAGAATTTACTGCTTACTACAGGAAGTTTACTTAGTTGTACCTAAAAGCTGTCCAAGTTCTTCTGCTCAAGGCTACCATGTTTGACAAGACTGTTGCTGTATTTCTGCTTATTCTCTTTTGAAGATAGCTATTAATCTGCAACTGAGGAAGCAGTTACACAGAATCATAGAATCAAGGAATGCTAAAGGTTGGATGGGACTGCATTCACAAGTGTAAGCCATCTCCAACACATCTAAATCAGGGGCAAGAGAAGTTTCCTGAAGGTATGTGAAGGCCAGTGTTGAATCAGGACAAGGGAACATTTCTTCAGTCTCATGTAGGCATGAAGGTCTCTTAGAGATGATCTGGTTCTCAAAGATCTTCCTGTGATGAATTCAGCAAGAGTAGGGCTTGGTAGGACGAGTCTAAATGGGAGAGAGGTAAGCTAAGGGATTTTCTGATCCAGACATTGGAGGGGTGTAATGGTTTGCATCTGTGTACATTCTGTGGGCAGGAGCAGACCCCTTGGGAAAACACAAAAATTTTATTTGAGTATCAAGTAAGTTCAGCTCCTGCAGGCTCTTTCCCTCTCCCCAGCTATGGACAGTTACCACACTGATGGGCAAACTGCATATGGACTGTAGAGAGGCTGCAGCTGCAGTCGGTCTCACACTCTATCCATTGAGCCTCACTAGCCAATGCCCCTGTTTATTGCTCCATGGAGACTGGACAGGGCTGGACAGTGTCCTCCTGCTGTTAGATAATAAAGGTTTCTGCATGGCTGACAGTGTAAAGGTAGTCCATGTACTGCAGCTATTTTTGTGGATGCTATGTGATCTGAAATGACCTGGGAAATGCATTTTGCTTTTCAGATATGTCCTGGCATGCTCCAAAGCACATACAAATAGTCTCTTGCACACTGGAAGGCGTTTTGGCATACCACTACAATTAAACTTATCAAAGAAATGCCTGTGGTAGATACGTCTCCTGGCAAATCCCAGCAGCACATAGAATCAAAGTAATGACCATCCTCTGCATTCCCATGTATTTTACCACTTTGGAACTCACAGTGTTTTAGGAACTCTTAGTTGTAACACTCCAGCAAGCCAGAGAATTATTCTCTACTTTGATAGACGAAGAAGCTGAAGCTCAATGAAGGCCCGATGACTCACCAGTGTATCTAGGAGTATAAAACCTCCCTGATAATAACTGAGATGAGAGTTACAAAGCAAACCTAAAAAAGGGTTTCCTATATAACATATGTCCTGTCAGTTACTTTCACCAGAAAGAATGTTTCTCCTTTCGCCCTTTTTATTGTTGTCATTCATCCTGTACTTTCTCTGTACTAATTCTTCAATCCAGTCATTTGCCAGTTTTGTAATACATAATATTTTGCACCTGAGGAATCTCAGTTTTATTCACAGCTGAATCTCATTGTAGATAGCCTTACAGAGGACACCTCGTAAATTCTTCAGTCTCTTCTATTGTGAGGAAGGCAAGTACACTGGGGAAACTCTTTTAGGTAGCTTTCTGGTCCTTTCATATTCTGTGTGGTATTCTCCCTGAGTAGTCTACCAGTCTGGCTGTTTTCAAAGAGGTTCTGTGCTATAAATCTATTTCATTGGCAGCTTCCTGAACACCTTTGTGGCTAGGAAGAATATAAAATCTGTACCTCGATTCATTAAAATTGCCCATGGCAGTACAGCTCTGAAAAACTTTTTTAAAGGCTAGCACAATATATTAAGTGACCAAAGAGTTCAACGCTGTTGCCTTTGGATACCACATAATATGGTTACCAAAATATGAGAAAGATATAGAACCAGAAATGCTGCACAGAAATGCACTAATTAGATCATTGCTTATTCAAGAGAAGAGGTCTTTTATCTCCAGGAACTCAGGCAATTAGGTGAGGTCCATCACAGCACACCACAGGGGCAGTCAGCTGATACTAATGAGTTTTGTGCTGTAGTTGAGTAAACAACCGGTCATCACGGTCTCATTAAGGCTCTTCCATTTCCATGTTTTCTTCCCAGATGCTGGGCTCTGTGGTCTGGTAATGTATTAAGGCCTTGTCATTACTTTTGTATCTGCACATATCACTTCTGCTTGCTCCTTCTGCTCCCTGCCCACACTGTTTTGTCTGCAGTGTGGGACTGGTGCTGACCCTGCCCATTCAGACCTTACCCCATCCACATCATTCTTTTCATGTCCTAGCACAGCTTGCACTGAAAGCACAGACCTGCTTATAGATATGCCTCTTTCTTGAGCTTATTTTACCAGCATGAAAATTCCAGTTACAGAGAATAACTCTGTTGTTTCTGGTCAGAACAGCAGTAGTCACAATTGGATGAGTTTTAGTCTACTTTATAATGATCATTTACAACAAAGTATCAAATATTTAAGTTACACTGACAGCACTGTAACTTTGAGATGTTCAAATACTGCGACATAACTAATTTTCATTATACTTCTCAACCATCTTGATTTTTTTTGTATGCCATTTAATATTTTATCATTATATCAATAGAAGAATCTACATACAAGAAATAACTAAAATCCTTATGTCAATCAGTTTTGACACTTGAATTTGTAGAGATAGTAATTAATCTCTATGAAGATTTAAAGCAGATACAGAAAGTAATTTAAAAACAAATATATAGAGTCATTTATGGACTCTGGGTCAGACTGTGCTCTCCGGAGTATATAAACTGTAACTTTATATTAGAGTCAATGGCAACAGACGTGTGATGTGAGAAGCTGTAAGAGAACAGAACCTGAAAAGCAAAGCTGGCCAGGGAAATTTGTGTAGCACTCAAAGGCCACTCAGAGCGGATGGAATCAGCCATTAAGCTGAAATCTAAGACCTTGTCAAATTGGATCAATATCACTCCCATTTTATTTCCAAAGAAAACTAGACTATATCATTATACTGGTTTACATGCCTAATTTCTTAATCAGAATATTTCAACACAGCTTCCTTTATGTGAAAAGAGATTCCATCACTTAAGCAGAGGTACCTCTTGCCATTTGAGATGCACTGTCTAACAGTTGCTGCTCCAGGTAGGAGTAGACCTACCACAGTCCTGTGTCCAGTTAATATAACATAGGTAAATAGACATAGTTACAAACATATGCATCAGATTCTTTTATTTAGATAACTAAATCCCAGAACCAGTGACTGCCGATAACTGAGTTTAATGCCTGAATACATTTCACAATCAAGGTTATCATCTTTAGACTCCTCTTGCAATTAAAGATAAATATGATTCATCTCAGTTTTTCATCCTCCAACTTATTGCATAACATATTCCTTAAAACAGATTTGCTCTACCTTTCATATATAGTGCTCACTCTGGTGCTTCTTGAGCTAAAGTGCATAGTATTTAATTGTTTCTAATCAAGAACAAATTATTTTCATAAACAGGTATGTATAATGTCTGCCTAAGTAGACTTGCTTTGTGATTCCTAATCTTAAAAACAAAACAAAAAAACCCAAAAAACCAACCAAACATATAAACAAAAAAAGAAAACAAAAACCAAAAAAACCCCCCAAACAAACAAAACCCCAAACTGAGACACTTATTCCAGCAGAAAAGTGTTTTTAAAGTTGATGATGCCAGGAAAATGTGTTCTCATTATGAGTAAGATCTGTGCCTAGACTTATGCTGAATTCAGTTGTCTTGTATATATATATATATATACATACAAATACGTATGTGCATCCCATCTTAATCTGGGATAATTTTAAGATGCATGCAACGCCTTAGCAATTTGCACTTAGTTACATGAAACAAGCTTTTTCTTGTCCAATTCTTTTATTTCCCAGCCTTTTCCTTCTTGAAGTAACCTATCCCTTTCCAAACAGAAGCCTGCCAGACCACAGACTGTTTTGTCACTGGGAGAACCCTGGGGTATCACTGCATAGGCACAAAGGATGTAACACTGCCCAAGAAATAAATATGCTTTATTAAAGCATATTTAAGTGGCAGAACCTGTCTCATCTCTTAGCTAGAACATATTTCACTATAAGCACAGAAAAACTTGAAGGGGTGGGAAAAGAAAATAATGCCTGTTTTAATGCCCTCTGAAATGGTAATTTGCCATGAAATTACCATTAAGGTAAAGAGAGATGTTCATGAACTGCATGCAAAAAGTACTAACACACCAAATTTTTTTAAACAATTTGAATTGTGCATAAGTTTTTTTTAAAACACAGAGCTCAAAAGGTAAAGCAAAATTGTGAGCTTTGAGTGCAGATTCAGGTCTTCTTAGAGAAGTCAGTCAGGGACTAGACCCATAAAGGGGGCTTTAGATTGACCCTTAGGCTTCTGTAACCTGAGCTGGTTTTGGTGCAGTACACATGCAATGTCACATACAGAGTCAGGCCCAGTCTTGTGTATGTGGCTGGTTTCTTACCAGAGACTGAGACCACCAATTAATTTTGCCCAGATAACCAAAAAGCTGTTGTGGTAAGGATTTGCTTTTTCCTGCTGAGCTGGGCTACTGCAAAAACCACTGACCTGGAAGTGAGATAGCCACATAGCTTTATCTATCCTTAGATAAATTATGTGGTTTTAAACACGTCTTTTAGTGAAGAGTGACCAGGACATGATTTTCAGTTTTTGAAAATCATGAAAGATAATTCCATTCTAATTTACACCAGTGTGAATAACACTATTGAGGAGTCTGACCTACAAACTAATGGTAAATATTTTCTCTGATGTGAATACAACCCATTCTTCTGTTACGTAACTTGAACTGATTTTTAGCTTTGTTTTCCTTTGTGTTTATTCCTTTTTCTCTCTCATCCCTCTCTCCCGCCCCCCATAGCTTTAACATGAAAACAAATGGGAGTTCTAGTCAATATAGATATTTCTGAGAGAGAGAAATTTAATATAGTAGGTTAGCTAATACCTAAACAAATGATTCTCCTTCTCTTCTTTGTCTTTTGCATATTTTTACCTTTGCCTATGGTTTAAAAATGAACTCTTCTTCTTCAGTAGAAAAAGGCACTGTGCTCCTGTAATATTCATTCTACATCTGTGAGATACATCCATTTTATTGAATCCAGTCACCCTTAACCCAAGCACCAAAAATTAAAAATACAGCACTGCCTTGTCCATATGTGGAACACAATGAGGAACAATCCAGCTAGATGCTGAGAATATTAGATAGCGTCACCATGGCAATAAACTTACTCATTAATTCCGATAAATGTATTCCAGAAGAACATTTAGATTCTTTAGCTGATATAAAGGAAAATAGAGATACTTATTCAATAACAGTTAAGATACTATTACAATCACATGGCTTCCTTAAGTGCCTTTTTTGGCATGCAGTGTCTAAATAGAGATTGTAACACTCTATCAAATAACACTCCGTGATGCAACACGGAATAAACCAAAATCCCACTGTCTTTATCACAGAAAAAGACTTACAAAGAAAAAAGACATTTTATAATGAATATTCAATCTACAAATATTCCTTCAAATGCCACCATTACTTTTGCTATACTTAAATTTCCAAAGTGATTTCCATGTTAAACTTGTTCCTAAGCATTCATAATGTTCTGAAAGATTCTATTTTCAGACTCAATGTCTCTGAGTTTTGCCTCAAATAAATAATACAGATATTGCCTTCTTTACAACCTGTTTTCAATATAATACTTGTCTCCATGCTCATTCTTTCTCATTTCTGACTTGAGCTGAAGTGAGTGTAAGTACTATGGCCTAAAATTACCTTCAACAGCAAATCTTTGTGCAGCAAAACTGTAAATATGTGCAATGACCTTTAAAGATCATACACAATGAATTTTAAACACACCTGCAATGTTCTGTAAGCCACAAATAAAGAACAGCTTTCATGAATAACTGTGCAGTGATGGGTATACTTCTGCCAAGGCAAAGCCTCTGACTCCAAATACTGTTACAATTCTCAAGTTGAAAAATATTTTTTATATATA
Organism: Myiozetetes cayanensis; assembly: GCF_022539395.1. Classification (NCBI taxonomy): domain Eukaryota; kingdom Metazoa; phylum Chordata; class Aves; order Passeriformes; family Tyrannidae; genus Myiozetetes; species Myiozetetes cayanensis. The sequence goes on along the minus strand of NW_026087521.1, from coordinate 22,603,839 downwards.
TACAGGAGGAAGTATTGTCTATATTTCAGGATTAATCCTCTACCTCTCATTCTGGTGTCTGAAGCTGCACTTTCTTCATCTCATTCTTGGGCCTTGAGGGCAAATTGTACTGTACAGATCATATCTGTACGGTTAAATTATATTTCTATCACTCGCTTTAGTATCTTTATCTTCTAATGCATCTTTCAAAGAGCAGATTTATCTAGATACATCTTCTTTTCAGAGTTAACTAGTGCATCTGGAGAGAGTGTGGACTTTCAGGGACTGATTTGGTGCTTCTTACCCCAGTGTCTCAGATACAAGGTACAAACACTGTATAATAGTTCACAGCATCTCCACTCTCCTGTTTTATTTATCCTGTGTATTGTTTGGAAAAAGGATTAAGGGCCTAAATCTTCTTTTACAACCCCCTCTTAGACCTGAGTAATTCCTTTGTTATATCAAAAGTATAGCATTGAAGAACATTTGAATCATCTTCTTTCTCCATTTCATCTTTTTCTGCCAACCATTAATCATCAAAGGTGTTAAACGTAACTAACCATCGGTATGCAGTAAGTAATACAGTGACATTTAAATGTGGTGCTGAAGGGCCATGAAGTAAATGACTTGATTGTTAACATGATATGGTTATCTTCTCATGTAATGTGATTTTAATAGTAGGCAATGAAAAGCATTTTCTATAAAGTATAGCAATTGCTGCCTCTAAAAGTAATGTAGAAATCTACATAGAGGTACCTCTAGGGGGAGGAGGAAAACAAAACCTTTTTCTTCCTTGGAGTCCCTAAACAGAAGTCTGATTCTGAAATTTTTGCATCAGCATCAGTCACCCTACACAATGTATTTTCTGATTTGTATTCTTCTCTGATTACCATTCTGGAAAAGTGATATTGCTTTGGTGTTGATGTCATAGGCCAGAATTTATACCTTTCTGCCTACATAACTTGGGAGTCCTCGAATATCAACGTCTATCAACATATTTTCATAGCTCAGTGTGGAACACTACCTTCACACAGAATTGTAAAACTGGAAATTATTCCTCTAATTAGATAACATATCAGTGTTTAAAGTAAGTCATGTGTGCTTTTAATCTTTCTTGGTATGAAGAGAATGAAGCATTTTGCCTTTCCTTACCCAAGACTCCCACTCTGATTTTATTCTTGAGCACACCACAATAACTGAAAGTAAGCAGATACAAGAATGTACAGGGTTCCCAAAACATAATTATATTCTTCGTATCACAAACATATGTAGATCTAGAAAAAATAATAACACACCTGTCAAAATTCCCCCACTTCAGTTGCTTTGTCTTTAGCACCCATTGGATATGCTTCCATGTCCTCTGAGAAATCCAGGATCCTTCATGGTTAATGTGCAAGCTCCCACTACACTCATGCCCCCCTTCACTTTCAAGCAAGGTATTTCACTTGGCTTCTCTCACCTGCTATGGCAAACTACATGAGACTACAGTTTAGTGATGTGATGTAAACTTTGGGGAATGAAAATTTGCTAATGGCAAGCCCCCCTGAAATATATTTGATTGCAATACCAGGGCATTTATAAAAGCATCATATGAATCACTTCAGTGTGAGCTGCACTGATGATTTTAAATACAACTGTAGACATAAATTGTGTTGTATGAATTCACATGCCTTCCTTGCTGTCCAGCATTCCTCTGTCAACATGAGTTCTCCTCTTGTATACCACTTTTCACCTATGGTAGCTATCAATGGTAGCTGTTCTCCCCTTGAAGAAATCTAGCAGCCTCACGTGCTGGTTTGCTGCAGAACAGTCAGAGAAAGATATTTTTCTCTTGAATCTCAGACCAAAGAGTTTTCTTTGACCTAAATCACCCACCCTTTGGATATTGTCCTGGTACACAAGCAGAAAAGAACCCCATATTCAAGCCAAGGTTCAATCTGGACATGGTACACATAGGTAGTCCTAAATTCATATCAGTATTTTAATCTACATTTAGCCATATTGCACAGATTCTTATGTATAGATTAGCATATGTTTATAGTTTTTTAATACCTTAACCCAGTAGTTTCTTATGAGTAATTACATATTAGATGTTTTTATCACAATAAACATAGGCAGTCACTGTTTGCTTATTTATCTCTAGATTTACCATAGGATCTCTTAATAACCACTTTTCATTTATTGTATTGAAGAACAGTAAAGAAGGGAAGCTCTCTTATATTCTGTTCCGAAAGTTTTCATAATACACCCAGAACATTCACATTCACACCTTTGCTATCAAGCACTACTATATGCTTTTTCATATACATCAATATTTTCTGTCTGTTTCTGCTAAAGACAGTCCTTTCTTTTAAGAAATTAATAAATAATGTGAAATCCCGCACTTGCTTTAGAATATCTCTTAGAAAATAATTTGCTTTTGTGGATGACAGTGGTCTTTCATTACTTTCACCTAGGACTGGTGAATACTAAGTATTTTTCAAATGCCTACAGTGTTTATTCTTTCTCCTTTTTACATCAACGAGATAACTCTTTTTCCTTCTTTCTTTAATGTCTTCACATAGTGAGAGAACAGTTGAGGTTGGAAAGAGTATCTGAAGGTCATCTGATACAAAGTCCCTGCTCAGGCATGGTCACCTAGAGCAAATTGCCCAAGACTGTGTGCAGATGGGATTTAAATATCTCGAAGGAAGAAGACTCCACAACCTGTCTGGGCAACCTGTGCCAGTGCTCAGTCATGGAGTATTGCACACCCAGGTCCTTTTCTGCAAATCTGCTTTCCAGCCAGCACCCCCCAGCATGTACTGGTGTCTGATTTTGTTCTTCCCCGGATGCAGGACTTTGCATTTTCCCTTGCTGAACTTTAGGAGGTCTCTTTCAGACCATTTCTCCAGCCCACTGAAGTCACTCTGAATGAAAGCACAACCTTCCAGTGTATCAGCCAGTTTTCCCTGTTTTGTATCATAAACAAAACTGTTAAGTGTGCACTCTGTCCCATCATCCAGATCATTGATGAAAATGTTGAGAACCATTGCACCCATTATCAATACATGGAGTATGTTACTAGTTGTTGGCTTCCAGTTAGATTTCATACGACTGATACCCTCTAAGCTTAGCTATTCCAGCAGTATTCAGTCATGTCACTGTCAGCTCATCCTGTCCATATTTCATCAGTTTTTCTAAGGGAATCTTATGAAAGATGATGTTGAAAGCATATTGAAGTCAAGGTAGACAATTTCCACTGCTCTCCACTCATTTAGCAGGCCAGCTATTTTACCATAGATACTCTGGTATACTTTGGTTGGTTTGGGTATTTTGATTGAGTCAACAACAGGGAATGGCTCTGCATAGGCTAACAGAGCAGTATCTCACGTTGAAGCTATTTCAGGGCTTCTTTAGTACTGAAGATTTAGAAGATCAGAGGCAGAGTACTGGAAATAGCTGAGCTTGAGTACTTACAAGGGAGTATGTTTGTGTATGTCCAAAAGCCTTTATAATCATTTATGAGCATGAACACAGTGGTACAAGAAGGGACAAATCTGTAATTTTCTTTTACTGACCAAAACAAGGTCTGAGAAAGAAGACTGCAGACTTCTTCCTCTTCAGTTACAAAAGTAGAGATGCTGAAAGAGGACATCTAATTCTGTTAGCCAACAGTAGAGGGAAATTATCCTAAATTAATACAGTAAGTGATAGCTTAGGGTTTCTGAACTGACAGGAAATCCCTGCCTGAACTAACACTACCCCAGCTAAAAGAAATCTACTACACAAAAAAAAGATCACTGGAACAGAAAATACCTGCCTCCAAAGAGATGTGAAGGGACTGAGACTACACTGCCCTTCTATCTAGGTTAGGTCACGAGCAGGTATGTAGAGATGGCTGTTGTTTCTAACTCATTACAGATTAATTTTCAAAATCTGGAAATCTTTTTCTATTTCTTATTTTCAGTTTACCACAGGTTAAACATTTTTTGCTACCAGAAAATAAGAATTGTAATTTTCACCTTTGGCCCCATTTTGTATCAAACTGCTCACTGAATTATAATTACTTCATGTATTAGACAGAACATTCTTTGCAGGTAGTATAGCATTCTCTAGGTTGAATTGCTCAGGGAGTCATCTGGGAGAAATGGGAAAAATTATAAAAATAACAGGGTTTCATGCGTTTCCATTGCTATGCCAAAAATGGTCAGCTTCCCTTTCAGAAAATATATGTTGACTTCTTACTGGCTTCTATTGATGTTATTAAAAAAAAATCCAGTGAGAGATTTTAAAGGGTTTTTTACCCTCTTACTTAATCTTCCACATTGTTATATTCTACCTCAAAACTGGTTAAGAACAGAAGACATACGTGCACTAAGGGAATATAATCTCATTGGCAGGAAGGATTCAGAGCATCATCTGTGGTAGTTTTATACTAAAAGGTAATTAGAGACAGGTTGAAAACTGTCATTTAACATCTCTTTTTTTACTAAACATGCCTATTCTGTATGATGAAAGACATTCCAGCTATTAGAAACACAACTCAAAAATAGGTCACTGGTGGATTAATGTAATGCTGTGGAGAGCAGGGGTTTGCAAATGTCAGTCTTTATAGGTCCTTTGAGAGGCTAGCATGATTTTACTGAGCCGAAGTGGATACACGGATTTTCTCAATTCAGTATTTTATAGCAAACATACCCAAGAAACATAGCAGCAGTTAATCAGGGTGACTAAAGTCCACATGAGTGTAATGTAATGTAAGGACAGTTTCTTTCACTGTTGTCTTTCACTGGTTTCAGCTGAATTCAAGTACAAGAACTGCAGAAAGATGTATATGAACTATTATGCATAAACATTAAAATTTTCACATTGAAGATGGTTTGCCTTATTGTTTCTTTATTTACTTCTCATAGATACTGTTTCAAATAGGAATGATCAGTTAAACAACAGATTTCTAATAAAACATTTACAAAAAAGGGTATGTTTTTCTCCTTGTGAAGAAAGCTTTTTCCATGTTTTACTTATCCAGTTTGGGGAAGAAAGGAACATCATGTGATCAGCATGTTCTAGCACAGTTCAGATTTTTCATATTCCTACCAGTGATCTACATATAAAAATTATTTACAAGAAGTATCTTGTGAATAAATTTGAATTGCAAAAATCTGAAATCGCAAAAAAATAAAAAAGCTAAATTAAGCAAATTATTAACTGACGATTAGCTACTTTGATTTATTTTTATGAGTAATTCTCAATAGAAATACAGTTCACTTTCTGTAGGTATCACAGATTGTCACTGGAAAAAGTCAGTAGTTTCAGGTAGTCAAATAATGACATTTATTGCTTTCTTAACAAACCACATATATGTAAATAAATCTTAAGACTTGTTGAGCTGTTTTAATTGTTTATGACTTTGTTATGCGGATGATCACTTTTAAAGAAGTCAATATTTGTATTAAAAGGTAAATAATTACTTATTAGATCCTTTTCTACAATAAAATTGCTTTATTTCAGCAAGCTCAGGCAGGGTATCCTGATAAACAGCACACACATAACTTGCCTGAGCAACTTTCTTATTTTGTTTTTATAGAGTGATCAAAAGGTTTTCCTGGGTTGGGCTGGTTGTGTTTCAGCGTGTCTCGTTGACTTCTGTCTTATGTAATGTGCATGATTCATTCTTTTTATCCAACATGCAAATCTTGCAATACCACGCAGTAAGCCAGCTAATCAAAATTAGTATTTCATATCATAACTTGTATAGCATAACATGTTACATCTGTGGCATTTTTATGAGCTATTGGAAACTCCTTTCTGGCCACTATGACAGAAAACATATTTCTTCCTTGAAAACTGACCCAGTTTCATCTGTAATAGGCCTAATTTTCTTCTTAGTATCTGGTACAGCGCTGTGTTTAGGATTTAGTATGAGAATAATGTTAATAACACACTGATATTTTGGTTGCTGCTAAGTAGTGCTTACCCTAAGTCAAGGACTTTCAGTTTCCTGTGCTTCACCAGTGAGAAGCTGCACAAGAGGCTGGTATGGAGCATGGCCAGGACATAGTCTAAATGAACTTCTGTTAGCTCTAATTGTCAAGACCTTAGAGGTCAAATAATTTACTCAAACTTCAGTGCCTAGGGTTATCTAAGACTCTCTAGGGTGTATGAGGGTATATGTATTTTGCTTGGCAGATGTGGCACAGGATCCGTGGGAAACTTTCTGGAGTGGCAGATAGGAGCTAGGCAGGGTATCTCTGGGCAACTCAGATGGCATTACATCCCCACAGGGAAACAGTAAAACCAAGATACTGACTTTTAAACATATATATATATATATAAATATGTGAGAAGAAACTCATCCTAACCATGATTGCTGATTTGAGTCCATCATTTAGTTCTACATCATTTTGTGGCATCTAACACTTGCACAGGGTAAAACCATTGGCTTAGCAAACTACATTGACTGACTGTTGGGTTGTAGAGAGTTTCTAAGGCCTTGGTGAAACCTTTGGCAGCCTGGACACCATGTAGCTCCATGGCAGCCTGCTCTAATGCTGTGAGTTGCTTGCATCCTCTCAGAAAACAAAATCTTTAAAGATGCTTCTTTAATGGTCAACAACTCCTGGTGCCAGTGCCATTTAAAACCATTAAAACTTGTATTGGTTTATACATTTGACCATTTTTTTGAATTTTTTTTTTATTTTTAATTTAACAAAATTGGTTCCCTTTTCAATTTTCAGATGTCTCAAATTGGATTGTAAGAAGGAACAGAGTGATGAAACTGATGTGGACTTGCTGGCCTGCTGCAGCAGTTTTTGTTGCAATCATGAAGTATATATACATGACATATATGAAGAAAAAGACTGGAAGGTACATCTGTGATCATACATGTGCACTGTTGCTTTGAATTGTAATGTACAAGAGAAGAGTTGTTGCATTGTCTCAGAGAAAAAAAAAAAGTTCAGCTGAGGATTGTGCTGGTCTTCTTCTTTTTTCAGGAATAAAACCTGAATGGTTTGCAGAGCCTCTGCATAAAATCTATGTTCACAGGTCCTCACAATTACTAATCCCGTTAATTCTAGCTACCTTCTTCTTTCTCCTGCACACCTTCTCACCTTACAGCCTAAGTTTTCAGCTGTTAATAAGAACAAACATAAATAAGTAACCACATTAGCAGAACCAGAGGTTATCATCAAGTTAAGTAAGGAAAAAAAGTATATTCTCTGTTTTAATGCATATGTAATTATTCTCACATACAGAAGAGCACGAAGAGGTAACATGTTGCAGACTAGATTTGGAAAATGCTTTTCAGTTTTCAGGTAGATTACACATCATATGATTTGGTGGAATTACTTTCCCTTTTCCCTTTTCATTTTGGATAAGAGATTTAAACACTATAAAACACATATGCTACAGTGGGTAGGTTAGATGAATTCTGTAATTGTAGAGTTCCACCAACTTTTTTGCCCAGTCAATTTTCACAGCTTTTCAACAACTGTTGGCTGGCTTGTAAATTCTTACTTGCTCTACCCTGCGTGTAAAACCTGCAATATATGAGACACTGTGACATACTAGACTTACTTCCCATCTCACCTGAATGAGTCTCATGACAGTGATTCTGGTGACCTTATCCTTGTTTCAGGCCAACGATGAACAGAAATCAAGCCTTTATATACAGGATATTTGAACGAAAATCCAAGAGTTAGAAAAGAGGGCAATGCATTAATAGCTAATTTCTTTCTAGTACTTTTGCCTTCCCACTGATTGCAGCTACAGCAGAGCTGATGAACATCTTGTTCAGTTAAACTTGTAGCAAAGCTGGAAAGCTCTGATACAAGACCTGGTCCAACTCCTGCAAACCTGAGTCACAGTCCTCAGGCACAGAGATTAAAAACAAAATGTTTTGATTTTGGTGCTTTGTCATACTTATCCAGGTTTAAACACATTAGCGTAATTTTTTTATCTGTATTGATAAAGGTTTTTACTGATTCGCAGGTATTATTCCAATTAAAAATCCTTTCCTCCCCACACAGTCTCCCCACCTTGTTGTTTATTTTAATGTAAAAGTGCATTAAAACATTCCTTTCCTAAAAAAACATCTCTAGCATGTATAATAGTTTTCTTTTTATGTTTTCATTTCTTTACTATTACTAAAATTTGTTAAAAATACAAACATTCATCTTTCAGCATCATTTCACAAAAAGCCCTTTAGAAAGGCAAGGATCTCAATTTTCAAATATAAGTACAAATTTTCATAGTGTCTTTGCTTAGCACTTCTGCTTACTGACCCTTTACAGGAAGCATCTGTTTAAGTTCAATCCATGAAACATGCGTTGGAAAATTGTCGTTCCTTCAATTAAATTTTAGCTGTATGGAGCACCTGAAGTAAGACATCTAAATTACCTTCTAAAGGTCTGTTTCCAAAGAATCTGCTTTTTGTACCACTTCCTAAAAAAATCTATTTTTTACATCAAAGGAGTAATTTTTTTTAAACCTTTTTTTTTTCAGTTTAGAAAAGTGTGGCTGCCATATGAATCTGCATTCTTCATATTGCATCCTTCACTTTGCACCTGAAAAAGTGCTAGAAATTCTAATTGTTGCCAGGTTATATCAGTGTTGTTGACACTTTGGAAACACGGGGTAATGTGATTGTTGTCTTAGGGTTCAGTTCAGCCACAGCAAATATTTTGGACTTGTCTAAATATACGAAAGTAACAATATATGATTTTGTAGGCATAAGTGTGCTTGAAGGATTGCTTTAGTTGCAAGTTGGGAAGAATTCTGTGCATGAAGTAGGAGGTGTTTCCCCTTCTCTAAGAAAGTAGGGAGAAAGTTACCTGCTTCAAAGCTGAAGTCCCAGGCTTTTTAAAAAATCAGATTTTTCTTTTCAATAAATAGATTTAGGATGCCAAATTTGGTGAATGACAGTTTTATCCCACCAGGACAAACTCAACCCAGCCAAATTCTAATCTGGGTGGTAGCAGTTTTCCCTGAAATCACTCACCAAGACGACCAGTGAGCCAACAGGCTCATTTTTGGTGTATATCCATGAGACAACTTTCCTGCACAGAAAGGGAAATACCACCAGCAGTTCCAGAAAGCCAGAGGCTATGTGGCTTTTGGAGTAGCAGGGAGAAGTTAAATAGACCGGGAGTTGGCTGCAGAAAGAGGGATCGGTGTCTTGGATATTGGGATCAAAGACTCAGAGCTGGCACAAGAAACTATACGTTTCTGGCAAAGGGGGCTATAACAGGCATGAAAGAGCCTTGTGGGTGGCCCAATGAAAAGGAGTGTTACAGGTGGGTCTGAAGGAGGCTGGCAGAAGAGGGTTCCTGGCTTTTAAATTTGCCAGTCTGTGTATGCTTGGAGCAAGGCAATGATCTACAGGCTGGACAAACTCCATGTCTACACCCAGCATGCATTGGGACCTGAATGAAGCATGTTGATCTCACATTGGTTGGTAACTACTTGTATACACAGAACATGAATAGAATTTCCCTCATAAACAAAGGCTGAGAAAGGGAACCCTCATTACACCGTGATCAAGTGAATATGAAGAATTCTTGAAAAGGGTTTATTTAAACACATCTGTAATCCTCTAGGTACTAAGCTTGCACAGCCTCCAAAGACTATGTTTTCTAATTATTTACTAGCCTTAAAATACTAAAGTATTTCCAAATATAAAAACATAAACATAGTAAATTAACGTATTTACTTGTTGCCCTACCTCCTGTGGGCTTGGAATACAAAACAGAATTAATTCTGCTAACAAAACAAATAAAAACAAATAACTGTTAAAGGATTGGAAGGCTTTTCACGTCCTTTGTCCCTTGTTTAGTTTGCTTATATATATGCTAAATATAATCATATATTTCCAAACTTTTTATGGGTCCTGTTTTGTAAATCTCTTCCTGGCTTTTTCTGATTTTCTTCAACTCCATCTTTCTTAAAATATGATGACCCAACTAAATATAGTACCCCAGGTAAGTCTTTACAGAACAGTGACCTTTAGACAGCACAAAATGACGTGTTTTTACAACCAAATGACACACAGTTGATTCAGAGTTAGCCTGTGAAGGCTTCTAACTTCTAGTCCCTTTCCCTGTTATTGTTGCCAATCAGCTAATGTTCTTTTCTGCATGAAATCCCCCCCAAGCAGTATGTTGAATTTCACCTTTATTGCAATTCACTTTTTCATACTGAATGATTCTTCATCTGGTCAAGATCATCTTCAGTGAACCTTGCCTACCATCTTCATTCACTCAGTTTTTAATGACAGTTCTTTCCAAAAGATTTAAAAATTATTCATCCAAACTATTAAAAAATACTAAGGAATACTGAGCACAGGACAGAGCCCTAGGGAATGAGCACAAGAAATGGTTGACAAAGAGCTCTGGAGCAGATGTGTGCTTTTAGCTGTGAACCTGCCAAAACCATCATCTATACATGACTTCCTTGAGAGAGAGTGTCATGTGGAGAGATCTCAAAGGCCAAAAGTCAAGATACATCCTGCTGCTGCCCCTTTCTCTATGTGTTACATGATTTTCCTGGAAAAAAAAGAAATTGCAGTGGATTAATATGTTCAATTCTGGAAAAATCAGTTGTCTTTTTACTTATTATGTACTTATCCTTTAAATACTTTAAACCTGCTTTAAATAATTTGCTTCTGATTTTTCCGGGCTATCAAAATGGCATGTTTCCATAACTTTATTCTACCCCTTTCAAAATTGGAAATATCTTTGTCGTCAGATTCCCTTGGCTGCCATGATCTCTGGAAGAAAATCACTGCAAGCTTGGGACATGTTATAATACACTTCATCAGGACCTCCCAGATTTGAGAATATCTCAAATATTATCAAAGGTTTCTGAGCCTGGGTTTTTACATTCAGCTTTTTCATTTTTATTATTTTAATCGTATAGGAGAAATAATTTGTCGTGATACTTGAAATTAAAAAGATTATGAATTTCTCTGCTCATTACTTCCTTCCCTTTCCTGGTAAGTACTAGACTCATTCTTGTCATTTACTCCTAAAGTACAATTAGAAGTTTTTCTTCTTGTCTGTTTGCTCTCGTTAGGCATCTAAACTTAAGCATTGCATTGTATACTCTCAATCAGTTGATTTGTTAATAATAAAACTTCAACAGCACTAATGTGTCTCAGCTAGCTCTGGCTCGTGGCTCTATTGCATCGTTACAGGTTGCTTCTACTTTTATCTGTTCCCAGGAACTTTCAGCAGATCGGTCTCTGGTTTCTTGGAAGCCAACACATTAAACCTATTTATTTTTGATGTATCATATTGTTATAAATGTTGTGTTTTCAGCCTTTACTGTTTAGTTATTTGCTCAGATAATTAATTACATGAAGGTCAGGTGAACCAGAGATTCTTGCGTCATAAGAAAGTGGTCTCATAGATTATGGTGATTAACCATCATAAAAATCATAAGCATACTAAAAATGAAAATCAAAAGTGTGCACTGCTTTGCAACTTGTTCCTTTAATGAAAAGAGAACTCCAGCTATGTTGAACATCTTTTGGCACACACTGGAGCATTACTTTCACTGTAAGCTAAAGTAACTTCCTGCGCAGTGAACTGGTCCTCTTTCTCTTCTGTTGAGATTCCCATTCCCATGAGGAAGGAAAGCTGAGTGTCTTTTGTATTTTCCTGTGCTCTGAAAAGAAAGCCTGGCATAAAGGAACTGAAATAAGTAGACAGTGTATGGAACAGTGGCCTCTGGGAATGGTTTCAGGACTTTGTATTTCCTAGTTATTTTGTGCTTTTTTTGTCAAAGGGTAAACATTTCAAGTATTATTCAGAACGGATTTAGGAGGTGTTCTCTTTAAGTTCTGCTGAATACAAATGTGTGGAGGGAAAGAAAAATCAAGCATTCTGCTTTGGTTTTGTGTTTTTGTTCACCGGTTACACTAGATCTTTGAGGAGAAGGATTGTATAGATGTGTAGGGTAATCCTGTTCCCTCTTCCTGAGTAGGGCTTTCATAGGAAGTCACTCCAAAGCACAACTGGAAGAGGGATATCTCAAACCTACTAAAGGAGAGAAAAGAAAAATTCTGGCGGATGAGGAGCCATGAGAAAATCTGATGTGACTCTGCTACCAAGACCAGTATGCTAGTGACATTGCTACAGCTGAGAGAAGACACTGAGTACTTTCCAGGAGATGGTATTATGGAAATGTGTGGCATATTTTAGCAGTGCAATACCAGCATAAGATCTCAGAGTGCAGAGTGAATGCACTTTCCTGAAAAAAGTATCTTCTTTACATGTAGGTGAAGGGATGAAGCTCCTTAAAGGTAGAAATTGAGATAGAAGCCATCTGCTTCCTAGATATTCACAGGGATGATACAATATATGCATACACGTAAACATTTGTGATTTAAAAAAAAACACAAGTTAATTACTAGAACCATGACATGCCCCAGCATGCATAATCTGCATGAAGCCAGGAGAAAACTGACCCCAATAGAGTGAAGCCTCCCCAAAGGACTGCTGGAAGTGACATTTTCCAGACTAGTGCTTCTTGCAGTACATGGCAGCAGATGGCCAGCCAGCACCCTGGGATATGACTGACTGTAGAACAGTGCCTTGACTTTGTTCCACTATTATGAAGACTCAACATTTAAAATATTTGTATTTTAACAAACTTGTGAGACTGCTTATATGGGAGGTGACTAAGAGGGAAAAAAATGTTTCTTTATAAGATATTGTGCTCTCTAGAGAGACCAAGAACTTCAGGCTTGGTTATGCTAAGTAACCTGCTGAGCCCGTGTGTCTTGGTTGGGTTGAAAAACACTGAATGTTCTTATCAGGGTCACCGTCCTTCTTCAATGTGCCCACAGTGTAGTTTCTGTAGTGAAAGAAACAGTAACCCCAGAGAATTGTGTTCCTTGTGGCACACTGTCCCCAGGAGAATAGAGGCTGCCTTCTTTTGTGACTGGGCATTTTGGTACTCTGGCATTCACCCCTGTTGAGCATTATTCTACTAATCTGTTATTATGGATTTGGCCTAATTCTAAGTGATACAGAAGTATGTGTTTATTTGTGAACATGTGAGTTACTATGCTAATCGTAGTAAAATTACTCTTTAATAACTGGTCCAAGGAGAACAATTCTATTTCAAAACATTGTTCCAGATATTTTTATAATGATATTGCCTCATGGTTCACAAAGTTCTAGGTGATAAAGTGGAGGAAGGCACAAGAAGTTGTGCAGGTATTGGCTTTCGATACATGAGGTCCAGGTATACATCCCTGTCCTCTGTCTCAGCATGATCTATGATGGCTCAGGGAAGACTTTTCAAGCTAGGACAGCTGTTTCTGGGTAGGTGTCAGGTACATAAGTGTGAGAGACTGGTATGACACCTTCTTGACACTAACTCTATGAAAATAAATTTTTTTTAGTAGTGCAAGGGAGCACTACTCTTCTTGGGCTTAATTTTAAGTACATGCTTAAGAATCTCACTTACCTGGAGCTTGTAAACAAGAGTCCTGGAAACCCAACTAACAACAAATGGGAGTAAACTACTTAATGACAGCTTCAATACAAGATGTAGCATTGATAGATAAGGATGAGTTTGGTGTAAAGAATGTAAATACATTTAATTCTCTTTATGATATAACATTTGTATGTTTGTATCATAGGCTTGAAATGTTGCTGAAACCTTGGAAAAATTGGAAGAATTTTAGGGATGTCTCCAAGAAAGCAATGAATTCCTAATTTGCATAGAAAGGGACAGAGGTAAGGACAGAGGAAGATTCTGCTGCTATGCATGACTTCTGAATTTTGATTCCTCTCCAGAAGTCAGTGGGGACAGATGTGACACTTGAAAGCTCTGTCAGAGATGAGTTAGAATTATGCTTTGCTGTTTTGATTTTTACCTCTGCCATTTTGTTTATAACCTTGATATTAAGAATTTAAGATTTTCTTTTGCTCAAATAAGCTTGTATCAGTTTTTCCCATCGTTTTTTCAGTGCTAAAGTTGAGGCCAAGGGAAGCTGACGAATTCAGCTCACATTCTGTCTCTGGAGGTAAAGTATGCAAGCATCAGTCTAGTGCTCCCCCACAATGTACACCCTGACACTATGCTAAATCCTCTCAGCCAGGCTGGAAGGGTCAGCTGGGGCCTGGGAGTGCCAAGCACTGTATTGAGAAATTTGTTCCTGGCAGACACAGAAAACACTCCTTCTTCCAGGATCAGGTAACAAAAAAAGACCCCTCACAACAAACCCCTGGGGAACCTTTCAAATCAGTCCATGGCTTCAAGGGGAAATGTAGCAGCTTCCAGCTCAGGATAGAGAACTGAAATTAAATTAACCAAGAGAAAATGTACTGATTTGTGGGCTTGAAAAAAAATTTACAAACCCTTTCTGCAAGGGTGCTACTACTGTAAAATACACAATAGAAGGTATTTTCATCAGAATCAAGAAAACAGGCATCTCCATTAGACTAATAATTTCCAGGGAATCAGTTCTCTAGTCAATCCTCTGACCTGAGATCCCTGTTGTAAAACACTACTTTGTTCTACCTATGCTGAAAGGTAATGCAAGGTATCTAGTAGTTTGCTCACTCCAGTAACACATTTAAACCATGCTGTTGTTTTTATCCCTTCAGTCTAGAAGGCTTCTCTATGTGCTGTCAGGCTCATGCCTCTGGAAAGTCACTGGGGGAAACTACTTGAAAGTCTACTTATAGCCCAGACCCAGGCTTTGGAATAGATAATTAATGTTCATGAGCAGGCCACCAGGGTACAATATTTTCATGGAGATTTAACGGAGCCTGTAAAAATATGTATTGCAAACAATAAACTGTCTGTTACCTGACACTCATGACTAGATTCAGCTTACTTTCTCCAGACACATCTAAATTAGACAATAAACCCGCCTGTAGTCAGTTCTGAAGATCAAGATCCTTCTCCCCTTCCCCACACAATCCTCTCCCACAGGGGTTTGTGCATTTCTCTAAAATGTAAAATGGCCCATATAATTTCTTTGCCTAAAAAGTATAGGACAGTGTGTTTGTGAAATGCCACATCTTCTCTGTTCCACATGTGCAGGGCCAGGAGTTGGACTTTGACGATCTTAGGGAGTTCCTTCCAACTCAAAATATTCTGGGATTCTGGGATAAAAAGCTCAACCCAACCTACAAGGCTGCTTGTGTAATAAGATGCAGTAGGTAAGAATCATGACAACTGAGGAATAAAAGCAAGAAACTTGGTAATGCTAGACATAGAGAAACATTTATTTGAAACATTTGGAACAACAAATTTATGTTTATATTTCACTATGAAGTGCAAGCAGCTCTGGGAATAAAGTCTGAACATGAAGGCCTATGTTTACTAAGTGTTTACTGCAGCCTAAAACCAGATATTCTTCTCAGACTTAAAAGTTAAACAAACTGTGGGAAGAGTTGCTATGTTATCCTCCAAAAATAGTGTCAATTACACTGAAATTGTTTTATAGCTATTGTTGGATTCTTTTTTTAGCTTGATAACAAAACAACAGATGAGAAAGATACGAACATATTGGAAGGGACTAACGCAGGAGTGCATAGCTCCTCACATTCCCAGGTCCTTCAAAGTGTTTGTATTCCACTTTACTGTGAAACAAAAGGTAAAGGAGGAAAGCATTTCATTACAGGTAAACTCAAAGGAATTGTCTAGGTATTAGCCCCATATTAAGTCAGTGTTAAAATAACAACATGAACACTATATTTTCTGAATCTAATGGTGTCAAATGTTTTCATTTGGGATGGTCTCAGACCAGATACGACCAATGCTATCAAAAATAGAGTATCTTTCAGAGCTTATCTGATATTTTGTGTGATACTCATTTCAATCCTTTAACCCAGCTTAGGCAAAGCATTCAAAACATGAAAAAGTGACCATCGATCAGTAAAACACTATCACCATTCTAAGTCATGGGGACAAAAGTGAAACCAGTCTGCAGTAAACCACAGAGTGCATTGAAAATGCTTTTAAGTAAAGCCTTTCAGACATTCTAAGAACTGCCAAAACAAGCATCCCAAGTCTATTTGGAAGAAACAGAAACCAACTCTGCAGAAAGAAACCCATGCTATGTAGAAGAGATTCCAGTGCAGAACATAGGGCCAAAGTAATGGTAATTCCAGCTTGAAATTGGAAGTATAACAAGTGAAAAGTCTTAGTTTAAAATAATAGTGCCCAACATACAGGTCTTCCAAAAAGTCCTAATGAAGCAAAAAAGATAGCCCAAGAATATTAGCATCAGGAAACAGCTCCAGTAACCCGAGTACCTGACAATGTAATTGATAAAATATTAAACTGGTATTTTCAATTCAGCAGCAGTCCAGGTTAAGTCATGAACTCGTGAGTTAAGTATGTGTTGCTGAAACATCAGAACCTAAATTTTACTCATGAAATATACACTCACAGAGAGGTTATCGTACACGGAGCAGGCGCACACCTACTGAAAATAGGCAGCCGTGCATGCAAAATTACCTCCTGTCTGTGCAGCGCAAAGGAGCTACTCAGATCCCTTCTGTGTCTAATAATAGGGCTCAAAGGAGAGACAGCTTGGATACTGTGTATTGCTAATAACTGGAAAAGGTGCATTGGAGCTTGCATAACTAACTGTAGCAGAAAGGGTTATAGCAATGCCTGTGAGGAACTACAGCAAAAAAAAAAAAAAAAGCACACTGAGCTGTGAAAAATAGTTCATACTCCTCTTCTTTAAGGCTTTTTTTACAATTCTAATTAGATGTGCAAGTAATTGATTTTTCAATTCGATGGTTGAACCTAAAAAATACTTTCTAATATGTTTCAGATCAACCTGATTTCTTTTTGTTAACACAAAAAGCAGCATTAACAATATTTGGTGTTCAAGCACTTCTACACTTATGAAAAAGATTTTGTTGTTGCCTTTTTTTTGGGGGGTGGGGTTTTTTTGGTTGTTGTTTTTCTTTTCTTTTTTCTAATAAATAAAGAAGAATTTGACTTCTAAAAGGAACAATCATTAAAAATTTTATTTAAAAATATTGAAATTTAATCCCGAAGTCCACAAATTACTTTGCTAGACCTAAACCCTTTCCTCTCATATGAGGTTTTTCTCCATTCTAGTTTGAATGCAGGCACAGTTTCCATTATTGAAAGCCTTTTACTTCTTCCCACCTTAATTTCACATTATTAGAATTAATTCTGCCCTCATGTAAATGAATTATATTTAGCTCTCACAGCCACAGGGTCCCAAATGAGAAAAGCACCTTAATGATAAGGAACCTGAGAAGGCATTTTTATTTCTTTTGAAAACTAGGTCAACTAAAACTATTTCAAAATTAGTCAAACATCATTTCAGCAGCTTACTCCTACATTCCTGTCCCTCCTCATTGGTGTCTGCAGTAAAGTGTTGTAACTCTTATCACTATGACTCTTCTAACTCTGTAGTGATTTCCAGATTTTTCCTAAATCCTCTCTGTCTTGCAGAGGGTCCCCACAACACACTCTGAGGGAGAAGTGATTGAGGGTCATCTGTAAGCTCCCAATCCACACTGCTAAATCCCAAACTGAGGAGTCTTCAGGGTTCTTCTGACCTCCAAGGTCTAGACTGATGCTTTTACCACAAGCTGTTTTTACCTTGGGGTGATCCCTGGCTGTGCACAGCTCTCCCCATGCTGATTATTTTGTGGATGAGATCCAGGTATATGGGTTAGATAAGACCCAAGGAAGACTTAAGTGAAGCTTGCAGCCCTAGTAACTGGATGAACCAGGATCTCTGAGCATTCCCACAGTGTAAACAGGCAGCAGCTGAGGAGCCATGGACCATTCACATCCCACCATCACCCCAGTAGTTAACTCCTTACCAAAAAAACCCAAACCAACAGGAGATGCATAATAAGACAGCATCAGCAATTGAGGAAAATTGACTCTGTCACCTGGACAAAATGAATATACTGAAGAAGAGGAAGAAAAAACTAGAAAAAAAAAAAAAAGAAATTTCTTCATCAGTCTTGACTGCCACTGGTATCAAGAGCTCCCAGGACTTTTCAAGAGGGGTAATGATTGCTGTACTGCTTCAACAAATTGCCGAAATGACTTCATATTCTTTCAATTTCTTTACACTTTTCCTTACTTCAGTTATGCATGACTAAAGACAAGAGTAAAAACATTTCCTTCTGTTTAGGATCTGCTAGAGGAAGATCAGTTCAGGACATTGAAATCACAGCCAGATCCAGAGCCCTTTGTTAAAACCTGTTTTTGGGGGATCCTATTCCCTACTGCTGACTCTTTTCTGTGCTGCTGCTTTTGGGAAAATGCGCCTCCTCTCCCCTTCAGAGAATCCTCATCATATTCAGACTAGGAAAACCTCATTCCTGAGTAGGAAACAAGGCAGTCTTTGCCATCTCCTCTGACAGCTCTGTGGATAGCTCCTATTTCTCCTCTCTTTCTGCTCAGGCTTAGGTCTAGAAGACCCTTCTCCTAAACAGAGAGGTTCCCCGTGGCTGTCCTGTGCTTAGGTCCAGCTCCAGGTTCCTGGTCCCAGATCCAGTTTATATTCAAATGAACTCTCCACTGGCTAAGTATAGGTCACCTTAAAATCACTCTGAGCTCTAGAGCTGTTGACTGAATCTACACTGATTCTTTTGGGAGCTTCAGGACCTATCTAAGTTTTATAACTGGACACATTAGTTTAAGTGTCTTAATCCCAGAGTTTAGGCTTGAACCTGTGAATCTATGGCCTTTTTTTACAACAACTTTACTCTGGCAGGTAGGACAGCCTAAGTGTTCAGACCCTGTGACAGAAACTACTTCAGCAATTAAATTTAGAGCCAAATAGGTTTAGATCTGAACTAGTAGCTAGTTTAGGTAAACTAGACTGTCAGAATATAGTCATTATTTCTAGATGTTACAAAAGCTAAAATTGTTTATTAGATTTATAGTAAATACTATCAGATGATTTTATAGCAAATGAAAAGAGCCATCTGTGAGACTTCTGACTAAGTAAAAGTCTGGGTGCCAACATTTATCTGAAGTTTCTTGCAGAGGTAAAAAGACTAGTATTTATATCAAAGCTACTCATTCACACTATCCAGCTATTAGGTAGTGCCCATATATAATGATCCCAGTCTAATTGCTGCACGAGGAGGTTCTATCACTGCACAGGGTCCATTCAGCTTTCTCACACATTGAAAGGAGGTCCAAGAGACACCTGTCACTGATGCTTTTACTCACCCTTGCAAGTAAGGTCTAAGCCACGTTAACTAGGCATTGTGTGGAGACAACAAATTTTATCTTCCTGAAGTATCTAATGCATTTCTTCAACTTCTAGATTGTCAGTCTGATAGTCTGCACTGGAAAATCAGTGCACATAAAATGAATACATACATGAACGGCAGGAACACTAAAACAAGCAGTGTCAAGAGACTTTGAGAGAAATAGTAGATTATATCTGACAAAAATATCTCTGTGTTCTAAAATGACAGTTGGAAAGACAACAGAGGGGCAGTGAAAATTAGGTCTTTTCTATCTGTTCTGACTATAACTCTGGTGATAAAATTTTCCCTAACAAATAATAATTTTGGCAAAATATCAGCTCTAATATCTAAGCAGTCGTACCTTGAACTATTTCAATATGATGGCAAGCATTTTTTACAGGTGAAGATGCAAGTTAGAAAGGTAAAGACATTTAGCATGAAAATCTGTGGCTTGTTGTGAACAGACTGACATTGTTGTATAATTAAGTTGAAGGATTCTTTTCCGAAATAGAAAGACCTTATTCTGCAAGTGAGTTTTTCAATGAAGTGGTTCATTAAGATATCTGTAAATTCAACTATCTGTAAATTCAACTCCCACTCCCTCCTCGAAGTGTTTAAATCTGAAAAACATAGAACTGAAACTAAAACGCAAAAACTGTGGTAGGGAAAAGTGTGACAAGATTACAAGGATAAATGAAACCATGCAAATCATCAATGAAATTCAGTGTCCTAAGCATAGATTACCCAGACAGATGTATGGGATTTGGGGAATTCACTGTAGGGCAGGTTTAGCCTCATGATGTCTCCCAGAGTGAGGAGGTGTTCAAGGCCTGCTGAAAGCAGAGGCAGCACCTACAGATAAGCTTGGACTCCAGGATTCCAGGTGGTGATCCTGGTGGCCTAGGCTAATTGCTGTCAAAATCCCCCATCCTGAGTCTGTGTCTACTGGGAAGGACTCCCCCAGTCTGGCAGAGGCCCCCTGCACTGAAGCAATCAGAAATCATGAGCTTCAGGGAGGCAAGATAAGGGTGACAACAGAACTTAAAAACTCTAGTGAAAAATTATCTATGACCCAGGCGAAGAGGAGAGGAGAAGGGAGTTGGGAGAAGAACTGAATAATGAATTATAAAGAAGAGACAACTGAACTGCACAGTACTAACACAAAAACATCAGCTTTAGAGGGAAAAGACATTTTGAGGACTGGAGCACTCCTGCAAGTAACAGGTCAGTGCTGCATGTGACAGTAAAGAAGAATGATTCTGGTTTTGAAACCTTGTTGTTGCCCCTGTCCAAGTCCTCTTCACAGCATGAGAGTAGGATAGAGCTGTTAAATATACTAAACAGCTGCTGCAGTGCTCTCTGTTGTCTCACAGAGTCCTTTGATCACCAAAGTATACAAGTAGGAGCCCAGGTTCATTGCTAAGCAACAGACTGCTTGATGACATACCTAAATTTGAGTGTGTGACAAAGTTCTGTTCATGCTAGTAGGACAGAAGCTTGTAATTCAGCTTAAATCTACATGAGTGTTTTGCTGAAGAGTGGTGGGTTATGGAGGTGGTAGTGTGAACTCTTCACCCAGCACCACCAGTGTCATAGGGGAGGTCACATGAAGCTACAGATGAAGCTACAGACTTTAGCTGATTTCTTGATGCTGCTTTTGGACTCAGTGATCTTAAAAGTTTTTTCTAACCTACATGACTCTATGATTCAGTCTCAGCCATTGTCAGTTTATGTCTGTTGATTCATTTTCTGCAGCAGTTCTTGAGCTTCCCCTTCTCATGAATAAGGGAGTGGTGGAGCATGAACGAAACACATGACCATAGCACCTGAAGGGATCGCTGCATCATATAATCCCATTACCACAATCGTGGGACACTGTGCACTAACATTGCAGCATCAGAAAGGCTCTAGAGTTTATTCACTCTCATGGAAAGGTTAACACAGAGGAGAACTGTGTTAAAATGTCTCTTCTACTAATAAAAAGAGCAGATCAGGCAGAACATGCTTGGAACCTTCTTGCAGTCATATCAAAGAAGAGTAAAAGCAGGAAAACCACAGTCTGACAGGCTGAGCATTTATTTAAGGGCAGGTACATAATGCTTTCTTTTTCATCATCCTCTAAATATTGTCTTGGCAATCAGTTTCCTTTCAATGTCAGTTTTGTTCTCTATATCTATTGTTTTCCCTGCATTTTAATTCCTTCATCATAGATCATAGAACCACAGAATGGTTTCGTTTGGAAGGGACATTCAGGATCATCTAGTTACAACCTTGCTGCCATGGACAGGGACACCTTCCACCAGGTTGCTCTAAGCCCCATCCAATCTGGCCTTGAACACTTCAAGGGACAGGGCATCCACAACTTCTCTGAGCAACTTGTGCCAGTGCCTCACCACCCTCACAGTAAAGGATTTCCTCCTAATATCTAATCTAAACCTACTCTTTTTCAGTTTGAAGCCATTCCCCCTTCTCCTATCACTATACACCTTTCTTGTAGGCTCCCTTCAGGTGCTGAAAGGCTGCAATAGGGTCATCTCAAAGCCTTCTCTTCTCCAGGCTGAACAATCCCAACTGTCTCAGCCTTTTCTCATGAGAGGTGTTCCATCCCCTTAATTATCTTCATGGTCCTCCTCTGGACCACTCCATTAGGTCGATGTCCTTCCTCTGCTAAGGACCTCAGAGCTGAACACAATAAAGTTCTACAGGTCCCCTTCTGCAGGAAGTAAGACACAATTTTACGTATTTGTATATATGTGTGTGTATAAAGAGTATATGCAATGTATACACAAATGTATGCATTTACACAGCTACTTACTTTGGAACAAGACACCTGACAAAAGGAAAATTAAGGAATCTTGCTGCTGTAGGACTTATTATTCCTTACCCAGTATTCTCCCTATTATTTATTGCATTCAGTTCTCGCGGCAATGTGAAAATGAGTTTATAAACCTGAGAAGTGTGGTTCTCTTCAATCTCTCCAATCAATAAATAGTTTCAGTTGATGCTTAAAACCTGTAAGTTGCTAAATGAGTTGCGGTAACAGCCATTGAAACTGTTTTAGAAATTTTGGGAAAAAATTACTCGTGATGTAAAGGTATCACACACATTCATGGTTGTTATATTCATGTTTACTAAAATCTACTGTGGAAATGTATAAAGAATCTCAAGAGGCAACAATATGATGGCACTGACTGTATTCTGGGCAAGCACCTTGTTGACTGCTTTGCCAGCAGACTTCTTTGCCAGAAGAGCTTTGCCAGCTCTTCTTCAAGAGACAGGAAGAAGAGCAAGAAATGCAAAATGTCCCACAGATGGGATCCTTTGCACCTCACTTCAGGTTCCTGTATTGTAAATGCCTATGTTTGAGGTAGCTATACCCAGGTAATTTTATCTGGAGGTAAAACATTTTCAGATCCAGGGATCAGCCTGACTCATCAGATACATGTTATGTGTAATTATATAGGCTAATTGTGGTAGCAGTTTCTCCAGTTGTAACTTTGTTGTTTTAAAGTTTGAACATCTGCTCAGTTCACTTGAACCACACCTGCTCAGGGAGCAATTCTAAAATTTTGCCTTATGCTTTTATTTATTAACATAATGATTATAATTATCACCCCACTTGAGTTAGCAATGTTTTTGATGTGGTTTCTGAGGGCTCAAAGCTGAGCATACAGGGAACAATATTCTTTCAAAAAAATTATGATTTTGGCTTATGTAAAATATTTCACACAAATATGAATGTCTTTCTGGCATAATCACTCTCTTCTTGCAGGTAAAAGATACGTCCAGGCAACCTCAATAAGAAGAGTGTAGCTCTGATAGAAGCTAACCACAGTGTAGTAGAAATGGTTAATTTTTAATTTTTTCTATATTTTCAATGCAATTCCAAAATTATCTAATACTCACTTCAACAGATCTGAAATATACTTCATCTTGATCAAAGAAAAAAAAAATATTTTCATGTCATCATTTCAATTGCCATCCTATACTAAATATTAATGTGCATACTATCATAAAGCTAAAACAATTGTTGTGTTTTATTAGTAGACATTGCATTGAAATTAGCAGTTTAATCTTATCCACACAGACCATTCTGCATGTATGGAGATGAAACCTTTCAAGGAGACTGATCCAAATTTTTCATTTTTTCTAGAATTTTGAAATATTTGGCTTCTTATTCCATTTCATATCTCAGAGTTCCTTAAGAAATGGAAATTCAAATGAAGCCTGATAAAGTTTCATGAGGGAAAGTAATATTCAAGTACTCTAAAGTCTACTGAAATTCTACTACAATCATTTGGATGAATTGTAAAGAATTATTCTTTCTAAAAATTGGATGAAATTTTAAGTCGTGTGACCTGACACAAACCAAACATACTCTATGAATGATTGCTTTTACCAAGAATAAAAATCCTGTGCTAATTGCACAGAAATTAATGAACAGATGATGCTTCATTCAGTTCTTCTCTCCTAGTCTCTGAATATGACTTGAAAAGATAATAAATTTAAGACCCAGAAAGATCCTTGGTGTTTTCTGTAATTTTAGAAAATGAGAGTGAAAAATCAGTTAAATGGCAGCCTTCAGAACAAAGTACTTAGATGTTATCTCAGACTCCAGTTATAAAAACCAAAGAGCAAAACCTTCCAGCAATCATTAGCATCACAGATCTTTTTACTCAGCTCATTTAAAAGAGACATGAGCACCTAAATCCCTTCTCATGAAAAACATCTTCCTTCTCCCTAAAATTTCCCAGAAGTATAAATGTTGAGGCACTGGTGTGCAAACAGAGCACTTAAAAGAAAGATTAAAAGAAATTTAAAGAATATGTTTCCTTCATAACTACTCATAACTGCTCTGAAGTTCCTCTGAGTCTCATTTGATTTCCCCAGTGGACTTTTAATCTTTTTCTAGTATCAATATCAGTCACAATCTCTCCCTGAAGAGTAACACATCTTTTCTCAGGGAAAAGAAGGGAAGACAGATACACAGCCTCCTCTAAATCAAGCCAGAACTTGTTATACATTTTGTTTTCTTTCTTGCATTCCCACAACCTAGGAAAGACGCAGTAAGTAAAATACTCACTATGGAGAAAAAAAAATAAAACAAACAAACAAACAAAACAACAACAACAACAACAACGAAAACACAAACCCCCCCCCCCCAAAAAAAAAAAAAAAAAAACGCAAAGATTATAAACTACATTGAAGCCAAGTAGTTCTCATACAAGTCAGGTACATTTAAATGAGCAGAACTCACAATTACTGGAAAAAAAATGGATCTGTTTTTTAATTGTTTTCCAATGACAATTTAGGTCTTTATTTTTTTACTGAGAATAAAATACTAAAAAAATTGCTTTTAAGATTGAAGTGATCACAAGAAGTTCATAGAGATAGAGAATTTTGCTGAAGCAAAATCTGTATGAGGAAAAATAGCTTTATTTGTCCAAAATAAGTTAAATTCAAGGAACACAGGACTAACCCAACTTGACTTTAAAAGCCCTTTATAGCTTTTGTAGTTTGGACAACTAGTTTTGTTGTTGCTGAAACGGCTTGTTTAATATGTTCTCTACAATTGTCTCAAATACAAGTTGCAGGCAATTGAAATAGAAAAGAGTTATCACAGTTAGAATTTTACTCCAAAACACTTTCCCAGCTTGATTAGTCAATAATAAAAGTGGCAAAACACCTTGTACCACCCTTGCTGGCCAAGACCCTATATCCCACCTACTAGAAAAAGACACAGTCACAACCCTACATGTTTATTTTCTCCTACCTGAGTGCTGATACTGAGGCAAGCTGAAACCTTCACCTCATGTAGGGTGCAGCAGCTCATGTCTGACAGGCCCAAATATTTTTTCAAGACTTAGAACCTGCAGTCACTTCCCTTCACTTAGGGAGATACTGACATTGTGTATAGAGCAGCCTTATTTAGCTGCCTTCAACTGCTTCTGTATTAGAAGTTGCATAGTCATTCTTCTCTTAGACGATTAAACTTGAGGTGCTGTGGGAGTGCAGTGGAAAAGTTCTCCAGCTATGAACCAGCATAAGCGAAGTAGAAAGAAATATAGTAGGAAAACCAGACCATTATTGGAATAAACTATGAAATGTCTGCAAAAGACTTAACAGAATTTAAGCTCCAAAGAAAAGACTGAGAAGAATAAACTACAAAATAATGTACAAAAACCTGTCAAAAAACCCCACAGAGAAGCAAAGATCAGTGCACTACCGACAATGCTATGCAATCCATGGTTGGCATATGGAGTGAAACTACCTTATTCCTTTGTCACTTCTAGAATTCCTATGGTTCAACTTACGTTTCCTAATCTATTACTCTTCATCAAAAGATTACAAAACATTGTCTTACATGATTTTGAACTCAGAATTGGTCAGCGCTGTTTGAAAATTTAGGAGCCTGTTTTCTGCCCCGAAGTAGCAAAATAAAGTTGGTTGCCTTAGTTACTAAATGCACAGTACCTTCTGAGTCTTTAATAAAAACCGGAATTAGAAGAGACATTTATCCCAAACTGATGCATAGAAAATTGACCTCAACACTGTTTTAGTTACAAGACTGGACTGCATCACATTTCATGCTCTTTGTATCATCTAGATAGTATATTTAGAACTTTCAAGAGTTTGGAAGTTGAAGAGCTTGGAAACAAAGTACAAACTGCAACTGTGTGAATGGACTGGGAGTGCATCTCTATACTGAGCTGTACTTCTGTTCCTTTGCCAGCTGCAGATGGAGCGCTGTGCAGTTTCTTCTTAGGCACTTCTACAACTCAGGATGGGAGAACAGAAATATCATGGTCATGATCACCCAGTAGTGAGCAGTAGTAGCTTTGAGCAGTCTATTTGTATAACTGTATTGTTTCACCCTTTGAAGGACACACAGAGGGTAAATGGCTAGTTGTCTTGGATAATAGCTTCCAGTTACAGTAAATGGAAGCTGAAGGTGATGTGGTTAACACTTACAGTTTATAATAAAGGCATGCTGTAAGAGTCATTATGAGACTTTAAAATAATCCTTCCTCCTTCCTAGTCAGAAGCATGGCTCTCAACCTTCCAGCTTTCACTAGTGCCCCATCTTTCTTCTGACAGGCATTGTTTTCCTCGTTGTCAGTATATACAGGCAGTCAGTTCCCCCATTTTAATTCCTTGAAACAAAAAATTCTCACTTCCTTTTCAGAGCAAAAATCCATGTAAATTTGGAAGTCAAGGTACAGTTGCTGAATGAAATGACACATAACTACCCACAGTGATCAACAGGTTTACATTTTACTTGGCAACCAAATGAACTTCTATTTGCTTCCAACTTTTTCTTCCTTGGGAAAAAAACTCCTTCTCAGTTTATGACTCCATGATGCCATGTGCACTGCTCACATAGTTTGATTTGGGAAAAAAAAAAAAAACAGATTAGTCAGCATTAGTCTCCAAAGCTCTGAATGAACTTTCATAGATGGCATCAGCATTGCATCTCTTTCAGTTTGAAGCCATTCCCCCTTGTCCTGTCACTACATGTTCTGGTAAAAAATCTGTCTCCAGCTTTCTTGTAGGCTCCATTCAGGTACTGGAAGGACACAATTAGGTCATCCCTAAGCCTTCTCTTTTCTAGTCTGAACAAACCCAAATCTCTCAGCCTTTTCTCATAGGAGGGGTGCTCTATCCCCCTAATCAACTTCATGTCTCTTCTCTGGAATGATTCCAACAGGTCTATGTCCTTCCTGTGCTGAGGATCCCACAGCTGGATGCAGTACTCCAGACAGGGTCTCACCAAAGAGGAATAGAGAGGCAGAATCCTTTCCCTCAACCTGCTGGCATGCTGGTTTTGATGAGCCTGGGATACAGTCGGCCTCTCTCAAAGCTCCCAGTATTTCCATTTTCTAAGACATACACCACTATCCCCAGATACTCTGCTTTCTGTCTTGCTTTTTGCCTCCCTACTAGAATGGCAAGTCCTCTACTCTAATGGATCTTCAGCTTAAGGAAGTACATACTCTCTAACCAAATTCAGATGTGTTTCTACAAGGTTTGCAAACAGCTAGGTGTTGAATTCCATGAATTACTAAAATAAACTAACACTTCTTCAGTATTTTATTCAAGATTGCCTTGAATCTTACCCTGCTGCTAGAATCATACTGATGTCCCTGTGTTACTGTGTTTCTGATGTTGTAGTGTATGACTCATCTCCGTTTTAAAGATATTCAATGTGTACACATACACAAAAATATTAAAAAGCTTGTCATCACCTTTTCAAGTCCACTTTACATGCACTTTGATGTCAAAAGCAGAAGGCTTATCTGATCGTAAGTCATGAATACTATTGACCATGGCTAATTTTTGAAGGCTCGTCATGATAGGAAGATTGAATCAGAAACTGCTTGCTCTTTTATTGAAGATCTAAATTCGTAGCAGGTATTGTTTATTAAGTGAGGTATAAGAGAATGAACAATACATCCTAATCACTCATATATTAGATTCTGTGTCAGTGAGATAACTGCATCCCAACAAAACAACCATATTTCAGATGTGCTTGTCATTGTCAGATTTTACTGAAGTTGATGGCAACTGTATGTGCAAAGTGTGTTTCAAAAATCAGATGCCTTGGTATGTTCCCAAATCCACTGAAGTAAGCCAGAGGCCCCCCTTTTTCAGTGGAACAATTTCAAGTCCTATAGCAATTAATTTTAAAATTATACATTCCTGAATGACAAATTCTTCAAGATTAAAGAATTTCTGATATTCTGTTAGTAATTTTGCCATAAATTATAACTGAAAAACATCAAATTTGCTTTCCCAAAACTCAATATGTTTTGAATTTGTGGGGTTTTATGTATTTGTTTGCTTTCTCATTATAGAATGATGACTTGTATCCTAAAAATATCTACTTCACTTTATTGACATGCGTGGAGCTATGGACAGTTAGTTCGAGCATAGACACAACAGCATAGACATCTGAAGTCAGACACAATGAATTACAATTTTTGTCTTTTGGAAGTCATGAGACCTAAGGAGACATATAAGGCAGCGTGACCTGTTGCCCAACACAGACGACAAAACATTATATGGTGATCCTTCCCTCAGGTCAAGCACTAAGAGATAACTGATACTCCACTTGTTGAAGGAAGTAAGTGAGAAAGTTAGGGATAGGCAAAGCAACATATAATATCATGGATGATATTTAACCCATATTTAATCTAAAGCCAAGAGGGACAACAGATCATTGACACCTGTATAGTGACAATTTGTCTCAAGCATACCAGTCGGGCATCATTTCCTCAGGAGCTTTGTTCCAACTAGCACACAAGAATGTCAAAAATATATACCCTCTACCTAATTATCTGGTTTAACTTCTAGACACTGCCTTTGCCTGCTAGATTAAAGACTGATTGCATCTACTGATCCCTCCTTTGTATGAATATATGTGTTTATATAAATATCTAAGTTTTGCCTTGATTTTCTTTTGATCACCTAGATAAATTAAGGACAAGTCCCTCATTACAACACATGAACACTTCATAAACCCTGTTACTGTTTTGATAAGTGATGGCAAGTGTGATTGCCTTTACTGTCAAGTCTTCACTGTGAGAAAATAAAAATAGAAGTATCATACCCTATGCATTGCAATGAAAGTTTTAGTGTTTACTTTAATTGGTAGCAATTAAAACTCTAGAAAGCAGTCATTAATAGGATAAAAAAGGTCTTTTTAGTTTTATTTCTCCAAATGCATATCAAAGCCTCCAACTCCCTATATAGTACTGTCAAGTTGCTATATAAATATGTGCTCTGTTGTCAGGCAGAAGGAACTTTTTGCCAAATAACACTTGAACTGCAATGTGACCACTGTAAAACACAGTACTGTGGGAAGGGGAAAGAGAAAGTTTTGCTGTGAAGGCATCATGAAACTCAACTATGTCAAAACCAGCTGAAGACTCACCATCTTGGTTTTAAAAAGCCAGGTGTCCAAAGCCACTTTTTAACTCATGGAATATGAACATGAAAACTTATCCCACAACTAAGGCACCCCAGAAAAGCCACCCACAATGCCAATTAAACACGTAATTGTATCCTATTTCTACTCATAACTGTTGGAGACAGACAGCTCTGTCAAGTACCAAAGAATTTACTGCTCTTTTAGTCTACTGAGATCCTGTCTTTTTTGAACCTAGCTACATGCCCTGAAAGGCTGGACTTTCAGTGAAGTGTAGATCTGAGAAGAATTTTTGCTGGTTCTTCTGCTCGAAAGAAAGTATTAGTTCCATGCTGTTTGATCTTTAGACTCACCTCTGGGCTCCAGACACTGGGTTAGAAATATCAAACATCCTGATTTTTGTGCCTGTTTTCTTGACTAGCTATTCCCATGAAATTGTACATATCATGCAAGAACTACAGAGGAAATGAGGTCTTCCTCCTATCTTAAAAATTTTACCTCCATTCCCAGATACTACATTGCAAAGAAAGATATGGTGTTATTATCATGAGATCCTTGCACTGTATATCTCCCATTGCAAAATGCACCCTTCAGCACAATGTAAAACCTAGGATTCCTGTAAAGCTGGAAGGTATTATCGCTGCTTAAGGTAAAACCTTCAGAAGTGCCTAAATTACTTAGGCTGTTGACATCCCATTTTCAAAAATGACATAAGCACTTAGAAACATAAATCCCATTGAAACCTCATTATTACTATAGCATAATAGTTACTTCATTTCAGCTGAGCAGCAATAACTGCTACACTTAACCCGCTAAGCTCTGCAAATGAGGCTTAGGTGGCTCTTCCTTTGCAGGTTAAGTACAGTCAAATTTTTCTTTCATCACATGTAGCTTACGTGCAGCCTGTCGTGAAGGCCTACCTGACATGTGGTAGATGACTAAGCTGTAGTAACTCACCATTAGCAAATGAAATCATGGGACCCTGGAGCTTACAAATGTGTATATTCAGCTCATGAGAGGTTTTTGACTCACAGCCTAAACAGAATTTCACCCGAAAGTTCCTCCAACAGTCCCACATCAGCTCATTTAATAGACACCTGAATGCATTTGCTTGAAAGCTTGCTTCCTTATCCTAAGAAATAGCTACAGATTTTTCAATACTCTGAAATATTATTCCAAATAGTCTTTCCCACAGGGATTTTTATTATTATTATTTTTATATTATTATTATCATTATTATTATTATTATTCATTATTATTCCAAAGCAAATGTTTACTGACAACCTGTGATTCTTTACATTCCTTTATTTCTTCTACCTATGTCAGGTAACCTAAGTTTTTGAGTAGCCATGTGTGCCTTGCATGCACACACACGTATGTGCTAAAACTACTAATCATGCAGAATGCTCTAACAAAAGATCCACTAACGGGTTAATCATCCACCTAAAACTGTGTGTGGGTGGCTAAATAATTCATTTGAAACATAACTCACTTCTCACCCACTCACAAAGGTGTTACTGAAGGCATAAATTCTCTTTCATATTTGGGAACAAAACAAGGCTTCTTTTTTGGCTTTTATAAGAAATGCTAAAAGCAATGTGAGAACCCATCTTCTCAAATGCGCACAGAATTCTCTCAAGGATTTATGCAACATCTGCTGTTGTGGGCTGAGGCTAGTAAACAGTAGTGTTAATTTGAACTAAAAATATAGTATTGCTAATAATACAAAGTGATAATGTATTTCTAATGCTTAGACCATCTGAAAGTGTATAACCTAAGGCAAAGCCTAGAGTTCATCTGGAGAGGCAGACAAAAGACAGTCACCTGTTTACAGCTGTAAATGTTGTCTTTTGTAGTATTTCAGCTTCTCTGCTGCAATGTGATTCTGTAAATATGATGTATTCATTTGTTCTAAATGTATTGCTCTGTACGTCAGACTGGATGCAGTAATCCAAAAGGCATGTGTAAAGAATTACTGGTTTGACTGAAGGATCACACTAGTAAGGTCAGAATATGCTGGATGTAGACTTTGTTTTCATTAATATGGTGAGCTTTCCAATGGTACTAGCTGCAACTGGATATCCTGCTGTAATGAAAAGTACACAGTATTCTCTATTTACAGAATTTAATTGTTTCCAAATTGCTGGTACTAGATAACAAAATCTTATGAATCTTTTATATTCCTGTGTAATAAAATTCTCACTCAAACAGCTTGAAAGGGAGCATCATGTACTGGTTTTGGTCTCATATACTCTCATATCTCACTTACCCTATGAAGAACAACTACCACCCTGTTTTATTCAACCCTCCTTTGTGCTTTTTAGGTAACTTTAGTTTGAAAAAGCCATGATATTCAGAAATTACAGGGAATTTTGTTTTCAGAAAACATATTCTAAACCTGGTGGTTTGACCATTTTAGAAGTGCATTGACAAATTCAGGAAAACAATTCTGACACAGAGAAGGTATGCTCAGCCTTCAAATTTAGAGAATTGCTAATTGAACTCCACAGAGAAACAACCTTAAGGCATTCTTTTTTGAACAAGACACTGTATTCCTGGCAGTCACTGTACAATAAAAACAAGTTCAAAGTGGTTTTTTTGCACAAGGGTTGACATAATACAATTCCTCAATATACCTTATTATATGATATCTTTCTCACCTGTTCATAAGGTGGGCACTGTGTGCAATAGGAAAACTGCCTCTCAGGAAAACATCTTCTAGTTGACTCTTTCTTTACTGAGACACTCACTTCTCCCTGACCTATGGTAATACTCAAGGAAACCCACTGAACTCTTCATCTTAATGCTGCCTAGACCCATCCTTTGTATAAGTCCACCTGCAGCATAGAGTCAGTTCAAATCTGACTGAATTGAAAGGGAGTCTTTCCACTGTGTTTTAGATCACGTTATGCATCCTGCCATGGACAGCCCCTTTATTCTGTATAAAAACCCTTCCAATTGCTTTCAAGTTCCCTTCTAAAAACATCTTCCTCTTCTACGAGAAGAAATTCTGAAATATTCTCATTTTCTTCATGCTGTGAAATTACAGTACGTGGTTTTTATGGGTAGTGTATGATGAAACTGGCAAGTGTTAAATAGCTGGCCACCCACTGTAGAATAACAGTGGATGGTTGCAAAAGCACAGCAAAAGTCCATCAAATAAAGGGCCAGAATTCCTTAGACAGCAGTTAAAACCCCAGGGATAACGCAGTCAAGCATCACTTCCTGCTTAAGATAGATGACATTAGTGTCCAATGAAAACAGACTTAGACATATAGGGAAAATGCAGACCAGACCCTGAGATCTAGGTGTGAAGACACTCCATGAGCTGCACTTGTTATCTGTCCACAAAATAATACATAAATCTGTAGTGCCGCCTGTTTGAGAAAAAAAAAAAAAAAGGCACTATATAAACGAGTTTATAATTTTTTACAGTTCTCATTGCAGCTGGCAATTGCTAAAATAGATGATCTCATAGTCTGCTGTGGGGCTGCCAGATAGCTTGCATGCAGATAGATGCCTTTGTGCTGCAGACCATAGAAACCTGCATAAAATTGGCCTTCTTTCCTTAATAGAGCTGCATGAACAAAGATGAGTTTGTTGCTGACCAAGAACTGAAAGCTTTGTTTTGTAAGACTCTCTGAATATATTGCACTTTGCCAAAGTAGAAGGTTCTCTATAAAAAAAGAGAAAAAAAGAGGGGGAGAGAGAAGGAAAGAGATAGAAAGAGAGAGAGAGAAAGAAAGAAAGAAAGAAAGGAAGGAGAAAGAAAAAAGCGGAAACTAGACAAAGCGTGTACACTTCTGTGTGGATATTTGTGACTAAAGTGAGCTGAAATCTTTTTTTTTTTTTTTTTTTAATAATGGTCACATTTCTTGAGCTGAATAAAAATGAAAGAAAAAGGAACTTTAATTAATGGGATGCCTTTTGATTTGTAGAGCAAAACTGCCAGAGCAGATGTACCAGCAAAGAGGATTAGATTGTCCCTTCTCTGACGCACTGAAAATTTCTTTTTCCCCTTGTAGTAACCCCCATTGAGTAGAGGCTGTCTTTAGTGTCTAAGATTCAGCACTGCTAAAGAAACTGTTGTAGTTGGGTACAATGGGCAGCTCTCACAAGACTAGACAGAATATGTGAGGAGAGAGCTAATATTCCTTTAAGTCCAAGGTTGATTCCACTTTAGTATTTAGAAAAGCCTAAATAAAAGAGAATTCCTAAGTCTGAGTTCTTTCAGATCTCATCAAATATGTATTAAAGTGAATCCTGAAACAGTCATGATGAATGTTCATCCTTTTAAAAAGCTCAAATAAGTGAAAGAGTCTTAAACCTACTTTTTTTTTTTTTTTAATTTATATTTGTCCATCATTTAATCTGAGGTCTTTGTCTCTGGTTGTAGTTCAGCTTTAAGCAGGGTGGAATGATGAAGGTCACATATAACTGATGAATTTTATACACACAAATTAGGCCTGATAAACAAATTCCCTAGGTATTTTATTTTTTAAATATTTAAAATAGTATTTTTAAAACTCTAGTTTGAAGAAAAATGATCTCCACATCTATTTATTTAACTTCCTTTGCACTAGCTGTGAGATAAGGTGCATATTAAAAAGTCTTTTTACCTAGTGCTTGTTTAAGTTGATTTTAAATTTTTTCTGTACTCAGAAAAAAAAAAATCCAAAGAGATTGCATTGGATACATGTAACTGGCTCAGCAGTGCATGTACTAAGGTGGTGAGTGTACAGTAGCCTCATTTATCCAAGAAGAAGCTAAATGGCTGTGGGAATCAAAAGAAATAATAAGTGTTTTTTTCATATATTATATTCCACCTATGAACAACATACACCTACTAAAGCAAATGAGTGCACAAAAAAGAGGGGCAATGACTCATTTTTCAGGCTACAATTCTTGTTTCTTGCCTTTTTGGATCACTCCTGAAATGGAACAGGGTTTCTGTTTACATTTTACTTCCTTTTCAAGGGATAGTAACTCTGGCCTACATTTATTCCTGCCTGAGTCAAAGGCTGCCCTTGATGTCAGCTTTCCTGAGGATGTGCCCCAAATCATATTCTTACTCTTGCTTACTGGTTGATAAAGTGATAAAAATTACTTTCAATACACCATTTCTGTCATGTTTACTTGCCCAGAAGGGTTTCTATTGCTAAATATCAAACAAAATTCAAAACCCCGGTATTTCCTTTTGTTAAAAAAGGCTTTTTCTTTTTCTGGTGCAGAATTTGGCCATTTATTTCTCTCCCGCTGGGTAAGTTACTACTTTATTTAGACTATGATATTGAGAAGTTCAAGTCCTGAGGAAACATTTTCAATGTGTTTGTTCTTCCAGCAAACCAGATTATAGATTATACTTGGCATAATACTCCTGCTACTGTAGTGTCAGAATCTTTATGTTGGCATCAAAAGTATATACAACACCTATGCATCAACAGTGCCAAGGAATCAGAACTTTTATTTAGCCAACTGTAAATAATGTAGAATGCAAATCAAAAGTCAATAAAGTAAACTGGCAAATCAAGTTATCACCTTTACAAAGGTATTAATTTGTTCTACCAGCCTCTCCAGCATCAAGACTGGATGGGTTTCTGCAACGGTATGATTAGCATACCATCAGACAACTTATCTCAGCGAAAGGGTTTACCAGCATTAGGTAAGTCCCATGGGTATGTAGTTAGTCTGCAGTCTGTTCTTCCATAGTTATCTCACATACAAACAGTAGCTAAAAATAAGCACATGGCTATTTACGAGAGATGCACTGCCCACACCCCTTCCCAGCAGGAAATTGCTTGGCTGTATATCCAACTGTGGACCCGTACTGTCAGTTTGATATTTAGGGGGCAAAAAGGGACATGAGCTTAAAATTGGTCCCTTTTGGCAAAAGAAATGGGTATTCTATGAAAATTTTATGTCATGTGGACAACTGATCCCTAAACCACCTGTTTTAAAACTAGTCAGATCATTAGAGTATAGACATTTCACAGCCCTGTAACAAAAACCCAAGACTGACAGGGATTGCAGTTCATATAGTGCACAAACCCAAAGTACAAATACGTAGACTCATTTTAAGAAGCTATTTACATTTTAATTAGTAGCAAGATTATGTCTGTAAATTAACAGTCAAACTCCTGTGATAATAATGAGAAGCAGAGGTTTCAGGCAGAGACTAAATTTTCCTTTCCTGTAGAATTTACTATAAGTCACTAACATTCTCTTTAAGTTTATTTCTCTTTCATTTTCAGCATGAGTTTTCATGTGCAATTTTATGGTGGGTGCTTCAAAAAATTTTTAATGCACTATATATTATTCTTGAACATAAAGATTGGCTATAAAACTGTTCTTTGGTTTGTTTAATTGTAAGTATAACATTTATTAGGAAAACTTAGCTTTTTAATATCCAGCTATTGAAAGACCTACAAAACATGTCTTCCTTTATACCAGTTTTGTTATATCTGTAGTGACAGAACCAGACTTAGCATTTTGGAGTTGCGCACAGAAATTGAATTAACAGCAGAATGTAATGTGAATAAGTTTATCACAGTCACATTTCCATAACAGCATTACAAACACTTTACTTGCACTTGCTGTATAATTAAATTCATGATTCAGCCTGTTTCGTTAAATTACATTCATGTCTACATATGCAAAGACCTGATTCTTTTTCTTTCTTTTTTTTTTTTTTTTAAATTCTGGAGCAGAGTTAAGGTGGAACCAGTTAAATCAATGCTTGTTTATGAAGCACTACACTAATTCTTTGTTCTCTGTACTTCGTATTTTTTTAACTCTGTCTTGTTCAGTTTCTAATAAATACACTGCTCTGCTCTGACACCTTAGCTTCACTATCATGATTGATTGATTAATCTATTTAATGTATCACATTATTTCCTATAGCTAGAAAAGGTAAGGTAAGATAATCAAGTATCTACTGATAAGTTAAAGCACTATCTACTGATGGAGTAATGCTCCCCTTTATGTTCCAGTGTATGGTTCTCCAATTAATGCTGCTCCCTTGTTGTAGTCTATCTAAATACTGTAAGATTTTTTTCCCCTTTAAAAATCCCTCAAGAACTTGCCTTATTTGGTTTGTTTATATTCAACCTCATCCCAGTCTTATTGCCAGCACATTTCTATGAAACAAACTTCAGAGACTTCAATTCACTTTTAAGTCCAAACCCCATACAGTTATTATTCCATAATTGATGTAAAATACAGAATATTCTAATTGATTCTGAACTTATTCACTCTGCAATTCATGTCATAGCTGCTGGAATAGACTTTTTCCATTATATATCCTACTGTTTTTCTTTTGCTCCTCCCATCAAACGCAGCTTTGCAGGTTTTGCATTTATAACTTGAGAACTAATTTGTGCATTACGTTATTTGATTCAGACACTGTCCTTGATAACTCGTATGTCATGCCAGGAATCAAAAAACAGTTGATCACTAGACTTGTACCAGATGTGTTCTTACTTCCTTACTCTGTGTGACATGAGAATGATTAGCAAAATAAGACTTACAGATGACTACCCCTCTCCAGCTGCATAGTCTCAGCATGACTGCTGGTAAGTGAAGAGGCATCAAACAGACATGGAAATATTCATTCACAGAAAAACTTCCCAGTGGCTCTGGCTATGACTTTCAAACCAACTTACAAAGCACAGAGCTGGGTTATCAGGCAAGTGATACCCCATGAACAGTGAGGTATCCAAGGCAGGGCTACAAAAAGAGGGCTCCTGTCCTCAATTGCTCGGGCAGAGTGGGACAAACAAAAAGGGTTATATTAAGAAGAGAAGATATGGGCAGAAATTCCCAGATTAAGGCTTAAGCAGAAGTAATAACTGAGAGAGTAAATTTGTTTTACTGCAAGAAAGAAAATAAAGTAGGTGGGAGAAAGATCAGAGATCCATTTGTGTTGCTGTGTCATGGCAGCTCACACAGAGAGAAACTCTGAAGCTCTTTCCCATGCACAGCTCCTCTCCAATACTGCAATATGAGGGATAATATAACATTTGGATACAGAGTGTGTTCTCTTCCTCTTTTTAATGGACAATTAATGCAATTGAGGCATGTAATTCAGGCATAGATGCACTTCCACTTTGGGCACCTGCCAACAGCAGAAGGGAGCAGAAGAGGTTCGTCCGAAAGGGAAAGGGCTCTGTCTCAGAGGAGAACATTGGCTTCACTTGCCTTCTGCACCCTGCACTGCCCTTTGCACCATGCAACTTCAAGGGAGCGGAGTACACTGTTATCCAGGACACCACAGGACTGGGGGCCTGATCAGCCTTCAGTAGGGTCTGAATGAAATCAAATCTTCCTCAGACAAAGAAAACCTGGATTCCTCTTTCCAAGAACAACTGGCAGCAAATGATGAAAAGAGAACCCAACTGCTGGTAGAGATTCAGGATGAAAATAGTTACCTGTCACCTCACCATGAGTGTACATTTAGTGTCAACAAGGTTTTTTAAAGTCTTCCTTCAATGGCATGTCTGGGGAGATCAGTGTTTAAAGGCTTAGGTAGGTAGGTAGACTGGAAAGATGCTACAGTGTTTCATCTGTCTTTCACAAAAAACGTTTTATTTCTATTTATCACAAGATCCAATTCTGACAACTCAAATGTTATTGAATAAGCACCTTGAAATGTGAATAAGTCCATCAAAATCAATTGACTTTTCTCACATACCAAGGCTGACTTCCATAAAACCCAGAGCAACAGAGTCATGGCCTCCAAGAAAATACAATTCACTGTGTTATCTACCCAGCCCCATCCCAAAACCCCCACTTATTGTCGACTTTCTGCCATTGAATCTTCCTCTTTATAAGGTTCACTTATTCTTTAAAATATGTCTTAAAAGAACTCTGTCATTTTCAAAATTTGCAGTTGCCATCAGGGTACTTAACATTCCCAAGTGAAAGGTCAGGACAGATTCTAAATTGGTATCAATTGGCAAAAATCCATGTGCTTCCATGGAGCTGAGTCTATTTACATCAAGTGCTTTCCTGGCCTTTTGAGAACAAGATTTTATTGTTGTTATTATTATTATAATTTTAAAGGCTACCAAGGCAGCAACATTTATGCAATTCATTTCCTGAAACTTGGCTTGTAAAAAGAAAGCAAACAAACAAACAAAAAACACTCTCCTTTCTCTTTAACAATTTTCTAATTAAATCCACATGCAGAAAATTGCCACTCTAAAAATAATTGGGTATATATTCTTGTTCTTGCAAGCATGAAAAATTTTTCAGCAAACATGATTGCATGAAATGTCCCTTATAATAGGCTCAGTGGCTCTCACAACTAATTGTGACATTATATTATAGGAAAAAGTTCATAATGTTCCTCCAGCACTGAACCAAAGAAACAAGTGTATTAATAAATGCACAAAAGTTACCCTCAAGCTAAAATCCTGCCTCTTGCTCAGAGCTTGAATCTGCTGCTATGCCTGTGTTGAAGGGAACAGAATTCAGAGAGAAGTCACAACAGCCATGTTCTATCTAGAATGGATCAGGAGTATGTATGCTGTTCCTTGGCTCCCACATACAGTAGCTTCATGGTGTGCAGTAAAATATCATTTACCCTGCCCAGGTGACTCTGGATGTGGAGCAAGGAGGCCCTCAGTGCCACAGCAGGGTTCGTCCTGATGGTAGGCATCTTGCTCTTGGGTTGAATTCCAATAGCTGCTTCTGTCCAAAAGCAGCACAAATTAACAGAGGTCTGCAATAGCAGGTGCTCGGTTTTAGACAGACTACCAGTTTCCAGGCAACACAGTGACCCTTTCCGTTCAGAGGTATCATTTTGTTAGGTGTAATTGTATATACAGTCTCTGCTTCAATGAGAGACACCTAGTAAATTATACAGGGAAGCTTATCACAGAGAGGAATACAGGCACCCTGAGAAACTCCAGCTGTTATTCAGCAATATCTATTATTCATATGCCATCCCAGATTTCTGTGTGAGACTTCACACTGCAACAAAGCAGAAAGCAAAGATGGTATCGGCTGAGATCTTGTAACTCTGGATATAAAAGTTTAACTGTTCAATCCCATGCCCTTCAGACAGATTACTCTTGGTTTAACAGTGCTTTGGCTGTCTAGTGAATAGTTTACAGTATGTGACCACACAAGCCCAGGAAATTCTCTAGTATAATAATAGGCTACATTTTTCTAATGGATAGTATTTTATTTCCACAGTGCATTCTCCTTTGTTCTAGAAAAGGGCACAAGTATATGACAGGTTAAGAAAAATGTTGCTTGCCATTGCCAGGCATAAGCATGTGCCCATGTGTCTGATCCAATTGTGTTGTTAATTGAGGGTATTTGCAGGAGAAATGGGAGGTCATTAAAGATCATAGCTATTTTAGTACTTGCAACAAACATGGAGAGGGACCATAACAAAAACTAGAAGAATGAGAGAAAAAAAACCAACTTAAATTCCCTTTTCTTTCATTCTCATTTCCATCTGATTTCTGCTCTGGGTGCTGTGGTACTAGAGAAAAGCTCAAAAGCCCAGGAACACATAAACCCACCCACCTGCTCACAGCACCCTGATATCACAGGCTTTAAACAGGAAAATAGATAGGCTGTGAAAGATGAGCCTAGATGACCTCCAGCCTGTTTGATTTCGTGGCATGCCATGTTGAATGAACATTCCCAGCCCTTTTAAATAAAACATCTCTGGTATTATTCTAGGATATGCTTTATTGAAAACTGTACTTTTCAAAGACTGCATATTTGGTAACATCTTTTTGCCCACAGACAAAAGCTTTGCAGTTCAGGTAAGGATGGACATAAAGAAAAAAATTACCATCTACTGGAGAAAATGAGTGATGATTGATAATAAAAAAATTGGCATCACTTCAGTTAAACCTTCAGGTCTGTGGAATAAAACCATTGGATTCATGATTAATAGCCAAAACACATAACATTGTCTTCAAAACACAAAGTGATGTGCTATTCAGTAACACTGTGGATATTAGGAGAGTGGGCAGAGCTGTGGTGAGTAAGCAAGAATTACGGTGCCATATGGCAGCAAAGCCCACATCGAAACAGCACATGCAAATCCGCAGCAGCAGCAGCAGCTGATGGAAGGGAGAGGAAACCCCTAAAAAAGCCCTGGAATAGAAAAATATTATGATATTGGGAGTGCCTGTGCAGCTATAATTCTTCCTAGGGTTCTAAACATGAATTAATCATTCTTGCTATCCACTGCACTGGAGTGGTGCAGGGTCATAGGGAGATTTTCCTGGTTATGACTCTTTTGACCTCCAAGAACCTCTCATCTTTCTCTGCCATGTTTCTGACTCCTGGCTCTCCATCTCTCTTAAGATGTCTCCTGTTCTTTTATAACAGGAAAATAACCTTGTAAAACCAGTTCTGTACTTAATCTGGAAGTTCCCTATATACAGCTCTGAAATCAGAAGGTGGTTTAGGTGTGGCAAACAACAAACAGTAGAGCAGAGGAGTCATGAGTCGGTTCTCAGCCCCCTCTCCTGTCCCTCCTGGCTGCAGCTAATTGTGGTGAGGTAGAAAGGAAGATACATGCAGACCAACGATAAAAAACAACACTTTACCAGAGAGTTACTCTATCCAAATAAACATTACAATAGCTTCTGTTAGAGTACATAAAAAAAATTCTACCGTGGAAAGAAAAAAAAAAAAAAAACCAGAAGGAAACACTGTGGTAATTAAAATACAACCCATTACAAAATGAGGCTAGGAGTATTTTAGCTATGAGTTGCTGTCTGAATGTGCCCAAACCTTTTAGAAAAGCAGCCAACCTTAAAGAAAATTCCCAGCAAAGGCAAATCCATCAAAACACTGAATAAGTTGTTTTGTTGCTTAATTATCCTCATCATAATATGTTAATCAATAGTAAATAATTGTTTGCTAATGGCTACCACTCTTTGCAGCCTTTAATTATCCATAAGCTTCCTGTAAATCATTACTATCTCCAATCAATCAGTAGCATACCCACTAACAGTTCTGAAGCTTCATAAAAATCTTTGGTGGTTTGAGTATCTCATCCAAGAAGCTCAACCTTGTCCCTCCAAAGTCAGGTATTCAGAGAAGATTAGCATATTTGGAGAAGATCAGACTATAGATGGGGATAAAGGCAAGTTTCAGCCAAATTTACCAGGC
This sequence comes from Myiozetetes cayanensis, assembly GCF_022539395.1. Classification (NCBI taxonomy): domain Eukaryota; kingdom Metazoa; phylum Chordata; class Aves; order Passeriformes; family Tyrannidae; genus Myiozetetes; species Myiozetetes cayanensis. The sequence continues at coordinate 22,562,571 of NW_026087521.1, read as the reverse complement.
AGCGTTTCACTTTTACATAGCTGTTTTTTCTCTTTTGCTTAACAAACACAATTTGTGTTGAAAAAATTTATGTCCTCGTTTCATTTTGTATGTAGTACATATGGGAAAAGGTTTCCATGTGGCAGCAGTGATCTTAACAGATGCTCCCCTTTGGGCAAACGCTGGCTTTTAATGGAAAAAGTGCTGAGCAAGATGCCGGGTAGCTTTTCTTGATGCAGCAAAAACATTCTGAAATTCAGGTTTAGTTTATCTCCGGTGTGCCTTATTTATGATGTTAGCTGTTAGCTTTTATTCTCATCACAAGCAACATTTAAGTTACAGATGTTCATATCAGTGAACTGGAACTTAAATCAGTTAATAAGCACAGTCCATTAGATTGCCAACCTAACCTACGAAACGCGAGATTATAACTCCGGTCTATTTTTCATCTCTCACTCATTTCTCTTACGGGAAATGATTGTTGCTTTCTACATGGAATCAGACTTGGGTGACTGATGAACTGTGATGAAATGAACCTAGGAACATAAAGAGTCAAGTCATTCATTACTTTCTCTTGTAAACCACTTGTAGACAAGGTGCCAGCTGCAGGAAAATCTCACTCTGCCCCACACTTGAGTTGTAATAGGCCTATTATTCAGTGCCAGGCTATGGTTTCCTAACTTTTCCGGCATCAGCTTAATAGTAGCGTCAGCTGGGCATTATGCCATATACATCAGCTATGCCTCATTTACCCTCCTGCTCCCAATTAGCTCGATCATGATGATAAAACCAGGCAAAAGACCTTTGGATAGAAGGCACATATTTATTTGGCCAACAATCTAGTAAAAGGAAGGAAGGATGGGGAACTCATAAAGGGGAGGAAGCATGGATAGTGATCTTGGCTGTTCTGTAAATGTTCTGTGTGACTGCCACTTCTCTCAGCCTTCTCTTCCTCCCACAACTGGGATCATTCTTTGCTTTGCTCATGGGAGTTTTTAAGCCACTCAGATACCACAGTGATAAGACACAGAAATGACCATAAATAAAGGAGTCCAAGAACCTTAAATAACACTTGTGTTCACAGATTGAGTTACTTGCTGATGTCTGTTCCTCAAAAATCTTTATTGAATTTCATGTGATCATGTTTTATTGGCTGTGACTGTTAGGCTGTGAAGCAATAATCTCAGTTGTAATCCAGAAAGCTGAATGTGGTTATTTTGGGTAGAGGAGAGAAACCTTGTACTTTAAGACTTTTGTGCAAGATTTTTAACCACACCAACATAACTATGAGAGAGAAAGTTCTCTGATTTAACCATCAAGTAGTGTGTGCACTACAACACAGGAGCAGATACCCCTACATCTGAGATACAAGCAGGGCTTATTATATGCTGGGCAGGAAAGGGCAGTTTGTAATCCCTGCTATCAACTCCGTGGTATAATCTGGCAGTGGAAGGACAGATCACTTGAATGAGAAAATCCTTTATCTCCCTATGATCTCAGTTCCAAGGCAGATAAATTGAGGAAGAGGTGATAAATATCTCTACAACAACTACAATGAAAATCTTCTCCTGGAAATCTCCAGAGTTTAAGATTTCATTCATTTTGGCCTTTTGGCCCGTTTTTCCTAAGCTGTTGCCCATCCTCTAAAAAAAATGCTTTCACCTACATGATCCATGGTCCTTTGAAGTGAGATGTTCTTTTTGAAGATAATGGAATTGAATTAATGTTGTGTGAAGTCCTTCAGGAAATCTGTACCCAGTAAAGTTGTGATGAATATTCAAGACTGGCATAAGCAGTTTGGGCTTGCCAGCATCCAACACAGGGCATATGGCAGCCTCAGAGTATGGAGACACAGCAAGAGCCAAGGTAAAGGTCCTGTCCAGAACAAATGTCTGTCCATTACAGATCAGGAAGCATGTCAGCTGCAGATCCCATCTGATCAGGCCTAGTTCCTATCCCTTCCCATCATTAAAACGATCAAGTTCAGACCAGAAATGAATCTTGTTTCCTTATCTGAGCCTCAAGCATTTTTCATGTATGTGTGATTTTCACTGTGACCCTTTTTTCATCAAAATGAGTGACAGTGGAAGTGAAAGAGAAAAAAAGAGTGATCTCCATGTGATGCCATTTTATGCCATCTGGTAGAGAATATGGGGATGCATATGGGCAAAACACTGAAGGCTTCTTAAAATGTTTACCTACAAAGATCTACTAGTTCACTGGTGCAATCTTTCCTGTCAAGAATAATTCTCAGATATATTATATCCTCTAAAACTCGTAAGAGCCTTTCCACCTCCATTATTTAAAAGTAATTTCCATGTTCTGCCTAAACAGGCTTTCTGTGGGAGGTACTGAATAGAGAGTAAATGGCTTACAATGCCTATGTATTCGTATGTGACTTTCATTCTCCTGATTTAAAGACTGAATTTTTTGTGCACAGTAAGAAGATATCCTACTATTTAACTTCACAGAAAAGTATCAGTTATTTCTTAAAGATCAAATGCAAATCAAGTCTGTAGGAATTAATTTCTTCTGCATTGTAATAAGCATCTTTGCCTCTGTTCACTTTCATGTTTCTTTGCAAATTGGAAGACTGACACATTTGTTTTTTTCTAGCAGTCAAAATTCCAACTATGTTCAAAATTAACTTGAACTTTCTTTGTGAGTCTTAGGTTGTTATCCAGAAGACTGATTTTTCATCTCTGGAATGTGATTAGAAACACTTAACATATCTTATTCTAGGATTCATGTGATCCAAAACCTCCTTAAGGCAATCATCCAAAAGTTATATCCTGTGATGACTTGAACATTCTTAACTTCCTTAACTTTTCTTGTACAAGTTAATAACATTCACTCCCATGTTTGTAGAATTGGGCACTGAGTTTCTTCATGACTTGAGTATGTAATGTAAGTATATAACCTGCAGCAAACCACTGAAGTTAATAGATTTACTTCATTAAAGAAATAAAAGATTACTCCTCTTACTAACATCCCAAACCTTTCTTTCACTATTGTGCATAAGATAGTATATCAGTGGAAAAAAACACATCTCAATTTCACCAGTATTTAAAATGCTTTTCATTTTTTCCATCTGTAGACTTTCTACCAGGGCATTGCAGCCTCAAGCACTCTGTCATAATTCCTCAAATAATTAACAAGCGGATCACTTAACTTGAGCAAGTCTCTGAATACACTCATTGCTCTCTAACATGGGAACATCCACAAAATGCAATGGTTGTGCAATGGCATTTATACACAATATCAAATAATCTGGAACACCATATGAAGAATATACCAAAAGTCACGGACGGGATGTCTCCTCTGCACCAAAAGAAAATGCTGGTTTTCAACTGAAATACGAAGTGGAAGAAATGCTTGCTTTCTTAAAAAAAGTACTTTGCTGCCAAACATTTTAGAGATATTGTTGAAGAACAGTCCTTCCTCACATAGAGGTTATCCCTGTGAAGCTGCCAAGTTCAGTGGCTGTGTGGATGATTTGCCAAGTAAGTGCCAGTTGTGTAATATATGCTGTAGCAGGCATGGAAGCAGATTTTACTTTCACACCCGCCTTCTGAATTGACGTTCTTTGACTCTTTTGTGCCAGAGTTGTTTCTCTTTCCCATTCTGTGCCCTCTCTTTTCAATGGAATGCCCTCTCCCCTCACATATAAGCTGAATGTCCCGTTGTTTGCTAGAAAACAAAACTTGCTGAATATGGATTTTATGGAAGTCACAAAGGAAAGACAGACTGTAATACTTGCTACATACCTTATTCACATGGTAACCTACCAAGAGTATATTATTTATATAAAACCCACTTATATTTTGTCACATGTAGCTGTCTACCTTATATAATGGGGATGAAAATAACTCTTCATTCCTCTGGAGCTCTTCTTTTTCATATACCTTTCTGTCTGCATGACTGTCTAAGTCTTGCTTGAATTTCTTCTCTGTCAAATCTTGATTGTGTTCAGATGTCTTCCTTTTAGATTTGCAAATTCCCACTGTTTAGATAAATATTTTCTTACTTTTCAGTTCTTAACCATATGTTTTGAGTCAAGTCTCTTAACAACTCCATACAGAGCTTAAGCACTTCTTTCCAAATGCTGGCACTTATGTGTATCCTCTCGAGTAGTAAAACTGGATTTACGAAAGACTTTTGAATCAGGTGTTAGTAACCAGGTAGGTTTACGCAATCAAATTACAGAAACTTTCTGCAAGTTACATGCAACTTTGTTTGGCTCAGTTGGACAGTGAGATCCCTGCTTTAAATCCAGGTCTGCTATTGACCATGATGTTCTCCTTCATTGCTATGAGAGCAAAATGAGGAGCAGGCTGAACAGAGACCATATCTTTAGAATCCCACACCTACTCCTCAGTGGCCTGAGTAGGATATCAGCCTTGCATCCTCTGAAGTCACAAAGGATTCCTTCCAAGGACCAAGAATGGGCTGAAGGACAATAGTCGCTCTGAGGGTTTGGATGTACATAGAGGTTGAATCAGCTGCACAGGTCTTCACTCAGCAGTTAAGTATTAGTGGCGATGTGTGCTCTGATCCTGGGGCAAGCCTGAGGTGTTTCAACTTAGATTCCGTATTTTTCACTGTGGTTTTCATCAAACTCAAGCTTCTTTTTCCTGTTATTCCAGGGTGTGCATGTAGGCAACTACTGCCACCCAGCCAATGGTTGGTCAAATGCTAAACATAGTGACATGATGGGGTGTGGAATCTCTGAGTCATAATATCTTTACTGAATGTCTCCATGTTGGATCATTTAAACTGCTCTGTAGCTCAAGAATGGGCCTAAATGTTAAGTCAACCGAGTAGTTTATTAAAGTATTTCTTTTAGCCAGAAGAAGCAGAACAGAACTCATCATGTAGGACTCATCAAGCCTCCAGGGATTTATGAGATCCAATTAATACACGGTCTCAATGGTGGCTTCTGCCACTGCAGAGTGTCTACTCGGTAGTCTTATAACTGGCATGCACAATGTCAGTGAAGTTTTTGGAATGCAATGATTTTATCATGAGGAATTCTTCTTCAGAGAATATTTCTTCAGAGACAAGTATTAGCTACTCATCTATGAATGTCTACCATCAATAGGAAACAAACAATAAAGACACCTTGATGAAGAAAAACAAAAAAAGAGGAAAAAAAATACTTATTGAAATATCTGGATAATGTTCTTTTTTTGTTTCTGCTGAAAGCAATGTCTTCATCTAAGCATATGTCAGATTAATCTATAAAGAAATAGTTGTTATTACTCAGTTTAGACTCCCTGTCAGGTTTCCCCATTTCTAGGTTCATGATAACACAGAAAACGAGGGACACTGAGACAAAATTTTTATGGGGATAGAAGGTGGATGAATAGAAACTCATTAATTTCTTTGGAAATATTATTAATAAATAGATTACCTTCTTTAAGAGGAAGGAGAAAGTCTGCAGATGTTAATCTTTGATGTGTTTTGAATCCCATTTTCCCTTGTGATTCACTTTGCTATAACTGAAATCAGAAGAATTGCAGGTGTAACCATCCAGTATTCTTTTCAGGACTCTAAACAGAGAGAAACCTTGCACAAGCTTCCCAGTATTTCTTTTTAGAACTTAAATACACAACTTTTAGCAGTTTAAATAAATTTTGAGAAAAAAATCCCTAAAACAAACTTACAGGACATTTGAGAATGTATGCTTGCCTATGACAATATACCTTATTCTGATTTAAAATTAAATTTTGCTAAGTTGACCTTGTGAGTTACTTTCTCAGTATAGTAAATCAGTTTGGTTTTTTTTTTTAATAACCACTTTATTAAATTCCTTCTTATCAGAGATTGTAACAGGATGCTCAAATTATTTTATTCTTCCAGAGACACTTCACTCTGCCCCATTATTTCCACAGTTATACTACTCAGTGTATTTAACATCTATGTCTAGCTTGTGAATGTGTAGTATCACTGCATTGGTGGTTTTTCACAAACAAAAAAATAAGAGCACAGCAGGATTTGTGCATTTTCTTTATTTATTAAATTAATTTTCTTAAATTCATGGAATAAAATAAAACATAAACTTTTAAGTATTTGTAAAACAATTTATTTATTGCTCGATAATCTTTCTTATAATTTTCCTAGCCTAAATTCATTGGAAAAATCCCCATCTCCTTCTCTCTTTCTCTCTTCCTCTCTTTCTTTCTCTTTCCACTTCCTTGTTCTCATCTTCATCCTCACCTTCTTCCTTGTTCTTGTCCTTATCCTTTTCAGCAGCTGCTTTGAGTGACTTAACCTGATCCAAATTATGCAATAGGCTAATGGATGCAAAAGGAGCTAACTCCACAAGGTTTCTGTGTGCTGACTCTCTCAAAGCTCCAGCCCATGCTTTGAGATGACACTGATTCCCAAATTTTACATGCCAGTACTAAAGGGGAAACTGCATTTGCAGCTGGACTATTATGCTCAAAACTGGAAGAGAATTATGATAGGATAAATTTAGCTTTCCTTTAGTTAATAAATGCAACTACATTTTTTAAGAGTTTGAAATTTAAATAAATTGGGACGTTAAGAAAGAGGTTGCAGAAGAAGGATTTTAGAAAAATTATGAGGAAAACTATCTGAGCTGCTTGTTGTGGGTGCAGCTGCGCTGTAAGTAGTTTCTTTATTTTTTTATGTCTGCATGTTATTATCTGAAATGCAATAGTTGAAACAGGGAAGTGCAAATGTGAGGTGAGAAATTCCTGCAATTCTTTAGTGTATCTAAGCAACCAAGCGGAAGACTGCATGTGCCGTCTCATGGCCTTCTGAAACTTTACAGTACCTGACACTCACCAGTGTGGTCCACTCTGACAACAGATACAAAAATGGAAAATTTGATAAATCTGACTTCAGGACAAGCAATATGATTAAGTTGTGTTTTAGTAAAATAGACCCATCATACAAAGTATTCAAAAAAGCTACTACAGGCTGAGGAGAATAAAATTTCCATCTGTACTTCATTCATCATGAGGTGCCTCTCACTGCTTTCTTCTCTTCCTCAGCCCTGCTTTCCCCTCCTCCTTCCCCTTTCAGCTCCTAATTCTTTCACTGCTTCCCATTCAGGCCTTGCCCTCTCCATTGAGTTTCTGCTTCTCATTCCCCTTTGCCCGCTCCCCGCCCTGCCTGGTCCTTTTTGGGTTCAGTTCTTCTTACTTCAGCCTTTTATTTCTCTGAGGGATTTGAATAATCACTCCTTGTTTTTTGATCTCATTGTCATCTCAATAGGTCTTGCTGCTTTCCACCCTCTCCTCAAAAGGTAGGCTTCCAAAGAAAGTATTCGCTCCAGAAAGGACGAAAGGGACCTCTGAAACTCACTGACCCTTCCTAAATTGGATGCCCCATTGTGTATCAAAAAATTAGGAATTTTTCTGTTTTATGAGAATGCTAACTTTGTTAGTGAATTTCTTTTTTAATGAGCACATTAAATTCCTCCTTGGCCTTAAAAAGATATAACTGTCTACTACTCTGTCTTGAATTATTTCTGTCTCTGCTTGACTGAGGATCAGTTTTAACAAGGCTGATTTAGTCATACATTAAATTTTATGTAAAACATCAGGTGAAGGAGTAGTCTTACTAAATGCCAAATAAATGCTTTTCTAGTATATGAATTGGGAATCCAAAACAAGGCTGACACATAATTTATACTCGTAAACACATTTTCAAAACGCCCCTCAAATCTAAAATCTGCAACTGAATGCTCTCAAATGCAACTATGCACAGCTGAGCATCTGATCACACTGCTTGCACAGAGAAGTCTTTCACATCTGTGCTTGTTTCTTGCCATAGGTCAGATCAAGGAAACAGACACGAACATCAGGTATTTAATTAAAAAAAAAAAATTACATTGGTATTTCAGTCATAACTACTGCAAAGAAATTAGAGAACAAACAAAAAATAAAATAAACCAATTTTGCAGCTATTATCGAAGGCTGCCTCTTTCTTTTCACCATACATGAAAAAACGCAATAAAAGAAAATCTTCAGTAACATGTAGCCAAGACCACAAAACAGGAAGACCTTGAGTCAAACTTCTCCAAAGGTCAGGGATGCAGCCATAGGACATTCAATCAGGCTTTTTGCTCCTTAAGTACCTTGCAATGGCAAACCACTGCAAGTTTGCTACAGAACATGTAGCTGGGCAAGGGAATGTTAAAATGTTCCTTTTTTGCCTGCAGCACCCAGTCAGCAGGGTACTAAATAATCATTCCAAAATGAAATTAATTCAGAACCATATGGTTAGTTCTGACTACCATCTTGCAGGAAAAAATCGCTCATGCTTCTGTACTACAGATGGTTCTGATGGACAGCACATTTTTACTGCTGAGGAAAATGTGAAGACAAATCTGAAAATCTATTTATGTAACACTGTGCTTCTATTAGACATAGGGATAGGTAACCAGAGAGTACCTTCGAAGAGTTGCCATTTCTTTTCTATATTCTGCTCCACATGTATTACCTGATCATGCAAACATCTTAGCATATGAATAAGCTGTTGACTTAAGCTTAAGACTTCAGTTTCTTTTTTTGCTTTCATCTCAGTTCCCAGAATTCTCATTTCTACCTGCAACACTGAACCTATTGTTACTTGACCTTTTTAAGCTTCAGAAAGTATGGTTATTTTGTCTTCAAAACTTAGTAAGCATGACTGCCTGGTCTTTTGAAGGAATAGTGGTCTTTAGGAGTTGCATAGTAGAAACATCTGACTCATTGCCTTAGCTCTGTGGGATGTTTACTAGACAAAAAAACTCTACAAACAACCAAAACCACAAAGAAACAAACAAACACAACAAAAAAACACCCCCAACAACAAAATACCAGCAATAAAAATTAGTTCAAAATCTCTTCCTTTACACTGGCAATTTCCATTATCTCAACCATTTTCTTGTTAATGGATGATGTAAAACGATGATTAACTTTAACTTTCAGGTTTTTATTTATAGTTTTCTCAACTATAAGGCAGTAATGTCCAAAATGTTCAATATACAGATATCACAATATTGTGAAACAAAATTTTACATGCATATTTAGATTAAAATGTCTCAGAACGATCTCTTCACAAAACATAGAAACATTCATTTTAGCAACATAAAATAATTGTTCTCATGTCATCTGCCTGTGAGCATAATATTATGAATCTCAGTCTGCTCCTCACGAACTCTGAGGAAGAGAAATCCAGCCCATTCTTCCTCCTTCTTCTCTTTGCCCTTTGCAAGAATTTAAATAGCATTTCCATATCTGCTTTTACCACTTACATTCTGTTTCACAAATAAGTGATTCTGTATAAATGCACATAGCACACATTCACAGGCATTCCTGTTCTACATTCATTTTAGACTAGTTTGCATAATTTTCTCTTTAGGGATTCTTACACAGTGACAGGGGGATGGAAGTCTGTTTTTTTACTCCTCAGCCATGAATTCCATCTGTTGTCATGGCACTGAACCCAGAGCTGAATAGCAGCCAGCATTGCCTTTGATGTTCTGTAGGATTAGTAGAGATGTCTGATGTTATTGTCCAACATTATTCATAGGAATAGCTCTACCTGAGCTTTATGTAAACGTTAAGTTGCTAAATTAATAAATAAATATGGTATGCTACCAAAGTTCACATTCTGGGGGTATTCCCTTGGACCCTTACTACTTCTGTGATGACTCACATGAAAGTTTTTGCAATTTCTACAACATCTGTGTCTCAATTTTTGTCTCATTTCTACAAACACAAATCAAACATATGCAGCATTTTATTAGAGGCAGTTGAGAAATAATGTGGCCAATGAAATATAAATGATTATCTATAGTTGGTGAACTGATGAGACAAGCTTTATTTTTGTAGTCTTCTAATAAAAATATTTCCTGATTTAACTCTACTTTTGACTCTGTCATATTCTGCTGAGGAAGTTCCCATTGATCCTAACTCTGGGAGGAGTCAAATATAGAATAATTAGAGATATTCTTCAATTCTCAGGACATTCACCTTGTCCTGTTTCAGACCCTCAAATCTCTTGACACATATTAATCAGGCTTTCACAAAAGCCCACAGACTGGAAGAACCTTTTCTTGTTGTTTTTTTTTTTCTTATAAAGATAAGAAAACAATCAATGCTACATAGGAGTTTTTCATCCCTTTTTTATTTTTTCACCAAAGGTTGTCAGTCTAATAATACCTTATCTTGATATGGATACACTTCAGAAAAATTTCCAAGTTTCAAAATTGAGTTTTGGGTTGAAACAGAGAACATTTCACCTCGGCATGAGTTCAGGAAAAGGACGCATAAATGGTTTTCTGCAACAGATAATTACGAAGGGTAGAACATGAACAGAGCTCTGCTGCTTCCTTTTTCTGCCCTTAAGAAACCAAGTTTGCTTGCTACTTCTCAGGAAGTAGCCAGGTTATACTAGACCAGGGCAGTGGCTGGCCTAGTAGTGAGTGGAAGAAGAGATAGCAGTTGCCACCTCCTGTCCTCAATCGTCCTTCCCTGCAGGAGCAGCAAGCCAATTTACTGTGTTGTTTCCTGAGGAGAAGTAGTCTAGCGCTTCATCCCTGAAAAAGAAACCTTCATTTTTGCCTCTAAGGTCCTGACTCAGCCCTGGCCCAGGAGAGTACCCTGGTGGGTGGGTCTTTTTTAACAGAGGTGGAAGACATAAGACTAAAATGCAGAGCAGACTCTGGATTTGGCATCTGACAATGAAGTGCTTTGCTACTGACTGTCCTCTACTGCTTCCACAAAATGTTTTAGAAAGTGCTATCCTGCACTCTCAGCATCCTGAGAAGACAAATAGGAACTAGATATTTATTTTCTTCTCTAACTTCTGAAATATTACTGATTTGCAGTCCCTTAGATTTATGCTGTTTCTAAACAAAAATAATCCTTTTCTTTCCTTTTCATATCACCTGTTTGCACAGCCTGCAAGGTTCTTCAGAGTGGCATTGCTATTTACTCTGGCTTTTCCACGTGTGACCCTCTTTAAATAAAACTGTGCAGACAGCTCAGATGGTGTTTATGTGGAGTAAATTCACTGATTTCAGTAGCAGTATCCTGAAGTTACTTCAGTGCAAATTGATGTTATTAAAGTAATTAATTGGTTTCTTATTTTACATACAAATATAGAATACAGATACATTGCCTTGCAGTTCAACAGCATTTTTCTGATCTCCCCAAGGGGAAAGGATGGTTGGACTTCTTGGGATACAGGAGGGATGCCTACAATTAGCAGCAGGCTGTATCAGTGCAATTGCCTTCATTTTTCACTGTCTAGTTCTGTGGGTTAGACTGAGCTGCCCTTCAGCAAGCAGAGTCAGGCTTTGTTCCCTGTGTCCAGAGGAAAGAGACTCCTATAGTGAATAAGTGTCATGATATCTAACCGTGTGATTTTTACTCAGTTTAGTCTTTTCAGTTGTTATTACCACAGGCATCCACAGATGAGATATCACTGCAGGAGAAACATTAGTTCTAAGGACAGAATGATCCTGTCTTCTCTCAAGGACCCTCCTTGGCCACTAAAATCTTTATCCTCCTCTTTAAGGAGATCTAAGAGTTAGTTTCTTAAAAAAAACAAAAACAAAAACAAAAGATCAACACCACACAAACGATGTTGAAGTCCTCTTTTCAGTGTTTGAGTAGACTACATTGTATTATTTGACTTTGCACTGCACTGATAGTGTCTTCAAAGATAAGAACATTGTTGTTAAAAAAGCACAATTGTCTAATATGTGTCAGTCATGCTGATGGATGCTCCAGATATCTTGATATTATGGTGGTCAGTACTGTCAGATGGAGCTTGAAGATCAGCATAAAATCATATTTATAATGAAGTTGGGAGCAAATAGCAATTAATATGTTCTGTTAACAGGTTTTCAGAAAGTGGCAGGAAGCCTACTGAACTCACTTCCACAATATATCACCAGCAAAAGTTTTAGAGATAACCTGTTTTCAAAAAACAGAGAGACAGCAAGGCAGAGATCTATCAAAGTAAAAGCATTTAGGGTAAGATTATGAAGTTGTTGAGTACTTACATGTCAAATCCCATTGACTTCAATTTCTCATTTGCATGAGAAAGAGTTGCACAATTTGGCCTTTGTGAGATAGTAGGCTTAAAAAAAAAAACCCACTTTTGTCGACTTTCAGCTGAAGAATCTCACTAATACTAATTCTGTGCAGAATACCTAGCTAAAAGAAAATCAAATAAAGTACCTGCATGAGTTTTTTTCTCTATGCATTTATACACAGGCATGCAGTCCTGTTCAATTCAGAGAATAAAAATTCTAGTCTAATATTTCAAAAAAAGAATTGCTTTCTGCTGTATTTTATTCCTCAAAAGTTGAGCCAATCTTTCTAAACCTCATTACAATCTGGAATCAGTTTCTGAAATGTGAACAGATTTCACAGGTGTTCTGAAATATTTCCTTTCACATATAGAGAAACAACATAAGTATTACCAACAACTGACTATTCTTGAACATAAACTGCCTTTAGTAAGTTTTCATAGGAGAAAAATCTGTTCCTTGACATAAAAATAAACTACAGAGGGCTTTTCTTTACTCACTAAGAATTAGTTAATTCCTGAATTTATGAGGATTTTAGAAAATACGTGAGGAGAGGTTTTTTAAAAGCTGCTCAGGCAGTGAAAGGGAACGTGCTGATTCAAGAGTTCTTTTCTGTATATCCTTGAGGCTATTATGTATGCCAGACAAATTACACACCAGAGACTGAATGTTTACTGGGGTAGTCAAACATTTCACGGTAAACTTTCAGGGACCTCATCTCTTTCAGTAATCCTGTGTTTTAATACATTAATGCAATTCAAGACTATTTGGTCTTTTGAGGATTTCCATAAATGTTTTGGAAGGTCAGTGTACAGTTCCAGTTGTTTTAGATAGAATCCAACTGAGGTAAAGACATAATAATGTGGCTCTATAAAATAGAGCCATATAAAATGGCTCTAGATATTAAAAAACAAAACAAACAACAACAAAAAAAAACCAACAAAAAACCAACAACAAAAAATGAAACTAAAGCAATTGAAACAAAAAACCAATCAAACAAAAGCACATAAACAACAACAAAACAAAACAAAACAAAACAAAAAAACCCAACAAACCAAAACCAGTAAGAAAAACCAAGCCAAAACAAAAAAAACACCCTTGATAGAATTGTTTGTCTATGGTATGTAAGAGATACTGGAGAAAAGAGCCATGCAAATTTCAGCATGGGGATGGGCTAGGTATGATAGATGTTACATGTTTTAATCATTCCACCAATGTCTTTCCTAATCTTTCTCTCTTGTTGCTGTTAAAGAAGAACAGTACATATCACTATATATTATTTCTCTTTCTCTACAATCTGGCTTTCAAAAGCATTTGTTTCCCACTTGGACTCTCCAAAGGCAGAAGGAAGTGACAGTGTTTAAGAGCATAAGGGCAGTGCCTATTCTACTAACAATTTCAAAGCTCAACAGGATTCTCTAAGTGTTAAAGAAATTTAACCTGTAGCGCACTAATGTGTTTTACAAAGTACAAGGGATTAGATTAAACCATGAACTCTTGGAAACAAGGGAGCTGTACCACTGACTCTGCCAGAGGGTAGGATTTATTCCACATTGCATCCCATAAAAGATCTATAAATACAATCTGAGCCTGAATTGTCCCTATAAACAGGAATGATGCACCTTGTTTTATAAAGACTCCGTTGTCTAACTTGAATGGAAATGAAGAAGATTTGGAGTGGGAAGATGTAGTGCTACAGCAGCATAACTAACATGTCATAACTAAAACTCACTCAGTGCATTTTTACAAATATACCCTGGGACTGGACAAGGACTGTCTTATCCACACAGAATCAGACTTTGTCATTGTTCTACTTGAACCTTGAGAGAATATTTCTCACAAGGAAGTGGTTGTATAGGGGTTATGTGGGCAATGTAGGAATTATTAGGAAGAGAAAGGCCATCTATATTTTCAGGGTTTTCTATTCCAGGTTTTCTATGTCCCAGGTTTGACATAGAGAAAACATTATAAAGCTACAGCACTTGTCAGAAGGATTGCTGGGTTTTACAATTCACCTAGAATCTGGTAAGAGATGTATAGGGACAATGGCATTTGAGCCCCTTTTTAATTTTGCACAGTACAGTTCAGAAAATCCATCTATCCTGAGAAAGAGCGATCTGTGTGCCTCCCACAATAATTTATAGCAAGTCCTAAGGTAGGACAGACACAGTTCAATAGTACAAGTAGTGTGGCATTTTAGAGCATCATGGTTTGTAATGTTACTCTTACTGTATCATGTTACTGTAAGTGCTTCATACCCAAATGAAAAGTACAACAGTCATGTAAGGCCCCAGAAAGGTGAGGAGAACAAAGCAGCTGTGAGACGAAAACTCTCCATTTTTCAATGCTCTGAGTACAAAGAAACTGAATGTAGAATATTTCAACTTTGGTCCTTTATTTACAATGTATACCAAGAAAGTGTGAAACTGTTCTTTTGGGGAAAAGCCAAGATGTTTTGTAGCTACTCCACATTTGTTGTATGTGACAATTAGACATAATCCAGCCCCTCAAGATTTGAGTTACAAAAAATCATTAATTTTATGACAAACATGCTTGACAGTATCATAAACCAGTGGTAAGATTTACTTTCATCTTAATAAAGAATATTGGAGGTGTGACCCTCTTTCCTGATATGGGTTCTGATATCTGAAGAATGTAAATTGTGCATTTTGGGTTCGTTTGAGTAGTTGACAGAGGAAACCACACGTTTTATTCCAGTCTTTGGTTTAACTGGAAGCTTTCAGCATGTACGCTAAAAGTGTGGGAAAGGGACCTGTTTTTCAGAGTTCTAACTATTCTAGTTATGGAATTTGTCAAGTTGTTACACACAGTAAGTCTTTTAAGGCTACTTCCAACTTCAGGAAAGTTCACAGATAAGCAAGGCCTTTGCAAGACTGACTGCCCAGCTCAGCACTGTTCAGGGTGAATAGAAGTGCAGAGGTAACTCACACCACTCTGGTGATGCTGGTCATAGGGGAAGAAATGTGAGATTCTGTTATAATGTTTTCAATTTTTCCCATATTCTTGACTATTGCTGAAGTCTGAAAGCTACTTTGAGATTAAAGAAATTGAAAAAAAATATAGTATGGGAGTTTGATGTACTACTCACACACTCACATACACACACAATCCTCCACACTTCTCTCCTCCCTCCTCTTTAAAAGTAGCTATCTCACACATC
Organism: Myiozetetes cayanensis; assembly: GCF_022539395.1. Taxonomy (NCBI): domain Eukaryota; kingdom Metazoa; phylum Chordata; class Aves; order Passeriformes; family Tyrannidae; genus Myiozetetes; species Myiozetetes cayanensis. The sequence continues at coordinate 22,547,350 of NW_026087521.1, read as the reverse complement.
AAAGGTTGAAGGGTATTTTTGGTATATTCATAAATCACTCAGGAGATGAACAAGCTTACTTGTTCCAAATGATGAAAGTTCAAAGTATTTCATTTATCCTAACAGTTCATTAATGTAACCACTCATGTGGCTCCCTCATTAAGCCTCCCTGTCTCCTATTAATAATAATTTAGCTAAATATGTGATGTTTCAACAAGAGTGTTCCTACTTTCATATATAATTATACTAGATATAGGTATAGTATCTTGATAAGAATCTTCCTTTTCACAGATTCCTTGATCTAAATACAGTTTGAAGTTGCCACAAACTACACTAAGTGCTGCATAGACTACGTTTGTCTGAAAGACTGTTACTGAGCTGGCTGTAGAGTACTTGTTTCCAAAAATCCCCGTGTGAGCAGAGCAGCGTTGGCATCTTTCCTGAGCAGATAAAAACCTGTAGAGAAGAAAAACACTGGAGCAGAACCCACAAAACCACTTACACAACTTAATGGGTCCCAGGACCTTCAGGTAAACTCTAGCAGTGAAAAAAGGCAGTGAACTTTGCAAAAGAATGGGGCAGAGGACCTGAATGTCCTATTGCCTGTGTGAGAGCTTCAGCTAGTATACAAAAAGTGACCATTTCCTTCTTCAGCTGTTTTCAGAAGGGAGCTAATTGCCTGTACTTTAAGAGATGATTTAAACCAAGACAGTTAAACTTTGGCAGTCATGGTTGCCAGATCTGTTTTTACAACCTGCCACAGCTTTGTTCACCTCTGCTATCAATAGTACATTTCTTTCATGACATAAGTAAACAACTTTATACCTTTCCTCTCCAAGTCCAAGAACAGTCCATTTCTTCCTCCTTTTCCATTCAAGTATCACATCTTCCCTTTTTTCCCCCAGCACATTTCTGTCATCTCACTGATATCTCATTTTCCCACTCTTGTACAGGATAGCCCACCTTCACCATATATAGCACTTTCACAACCAATCCCCAAACCACACTGTGCAAACAGCCTGCTTTTCTCTCCATCCTCCTGATTTCCAGTTGCATCAACCTGCCTGCATTCTCTCTCAGCTGTCTCACAAGCTACCAAATTCTGTTCTGCTATGCACCACAGCATGATGAAAGGTATCAGCTTCACCAGAGAAGAAGGAAAGAGTTCAAACAGAAACTTAACAGCCAGACATCTGAAGGCAGTATCGAAAAAACTCAACACCCACACACCAATGCCCCTTTGGGGATTTAGCTCCTAACAGTTCCCTGAAGGTGACAAACCAGGGAGAATATTCAGCCTGAAGATGATAACTGAGTGCATGTACATATGTATAGGTATCTATAAGTCCTGAGGCAGATCTAACAACACAGTGTGCAGGTCATTGAGGTTATCAGATTCTCAAATAGCACTAAATGCCTATATTTAGGAACTGGAATTGAGCAATAATGGGAGCATAGTCATATTGGAGGCCCTTACATTTACGTGTCTTTACTTACAAACTATAGCCACCCCACTGAGACAAACTAAAACAGAATCACGAATTTGGCTTGGGCTTTTCAAGGACAACCACAAAACAAGGCAGCCTGCTGATTCTGGTAGGATGAAATCACATAACCTGACACTAAAAATTGTCTGTACATTATACTGTATAATATATTATACAATATTATAAACCACAACAGAAGTGACAATCCAAGCAGTCATATGGGTCTTCACACAATGCTGCTGATTCATATTGCTAACTGGTAATGTTTCTATCAGCTTGATTAAAGTATGAAAACCTTCCTGACTAGCTACCTGCTCAAAGCCTTTTATGCTCCTCATCGACATTTTCCCAGGCATGTTCCCTCATCCTTCTTGGTCCTTCCCTTTTTCCCCTCTGGTCTTCGTCTAGATAATCAGTCAACCCTTAGTTATTTTTCTCCATTTTCACCAGTTCTGCTGTATCTGTATTCAACTTTGGTATTTTCCATAGAGTTACCTAGGTAATCTAGACCTTACACAGTTTTAACGATACTGTTACCTAGGCACTGCTGGCATTAAGAGTTTCTCTCCCAAGAAGATGCCTCCAATTATTGTGAAGTGTGCCAACTTTCATGTAACTCACCTTTAACCAGCTGTGAAACACAACCAACCTTCACAGCACTATTTCTAACTTTTTACAGCTTCTCACTCTGTTATTCATTATGTCCCACAAGATAACGTCTCATGTCGTGTTCAATTAGCAGAACTGCGAGCCATTTCCCTGTCATTTCCCTGCACACTTTACACTTGGCTGCTTAGCTTTTGCCTAATTTTACCTTAACCATAAAAATTACTTTGGGATTCATTTTTCTCCTGAAATTCGGTTCCATGGAATTAGTTATCTTATTTCCAACTATATTTTAAAATAAGGAAATGTCATTTGGTAAGAGGATAACTAAAGGCACACTCATTAATTGCAGGTAGAATATTTTGATGGTTTGAGTAAACACCACTGTTATCTTTTTTATCTTTTTATAATTTTATTTAAAAATATCATAGTTTCTGTCATCAGATAGGACCATACCTGTTATTAATAAGACCTCTAAAGGTCTCAGCTGCCTGTGCAGAAGGAAGTTATAACAATGTCATCTAAAAATGTCATTTGACTCAGGAAAAACAAATGTTCTTTCTCCAGTAGTTAGTAGGTTCCTATGACAAAAAGAGGACTGGTATATAATACTTTCCCAAGTAACCTGCAACCACTAATTAATTCTAAGTTTAAGAGATATACTAATTCTGATGGTATATATACATTTAGTAAAATTTAGTGAACCTTTCTTCCAATCTCATGTTGGTCTGTCCTTGAAGTCTCATAAATATGCTGAATCCAGAACATCATTGCCAAGGATCTTCAAAGGCCTGACTCTAACACCATGAAGAACTTTAGGTTTGGAGTCTTTTTGAACTTGGCTCATGCTGGTTTCATTTGCTGCCAAGAGTTTCTCCTGCTAAGACAAGTGAGCAGACACCCTCCCCATGGTCTGGTCTTGTTCTACAGAGCATGGTCATTGGTTGTCTCTTTTCCAGAATGAGGAATCCCAGGCTCTTCTTTTTCCTCAAATTCCTCAAATATATTCCTCCTTGTTCCCTTGGCTTCTTTGGAAGCCATTCCATCTCATCTTTGATCGCCTTTGTTGTTCTTCTGCAAAGAAGAAAATTTGGGGATTTAAATATGTGTGGTGAGGGAGAAAAACCCCAAAGAACAACACCTACGAAAAAATTTTATATTCAGCCACAGCTAGAAGTGCCAAGAGAGAAGAGGATTTATAGAATGGCATAACAAATGTTCTCTCTTTTGTTCTTTATTCACTTTCTAATAACCATTAAGACTGTCTTTGCCAATTTTGATATCTACCAAGTACTGAGCAAGTATTTTCATACAACTGTCTATCATAACCCCAAATACCAAATACTGAGTAATAACAGATCTCATAATTTTCCTTTAGAATACAAGATTTTTTTTTCTAAATGAATCATATTTTTCTCTGTACATGTTAAATTTTATGTATTTCAGTCGCCACAGCTGATAGACAGCTCAAAAGATTTAATAGCAAAGATGTCTATGTATTCTGATTTAATTTTGTTCAAATTTCAGAAGTTACTCTTTCTAACAACAGATGTTCTGAGATCTTAAAAGCCATTACAATGAAATGACTGCTTTAAATGCTTTTAGATGTTAAGAAGGAATACTTTTTATTTAGTTACTCCTTTCCCTACTTGAGAAACTTGTGCATTTTGTTTCTGTATACTAGAATTAAATGTCTGCCTCTGTTTTTTTCTATCAATGTAACAGTAACATGTGGTACTGTCAAAAGAAAGATGAGTTTTGAATAGTTCATTTTGTGAATACCTTGAATGCTGATAAATACCCGGTACTTTGATATGGGCTATGGCATATCAGCATACCCCTGTTGTTGTTTTGTTGCTATGTACTTCTATACCCAGGTGAATAATAGATTTCAAAAATGCTTACATATTTAAAAACTATGAGAATAATAGCAATCAAATGCAAGGTCAGTTCCATAATCTCAGTAGCTTCTTTATCCAGCTAAAATTGAAACATACCCTGTAAAAGTGCTACAATTTGCGATAAGCAAAAAAAATACAGGAAAAAATTATAAACATGCATTTAACAACAACAAACAAACAAACAAAAATCTGTCCTTCATTTTACAGCAGTGAAGTGTTCCTACTATTCAATATACATTATTTGTGAGCTCTTCTGTGCAGCAGTATCAACGTTTACCCAAGCATGATGAAAATGATAAATTGTTCGTGGGAGTTCATATCTATTGTGCTTGTAGGTCAGCACTTGCTTTAAGAAGAAGCCCACCAGAGTCTCAAATGAAAGAGAAAAGAACTGATAAATATGAAATCAGCATAGGAAATACCTTTTGATAAGATCTGTGAATATGCCAAAACAACTTGCTTTTGGCTGGGATTGACATATTAAATCTCAGTTTAATGGTTGGTTCCAGGGGGACTTGTTTATTTATTATTTACTATTAAACAAGCTATTGTTAGGAATGATCTGTTTACTCTGCATGTTTGAGTGTATGTGTGCCTTTAACACATATCTTAGCATGCACTGGAGTTTCCCATTTTGGCTTGATGTTTTTGTAAGTATATATTTTGGTTTTATTTGTCTGAATTTCCTGTCAGGATGTACACTATCTTTAAAAGGAGGCAGCAGAAAAAAAGCCTTTTAAACATCAACAGCACTGAAAGCAGTGCCTTATGCTGCAGTTACAGACTGAAAGTACTTTCTTCACTGGGACAGAAAATGTTTCTTTGCACCCTGTAATGAGAGCTTTATTGGTAGTAAGATCAGGAGAGGAAGGGGACACGTGAAATTGTAGACACAGCTCACTGTGTAGGTGGTATAAAAGACTGGGCTTCTTACATGTCTCAAAGTGGAGGGCCAAATTCAGGGCCTGAGTAGCTGTAGAGGAGCCAGGAGAGGCTTTGCACCATGCTGTCACTGCTCCTGGCATTTAGGCAGACCCAATTCTACCTGGCTCTCCACAGAAAGACAAGGAAAAGTTAAACTCCCCAAGAGGTCACACTATCATGTGTATGGAGACTAGGAGGGAATTGGATGTTAAATAATTCACTCCTGCCCACACTCCATTTATCATTTCCGGAGTTAGCCTTACCTGTCCCTGTGGGAAACTATTGTGTTGATAACAGGTAACCATGCAGTGGGATGATATGCTAGTGTGGTCATAGCTGTGCTTTCCCAGTTTTACATATATTAATCCAATCAGAAATTAATAGGAATGCTAAACAGGACTATGAAAGATTATTTTCATTTTCTCTGTTGCTGCATAGCAGGATAGAAAATAACCAAAAGCCCCTAGAGGCATATCTGTTTGTCTAGAACATAGGAAGGGATTTGCAACTGGAATTAGAGCATTTCACAACATGGCCATGGCTCTCTAAGAGCTGAAAACATAGGCAGAAACTCAGTTAGTGGTGCATCTTTCTTTACAGAAAGGTTTCATGCAGAAAAAAATAGCAGCAACCTTCATGAAATATGTTGGAAACACTTGTTCACAACAGGTGTTCAATAGTAGTAGTGGGTATCGAGTAGCAGTGTTGAGTGCTACATAGCAGAGAAGTAAATTGTGATCGAACAAATGAATATGAAGGAAATGCAGACAAATTTGACTCAGTGCTCATGGACACATACATATATATGTATATATATAAAACAAAACTTGCTTAAAGTTTGCAGTTCAGTCTATCATTCCTTCTTCTAATACTCTATAACCACTGTCTTGGTACATAGGGGGTTAGAAGGTCATTCTTCAGGAGACTTAACAAGAGGCAGCTGTTTTGGCACTGAAGGAATCAGCTAAGTACAGACTGGTTTTTCCAGAAGAGAGAGAGTTTGTAAAGAGATGTGGGTTTTATTTCACAATCAGCTGACAAAGCTGGGAGAAACAGATATCTAAGATTTCTAGCCCACAAACCTTTCATTAGATCATTTGCTTTGCCAGAAGACATGGTGTTGAAGCCTTTTCCATGGCTAGGCCAGACAGCTGTCTGAAAAGGTAGGTTTAAACCCTGTTTTCTTTAGTGCATCTAAAAGTTCAGCTTTTTTCAACTGCTTCTTACTGAGAAGTAAAATAGACTTTGTCTCTTACTCAGCCTTTCCCAGAGTCTGATGGCACCTGGCTGCTACCAAACTGTGAAGTTTGGATCTTTTTCTGAGAAGAAAATATACGCATCTACTGTCTTTGGGTTTAGCTTTGAAAAGCAGTTCAGTTACATCTGTTTAGCAAAGGGACAAATAAGAGGTTCAAAGTCATACTTTTTCTTGTCTTTCTGTGTTCTTCAAGGAAACTGAATTCAGAAAGTAATGCCTCAGACCAATTTAAAACAATGAAAATAACACTAGATGGAGTGTAAAAAATGGAACTTACATAAAATAGGGAAGAATACAAAGCAGGGAAGGAAGGAAGGAAGGATGGAAGGAAGGAAGGAAGGAAGGACAGAAGGAAGGAAGGAAGGAAGGAAGGAAGGAAGGAAGGAAGGAAGGACGGAAGGAAGGAAGGATGGAAGGATGGAAGGAAGGAATGACGGAAGGAAGGAAGGAAGGAAGGACGGAAGGAAGGACGGACGGACGGAAGGAAGGAAGGAAGGAAGGAAGGAAGGAAGGCAGGAAGGCAAAAGCTGCATGTAAACTCGAGAAGGATGTGACAAATACCAAAACAGCACTGAAATTAAAACATTTCCCACCAGAGAGGAAGATAAATGCAACAAGAATTGACAGTATTGTAAAAAAAATCCCATAAGCATTGAAAGTAAGCTAGGAAAAAGAAAAAAAAAAATTAAGGAGATGTGGAATGAGTCACCCTGGAAATTAATAAGATTGTCACAATACAAATGAAAATACAGTTTCAATATTGAGAAAAAAATTCATTTAGACTGAGGAAAAAATTTAACAATTGATAAAAAGAGCAAATTTGAAGAAAATATTTAACATGAGGTGCGAAAAGAAAACTGGACTACAGAAATTTTTTAAAAAGGGAAAGCCTTATCAAAAGGAGGAAAAGTCAACACAGTATCTAAACAGGGACCAGTTTGCATTACTGTGCAATGAAAGAGAAGCTTTACTTAAGTCCACAAAGAAAATAAGTCACATTTTCATTGTTAAGTCATCAGTAAGAATAGTAAGTTTTAAAGAAACAAGAAATCTGCAATGTTAACTACAAGTCTTTTTCATGTCTGCTTGCTACTGAGTCATGTTGTGGGTTATTTATACTTCATACAGAAGAGAGAGGAAACAGTAAAACAAATCTTGTTTTTATAGTTAGTGAATTCTTTTCTTGACAGATTTATTTCCAAATTAATTTCTTTGAATTTGGCTTGTCACAGTACAAGCTAGAACATCTTTTCCTGATAACTGAAAGCAAAGATAAACAGTGTCACCCTACCACAGCCAAGTGTTTTCTAGGCTATAGAGAGCTTTCTCACCAACCATTTTTCAGTTCAAGAACCAGAGGAGATTTGTAGTACTTGGCCTCTGTCCTGTGTCTTTTCTAAATCACTGACATCTGCTTGAAGCAAGTGTAAAGTACTATCATAAAAGGATATTATAAATTAATTCTTATTCTGACCAGGTATGCACACACACTAAGAGACCAGAGAAAAATCTTCTAATCCATCCTTATTATCTCTGCCTTACAGGCTGTAAAACTGCAGATGAGTTGCTTAGTGCAGACATTTGTGGTCACATTTTAAGGAGAGTAAATTTGTGATGTAAAGGTTTGAAATTATGGAGAGTCTAACATATTCACTGGTGATCTGTTCTAAATGTTTATCATTCACCTTGTAAAATATTATAGTGTATTACCTACTGGAAGTGAAAGTTAACTATCAACATAATGACCATGTCAGGTTCAGATTCTCTCTATGTAGTAATTTACTGTGGAAAACTAGGAAATAGTTGTGCCATTTGTGAATGCTGAGCTAGTCCTTCAGTGTGGGTGTGCTCACAATGGGAACTTACTCATGGCACAAGTACAAGGGAACTCTTAAAGAAGCCCTGTAAGGAAGTGAGCACACTGAACTATCTAAAGCTTTTCCAGAACCTATTTGAGTAGGTAATTATGTTAGCAGCTATTAAGAGGCAATCGTTTAGCCTTGTCAGACAGTCTTTGGCCACAGCTGAGCACCTGATGATTAAAAAGGCACGAAACTGCTCAAAAGTTGGTCCCAACAAGGATGGAGGAGGAACATGGAAGTTGCTGCAAGTTCAAGTGTACTCAGAAGCAACACAACCGAGTTATGTCTACCTACCAGCTTGAGAGAAAGCCAAGCACACATTACTGCAGTCCTTCAGGCATTGGCTTTATACTGTGTATTATAATAATACCTATACATTTTGCTATGCAAATTTGTATTATTCTTATTCCTACTGAGAAACTAAACTAAATGCAAAACAGCACTGGAGATGGAGTTTGTCTCAAATATATTATCTATTTGTATTAGTAACTTGTCTTTCATGTGTATCAGTGTGTTTGTGCATGTTTGCCTGTGTATGGGTTTAGAAACCATTAGAGGTTTTTCCTGGCACTTAGGCTCTTTCTATAACATTAAATCAGCTGACTAAAATCTTTAACATCTTCCCTAGGACAATCCTAAAATAGTTTTTTATTGGTGGAGCTCAGTACATGGAACTTGTTTCTGCCCATGATACCAGAAGTCCATTTAACAAGAACTGTCACTCAAAGTTAATCCTTCTCCTAATGAGCCAATCTCTATTGTATTTAAATTCTGTAGTACCCTGAAAGATGCTGACCTTGCATAAGAAGACACAACTGCAGTCTGCTTTCCAAATACAATTGACTGCTTGAGCATCTCGACATTTCCTCCTCCAACTTTTGTTCACTCAGTAATTTCCAATTCATGTCAAGATAGCTCATAACGTCCCAAACAGCCAGGTACAGCAGGTGGACTTTGAAATGTAAAATTGACACAGGAGGGGTTTTTTTTTCAAATTGAAGGACAAGCTGGTAGATGTGGCTCCTGTGTCTGAGGACTGAGAGGCTGGGTAGAACAGGGTACCTATAAAGCACCAAGCGTTTTTATACTTAAGTTGCCCACAATTAAAAGTCACATCACATCCTTGCAAAATAGACTGTTTCCCTCGGATGCGAACAGTATCGCAAACACAGATACCATTCACATGGCTTCTGGGCTGCACTTCGGTGGGCCTGGGATGAAGCTCAGGACTGTGTGTGCCATCTTACGCTCCCAATTCCTCTCGTGTTTGTCAGGGATGTTTGCATCCCAAGAGGGATCAGTTTGGCACGGGAAGGCCGTGGGAAAGCAGGCCGCAGCCCAGGAGGCAGGGTGCCCGCTCCCGCCGGATCAGGGTGCGCTCAGGGTTGGGGTCTCGGCTGGGGCCCCACACGGGGCCCAGTTGCGTTGCTCTCCATCCCCCCACATTTCCCACCGCCTCCCCATTTCCCACCACGGGGGACCTGGTGTTTGTTTGCCTTCATTTTTCACTTCTAGTTTTGGTGGGGTTTGTATTCTTTTCTTTCTGGTCTTGTTTTGACTTCCCGCAGAAACGGTGCCAGTGCCGGCGTCCTGACCCACTTCTCCGGCAAATAATGATATTCCGCCGCTCCAGCCCCTTCCCCCGCTGACCCTCCAGTTCCCAGGGATCACGCATCCCCTCCGCTTCCTGGCGCGGGCAGCAGCCGGCGAACAGCACCACTTCCCAAGCGGCTGCGCTCGCAGCCCCGCCGATGCCCCGCGCCCGTTCCCACGGCAGCGCCGCGGTGGGGAGCCGGCCCGAGGCCATCGCTCCCGAATGGGGCTTCTCGCCTGGGGGGCTGCTGGGCTCCGCGTGCCCGGGGTCGCACCGACCAACCCCGCACCTCGCTGACCTCCGGAGGCCTCAAGAACCCCACATCCCCCCTCCCCGTCTCCTCCTCGAAATAAACTTTTCTTCCCACGCCGAGGGGACGCTGGCGGTGTCCCCGGAGCTGTCCCCGCGCGGAGCCGCTCCCCCCCGCCAACGCCGGAGCTACGGTGGGGTCCTCGATCCCGCGGCCACGCTCTGGCCTCGGTGGTGTGAACCCCTCCCGGCACCCCGTTCCCTCCCTCCTGCCGGTTGGTGGGGCGGGGGTGGTTCTGCCCCTCCTGTCCTCGGGGCGCGCCGTCGCACTAGCCCGGGCACAACACCCCTCCCGCACCCGCACACATACACACCCGCACACACCGACACACCCCCTGATGCGCACACACATCGATACATACACACCCGCACACACACACACCCGCACACACCGACACACACGCCCTGAGGCGCACACACACTCACCCACACACACACCCCCCCCGCACACACCCCCGCACACACCGACACACACACACATCCCGACACACACACACATCCCGACACACACGCACATCCCGACACACACACACATCCCGACACACACACACACACACATCCCGACACACACACACACACACATCCCGACACACACACACATCCCACACACACGCGCGCGCACTACCGCGCGCGCACACGCCACACACACGCGCGCACACGTGCACGCCTGCCTAGTGCGGTCTCCGCCCCCCCGCGCACACACACGCACGACATACACACGATACACACACGCACACGATATACACACACGACATACACACACGCGCGCGACAGACACATTAAGCGGACACCCGCGCACACGCACCCGCACACTCGGGCACACCGCAAGCCCCGCGCGCTCCCCCGCAGCCGCTCGCGGCCCCCGTCATGCGCTGAGGGAGCCGCGGCCCCGCCAGCTCCCAGTGCCGCTGATCCCGCCAGCTCCCAGTGCCGCTGATCCCGCCAGCTCCCAGTGCCGCTGATCCCGCCCGCCCGCGGCGTGGGGGCGGCCGCCGGGCGCGGCCGCGGTGCGGAGCCGGCTCCCCGCGGGCGAGAGGTGCAGCAGCCCGCGGAGGCAGCGGGTGGGCAGGAGGCTGAGAGGCATCTGGGCAGGCAGGCAGGCAGGCAATCGAGAGGAGACGAGGGACGATTTGGACATGCTCATTCTCGGGCGTTTGGTTGCCTGCATCCAGCTCGTCTGTATCCTCAGAGTGGGTGAGTGATCTTTGCATGAATTCATCTTTGGTCTTCGGAACAACTTTTCTCCTCGGGCTCCGGTGGGTTTTGCTCCTGATCCCTTTTGCTTAGAGCTGCAGGCGTCGTCCCTGTCTGTTCCACACCGTGAAAACACGCTGTCGACACCATGGGTGGGAGCGTTTCCCCTACCCCTTTTAGCTCAGCCGCCGGGCTCCGCGGATGCGCGGTACCCCACGCCACCCCCGGCAGCGGCGGGCTGCTCCGGGGGGGGCTCCCCAACGCGCCCTGCCCCGGCTGCCCCAGCGCTCCCCGCCGAGCCGCTGTCCAGCGAGCGCTGCGCTGGGGTCCGGCCTCGCCGGGCTGCCCGGACTCGCGGGGGAGGGAGCGGGTGTGCGCCGGTGACAGGAGGGAGAGAGAGAATCCGTGCCCAGCAGTGCTGACATCGAGCTTCTCCGGGTACGTGGGATGTGAGATGTTACTTCAGGCTATCTCATGAGCTCTTCCGAAGAGAACTGGGGCTGGTGCAAAATTTCACTCCAAAAAAATACTCTTTCTCCGAGAACAGGCAACCTGTCAGTGATTGCCCTAAACCATGCGAAATACAAGTCGTTCATTCACGTGGAACCCCGCATACAGAATATGGATTCATATATAGATTTTAGTGGGACTGCTTACATAACCAAATTCGTTTTCAGCTTATGCAGATCTGTGCAACTGGAGTGCATCCTAAAAATCATGCAGTGCTCTGTTTCACATTATAACCAGCGTGAGTCAGTTTATGGTGTTATAAGTGCTCTCTTCAGTACTTGTCAAATACTGGGAACTTAAGTGGTGGCGCTTGTATCTTACTGGATAATCGTTTTGAATTTGTCAGCTTTTATCGAATAGATCACTAGATAATACTAGTTGGCTGCTTGTATTTCAACATGAGGAACTTGGGAGCTTCAGCTCCTCGTGTACAAAACCAGTCTTTCAATAGGTCTGTGGCGATAAAGTAGGCACTAACCTACATTTGTCACCCAATAGGTGGTGCTGCTTCTGAAACCATGCAGCTCCATAAACAAAGATCGGGGTTAGGTTACTCGGAGTGAAAACAATTCCGTACCGAGTTCTGCTAGTTAGCAAAAGCTACTTTTTAAAATTTTATCACGTGAAAAATATTTTTACTTCCTTTCAGAAAATACCATGGAATGGTTCAACTATAAACGTGATGACTAACTGACCTTCAGTTAAAATGTATGATCCTTGTAAGGGCATTAATAGCATTTAAATGTAACTTTTAAACTAACCTATTTCTAAAAACAGGCTATTTAGCCCAATATAATTATCTTATACTAGTTTGGCAAAGAATGGCCTGTCATAAAACTTTTGATATGTTTTCATAATGTCTTTCTTATACTGCCAACCTGTTTCCTAAAATCGAAGGTATTCCCAAGGCTATCTAAAGGAAAAAAAATAGCAGATTGTTTTGTATGAGTTTGAGAACAGATCAAGTATACCATGATATGATATAATATCAAATAATATAATACAACTCAATTCAATTTTGGAAAGAATTTCCCTGTTCCAATCCTATCGCACTGGAAGCAATGCAAGACATAAACATAACTTTTGTAATGAAACCTTTCTATCATCTTATTAGAAATAAGATGGTTTTATATAATGTGATATTCAAGTACTGTAGGTTATATTCATGAATTTAGAAGAACGGGCAGGATGGGAAAAGGTTTTTTACTCACACGTGGGGTATAAATGCAACTAGTTTTTGTTTCTCTAGACTGATACATTATTATTTTCAAACCTGACCTGAAGAGGACCCCCGTTCTAGATGTGATGAATTAATTGTTCTCAATAGTGCATCATTCTAAAGACTCATGAGCTAGACTGCTCAGTGTGTTCAACAGCATGATTGTTCTCAAGCATGAATACCTTGTACAGGTTATTAAATTAATTTGATCAGACTTTATTTGAATATGTTCCTCTTTGAGTATTTCTCCATAACTAAATATGCTATAATGTGATAGCATTAGTTCATAGAAAAAATATTTTCTTAGAATTCTGATATTATTTTCTTTGTGTTTGTTTTTCCGAAAAAGTACAAAATAAATTATTGCATACTACCAGTGCATGGTTCCAATTGGTTAGAGAGAACTGGGTTGGACTGTCTGGCTCTTACCAGTAAGTACTTCTGGTAGAGAACAAACCAGACCCAGGGCTCTGTGAATAGGTTGTTTCTGGAGAGCATGGCAATCTACCTTTGCACTGTGGGGCCTATACTTACTAGTGTGAGGCTGGTCAACATGTAGATCCCGGCCTCATTTTCTTGTAGTTCCAAAAATTGTTGTTGAGTCCTCAGCTGGTCATGTTCAGAGCTCTATAGGTGGTCCTTTGTAATGAATCTGTGTGGGAGATTTGCTTATGCCTTTGGAAGATTCATCAGGAGAATCTGTCTCATGGTTGGAAAAGACAAGACAGTCAAGTCAGCCCCACTGAAGAATAAACTATTAGAGCAGATGGAGGCAAAAAACTTGTGGGAATGACAAGGCAGTGACAGTTCATTCTCTCTTTTATCAAAGAAATGCTTAGGAGCTTGATTGTAATATCCCTGCTGAGATATGAACAGCACCTTCCTTCACAGTGTTACTGAAGCCAAGTAGCTTGATTACATCAAGTACTGATGTAATTATTTATGGAACAGGGTATTATCTGAGTATTCTCAGTGAGTGCCATTCAGTGAAGTTCAATGGAGCTACTTGTGGAGTGAGATGCTATTCAGTCACAAGTAAGGGCTTGTGAGAAATCCTATGCAATTGTTTGTGGGTGCTATTGTAGTTAGAGATTTCCTATTAAGTTCTTTTTGTTTTTAAGACTAAAAGGGAAAAAACCCCTATGTGGACAATTCACTTGGGTTTTTACATTGTTATTTTAAATGAGACATTTATGAAGCTGTACTCTTCAGCGTGCATATGTTTCAGGCTGAAGATACTCTTTGAAATTCTGCCCTGATCTGTTCCATATAACCTGAAAGTCAATGAGGTGTGCCCTTTTTGTGCCTTTTGTCTCATTGTGCCTAAGGAAAAAATATCTAGTCTTTTCAGTAAGTAGGCTATTTATGAATCTGTGTAGGCAAGAAAATTTTAATAGAAACAGGAACATGTTTTAACACATTACACTGTAATTGTGGCTAAATTTGAGTCAAAGAAGTGTAAATATTTAGGCAAGAGTTAAAAATATTCCCTGCTGTCACTAGCAAAATATATAGGTAGTTTCCCCAAATAATGTAAAAATTGTCTCCAAAATTAGCTAGTCTTCATCTTACTGCTATCACTGTCTGACCTCAACCAGGGTTTGCCTTTCAAAATGCAACTAATTAATGTATGAATTGTTTAATTAGTTGTACCTCAGTTTAATTTCTCATTATCTAGAAAAGATATCTCTCTCATTTTTAGTTTGTTTCTAGCATTCCTGTACCATGACTTTATTTGCACAAATATAATAACATTTCCCTAAATATTCTAATTTTTCTTATACAGTTGTTATCAGGAGTGTATTTCCAAGCTAGCAGACAGCATGCATCTCGCTATCAACATGGAAGCAACTTTTCTGAGCTCCTTACTGGATGGTCACAACTAATAACAATGAGAATCTAAAGGACAGCACCACTTTAACTTCCTAAATCCAATCCTGCCTTTTGTTAATTCTCACGTCCGTGTGTTTAGATTCAGTAAGCATTAGACTGTTAAAGGACTATGGAATCAGATCCTTCTTTTTGTCATTAACCTCTTATTTTGACATTATTTTTGTAAGCCAGTTAATTACTTGGCACACTTCAAACAGAATTACATCACAGTAGTATAACTGTATAATATTTCTAATGCTTTAGCACATTTTATTAGATTATATGTTCCTGTGAATGATGATACATAGCTCCTAATGAGAAATTTAGCCCTGCAATGTCTAAAACAAAAGAGCTAAAACAAAAAATAAGAATTTTAGGATCAATTAATTTTCTATTTTTACCATCTATATTATGACCATATCTATGTTCTGCATTTTTGTACCATAGAGATTTATATATATACCAAAATCTACATATAAATTATGGATTTATTTTAGGTTCAAATATTGGCAGGTATGAAAAGTTGTGCAGAAATGAATGACATTTTAGAATTAATGTCAGTGAGCCAAATATTTACTCAGCACACTAGTCTGTAGGACATATTTAAAGTAGTTAAAGCTGTAGTTTCCAATGTTGAATCAACACAATTTATAAGGAGAGTTTTCTCAGTTGTATTTGGCCTTACTTCCCCTTTGAATGCACCCTTCTATCTGAATTCTTGGCAAGAAACTAAATAATGTATATAAAAAATAAGATGGTAATTTGAAACTATTATCATTACAATCTGTATTGTAAATTAGGTTGTTAATTTATGAATGTAGGCACTTGCCCATTTCTTAGAGAAGGTGATTTCCTTGATTTTCAGTGCTCATCACTTAAGTGACCACTTCCCACTATGAGTTCTCTAATTAGGAATTTAAGGGTGAACAGATTCTGTTCTTTCACTGACAATTTCAATTCCTCTTCAAATGTGCTGTGCTTCTCAGTATTCCCAGTAAGGCCTGGAAGTCTGTGGCAGTTCCGGAGCCCCCCGCTCTATTTAACAGCTCGATTCTCACAGCTTCGTGCACCATTTATGTGGCTTTCCTGTACGAGACGTCCTTTGGCTATTCAATAAGCTTCTTTTCCCATAAAGACAAAAGTCACCTTTTTGAATACATGTCAACCATTCTGTACTGGAAAGATGAATCTACAGGAAGAAAAGAACTTACAGTATTAAATAAACAGAATCCACTAAATGAAAGATAGTAAATATTTCAAAGAGGCTGGGACTATAAATGAAACTTGGCTCCAGCAGCTTGTTGAGGAACTTTTGGCAGAAGAGTATTTCTGTAGGAAGGTATGGTGCAGGTTGCTTGTTGAGTAGGAATTACTGATGTTGGTCAATTCAGTCTTGAGGCTTTCAAGGTTTATTTTACTTATTTTATATCACCAGCTGACACTGTATCACTATCTGATAGAGGTGAAATAATAGACTTTTTAAGTAAAACAGGCACTGTGTGAAAATGTCATTTTCTAGATGAGGCATGCCTCTCAAAAACTGTTACCTTCTACTTCTTGCCTATACTTGACTTCACTTTTCTTTGATCCAGCAGAAGTCACTATATTTTATCCTAAAATTTTTTCCATTACTAATTGCAAATCCCAGGAGCTAATATTTGAGTTAGCTAATTTCAGAAATCATTATTGTGGTGAAAGTCCTGTGGATGACAAAAGTACTGTCCTGCATCTGATGAGGAAAGCTCAGCAGTGAAAGGAAAATGCCCATGGAACTTAGGTGTCCAAACCCAGAATTTTAGTCAAAAGATTCCCTGTCTCAGCTAATACCTTTCATGGCTTTCAGAGAAGCTTTAAGGCAGCTGTAGTTCCTCTTCTGCATGTGCCTCACCTGATCTTATGTGGATCTCAGTGCCTCTTTACTGCCAAAGTTTTATCGGGATCCAAACCCAAATGTTCTTTCAGATGACTTCACTGATCCTTAAGTCAGTAAGACTTCCCTAAGTAGATGCTGATAGAATCAGGTGTGTTAATCTGACTGCTGCTGCTACTTCTGTTTAGGACAAAGGACAAGGGGATGGCTGTGCCACCTTCTCGTGTTGCAGCGCAGTGACTGAAGCATTGTACCAACACAGTCTAGAGAGGCCTGTTCTGGGCTAAACAGATTTGAACCTACATCTACTGTCTCCAAGCATTGGGTTTTGTCTGATGAGAAGGCTTTTTATGCTTTTTGTTTAATATGAAGCATTTTAGCTTAGATTTTTAAAAACTTCTTAAAAAAATATTTTGAGAATGGACTGGACAAGATCTTGAAAGAGAAACCTATTGAGGTACTGCTAAGCAGCTGGAAACCACATCTGTTTCAGGAATATGTGGAGCTGAAAATGGAACCTGAGAGAGTTTGCAAGAAAATTTTCCGGTGTATAAGTTTGCCTTTTTTTCACTATTCCTTAAGCATCTTCTTCAGGCTTTTGGAGGCAGGACTCTGAATTGGTAGGATATTACAGCAAGAGAGGAAATACGGGCTCTTATTCCTGCTCCTACTCAGTATTTCATTATCTACTTGCTGTTTCATTATCTATATCTATGTATTTCATTGTCCACTGCCTTTTCTTTAGTTGTGCTCTAGAAAGAGCAGGTTTTGCTCGTGACTTTAAAAGTCTGAGATACTTATTTTCAGAAGGCAGTTCTAGACTGCACTTCTGAAGAATCCACCTCCCAAAGGCGCCCAAAGCTCAAATGTGTTTCCACCAACTCAGCATTTTACATCAGCTATCCTGGCCAGCTGAGTACCATTTAGGCATCTGGTTGCTTGTTACTGTACTTAACTGCCTAGATCACCTAAAGATAGTGGAGCAGCCTGAACTTCAAAGCTCTGGACCCTAGAGCCTAACAGGTGGGTAATTCAACTAAATGCCATCTTGCACCTGGACTTTTGTCTAGGTCAGGACTATAGAATACATCATTTGCAAACCACCTTTGGATTCAGCAGCTAAAATCAGACTAGATTTGGTTTGGCTACTTGCCATATAAAAAGCACTGTTTCTTTCTCTAGATTTTGACAACATCCAATTAGACATACCAGGTAACATGGGTTTTTCTCCTACTATCCTTTATACTTCTCTAAACTTAGAGACTGTAGTTACCTTGGAATTTTTCTCTGTGATATTGAAATATTAAAGATCCTACTGTGCAGATAGCATTCAGCAATTTACGTTTCTATATGAAGATATCAGGACTGCTCATCTGACTGGTGAGAGATTTCATTAAGTGTTTTAAGGAGCAGCATATCTGTTAGTAATTTGGCTGTGAATTGTCATCCTCATTGCTGAAAGATTTCTGCTAAATATTGGATTACCTGAAGAAGACTGAAGTATAAAGTTGTTAGCATTTGAAAAGGTATCCATCTTCACTGCCTTAGATATCTGTATAGAATCTATGTATTCTATCTGAGATAGAACAACACTAAAGCAGTGAAGAGTTGGTTAAACAGTGACATCAAAAGGGCAAAATAAGAAACATCATGAGTACTTTTACCATGTTGAAATCATATTACAAAGATTTGTTTTCAAAATTAAGGATGTTGCATAAAAATAAATAAAATTTATTTTACTGAATGGAGACATATGTTTCCATAAATTCCCTTACAGAATGTGACAAAGAATTCTCTACTCACTTAAAATTTCCTTGGGAATCATAATAAGTTATTTAATCAAGACAGATTTTCTTTGTTTTTTAACAAGCTACCCAGGTCAAATTAAACTTTTTCCTCAAGAAAATGGAAGGTTTTATTGAATTTATTGAGATTTAGACTGGTCAGAATCATAATTCTTCAGAATAATTTTTTCCAAAAATAATGCTATTTTTCAAAGCTATCAAATCCCTTGAAAAGATAAATTTGTAATGTTTCTGCAGGGGCAGCTTATGCTGAAGAAACTCAAACCTTTTTGAAAGCTAAAGCAAATATTTTGAGGAAAAATGAAGTCTTTAAAATCAATGTTCAAAAAAATACTTGATTCTTCAATTGCTTTAGGTGCTGAAATCCATAATTTAAGCAGAAGTTCCCAAAAAGAGAAACAACTGCTTGCTTAGACTAAATAGCTAAGGATCAGAGCAACATCTGGCTTTCTAAAAGGGACCAAGATATAACTCCAGGCAGTTTGTACTCTAGCTCCATCTGACCAATCACATTTCATGTATTTCTAGCCATTTGGAAAAGTCATTTTGTTCCAAGTGTATGCCAGTTATTTCTGTCATTTGCTTTTGTAACTCTTATTCTGATAGGCATGTCTATCAAATACCTGACAAATTTGTCAGGTTGGGGTTTCCTGGAAGGCTCAGGAGCTTATGCCACCTTCTTGGAGCACTCCAGTTCTGTGTCTGGGAGATTTTATGTTACATAGTGCATTTGGCACACAACCCATCTACCCATCATCTGCACAGAGATTGAGGTGATTCTTCTGTGACCTGAGCCTACCTCTTTCATTGTAATCTTTGAATTTTAGTCACTAGCTTTGCATATTGTGTATATGGCAATGTTGCAGAAAAACTTGGGTTTTTTTGTTGTTTTGCTGTTTGGTGGTTTGTTTTTTTAATACATCTTATGTTTGTGTTAAAAACCCCTATGTATCACTGTGGATCCACAGATCACAGTAGTTAGTTCTGGCTCATAGGTGTGGAAATGCATATGAATAAATTCTGAATGAGTATCAAGGAGAAAAAGTTCCAGAAGATCTGTTTAAGTTTTAGGATAGCACTGACAAAAACCCAAATGGCTATAAACTGGCAATGTGCAAATTTAAGCTGAAAATTCAAAGAAGATTCCTGGCCATTGCAGCAGTGGAATTTTGAGAAATCTTTCCAATGGTAGTAGGAGCAAAAACCTAACCTGATTTTTTTGCAGTTATGGAGTACTATGTTTTTTGTAAGATCCTGTGGCACCTGCAACAGGAGAGTACCCCATCAGTGATCTAGAGGTCCCTGTCAGTAAGTACCATGACACAGTTTCAACTGTGCTGAGAAAACTGAACAGTGTGCACCTGGCTGTGCCAGCCAGCTGCCTGCTGAATCAACATAAAACAGTCATTCCTCATGATGATACATTTGTAAGCTGAGGTACTGAGGACTGAGTGCTTGCTTAGCATCTCAACTACCACTCAGCATTTCAAAATGCACCGTGTAGTAAAATTTCATAAACCTATACAGAAAAGGAAATAAATATAAATTATATAAATAGGAGACTATATATCATAAATACAATATAAAGTAGGGAGACTTAAAAATTGTATATTTTGTGTTTAATTATGGTATTTTGAGGCTGTTGACCATCTGACTATTTTAAATAAGATTATTTGTACAAGAACAAGGTAAGAAACCTCTTTTAAAGAAGAGTATTTGAAATCTCCCATGGTGTTGTATGACTTTAGGGGCTGGGGGTATGCTTCAAATGCTAGCCATTTGAAAATCTTTGAGAACTGGCAGTACTCTTACTCTCATCTGAGTGACATAAATCTCAAATAATTGTATTTCAGTGTCAAATTTTGCATGGCTGAATTCTGAGAGTATTCTCAGGTTTGTCTACCTGCTTCTTGTTAATCCTCTCCATGTATCCCTCTCACATTCTCTTATAAATGGTTTCGGCCTGTCTGACAGCCCCACGAACTCTATTCTCACCACATGCACATTTACCCAAAGGCATAGGCAGTTACATTTTAGTCTACTCATGTAAAATTTCTCCTGAAACTTTGTAAGGGTTCTCCTTGTGCTTTCTGCACCCCTTTTAGTGTGTAATTCTTATGTATCTGATACAATTCTTCTTCATTATTTTTTCTTCCTTCTTCATTTGGGGTGAAGAAAAAGAGATTGTATTTTGCTTACTGCTTTATCTATATGGTAAAAAAAACCCCAGAATTAAAAAATAAATCAATATAATATGTATTGGAACTAACCAAACAGGAGGTAAAAAATATAAATTCCTTATTTTATTTCTCTACGAGTTGATTTTCTGTACTTTTGTCTAATCACTTTCAAAGGTTTAGTTTTTGATATCTCTTGATGAGAGAAAAGAGATTTCTGTATTTACAGTATATATATATTTGAGCAGATGTCAGGTCAGTATTCAACAGAATTCATTCAGAATTACTTAGACTAGAAATTACTCTTTTAATCCATAAGTGAAAAGTGCGTCCATGAAGAATTCCCATTGATTATGCAAAGCTATCCTTTAAACTGAGTCCTTTTCAGTCTTTTCTGGTTTGTGCTATCCACTGTGGGATTTGTAACATGTGAATCAGCAGACAATATATGTTTCCATGTGGCAGTAGTTGTCACTGTCTATATGGGAATTTCCATCCTTTTTGTATGAGGTGATAAGACTGTGACACAAAATCTTCTAAAGGTTTACCTGAGCAGTGGCTGTACTCATGCAAAAGGAGGTTTAGATTAGATATTAGGAAAAATTTCTTCACTTAAAGTGTGGTCAAGCATGTGGCTGTCCATGGAAGTGGCGGAATCATCGTCCCTGGAAGTGTTCAAATAAATGTGGGGATGCTGCACTTAGGGACATGATAAAGTGGTAGACTTAGTCATTGGACTCAGTAGCTTAGAGGCCTATGAAAAATGACAACAGGAACAGATATGCCCTGTTCATTAAACACGTACACATCTTAAATGATCTGATTAGCTTTTGCAATTATTATGGTGTTTACTATAGGAAAGGAGAATTGTCATATTAAAACAAATTGCAAGTGCATTTTAGAGCAGATTAAAAATACTCTTATTGCCCTGGTGAATGGAAGAAAACAGGTTCAGCTAAATCAGGTAAAGCTAATAAGTCAGTGATGCATAACACTGTCACTCCGTGGGGGCAATAGGGCATCTCTCTGGTGAGATGGACACAAATATGCATTTGGCATTTGGCTGCAGAGGCAGCCTGTGTTGCTGGAAGGGCCACTCTCTCTGTGACAGGCGACAGGAGACAGGCCGGAAAATATGTTCTGTAAGTTGGTTTAAAACTTTGGGTCAGCTGTTGGAGCATGCTGCATTATGTCTTTCAGGGAAAGGAGTGAGACATGGAATTCCAGTGCCTGTTAGTTTGATTATGTCTGTCTTTTATCTAGCTGCTATCCATTGTAAAAAGTACCAGGATTTCTATTGTCTACTGTAGTTTTGAAACCTGCTGAAGGATGCTGCATCTCCTGGAAGGTCAGTCTGGCACTTATCTAGGTCTTCTGAGCATCTCTGTATAGCCACCTGCTTACCCTGCATCGGTGAAGTCTGTGCATCTTTCAGTCTTCGACCAGTTGCTGGTTTTTTTGTGTTGCAGAAAGTGAACCAGTTAGACACAAAAGTGCAGTTTATCTCTCCCAGGAAAGAAAACTGTGTGGCTTTATCATCAATCTGTGTAAGAAATGTATGCATTTGCACCACCGCTGTTGGAATAGCAGGAGGTTTTCTGCCACAGGCAGGTGTGGCAACCAAGTGAACAAGAGCTGCAGTGTCCTTCCTGGAAGAAAATACAGCATGTGCTCCTTTTTGTAGCAAATCAACTGCTTTAGATGGGATAGAGACAACAAATGCATTTCCCTGGTGAGTCACTAAGCTTCCCCAAAGCCCCATACCTCCAAGACTTTCAGCTGAGGGGGAGTATATTACGCTGCTTGCAATACAGTCAAAACCTTAAAGGCTTAGTCAAACCTGTAATTAATTAATGCTTCTGTAAGACTTAGAAGATATAAGTCACTTGATGAGCACTAAGTCTGTTGCTAATGATTTTAAATCTACAAAGCAACTTCCTAAAACCCGTTGAAATTGGCAATTATAATGTTCTGTCTTACATGGGAAAGCTTTTATCACTCCAGAGCAGGAAATAAATGCATGACTTAAACTGGAGAGATACAGTGACAGAACAGTGGCAAACTGTGAAACACATTTGCCTGGCAGAGGGCCAAAGGAGGATTTGCTGTTGCTCCTTCCAAAACCTCATTTGAAGTAATTTCAGTATTTCTGTGTTACATAAATGACTGTCAAAGTCCCAGGAAGTCTGTAGTTGCATGTGCTTATGGTCTGAAGATAAGACTTAATTGATAAATTTTACTTTGATACCCTTCATTTTTTTTTAATTTAATTCCTGCGCAATTACTAGGCTACATTCTGACCACTAGAAGTGAACTGAATGAAAATATTCTGACTTGTTCTGTCACAGATACTTAAATATGATTAAAAAACAGGAAAAAAGATAAGATTAAAAAAGAAGTTATTAAAATGTGTCTGAAAGCCTATTGTTTTTTGTTCAAGTGTAGGAATATTTTGTGGAGAAACTAACCAACTGTTGTCTAGAAGCTTGATTTTTGCCATGGTGTTTTCTGAGAGCAAAATGTTTGAAGCTATCTTCTGTGTTCGTCTAGTGCTTGTTGTGAGTTCAGCAATGCTATCCACCAAACTGTTTCCCTAACTTATTCAATGTTTCATAAGGTCATTAAAATTTAAGAGTTTCTTTGGTATAAAGCAGTGTGGTGTTTGCTTGTAAACTTTCTACTCTTCCTCAAATAACTTCCAGTTATTAATGTGTAGAAGAAGGAAAAGAAGAAAACATTTTAAGAAAATAAAAAGACATTATAGAAAGACTACTTGTAAGGATGTATGGATATTTTTAAGCAAGTGTAGTGCTGCCACATGTAAATAATTTTGAAGGCATCTTCAGAAACATTTTATTTACTTTGATTAATTGCATAATTAATTCTCCCTAGTAGATGTTTGATTAATTGAAAAATACTTCAAGTTGCTTCTTGAAAGAGCAAATGTTATTGTAATGGTTTTATATCATAATAACAAAGTTACATCCAAGTAAAATGAGGGGGAAAAAAGTCTATCTTACTACTTGTTCATAAGCTTTCCACTGAGTGATTAAATGTTAGCGCTGTGCCCATTGATGCAATACTGATACACTTCAGAAATTTTACAGGCATTTGGGAAATCTGTAAATGGTTTATGGGAAATACAGCCATTTAAATTATGCAATATACTTATTTCAATTCATTGACAGATTAATCCTCTAACTGGGTTTTTACATGTCAGATATTTAAACAAAAATGAAATCTGCAGTTAAACTGTCATATGGAGATGCTGTATAATCAGGAAATTGCTATCATATATTATTTATGTATCAACATCTAAGCGCATCTGTCAGTGACCAGGGTTTCATTGCATAAGGTACTGTATGAACACAGAGCAGGAACATGACACTTGCTCAAGGGAATTTAGAAATAAAATAAAACACAGAAAGAGAAGCTGATAGGACAGAGAAGATGGGAGTGGCAGCTAAGAAAAAGTCATATATTAGTCAGTATAAAAAGCAGGTGAGTCGGTGAAGCAGCAGTTTGTCACATCTTTTCTAGCTATTCCTGTGAGTGCCAGTTTTCAAAGAGGTATTGAACAGATCTGTCTCAGTTCCTCATTTGCAAGCTAGAGGTAGTAATAATTTACTCAAAGGCATTTTGCGTGAACAAGAGCTTCTAACACTCTTTCAACAGTGGAAAAGTTAGCTCCGAGTCATATGTTATAGGGCAGTGTCCCACTGTGACAAAGTTATGCAGGGACCCTTTGCAGCCTCTGTAGGACCCAGAGCGTGCATGCAGGCAGCTCTGTTTGTAGTCATCTGGAATCCCTGGTGCAGCCAGCACCTTGTGTGCCATGTAAGACCTAGGCAAAACTTGGAGGTGAGGAGAAGCATTCACCTGGAGACCTTATGTGTCCTCATGATTCTCATGATTCAATAGGAAACTGAAAATCATGAGACTTTGGAACTGAACCTGGCAGACAGTATCAAGTCAAGCATGTACTTTCTTTGCTTCAGTTTTCTGTCTGCAAAGCTGAGACAACATACCCATATCTTTCTGATGTCAGTTCAGGAACAAAAGTACTGTGTAAATACTAGGGTGCACAGATAGTAGTGTGAGCCCTGGCATGTGAGGGGCCAAGGTGTGCTGCTTTGGATGACAAGAGAGCCCTTTTAATATGAGCACAACCTTCCTAATGGTGTATGACTTCACTTAGGTGAGACTGCATGTACATTTATACCTGAAAACATGAATCAAAACTGCTGATCCGAACATTTATCCTATGGTAGATCTTCTCTGATCATAATCCTGAGTGGAGGTTCCTACCCTCTGTGATCCACTGGTACAAGAAACCAGCATGAATGTCAGAATGGAGAAATAATGGCAAAATCAGGTAGGCATTTGCTGTATAAAACAAAACTCTAACATCTCACAAAAGGAGCTGAATGAGGATACCGCTGATGTTATTTTATCTAATTGCTGTAATTTAGTGTTTATATGCTGTATAGCTAGAAGTATGGTAGGACAGTCATAACATCCTAAAAAGTTAGGTTTTCTTCATGTATAGTAGTCAGTAAAGCTTGGGTCCTCGTCATGTTTGATGATAATAATAAAAATAATAATAATGTTATCCTGTGTCATTCTTCTTCTTGCTACAAAGGTGGGCATAAGAGCATGGGTGTAGGTTTGGTGACTGTTGGCAGCTATTTTCCATTAGCTGCCATCTCAGTTCCCCGAGGTCTTGCAACACACACTGTCTAGGTGCTGAATCAGTGGGTACAGCTTTTTTCTCTTATGCCCTACATACTGCCAGGTAAAAAGGGACGTGGGTCACCATTCATGCTTCACTGTTTGCTGTCAGTCTCCACAGTGCAGTGTCCTAATAAATTATTCCTATCTCCAATTCTGACTTCAGGGAGGTGATGCTGTGTATCTGTTACTTGTAATTTATATGTAAATGTTGACTTCTAAGTTGTGACCACAAGGACAGGCAAGTACTGACATGGGCAAAAGCTTTAAATTACACAAATGAGCAGTGGATAACAACCTACATTTCTTTTACTTTCTCCTTAAAAAAATTGCATATGTTAAAAATGAGTTAAAGGACCATTCCAGATTTCTGTTGTCTTCCAGCAAATGATGACTTGTAGAGGCAAAAGCAGTAAAAAACGTGGTGGACCCTACTGACAAGAGGAAAAGACCTAATGGTAGTTTCCAGAGTACTTTAGAAATCTCAGAGACATTAAAAAAGAGGAAGAGAGCAAATGGAGGAAAAGAATAGCAAAAAAAAAAAAAAAAAAAAAGAAAAAAAAAAGAAAGGGAAAGGGAGAAAGAGGAAGGAGGATGTGAAGAAGGAAGGGAGGAAGGAAGGAGAAAGTTTACAAGCGAGACACATTTGGTACCTTTGCAGCTTGTTTATCTCCTGTCTCTTAATTTTGGTGCTGCTGCATTCTGCAACTACTTACCATTTGTAACTGCTAGAAAAGGAGGCTGGGGGAGTCAAATTACTCCTGCTGTGACTTTTACAGGCATCGCATCATCAAACCCAGCACAAAATGAAATGAAGTAACTCAACCCCAAGCTTTCAATATCAGGCTTTTTTGACAATTCTTTTCCACACAGTGAGGAAAATGAAGAGGGTAATGCTACCAAATGTAGTTAAGTGGAGTTTATTGCAGAACAATTTATGAGATGCTCATTTATCACAACAGAGAAAAAAGTAGTTCAGAGCAAGAGTTGAGGAGTCTCCATATATATTTTTTTTTAAGTAGGAATTGTTTATGTAACTTCCTTGGCATGATCACCACAGTGATCTCTAAAGACACGTAGGTATGTAATACTTCTAGCCAATATAAGATTAATCAGTTATAGAAGGATGCTTGTTGACACTTGCAAGGAGAAGTTAAGTAATGCAATAAGAAGAGCAGTGATGGGTTTGGGGAGGGAAGAGACACCGCCCCCCTGCCCACTTACCCACACTTTCACACTACCTTTGTGAAAGGCCTTTGAGGCTAACTCTCAACCTCTCCTCTCTTCTGCTCATAGGGAACCTTGTGTTCTCCTCTTCCCCTCCTTCTCTTCCTCAGTCCCATGTCTGGATGTGACCCAGATTTCCCTTCAGAAAATCCTGCTCTTCTAGAGGCATGGAGAATTCTTGTCTGACAGGGTAGAGGGAGTACTGCAAAGCAGATTCTGAGTGATTGTCACTCATTGCCTATGGCTAGCGTCCATATCTGAGATTATCATATGAATTCTGTTTGTACAACATGGAGTCACAATGCAGCTCAAGTTCTGTGGATGTTCTGGCAATATTACAAATAAATCATAATAATAGTTGTTAAAAAGTGAGCGCTGATACTGATATTTGGGCTGTAATGACCACTATAACCTAAAAAAACCCAAGGAGCTTTATTGTTTTCAAAAGAGAAATGTGTGTTCTTAGGCTGAAAGGTAATTTGTTTGTAACAGTACATTGAATTTATAGTGAATGCATCCTTACCTAATGCTGCCTCCTCGCACAATATGCAAATCTAGGATTTGATGGTAAAACTCACTGCTCCTGAGCATGGCACACTGCTGCCTCTAGGGATGGGATGTAGGTGTGTATAACAGATGAGACAGGGACTGCTGGTTTTCACCAATATGTATAGATCTTTGGTAATAATTATCTTTGTGAGGGAACATCTGAAGGGATGGAAAAAGCCTTAGACTTGTAAGGACCACGGTTGGTAAGAGTTTTAGTGTGCAAAGGGAACAGACAAGCTGGTGTGGCATTTAAGTCCTGTACGTTTAAGGTTTTTTTCAGGGAGAGAATATTTAGAAATGAGTTTCAGCTGAATTTTACAATTATTTTAATTGGAAAAAACAACTCTAAATTCTTGTTGATGCAATAACTTTATTGAGTGCTTTTTTAAGAAGCCACCTTAGGCTCTAGCCATGAAGGAACATGTACTTGACTGGGTTGAAATCACTCTAGAAAATAAAACTGATGTTATACTTGCAGCTCTAAAGAGAAGATCTCTATTCTTTTTCCTCTATGCCAGAATTCCACGATGGCTGTGATGAGTATCCTATTTCTATAGAAAAAAAGGAGAAAAAAGAGAAGCAAACTGTATATTCCTATGGAGAAAAAAATAAGTAAAGAAAGAAATTAGCAAGAAAAAAGCCATACTAGTGCAAATCCTGATAAAAACAAGTTCTTCTGCTCTGTTCTAAAGTGTGTCCATAAAATTTTTGATGTACAAGACATTACAATTTTCTGATGTATATTATGCATCAAATAAGTTTCTAAGAGCAAGGTAATATTAGGGTGTTGTGGTTTAACCCCATCCAGAAACTAAGCACCACACAGCCACTCACTCACTCACTCCTCCACCAGTAGGATCGGGAAGAGAATTGTAAAGGTAAAAGTCAGAAAACTCATGGGTTGAGATAAAGACAGTTTAATAGGGAAAGCCAAAAGCCGCGCATCCGAGGAAAGCAAAACAAGGAATTTTTCCTTCCCTTTCCAGTGGGCAGGCAAGTGTTCAGCCATCCCCAGGAAAGCAGGGCTCCATCATGTCTAATAGTAACTTGGGAAGACAAATGCCATTGATCCAAACATCCCCTCCTTCCTTCTTCTTCCCACCACTTTGTATCCTGAGACTGATACCATATGGTATGGAATACTCCTTTGATCAGTTGGGGTCACCTGTCCCAGCTGTGTCTCCTCCCAACCTCTGCACCCCAGCTTCCTTACCGATGTGGCATTATAGAAAGCAGAAAAGGCCTTGGCTCTGTGTAAGCACTACTCAGCAATAACAAAAACATCTTTATATTATCAACCCTGTGTTCAACATGAATCCAAAACACAGTCCTGTACTGGCCACTATGAAGAAACCCTAGCCAAAGGCAGCACATAGAGTAAGAAATAGTATCGAAGAGCTACTCTTGGATTTAAGTGACTCATGTGCACAGAAATGAGAAAAAAGTTAACTGCTAATGCAAATGACCATATAGCAAAATAAATTTGAAGGAAGGGATTGATGCCGATTATACATGATCATCTTCTTTCTTGGATGTAGGAAGATGTCCAAAATATGACCAAAAATGTAGAGTATTCAGTGCCTTCATGAGAACCACCTATTATCATACATACACCAGTGTAGCCTCTCAAACAACATAAACATAAAAGTAGGTATTAAGATGCCAATAAAACCAACAGAACCTTTTTTCCTAGTGTCACATTCTTTCTTTTCCTTTCGTTGTAGCATAGGATGTAGTGGGGCTTAGTGACAGAGTTTTAAACTAGATTGGAAGGGGGAAGGGAACAAAAAAAGGCTTGTCAGTGTTGAGCAATGGGATGGTGTGCCAAAACTTGAGAAAACGAGTATTCACGAGATCCCTCAATCTGTTTCACAAGGTATTGGCTACCATGTACCCCACCTGAAATGTTTCTATACCAATACACACAGCATGAGGAACAAATGAGGAGCTCGAAGCTTTGTCCCAGTCCCAGAGATGTGACATCATTGGCATAAGTGAAACCAGGTAGGATGAGATCGTGACTGGAGTGCCCTGTTGGATGGTTACAGGCTCTTCAGGAGGGATAGGCAGGGCTGAAGAGATGGAGGGGTAGCACTGAATGTAATAGAAGGGTTAGAATGTATGGAGCTCACAGCTGGCAGTGGCACAGTTGAGAGCTTCTGGGTAAGGATCAAGGGGCAAACAAATAATGTGGATGTCATGGTGGGAGACTGGACAGGCCAGGATGATGACACTGAGAAATTATTCTTTGAGGAACTAAGGGACAGAAGATTCCTAAAAAACCCAGATGACAACTTTATGGAACAGGTCCTAAGGGAGCTGACTCAGAAGGGTGCTCTCCTTGATCTGCTACTTGTCAACAAAGCAATTGAGTTTAAAATCTCTGCTGACAGGGCCAAAAGTGCCATCAAAACCTCAACCCTGATATAAGGAGAGCAGACTTCAGGCTACTCAGAGAATTAGTAATTAAGGTCCTCTGGGAATATGTTTTTGCAGGTGTTCAGTTCCGTCAGTGATGGTCACTCTTCAAACATCATCTCCTAAGGGCACAGAAGCAGGAATTCTTAAATGTCAGAAGTCAAGGAGGTGAGCAAGAAGGCTGGCTTGTCTGAGCAGGGATCTTCTCTTGGAGATAAGGCAAAAAAGGAAGGTGTATGCCCAGTGGAAGCAAGGTCAAGTAACATGGGAAAAAATCAGAGATGCTCCTTGCATAGGGAGAAAGTTCATGCGGCCAAAGCTCCACTGGAGTTAAAGCTGGCCAGAAATGTGGGGGACAATAAAAAGAGTTTTTTTCAAATACATTAATGGCAGTAGGCAGTATAGAACTATCATCAGCTTGTTACAGAATGAGAATGGTCACATCACAAACAGGGACAGAGACAAAGCAATAGGCCTGCTTTCTTTGCCTCTGTGTTCAAAACAGATAAAGGACCAAGGGGGTCCCAGTGCCTTGAGCTGGAAGACCATGATTGCAAGAATAATCAACTCCCAGACAACCCTGAAATTCTGGAAAGCATTGAAAAACACCTGAAAGACAATGCAGTTGTTGGTCACAGCCAGCATGGCTTCATGAGAGGAAGCCTGCTTATCAAACCTGATCTCCTTTTAGACAAGGGAACTCACCTAGTTGATCAAGGGAAGCCTTGATCTTCTTGGATTTCAGTAAAGCTTTTGATACAGCCTCTCAGAGGATCCTTCTGGACAAACTGTCCAGGACACAGCTGGATAAACACATCATGTGGTGGGTGAGCAATTGGCTCATGGGTCAAGCACAGAGAGTAACAGTGAATGAGGGAACATCAGACTGGTGACCTGTCACTAGTGGGGTTCCACAAGGCTCCATCTTGGGCCCTGTGCTCTTCAGCATCTTCATAAATGACTTGGACACAGGACTGGAAGGGATACTAAGCGAGTTTGCAGATGATACAAAACTGGGAGGAACTGTTGACTCCCTCAAAGGAAGGGAGGCTCTTCAGAGAGACCTTGACAAATTAGAGGACTGGGCAGTCACCAATCATGTGAAATTCAGCGAGGGAAAGTGCCAGATTCTGCATCTGGGATGGGGCAACCGCAGATGTACGTACAGACAGGAGAATGAGATTCTGGAAAGCAGTGCTTTGAAAAGGGACCTGGGGGTCCTGGTCGACAGCAAGTTAGATGTGAGTCAGCAATGCCCTGACAGCCAGGAGGACCAGGAGGGAGAAGTAATACTGATAGGATTATTTACTCAAAAAAACCTCTGAGTCATGTAAATTATTAGTTTGCAGTTACCTGGCATTCAACATAGATAAGATCTTCTTTCACCCTTAATCTAATTATGACAAAATGAATAATGACAACCCTTGGGAAACTAAGTGCATGACAATTAATAAAAAAGTAGGTTAGATATGAAGGAGTTGGCTTTGCTGATGATGACAGGGCTCAGCCTATGAATCAGCAGTATAAGAGGAGTATCCTGAGAAGCTAAAACTATTCAGATAAAGGTAAATTATGAAATCTAAATGGGACCCTGGGGACTAGGAAAGTAATGATGTAAATCAAATCTGAGATGTGGGCTGAGGCACAAATGTATAGGTGAAAAGCAGAGCTTCAATTTGATACAAGGAAAAGGAAATGTTTGAGAAATGATCTTTGTGTTATGTGCGGCCTCAGAGAACGATTCATCCATCATTCAGCCCATTGCTGACAGCTTGTTTTCCCTGGAGAGTTAATTTGATGGCAGCAGCCTGCCCTCAGCTGTCATTTTTATGGGGGCTGAGAAGCTTATTCCTATTGCAGTCAGGCTTACTGTGCTCACCTGACACCCAGCATGCACACCAATAGATGTCTTCCTACTCTGTGAGAGAGATAACCACCAGAAGCAGGTCACAGCAATTAATGTGGCCATTAAAAAACTTTTAGTCTACTCCCAAGATGGTCCTAGGAAAAGGATCTGAATGCTTTGGCAACTGCAACCCTCCCTCAGCTGTTGCCAGTATTGATTCTTCAGTGACACAGGAGCCTGCTGTGGCAGCAGATGAAGTCATGGGCCCTTTGCACAGGGTGGGCCTTTGTATGGTAAGGTGTAGAACAGGTTTTTAGAGCAATCAAAACATCAGAAATCTGGTAAGAAGTGCATATGGAACTATAGCTGGCAGCTTAAAGTTAGCAAAACCTAGATGAAAAGCCATGATCCCTTCATAATGCTACACTCTCTTATGAAAGCCAAGATACATTTACATGAAATTTGGAATTTTCAGTAGAAGGCTGGAGCCTTCTTAGGTTTATTTTTTTTCTAATCTCAACTGTAAGATATGTTTGATGAATGTTGCCGTGGGTCCTCGTCCTTCTGTGCCTCAGAATACAAGAAATGAGAGAGTTAATGCTGATTCATATATTCTGACCATTCAAGGACCAAATACCTTACTACTTTGGGATGAAGATTAAAACTTCTTTTCTAATGTAGGCATTGATACGGTTATCTATTTCTCATTGAATTCAATTAACTATAATACATGTCTCCTGAGAACTTTTGAAAGGCACCATTCCCACAGATTGCATGTAGCCAGCACACCACCAAGAGATGTGCCTTACTTTTCCAAAGAGAGCACTTACTTCCTGTCACTTTCATATGCCAGTCTCTTGGAGTGAAAAAAAAAAAAAAAAAAAAGTTTGATTTACCCTTTTGTTCTCTTATTTTACTTTGGTATTCTTTTGCAAAACCCTATGCTTTGGAAAGAGGCAGAAGTCTTCATCATAGATTATATGTAACTTCATATAATCAACATTTGGAAGCTTGGAACATTTTCATTTCCCTTAAATGAAACCATATATAATTTATATATTGCTTTTCCACAGGACAGTTATTTTCTTTTTATGAAGAGACTTACTTTGATGTAAGTCCCTTGAACTTGATGGTAAAGCTGAAGTAACAAGTCAATGATATGGATTACCGGAGAATATTATGTGAATTGCAGAAAGCTATGTGGATATATGAAATATAGTTGCTATTAGTGATAAGTATTTGTGGACTGAAGAAGGATTTTCCCAGTTTCTTCTCCCAGCTATCATCTATTCTGTGCATGTCTTTGGACAAAGATCGCTTAGAAATGCAGGATTCATGTCTTTTTCAGATGAGGGTTAAGATGCTCAATTTCTTTCCAGATTCCTTTTAAGACTGAAATTTAAGGTACAACCTCAAGATTAGCTTTGAAGTCCCAGAGAGAGGTTACTGCATATATGCATGCATGATTATTGACGCCAGCTTAAGGATTTTTACTTACCAGAATTCTCTCACAGAATAAAAGGTTGAATAATTTACACAGAATAACCAGTGCGTCTTACTAAACTCCCTATTTTCCTTTACTAAAAAATGTATTTTGTTTGGAAATAATTCTTAAACCCTGTATTAGGATGAGCAGATAACTTATAAGGGCTATTTTGCCCTAAAGGAAAATAGGGTAAGGGTAAAGTTTCTTCCAGTATATTTGTAGAAATTGTGTTCAAGCTAATTGAATTGAGGATATTTTAGTTAATAATTTTTTTTGTACTCTCAGATCATACCTGAATTTAGTGAGCTCAGCAAAGTCAGTGGCAAAACTTCCTGTTCCTTTAATGGAGCTACAGTTTTTCACAGAGAGGCCTGGGTGGGGAAGGAACACAAGAGGAGCTTTGTTATTAAAATTGTTACATGATAGTCTGACTTAAAAGTAATTTATGGCTTGTCAAAGAAACTAGCAATTAACTCTGAACTCTGTAAAATTTCTGTCCTTAAATATAAAAGAGAAATATGTTCAATTTTTAATTATCTTTATGGACTATAAAAATAGGCTGCAGATAAAGACAAGTATTTCCTTTCATTAAAACATGAGTACTGTTAGATGGAAGGGGCTTTACTATGAAAATATTGTTCAAGGTAAAACCTTAGTGTGATTCTGTTGGGGAAAAAACCCCACAAATATATATTTCGTTATTGAAAATTCCTTCACTTGTACACAAGGACAACTTGTACTTGTATACGAGTACACAGGAAAGCTTTTGTAGAAGCAGAAGCTGCTGAAAAAGATGTGGAAACCAGCAGAGGAAGGGTTTTTTGGAGGGAAAACACAATGTTAATTAGCCCTAGAGGAGCTGAGAGGGGTGGAAGGCTAAGGATTAGATGACAATAAGCTCAGAAACATAAACTGAAACATTTGGGACATACCGTGTATCCCTCAGTGCCTTTGGAGTAAGAGATTGTTCAGGTAAGGCACTGATCTTCATGTTGTAAGACACCCTTTACCAGAAGGTTAGCCTAACAGGACCGATACAGATTCCTCAGAAAGATCCGTTTTTCTCCTCAAGAGGCATTTTGTAACAGCAGGTGTATTGTTGCTTTTCAGGGGTACATATTGCAAAGTATTCACGTCATTTAGGTACATAATATCCTACAGTAGAAGCATTTGAATTTGGAAGACTGGGATCTCCCAAGGTCTTTTTTAAAAAATTAATTTCTATTATGGATATATAAACATAGTTACAGTAAATCCAGTAGCCAGGAGACCCCATCCTGACCTCTTCTCTTTCAGAGTCCTTAAATGCAAAATTGCAGGGATGTCTTATGGACCAAAACTGATTTCAATGGCATAAAAAAACACAAATGTGTCTGAGGAGAATAGATGTACCTTCCTTAGGTTTATAGGAGTCTAGTTATGGCAAGGTCAGCAAAGCATTGAGTGCATCTTATTGGTCAAGTGAAGATGTTATAACTTTGTTTTGATTTATATGTGACAAATGCACTGATGTGACTAGCAGAGGGATTTTTTTGCCATAAAAGAGTTCACTCTTATGGCATAGATGAGAAGCATTTTTCTTGTACATAGGATATTTCCTAACTATTTTGATTTTGCTAATTAGCCTAAGGTAGTTAGGTAGTGTTTACTTACCTTAAAAGACTGTTTTAATAGTTATCTAAAGCATTCTTTCTTTTCTGTTTAACTAATTTGCAGGGATTTTACTCTAAACTATTTTAAGAGACAAGAGTATATATTGTTTGAAAGTTTCATCACAAAATTCATGTCAGTGAAAGCTTGGTTGCCAGTTTTCTCTGCGGGTTTATGTAAATTTTCAGGGACCTTGTGTGAATGGAAGGAGTCTGAATTTGTGTCCATGGTAATCTGTTCAATGTGTAGAGGAAGTTACAATGGCCTTAACCCGTGAAAAGGATCAGTTGTTTTCATGGAAAGCAGTCAAGACATGCTTTGAATTCAGATAGTCAACTTAATCAGAGCTGGACTTTGCTTTTTAAGGGTTTCTCTTTGAAAGAACTGAATGCTGGTCACCTGCTACAATCAAAATACATCATTCATCTGTAAAGTGGCATAAAAATTTAACAGTTAGATGAAGAATGGATACATCCCTAAAACAAAGGGAAAAAAAAATCCTTCAGTTATTTACAATCTCCACTTGGACATGTAGAAAGCATGAAAATGCCATAGTCGTCTGGGCTCATTACCTGCCTACAGCCACTGCGAGCCGACTGAATTCATACCAAGCTTCTTTAGGACTGGGAATTTAGCAGCATCAGTCCTCACTGCCTTCCTGGGTATGGTGGGACACTTGCCTGGGCAGGAATGGCCAGCACACCTGAAAAGCAAGACACAGAGGGGCTTGAGCAAGCATGGTAAGTCAGAGTATCTGCCATCACTGGACATAAAAAGAATTCAAGTCTAGTCCTCCAACTCATTTTTCCTCAGACAAAATGATTCTGCGGGTACAGTTCACATCCCTGGTAAGAATAAATTGAAACAATAATCCTCTTTTACCTTTACCAAAATAAATGATACATAACATCTTCACTTGGATTTTTTTCCCTCATTTACATGAAATTATAGTGCAAACATTAGGAGAAGTAGCAATAGGCAACCTGTGTTTATTTGACTATTCAGCAGAAATTTAATTTGCAAGATTGAATAATACCTGTCTCAGCTTTGTGTGTTTCAGCTAGGTAAAGTAAAAGATCCTTCTGTTCCATATCTTAATTAATTCGTTGCAGGATATTTCCGCAGCTTAATGGTAGATTTGTATTAGGAACAGCTTGCTTTTGATGATGAGGAGGATGACAAGGTTAAAAATAATAAATACAATAATGTAAGAAAATAAACAGTTCACTGTCTATAGCTTAAGCACAGTTTTTTTGCAGTATCTATCTAGTGCTACTTGACCATTTTATACCACTGTTAGCTAAATGAATTTGCTGAATTGCTGCATGAAGCTGCATTTAGAGATGCATTGTAACTACATTTCCTGGCCTTCCTTGAAAAGGGCGTTACCTAACAGTTTTCCAATGGGAAGAGGCAGATCTTTCAATGCAGAGCTCTGAATTATCACGGCAAGAATAACTGGTACTTACTGCTAACTGAATTTAAGGGCTGTAAGTTCCCAGAATTATTTTCGTAAGAGCTACTGTGTATGTTCACTAGTGGAGATGTTTGGACATTAAAACTATAATGGGAAACATGGTAACTGCTCAAGGCATAAGGGAGAAAACCATTGACGGGATGATCACAGTGCAAGCAACAACTTAATCTCATCCAGGTGAAGGAAAAACAGTCAAGTACAGTAATGTCTGGGACTTTTACTGGACATTTAAGTTGTCTTTCTCCATGGGAGTGAACAATAGCACCAAAGAGTTCCTTACAAGTTGCAACAAAAGACCATTAGCAGAGGTGTACTGTTAAGGAGTATCTCAAGTGTCTTTACAGCAGGCATAGGGACCAATGGCCAGATCAGACTGTTCTCCTGGTTCTCCAGGTCAAAGGCATTTGGATAAAGCAGAATGTCTAGAAATTGGATGGAAAAAGCATTATTAATGATAGCAGTAGTCACCTAAATAAACCTTTGTAGAGGAGTTGGGATTTGAGGGTGAACTCTACAGTGAGGAGTCACAGAATTGGGCCATTTGAAAATGCTATTGCCCACAACGTAAAGTGTACTCTGCAGTGTTGGTTAGGCCAAAATCTGCTCAATCCTATTCTCTTACAAAGGCAGTGAAATACAATGCTGTGTAAAACCAACATTTACTCTTTAAACAAGATGGATATTGCAATACAAAAGTAAGAGTAATGGAATCCCCAGTTCTATAAGGTAGCTGCAAATGATAGATCTGAGATTTTTCCATTTATTAGGTATATCAGTTCTCAGTCATGATGTGCTTCCCTGACGGAATTTCAGAGTCTTAAGGGAGTCATTACTAAAAAGCATCTAGGGACACATTCTCATCAATTGAACCAAGGGAAGAGTCAGTCATATCACTTGCTTGTTGCAAGCAGAGTGTCTATCACAGAACAGTAAGTAACATTTATTTTAAGTTTTAGTAAAAGTTGCATTTCATCTGGGACAAGTGCTGCCACTGTTTCAAACACTGTGGTATGATATGCAAATAGTTGGAATAGCCATGTTGGGTCATCCCTAAATTCAGTATTGTCTGACAGAGGCCAAGTGAGATGTTTCAGAAGAATGGGCATGAAATCCCACTGTAGGTGGATGTGAAATATTCCCCAGTCTTTTCTCATTCATCACATCTATGCCAGGTACTTTCTACATGTATTGTGAAAACTCTAAATATTATTGATATCTTTATAGTTATTTCAATCTTCTTTAGCTGTTTTCCTGAGCAGTTTCTTGCAGTGATAATTGCCTAGACAAATGCGAAAAAAAAAAGTCTTTTACTGATTTTCTTCCTTTCAGCTTTCTTGTTCATGCCCCGATGTGTTCTTGTCCTTCCAAAGAGAGGGGAACAAAAGTTCCCAGTCTTCATCTTAGCAACATTCATTATTGTTTACATTTGTTTTCTTTTCAAAATAAGCATTCTTAACGTTTTCCATATCCCTTTACTTGGAACTTTTCCAAAGTCACTTTCATCAGTGTTCTCTCTCACCTATGTTATTGTGCTTAATTGTTTTCCAAAAAGCAAGATAAGCACAGAATGCAGTTTTCCAGATGAAGCTACACTGATGATTTGTGTTAAGGGGAGATAATATTTTTTCTTCACTATTTCTCCCACATTTCCAAATTTCTGCTTGGACTCCAGCTGTACACTGAATTAAGAACTTGATTTAGATGTCCAGGGATGCCCAGGTCTTATCTGTCAGCTGATAAAGTTAATTGAAAACCCGACAAAGTAAAAGTAAGAGTTTTTTTCAGTGCCTTTATTTTCAATTAGTTTTTGCTGGTACACCTGTCAAAGCTAAACGTCATTTGGCATTGTTACATGTTTACCTGGATTGTTACAACTCTTCGAACTTCCTTGAAACCATCCTCTTACCCGATCAAATTAACTGATACATCAGTGCATTGCAACATTTTACCATTTCTCTTGGATCTTTTAACCGTTTCCTTTTCTGGAAAATCAGCAACCCTTTCAGCCACCCTTACTGTCTTTTGAATGTCAGTTTGAATTATGGTGCAGTCCCCACTCTTTAATGGCTCATCTACTGTTCATTGGGTGACCTGTCTGCTGTGCAGGTAGGAAGAAAGGCTTTGGCTTGTTTGTGTTCAAGAGCTACTTTTCGGATTTGCACTTGCATTATTTCTCTGAGCTTTGTCCTGTTGGGCCATTTGGCATTTTACATGTGGTCATTGAAGTGTTACTGGTTTGTTATGTTGTGCTGCTTATTTCGTCTTGCTACCCGTTAGGAATTCAGTTTGCTTTTCTATGCTAGACTCTGTGACATAGCCACATATAAATACATATGTCTGTATGTATGTATATGTATATATATATAAAATTCTCCAGTTTATGAAGGTCCTCTGATTACTATCTGCTATTGGTTATTCAAACTGGCAGGAACAAAATAAGAAAGAGAAGACTGAGGGCAACCAAAAGAAAATTCAGAGCCCTGTGAGGATTGTTAGAGGGATCAGGAGCACAGGTAGTGATTTCCTCAATTTTTCTGGTAATGAGGAATAAAATTGATAGGAATAGGCAGATCCATCAGGTCAATGAGTGGCTCCAAGGTTGATGTAATTGGAAAAATTATGGATTTTTTTGACCATGGGATGATCTACTCAATACCTGGTCTACAGACAGGATGCATCTTTATCAGAAGGGAAAAAGAATTTCAGCACAGGAGATAGTGGGGCTTGTTGACAGAGCTCTAAACTAGCTTTGAAGAGGGAAATGGGCTAAGAGACACTTCCAGACCAACTGCCCTTGTCCTTATAGGGACAACTTGCCAGAAATTAACTGGGAGTATCAAACAGCTGGTACAGCCCAAGTTAGAAGATTCCTAAAAAACCCGAATGACAACTTTATGGAACAGGGAGCTGACTTGGAAAAATTATCTCCTTGATCTCCTGATTGTCAACTGAGTGGATTTCATGAGCAAAGTGGAGATTGGTGGTCATCTTGGCCACAGTTACCATGAAGCAATTGAGTTTAAAATCTCTGTTGACAGGAGGAAAAGTGCCAGTAAAACCTCAGCTCTGGACATGAGGAGAGCAGGCTTAAAGGAATTAGTAAGTAAGGTCCCCTGGGAAACTGTTTTTTGCAGGTGCTGGGGTCCATCAGTACTGGTCAGGGAGGTCCTGCAGAGACATCTCAACAAATCAGAGGACTGGGCAATCACCAACCAAATAAAATTCAACAAGGGAAAGTGCTCGATTCTGCACCTGGGATGGGGCAACCCTGGATATACGTACAGCCTGGGGAATGAGATACTGGAAAGCAGTGCTGTGGAAAGAGACCTGGGGGTCCTGGTCGATGGCAAGTTGAATATGAGTCAGGAGTGCCCTGGGAACCAGAAGGGCCAACTGTGTCCTGGGGGGCATCAGGCAAAGCATCACCAGCCGGTCAAGGCAGGTCATTGTCCCTCTCTGCCCTGTACTGGGACAGCCTCACCTTGAATACTGTGTGCAGTTTTGGGCACTACAGTATGAGAAAGATATTAAACTATTAGAGAGCATCCAAAGGAGATGGTGAAGGGCCTTGGGGGAAAGCTGTGTGAGGAGTGGCTGAGGTCACTTGGTCTGCTCATCCTGGAGAAGAGGAGACTGAGGGGAGACCTCATTGCAGTTGTCCTGAGCAGAAGAGGAGGAGTAGACACTGATCTCTTCTCTGTGGTGACCAGTGACAGGGTCTGAGGGAATGGCCTGAAGTTGTGTCAGGGGACATTTAGGTTGGATATTAGAATGAGATTCTTCACCCAGAGCGGGGGTTAGACGCTGGAACAGACTCCCCAGGGAAGTGGCCACAGCACCAAGCCTGGCAGAGTTCAAGAAGTGTTTGGACAATACACTCAGACACATGGTGTGACTCTTGGGGATGGTCCTGTGAAGGGCCAGGAATTGGATTCAATGATCCTTGTGATTCCCTTCCAACTCAGCATATTCTCTGATCTGTGCTATGTTTTATTAGGACTCCCACCTTATTCTGATATAAAGTCAGTATGTTCCTCTCCTCTCAGCAGTTTTATTTTCCCCAAAGTGGTCGCCAGTGCCTTTAAGTTTAAACTCTCCTTGCTTACTTAAAGAAGGGAGTTTTAGTACTCTGTTCATTTTGTCTGTTTGGGCCTGCACCCTTAATTGGAAGCATTTATAAGAAAACAGGCAGTGAGAGAGCTGCTTTTAAGTCTATATGGAAACTTTCTCTACATCCCCTATTCATAACTCTGCAATACTGGGCATGATATGTAAGACAGGCTTCCTCCTTAATACAATGGAAGAAGTGTCTAATGGCACTAAGACAAAGTGCCCCAATTATGTGCCCAAAGGGCATTCACAGAAGACACTCTGGATCCCACCTATTGAAGTTTTTCCCCATACCATAAAACCTTTATATAAATATTCATAAGAGAGAAGGAGACAGGCAGACACACTTCACAAGCTGCTAATTAATGCCTTTACCCAGGTTTTTATTGCTCTACACCTAGAGTGAGGACAAGATGTGTTTATCAAGGGCTTTGAGGATTTTGGGAGCCTGGGTTAGGAGTTCAGTGTTAAAATCTCTTTGTGGAACTAGTTCTTCATCACTGAAGAGCCCAAACCCCTTAGTTCTGCTGGGAGTTAAAATCTGAACCAGCAAAGAGTTTAAGTAGGTGTGTTCCCAATGTAGGAATGACTTTACAAGACACTTCAGGTGCATTGAAATCTAATTACAAGATTCAGGCATGCTTATGCCATTAACTCACTATACATTTTTAGATAAAATGTTTCTGTGATTCTGGTTGCTCTTAATTGATGGAACAACTCATTTCTTTATTAATTGGCTATAAAAATAATTCAATCTTGGTACATGCGTCATTACAAATAAATGAAAACAAATTTAATAGTTAGGTACATTTTAATTAACTTCTTCATGTTGCAGTGTTTAGTACAAATTTGCCTATGAATCACAGTGACATTCTCAGGCTTGCACATTTTCGTTTCAAAGATTTAATTTCTTACTATTAGAAATTCACAGTCAATTTGCAGTTGGCTACTGAGTGTTGACAGCTGACTGCCACCATGTATGAACTTTCAGTTGTATTGAACTAATCTGAGCCTAGGAGGACTGATGCAATAAGATTCTCAGTTCAAACTGTGTTAAACATTCAGTGTAGGACTGGAAGTAACAAGAGGTCAGAACCTCCATTTTGTGGTTCAGTGCACAAATTAAGGCTTTTTATGGAGTGCCACCACCACCTGAGACCTGGGAAAAGGCTTTTTACTGCCTTAGTGAAAGGTTGGATTATATGAGGAAATCATTATTGCAGTAAGGTGAAATTTCATGTTTGCAGTGATTGATTAAACCATGTATCTATCATCTGATGGGGTTATTATTTCCACATTTTGGGTCATACCTTGTTCCACTCAGTTTATGTCTGCTGACAGAATTCAACAGGGGTTAGAACTGAAAGAATATGAACTAACAAAACAATGTTATGGGGGTTTGTGTGAGTTTTCCTTGTTTTGCTTTGGTTTGGGTTTTTTGGTTTTTTTTTCTGAAATCACAAATCTGTGTCCTGTCTCCTATTACTGTTATGTAAAATGTACATAAAGTAGGCATTAGGAGGATGGGTAGATGAGGTTTGTATGCCTATATGATGGGTTTGTATTTTGTCTGCCTTCACATGGGCCTTATATGGCTTTCCAGTCAGATTTACCTTCCCTCTCCAAGATGAAGAGCATATTCATTGAATACAAAGAAGCAAGATACATGACTGTATAGATCATGCAAAATATCTGATCAAAAAGTCTCCGTCCCTACTTCCAGATATTATTAGTATTTGAATTCCAAAATTACCTGTCAAGTTTCAGTTTTGTGGGTGATTGGCTCAGGACTAGGATGAGATTCCCGTCCATGAGACAGAATTTGACATTAAAACTATATGAAATGGTAGATACAGTATAGATAACAAGCTGCAGAAGAGAATTAAAGTCAAGAAAGGCAATGTGAAGAAAATAGTCATGACCTTATTTTATTTGATACCCTTTTTTTTAATGAAATCTGCATAAGAAAAAAACAAAAACAAGTGTCAATAAACAATCACCTCCCAGGGCAATCAGCACACCGTATTGTTTTCAGCAGTCTGTGAAAGTAACAATATTGTTCTATAGAATAATATACCATATTTATATATGTTGATGAAGCAGGGGACCAGATATTGAGCATTTGATTTTTAAAACAAGAGTAAAACGTGCTGGTCAGCAAGTCCAGTGTGAGCTCTAAGTACCTGGATTGTGTGAAAATCCAGCTGTGGTGTGACAGTCTGCTTACAGGGCACAGCAGTTGGCAAAATATGGGGGAAAGCCCAGACTTACTGACTTACAAATTTTTAAAATCAACTTCAAAATAACTGACTGAAATGATGAAATGATATCCCACCGAAAGCAGAGGTCTTACTGATTAAACTTAGGACTTTGTGTCTTTGGTAGTTGTAAGATCTGGATAAGGATCATGGGAACCTCAACTCCAGCCAACAGCACCAGACCCCCAACAAACAGTAAGCCCCTTCCCACTGCCACTGTCTCTGAGCAAAGCTCAAAGACCTGGGAAAAATTCTGAGTGTATTAGAATTTATTTTTTATTGAACCTATGTGACACATACTTCTTTTTCCAATAATTTCTAGTTTTAGGTTGTGCCATAAAGGTTACATTCAATATACATTCCAAATACCTAGTGGTGAAATCTCTGTTAGTATTAAATTGTACTTAGAGTCAACAGGTATGATTAGGCCTATTCAACAGTTTCCAAAAGCTTTTGTCATTTTATACAGCAGGAGTCAGACTGAAAAGTGACACTTAGGCAGAAGTCAGGTGCCCAAGTCCAAAGTTACCCAAGTCCTGAAAATGCTGTGAAATAGTTGCCTGACTTCAAAGATACCTTAGTTCTTCACTGAAAGTCCCTTGAATGCTTAAAATTCTGCTTTAGAGTTTGCTGAGAATTTCTTGGTCTGGATATCATGAAGCAGCCTGAAGCCTGTTTCATGTCTAAGAAATGTTTCTAATTTAAAAAATTAATGATCTTTCAGGCACCCTTTTAAAATTAAACGTTGTCAGAACAGGTTAAAATACATGTAAGGTATTTCTGACACTAATTCTCCTTTTCACTACATCCTGCTAATTTGAAAACTCTATGAACATCAGGAGACAGGTTCACTTTTTTCTCTTCCTGGGGAGATGTGTGCCTTCGGGGCAGTTGCTCCTTGAGAGCACCCAAAAGGCAAATACAAGCCATCTACAGGGGCAGGAGGGAAGGTACTGCCATGTGCTCGTGGTAAAGGGACCCTGAGTGGAGTGGGAAAAAAATGTAAGTGGCCATGTGACTCTCTAGTCCCACAGTCAGATGATCTGTAGGATAGAAGGTAGCATAGATATTGGCTCCTCACCTCAGTGTATTGTGAAATACTGTATCATGAATTAATTTTTAAGTAATTACATTGTTCTGATTATTTTCTCTGTGATCTCCCTTATGGCACTATATTAATAATTCTGCTGTTCTGTTAAAAAAAAATCAAAAAGCAACACAAAAGGATAAATTTAGTGTGTTTGGATTGAATTTGGTTTGTGTTTCTAGTGTGCCAGTGCCATTTTTCTGTGCAGTCATGAGCCACTGTTTTCTTTTCCAAATGATATGTTTATGTGATGAGTTGCAATAAAGAAGTGGCTAAAGGAAAAGAGTAAACATGAGATTTAAAACATGATGTAATCATAAAAAATTGCAATATATGTGTGTATATATATATATATTTATACCCTTTTTTTGACAAATCCTTATAGATATTTATCTGGACAAACTGATGCATATATATAATATAATTGTTGGTATTCATCAAAAAAATACCAGGTTCTAGATTTGTTTACAAGTTTTTAGTTGTATTGTTTGTATTATGTTCATATATTTTGTATGAAGCAGAGGCAGATATTTTTATAGATATGCAGTTGTTACTGA
The DNA here is from genome assembly GCF_022539395.1 of Myiozetetes cayanensis. Classification (NCBI taxonomy): domain Eukaryota; kingdom Metazoa; phylum Chordata; class Aves; order Passeriformes; family Tyrannidae; genus Myiozetetes; species Myiozetetes cayanensis. The sequence continues at coordinate 22,503,387 of NW_026087521.1, read as the reverse complement.
GTGTTCATGATGAGCTTTGGAATTTTTCAGTCTTGATGTTGTGAGTATAGTTTCCTCAAGGGAGTAGAATGATGTCGGTATGGTTCTACAAAAGGTATGTGGCATAAACCCTAGATTTATTTGAATACTTATAAGAAAATCGTCCAGGGCAATCTCTCCCTTTCCCTTTGTTATTGAAAAATAATTTCATTGAGACATTTCAAGTAAATACCGCCCTGAAGCCAAAGAAGATACTGTTATTTAAAGAGCCACCTTTCAGGAAACTTACAGTAACATGACTGGAGGAGTAGGGGTTGAGTAGAATTTGCAATTCCAACATCAAATAAACTGGAAAGGAAAATATTTCATAATTAAAGACTTCCACTTTTGAAGAGTATATTTCTCTTAATACCCCTCTGCCAATACCCTCACAGGATCCAGTATAAGGTTGTTCATTAGGGCCTACAAGATTATTTAAATTATTTAAATATTTTTCAAAAGGGAAAGTTGCTGACAACTTGACTTCACAGTCCCTATTGTGCTAAAAAAGCATTTATTTCAGTAAATGCTCCTTTGAGATGACTTACATAAGGTCTATTCTCAAGAGTTTTAGATAGATATTACTAAAGCTGTAGAGCTTTACTGGTCTGTAGCTTTTAATATTAACAGGCAGAAAAGCATTGAAGAAGCATAGTAAAATTCTGTTAAAAGACTTTCCAAAAGCCAGTTAAATGTGAACTTTTCCTACTACTTTGCCTGTAGTCAGAGTGAAGGTGGCAGCAGGTAACTTAGGAACATTGAATCATACCCTGTAGTATCCTTCCCAGTTTCCACCTGGCATCTCAGGCATTTAAAATTCCAGAGGGGCAGAAACTAGCTCGGTCAAACTGGAGTCCTTGTTACATTTGCATATACAAATGCACTAGAAAACTGGGAATAAATGTGATTTATAAACCTTAGCTGATGCTATGGGGATTACACTTTTAATTCATGGCATTATTCACTGTAGAGTTGTGATAGGTGAAGTAAGCAGAGTGCCTATTAATACTCTGGTGCTTAGTAATAACTATTTTTAAATTAAAACAATCAATCATTTTCTTTTTTCTTTTTTTTTTTAAAGATTTCAACACAATTTGTGTTAGTGAATACACACAACAACTGCCAGATTGTAAGAAGAGGGTTTTTTGGCTTTATATGTAGTGCAGGAAAAGTCTCACTTGTCTATCTGTATTGGAAAGAGCAGCCTTCACTTAAGTATAATGAAGGGAACTAACTCTCTTTATATACACTTGAACATGTACCATAGTCTGAAATAAGGCTACACAGAAGAAACTGTGGGAAAAACAAAAAAAGGGTTTTTTAAATTTCCCGAAGAGTGTGAGAGTTCTCAGACACATCTGGACAAAAGATTTAGATACTTTGACTTTCAGGGAGAAAGAATATATGAAATTGTAGCAGTGGGTTATTAAAGCATTTTTGTGTTTTTAAAGAATTTTACAGATGGCATTACAAAATTAAATAAACTTGTGAAAGAGAGACCTTACTCAGGCAAATGTGGATCATTCTGTTAAAGGAATTTATAGATAGCTACTGTCTGTTAAAACTTTAAGGCTGCTAGCAGGTTATGCTCTGAATCTTTTCTTTTCCTCCATCAGTATAAAACAAGAGTTATTTCAGTTGAGGCAATGAAGCTGCACCATCATAAGATCCATGAAAGGTATAGAAGTGGATCCTGTGACCTTCCTGTCAATGGAAGAGGCTAAAATAAGGACATTGCAATTGTTGCAGAAGCAATCCATTTATCATCAGAGGTGATTTTGCACAGTTTTAACTCTGCTTAAGGTTCTCAGAAGCAGAACCTGTAAAATGAAACTCTCCCTGATCTATTTAGTTGTATTCTTTTCATATTTGAAAAGCACCAAGCATCCCTTTTTTAAATCCCATGTAACTTCCTTTTTTGAATTTATTATTACGCCATTTTAAAAGTTTGTCTTCCTCTCTTTGACTTCCTTGCAGCAACTGTGTCTGGTGTCCTACTTCTTAGCCACTAGCCATGTGCAGATTTTCTTTCAGGTACTTTGTATAAGCATTGCTATTATCATGCCCTTTCAGTTTGTTCTAAATTTCTAATTCTTCTCCAGTGAAGAGGTGTGTATCTTAAACTACAAAAAAGCCACCTGCCTGATAACCTGTCCCTGACAAGAACCAATTACAACTGCCTACAAGAGTGCATTAAAATAGAGCAAATATATAACAAGAATTTCACTGTATAATCCTTCTAATTTCATCAGTGGACTTAGTGTGCCAAAAGTGGTGTCACTGTGTTTAAGAGATATTTGTGGATTTCTCCTTCACAGATTTTTAAATCATTTCCAAACTAGTGTAAGCTTCTAATATCCCTCGCTTTCTCTTTCTGCAGTCAGTGTATATAGCAGAGATCTCTTAAGACCCAGTTTGTTTAAAACAAGAGCTTCTGTATTTCTCAAAAATTACCACGTTTCTCAGTGACTTCTCACTTCCTTGCTGGTGTCCCGAGAGTTCCTGTACACTTGTGGCCTAAGAACCATGAGTTGAATCTTGTCCATGTAAATTGGAATTCCCATCAGTTTTAATACCAACACAGCCCTTATCTCCATGACTGTATGCCAATTATCCATTTACAGCTTTAGAATCTGTCCTCTTTGCTCTCAATTTAGATTTTAGGACAGGAGGAAAATACTGAATGACATCTGACTTCCCAGGACCAAATAGTGTTTGCAGTCTCAATGTGTAGTTAATAGTGCCTACCCATACTGTACACATAGAACATCCGTGCCCTGTTTGTAGATCCCACAAACACTGACGCTACTTAATGTGTCCCAGTTCCCATAAGTCATTCTGATGTCACAATCTCATACGTGACACTACACTGAAGGTGCAACTCACAAGTTCAGGCTGAGTGGAGGTAAAACCATAAGGATGTTATCTCTTTCCTCTTGAGCCTGGCAGCTGGTATGTCTTGGCACTGCTGTGGCACAAAGGACATAAAGAACAAAACAGAATTCAGAGGTTTAAGGTCCCGTTTCCCCTTTTCTGACTCATTTTCCTGGCACAGAGTATCAAATCAAGAGGATCACCCTCACAGACAATTCTTTCTGTTAATCATTAAAGCTATTAATTTTTCACCTTTAATTACGCACAACTACGCGTTGAGGATCAGAATGTTTCATTCACAGTGGTAAATCAAAAGCAACTCAACCAAGGCCAGTAAGTGCAAAAGGAATATCAGACTCGTGTCAGAAGGAAGAAAACCTGGGTATTTATACTTTTCAAACAGGAATATATCTACAAGATCTTATTACTCCTAGTACTATGCTTTAACTAGAGATCACCTTCTCTCTTTGTGACTGCACATGTGACAGGTTCAGTCACAAGTCAGTGGGTCCTGCTACCTGTCATGAGCAGGGGAGGGTTTGTCACATTATTCCTGACTTTGTGGGCCTCGGGCACTGGGGTGCACAGTCTTTAGGCAGAATATAAAAGGAAACAAATCTCACAGCCTCAGATAGAAAAGCTTGGCTTTGAATGAGGGTAGAAAAAGGCCGGGAAAGCACTGAATGATATCTTGCATATCTCTTTAACAGGCACAGAAAAATAACTGTAAAACTGTTTAAAACGTGATAATGATACCCAGCTGCCCTATTCTATAAATAAATCAACAATCTATGGAAACGTGTTCCACAGCTTCCTGGAAGCAAAAGAGAACTTTAAGGATTTTTTGCTTTATAAAGCAGCACCTTATCCAATATAACTCAAACTATTTTGGACACTGGCAGGAGATGTTAGTCAGTATGACAGGAGTCATGCAGATTCTCAAGCATATGCAGCTTAATAAGTATCACAGATATACATGTAAAACCACAAATTTGGCATCAGTTTTGCCTTCTTTTTTTCGTGAATATGTTCTTACTATTACTGTCTTCATTTAAATTAAATGCAAGGAATTTAAATGCAATATTTAAGCAGAAGTACCTGCCACCAGCAAAATTTGTTAATATGTCGATTTTTTAACTTTAGCTAAAATAAAATTTAAAAATGAAATAGAATAATTTTCTTTCAGCTAGTCTCTACAACTGGTTAACACTGACAGTTTACACAGCAATAGAACACATGGTTGTGTTTCTCAGGGCAGTTAACACAAGCAGCTCAAGGGAACAATTACTGAATGGCTCATCCTCACATAATCACACAGAACTTTCCTCTGCTACCTCTGCTACTAGCTTTGTGCTAGTTATGAATCTTCAGTCCATTCCCAGATGAAATTTACTTTTCTTCCCTTATTTTATTACGTATTAATAAAGAGACAAGACCAGAACCACTGATAGTCCCTGCAGACACAAGAAGGTTCATGCTATGAGTGTGCTGTGAAGGGACTGTGGGCATATGATGAACAACAGAGGAAAGAAGGTGTATGAGCTCCTGACACCTCCTGGAATTTTTAAACACTTTCCATAAGATTTACTGGGTCTAAAAGTGTGTAATGCACTAAAAAGTGAACCTTTCCCTTTTTTTTCTTGTTTATTGAAACTATCACTCTTTGTCCATCAGAACTTGTAGAATTAAAAAAGTGGTGGGAACTTCTCACTCTCAGCCTCTGCTTAGTTTGCATGTGAATGCTCAATTGATGGTGGAAAGTAACAAGTAGGGCAGTGGATTAAGAAGGAAATTGGAGACATCAACACCTGTGAATCACAACTTACACAGCTTTCTTTTCCGTAATTAATTGAAGAAACAGGCATAATGCACATTGACTTGGAAATGTGGGCCAAAGACAATGTTGGGGAATGTAAATCCCTTTTCAGTGCCAGTACTTATATGTGAAGTTTGATCTTAGTGATGAGTGAATGTCTGGAATTGTTGCAAGGGCTACTTTTTTTGGTGAGGAGGGAGAATGAGAAGAAAAAGATTTAAGGACAAGTGCAGGGAGGAGGCAGAAGTCTGATGAAGTTAATAAAACATGGACTTCAGATAGGTAGCAGAAAGTCATTGAAAGACACATAAACGTGAAACCTTGCAAATAGCAATTATGATTTAACATCCTGTAGTAAGGACTACATACTTTTCTGCATTAAGGAAAAAGAAATGCATGTTATGAAACTGTTTCGTTAAATTATTTATTCCAGAATGAAAGGAGAACTCTATGGCACTTTCTCAAGGAAGCAATCCATATGTGTGCTCAACATGCTTATATGCAACTATTTCTTAAATAAGTTGTATTGTACTACTCTAGAACAGTAATAAAGCTAGTTAACATTATGACTCTTGCAGTGACAGTGTCAAAAAAACCTATATCTGCAATTTGCATATATTAATAATTATTAGGGAGCATGGTTGCCTATTTGTTTATATCACCAGTGTTGCTAGAATTGTCCTGGCATAAAAAGAATAATGATGAAGGTTACTCAGTAGTCAGAGTAAGTTGATGAGTATTTATACAGTTATATTTTTTTTCTCTAGAAAAATGTAACATGATTTAAAAGTATCTAGTATTCTCTCCAGAAAGTTTATGGAGATACAAGTAATTTCACATACTTGACCTACAGTAATGCCGATGATAATGCACAGTGAAATGATATTTTAGAACATTTCATTCATTATCTTTAAATGGTATCAGTACAAAGGTGGAGAAAATATGTAAAGTCGTTACCACACTGAAGCAAACGTTTAACTCTCATTGACTTTCTAGTTATCTAGAATAGTTCTTTCTAAAGGACAAAGGACATCCAAAAAGATAGTTTCTTCATGGGGGAGTTGTATTAATTTTAAAAGGGGAAGAATGAAAGAATGGTTGTGATGAGATAGGAAGGAAGGAGGAAAGGAGGGAAAGGAAGGAGGGAAGGAAGGAAGGAAAGGGAAGAAGGACTGAAAAGCACTTCTGTTTGCTTTCATAATGTCCTTAATATGCTACAATATTGGTGGCGTTTATATTCTGTTTAACCAGTACTTAGCATTTGGGATAAGGAGCATTTGAGATAAGGACAAAGTAAATTATTCATCAGTAATTAAAACAGTGATTATCTTGTCGGAAGGGGCATATCATCAACACTTCAAGTTCCTGTTAGACTTCTGGTTTTAATATTGTAAATTCATTACTATTTTGCAGATTTGGTGTATGGATACTACAGACAACAACGTAAATTAATTGAAGAGATTGATTGGTCATATACAGGTAAGCAAAACTGTCTATGAACTTATTTCTCTTTGATATTTTCATGTTATAACTGTAAGAGCCTCGTGTGCCTGTGTACCACTTACCATGTGCCTAAACAATTGCTAAAGTAAAAATGTAGAAAATGGAATCTGAAAAAATGCAGGAACTTTACAATAGGAGAGTATTTTCATGTCTTACATCTATTACTTTTGGAAAGAGAAAGTCCTCATCCTTAAAACCTTAACCTGAGACCTGACTTATTTGATGAAGACTGGGCCAATAAATTGTTAGGTCTGAGTATTACTGTTCTAGTAAGTCTGAAAAGGAGACAAAGGGAGACAAAACAAGGTACTGCACATTATATAGGAAAGAAAACTATCCATATACTGCATATGAACTTCTGCACTTAGCTTCTGAGCACTTGAGCATACTTTCCAGGTCCCACCCTGACTCTCCTAAAAACTAAGTTATTTTGGCTCTCTTGTTTGCATTAAGTAATAAAGATATACCCTGAAATTCTGCGTGACCATTGCCTCATCAAAGAAGGACTATGCAAAATTCACAATTGGTCTCTTAGGTTCTTATGTATGTCAAGCACTTTCAGTAATACTGAAAAGGTAATTTTGTCCTAAGTGATAGGTATCTTTTACCCAACGTATGGGAAGCGGCTTGCTGAGGATGTGCATAGACTCTTACATTTTAAATTATTTAAAGTCCTGTTTCAAAAATACCAATCTATGAAAAATAAGGACTGTCAAATATCAGTTCTTTCATAAATTTGATTCAAAATGTGTTTTCTGTTAAAGAAAATTACACCATTCTTTTTATTTCTCTGTCTCATTTTCAAGACAGTTTTTATCTTCCAGTGTAAAACATATCTAACAAGTTTTAAGCCTAGAGGGAATTGAAACAGGTTAGTCATAAACCCTTCAAAATGAGATTTATAATGAAAACTCACACAGATTGTACAGCAAAATTCAAGCATAAGATCAGTCAATACAGTATTTCATGTTCAAAATTGATCCATTTTTTAATATTGCAGTTTGAGGAGTGCAGGGATTCCAGGATTCCAGGTCACCAGAGGGGAATCTTTGAAGAATAGCAAATGAGGTTTGTTTAGGATATCGGAGGATAGAGCTCTTCCCTTGGTTGCACAGAATACTGTGCAACTGCTGCAGTAGCTGCAGGTCACCCTCAATGGATATTTTGTATGGAAAAATAGCACAGACTCTGCAAGCCAGAAGATCCAGACCTGTTGTTTCTCTTCCTTAACGTGTGAGATACCTGCGTGTAGTCATCTCAATGCATATACTTTGCCCTAGTGACTCCACTGTTGGCAAAGCCTTTCTCCCCATCCAGACCTCTACATGAGCCCTGCTTAGCACTGTGAGCCTTGCCTACCATCCTGCTGCTCCTGCAGCCTCCTGCCCAAGACACATCCTGCCCCGCTCCTGCTGCCTCACCAGGCGCCCTTCTGCACAGGCTTTGTGTGCCCCCAGCATTCTTAACAGAGCTGACTCCATGTGTGGTCAAAAAAGGATTTTTCAAAGCTTTTGGAGAAGGCTGAATACAAATTAGGTACTCAAGAATCTAAAGCTAGCAACAGTATTGAGAGCTGTGTAGTATGTGATGCTTTCCTAAAAAACAGGTAATCAGTTCATTGCATAAGGGGAATACCCAGATTCAACTTTCACTTATAAAGAGACAGTCTTCCTGAATATGAGGAAAAAGTACAGATTTTAACATTGTTTTTTTGGAGGCACAGAAATCTAGAGACTGAAGCATATTGGTTTTGATCTCATTCATTTATAATTACTTATTTATTTTATTCCTGCAGCAAGTGATATGTATAACCACTATACCTAGCTCAGACTTATGGTTTTGAGGTGTAGACCAACATGCACATTTCTGAATGGATGTACTATGTTTTGTCAGTACAGCTCTTCCTCAGACACCAGTTCTATTCTTCTGGCCTATAATCTGCTCACTGAAAGACCTAAAAATTAGTCTCAGTGTGCCAATGAAGTCTTATAAGTGGGCCGTGGGAATCCTGCAACCATAGTTAGTCCACCATGGGTAAGAAAAATCCAACTGGCTTGGTACATTAACCTGAGTTTGGGCAGATGTTATTCTCTATATCAAATAAAAATTTCAGATATGTTAGCCACAATGGGTCAATACGCTCCTTTACTGGGATGGTGCTGTGAGATGAAAGTAAAATGGAACTAGAGAATCTGACCTGATAAAATTATCCAATTTCTGAAGGTGAAGTTTCATAATAAAGCAATTTCACATACTGGAAATTAATGTGAGCCATCATCAGATTTTGACTTTTGGGTAAAAGTATAATGAAGTCATAAATGTTACTGAAAACATTTTGTAGTACTTTCAAGGGCTCTGCTTTAAGCCATCGACAAAATCTGCATTTGCAAACATTAATTTAATATCTTGTGTTTTGACTTTTCATGTATTTACATAAACAAATACAGTGTTAAAGAACTGAAATATGCAAGTACTTGTTACAGATGCATCCAATTTTTTCAGGATTAACTGGATCCTGAAGTTCATCTATTCCTAAAAATTACTTAACATTTCATTCTGTTTTTCATTAAAACGGTCATAGAAATGAAAATAATTATATCATAAATATTTTCAACTGGTGTCATATGCTAAAGGGGAAACCAACCATTTTTGGTGTAGAAAAAACAAGTCTACTGCAAAAGTTCAATTTCCTTAAATCAGTCACATACTAATTGATTAGCAAAGATAATTTAGACAATATTGAACTGCTCCACTAAGTTTAGTCATTCACATGTTATTTCAAAGCATAAAGGAAGTAATATGAACTTCAGTTATTTTCTCTCAGTGAGGTGAAAGATTAATTTTTATTGATGCTTTGTCCATCTGCATTGTTTTTGGCAGAAGGAATGATATAATGCTGGTTTCCGTTTTGATTTTTTTTTAGTGTGGCTGGTTGATAATAGTCCATGAAAAGTCCAAGTCTGAAAGGTCACACATAGAACTGGCAAGTGAAGCCACAAAGATGTTTCTCCCGGTGAAATTTCTTTCTGTTGAGTTTTACTCTTGGGATTTTAATTCTTGTTCACAACAAAGAAGTTACGTAGTTTAGGGGAAAAAAAACCATGGCTGAATTTTGTTAAAAGCAAGAGACTCTAAACAGTCTTCTGGGAATTACAAAAGCTGATTTTGAACATTTTTAAAAGCTGAGTGTACTCTGTAAATGAGTGGCAGTCAGATCAGTGTTCTTTGTCTCACCATTCAGGAGTGTTATGTTCAGCCTGTGCTGCCATTTATTATGTGATACACTGTTACACAATTACCTTATAAGTACTTGCAAGTATGATCTTGAGGAAAGGGTGATTTTAGTATAAACTGTTAGGTCTCTAGGTATTTGAGATTAGCTCAGGTTAAAACTTCATGCTGATAATATAAAGGTCATGGGGTCAATCCCCCCTATGAATCATTCACTTAAGGGCTGGACTTGATGATCCTTATCGGTCCCTTCTAACTCAGAATACTCTGTGATTCTGATTTTTGTTGTTTACAAGCAGAATATGAATCATATTTCTTTTTCCCCTGAGGAGAAATATCATTAATCACATAATCACAGTACAATTTAGGTTTAAAGAGGGCCCTGGAGATCAGGTGGTCCCAACACCAGCTCAAAGCAGAGTGAACTTCAAAGCTGAAGCAGGTTGCTCAGACCTTGTCTAGCAGAGTATTGAAGATCTCCAAAGAAGGAGATGGTGCAGTCTGGGCAGTGTGTTCCAGAAATGTTTTGAAAGCATTTTTTCATTTACCCAACTGCTATACGTTTTATTGCAACTTGTCACCATTGCCTCTTGCCCTTTTCTTGTGCACTACTCTGTAGACTGCCTTTACAGAGCAGTAGACTTCATCTAACCTCCCCCTCTCAGCTTCAGCTTCAGCAAACTCAGGTACCTCAGCCTCTCCTCGTACATTATGTATTCCAACCCCCAGATCATCTTAGGGGCCCTTAGTTTGTAAATATCCATCTTATACTGGGTTGGGGAGGAAATCAAGGCTGAACTCTTCATTCTTGATGTCGCCTTGCTGGTGTGCAATAGAGGAAACAGTCACTTCCTTTGTCCTGTTGGCTCGACTTTTGCTAAGGTAGCCCAGCACAGTGTTTGTCTTCATGGCTGCAAATACTCACTGCTGATGCTGACTCACACACAACTTGTTGTCCATCAGGATTATTAATTATGACATTTCCAAATAATTTTTAATATCTGATGTACCTCAGTAGTAGTCTACAGTGATGATGCTCTTCTGGCACTTGCACCAATATTTCTTTCAATAACAATGGCTAAATGTAATGATTTCTTTCATGGTTTTGCTCCCATGTTGAACATTGAACTAATATTATTAAAACGGAAATTGCTACCTTTTTGTGTCTGATTCAACATCCCACTCGAGATAACCCCTAGTTTATCATTCCCCATTACTATTGCTACACAGCCAAAACTTCAGTTGTCATTTGAAAAGCTGTGTTTGCCACCCTGAGTCCCGGAAATTTGCAGTTATTGCTTCAAATGATCATGCCTGTAGCTTGGTTCAGAAATTAAAATTAAAATGGCCTTGTTGTCAGAGGTAGTGAGAAAAGATAATTCTCTTTCTTACTCAAACAAGATCTAATGTTTTAATTTCAAATGTTCTATAATATTTCAATACTGAGGAGATTGTATTTCAAAGTCACTGCTCATAAAGTTTATGGGATATTATGTTTTTGCTTATATCCATAATAACATACAGGTGTATTTTGCTTTTCACTCAACCCTAAAAAGTGATTAAGGATCCGCAGTATCTCAGCTGTGGCTCAAGAGAATGATTTCAACATTGGTAGCTAATTCTGCTTATTCTGTTAAACATCTGTTGCATCTGCTACCCCCCAGTTTGATACAAGTAAACTGGATAGTTTGAGGCTTTCCCCTCAATGTCACTCTGTCTCCCTGTTCATCAGCCATCTGCTGGAAAGATGGACAAGGTCGGGCATGCAGGTGCTGTTCCCTGCCCTGCAGCTACGGTGAAGGAGAAGCTGTGCTGAGGAGTGTTTGTGTGAGCGTGGGCATGGTGCACGCTCCCTGTGAGACAGACCCAGGAGCAAGGCAAAGGGAGTCAGGAGGTAAATGCAGGGGTCTGGGTCCTTGCCATCACTGCCCAGGATGCAGTATGAGAGATGAGACATTTTGTGAGCCAAATACTGGCAGTTGGATTGTGTAGGAAAGTGGGAGGCACCAGCAGGAGCCTGCTGAAGGTGGAGCCCGGGAACTGCCTTCTGACTGCTTTAATGGACAGTTCTACCAGACTTAAATGTGTCCATGAAAGCCCTGGCCAAAAGCTCATGAAACCTCCTGTCTTCATTGGCTTGGTAAAATTGTGTTCTGGTAAGATGATGCATACCATATTAAGTTGAATTTTTTTGCTTGATAAGTAACTACCATGACAGTATCAGCATAACTTTTTGAGAAGATCTGGTCTTTTTATCAATTCCTATGAAATAAATCACCTTGTTTTATATTCACCAGGTATAATCATGTCTGATGTATCAGTTGTGGTTAATAAAGAAAAAAGCCTGTACTCTTAGGCTCTATAAGTTCTTTCATTAAAGGCTATGGGATAAGAAGTGAAAATAAAAAACATTCTTTTATTAACTGGTAAAAATAGCTCTGCAGAGGGTCTTTTATTTTTTAGTAGACCTTATACTTCAGAGGCTGTCATACCGCTTCTTGCATGATAGCTCATGACATGTATTTACGTACCCCAGATCACACAGTCAGTCATGGTTTAATGTTTTGTCACGGGCTCACTAATTAAAAAGTCTATTACATTATTACGGTTTTTTGGAAGGCTGATGATTCAGCAACAGAAATTACATCGTTATGTATCTGTTCACATCAGAGAGACAAGGTGTCCTCAAGTGAGAAGCTACGTGCTGGCATTTCTGGCCATAGAGAAATTCTTTCTAAAATATCTCAGTGTAGTGAATCAACAACACAAAGCATGTTACTCAACACAAATAAGATATCTATTGAGTATATTTGTGGATTTTGAATTCATATACTGTGATATGTTTCAAAAGAGTCTGTTTCCAACAAACTTTCTTTTCAATGAGGAAAGCTGATCTTTGAGCTGTAGAAAACTGTTAACAGCAAAGTGCAATTTGTTTAGCTTTTATTCACTCAATATTTGCAGGATAAGCTGAGTGGAAATCCATTTCAAGAGATTTGAGGAGAGGAGGTAAGAGAATTGGACCTCAAATTCATGGAATTTTCAAAGTTGGATGCTTTTAGGACCACGTGTTGGTATTCATATTTGGCTCATCACTTCTGAGTTGCAGCATTTTTTCTTTCAATTAATAATTAAGTGATCTGTTTACCAAAGTTTTGTGATAAGGAACTGGGATAAGACCTCTGACTTTCCCCATTTCACTCCTTTAATGCTATAAACAAAGTAAACCGCTGGGTCATTTTCAGAAAGTGCATAGCATCTCTTTCTGAGCATCATCTAGATTATTCAAATGAAGGAAGATTCTGTTTCTGAAATACAGAAGTCAAAGTGTGAGGTATCTGCGTAGTGTAAGACTGCTGTTATGACAAGGTCTGTCCAGAGGTCAGAAAGATGTAAAAAGCATTAAGTAAATGCATTTGGAAATTAAAAGCTTTTTTAGGAGTGCTGTCTTCAGGAATAAACCAAAATAAAATGAAAAAAGCAGATTGTGAATATCTCACAGTAGACTGAAGCCTCTGGTCAAGCCTCTTTGCCCTTCAAAACAATTGTAAAAGTGTCCTCATGTGCATACTACTGAATGATTTCTCATTTACAAGTGCACTCAATCTGTGCTACAGTAGGAAGGTTATGTTCTTGAGAACTACTGCTTACCAAATGCACAGATGGTTACTTTGAGATCATCATCCCTCCGTATCAAGATGATTTATGGATTTGTGAGGTTTAGAGCCCAGCAAATAATTTTCCCATTGCTTATGTTTACAAAAGGCCTTATTTAATCACCTGTTACATCCTGGTTTTTTAGGACTTTCTTACCAACATTTTTACTCACAGGCTATTCTGATGTATTTATAACAGGTTTTGATTTTTTCCTAATGAATTCAAACCCCACTCATTTCAGTATGCACAGTTTGATAATACCTAATAACTAATTCAGTGCAGGAATAGAATATGAAGCCATTCCCAATCTTGCTGTATCTCAGTAATTCAATAGAAATCAAACCCTTCTAGATAGATTTTCCAAGTTATGTTCTTTAACCCAATAAGCATTAAAGCAGTCCTCCAAAGGGCGTGGTTAGACAAGGTTGTGAGAGGAGGAAAATGAAGAGTACAAGGAAGGATCCTGAGGACGAGGGGTCAGTAGAGTGTGGCCTCTCTGTTGACAGCAGAAAGCTGTCATTTAGGCTCAGGTGTCCTTGAGCACTGAAACAGGTTCCCAAAGGAAGTGGTCACAGCACCAAGCCTGTCTGAGTTCAAGAAGCCATTTGGACAATACTCTGGGGAACATGGTGTCACTCTTGGGGTCTCCTGCACAGGGCCAGGAGTTTGCCTAAATGATCCTGATGGGTCCCTTTCAACTCAGCATATTCTATGATTCTATCAAGCCATGGGCTCTGCAAGCTCAGGGAGCGATGTGAGCTTAGCATTTTGCAAGTACACTTGACTTAGTTGAGGAGAGCACAGGAGGGGCAGCATCTACTATTTCAGTTTCTAAATTTTGGATACTAAGTTACTGCAAATTACTGTAAATTAACTTAACCCATGTTTTTGTGCTGTACAGTGGAATTTCATATTCAAATGTTACAATATGACTTTTTTCCCCCAAGTAGTAACTTGTCCAAAATTTTTCAATTTGAGAAACTAGGAAAACCCATCAGAATTTCTACTTTGAAAGAATCAGCATTTGCCACTAGATGTATCAATTGAACTGTTCCCTCAATTATGTGATTGCCAGAATCAAAGAATTTCAGGTCTGAGCACCTCTTTCATCTGTGAAAGGTGCACAAAGTCCTTTTTGTCAGAAGCCAAGTCAGGGTATCACTCTGCATACATATTTAGCTAGTTCTTGCTATGCTTCAACAGCTTTGCTTGCAACAAAATCCATATAGAAGCTGTAGCAGCCTCTTTCTGCTCTCTTCCAAGAGCTCTCTATATAAGAGAGTAAACTGTGGCTTGATCTGACATTGCCTGGCATTGATCCTATTTTAGGAGCCACAGAAAACAATTAACTGTCTTTTATCCTTTATTATAGATGCTGCATTTGAGAGTTAAGCTGTTTTTCCTCTGTCAGGGACTCTTGTCGTGCACTTTAACTGATAAAAACTGTTAACCAGAGAAGTTTTTAAAAGGCAGTTAAGAAAATTAAGATGGTAAAAATGTAAAAGCAAAGAGAAGGACAATGTGCTAGAAAAGAGAAAGAATCATTCACATATAAGGGCTTGGAAATTTGTTTCCCACCTTCTGGTATTTCCCTAGCTATGTAAGGAGCCTATTCAGGGCTTGGGTGTGTGGTCATAGACAGACTACAATTATTTTTACTGGGTGAATGGCATAAACAAGCCCACAACAAAGAGCCAATTTTTAATTACCCTTCCTGAGTAGCTAAAAAGGAAAAACAAAAAAAATATTGTTGCTGGAGTATTTAGGAATACTGGGTCAATGATTCATAAATTCTTTTCTCCTGTTTCAGAACAGAGTGGATTTTCTACCTATTTGTCCATGTTCTGACCATTTTGCATATACACAGCACAGTATGATCAATGTCTTTGTTGTTCAGCTACATTTTTTCTATTGTTTTTCAGGCAAGCAAATATTTATGGCTGAAGTTCTAGTAAGTGAAAATTTACAGGGCAAGAGGTTTTTTATTATTATTATTCAATTGTATCTTCTTGAAAGCTAGCTTTACAGTAGGGCTGTGGTATGTGTGAACTGAGTTTTCTAAATACAAGCATGAGCACATTACCTCTTTAATCTGCATTTTACTTGCTTTCTGAATCTCCAAAAGAATGGAAGGTGACGAGCACAGACAGGCAATAGACAATATGTAATATTTGTTTTGGGGGAGTGGAAACATACTTTAAATAAGGCAAGCATACATTTTCTTCAGCTTTAAGTGCCCACTTCAAACAGATTTAGTACATTATCATGGCTAATCTTTACGAACACACTTCACCACCAAGAAGAGATCCATACACCTGCCGGTCCCAGTGTGACGTATCTGATCAAAATGAGAACAATGCTTGTTCTTCTCTCTGTGAAAGGAACTGATGATAATCTGTTGCAGTGGCTTGATCACACAACTGAAGTACCCTTTGTAATAATTTGTTTTTTCTGAGAGAAGCTGTGAAGCATGTGCTAAAAAGAGCTTTTCTGGATGACTTCCCGTGTCTCCTCCCTCCCTCCCTTTCTCAGGAGAAAGCTTTCTACCCTATTTCCATTTGACACTTTTGGTCATACTGTTTTATTTCCTCTCTTAGAGTGCAGACATGACTTGTTTCCCTTTAACAGTATAAAATTCTTCTTTTACCCACTATCAAATGATTGTGTAGGATTTTGTTGTCTACTTCTGCCTGACATTTATTAATGGCTGCATAAAGTAACTGTCAGTTTGCCACTTTATCTCCTGTGTTTCCAGGCAAAACTCTTTCTCCTCCCAAGTAACTAATGGAGAAAGATCTGGCTGAATGTTTCCTGACTATCTTGCAGTCTCTCCCAGCTGCCTTTTCCTAAATGTCAGACAGTCTCCAGTGTGGTTACCATGGTGCATTGAGCTGGCATGCCTGCAAGGGTTCACAAGAGCCAGCACACCCACTGCACGTTTCATAGGAACGTACGAGGAGGGAAAGCTCTTACCTGCTGTGTCACAGTTATGTAGAGCATATCAAAAGGTGCTTTTTGGTGCATATTCTGTGTAAGATTGGCCCCATAAGATTGGCCCCAATCTAGTAGCATAAAACTCATCAATCAATTAAGAATATTCTCTTTGTTCCTCCATTTGTGAAGGTGTTAGTACATCTATAGATGTGTTACAAGTTATATACATAAACCTGCTGGTGAGCTTGCCACCTCAACAGGTCAGTACATAAATGTAAATGCTGATGGAGAACAGTGAGGTTTACAATGTGCTATACTCATTAACTACCTTCTATAAAAAGATTTTAAGGTGTTTCTCTTTCCTCATAATTTATTGTTCAATCTGAAACATTGCTATTAGCAAAAAAAGCTTTTCATCAATATGGTTTTCCGATGTGAAAATCAATACAAATAAAGTCCATCCTGTATCCAGCCATTGGAAAACATGATTTTTTAAAACTTGGGTTTGTAACTAGGAACACATAGATTAGTAGCTGAAATAACAAAATCTTTTTTAAAATGCTGACAGATGTAAAAGTTCACTTTGAAATGTCAAGCAACTGAGTCATATTGTTATCTCTAAAATGTATCATTCACTTCACTAACAGATTTCAAACATAAACATGAATAAATGCCTTTGTTCCAAATAATAATTTACCAGTAGGTTTTGTTGCAGTCACTTGTTTCAGGTTAAGTTGGTCATACTCTCTTCAACAAATGGTTAGGTAGACTGGAAACGCATTGCAGCAGATTCAGTGATCATACTGAGAAGAGCTCTGAACTACAGTGTACTTTGATCTGTCTCCTTGATAAATATTTCATAGAAACAAAATACTCTTCTCCCAGTTGCTCAGCTTTAGTCCTTGTGAATGAAGTAAGTGGGATTTTCCAGTCGGATTAAACTCCTTTCATTGAACTTTCAGGTTTTTCTTATTTATACCATATATGAACCCCCTAACTCAAACACTGCTGGTACAGGCCATCGCATCATCTAAGTCTTGCATAAAATTAATTGAATGCTGTTTGAAAAGTAGGTGTGATATTTTGCTTCATAATTCCACTGAAAGTCTACCTCAGAAACTCATTCTTGACTTTTCATAGAATCGTAGAATCATTCAGGTTGGAAAAGACTCTTAATCACTGAGACCAAATGTTAACCTAATAGTGCCAAGGCCCCCACTAAACCATGTCCCTAAGCAACGCATCTTTTAAATACATCCAGGGATGGTGTGGTAACACAGCTGCTTCCCTGGGCAGCCTTTTCCAGTGCTTGATAGCCTTTGTGGTGAAGAAATTATTTCTGTTATCCAATGTACTCCTCCCCTGATGCCACTTGAGGCCATTTCCTCTTGTCCCGTCCCTTGTTACCTGGGAGAAGAGACCAACCTCCACCTCACCACAACCTCCTTTCAGATAGTTGTAGAGAATGATAAGGTCTCCCTTCAGCCTTCTTTTCTCCAGGCTAAACAACCCCACCTCCCTCAAGTGTTTTTCATAGGCCTTGTGCTTCAGACCCTTCACCAACTTCATTGTCCTTCTCTGGACACACTTCAGCACCTCAGTGTATTCCTCCTGTACTGAGGGACCCAAAACTGGACACGGGATTCAAGATGCAGCCTCTACAGTGAGAAGTCCCTTTCCTAGTCCTTCTGGGCACACTGTTCCTGATACAGGTCAGGATGCTGTTGGCCTTCTTGGCCACCTGGACACACTGCTGGCTCATGTTCAGCCATCTGTCAGTCAGCACCTCCAGGTCCTTTTCCACTGGGCCACTTTCCAACCACTCTTCCCCAAGCATGGAGCATTGCATGGGATTGTTTTGACCCAAGGGCAGGACTTGGCACTTTACCTTGTTGAACCTCAGCCAATTGGACTTGGCCCATCAATCCAGCTTTTCCAGATTCCTCTGCAAAGCCCTCCTGCCCTCCTGCAGATCAACCCTCCCCCCCAAGTTGGTGTCTTCTGCAAACTGACTGAGGGTACACATGATCCCCTCATCCAGTTCATTGGTAAAGATTTTAAACAGAACTGGCCCCAGTACTGAGCCCTGGGGACACCGCTTTTGTGGCTGCCGACTGGGTTTAACTCCATTTACCATCACTCATTGTACTGGGCCATCCAGCCAAACTTATTTGGATTTCCAAGCTAGCTGTATTAGTAGACCATTGAGGTAATCTGGTTCTTCTTAAAGAATTGGTTTGTTTGTTCTTTGGAGAGTTTTTTTCTCTTGGCAAAATTTGCCTGCACTGACATCCCTTTCCTGTTTGTGTTCCAAGTTAAACCATGACAGTCTAGTCTCTTGACCCCCTTTGATCTAGCTTTTTCTACTCACTCATGGTTCAGCTAAGATTATTTTGTGTTCAATATGGCTGATCAGCATCTGATACACTTATCCTAGATGAACTGTCCGCAGGACTTCGTGCAGAGACATTAATACTTTACTGTCTTTACTAGGAGTTGCATGATTAGGGCTTCAGTACACGCTTGCCTTTTCATCATGCTGTTCACAGCCCTCTGAGATGTCAGACATGGTCTGATTCTTCTCCTCCCCTGTGTTTTTCCTATGGTGAGATTCTTATTATTAAAAAACTCCCACTAATAGTCTAAATGTATCTTTTTTTCAAATTGCATTGTTGAATTTCATGACATATTTGCTACTGTTGTTCTCAAGGTCAGCTGTTTTTCCAATATGCTATACTGGACCTCCTTGTGATGGCATGTTGTCATATGTCATGCCATCAGTAGGTGTAATTAGCAGAACTGAGAACCTCCAGTTTCCTGCGCACACACACAGCCTAGTACCTGCCATTTACTACTGCCATTTTTCTTCTTTTCTTGTTTTCTTGTAGTAAAAAGTACTGGGTTATTAGATACTGTGGTAATAGGAACAAGATACTATGGTAACAACATGGAGCATTTTTTGCACAATTACAGAATTTCTCGTTTTTCAAACACTTTTAGTAATGCTTCCTTCCTTTCTTTCTTTTTCTCTCCTTCCTTTTCTTTTCTCCTTTCTTCGTTTCCTTTCTTTCTTTCCTTTCTTCCCATGTATCTCAGCTTGGATACCCTCTAAATATCTGTCTATGTTCTCATTCAAATTCTACAGGCAAATTCAGCCTCATTCTGACTCCATGGACTTTATGATCATGAGTCCATACAAGGAAGTTGGCTCATAAAGTGTTCCATATCCTAGGCAAAATATCACTTATGTTGAAAGTTTATTTCCTGATCAAGCATCATTATGTTGCAATGGTTTATAGTCTTAAAATAAATGCTTCTATGAATATTAAATATCCAATTAGTAGCTTTATTATGCTATCACCCACAGATAAATCCAGTTTGATACATTCCTATTTAAATAACATTTTAATTATTGCTGTGTAAGTACAAAATTTTACAACCACTACTAATTGCCTATATTCAAATTTCAAATATTAGTCTTACAGCCTGAACTAAAGCTAACTGAAATCAGTGAAAAGGTATCCCTTAACTTAAAATTGAACTTCAAATCAGTCCTACTGTATAGTTATGGCCAATTTATATCACATTACGATGGAGTATGTTTCTAAACAAAATATAAATGTGTGGATTTTAGCAGTGATGGAATGGGTAGCAAAAATACTAAGAAATGCAGTGAGAATATTTATTCTACTTTCAGTGTGTAAAAATTATCAAATTATTTTTAAAATTATAATAGCAAAACTAGGAGTATTTGGCAATTAGATGAGGAATCACTCTGTAATATCTGATGGCAATTAGCTGTTCCTATGCAGATTCCTCTTTATTTTACATTGCAAGAGAAATTACAAGCATATTAGCTTACTTATGCAAAGTTGATCATCAGTGAAGATTAAAACTGACATTTAATTGTCATGAAACTTCATATTTAATATCACTCTAAGGTGAATGGCTCAGTTTACGCTTACCAGAGCTATTGTTTCAGTCTGTGGTAGTACCGGATCTAAATTAATGCAAGCAAGTATAGCTTTTTCTGCACAACCAAGAATGATGGAGATGTTTACAAAATTAGTTGTCATGTGAAAATATAAAATAGTTTAATAAAGCTTTTCAAGATATATCAAAAAAAGCTTCTCCCTGGATGTGTTATTCTTCACTGTTTTCACTAATCCTCAGATGACAAAAGAGAGGGCATTTGCAAATTCATGGAAGATACCATGCTGGAACTTGCAAGAATTTTGGGTGACAGAAGAAGGAATTGGAGAAATGTTCTGATATCAGTTAAATAAAATTTGTCAGTACAGTGGTAACCGTAAGCCCAAATTAATCCCACCAGGAAAGAAAATCAAGCATACAGATGCAAAATGAGAACTAGCTGATTAGGTAGCTGTATGGCAGTTAGCTATAATTACATCTGAATTAACAATATGTTGTTGTTACAGAAAAGGAAATCTCATTTTGAGATGAATTAAAAGAAATTATGTATCAGGCATGGGAGGCAATTATTCTGCTCTAGTTGTCACTAGGAAGATCTCAGCTGTAGTTCTGTGTTTATCGCTGGGATGCACACTTGTAGAAAAGACAGTGACAGATTGAGAGAAGATCCAGAGAAGAAGCAAAAGGAATGATTGGTGTCTAAGAAGCCCCAAAATCCTTGGAAAATAACTGAAGGAAATAAGTTAGTATAGAAAAGGGAGTTATGATAGTTGTGATAGTTTTCAAATATTTGGAGAGTTATTATAAAGTTATTAGTTGCTCTCTATTCCACTGAAGTGACAAGGATGAATCAGTTTAATTTGCAGATGAAAAGACCTAGGTGCAATAATAGGAAAATATAACTGTGAGAAGGGCTCAGTTCTGATTGCTTACAAAGGCTGTGGAATCCCTCTCATTGAAGTTCTTTTCAAAAAAATGGGAAAGACAAGCATTAGTAAGGGATAGTCTGATTATACTTGATCCTGTAATGAAGGAAAAGACTCAGATGACCTTTCAGTATTGCACATCTGTGATGCTTTGGGGCAATGTAAGACCCTATTTAATCATCTTTCGAACAGACCTCATGTATTTGTTGTTGCGTAGACAAAGACAATACTATCAACCATTCCTGAAGTTACCCAGATTTTCAGTCCTTTACTACTTTGTCAATCATCAAACATTTGTCTAAGAAAATTATTTTCTATGCTAGGTCATTTCCTCATGTTTGACTGTTTTAGGCTGTGGGAGGAAGGACTGCAGGGAATATTGCAGACCAAAATATGTTTTTTATAAGGGCACCAGAAAAAATGTGTAAGTTCTCTTTTCTGAAAAAAAAAAAAAAAAAAAAAAAAAGGGCAGTATTTTCTCTGTAAGCCTAATATGTCCTCATTTTGGATCTGGAACCTGGTTATCAGCTCAATTTCTGTCTAAGGCACATATTTCTTGGTCAAGCTCATGACAGTGTCCTGACATAAATTGTGTGTTAAATTAATTTAATGTTATTTGGGTGATTTAGACTAATGTAATTATTTTGAATGGAATTTTAGTAGGATTCAGTGGGATGGAAACCTTTGTGTGAGAACACAAATAACTTCTTCAGTCACTCAGACTTGTTTCCAGGGCTCATCTAAAGTTAAATTCAAATTTAATGTGGAAGATTTCTTGTAACTCCAAGTTCGTAACTTTCTGTGCATTTTACCAGTCACTCATCCAAAACTCTTGGATCTCATTTTGAAATCCAAACTCATTTGCTTTGCATAGACATTAAAAAGTATTTTGGTTTTCTTTGGACATTTGTTGCAGATAATGTGAGATTAAATTGATTTCATTTTCTGTTTCTCAGTCTATTGCAGCCCTGCAGTCATGCATGCTTATTGCTTCTGTCTGAGGGAAAAGCTCTTTATGGTAGAGCACTGAGGGCAGGCAGCGTTTTCTTTCTTGTGCTGCTGAGCAGCTCTGATCATCTGAACTGTCAGCAGCTGGAATATTCTGACTTCACTGTAGGAGGAGCCCAAGGGTCGAGTATTCTGCATTTGTAATGCTTTTATCCTGCTCTGTATTTGTGGGCCCTGCAGACTAGCAGAGCCTGTTGTTTCATCAAGCCTTCTGCAGTCCTGCTGGAGCAACACAGATACACAGCATCATCCATTAACCCAACTAATGGCTTCTAGTGAATGCTTTGTATTGTTCTAGCATTCACATTTTGTGCTAATGTGATAATATGAGAAATCAGTTTTACCAGCATGATGTCTCAGAACACCTCCACAGCTTACTTCAGCAGCACAGTGCATCACTGATGCTCACACATTTACCGTTGGTGAATCACTTTCCTTCATGTCATACTCTTTTACTTTCTCTCTAGCTGATACGTTCCTTATAATATTCCCAGAGGTGACTGCACTGTGGTGTATGATGAATCGGTGTCCCTGTGAGGATAATGTTAGGTTTCTTTTGTGTGTCATAATGATAGTGCATAATACAGCCAGAACCTATGCCTGGAGATGGACTAGTTACAAACAAAACCAACCTAACAATAGCAGATCTAGAAAAAACTTTCTATTTGCTTAGCAGCCCAGAGCAGTGACATGACTCTATAAGTTTTGTGCGTGCTTTTATAATAAACTGACACATTATAGGAGTGCATTTAGGCAGATGTTCTTTCAACCTAAGATACATTAATACACACATTTAAGATCTGATTCTAGCTAAGCAGTCCCTTGTGGTTACTGGGAACTGAAGACACTGCAATTTACAGACCCGTGCACTTGGTTGATTTAAAGACAGAGGTGCAGTCATGAAAAAAATGTCTCTGTCACTTCCCAAACATCTTTCTTCTTTCCTCTGACATATTTCTATAGCCCATGAAGTGGCTATTCTATTTGTCAGGAATCACTGGGGGGTTTTTTTGGCAGCAGAGCACAGAAGGGCTGGTGTATATGAGTAACAGGGCTGTCTGTCTCTGCATAAGGGCATTATGTTCATCAGGCTCAAGTATCATTTGTCTTTTTTATTTTCAAATGAAGCATCCACTGCTATTAATTAGTTAAAGTGAAATGAAATACACAGTCAAACAATACTTTTCCATTAAAAATTCCCAGTATGTGCAGGGATGAAAACCATAAAAATTATAAAGCAGAGGATGGAAATTCTCTATCCTAAATGGCCATTTAAGTAGCACATCTGGAGAAAGGCAGCTGCCAAATTTGTAGCAATCAGCAGTAGCATTAACAAGGGAACCATTGTGCTATGCATATTGGGAATATTTATGCTTATAAATATGCTTAAAAAGACCTAAGAGTTTGTCCTAATACCAAATTTGTACCAAATTAATTATGTACCAAATTAAAGGTAAGATCATGATTTACAGTCTTTCAATGGGCTCTACTTATTACTGAACAGGGACTTGTCATACCTAATATGAAGGGGTGAGTTTATGCACATATACAGCTGCAGCCAATTCAAATTACATGGGAATGCAGAGCGGGCAAGAGCAAGGAGTAAAACTCCCTTAGCATCCTGTGCCTGCAAGCTGAGGATTATTTGAACAGTGATCAAGTGTTCTCAGGGGACATGTCTTAATTAAATTCTGCTCAGCTAAGAAGTTGGACAAGGACACAATTGTCAACAAAAATCCCTCCCTGATATGAGTCTGAATGCCAGCATCATGAGACCCCCACAGTGTCCCTCAGTATTTTGCTTTGTCAAAATGGCAGTAATATTACAGGTTGACAGTGCAGAAGCTGGCAAGAACAGAGCTCTTCAGGCTGTGCTTACTGATGTTGATTTTCCAGCCTGTGGAGTAGTGTGTATAACTCATCTCATAAATGAGAGGGGGTGCCCAGGATGGCCATACAGAACACTTGCAATGCATCAGGAGCTCTTAGCCCTGTTAAACTTTAAGTAGCTCTGGTGAAGAGATTTTCTTTCTGATTTAACTTACAAGTCTATTTTTTTCTTTATAAGGTTCAGCATAATGGGAAAACAGTAATACTGTATATCTTTGTCAGTGATCTAGATGATGGAGCAGAGTTTACACTCAGCAAGTTCTGATGATATAAAACCAGGAGAAGTGCTGAGGGACGTCAGCTCACTGGAGAAAAGGGATGACAGGAACCTCATGAACTCATGAGGTTAAACATGGGAAAGTGCAGAGTCCTGCACCTGGGAAGGAACAGCCTCAGACACCATCACATACTGGAGGATCAACCTGCTGGAAAGCAGCATTACAGAAAAGGACCTGGGAGTCATGGTGGACACCAAGCTGAACATAAGCCAACAATGTGTCCTTGCAGCAAAAAAAGAGGGTAATGTTTACCTAAGCTTCATTAGGAGGAGTAATGCCAGCAGGCAGAGGGAGATTATCCTTCCCCTCTACTCAGCCCTGGTGAGGCCACACCTGGAGTACTGGTCTGGGCTCCTCAGTACAGGAGTCATGGATGTATTGATGGGGCTCTGAGCAACCTGCTCTAGTGAAAGGTGTTCCAGCCCATGGCAGGGGCACTGGAACTACATGGTCTTTGAGGTCTCTTCCAACCCAAGCCATTCTGATTCTATGATTCTATGATTCTGTGATAAGAGAGTGTCTGGTGAAGATGACAGGCAAAAGCTGAAACACAGAAAGTTCCCTCTAAGTATCAGGAAACACTTTTTTTCCTGTGAGGGGGACTGAGCAATGGCTCAGGTTGCCCAGAGAAGTTGTGGAGTCTCCATGCTTGGAAGTATTCAAAAGCCATCTGGACATGGTCCTGGGCAACTGGCTGTAGATGACCTAGTTTGAGCAGGGGGGTTGCATAAATGAGCCCCAGAGGTCCATTCCACTCTCAGCCATTATGTGGTTCTGTGATTCTATTAAGAATCTCACACAAAAAACAGATCATTACTAAACTGGAGAAATAAGGAAATACAAGAACATGGCAAGCTAAGAGGTGACAAGGATGTGAGTCTCAACAGAAGTTTGCAATGGCAAATCTCCACAGAATAAGAGTTTCAAAGACAACCATGAGTCAAGGAACTGTTTATCAGAACTGGAGTGTGACAGGATATTAGCAAAAGTACAGGCAACATAGAAAAAAAATCTTTTTCAACAAATCTACTGTGACTCACAGTCATAGACTGGCAGTATTTTCTGGGAAGTCAAAAACATCTTTTCTTTGCAAAAACAATTCCATGGAAACTCCATTCACTGAGTCTTCTAGATTTGATTTACGCCACAGGGAGGTAGGCTGTACTGGAAACAAGAGATTCTGGGTATTATTCCAAGATAAAGCTCATTCTCATGAACGGAAAGGTTGTTGTTGCCTACAGCAGAGTGAAATTATTTTCAAAGACTTCACAATTATATATGCAAGAATCTGTCTCTTCATTTTCTCAGAAACTTTCATTTACATAGTTCTTTTGCCTTGCTTTCACACCCCCGAGCTCCCACCCTTTTCTAATGTAATACCTTCCTCACTAATTTAAAATTTATGCAGAAGAATCATATAATTAATCTACAGGTTTTTTTGATTAATTCCTCAGACTGAAATCTTTGTGAAAATGTCAGGCAAGTTGTTCAAGAGTGAGACTAACCTTTTCCTGTCTTCAAAACCATACCGAGAGATAGAGATGCAGTACTTGGACCTTAGTATGCCTTGCCTGGGGGATATGCCTTAGCTAGAAACTCAGGCTTGTATCTGCTCTTTAACATTCGTAATCTTTTGCCAAACTTTCCACCTCAATTTTAATCAATTCATACATTAGTCATCCACATCTTGATTAGGGAGAAGTCATACACAGGTCCTCAAAGAATTAGAGCACTAGGAGACTGATACATACACTGCGGTGTAGAGTGCACATGGTAAGCACAAGAGAAGTTCTTACAGAAAAAAAAAGGCGTTTTAAAACAGTAACTGGTTGGTTTATACTTTGCATGAACTAGGTGAGGTTTCTTTTCTGATTTTCTTTATTATTTTTCATGTGTCCTGGTTTTTACTTGGATACAGTTAATTTTCTGCTTAGTAGCTGGTACAGTTCTGGCTGTGTTTTGAATTTAGTGTGAGAATAATGTTAATAACACATTAATGTTTCAGCTGTTGCTAAGAACAGCTTACCCTAAGTCAAAGGCTTTTCAGTTTCCCAAGCTCTGACAGTGAGGAGGTGCACAGTGCACAGGAAGCTGTGAAGGAGCACAGGAGAACAGGTGACCCAGACTAGCCAAAGAGATACTCCTTAACATAGAGCATCAGGCTCAGTGATAAAGTGATGGGAGTTGGCTGGGAGCCACTGATTACTGCTGGGGATCAGGGTAGCAGTCAGTGGGTGGAGCGGTTGTATTGTGCATCACTTGTTTCTCTTGGGTTTTATTTCTCTCTTTTTCATTTTCTGTTACTATTATTATTAATATTATTACTGTTGCTATTGTAATTTACTGTAATTTCCAATTATTAAACTGTTCATCTCTCAACCCATGAGTTTTACTCTTTTTCTAATTATCCTCCCCACCCCACTGGGGTGGGGAGTGAGTGAGCAGCTGCGGGGTACCTGGTTGCTGGTTGGGGTTTAATCATGACAGTGCGCAGTCTGAGCTTCATGTTTGAGGATACAGGAATTGCACATCATTATTTGATGCAGACTTAGGCCAATAGAGGATTTTTTACTTTGGTCACAAGACAAAACTTTTGCACAATGAGAACAATCAGGTATTGAAATAATCTCCCCTGGGAAGTGGTAGAATCCCCATCATGGACATTTTGAAGATTCAACTGGACAGAGTGCTGGGCCACCTTTTCTGGACTGTCTTTTTGCTAAGAAAGGTTGGATCAGATGATCATTAAGGCCCCTTCTAACCTGGTATTCTGTGGTTCATTGATTGAATAATCATAGAACTGTGTAAGAAAAACTCTTAATATGTGCCGTGCTACTTGTTGCCAAAAACCGTATTACATACACTAGATACTGTACTGGAATACCAAATATAAAATGACTAGAAATTTATTATAGTTGTCAGTTTATAACAATTGCTTGCTCTAATTACTTTAATAATAGAGGAGTTTGATTTACTACAGAAATATGATCTATTTATATGAACAGATTAATGATACACAAGGGGTTTTGTGGCCATCAGTACATTCATTCTGTGACCAGAATAGCTGACTGTGCATATGGATCTAATTCAAATGAGAACCAAAACACCAGAGAAATACTGTAGAATAATTAGACTATGATTTAGGGGTGATGTGTGCCAGTGGAAGCTACACGAGGAATAATCTAAGGTGCGAATTTGAAAATCTTATTTTGCAGTAAGTTGCTTCTCAAGTGCACAAAGGTTTAGCATGTCCCATTGTAATAACACTGATGGTAAGGAATGCATATCTTAAGTTCGCAATTCAAGGTTAGGTGCCTACATTAGACTCATAAATAGCACAAGAGGGAGTTATTTTCTTCAGAATCCACCAATTTGCAGAAAGGTGCCTGCCGCAGCACTTTTGTGTCATCCCTACCCTTTCTCTGCTGAATGCTCCAGCTGCTGAGCTACAAAATCAGCCTTCCCTCTCCTTATCTTCTTGTGGACCAATGATGCTTGAATTTTTAGCCTCACCATATCACAGCACTGGTAGGGTGAGTGAAGAGGACTTGTTCTCCTTCCCTTTTAAATATTCTCAGACCTTTTCATGGAAAATGCAAATTATGGAGGATGAATAATTTTCATTTGGCTGAGGAAGGTACTCAACTCATGCTGTGCCAAATACACTGCCTGGCTGTAGCTACTGGGATATTGTATTAAAATGGGCATCACTTTGAATGTTCTTACAGGGCAGAAGTCGCAGCTGCAGGGCTTTGCTTTAATCTTGGTGCTGTTGGCTGTATGGTCTGAGGGTCACTAGGTACATGCCAGCTGGGTCTGTGCCTTGGGAGATCGTGGCAAGGGATGACAAGTCTGAATCCAAAATGGGCTTTGATTTTGGTTCCTCAGATTAGTCAAATTGACAGTGCCTTAGGGCACAGGCAATAATAGAATATTTAGGGAGCTTTTGGTAAAAATTTCGGTATCTATCAACTGCAATGTGGCTTGGTCTCTTGACCTTGATTAACAGCAATCCAGTTAGGTGCACAGTAGTTATGTATTGGGGAGATTTTGTCCTAACATCTTACAGGCTCAATTATGGCTGTCCAGTTCTTTGCAGACTGAACAGAGAAGATTCTTGTCAGAAAATTTTTACTCTGGAGCAATTCAGTGTATGTAAGTGTGTTTTCAAAAAAACAATTATATTCAAGATAACGTTTAGGGTAGCATATTTTTTTCCCTGAGTATAAAATTGATACTTTCCACCAAGATGGAAAATGAAAGGAGGAGCAAAAATTGAAAAAATTTCGTTAAAATTTAATCTGTTCTCTAGAAATCTGAAAGTGTGTTGGGATTCTTGAATATTTGGGATTACTTGGTACTGAAGTCACTTGTGTGCCTTCAGTTCCCTCTGAGGACTGGCTAATTTCCTTTATGTGAATGATAGCATAACTCCGTGGCAGAATATAATTGCTTCTCTGCACTGGAATGATGCTTGGTGGCTAGATGATGTTAGTGTGTGAAGAATACAATATTATTCTCTTGATCCTGCTAGAGTAACTTCTTGCTTAAAATAGATAAATGGACCAAGAACCATTCCTTTAATTAATTTTCACTGTGATAAAACATATTAGATCTCTTCCTCCTTGAATGATTTTACTAACAAATACTATATTTGCAGGTGTAAAAAGTACCCTACATATTTGATTCCTGGGTGAAAAAAGTAAGAAACACACTCTTCAGAACCTCTTGTACTTTTATATGTGGAAATTAAAGATTATTTTTTCTCCATAGGGAAAAGAGAAAGAAAATTGATGACCCTAATCTTCCTGGAAGAAGACTGTATATTAGATTATGTAATTCTGTGTATTAGCCATGGATTAAAAAAAAAAAAAAAAGTATCAATCCATTAAAGAGTTTAGTGAATTTTAATTTAATATTGATATGAAAACTTCCCCACTATGAAATTTTGTCTCAGAAATAGTAGGTTAAGCAAGAGTTTCTATTTGTTTCTCAAAACAAGCAGTGCAGTGAATTCTTCCTTTCAGAAAATATGAAGTAAAAAGCCGCGCTTCTAAGAGCAGTTAGATGTTTTAGGCAAGCTTTATCACAAGAAGACTAAAAAAGGTACAAGAACTTAACAGCTGGTTGAGATAGATGTAAGAACACAATTGCTGAGAGGTGCATTGTGTGCTTCTGTCACAGTTGGTGCTGCATCCTCATTTCAAACAGTTTTCACTGTCTATGTAGGTAAATGCTGTTAATGGTCAGTGAGTTCCCAATATGAGGTGAGTTACATCTACTGCTCAATAGCTTTTAGCTGTGCACTCATGAGAATAACTACTCAGCATTGAAAGTGATTTTTCAGAGTTCTTAATACTGAAAGATTTTAAAAGCTAGTTAGGCCTTTTTATACATTTTCAAAGGAAAAACAGAGATGTGCACAACTTGTTTATGCAAACAATACTGTAGGAGGAATACCTACTGTGTAATTTACGTAATGCTGTTATCACATCAAGATTGTTTAAAACATCTCTCAGTGGAAGAGTTGACAAAGAATATTTTTGAGGATATGATAATCTCAAAAAAGTCTAATCAGATAATAGTATTATTTAAACTTAACATGGAATTTTATTAGAGGAAGAGTCATGTACATCCAGTGACATTGCTATGGCATTTCTGAAAGTATCTGTAACAAAGTTGGAAATGAAATGGTAATGCTGAAATTATACTTAGTCCAAATAAAATAGTGCCATTAGTGAGGGAAGGTCTGTGGAATGCTAGGAGGTCTGTGGAATGCTTGGTTTTAAACTTTTTTTTCAATGATTTTCTTTTATTTTAGGGAAGTAAAGGATAGAGAATTAAAGTCTTTGCTATTGTCAAAATCCTTGCTAAAGGGCCATTTTATGAACTAGAATTGTCTTTCTAAAGTGAAAAGTAAAGTGTACTAAGAAATTGTGTCAATAAACACACAGACAGCTATGGCTCTGTGTAAAAAATCGATATGGCTCAGTGTAATACTGTATAATAAATTTCTGCCCATCACCTTCTCTTATCCTTACCATTATGCAAACATAATGTGTATTGAAATCCTCATAGAAGTGTGAGACAAAATCCTGCTAAAATATGCTAAAAAGTAATCCAGATTTCCTATGGTATTATATTCTAGAGATATGTGGGAGCTTCATTTTATAAAAATTGAAACTCTGTGAAAATGAGAACCTGGGGAGCAAAAAAACAGAATTGCTGATATGTCCTTTTGGGCATTAGGGTAGTTTATCTGCTGGTAACCACTGGGACTGACTGACCAGTGATATAATTCAGTAGTCTTATATCCTTATATTTGTCTTGCTTTGGTTTATATCTGTCTAGTCCTTGCTTTTAATGATCTTTATGTTATTCTTTACAGTTGAAATAAATGCCTTTTTGCTATTCAGGGGTAAATATTAACCTTTTCCATGTCTGTTTGTGGGACTTTTGCTAGTTTCACTAGCATTGTTCAATAGCAACTTTGTGTATTTACATCCAATCTGATCCAAAGCCCAGATAATGTAATCATGATTTACTTATATAATTCATCAGGCTTTGGATCAAAACTTATGGTTGTGGCTTTTATGAAATGTATTATTCTTGTAGATAGGTTAGTGCTGACAGAAGTTATTTTCCTAGGTGTTAGCAACATAATAATGTATGTGTTTGATAGCAAAAAAAAAGAGCCCCTGTGCTATGCTCCCACAGGACTTCTCAAGAAACTAAACAGACTACTCATTAAAATTTATTGGTCCAGGAGGGAGGGAGGAAAGAGGGAAGGAGGTCCTACCACAATAGAAGAGAAAAGGAAACCATATTGATTTTCTCAGTGAAAGCCAATATTGTTAGATCTGTTGAGATTATATGCTCTCTTCTAAAATACATCATTGCATTTTGTTTCTCTAATGAGTGCCTGGTTCTATCACCCAAGATAATTTCTAAAATACAACAGAGTCTACTTTGTAGTAATGAAGAGTGAAAAGTGAATACTGACATGGTGCCATAGAGCAAATCATTAGACTTAGATGGTGAACTGTGCTCTGGCAAAAGCTAGAGCTCTGGCAAAAGCAGCTCATTGCTGCTAGAGATGAATTTCATTTTGCTCATGAACTTCTGGAACTACATCAGGTATCACTTAGCAGACAGGTGCTAAATGCTGCACTTGTAGCAGATTATAGCTTCCTCTTCCTTTGCTCCAGCTGAGAGTCCTTTAAAGTGCATTTTTTTGGTCAGTTTAAAATTGATGCTAGCTCTGAGTCTACACAATTTTTATGGTATGTTTGTGTTTCATATGCAGCCATTCCATTTGTGATAGAATGGTACTTACACACTATGGGGCAGAGGGAGATACCACCATAAGCTTCATTTACACCCCTGTTCACCAACAGAAATATGATATGCATCCACATGTTCCCTGTGCAGTAGTCATAAGTTTAGGAGTAAGTTTTGCTTCCAGGAGGTGCAGCTGAACTGTTCATGGGACTGCACCATGTTCAACAAATGATGCTTTTACATTGGAAATCAAGGGTGGCTTTAGGTGTCAAATCCTGTGACTATCCTATTTTATTCTTCCTTTCTTCCTTGCTAGCAGTATGTGAAACAGAGGAAGAACAGGTGGGGAATCCTCTTCTCGTGGGAGACCAAACAAGCCTTTGACATTGCAACTATATATACTGGTAATTAATTAAAAAGTGCAACTGCATGGTATAGGAAATGAAGCCATAGGCCATGTTCCTTGGTGCTAGCCAAAGGGAATTCATTGCTTATTTCTTACCCTAAAAGTGAGTCAGTTCCATATATTGCAGTTCTATTTTCAGCCCTGGTTATTTGTAATCTTGGAATTATCTTTGTCACTCAACAGCGCTGTATTCAGTTTCACTTTCTATAAGTATTACTAAAGGTAAAGGAAATAATTACTGCAATCTGAATTGCTTGGAGCAAGGTTAGAAGTACTCAGGACTTCCGATTAGGGTCAAGAATGAAAAAAAGCAGGAGGAAGAACGTGTTTCTTTTTACTGGACATATTTTCATTTGGCACCGTACCAAATTTCTCTCCTTAATACTTAGTTGAAAAAAGTATAACCTAGATCTTCCCACCACAGTAATTATAAAAAATTACATGGGAACTTTTCATTATATATCACTACATGATTCTTTAGCTGCAGTTATATGCAAATTCAGGAGCAATGAAATGAGAATAGAAAAGAGGTACCTTAAAAGGTTGTCAGAGTTTCTCCCATAATCCTTCTCCTAGTCTAAACAGCTGTGCCATTGAGTACCCTGCAGATGGAGGATCAGTGATAATCTGTATTCCTCTAGCACAGAAGTATTTGAATGTATATTTTCTAACTAGCCTGCAATGGCCAGATCTTTTAGGGAATGAATTAAGAAGAGGAACTGCAAACAGTTGATGTTATGAAAGAGAGCTGTCCATTGGTGTTTATTCTCCTATGCATTTTGCTCACTAATTCACTTAGTCGGACTATGACTCATAAGACTGACTCCCAGGAAGAAAAATAACAGACAACCACTGTATTAATAATACTGATTACAGTTTTCCATTGTATCTCAACAACTGTAGTTTATTCTATCTGGGGATAAAATGAAAAAGCAAAAAATTTTCTCAGTTGCTTTTTGACTATTTTATTGACTCATGTCTCAGTGACCGTAAATGTGAAGAAAGCATAAAAAGTTGATGTTCAAAAAATAAACAGAAGATGAAAGAAAGAGCCATAATCTGAAGATAGTAAAATGGTTCATCAGAATTTTCCTGACATATGTTCTGTAATACATTTTAGTAAGAGGTCAGTAGTCCAGCAAATTTTAAATGAGGAACAGAGAAGATTAACATAATAGGGTTCAGCTGAAGACAGGTTAGTGCTGTGACATCTTTCAGGGTATTCTCAGAAAGAGTATTTGTGTGCAAATAGACACGATACAAAGAATAAAGTCTAGCTATGCTGATATTTAGATACCAAAATGACAAGTCACTAAATGGAATAATATATTAGATGTTTTGTCTTGCCTGAATGCATCCATTTGCATAGCAACTAGAATTTTTTGTTGATTCTGTTTGGTTTATTTGAAATATTACACCCTGCATTAAGAAAATTGATTGTTGAATTAATTTCTCTGTCACTGTATGAGTGCCAAAAAAATCCGTGGGATAAATATACTTCATTTCTGCTCATTTTAAAAGCAAGTTAGTTTTTTAGTGTTGAACTTTGAGGGCTTAATAGAGGACAGCCAGTTACTCTGTGGGCTGACTCTCTTTAACCAAACCAATACAATTTAATTTTTGAACACTTGACTTACACCTTGGCAAGAAATCCATTCTTGGAAAACCTACAAGCAATTAAATCACTGAGACAGTCATAAAAAGTGGCTAAACCCAAACTGGAAGCCAAAACTCCTTCTCTCTAGCTATGACTCTTTTCAGACAAGTAATTTCATCCACTAAATTCAGGGATTTTCCAATCTGAAGAATTTTTACAAATTTTATGAGACTGATTACAATCAGTCTGTGGGGATAGTTGGGACTTTTGGAGGGGAAAAATACAAACCCCAAAACCCTTACAGTGAAGATCAAGCAAGATGAAGCAGAAGTGTTGTCTTCTACTCAATAATATGCAAAATTTAAGCCATCAATTTTTTAATGACCATAATGTTTCCCTAGAATGCAATGTTATACCATAGCCTTTGGAATATGAGGTAAAGTAGGTTTCACAAGATTTATATTGGCAGAACTTCTCTTTTTGGGTCAGTGGTGCACTTACCAGATCGAGAATTGGAAGTAATTCTTCTGCATTGTGCAACTTTTGGTAGTAAGTTAAATGTGGTAGTTATTAATGGTATGAAACATCCATGAGATTCACTGATCTCCATCTCCTCTGTTCATCCAGTTTGGATGCACTGTCTAAATAATGACATAGAAATAAAGAGGGAAGAAAAGAATGATCTCTGTAGTTTGATGTTTGGAGCAATATTGATTTGGCATCTAAATTTAAATTTTGTCCCCTTACAAGTACCCCCATCTTTTCATGGACTTATTTCTGATTCCCCACATCTTAGATAAAATTTGGTTGCTTAAAAAAAAATTGGAATCACTTAACACTTCAAAGTGATAATTCAACAACATTTTTGATAAGGATAATCCATTATTAACAGTCCATACAGAGGGGTTATCTTTAATCTCCTATATGTGTCCAATCTATATTTATAAAAGTAATTTTAATATCATGAAAGTAAAAACTGATGAAAAATGGAGAGAAAGAATTTAAGTGGAGGTAAAGAATCCATCTCTCTCTTTTCTACTGCCTTTTATCTATAACATAAACCCTAGGGTTCACATCCATTTAAATTATTAAAGGTCTTCCCTGAGTGTCCTTTTCTCCAGACTAAACAGCCCCAGCTCCCTCAGCTGCTCGTGTTAAGACTTGTGCTCCAGATTCTTCACCAAGTTCATTGCCCTTCTCTGGATGTACTCCAGTTAACTCAATGTCTTTCCTCTAGTGAGGACCAAAGTGGAGGCCAAAAGAACTGCATGCTCATTGTGGGGGTGGGATCATTGGGACTAAGGTTAAGGAGCAGAGTTAGGTATGAACATTTCCTAGAAATAAAGGATAGGAAAATTTTCTTTAGACATTCTGCCCTTGGCAACAGTGGCAAAGGTTATCATTCCTTCATTAACTTGTAATCTGCTTTGTTCGGGTTTATTTTCCTTCATTGTGAATTGTCAGTTACTTCTTCAGAGCTGACAGTCTTTGACAAACATTGCTTCCTGTGTGCACTCTTCAAGATATATTGTGCACATTTTTATTCTCCTCAGATTTCCAGAGCACAGTTTGAGGGAATTCATTTTCAAAGCTCAGTTTCAACAATATTTTTCAAAATGGCTGGCACAGCTTTGATTTATGATTTCCCTCATAGCACCTATAGTAAAACAGTCTGTTCTTGTTTAAAAACATTCAGTTCTTTTACTTTTACTTTGGCTTTCAGCAAGTTATGTAAACTGCAGCACTTTCACCACCTGCTGCCTACACCAGATGCATTTACGTTAACATTTTAGTTCAGATTAGAGTGGACTTCTCCTAAAATCATACAGGAAATCTCCTGTCTCTGCCCCACTTGCCAAGCTTTGGTTCACAAAGTAGAGTTGTCTCACAGTGTGTGACATGGGTCTGTCTTAACTGGTACTAAACAGGAGATGTACTGCAGGAGAGTACCTTTTACCCTTCAGCAACTGATGGGCATTCAGCCCATGGGGTCAGACAGAGCTAGTCTGAGGTAAAGACCTTCTGAAAACATATGGTATGGACATCTGGTCCTCAACCTCAACTGTTTCACTCTATAAATGTACTCATATTGTTCAGCAATATTTGCTAATATAGACACAACCAATATCATCTCCAACATTTGCAGAATTCATACCTAAATATGTATTTTGCTGCTGAGATGTAATCTGGATTATTATTACCAGACTCCATTCCTTATGGGAGTCCCCATAATGTGTTCCTGCACCAGACCAGAGCCTGCCATTGATTTTCTGTATATTTTAATCCATAGGTTTTTTATCCATGTTACAGCTTCACACTGTCTTCTGTGTTGAGCAAAGATTACTATTGTTATTGCTAGGAATTTTTTTATTACACACTAAGCCGCAGGTAATAACTATCAAGTTGAAGAACTTAAGTTCTACATACAAAACAATGAAATACAAAACTATGGAAGTTGTAAGCAGATTGTAGTTTCTCTAATTTTAAGTAATAGGGAAGATAGTAGGGAATTTAAAGAGAAGATGCAAAAATGGAATAATGGCATTCAGCAAAAGAAGAATGGAAGAAAGCACCCAAAAGCATCCTAGTGGGAGAGAGAAACGAGTCGTGTTTTCAGTAGTTCTAATGTCAGTGGTGGAAAGAGCAGAATAAGGGAAGTGCATGTTAGAAAACAATTTATGATGGTGTTCTGAAGGAGAGACTGCAGGTGGGTAATCAGATTGGGTATGCCAGTGGAAAGAGAATGGAGATTTCCACTGCCTTGGGGCAACAGCAGGAGTCTTGAGAAGTCTTTGCCTGTGGCAAAAGAAGCAAAAGAAATAGAGCATGGAGCAGGGACTGCAGCCTAACTCCAGGGCATGGCTATTGGCAGCCAGCTCAGCACAAATTGGCAGAAACTTGCCAGGCAGGACTCTAAAGAGTTTGCTGCAACTTGGAAAGTCACTGAGCTGTTTGAAAGCAGACCTGGTAACAAGAGCCTGTATGCAAGGATGCATGGTGCAAGCTAAGAATTGTTATTTCTGTCCTTTCTGACCCTGTTTGGAAGCTTTTCTGTTTAAAAGTTAACTATTCTAATTTATATTTAAATAAAATTAGCTTTCTTGGTTTTAAAAGCCTTCAATATTTTTTAGAAAATTCAATATAGAAGACCTGAGTAGATTCATCTTCAAGTGTTGGTTGACTTGAGCTCAGAATTTCTTAAAGGAAGCTTTTGAGAGAGGTAAAATATTAACCACTCTTTTCTTATCAAAGTACACTAGAAATCAGAATACTGCATTATTTTCCCAAGTGATAAATTATAACTAACAGGTAATGTCCAGGACAAGTGTGACTTGAGGAAGAGCTGAAAGCTTACTCCGTGTGCCATTCCCAATTGCTTGATTGGTACAGGGCACTGATGCCTACCTGCAGGATATTCACATTGGTAACCCTGTGACTTGTACTCACTTTGGATTCCTTGGCTGTTGTGCCTACCAGTTTCTTCTGATGCTGTTTGCAAGAAGTAAATGCATTTGTCTGCCATCTGACCTGTGGTAATTCTGATGCTAGAAGGTGATCCTGGTAACTAGCTTGACTTGTACTTGTTGAATAATTTAGCTCAGGTTTGTTTCTGGATGGATGGCTATCCAGATGAGCCCATTGTCATGGTGACAGTACTAGCTGCTGTCTTCTCCCTTCTCTTGAGTTTTCTGAGTGCAATATGAGGGCTGTCCTTGCTTGGGGTACAATACAGCAAATCCTCGCTGACAGATTAAATGTGGCACAGTGGCTTGTAAATGAGTGTTGTTTTGTTTCAACATATGTAATAGAATTCAAATATATGCACTGGATGCACTAATATTAGCTCTACAATATTAACTACTAGCAAGTGGGAAGCTAACTTAAGCAATTACATTTTCTTAGGTCAGTGCAGTTAACTCTTGGTTTTAATTAGCCAAGTTTTAAAATCTTGGTTTTAATTAGTTGAAGTGTTATCAGAATTCCCTGTCAGGAAAAATATCTATATGTTTGCAAACACATAAAGATACACAAAATACTGTCTTATTTATATTAGCATGTTATATAAACAAAAGATTGTCAGAGCAGCTGCTAATGCATCATACTGATTAGCGGAGTACTTGTGCATTTTTTATGAAAAATAATCAAGTCTTTGGTGAAGGACATGGTGCCTTGTGTGTCTGTGTTGTCTATGTTTGAACTGGTCCCAGTGAAAGGCTGTGTAGCCCCTGTTCCCTGGAGAAGGGGTCTTGCTGCAGTGCAGGACCCAGCTGCTCTGACCAGCAGCTGCAAAGGAAGAAGGGTGGTTGGAGTAAGAGCACACAGCCCTCCCAGGCTCTCCAGGCACAACATCACTAATCCATTTTCTTTTTCAGGGTAAAATCACTTTATCTTTTCTCCTCTGTGTAAGGAAATTTTTTAAACATCTTGCTGAAGAGCTGACTTCATTGGGCAGAATGAACATTGGTGTGATTAAGTTATTTGGAAAGGATAGTTTTGCAGCAGTTCCCAAGTTTTTTTGAATGCTGATTTCTTTCACCTGAAAACTTTTTTTTAATTTATATGTATTGTGTGCAAGGGTTTTGATGTTGGTTTATATTTTCCTTAGAGATTCATAGGAATGTGTGTATGATGTCTAACATGGTCAAAGTGTGACTTAACTGCTGAATGTAGGATGCAATGGTAGGTGTGATAAATATTGCTACAGACAAAGTCTAAAAGAGGGGCAGGTACTCTGATCTCAGATTGCAGACTGTGCTATAACTTTACCACAGTAAAAAAAATGTGGATGCCACTTTGAGTTTTAAATGTATTCACTCAAAATGTTTTGATTTCTAGGAACTTTGAACCAAAAGAACTGGGGCAAGAAATATTCAGCCTGCAATGGTGCCAAACAATCGCCGATTAATATAGATGAAGATCTTACCCAAGTAAATGTGAATCTGAAGAAACTTAAATTCCATGGATGGGAAAAGGAAACTTTGGAAGATACTTTCATTCGCAACACTGGCAAAACAGGTAAAAAGTCAGATTTCATGTTTGGAGCTAAATGAGGTCAGAAAAGTAATATAGCATGGACAACCAACCAAAGACTATGTAATGTAATGGATCATTTTCATTTCACTTTTCCTTAGCTGATACATTCTGAACTTATCTATTAAATAAATGAATAAATAAGAGCAGTGATGACAATACTAAACGTAACAGAAAAATCACACAAATAAAAATTATGTGCATTGACAGATATAGCCAGAGCAATCACATTGAAACTATCATCCCATTCATAGAAGCTAAACAGTAATTTGGCATTTGCTATGAAATACTACATATGTAGAATAATGAATATGCAAAAATTAATTTTTAAAAAGTATGAATAAATTATCTATGCATCTAAAAGCACTTCATGGATGAGTTGAGATTTCAAAACACTCAGGATGGGATTCATCTCACACATAGACACATATAAGGTAGAAACTTGCATCTGAATTACTCTTGCAGACTCCTTCTAACAGCCAAAGAAGGGAATTAAGTGCTTTTATGGTCTGATTTTTCTTACCAATCTTAGAATAGTATTTTAGAAAAAAGTGATTTTTTTCTATTTTTCTATTTCAAGTTATATCTCAGTTTAAATGAAACACAAGTGTTTTGCTGAGGATGAGTTATGAGGAAGACCCAAACTCCTCCCTCTAAGCAACTGTAAATCCAAAATTAAGAGGCTCCAATTGAGAAAAAATGTGGAAAAAGGAAGAATAAAAGCCCTTTATTAAAAGATAAATGTGTATTGGCAGAAACAACGAAAGAGCACAAGTAAAACAACCAAACAATAATCCTATATGCAAAAATAATCCCCTTCAAAACAAACAAACAAACAAACAGAAAAGGTAAACAGTAAAGTTTGCACCCTTTGGTGCAATTGTAACCACAGTCAGCAGGGGGCGCTGTTGGACTACTGGTCATCGCCACAGCTAACCTGCCTATTCAACATCCCTTTCACACCGTGGGCAGGGGGAAGGGAAAATTCCTGCTTAGTTTCTAAGAACAAACAAAACCATGACAAGTTCCTATTTCTCCCAACCATAAAAGAAGCTTATGTTGGTATTTAAATTGTCAGACAAATATTTTTGCAACCACTTATAAATCCAGGATAGCAGTCACTAAAAGCTGCTTGTTAGAAGTACTGTTTCTGGTTTGGGGCATAGGTGTAGAGCAGAGAATCTCTTAACGATGTTCTCTGCCTTCTACCAGTTCCAGTGAGACCTCTAGACCATCCTGTTTAGCTTAGTTTAGTTTAGTGTTGTTCCTGATTTCTGTTCTTGGCCCTGTCATGTTTTTCCTACATACTACTCACAAATCATTTACTTCCCTCTTGCCCTACTAGCTGAGATAAATAGTGCATTTGTATTTTCAAGATACCCCTGAGAAAACATTTTTTTAAGTCCTTGAAAGTGAACTGAGCTCTTCCTCATCTACAGAAATTCAGATATTATACAAGGAACTGCTAAGCTTGTTAAAATTGTCTTCAAGGTTTTGAGGAAAGGAATGTAATGAAACTGAACTCTGTTAGTGGTCTTTTAAGCAAGTGGTCAAGCAATTCTCAATAGCTGGAGATGGGAAAGCCAAAATGTACAGTTCAGTTTGTTCCACCCTGCTCATTCTCTCCAGAAAACAAATGCTTAGTTCCATCTACAGTTTGTGCACAGCTGTGTCCAGCTGAAGACCTGTTATCCCATTTTCATGTGGGAGATAGCTTAACAGCTAAGGGGTCTCACAGTCAGGACATTCATCCTAAGAACTGGCTAAAATTTTCTTTTCTCATGTTGCCTCATGATTTTTGTACAGAATTATGGTTAAAAATGAGGTGCAGGTGTGTATTTTCCCTTTTGTTAAAAAAACACAGGTGCTTTCAGGAAGCTATGTGTTCAGGAATTTGCTTCCTTAGACAGCCAGCATGGTGCTTAAAGCCAGTTGTCTGAGCTTTTTAATGTAGTTCTATGTCTAGTTTCAGTTAACAGGAGACCAAGTGCACTTCATTAAATGATTACTTTATGAATTTCAGCATGAAATGAAACATTTTCTCCATGATAACAGTGAATTACCACACTTCTTACTTAGTTTAAATAACCAATTTCCTGTCAGATTACTTATGAAATACAGAGAAATATGTATGTCATATTACCTTATAGCACCTAATACTGAAATATGAGAGTTATAGATGCCTTGACTGGTGTTTATATTGACACTCCTTATTTTATCTCCCTCTCAATTTGTTCAGTGGAAATTAATCTGACAAGTGATTATTATGTAAGTGGAGGTGGGTTAGACACCATATTCAAAGCAAGCAAGATCACTTTTCACTGGGGAAAATGCAACGCGTCATCAGATGGGTCAGAACATAGTTTAGAAGGACGAAAATTTCCACTTGAGGTAAAGTATAGAATTGATTTTGATTATTTTAATGATTTGACAATCTGAAAAATTATTATTCTTTACTAAATACTTTTGTTTATCTCTTGATCTATTTGCAAATATAATCATCCACTTAAATCCAAATCAATAACATCTAAATTATGCATTTTAGAAGGGCTGTTTAAAGTGTTAGTCCATGGCATGTTGGGAATGTCTAAACTTTGTTTTCACAGGTCTTTTAAGATGACATGAGAGGTCAGTTCTGCTAATCTGATGAAGTTCATGCTCCCACTAACAATTAAGCTTGTACAAGTTTGACCCATCGTATTCCACATCAGCTCATTGTTTGCAGTGTAAATGGACTTCTCAAAGCTAGGACTTTGCTGAGAGCCCATGGGAGCTGCTGGACCTCACAGAGACAAAGCACAACCCTTGTCACTGGGCAGGAAAGAGCTGGTAGTGGTGTGCCAAGAGCCATGTGAGAGCAGGTCCTGGGTGCAGCTGCATTCACA
Source organism: Myiozetetes cayanensis (assembly GCF_022539395.1). Lineage (NCBI taxonomy): Eukaryota > Metazoa > Chordata > Aves > Passeriformes > Tyrannidae > Myiozetetes > Myiozetetes cayanensis. The sequence continues at coordinate 22,462,119 of NW_026087521.1, read as the reverse complement.
GGTAGCCAGGCCAGCACACCCCTGGCTGGTTCGGCAGAATAGTTTGCAGCAGCGTGGGGATGGAGCAGCTCTCACTGAGATACACAAAGGCACTCTGCAGGCCAGACTTTTTACCCTCAACATGACATCATGGTCATTTTCCAGTTAAAAAGATTTAGTTGTGGCAAGCAACTGTACTTCTCCTCATTCCAAGTATTTTGGACTTCTATGTGAGAGCAAAGCAGTAGTGCCAAGATTGACCTATACACAGGCAGAGCTGTGAGCCACGAGCTTTCCCTGGCCAGTGTCGTCTCTTTCACCTCATTAGCCATTCAGAAAGACCCACTCACACTCCACCTGTCCTGCCGTTGGAGAGAATATCTCTTCCATCATCATGTCGTAAAAAGCTAGTCAGAGCAGAACACTGCCCCATTCATGTTGGTGGCCCGGCGCTGGAGATTTCCCAGCTGCAGTCAGATGTGGGCACAAAGTGTCCAGTAATCTTATATAACCAATGCTTCTCTACACTTACTGCAGGGCAGATACAACAGGCACATCTTGAAGTATTATTCATGTTTTATCACTGATTTCAAGATCCATCTCACCTGCATACTCTAGGTCATATGTCCAGAAGAGGAAAACTCCTGCATTCTTAATAGTTTTCCAGGAGAGGTTGCTTTTAGATAATCAGTTGCTGATGAATTCTATTCTTTATCTTCAGGTAATGCATGTAAGATAGATAAAAAAATCCGTATATTCATGTTTCAATTTTTGTTTGGATCCTTTTTTTCTCAAAATGGCAGTATAAATAACTGCATTTTTTAGTTTTTTAATATATATATAACATTTTGAATATATTTTTACTTGCAGATGCAAATCTACTGCTATGATGCAGACCAGTTTACAGATTTTGAAGAGGCAGTTAAAGGAAATGGAAAATTAAGAGCTTTATCAATTTTGTTTGAGGTAAACAAAGTATATCTTTGTGTCATTTAACAAGCCTTAAAACACACCAGATGTTCAAGCTGAATTTAACTGGTTCCAGTGTGTGATCACTGAGTTAAAAAATTGCATGTATCTTTCTAGTTTATTCTTGCAAAAAAGCAAATGGACAAAACACATTTGCTTGGTTTTAAGTCATCTATAATTTTGGTGGTAAACTGTAATTTTCATATTTTTTCATGAAACCTGCACTGTTAAAATATACAATTTCTTTTTAACAGATTGGACTAGAAGATAATCCAGATTACAATGCAATCATTAATGGAGTAGATAGTGTTAGTCGTTTCGGTAAGTTCGCCTCTATGTTTTATTGATTACTGATTAGACAAAATTCCATTTCAGTGTGATTATGAAACCTTTAAGACATTGAGGAGCACCGTATTGTATTGCTCAGCCATGTCTATTTTATTAGAAATTACAAAAGTTATCTGGATAGACTGGAGAGCTCACAATCACCAACCATGAGAAATTTAACATGAGCAAGAGCCAGATTCTGCACCTGAGACTGGGTAATCCTGATTATTTGTACAAACTGTGGAATGAGAGTCTGGAGAGCACCCCTTTGGAAAGAGAACTAGCGGTTTGGTTTGGTGGCAAGTTGGTTATGTGTCAGCAGCGCCCTGGCAGCCAGGAGGGCCAACCATGTCCTGGGGAGCATCAGGCAAAGCATCACCTTCCAGTCGAGGGAGGTGATTGTCCCGCTCTGCTCTGCACTGGTGCAGCCTCACCCTGGGTCCTACATGCAGTTCTGGGTGCTGCAATGTAAGAAGGACATCAAGCTATTAGAGAGCGTCCAGAGAAGGGCAACCAAGACTGAGAAAGGTCTCGAAGACAAGACTCACAAGGGGTGTCTGAGGTGACTTACTTTGTTCAGCTTGGAGAAGGGGTGCCTCATCACAGTCTGCAACTTCTTTAAGAGGGGCAGCAGAGGATGATTTGCTGATCTCTCTGTGGTGACCAGTGATAGGACCTGAGGATATGAAGTAAAGCTGCATCAGAGGAAGTTCAGATTGGACATCAGAAAAGGTCTGTCACTGAGATGGTGATCTGTCACTGGAACAGGCTCCCCAGAGAAGTAAATGGTTATGGCACCAAACATCTGGGTGATGCTCTTAGTCGTATCATTTGGTTTCCGATACTCCTGTGAGAAGAAAGGAGTTGGGCTTGATGATCCTCATGGGTCTCTCTTCCAACTTGAGATATGATTTTCTGTGATTTATTTACCACAAGACTTGAGTATTTGTAACAACAGAAGTAAGTGAAAATGAATAAATCTAACTATCACGAGAAATTTGCGACTGTTAAAATGCTAAAACTAGGCAAATCTGGATTTATTATGTGAGTCTTCTTAATCATACATTTCAGCATTTTTGTATCTGGTTGGAAGCCAGATAATGCTGTTGCATCTGTCCACAGTGGGTGTTACAAGAGTGAGACTATATGAATATCAGTATTCAGTAGACTCAGTGGAGAGGAATCCTTTTTTTCAGTGGCTCCTGTGTAAGTCTGAAATAATACAATTATATTGTATTTGTGGTAGCATTATTAAAAGCAATTGTTAACAATTTTGTGTTTAAGAAATGCTCTGACGTGGTTGGTTATTGGAACACATTGGAATTCAGTGTGGTACGTGAAGAGATCTGGGCTCTGTTTCTAACTCAGTTTCACAGTGGCTTTGCAGAAGAATAAACATGAATGAGCACTGTCTTGAACAGGAATATTTTCTTGAATCATGTCCATAACCTTAAGTAAACTGTGTCTCAGATTTCCTTTATGTAATGATACTAGATTTTGTAAAGCTCCTTTAGATCAATAGGTTGAAAATGCACAAAGCTATTTTAAAAGCTGTCAGAAGTATGACTCTAAAATCAAGATTTTCTTTTCTCTGGAAAACAAGCACTATTCAACAAATATAAAAGGGAGCAACTTTCATAAATTATAAAGACAGAGGAGGTCAAAATGTAAAGCAGTTAAGATTCATTACTTTTGTGTGCCATCTTCTATGAAACAAAAAGGAGAACGAGTAATACATCAAGGCAGATGTTGTCTTACAGCCTTGGAAGGAGCTGTAAAGTTATCAGTAGCAAGATTCAAGATAAAGTCACTACATGGCACTTCAACGATGAGTAGAATATAATTTTCTTGAAAAAATGCAAATGAGCTCAGACAATTCAGGTCATGAATAATCAAGTTGTTTCTTCTGCAGAAAGGTGAATAGCACACAGTCTGTCTTTGTCTGTGATGTACATGAATTGTCCTTGTCAGTCATATCTGTATTGTGCTTATTTGAATCCCAGTTGCTGAGTTCTCAAGCTCTGCAGAGGAGCACTCCTGTTTCTTCTGGACAAACACTCTTTTTCATTATTCTTTATATTTTTTATATGTTTATTCTTTATATTCTTTATATGTTTTATTTTACAATCTAGGCTGTCAATAAAATTTTAAAATTTTATTTTAAAATCTAGGCTACCATTAAAGGATATTCTAAAATCCAAAGCTGCAAAATGTATGTATCTCATTCTTCCTATGAATGAGAAGTTTCATGTCCCCAAGCATCTACATAAAATGGACTGGCATTCATTTTTACTGAGGGAGGAATATGTTAACTAGACACATACCAGATAGCAATGATAGCTTCTGTCTGAAGGCTGATTAATGTTTCGACAGGAGAAACAAAAGGATGGGCTTTGCTTGGCACTGCCAAATGTTCCCTTTTCACGACATATGGAAAAGAGATGGGGAGGAGCCAACTCTTAAACCTTAACTAATTAGAGTAGTCACTCTACAGAAGAAAAGCACCAATCACTTGTAATAAACTGTTCATGTAATGTCACCAAATTTGAAAAGAATTATGAAGACAAAGACAGTTAAAAAATCTGTACAGGGCTCCAGTAACATATCTCTAAAACCACAAGTTAATGCAAGGTCTGAAAATTCATTAGATATTCAGAAATAAATATTTACCAAATAGGGAGAAATTTAAAATCAGTAACTTTCAACTAAAATAAGGTATATAAGGATCTATGCTATTCCAAACTGTGATAACCAGCATTAATTTGGATGCACCAGACAATAAGGCAGATAATTGTCACAAACTGAAAAAATCTGCCTTGTTGAAGTTGGCACCATTTATGCCAGTTTCTGGACCCTACTACCATACCAGGAGAAACTTAGCCTTCTGTGGATGGACTTTCAGCAATTCCTCATGCTTACTAACAGCTGACAATGTACCAGGTAAACTACTGACCTGAAAGATGTGATATTATTTTCACAGGATAGTAAACAGAGTGGGCACACTCTCCTGGAGGACGTCTTTTCATCGTTCACTGCTTTGTGTTATGATGTTTTGCTTTATTATCACCATTTTAAAAAACCCTGATCCACAGAAATTCTGCTTGTGCTATCACGAGTAATGTTAACTCTCAGGTCTAATATGGTGACAGCTCCCCAGTCAGTGATTTTCTGCAGCAGCTTGGATCCTGCAAGAAACTCAACAATTTGATTAATTTCATGGAGAATTTGAAGCCATGTCATGAGACCTAGAAGAAAGATTTAATGTGTTGGTTTTTTGTTTTTGAAGTTCAAGAGTGGAACAAAGATTTGGCATCTTGGACATTTATGAGTAAGCTTAGAGATAAACAAATTCTTGTAAACCAGTATACGGATAATTTATTACTGGAGTAACTCAGTACAACTTCCCAAATAAACGGAGTTGGTTTTGCAGAATACTTATTCAAACTAAATAGAAAAGGCTCTGCAATTTATTTGTATGTTAGATTCTCTGGAGATTAAATTTTTAATAACCTCAAAATTATCACATTCCTATAATGGTAACTCTTTTGGAGAGTGTGATTTCTATTTATTCATTGCTTCTGTAGCATTTTAACTATCTGACTATTTTTTTTTTCAGGAAAACAGGCTGCCTTAGAACCATTTATTTTGCTGAATCTTTTGCCGAATGCAACAGACAAATATTACACTTATAATGGGTCTTTATCAGCTCCTCCCTGCTCTGAAACAGTTGAATGGATTGTGTTTAAAGATACCATAAGTATTTCTGAAAACCAGGTAATTTGTGTAATGTTGTAAAACCCAAACATTATACATAATACCAAAGAAAAATATTTGTCCTGTATGGCATTCACTACCAGCCCAAAAACATAGCTCTTCTTCTATCTAGTTAGAAGTTTTTCATGCAGCCATGAAATTAGAAACCATATATATTACTGGAGTGTGTTATCTTCTCCTTTTTCTTTTTTTTTTCTTTTTTAAGTTTAGGACTAGAATGTGAGCCATTTCTTGTCTTAAAATGGGGTAAGAACATACTCCGGGCTGTCTGGACTTTGAGCTCAGATAAAGAGGAGTATCCATGCTCCTGCAGCCAAATGGTGGTGCTGGGCAGAGCACAGCTCCAATAGCAGAGTGGTTGAGAACTACTAGTGGAGTTAAACCATTAGATACACTGATGGTACAGAAGAACAAAAGTTCAGTGCCATGCTGGATAGCTCAACTGTGAGACTTTAACCAGCAGCATCTCCCCAGAGTTTTTGCCTGCTGGCACAATCTGGTCAATTTATTATGACTTCTGACTTCTTTTTTTCCTCACCTCTTCTAGTTAGCTGTATTCTGTGAAGTCCTTACAATGCAGCAGTCTGGCTATGTTATGCTGATGGACTACTTGCAAAACAACTTTAGAGAACAGCAATATAAGTTCTTTGGGCAAGTGTTTTCCTCTTACACTGGACAAGAAGAAATTCACGAAGCAGGTACTTACTGAACAATCATTCTTCTCTTCACAAGTTAAAAGACAATTTTCAGTAAAAGATTCATCCAAGTATGAAGATACTCATTTTAAACTGTGCAGAACATAGCACACGGTATTATTACTCATAAATCTATCACTTCAGAGAAAAAAACTAGCAATCAAAAAACATGTCAGATTAAATGGAGTGGAAAATTAAATGCTTGTCTTGACCAAGCATTCAGTGAAGATCACGTCAGTTCAAGCTTTCTTGCACTGCCCTTTTAATGTGTTTCAGACCCAAACAATGCTGCCTTTTCAGGGACTGCAAGAGAATTTTGTTTTACAAATCCATTTGGTTCCTTGTCGTGTAGTGTGAATGTTTTTACAACAGAGACTGAAGTGAGGTCACCAAACTAATTTCATGTAGTCTGCTTAGAAACTGATAGATAAGGAGAATCCTAGAAGCCAGATTCTGTTCCCTGTTTTACCTGAAACTTCAGGGAAGTTTATGAAGGTTATATGACCAAAATAGTACATTATGTAATGGGAAATAAGATCTAGTACTAAATATGGAAGTCGGTGATTTCTGTGCTTAAGAGCACAGAAGAATATAGAGTAAACCTCTAAGTTGAGGGCATTATGTTGCTACTTGAGTGGGAATACCTGTAGATTCTTAACCTCAGTTGCGCTGAACTGTGGTTAATTAGACATAAACAGATCACCAAAGCACATGGTATAGGTGTTCTACAGATTTAAAAGAAGTGTGTTTTCATAAATATACTTGTTTATATTTATGTGCACACATATATATATATACAACAAATACAACTATAGAATTTGTTTAATGTAGACCATTAGAGAAGCATTTATATTTTCACCTCCATTTTAAGAGAAGGTAAATAAAAACCCCTAGGAGTCATTAAACTCAAATGTCCAGCTGTAACCTGAATACCAAGGTCTCCAAGAGTAAATAGGCTTATGCATTTCATGTTTAATATTGCATAGTAGTTAACAGAAGAAATATAATCTTGTTAATCCCTTTAGAGGATGCAAGAAAAATTACAGGAGTGAGTCTTAGTGAGGTAGACAATTGAAAAATTATTTCGCATTGTGAAACCTAGAATTCTAATTAGGCAGTAGGATTAAATGTTTGATTTATTGCTGTTGTTAATACATGACATTTCTTAAGTAGAACTAAGTGCCATTGGAAGAGCTAAAAGAATATTTCTATTACATTATAAACTAATTTCAGCAAAATATTGTCAGAATTTTTTTCAAAGTGACATCCTCAATGTTCTTGGAGTACTAGCACTGTCTTACTGTGTACATGGGAGATGCTTTGTTCTCCAAGCCTGCCTAGTAATATATGTAGTTTCCCTGTATGATATGTATGTATATATGTATTTAAGAAGATTAGAATAGCTAATCCTTACAGAGATTCTTGAGGATTCAACTAAAAAGTGTTTTGAAATTGTAATGCTTTACCTACAACAACCTCAGCTGTCATGCAAATCTATTTATAATAGAAATCATTATTTATTCCTATAAACCTGAGAACCATCGTGGTGGCTGCTGAGCCCATTACATGACTCCCCATCCACTCCACCCTTCTGGTAAGGCCCCTAGTGTAAGGGCAGAAACCTGACTCTTATTAATCTTCCTGCAATTAGTACAGGTTATAAAAAACAGTGGGTTGTTAAAATTTAAGACTGACAATATATAGTGGTAAAAAGTATTTGTCAACCTGTTTTCCCATGAGAAATACAATTATATAGAGTTCAGCAGTTGTCTTAGTTAAATTCTCATGTGAGACTTGGGCTCAGGACTCATGCCTTTACCCTTTCACATTCCCCAATCGACATGAATAACCATTCTCAGATTCTATCCAAACGTTTGTGTGGGACACTTTGCACTGGCAGTGTGTGGTGTGCAGGTGCCCAGGTGCTGGCAGTGGTGGGTACATGGGTGGCCTCTGTGAAGAGAGCCTGGGTCTGCCCTGAGCCAGACACAGTTCCAGCTGGCTCCAACTCACCCACCTCAGGGCACAACTGAACCCCTTGGCCACAGTGGTGGCTCTGGGAAAACAAAGCTGCACAGCGGTGAGGAGTGAGGGAAAAAGTGTGAGAAGCAGCCCTATGACACCTAGGTGAGAGAAGAAGGAGGTGCTCCAGGAGTAGAGATTCCCCTGCAGCCTACGGTGAAGATAAGCCGTCCTGTGGCACACTGTGGAGACTCCATGCCAGAGCAGGCTCCTGGCTGGAGCTGTGGCTTGTGGAGAGGAGTCCATGCAGGAGCAGGTTATCTAGCAGGTCTGTGACCCCGTGGGGGACCCAAAGTGTAACGATCTGTTCCTAAAAGACTAAGCAAGCTGGAAGTATTCATGAAGGACTATATCCTGTGGTTGGGACCCAACACCGGTGCAGGGGAGCAGCATGAGGAGGAAGGAGCGGCAGAGGCAAAGCATTAGAACTGACCACACTGCCCATTCTGTATCCCTCTGTGCCAGTGGGAGTGGGGAAGTGGAAGAGTCAGGAGTGAAGTTGAGCCTGAAAAGAAAGAAAAGGTGGGGAGATCTTTGTGGTTTTGTTTTTGTTTCTCACTATCCTACTCTATTTACTTGTTGCTAAATTAAATTTCCAGTAAGTCGAGTCTGTTTTTCCCATGGTGGTTACTGGTGAGCGATCTCCCTGTCTTTATCTTGACCCATCAGCTTTTTCATCTTACTTTTTTCCTCTGCCCTGCTGAAGAGAGGAAGTGGGAGAGCAGCTCGGTGGGTACCAGCCAATGTCAGCCCAGCACGCATCTACTGTGCTGCTCCACCTCCACCACAGAGAGAGAGTAGACTGGGAATACTGATGAACTACTTTTTGCTACACCCTATGTCAGGGATCTGCAAAGCCCCTGAATATCTTAATGTAAATGAAGTGATTTCATGGCCTCAACAATTGAAAAGCTGCATTTAAAAGATAAAAAATCTCAAACCTAGATTCAGCTAAAAGTAGAAGAAAACAACAAATGTGGGGGAAAAGCAGCCAAATCTGGGCAACTTGTAAAGGTCTTCCGGTCAAAAATACAGCCCGGGAAGTTTTTGACAATGATTTGACCAAAGTACTCCAGTCATTCCCCGTGACGCAAATTAGTTTAGATGAAAATTTTTTAATTTACATGAGTAGCATTTTAGTCCATGGACAGATAAACAGAGATAGGTGCATTATCATGGTGTGATATGATATACAAAACCAGCATCTAAGTACTCATGTGGGGAAAGCAGGGACTTGAATTCAAGCCCAGCAAGGGTTTGAATAGGCCTCTGGCTTCCTGTGAATTTTTTGCTCTTTTGTATTTTGCTGCTTGAGATTTATAATCCAGTTTAATATCTGTAACTTCAGATTAGTAACAGATTTGAGAACTCCCTTTCTTGCCCAGATTTTCCAAAAGTCAGTATCAGAGCAGAAATATTTAATTAGGTAAGTTGTTATGTGATCTCCTTTCTTTTCCTAGTCTCTGGAGAGGGAAAAAGGGAAAAAGCAGGAGCAAAGTATCTCTGTGTTGCTAAGACTGGCAGGAAAGAAAAGGAAACAGCACAGGCAGAATGACTTAGGAAATGACATCGGAAGAAGGGCAAGAGAACATCTTGGGAAGGAATGGAGGTGAAATAATAGGTAGATTATTGTCATATAGGAATATTGTTGGTCTATGCTGAAATGAACATGAAAAGAAGGAGAACAAAAAGTAAGACAATTTTTTTTTCTTGTGGAACAATAGAAGAGCCATCTGGAAAAGTAAAAAAACTCCAGAGAACTAATATTGGAGACACCAATCTTGTATCTTTAAAAGTTCTATAATACTGCTCTATTACTCTGAATATAGTCAGAGATTTCAGAACCAAATTCACTCACAGGCAAAAAGATGAAAGGAGGAAGAAGAGAGAAAAAAAAGATAAGTATTTGTAACACAGAGAAACTTGGTGTTTCCATTATAAAAAAGCATTTTGAGAGTAATTTTAAACACATTCAAAAAGAAATATGTGTGGAGTCTTTAGAATCATTGAAAAAAAATTAAATCAGTTTAAGTCATCTGTCTTAATACTCAGAATTGAATAGGGAATTACATTGGATGGTCTAGTGATTTACTTTTGCCATCTGGTGGAAATGAGGTGGAATGAAAAATTTAATAATGGAATGGAATGTACACAACTTGAGATTTTTTTTTTATTTGCTCTTCTTTTACATCAATTAAAAGAATTCAGTGCCATGAATAAAATGGCATATCAAGTTTATAGCACAGTAGATTAAAAACCTGGCAAGCTACAGAATTCAGCTAATTTACACAGACACAGATACTGCCTGTATCACTAGCTTACACATGCAAACAAAATTAAAAAAGCCCCTGATGCTTATTTTCCATTGACTAGCTCAGACCAAAGCTGCTCAAACCTGCATACAGAACGGAAGTAGTTTTTGCAAATATTTTTGAGAAGTTTGGATGCCCTCTTGTGTTCAATTGGCAAAATGCAAACCTAGTGGACTTCTCTTTCAAAATGCAGTCTCTTCCACCAAACCATTGTGGCATCATGGTGTTCACTTCCTTTAAGAGGACTCCAAAGGATATGCACTTGTGTTTTTTAGCTAGATAGGTTTTTTGCTTGTTTTTGCTAGATATTAACATTTTGTTTTAAGCAGATTATGAGATATAAAAAATGTTTCCTCATTTTATTCCAAATAGGGAATGACCGTGTAATTACTTATGCAAAGTCAAGGTAAAAATGTTTTAATAAAAATATATCCATCTAATAATTTCAATATGTAAGATTTAATTATTGAATGATTCAGAGTAAATTTCATGTGCTCCAGTCAGTGATTTTGCCAAGTCTAGTAGATTAAATAAAGTAGTAGAAATGAGGTAAGAAATGAAGCAACAGACTGAAAAATATACCTCTCCAGCACCTGTGGAAGTGCACATAGACGTAATTTCAGTACCTGAGACAGGCAATTCCCAAAAGCTAGTGCAGGGCCAGATGGCCACTCTGAGCATTTCAACCAAAGTTCCAAAACCATGTAATTTCCAAAAGATAAGAAAAGGGATTTCTAACAGGAAATATCAGGGACTCCTGCCTTCATTCTGAGATACCAGAACAAATCTAGTTGCTGTGCTCTCAAGTTGGGAACCAAAGTTAGTGAACACTTTTGTGTTCTCCATTCTTCACTGCTGTGTCTGAAGACAATTCCCCCTCAAGCAGAAGAGATGATGAGAGCAAGAAAGGAGAATGAGATATCAGTCCAAATCCAAACCATCCACTTATGATGCAACTCTGTATGATACTGCTTTATTTTTTTGTGCGTATCATAACTCACTAGACATTTTTTCAGTGAGCTTCAGCTAAATAATTTACAATTTCTGCTAATATAGTTTTTCCATATGGGTTATTTTACATTTGACCTTTTATATTATTTTTAAGCCACACACAATTGTACAATTTAAAGAACAATTGTCAGAATCTCCCCGAATTTCTTTTGCGCTGGTAATCAGTACGTCTGTGTATACGTATGTATATGAAAGTATCAAAATGTTCAGCTTATTTGAATAAGATGCAGAGTATTGGAGGGTAAAACCTGGGAAACTGGCAAGAGTCACTGCCTGACCAGGCTTGCCTCTGGTGTACAAGTTCCAGCACACATAGAGGGTGTGTGTGAGCAAGGCCCAGGATTGCAATGGCCTGACCAGACTTCTTCAGCAGATGTCTAGATGGTACCTTAAAATATAATAACATGAAATCACTACCTGCTAATATAATAATTTCTTTGCTGCTTCCTATGTGCCTTTTGTCACTCCTTTAGGTACTATAAAAAGATTCAAACATCACAAAGTGGAAGTTCAAGTGTGATAGGTTTACCTTTAACATTTAAATATTTAAAAATCCACTATAGATTACAGTCTATCACAGGTGGTGAGAGAGTGTACAGGTCTTCTAATGCTACTCTGATAGACCCATATAGAAAGAATAATAGAGATTGTTTTCGTCCCCAGGACAGATATATGAATCTTTATGTTTTTTAGTTTATATATTATTTCTTAGGAACTGGATATTAATATTTCACAAAATATAGTGTAAGAGTGGTGGAGAGGAGACTCAGTCCACAAATTACCTTGCTTTTGAAAATCTGATGTTAAAATACTGGTTCTGTTTATAGTACATGACATCTCAAATATTGTAATGGAAAGCTAAAAATGAGGCACATGAAAGACTTGCATTAATTTTCTCAGGAGGTAGCTCAAGATCTTAGCAGAGTCACTTGTACAATTTAATAAATACCATATTCTTTCCTCTTTTCTTTCTTCCAGTTTGCAGCTCAGAACCTGAAAATGTTCAGTCTGATCCAAAGAATTATACTAGTCTTCTAGTTACATGGGAAAGACCTCGGGTTGTATATGACACCACAATTGAAAGATTTGCTGTCTTTTATCAACAGTTGGATGGAGAAGACCAAACTAAGCATGAGTTTCTGACAGATGGGTATCAGGACTTGGTAACTTACTCTTCAAGTTTCATAAAAAGGGGTGATGGTATAACAACTCTCTGTTAATTATCTTAAGGGATTAAACTCTATCTGGGAACTGATTCAATTAAAAATTCCTTCTTTGGCTTCAGTGCACAGAAGCTGTAGTTCATTTTTTGGCTGTAAAGGCACAAAGACAATTAAAAAAAAAAAAAACCACAAAACAACCTCTTACCCAGAAAAGGGAAAACCTCTGCAAGTTGGTGCTTTGGCTTGCCTACACTGGGTTCAAATGTTTATGACCATGTCAATTACAGAGCTCAGCCATAAACCTCTTAATCAATTAATAGTGATCTGTACTTCATTGCTCACAGATGTGAAAGAATTACCTACACAGGCATCTAATAAGATTCAATTAAATCATAGTGCTCTAAATATTAAGTTACTGAATGCATCTTCCTGTTATTTTACTGATGAGATCTGTTCCTGTAACCCTCTTTGAGGACTCATAACTTAATCACATATAATGTTACCTAAGCTTGTGTTCAGCACTAAATAATTATAGGGTTTGGTATCCTCCATGTTAAAACTCACAGGATTTTTTTGTAAGTTGACTGAAGAACGTTTGTGACAATAAAATATAAAAGCATACATTAGAATACTAGAAGAAAGGAGCTTTATGGTTCATATGAAAAAAGTGTTATGAAAAAATTAATATTTTCAAATATTTGATACTTATTTGCAAGTAAATTATTAAACTTCTTCTTTTTCTTTTAGGGGGCTATTCTAAATAATCTGCTGCCCAATACAAGTTATGTTCTTCAGATAGTTGCTGTTTGCTCTAACGGTCTATATGGAAAATACAGTGACCAAGTCATTGTTGATATGCCTTTAGAGGACCCAGGTAAGTGGTCTTTTGAGCTTAGTGATCTCTTTTAGCTGAAAATCTGTATTTAAAGAAGTATCTTGTTTGCAAACCAGTTAAAATGCGTGACTATCAAATTACACTAAAATGAAATTTCAAAATCACTGCGGTTAACCTTCAGCATGCTCCTTGCTACTGATATTTTACATAACGTAATTCCTTTTAAGCATTACCTATAAAAGATTGCATGTTAATTTTTTTTACTCTAAGAATATTCTGAAAAACATCTATCTGATTTCAAATCTCACAAGTATATCTCTAATCAATATAATGTAGGGAAATAAAACCGTATTTGGTATTATTTCTCTATGGTTCAAGCTTAAAATTAATCCACACAGCTAAATTATTAAGGAAACAAGTAATACAACCCCAATGTATTTTTTATAAGTCTGCATTAATGATTTTGAAATTTGATTTCTTGTGAATACATGGAGTTTGATTTCAAAAGACTTGTGGTGATGGAATTCCCTTGCTTCTTAATGCTGCCTCGCAAAAATTCAGAGGGCCTAACAAACAAATCTTAATGATTTCACAGCCAGATTTACTTCTTCTGTCTGCTGGTAAATATGAAATCATTTGTAACTATAGCATGAAGCTTGATTTTGCCCTTAATAATTCCTTAAATTCTGTGGAAGTTTTAGCATCAGACCCAGTTCTTAGGAAATTGAGTGAGAGCTGTGTTTTTAACTAAGAACCCTGTAATTAATCATATTAAAAAAAATCAAAGACTTTCTGATCATGCAAGGAACCATTTTTTATCTAAGGGCCTGGATTTTGTTGTTCATTTATATATTCTGTACGTTCAGTTTTACACTTACGTAAGTCTGTTTGGCTTCAGCAAAGTCCTTGGTGATGTTGTGGTGTACTTGGGAAAACAGGTCAGTTTTTCATTTCAAGGGAGCCACTTTTCTTTACAGTGAAAAAGAATATGATTCTCAACAACCTCTAACACATGAATTATGGACTAGTGATGGTAACAGGCTTGTAGTAGTGTGTTTTTGTCTATAGGAGGAGGACACAGCATCTGGTACAGTACATATAATTTTTCAACAAACATTTAAGTTTTCTTTCAAACACAATGCATTAAGAAGAATGCATTTTTGGAGTCTTATGCTGATATCTACCAGAATTTTCCTGTTTCTTTTTAGTTTTCTAAGAATTCCACAAAAAGTTTCTGACATTCTGCCAGTAATTTCACTTTTCTGCTTACCCTTTATCCATCTCTTAAATACTATATTCCTCCACTTACTTTCCAGAATTCACTGGCTTTGTGTTTGAATAATTTTCTTGGATGAGTTCATCTGCACAACCCACTTCCATTTCTATATGGAATGACAAATAAGCAGAGTAGTATTGTCATTTTAAAACAGTAGTTCAACAAATCAAGTCAGTGCAGTGCTGCCATCACAGTTGTAAGACCTCTGAAAATAGATACTGCAAAACAAAATCAGTATAGATGGTATCCACGGGATAAACCACCCTTCTACTGCTACTGCTGTAACCCTGCTCTAAGGATAAGTTGCATACCACCCTGCTGTGTGCCTCCCTTTGGCAAGAAAGGTGAATTCAGAGGCAGGGAGAGAGACAGGAGCACTGGGTAAGCACTGGCCAGTACACCTGCAGTGTGAGCAGATAGTGCTGGGAACAAACTCAGCAAGAGGACAACAGGAAATTTGGCAGCCTGCAGCAGGCCAGCAGTGCGGATACAGCCCCTGAGCACAGCATCCACGTTGTATTGCTGCTGAAGTCATGCAAAGCAGTGGCTTTGCATTCATTCCAGCAGAAGAAAGAGTGAAGGTCTTGCTTTAGAAATACATACTGGCAAATTAATTACACCTTCCAGTATATCAGCAGAAATTTCTCTTGAGCTTTGTATGCAGTTCTGACTGTAAGTCTGATACTCTCAAGCCTTTTTATGCAGACACTCCATTAATTTCTTTGTTGATGTTTTAAATTTTACAAAACAAAAATAAAAATGGGGAAAGTTTTTAAATAAAAATTAAATACAAAAATTAATATTTTGCATGTGTCATGAAAAAATGTTTCTTTGGCATGCTTCCTATCTGAAATGAACACCAGGTTATTTATTCTACTTTGGTTCTTTTATTTTGATCCTTCCACAGTGGTACCTCTGAAAGTGTTGGATGAAGAAAATTCAGGGGAAAATTCCTCCCATGTAACTAGTATGATTCCTAAGGGTGGACATTGCTCTATAAATAAGTTGTATAGATGCTGTGCCAACCCCAGATAAATTTTAAAATATAAAAAAACCTTCATTTCTAATATTAATGTTTATTTGCATACTTACTTTTACTAATTATTTACATCTGAATTAACTGCTGCAAATTTGGCAAATATTTTTTGATTTAATTTTTAATATTCCTAATATTAAACAAGATACATATGAGAATGTAGATATCTAATGAGAAAAATTTGTTCAGAGCAACCTGCTGATTTCAACTGTAACATCAAATTGGTTTTGTGATCTGCTTTATAGATCTTGAGGCAAAAGGGGATTTCTTGGAGCTCCTGCTTGTGAATTTATGAAAGAAAGGTTATCTTCACCTTGAAGACATGAAATAAAGTTGACTCACATAAAGCATAAATTAAATCTTTCGTTTTCAAGAATTACTCTGAGTAAGCCAGTTTAATTAAGATGAAATTCACCACGGTCACCTCCAAATCAATTAATATTCATGTTAAGAGCTAGAGCAAGGCATGAGTCACACAGAGGCATTAGATGGGCCTTTTCCAGGAAGAATTCTGCCTTTAGGGTGGCCACTTCCAATGAGGGAACTTTCAGTACATAAATCTGGTATTTAAAAAGCTCAAGACCATTGTTTTAGATTTTCCTTGTGAGATCCTTGCAAGAAAGTGTTTCTCATGCCTTTCTCCCACCCGGTCTGTGTGCCTCCCTTATGAAGTTAGTGAGGGCTCTGCAGGCTCTGATAATCCACAGACAAGGTTTAAACCCTCTGTTCTCAGTAGTGCTTTGTAAGAGGAAGGACCTCTCTCAGGCCATACTCTCTGCCTCAGTTTGTGGAAGCCTCAGAAGCAATGATGTGACACTGGGCAAACCACCATAGTGGATACCTGTTCTCTTTGGGATTTTCCTAATCTCTTCAGAATGGCAGCCTTTCATCTTGTAATACAGTATGTGTGCATGCTTAGTAAAAGTCACCAGATACACTACGTCATGTAGCTACACAACCTCCATTGAAAACTAAGGGAATTGTGTACAGAGTGTTTTAGTAAACTTTAATAGAAGTCCAACCTTTTTTTATAAATTTTTTATTTGCAATTAGAATTGGATTTTGAATAACTATTTAAATTAGTGCTTTGACACTCTAAATAACATCTGTATAGCTCTGAAGGTTCTGCAGTAGTTTGTTATGTAGTTAATACTGATGTTACTTATATATATTTGCTGACATAGGAAAGGAAAAACAAGAATGTTGCTCCCTGCTCACCTTCCTTTGTAACAACTTCAGTTGGTGTTTATCAAAAAAACCCTGTGCTGTCTCCTGCATGGCAGCTCATGCTGTCAGCAATGCTTTGTGAGGGTCTAACTATGCAATATCTTTGTAACCCATCTTTATGATTTTAGTCCTAAAAACAACTAAGCATATATTGAATGTCTAATTTAGGGGATGCTTTTTTCTAATTTTGTACTGATAAAAGTAGAAATCTGAAAATTAATTTAATCAAAAGAAACAGGCTCTACTTGTGTTCTTTTCGTGGCATTTATTACATAAGTCAGTACAGAAATGAAAACAGTTTATGTTGTACACGTGATTCTACAATTACAAATCAAACTCTTTAAACAGATTCTTTTGAAGATTTGCATTGATCATAAATGTAGGGTTACCTTTTTTGTATTTATTCTATGATTTCTTCATCTATTTTTAAAATGGACTACGAAAAGAGCTCTACAAAACTTTATAACTAATGATTTGTTTTACTGAAAAATGTAAGCTATAGAATAATCAATATGTGGTTCCAGAAAAAATAAAAAAACTTGTTCATAAATCTAAATCTATGGGTTGGATTTGGAGGTTGCAGTTCTTTTTGGTTGGGGGATGTTAGTATATTTCTAAAATTTCCTGTAAATCAAAAGCTCAGCATCAGGATTAACAGAACTTCTGTAAGTGTGTCTCTCATACTTTTGACAAATAAATTTCATATGACCAACTAAATTTAAACAGGCTTTATAAAATTCCTTAAGATTTACTGTTGTTTTTATATAAATGCCTAATTTATAATGCCTCTCTATGGAGAAAACAAGAAACTGTACTTTTATCTGGTGGGAGAGCGTGTGCCCTACTGAATACTCCAGCACATTCAGAACAGTTTATTTTTCTGATTGAGTCTGGTTAAAGCTCAACACAAGAATAGAGAACACAAAAAGAATGGATAGAATTTCTCTGTATTAGAAAAATATTTTGGAGAAGTCTGTTGAGTATATAATACATGGCTTGGGTCTACTGTGGGAAGAATTTCAAACTAATGTCTACAATATTTGATTTATATCATTGAGAAGCCAGGGAATATCATTATCTCGTCCACCCCCTCCTTCCCTCCGCTCCCCTTCCCACCCTGCCCCGGAGCCTCCTGGGCTTCCAGGAGTCAGAGGTAAGATAATTTTTATCTATCTTGCTAATGAGAGGTCAATTCAGTACTTGGTAATTTATAAATGTTTGTTACAAAAGAAAAATTTATGAAGATTTTGTGCATAATTAGTCATAATTTTGTGCAGATTAGTAATAATTTGCATGCTTTAATTTACAAACGAAACTGTCTGAGCTTATTATTTGGATAAACTTCATCTAGTGTATGTTGCATGTAGCACATGTCAATTTGTTTTGAAAGGTAGACATGGACAGACCAAAGAGATCATAGATGCCCATCTGACTTTGCAGAAATGAGAAATATAAAGATGACAGCTTTGTACTTGTGTATTGAGGAAACTTCATTGGGGAATTGTGGAGGAAATGCAGACATGGAGCTGTGTGTGATGCTATTGTTCAAATTGTTCCCCAGGGTGAGACTGGCATTTTCACTTAGTGCAAATCAGCCCTCAGAATATGTGCTAGCATTTGTGTACAGACAGAGTGCTAGAACATTTCTTATGAAAAAGCTTTAGAAAGACTCAGAATGGGAACGGGCCTTTCTGTGGACCAAAGGAGCAGTAGGATGCATTAGCGCTCTGGAAAGGTTTAACTTTCCTCACTGGAGACCTGTGCCACTTCCTACCAGAGATTTGTACATTTCTTTCAACTGCTTTGAAGCTTTTCTTGCTGATCACCATCGGCAGTGAGTAAGTCAGTAAGTACAATATTGGATTTGGCCAAAATGACAGAGAGAAATAAGGCAAGAGGCTACTACCTCTGAATTTGGAGGGAAGGATTTTCACCTGGGCTGTAGGAGATGAATGTCTTCATCCTGTTTCGGCTGTTATTTATTTATAAAAAATGGGGATGACGCAAAAGCCTTTAGAGCAGTTTTTCAGAGAATGCCCAGTACATGTTTATTAGGGTCTTTTTGTAGGATGTGATACAACTGTCTTCATTTCCTTAAATTAAATCAAGTGGAGTGTGAATTTGAAAAAGACCATAAGGAAGGGTGAATCTCTTTCATCTGCCCTGACAGAGGCTGGCAGCCTGCTGCACACTGAGTATGATGGCACAGCTGTTGCTCTAGTACCTAACTCCAAGCATGGATGCACAAATAAAGAATTTGCTGCATGAAAATTATAGAACAGATCATTTTACAAGAATATCTTCAGAGCTTTCAGATTAAATGCAGAGAACTAGTTGGTTCCCAAACTTACCATTTTTCTCTTTTCTATATTTCTGCATTAAACTGTACTTTCTCATGGAAAATGTTCTCATAAACGTATCTCACCAAGATGTGGCTCCTCAGCACAAAACCAGCATGGGCTGCAATATCAAATTAGAGCCAGGCAAAACTGCTGTGGCTGAATAGGTCCCGTCTAGATGCATTAGTATTGCTACCCTCAGTTCTCAACCCAGGTGTTGGCCATTCCTCCAGTCACAGTCCTATGAAACATCTTATACATGGTATCAATAAACACAGTAACTAATCAGTTGAGTCCTTCCAGAATTAATAATTCTGTCAATTTAAAATGTTCGATGATACGGTGTGTATTTTTGTTTTTTAGAGGCTGACCTCATTCCTGAGCTGAATGAAACTGAAGAATATGAGGTATAGCATTCATTTATTTTTAAGAGAGCATTTCAAATAAATGCATTTCAACTAAACTGAGATCATATTCTGTGAAACTCAAAACTATATCACCAGCTGAGTGTATTATCTGCATTTATGTATACATACATATATATTCACATATACAACCTTTGAGCTATATTTCTCCCTAGATAACTCTAGAGATACCTCAGTATTTAGTTCTCTGGGGCGAGAGATAGATGGTGAAGTAAGGGATACCACATGGGGAGTTGAGTTACAATCACCTCTGGGTGAAGTCTGACAAAATTGTTTATTTAGCAGAATCAAACTGTCACCGAGTGTTAGGTTTTTTAGTTTGTTTAAAGAGAAGTTGACTTGCTTATGATGGTCTGATCATGTAGTAAACTAAAGTACAGGAGGAAGGCAGTTGTGCTGAAGAGTGAGATTCATGTGTGTCTGCTATCAGTGTGTTATTGGTTGAACCAATAAATAATTATTCCAAAATTCTTGGAGGGTCATTTGCTTCTTGAACTCAAGTTAGACTTTGCAATATAGGTCTGTTTTACACACATTTTTATGCCTTTATGATAATCTCTGAAGGCTTCATATTCAGTAATTAGGTTTTGGGTGTCCCAGCAAGGAGAGAGGTAAAAATACACAATTATGATTTTAACAGTCTCTAATACCAATTTTGCAACATGGACAGTTCCTTCAGTAAGACCTACAGTTTTATCAAGTAATCCCTCGGAATTTGTAAGGAGGTTTATGAGCTCAATATTTTCTCTGTGTGACCCTGAGAGTAGCTCAGTTGGTTAGAGCATGGTGCTAATAACACTAAGTTCATGGGTTAGATCCCTGTATGGGCCATCACTTAAGAGTTGGACTCAATAATCCTTGTGGGTCCCTTCCAGGATATTCTGTGATTTGACATGATTTAGTCAAGTTCTTGTAGTTAAGTAGGCAGCCTGTGCTTAACTGTCAATCTGTTTACCCTCCCTTGCATTTGTGGACACTGAGTAACCAATAATATAGTCATTTCTCTGATGTAAGCTGTGTGTCCAGATTATTATATTGTACCTGTCAGGATAGTAGCTGAGTGCCAGTGAACCTCAGTTGATTTTTACTTGAATCAAGGAAGTTTGAAAGTGCAGGCATTGCCCTATAGGAAGCAGATTTTCAGAAGCAAGGGCTTGTCCAGTCCAGCACCTGTTTGAGGACACAGAGTCAAGGTGCTGCTGTCCCTACATTTTAGCTATTTAGCCCGCAGAATAAAATCCAAACCTGAGTCATGTCTGAGCTACTTGATGTTGTGTAAGTGTGCTAGTACTAGTTCCTGGTACAAAAAGGGACTGCAGTGTGAAGCACAGCTCCAGCCTAGTGGGTAAAGCCCTTATTCTGGTGAGGCTGGGTGAAAGCAAACAACTCCTGTTCGCTGAATGCTTCAGTTAATAATATATTCCGCAGGTATTTACCTTGGGCACTTTCTTTCAAAGGCTTTTTTGATTTTTAAAATTTTTTACATTCTTCTCCCTGCTGTGCCCTGTTCAGTGCAAGAGTGGATGATCTACTCAACCTAAACTGTGGTGGAAGATGAGAGGTTGTTAGATTGATAACTGTGCCCCAATCTCCAGTCTCCTCAGTGTTTTCCTTCAACATTATGCTTTTGAATAAAATCAGGTGACATTGCCACCACATCACCAAGCCAGATCTTAAAAAAAAAAAAAAAAAAAAGAGTTGGGCCTGTATTTTGCTAGAGACTCTGTGCTCTGTGTGCCTGTCAAATCAACTCCCTTCAGAAAGCGAAGGTGTCCTTCAGTCTAGTTTGCAGAGTTGTGCTTGGACAAGTTTGATTGTGATGCAGGTCTAGATGGGGCACAGCACAGAACTGCAGGTGCTCCTGTGCCTAGGTCAAAGCAAAAATGCTTGCTGAGTGAGTCAGATGCTTCCGCATTATGTTTTTTGATTTGGCGTATGTAAAATCGGAGAGGTGATAAAAAGTTTTGAACTTAGATCCTCAAGGACTGCCTAAATCCAGAAAATTTAGGCATGTAATTTATTTTTTTCTTTTCAATATGTCCAATTTTGCACAAAGTATCATTATTCATTGTTATTCATGTTAGGCAAACAAAGGGTCGTAACAGGGGGACTACAGGATATCCCTCACAACACTTGTGAAACAGAGTCATGCTGACCATCCTGAAATCTTTTTCAGAAAACTCAGAAGATTCAGCAGATTTGAGAGCAGGTCATAAATATATTTTTACAAATTCTGTTGTTATTACAATTAAATCAACATCAGGATATTAGTGCAAATCTCTAAGACATTCTGATAGCAAACCCATATTTTCATTAATGTGTATACCATATATACTGTATCTTGCATATAGAGTTGCATTTTATTAGGAAAGAGGTAGGGGTTTTTTTTAATAAAGTAAATACTATGTGTGATTTTTGTTTCTCAAACACAATAAAAGTAACGTATTTAAGAAGTTGTTTGGACACAAGAGCTTTTTGTTTGTACTGAAAATAAATAATATTTTTCAAGGGAGAAGAGGATACCTGTTCTTTGCACAAATACTTCCTTAAGTATCCTTAATAATTTTTTTAAGACCAACAGTTTTCTCAAGTGTTGTCTTGCTTTGCCCCTCTTATTTTATGGAGCCATGAAAATGTATTGTTGCAGTTTTAGTTTTCATTTGGGTACAGAGTCTATAAACATTTTTAATTGTCTTCGGCTATGATATTTTTTCAAAGGATGAAGTTGATGAAAAGGAAACAGATGTGGATGAAGAAACTGCAGTGGTTCCAAGCACTGACAGTACAATAAACCAATTGAGGAGAGGTTTCCAGGTGATTACATCCAGCTACAGTCAAGAAAAAATGGGGACAAATCCCAATGAAGCTAAAACAAATAGATACTTAACAAGAGAGGAAGAATTGCGTAGTAAGGATAATGTTTTCAAAGCAGTTTATTATCCTACTTCTCCACCT
Source organism: Myiozetetes cayanensis (assembly GCF_022539395.1). NCBI lineage: Eukaryota > Metazoa > Chordata > Aves > Passeriformes > Tyrannidae > Myiozetetes > Myiozetetes cayanensis. Next base: position 22,439,774 of record NW_026087521.1, on the reverse strand, counting down.
GTTGGTGAAATTTCTGAAGAGGAAGATCATTTTTTGGAGTCCCAAACAATTACTGGAATTCCTCCTCAACTCATCGACTCCACCAAAGGCATAGAAGAAGAATACATATACCTTTCTTCAGGCACTGAACCGACAAGAATAGCCACTACTGGCCACAGTGATGAAGATATCTTACTGTCTCCTTTTAAACCTGATGAGGAATCTGATGACTTTTGGAGTTCAGTTCCTACCACTTCTTCAGCGCAGCTGGTTACAGAGGAGACCTCCCAAGAAGATACCCTTCCTTCAGGAAGTCCAGATATAAGTGTGCACGATGTTCTTTCCCAGGGCTCCATTAAGGATGTTTCAGAAGGTGCAGCACCCTCAAGCTCTGATGAGCCTCCAAAGCATACTTCAACTGATGGATATTTATGGCTTCATAATGCTACAGGTCCAACAACTCAATCTGTTGATACATCAGCTAGCAGGCAATTGTCTCAGACCAGTTACACTGATGCCTATGTAGAGGGATTAAAGCCAGCTACAGTGCCCTATTCCAGCAGCCCAGTGATTTCACAAGACACTTCAGATGCGGATTTAGAATTGCCACATTATTCTACCTTTGCTTTCTCCTCTGCTGAATTATCACCTCACTCTGTCTCTTCAAGCTCTGGAGAATTTGGTTCTGCTTCTGCTGCCAGTGAGGTACTCTCTCAGACAACTCAGCCAGTCTATAATGGTGAGATACCTCTTCAACCTTCCTACAGTAGTGAAGTGTTTCCTCTAGTCACCCCTTTATTGTTTGACTCTCAGATGCTCGACACTACCCCTGCTACATCAGATAGTGATGTGACCTTGCATGCTACACCTGTATTTCCCAGTGTTGATGTGTCATTTGAACCCACCCTGTCTTCCTATGATGATGTACCTTTGCTTACATTTTCCTCTGCTTCCTCCAGTAGTAAAATGTTTCACCGTTTGTATACAGTTTCTCAAATGTTTCCACAAAGTGCTACTCCAGCTGTTGCAAGTGGTAAGGTGTCCCTGCATGCTTCTTTGACGTTGGCAGAGGGTGATACATTAATACAGCCAAGCCTTGCTGAATATGCTGATGTGGTGTCACATCAGACCACTCATGCTGCTTCAGAGACACTGATATTTGGTCATGATAGAACTCACATATTTTCTCAAGTTGAACCATCCAGCAGTGATTTAAATGTGCATGTACTATCTACAATGTCTGAACTTCCTTATGCTTTGTCTGGTAATGTGGGCTCCCTCCAAAGCTTTACTGTTTCCTATGACTCTTCAGAATTTGTGCATGATTCGGTTGACATATTTCGTCAAGATCCTTTATTTAGCAGCTATAACAATGTACTGGTGCATAAACCTTCTTCTGTAATATCACAAGCTGATACTTTGCTGCAGCCTACACACTCTCTATCTGGTGACATGGACTGGTCTGAAGCGTACTCTGGTAGTGAGTCCCTTTTGCCTGATACAGATACTTTGATGGTACTTAACATTTCTTCCTCTGATTCTGTAGATGAGATTCCATATGAATCATCTGGGTTTAGCGATGTTAATAAGATGCTTCAAAAAGGTGATGTTATATATGGAGATGAGAGAGAACTGAAAATTTCCTCCTCTTTAAGTGAAGTGTCTTCCGGTGCTCAAAGTAAAATGATATATGAACTTTCTGCTTCTGTTTCTAATGATGATGTAATTAAGCAGAATACATCTCTGCAAGAAAGCCCACTTCCTGTTTCTAGCACAAAGGGAATCCTTCCAGTCTCTTTTGCTTTTCCCACTACTAAGATATTTGATTATGATATTAGTAAACTTACAGAAAATCACCTTTCTGTTCAGCCTTTGCATGTTACAACTCCGGCCTTTGACGACACTTTGCTTAAACCTATGCTTAGTGCAAGCTCAGATCAAGCTCTCTCTGCCCCTGCTTATAGCAAAATATTATCCTCGACTCAGCTGTACTTTTATGAGACCTCAACTGCCTTAAATAACGAAGCGTTACTGCAGTCCTCCTTCCAATCTTCTGATGATGGCACACTGCTTAACACAGTTGCAGTTGTGCCTAGTGATCCAGTATTGGCTGAAAGCTCAAGGGTTCGTAAAGATAGTTCTACATTTGACCAAATATTGCATCAAATGGCACCAGGTTCTGCTACAACTGAAAGCAAGCTGCATCCTACATCTTCACCTTCTGTTGCTGATATGATGTCAAACACTTTTAGTAAGCGCACAGCGTCACTTCAAGGTTTATCTGTTTCTTATGCAAGTGAGGAGTATGTTTCATCCAGTTTGTTTAACAGTGAAGTTATTCAGAAGTTTATGCCTTCATTGTACAGTAGTGATGTTTCATTCCAGCTGACCAGTTTAGAAAATACAAATGCCTTTCCCTTCCAAGCAGCAAATGCCGTAACAACTCCCTTCCTAAGAGGTGATACGTTACCACACATAGCTACTCCTACAGACAGCCGTATCTCTTCAAGTGTTTTTGAAACAAGTGAGGCTGCCAGTGTCTCTTCAAGTTCCACACTTGGTTTTGATCCTGTTCATATGCCTGCAGTTGTTTCTGTTTCTGATGTTTCCATTCATCACACTCTTCCTTTACCAAATGTACATATTTCAGTTACGGGTGTTCCTTCCAAAAGTGAGATCCCCGTAACTTTGAGTAGTTTGCTGATTACTTCTAGAGAATCCTCTGGGTTATCTCCCAGTATCATGTCCAGTACCGATTTGTGGCCTCCTGTAGTTGAGGATGACTACGATGAATATGATGATGGCTTCCCTGTAAGTAACTGTATCTCATGCACTTCCCATAGAGAAGACGAGGATATGGTAGTAGAGGATCAAAATACAGAGGTAAACAATAACAAGGATCAGAGTAACCTAATTATAAGCTCACATTCTGAGAAACCTGAAGAAGATAAATTTTCAACTGCTGCGTCAGACAGTCAGATAAACCATGCTACGGACAGACGTAATTATACATCCATACCGTCTTTGACAGCGAGTGTGATACCTAAGAAGCACAACGACCCAGCAGTTTCGGAGAACCACATTCAGACTTCTAATGTCCAGTTGCAAAACACGTCAGAGTCTAAGTCTTGGGCTGTTTTTACAAGTGATGAAGAAAGTGGTTCTGGCCAAGGTACCTCAGATAGCCTTAATGATAATGAAACTTCAACAGATTTTAGTTTTCCTGACCTTAATGAGAGAGACACTGAAGGGGCAGTTGAAGCAGGTAACTCAGAATTAACTCCTGGATCATCACAGTCATCAGCCTCATCTGTTACTAGTGATCACTCATCAGTATTCAACATCTCTGAGGCAGGTTAGTTATGGATAAGTCTAATGAATACCATGGGATGCTGTGAGGGGATACTTTTGTGCTGTAGAGAATGAGAAGGTTTATCTACAGATAATAAGAGGAGAACATAACAGTGCCAGTAGGTGTGATTAAGAAAGTGTTGGGGAACAGGGGTGAATGCTGAGCTGGATATCTTGTGAATGCTACTTTTGGCTACTTAAAGTTGCACCTGAAATATTCTTCAGTAAGAAGATTCATACTCTGCTTTTGGATAGATGCATTCTGTCAGCAGAAACTGAGTGGTGCAAAATCCAAAACCAGATTTTTTTCAGTGCTAATTGTTTCATTTTAGTTTTAAAGGTTTGAGAAGCACTTAGGTTCTCTGTTAAGTTCTCTATACAAAGACAACTGCTGCACTTGTGGAAATGACACAAGAGGAAAATGTGCCTTTACCAGAGGAAACATACCTCTGATATTGTGTTTTAAACTTACAGCAGCACATTATTTTTTATTTTCTAAGAGGTATTGAATAGGGAAGAAGATGCTTGTTTGATTCTCATTCATCTTAAATTTTATAAATATTAATTTTTATTCTTACTGTGTATGCCACTTTCAGATTTCAGTGAGATGCAGAATTTTGGTGCCAGATTTGCATATTCCCAAAATAGAGCCTGATGCTCCTCTACATGTTTTTACTTAGTGCTATTTTCCAATTTATTCCTCTAAAAGTCAGGAAGAGTGTTTGTGACCAGTGATTCCAAGGATAAAGTCAGAAAGCAAAACTCATAACACATTTCCTTTGTATTCAAAAATACACTGTGGAAAATCTGAAATATTCAGACACAAAATTTGGACTACTTCTAGTTATTGTTAGAGAGTTGAAAATCCGAGAGCCAAGTCAAAAACGTCTATGATGTTTGGAAAAGAAAAGAGAAGAAAAGAAAAGAAAAGAAAAGACAAAACAAAACAAAAACCCCACAACACCCCCCCCCCTGCCCCGCCAAGCACACACACACACAAACCCAAAACAAAAACCGAAACAAAACAACAACAACAAAGAAACAAACAAGAAACAAGGCTGAATTGGTATTTTAGGAAATAAATTGAACTTCCATTTCAGTACTCACAGCACCTGTAGAGGGCAGTATCATTCAACTAAACCCACTAAGTAATGGAATCCACAAAGCTATGGGAAAGTGTTGGCCCAGTCCTACAAGTAAATATAGTTATATCACATGACATCATATTACTCGTGAGCAACAGAATACTATTATGAAAAGGTAATAAATTGGCACTCTGTATAGCTAGGAGTAGTAAAATGTGAAAAATAGAAAATAAAAGAAAATAGAAAACATATTTAAATTAGTGGTAGTCCTAACAAGATAGGTGTTACAAAACTAAATAAGTGAATTAGTTCAGTGGGTAAGTAGTTACAATTTTGTGTAAAATGCATAACATTTCTTTAAAAATAAGCAAAAATAGCATCAATATTTCAAAACCTATGTCACTAATATGAATGACTGTTACCATAGGATACTTAGAGTTTATATAATGGGTGTCATTTGAATTGTTATCAATATTAACTCAAAAAAGACTTATTTTTTCTTCTAGATACTATTGAAAGACACTATACAGTATCATTTCATGTATGTTACTTTTTACAATAAATGATGCCAAATACTGTCTTTTAATAAACTGAAAATTCAATTTGAGAATGTCTAACATGGTCTACTGTAAATCCAAGACAAAGTGGCTTATTTAAATTATAAAGAAATGAAACAAAAATAAAAAAAGAAGAACCTCTCAATTGAGAAATTATTTATACATTACAGTGGATTTACCAGAAACTGATTAAATGTCTTGTTGTGACCATTACAGGGAAAAAACTTTCATTTAAACTTCTCCCATTCTTGTAGCTGTTGATGCATAATTATTCTTGTTCTGAACTAGGACTTTCTCCATAAGACCTCTATAGCTGCTTAAACCTTTCAACTTCAGTTGAAAAACTAAGAGAAATTAATAGAAAGAAATATGTCAGGGATCCAAAACATCAGTTATTAGAAACAAAAGAAACCTACTATAGATGAGACTGCCTTTTCAGCCACCATCACTGCAGTGATGTCGATATAGACAAGAAACCCTGTGTTACAGGAGAAGACTGCACTTATTTAACCGTAGGAGGAATCCTAATAGACTTGGTCATGCAGTTTGAAGGAATCCTGTCATTACACTGATAAGATTGGGTTTTATGCTGTGAATTAGTCCAGAGTTGGATAAGCAAGTGTGACTGTTTCAGTGGGATCGTATTCTGTTCTCTCATACATATATATAGTTTTTTCTGAAATCAATAGGAAGTACTGATGTTAACCCACTCACTGGAAACTCGGGGACAAATTTTTCAGAAGTAACTTGTGACTTCAATTACTTTGCCCACTGAGCTGCAGGATTTAAAGAGTAATGATTGATGTGGGTGTTAAGAGTGCTTTAAAACCAAAAAGACGTCTGCAAGATCAGAGCCTAGACCTTTTTGCATATGAAGTTCTAAAAGCCCCTAAACTCAAGAAAATGCAAGCAACCAGAGAGCTACCTGGAAATCTGTACAGCATGAAGCCATTTATTTTTTGATATCCTATTTAGAAGGCACTGTTTGCTGTCTTTTTTTTTTTTTTTCCAGATCCAACTCCATTCCTTCCTCCATTTTGTGTGAGAGCTTTTTATTCTTGTCGAATTGGTCTCTTGAAATCCCAATGCAGTGCAGCTGATTTCTAGACAGCAAAATTCTGGTCCTATACAGAAAATTCACTGAATTAGGACTATTCACAAAAGGAGGAAACGTTCTAGAGGTTTAATCCTAACAGGTGCAAAAAGCACTTATTTCTGCATTTTATCTCATGCAGTGGTCACGGATCACAGTAAACTGCACAGATTGAAAAAAAGAATTAGTTATTGTTAGTCAAAGTTGCAGCTTTAAAGTGTTTACTTTTTAAGGTATGACCAAAGTTAAAAATGCAGGATTGGTGTCATCCACCATTGTGCTTTTTTTCTTTAGTGAAATTACAGAATATATGGTTTTAATTTTCATACAAATTCCTATGCTCAAATATTTTGTTCAGCGAGCATTACGTGGCTCACAGAAACAAGAAATCTAAGCAATATCTAAATAATAATTTGATCACCTGTAAAGATGTAGGTAGGAAATTTAATTCTGGCACCAGTATAGTTGAGGGAGAAGGTAGACCAGTTGGATTCAAAGGAAGCAGGATGTATTTATAAGACAAGTTACAGAATGGGCAATGGATTAAAATAAAGAAAGCTTAACTGCAATACAGCAAGCACATAAGAACTATTGTAAGAAAATTTTCCTGTTAAACTATTAGCCACAGAAGTGATTTGCATTGTATGAGTGACAGTTTAATATAAATTCCAATGCACATTCCAATATTGCATATTCAGATTTTTAACTCGTTTGGCTTTCAGCTAATAAACAGATGAAAATAAAAAACTTTCTTCTATATTTTAACAACAATCTGCTATTCTTACAAAGAGAAGTTTCCACTGCTGGAAGGCTGAATCACATAAGCTTGAATACTTTGCTTTACCCTCTGTCTGCTTATTTTCTGTAAGCTGGTTTGCAAATGTATACACTTTCTGCAGTACGTAGTAAGAAATAGAGGTAAGTGATATTAAGTAGGCTCATTATAAGACACATTCACTCATGCTGTGCATTTCTCAGAATTTAAACATGGACTGTTTCAATTTTCTCTGACTGCAGAGGCAAGTAATATTAGCCATGAGTCTCGTATTGGTCTAGCTGAGAGTCTGGAATCAGAGAAGAAGACAGTTATACCACTTGTGGTCGTATCAGCCCTGACTTTTATCTGTCTAGTGGTTCTTGTGGGTATTCTCATTTACTGGAGGTAAGTTGTTTTTTGGTTGATCTTTTTTTCAGTTCTAAAGAGCTCTGATTTGAAAACTGTGATTGGCATTATTGAGCTGGTTTATACAACAGAGACTGCATCTTGTCTCTCACCATGTCTTCGTAATTTTTTCAGTGCCATAAAGATGACAAAATAAAGTGGTGTCTGTCCAAAGTACTCAAATGCAATTCTTTTTGTTTGCAGAGGGTTTAACCACTGCAAATAGTTTATTTCCATACTGAGAGATCTTAGTAAACAATTACTTATGATTATTTATCTCCTAGAAGCCAAGTGACTTAACAGAGCACTGGGAAGAGCAAGAGGGAAAAGAAAAATAAATAGCATGGCATGGGGTTATTTTCTCTCTTTCCAATCCATTAACAGTTAAAAAAGGTAGTTGTTGATTCAGAATGAGAATCCATAGTCCTCAACAGGACTATGTGAATAAGCAATTCATAGAGTACTGTAGGAGTTTCTGTAGCTGATATTATATGCAAGATAGAAATGGATGGGAGAGTTTAGTGATACTATAATAGTGTAACTGTTTGAAGATCACTTACTAAGTAACTCTTATGATGTTCTGTGAGTAAAAAGTTGTTCTACTTTGTGATTCTGCCAAAATTAGCCTACCAGCCTTTCCAACCTTTTACCAGGTAACTAAGGATGTGGGTTTTGTGCACACACATGCTCAGGTTTCCTCATGAACGTGTTTTTCTAACTTAATAAATTGATATGCTAGTAAGAAAAAAAAAATAGGATAAAGAGAATTGATAAGTATAAGAAGTCATGATAACCTAATCTGTGAGAGTGTGAAAATACTCTGTGTGTAATCAGTGAATGTGTGAAATACTGCAAGTTGGCCTGAGCTAAAAGCATATCAGGAATCTAGTTGGCACTATGTGGCACTGCTCCAAGCCTTTGGCACTCTTTTGTTGGTTCTAAAGCCAATCTTCCTAGGGACATGTATGCTTAAACTCCCAAACCCGTGCACTTTGTCAAATGTGGAAGTTCTCAGGGACAAAATGCAGCAGTGGACCAGAAGAGGGAAATAAGTTGCAAAAATTTCCTACCACGGAGGTTCTTGCTGTTCAGTGATTGCCTGGAACTTTATCCTGTTACTACTTCTGCTATGCTAACATAGAAAACAGCAGTCAGAAATAGGACCTTACTCTTACAGGAACTGTACAAAGAAGGGGGAAGACATACCTAAACATCTCACAGAAGCTTCCAGAGCTTGTTTCTTCTTCCCCAACCCCCACTAATCCTGCTTAATCTAAAATGCAAAAATAAAATGGTGGAGAACAAGTAAAGAGACTCAGACTGCCCTTTCCAAGCTACTGACTACTGTAGTCTCCGCATGTGATGTCAGGATTATGCTTACTGACTTTTCTTCTAGTTTCCTGACACTGGTTTCCTGTCAGCCTATCAGGATATGTCCCACATGGGGATAGAAAACATTCTGTCCCTGAACAGACTAGGCTTGAGAAATTGAGTTCAAGCTTCCTTTGTTCCAGGCAAGTGTGCTAGCTAGTCAGTCAGCAATCACTGTGGTTAAGGACACTTCTGAAAATTAATTTTGATAAATATTTCTTCTGCTTTCCAAAGTAGTAGTTAATTGTCATAATACTTGAACAACTCATTTCTTAGTTTATACCTAGTTTGATACTTATACTGTCCATCCCAGGATTTCCAGCTAACCACTTGCATACTGAGAATCTTGTCATGTCTTTCATGTTACGCAACATAAATGTTCATGTTTATCTTCCAAAGAGGTTCATCCCTGATGCTAAACAGTATTTGAAATCTCTTCTATTTGCCAAAGAACACCATCCATTTAAAGACCCAGATTGTAAAATTCAGTTCTAGTAATCCTACACATTACAAGCTTGTTTTTGTTGAATAACATGGTGTTCATTTTGTATTCTTTTTCTGAGAATGAACAACTCTGTAAAGCGGGTCTTTCAGAATAAAACAAAAATCCCGTTAAACATAATATCTTCTTGACTTGAACTTAATCTTTTCTGTATTTCTTGTGTATTACAAAATAAAATATGGAGCTCTTTTATTGATAATCCTTAACAAAATTCTTTTGGCATTATGATAAGACCAGTAACTACTTCTTGTTTCAGGGGAATGAAACATAAAGAGTATGTATTGTAGGACTTTGTAGCCCTCTTTTAAAGTTACCAAAACCCTCACCTCTTTATAAAGCCTGGAAAAAATCAAGATAGTAATTCCATTGATATGCAGTCTTTATTTAGCCTGGAAAATATTATTAGAAGGTCTGTGATATTTTTTATGGTTAGATTTATATTATTTTGAAATAATTAATGTAAGCTGTCAATGTTTCTTTCTGTAATGCCTTTTTTTTTTAATTTGGGCCAATTATTTTCACTTACTAAAGTTCATAAAAATTTTATGTTTTCAAGAAGTTACCCTATATTCCTTTTTCAACAGTAGTCCAAAAAAAAAAAAAAAAAAGTATTGGTATATCCTAGCTGGTTATTTGAGTGAATAATGCTTTGGGTTGTTTCCACTATTAACTCCTAATATGAATATGCAAAAGGTGTGTTATTTGGTTTAAAAAAACAATAGCTACAAAGAGCAACAAGTTCTAGTCTCTCAGGGTTAAAGAAAGGCAAAATTATTTTGTTCTTCACTTGAATGACTTGTATTAGAAAAATAATTCTGTACCATCTGTTGTTTGGGTTTTGGTTTTGGGGGTTTTTTTACATGAAATTGTTAATCAGCACTTGAGGAAATTCCTCAATCTCTTTGCTATGTCATTAGGCACAGTTTCAATCTTTGTTTGATAAAATATTCATTTCTCTAGCAGGGATGAAAACTTCTAATGGCAATATTGTCAAAGATTGACTAATTGCCAGTAAGAAAATACACAATTTTGAACTAGACTGTTTCTGTGTATCTTTTGTGATTCAAGCAACTTTCAAGCAATTTAATTTTCCTTTCATTTCTTCAACATGAGTAAGATTACAGTGGAATAAACAAGGAGATTCTTTTACCTGTTTAATGGTCTTATTGTCCTGATAGACTTTTTTTAAAGCTTTAGGGAGAATTTCCTGTCCAAATCTAGAATTTATCCAACTTTCTCGGTATCTCCCTAACTGACTGAGTACTTGCAGCAGAGATGCAGCAGAAATTTGAAAGTACTTGCTCTATTCTTTTCTGAATGGCTTCATTTTTACCATTTTTCTTATTAGTTTTATAATGGTCACTGTAAGAAGAGCTTGAAGAATAGTAAAATGGTAGCAGTTATCAGGGAGTTGTACCATTCACAATTCTTTTGCAGTGAATATATGTGAATTTTAGTAAAACACTAGCTCTAATAACACTAACCACAAACTGCTAATGCACTTACAGCTACATTTGTATCTGTAGATTTACTGAATATCAGCTGACTGTCTTGCAGGCTCTTAGACATCTCATGACAGCAACACATCAGAAGTTACCAACCTGATGGCAGACAACACCCTGAGTAGCCATTAACTTTTAACTTTCCTCTACCACCCCATATCTTTAAAAGAGAGCTGTCAGAGAATATTCATTTCCTTTTTCATTATTTGAACTGATGCCTTGAGTCCTGTGATAAGTTTATGGGAACAGAATTGAGAACCCTCTTTAAGGATCATTAAACTTGTACATGCAGAGACACTAAAATCAGAGATTTAAATTCACAAAAGCCACACTCATCCATCCATGAAGGAAAAACGTTTCAATGATGTGACATCAAATTATAAATAAAAGTGTTGATAAAATCTGAAAATTAAAATTCCAGCTGAGAAGCAGATAAAAATTAATTGTAGCCATTTAAAAATTGAATAATTGGCATCATTGGATCCATTGATGATCCATTTGAAGATCCTTTGGCTCTATCAGATCTTTAAATCATCTGAACATTTTAAAAATAAATTCAGAGAAGTGTTTGAGAATGCTTATTGGTAGATAATCCTGTGAGCTCAAAAGAAGTTCTCAGAGGGAGAAGTAACTGCCTCTAAGACCATTCTTGGTGAGCAGTGGATGTGCAAAGACATCCTCTCACAGATGCCTCTTGACTTCCAAGGTTCCAACCCTTCCTCAGTCCGTGCAGCAACGAACACCCTGCACGTATGCACGTTCCCATGCACAGACAGTGCCGTGCTCTTTGCCTGTCTCAGTGACAATCCCAGTTGAGCTCTGAGCAGTCTCTGCTCTGTGGGGAGAAGTAGACAGATATCCTCAGCCAGGGTCAAGGGGTCCAAATGCTGGAAAAACTATGTCCTCCACAGTCTGAGGTTTATCTTGTCCAAAGTTCCCACTGAAGTGTTCATTCAGATCTAGTGGTCCTCCTGTGAGACGGAAGCACTGCTGCTGCTTCATGCCTTCCTATACAGATCCAGACACTATAATTAATTCAATGGCTTAGCACCATCTCCATATATAAAGTGTGTGATTGAAGAAGTGCTGTGTCTAAATTACAAATTACAGTTTTAGGTTGAAGATCTAAATTCTGTGATGAAAGGTGTAAATTAAATAATCGGTTTAACATTGAGTGATGGGACCTTTGTCTGGAAGTTTGAAATAGTCATCACTTTTTTCATTAACAACAAGTGATAATTAACGATATGTGGATATTAGCATTAGGTTTAGTCATGAAGGCTTTCACTGCTGATGGAGAAGCAGATGGAGTGCCTATTTATGAGTCTTATTACAGGTTAAGTCAACTGCTATGAATTTGTCTCTCAAATGTGCTAAGGGTGTAATTTATTTTCAGCCACAATTAATTTGTTAAAGATTAAAAATACATTGGTTCAGTGATGGATAATAAGTGTATGGCATATTATGAGGACATTTTAAATACTGCTTTAAATGTGAAAGCAATTATGCTAATTAAGTTCTTTATAGCTCAATCTTCTCTCAAGCAAGGAGGTGACAAAACTGTAATGTTAGCCCATAAACTTTAGGTATGATCATTGTTCACAAGCAGTAGATATTTGGGGAAGGACACTTTTTGGGTTTGGAGCTTTAGCATCAGGCTGGTCGATATGTTTGGTTGGTCCATCCTGAATATGTTCTTGGTCTACATCCAAAATTGCCATTTCAAAGTAAAACAAGCTACATAAGAGATAGCATTGCTCCAAACTTCTCATGCAGAGCCAAAGCTTCTCTGTAAACATCACAAATACGCTTTTAGAGGATTCTAGCTTCAAATTACTTTGTCACATGAATCACCAGAACTATTTTGCATGCCACAGTTTTCCCTTTGATGTAACTGTCCACTTTTTCTTGCGTTTTAAGAGAATCTATATTGTACACAGATAAAAAAAATCCCAACAAATTCCAAGATTATGGGCATGTTTTCCAGAGGCTTAATTCAAATAAGCTTACCAAATTCTTTATTATCTTCATTAATGTTCTGAAAAGAATGACAACAGCCACATTTTCCCTATCTATTTCTCAAAGTATCTTCAAAATTTATTTTTATTTATAACTGTTATATGAGGTAGTTTATCACTGCAGTGATACAGGGATGGTACAGAATTTAAAATTAGTGATTACACAAAGTAAAAATCATACAACGGCTTCAGCTTTGAAGAAGCAGAATCTCGTAAATATAAAATGCGATTAATATTATTGTGATGCATATATTTCTTTTTAAATTTAATGATTAGTGAATAATATTTAAAAAAGATTAAGTGACCCAAGTAAAGATTGTTATTAGCATGTCTAATCATATGGAGATTTTTTAATTAAAGAGGCTTTGCAAAGCTTACAGCAGCAGTTGATTACTCATTCTCTTGAATAGCTTGGACTGTTAACAGATGCTATTCCTATTATCTTCACATCTGGATTACAGCACAGAAACAAATAACATTATGGGTCATAGTTAAGGTTGATTCCATTTATATTCATACTTCAATGTTTTTGCAACAAAGCTGGCATCTCCTGGAGTTAGAAATTCCCCTGTTTCTGTCTGTCAATTTCGGGAAGTCCTCCTTTGTTAAAGTTCCCTCAGTGTTGCAATTACATTAGGAAAAAATTGTTTAGCCCCCAGTCATAGTAGTTCTAGAGCCACTGTTAGGCTGTTACAGGGCATGTTGTCTTTTGTTGCATTTCCACATCCGCAGTGGGATCTATCAGTGAGTTACCAGGACTGATCTCATACACTGCTCCATCTTCAAGCTAGCATAATGACGTGAAAGGAAACATTAATTGTGTGTGGGAATTTGGATAAGCCAGGAAGACAGTAGCATTTTTTGTACTTGGAATTGCACAGCATCTACGGTAGCTCCTGATGCAGAGTTCCTCTTTCAGCTGTCACTCTGTCCTCTGTCTCTGGTATAGGTAAAGTTGCATGAACTATGTATTATTCTATATTGTATCGTCAAGTTGTATGCATAATTTGATGATGTGCTGGGGAAATATTTATATTGTAGCAGTAATATTTGACACTCAGTGAAAACTGGTTTTCAAAACCAAGATTTTTCTTTCTGACTCAATAATGCCAGAATTCCAAACGATCTTAGATAGTGTTTTGGTGGGGCTTTTGTTTGTTTTAGTTTGTTTGTTTGTTTATTTGTTTTGCAATACTTATTTATGTTTCTTCCCCTCCAGGAAATGTTTCCAGACCGCTCACTTTTATTTAGAAGATAATACATCACCTCGAGTGATTTCTGCTCCCCCAGCTCCAATCTTCCCAGTCTCAGGTACTTCTGGAAACTACTCTATGGATTGGTGTTAACTGTCGGAAGATGCTATTTTATATCTGTCAATGTGAATTCTTCACGTACTGTAACATCTGTAAAACAGATTTGTAGCCTCTTGTACAAATCTGTGTAAACACAAGTGCACTTGATGTTGGCAGAGACTGGTGTTCCTAATGCTCTCTCCTGTAGGTAACACAGAAGAGAAATATTCTCACTTTACAGAGTTGTCTCTAAGATACACTGTGCCTTCTAGCCATTTAAGGTGTAGCCTCACTAGAGTGGCTGCTGCTAGTGTAGCCATCTGAGCTACTCTAAATAGCTCTAGTTCACTGTCTCAAGGTGGAGCAACATATTTTGCTATATTTCTACCTTTAATTGAATATGTCACCAATGTATAGAACATTCCCTATTCTTTTTACCAGCAGGATGAGCATATGCCTCATCTGCCTGCATTTCATTTCAATTATGTTCTTAAACTTATGTATTTTACTAGCATAGTTACTATGGTAAAGTTCTCTGGGATCCTTTCATAAAAATGATACAGAAGTTCAGAATAGTATTGTCATCTTCTGGTTCTATATCCACCACATTTACATGGAGAAATTCTTTCTTTTCCTTCCTCCTGAAGGGGTATCAGAGGAGCACATGCAGCCCTCCCAGCTTTTTCAATCGGTGTAGAATGAAAGTACCTTAAACAGATTAATTCTGAAGCAGATCCTAAGCCACATTTTCACCTATGAGACAAGGATATCTTGTTCCACAAGTAATGTTTTTACAAACTGTGCTGTTACACAAGGAGATATATTCCCATGGAATGAATAAGGGAAGAAGATCAACCCTTGTGTAGATAACAAGTAAACACAATTAAATAAATCCCAAACATTAGGCTTCTATTGTAACTGAATTGTAGACATCTTTAAATGATCTTTAAATGCCTTTTGTATTGATTACCATTGTTAGGAAGTGCATAACCTTTTACTAAATGGTTAAAAAGCAGAGTTATAGCTTGATTTAAAAAAAAAAATTATATGATTGTCAAGTGGCAACCACTATAGGAAATATCTGCTCTAACACTCTATCACTAATTTATTACAGTACAAATGTATAATTTTCTTTCAATTTTTTTTTACCAGCTTACCTCAGGGAGGAGGCATTTTCCGTTGTCAAATTGCATTTACAGTTATTCTGAGTGCTTAAAACAGGTGTTTTGAAGCTGGAGGGTTTCCTTATGAAATGCTGATAAAGATAAAAGTTTATCCAAGTGACTGAAGATACAGAAAATATTATATGGAAAAAGCTGCAAGCACCAAGGAAATAGTTTGTTTTATTTTGCATGCAACAGATATCAAGTGAGCAAGTTCTGAGTTTTCTGTTGTACAAGTGTTGCAGCAGCATAATTTTACAATTGAGTCTAACTGCGACATAACACCATTAAAGAGTGTAGGCAGGAAGAGCATTTTGTAACTGCTAAGTTTAATTCCTATGGATATGACCAAAAGCACACTCCACAGATCTCATTATATATTAAGTCTTCCTTTTGAAGGGTTTTGTTGGCAGAGAGGGGAGATCTGCAGTTATTCACAGAAAATGCCATGGCACTTGTCAGAACAATTCAAAGATGAATTCAAATAATAATCAATTACAGGGTAGTATTCGGACCCACTATCAAACTCTACTCTGAGTAGTTTGAAGCGATGTCTACCGTCCAGATATAAAATACATTCCTGGTTCAGAAATGATTGAATTGGGAGATTAGCACTGGCAATGAAACAAAACCTGACATCTCTTTCTCCCTCACTCTTAGGGTCATTTGCCTACGATTCTGGTTTTGTGTTTGCATGTCATTAGGATAAACACTTTATGCCAGGTTTTATCTCTGAAATGTGAAGATAGTGTTACACAGTTGTTCAGCTTCTCTTAGGCTTGACTGGATAAATTCACTTTTTTTATTCAGATCCAGTCATGTAAGTGGAAGACCAGATAGATATTACTACAAATCAAAAAATTCTTGGTAACTGAAAGCTAAAATTATTAGATGGGTTAAATGCTTAACACTGGTTGAAGTAAATAACAAGTCCTTGTTCAATGTTTTTGACGTTTCGTTCTCATATGAAACAGTGATGAAATTACAGATTGTGAAATAAACTATTTTTAATCCATGAAAGGCTTTAAAAAAAAATTATTATTTTTCAGAACCAAAACTCTGTGAAAGAATATGCTCCTTTAACAGATAATTAACAAGCAGATGACTTTGTTTACATGGCATCTTTGCAGGAAAGAGAAGATTAAAAGTCCCAAAGACTTTTGGCGTGAACCCTGATGAATGTTCTACACAAGAATGTTTTTCTGTATTTGTATAAAGTAAAATGAAGATGTCCTGAAATATAAATATCAGATAGAAAATTCAGACTCAGTATCAGAATGCCAAAGTTACATGAATCACATTTATTCCTTGAGAATGTAGATATTTTCTTTGTGGGTATCCAGAAAGTCTTAAACATAAATCCTTCACTGAAAACTTGAAATATGAGGCCTGGTGTGAAAATTTGCAGTCCGTACTACCAAGATCAGACCTATTATCAGTAGGTAATCATAGAATCATGAGGAGAATGGGGGGAAATTCTGTACTGGAAGTAGTCACTGATGCAGTAAAAGATTAAAAGAAAGACTCCTTTGGATGCCAATGCAAACATGCAACGTATCAGTTAATATTAAACTAGTGGTATAATGCTGCTTTAATTTACTAGGCTTGGGACTATTCAGCCAGTCCATGTAGTGGATCAGAATTCCAGTGCAACAGTAATCAGCATAAAGCACTCAACAACTCTGCCAAATCATTCATTCTTGCTTTATCTGTATTATTCAGAGCTCTGTTCCTATACTCTCCCTTTGAATATCTAGTAGCAAACAGATAATCTTCCCATTTCTCCTTGACTTCACAGTGAATTCTGTGTGTTTTATTTACAGACAAGCTCAGCGTCTTGCAGAATCAGCACCTCGATTTGGGGGGGCTTAAAGGCCCCCCTTAGAGCAAGATCTAGCAAGAAATTTTCTTTATCTTCTTCCCAAATAATCATTTAGAAATGTACAAATGTTAGATAACTACTTTAGAAATGTTAATGATGTTTGTTAAAGAATGTTTGATTTTTGTGGGAGTTGTATATCCAAAGTTCATGCCAAAATTTTATTTCAGGATGTTATGTGGATTGCCTGCATATAAACTTCTTTATATGTCACTGGCTTTTTATTCTTCATAAATATATTTTTTGTCTTTTCCCACCCCTAAGATGATGTTGGAGCAATTCCAATAAAGCATTTTCCAAAACATGTTGCAGATTTACATGCAAGTAATGGTTTTTCTGAAGAATTTGAGGTATGGCTCTATGACGTCATCTTTCTTCTTAGTACATACAGATAATGTTCAATTTAAATGCCTGGAAACAAAAAACAGGGGATTACATTCTGACTTAGGCACCAATTTCATGAATGCATGTAAATATAAGTGCTGTGAGCCTCATAAGGAGTTTGTGCATAAAGACTAGGGAGATTAATAAAAGCTAACAGGACTGGAATGCAAATGGCAGTATTTATTACTGTAATAAAATACTAAATGATTGTGTGAGTAAACTGTGCAAAGATAATGCAATGTATATGACTTATCAGATAGAGTGGTAGATCTAAAGCTTTACCAATGCTAATGAAAATTTAATTTTGCAGAAGCTACCCACATTTGCTTGTTCCATTTACAGGGAAAATAAAATGGAAGTAATAATGAGTACACGTGGCAAGACTTCTGATTAACAGGGGAGCTAATGTAGTCTTCATATATGATAGTAAAAGATTTAAAGTTCCTCTGACAAAGTATTATAGTTCATAAGAGGTATTTCAAAATATATGCTGAAACATATGCTCTAATCATGTAATTTTATTATCACCATATGTAACTCATGAACTTCATCATTTTTTCACATTAAGATGCATAGCAGTTTAAAGATAGATATGTTCTAACTTAATTCACATAAACATTAAAACCCCAAATACTTTAAAGATATTAACATTTTTTTACAAGAGATTTTGAAGAAAATCAGTCAGTTGGGATGGAAAAGAGTTTTTTAATTGATCTATATTAATTTAAATGTGATTGTAATATTCCTGCTGCAAAAACAATAATGAAATTTAAAAATTCATAGTTTTGCATCTTTTGGTTTTGCTTTTGTTTTCCTAGTCAGTGTATTGTGATCTAATGGACAAAAAATTTCATGTCCTTCACGTAACCTACTTCATCAGCATTTCTTCTTCAATTCATTTAACATCAGAACATCCATTTGATTGTTGGACCAAACTTGTAAATACTTGTGAATGTCCAGTTCAGTATTCATATATTACACATGTGCATATGCACTGGCAGGACTGGACTCCAGCCAGACTGTCTGTTAGTAAGAGCAGATGTTGAAGGACAGCATATAAATACAATGGTTCCAAAGCTCTTTCACCATTAGTGAGTACAGCAATACAGAAATTAGATTGTTTATCCTAAATTGATCTTTTCCTATGATTGTACTTTTCCTAAATTACAGCAGTGATCCAAAGACTAAATATGCTACACCTCACTGAACTTCAGCTGCACTATCTGAAGTATTTCAGAATCTTAACTATCTTGAAGATCCTTTTTGACTTTACAGAACACTCCAGAATTAGTGTCCTGTTCTTTTCTGTTCTGATGGAGAATGTAGAGGATTGGGAAAAACTGAAATACAGTCGTTGTCTTTGCAAAGTTAACATATGTTTGAAGAGTACAGGAGTGGTTCAGGTTTTGGTGTTTTTAAAATATTTTTTATATTACTATAAACTATAAAAAAATTACTATAAAAATCTAATTTTTATACCTGTAACCATTTTTCATATCTATATTTAAATAGGTGAAGGTTATTTCTATTAAAAGGAATTATTAAAAGTGTTGGGAAATCTTATTATAGTACTTTTAGCGTTGACAATGTATTTCCTACTTAACAATGTGGACCTTATAAATGCTTGAGTTTCCTGTCAGCTGAAGTAATAAATAAAATAATTTTGTGAGCCTTGCAGACTTTGTGCCCGTCTCCTCAAGCCTGTCTCTCTCTTTATAAGATTGTTGGCTTCATTGTGACCCTGCTGGCAGCCTGAGTGAGGGCTGTAACTCTGTCCCTCACTGGAGTGCCATGAGGCTGACAGAGCGGCACATGGTCCTGCTTCAGTGAAGGTTTTGCAGCTGAAGGCAAAGAGAGCAAAAGTATTCCATAGAGAAACTAATGCACTTATAAGGACTAAGAAAAAAATCCAATGAAAGTTAAATATATAGATAATCTGCTAAAGTCTGTGATGTTACTCATATGTGTAAGCTTTCACTGGCCTAAGGTCTAACATTAAAGTTAAAGGTAGGAAAACAGATGCCAGCATTTTAACCAGAAAATTACCTCATTTCCTTTAGGAGTTATGTTAAAATATTTATATTTGTTATTATTATGAAGATATATATTGCATGACCATAACTGTTTTCCATATAGTAATTGTAATTTATATAAACACTTATCCATTTGTTCTGTGCTGTGGAATTTGATTTCTTTTACTTTTTTTGCATTCATTCCCTCATTAGACACTGAAAGAGTTTTATCAGGTAAGGAATTATTTCACTGCATGTTTTTTTTTTTAGCAATGAAGTAGTTGTAAAATATCATAGATAATTGGGTATAAGGTTGTGGTTCTTTTCATGATTACTTACTGTATTTTAAGACATTTTATGTATCTTAGTAGTTACTAAAATATGACATTTTTTTTTTCAGGAAATCCAGAGCTGTACTGTAGATCTAGGTATTACATCAGACAGCTCTAATCACCCTGACAACAAGAATAAGAATCGATACATAAACATTGTTGCTTGTAAGTAAAGGCATCACTTGGTGTTTTCTTTAAGAAATAATTATAGACAAATATAGATTTACATGTTTTTGGAGAGAGCAAAAATACCTCCACACTGAAAGCAGAGAAGAGGCAGTCTAGACGAGTGTTTAGAGGATAATTTCTTGCTCCAGCTGGTAAATGAGCCTACCAGGGGTGGGACCTGCTAGACTTGCTGTTCACAAACAGAGAGGGGCTGGTGGGAGGTGTGGTGGTCGGAGGCTGCCTGGGCCACAATGACCATGAAATAATAGAGTTTTCAATACTCAAGAATGCAAAGAAGGCCATCAATAAAACTTCTACCCTGGACTTCCGCAGGGCAGATTTTGGCCTACTCAGAAGAGTGATTCAGAGGGTACCTGGGGAAACAGCCCTTGAAACCAGAGGGGTCCAGGAGGGATGGACGTGCTTCAAGAAGCAAGTCTTGAAGGCACACGAGCAGGCTGTCCCAGCGAGCTGGTGGGGAAGACAGCCAGCCTGGCTGAACAGGGACATTTTAAAGGAAATTAGGGGAAAAAAGAGAGCTTATCAACTATGGAAAAAAGGGCTAGCTTCTCATGAAGAGTTTAGAAATATAGTTAGGTCACATAGAAAGAAAACTAGAGAAACAAAGACACTATTTGAACTCAATCTAGCCACTTCTGTTAGGGTTAACAAGAAGTGCTTCTACAAATACATCATTAGCAAAAGGAGGGGCAAGGAAAACCTCCATTCTTTGTTGGACGTGGTCCAACCTAGTCACCAAAGATGAGGAAAAGGCTGAGGTACTTAACACCTTCTTTACCTCAGTTTTCAATAGTAAGACAGGTTGTCCTCAGGACAAGTGGCCTTTGGAGCTGGTAGACAGAGACAGAAAGCTGAAAAGCCCCCCTGTAATCCAGGAGGAAACAGTTAGCAATCTGCTGAGCCACTTAGATCCTCACAAGTCCATGGGACCAGATGGGATCCATTCTAGGGTGATGAGGGAGCTGGCAGAAGAGCTTGCCAAGCTGCCCTTCATCATTTACCAACAGTCCTGGCTCTCTGGGGAGGTCCCAGATGATTGGAAGTTGGCAAATGTCATGCCAATATACAAAAAGGGCTGCAAGGAGACCCGAGAAACTCCAGGCCTGTCAGCCTGACCTCAGTGCCTGGCAAGGTTATGGAGCAGATCATCCTGAGTGTAATCATGCAACACCTACAGGATGGACAAGAGATCAGACCCAGCCAGCACAGGTTTAGGAGGGGCAGGTCCTGTCTGACCAACCTGATCTCCTTTTATGATCAGGTGACTCACCTGGTGGATGAGGACAAGGCTGTGGATGTGTCTATTTGGATTTCAGCAAACCCTTTGACATCATCTGCCATAGCATACTCCTGAAAAAGCTGGCAGCCTACGGCTTGGACAGGGGCACTCTGTGCTGGGTTAAGAACTGGCTGGAGGGCCGGGCCCAGAGAGTGCTGGTGAACGGGGCTGCATCCAGCTGGCGGCCGGTCACCAGTGGTGTCCCCCAGGGATCAGTGTTGGGTCCAGTTCTGTTTAATATCTTTACTGATGATCTGGATGAGGGGATTGAGTGTACCATTAGCAAATTTGCAGATGACACCAAGTTGGGAGGGAGTGTTGATCTGCTGGAAGGCAGGAGGGCTCTGCAAAGGGACCTGGAAAAGCTGGAGGGTTGGTCTGATTCCAACGGATGAGGTTCAACAAGGCCAAGTGCTGGGTCCTGCACTTTGGCCACAAAAACCCCCTGCAGTGCTACAGGAATGGGCTGCCCACGGAGGTGGTGAATTCACCATCCCCGGAGGTTTTTAAGATGAGACTGGATGTGGCACTTAGTGCCATGGTCTAGTAACCATGGCAGTGTTGGATCAAGGGTTGGACTTGATCTCAGAGGTCTTTTGCAACTTGGTTGATACTATGATTCTATGATTCTAAAGCTCCTCTTTAACAAAGTGCTTGGAGAGGAGTAGCATGAGATTTCACCGCTCTTCAGGTTAGTCCTCTGACATTCTTCTACTTTGATGAGCATATGTTTTCAAGACATACTTGTGTCTTCTGCAATGACTCAAAGGAAGTTGGGAGGTTTCATTATAATGCCATTATAGAGCCAAAGAAGCTGTGTTTTGAATACCAGAATTAATCCATCTTTGATCTAGAATAATGATGATTTATCCTCTCTAGAATCTTCACAATCCCTGCATATATTTACTGACACATATAAACATAAAATGTACTGGGTTTATGTTGTGTTGTGCTCTGCAACAGTGGAACAGGACAGCTTCATTAGCCAGCACATACTTTTTGTCATTGCATCACTCTCCCAGATTTTTATTCTCTGAAACACATCTATTCAATTTTGTTAATTTCTCTTTGAAGCTTTTGCCTCTGGGCTTTTGATTATTTTGGTGGCTCAAAACATTTGTTTTAACTTCCTATAGCATTTCAACTTTGTTCTGATTACAAGAAGCTCTAAATTAAATCTACATTCAGCATTCAGCATCACTAGAGCTTAATAGAAAGAGACAGTCAGCCCCTCTGGCAAAAGACAATGTAAACCAGCATAATCCCATTCCACCTAGCTAAAGATATCCCTAGATGGACAAAAAGTCAGGAATTCTCCTCTGCCACTCTGTTTGTAGCAGATCGTACAAAAGGTGCCAGCCCAGCAACTTTTTTATCAAAGGGTAGTGCATAGGTAGCTTAGGGCAGCTGAAGCAGCAAGAATTGTCCTCTGTAACTGACTCAAGTTCTTACAATCAGTGCAGGCTGCAGAAAGTTTCAGCTTGCCCTGGGGTTGCCACTGCTGAAGTTCTTCAGCTGACCAGTGTTTTTTCAAGGTCTCATTGCTCTCCAGTGCCCGCTCTTTTAACCTGGAATTAATGTGCCTCGATACTGGTGCCTGCTGTCATTTTAAGACATCCCACTCTGCAGATTTGGCAGTCATGACACAGGACTTAGGAAAAACCCATACAGCCTCAATAAGCAGCAGATAGAGGCTGTGGGGGAAACACATCACAGTGCCTAAAATGACCCAAGGTGCTGCTGTTCAGGCAACTAGATTCTGAATCCCTTCAAACTTTAGATTAATTAGTTTATTTTTCTACAACTAGAATTCTGAATCTGATTCGTACCTAAGCAGAGGATGTTTGCATGTGTGATTGTTTCTTTATTAATCTTATGTATTGTAAAAATACATTTCAGTATTTGTAAGGGCATTTCTTGTAGAAGGAATATAATTCTTACAGAAAACTGCTTATTTTCTCCACTTTTTTTACTACAGATGATCATACTAGGGTTAAATTAGCACAACTTGCAGAAAAGGATGGAAAACTGACTGATTACATTAATGCCAACTACGTTGATGTAAGTGCCTTTTTCTATCTGCTGGCCTATTCATCTGTTAACCTTTTCTGTAAGAAAATTATCTATGGAGATGAACAGATTTAATATTTAAAAAGGATCACAGTGCTACATATTTTGTTAAAAAAAATTTTCATAGTCCAAGTTAAGCCTACAAAGTTAAAGCATGGGTAAAACTCCAAAATCTTTCTTGAATCACTAAGCTGCAGCTTTTGAAGGGTGTTTTGAAACAAAAAATGTTCTGTCACTGAGTCATTTTAGAAGTATTTTTCATCTGAGTGGTTAATTCTTCTGTCTGAGATAATCTCATGAGAGGAAGATACTGTTTGGCAAAGAGCCTCACCAAGGCCCCATTACCAGTTTTTATTACCTAGTTATTTACATGTTAATGGTCTTGATTAATTTTTTAAACTACTATCATAACAGATGTCTCATAATCATTATGTCAACATTCTGCCAGAGCATGGGCACTTGAACATGTATATCCTATTTGTTGGAATGATAAACATTGACATAACAGTTGTATTCATATGTCATGCGGTACCACAGGGTTTCTGTGATTTTGGATAGTTACAAATTTAAAAGTGCTTAAAAGCTTTTGTGAGTCTTTAAAAATAGATATATAAAATGTCATGTACTCCTCCCAGCCTCCTTTTGCTCATGGACAGTGATTTGACAAGTGTCATTTGTTGTATTTCAATTTAGGGCTACAACAAGCCAAAAGCCTACATTGCAGCTCAAGGGCCACTAAAATCAACAGCGGAAGATTTCTGGAGAATGATATGGGAACATAACGTAGAAGTTATTGTGATGATAACTAATCTCGTTGAGAAAGGAAGGGTATAAGTATCTTTGTCTGTTATTTATTTATCTGATGTTGATAGATCTACCTGTAGCAAACTCCTGTCTCTCTTTAAAAAAACTGGTTTAGGCATTTACTGAGCAAAGAACAATAGTTTGTAGTAGTTGCTTGTGCTGGGATTGGCCACAGAAGTATAAAGTTGAGGGTTTATAGAATGAAACTAAAGAATAGGTTCAATAAGTCCTTGAAAATAACTAACTAAAACTAACTAGTTTTAACTTAAAAAAAAAAAAAGTCTTATACTGAAGAAAGGACTTTTTGTATATATGAGTGGACAGACTGTGGAACCTTGTCCTGTGTTTGCTAGCAACCAGCTTGCCATCGTGCTCTTTCTCAGGGTTTCCTTGCACCTGAGAAAGATCCTGGAAAGGAGAAGAACATAGTTCAGGTGAACTCTTCTGGATATTCACTAACAGCTCCCTGTTAACATCCCATGGGACCCACAGTTCCTTTCCTACTACATGACTAGATACATGTTTGGCCAGTGAGACAAGATGAGGTCAAACCCCATCACAAGGTGTGTGTTCCTCTGGTCATGTGATGGGAGTACCCTGGGATCACATTAGGAGATATTGCATCACACTTGCCAAACACTGGCAGCAATGCCTACAATGAATGTAAGTCTTGTCATACGACCTATAAAGCATCTATCAGATGATACAGACACAGCAATTGCAGAACAAGGGCTGTACTCAATACCCCTTCATTTATAACAGCATTCAATAAACATGCGCTCCTCTATATGACTTCCCAACCAAAACACTGAATGTCACGGCTCTCTACTCTATATTATGATCATACAGAGGCTCACTCTCACCCTTGCTGATCAGATATAAATATACCCTGCCTATACTATAAACTAATCAGAAGCCACATACAACTCTACTGACTTGAATGTTTTCCTGGTTGTCCTACAGATCATGTTAGTTTCTTTAGTTTTAAGAGTGCCTATAGAATGGCAATTTCACCATTATTAGAGTCCTTTAATTCTGATAGTATGATTTAAACCTCTTTTTTTGAGTATTCCAAATAAGGAGTGTCTTTGTGCAGCCATCTCTCTTTATAATGCAAATAATGTTACTTGTTCTGCACAAAAGATCATGTTTAATATAAACTGGATATATTGAGAGTCTCTATATGGTTTTGTGCTTGACTGTGTTTGACTTAAATTGGAACGTTTCAGCTTGCTAGTTTGACATTTTGTTTTCTTTTTCTCTGGTTTTCATTTGCTTTCTAAAAGAGAAAATGTGACCAGTACTGGCCTGCTGAAGGTAGTGAAGAATATGGGAACTTCTTGGTTACTCAGAAGAGTGTTCATGTACTTGCCTATTACACTGTGAGGAATTTTACTGTTAGAAACACCAAAATCAAAAAGGTTTGTGGCATTCTGAAAACACAGGTGGGAAAAAGGAAATGTTAAAAGTTACTCAGAATATTTTTAAGGAAGTTGGCAGCTCTTTTCTGCTGTATATGTAAAGCCAAGTTCTGTGGATCTCAGCCAGCCAAGTTGCTTGTCCACTTCAGTTAATTTGACCAGATCAACCAACTGAAAAGACACTGGCCTGTAGTACTGGTGTGATGTAGGACTGTCAGGGAAAAAGCAGTGATAACATTGCAGAGCTGATGTGGACTTCACCTGGCTGGGGAGCAGGATGATACATTTGCAAAAAGAGAGCAACTAGAAGAAAATGTTGTATGAATTGAATTATCTACCTCAGCTCTCCATTTTCCTTTTTTAAGGACAGGTGAATCCAGACCTTGTTTTATTGTAATCAGAACTAACATGCTCTCAGCAGTGTGATGTTGGTTACTTTGAGGGGGATTCTGAAAACTAAATTTATTCCAGCCACATAAATGTCTGAGACATTTAGTCTCTCTCTCTCCTAATGTATAATTAATGCATAACATGCAGCATTTACTTATAATGAATTTATTCTGCCTATTTTAGGAAAAAATATTTGAATGAGATCAACTACTTTCTGAATGTATTCCTGCCTCTGAGTTACCATTGAGGGAGGGAGCTTAGAAAAGCAGCCTACAGAAGGCTGTTTGCCTTGTAGATCACTAAAGCTGGGTGAGATGAATCCTACTCCTTCTGTTCACCCAGCAGAGGAGCAGAGTGGCATAAAGAGCTGGTGACTCTTAAGAGCATCTGTAATTTATTATCCCTCCAGTGCTCTTAATCTTTCTCTGTGGCTTTCTAAGGGGCAGTGCCAGGTCATTTTTCCAGTCAGTGCACAAGTTGATGGGACAGAAGCACTGGCCCTTCCTCTTTTTTTTGAAAGCTGGAATATTCAAAGCCAAGTGGCATGCTTTTAGCTAAATAGGGAACAATTACATTTCAACAACTATCAGATACAAAAATAAAACTATGAAGATATGGCTGCTTATGTATGGAATTATTTTTCTGTTGCAGGGTTCCCAGAAAGGGAGGTCTAGTGGACGTAT
Source organism: Myiozetetes cayanensis (assembly GCF_022539395.1). Classification (NCBI taxonomy): domain Eukaryota; kingdom Metazoa; phylum Chordata; class Aves; order Passeriformes; family Tyrannidae; genus Myiozetetes; species Myiozetetes cayanensis. The sequence continues at coordinate 22,413,256 of NW_026087521.1, read as the reverse complement.
AGTAACTCAGTACCATTATACCCAGTGGCCTGACATGGGTGTTCCAGAATATACACTGCCTGTTCTCACCTTTGTGCGGAAGGCGTCACATGCAAAGCGCCACGCCATCGGGCCTGTTGTGGTTCATTGCAGGTGTGGTTTTTACTGCTGTAAGGTTCACTCCACTTTTGTTTTGCAGAAAAAAAGAATTTTTCAGTGGTGGGCTAAGCAGATTTCACTCTCACATTTAACAATTCCTGATGGAATAAGATTAATTTCTTAGCAGATATTTCTCTCCTTGGTAAGGCCAACTAATCAACTGTCTGTGCCACTTCTACAAATCTCTGTAAACAAGATGAAGCTGCTCTGCACTGTATTCTTTTTTTTTGCAAAAATGCTTTTACTTTTTTGCACATTTCTATACTACTCTCTTGAATGCTATGAGCTTACTAGATACATATATCGCAAAAATTGTTTCATTTCTGCAAAAACATTGTTAGGATGTTTTTGGCTTGTGCTTTCTTTGGTGCAGGGATATTCTGTAATCCTAAGAGGAGCTCTGTCCACAAGAGAAGACTCACTCTATTCCTGTCTGAACTACAACTCCGCTGTTTTTAACATTACTTTGGGCTGTAGCAGTTGTTGGCAATGGAGGAGCATTCTGGGGAATGGTTTGAGGTCTGCATGTACTGCAGTGTGCAGGCAGGTGTTCTGTCAGTGCTCACTAAAACTGGCAGCTCAGGGAAAATTGGTTAAGAAGGGTTTGTAGGGCCTGGAATGACTTCACAATGCCCGTGAAGGACCGGGTTATTGTAAAATATATAAGCAGGTTCTGGTTTTCCACTGTAGTACCTCACCTTTGATGGAACATTTGGAAAGAGAACCTCCTCATGAATTCTGTCCTTCTGGAGCTGACTCTGAGGAAGCCAACAGGTAAAGTCTCCTCACAAATGCTGAAAATGAAGATATTTTATTTGTGGGATGATCTAATCTGACTGAAATATGTTTTTAGCTTGGAAAATGAAAATTCCACATTTTGTTGTTCTGCTGCTATCTACATCCTGTTTTTCATGTGAAATTCAAAATAGCCCAAAATGTCAAGTCTGAGATTGCTGAGAGATCAGCAATACATTATGAGTCAATTAAACTGAGTTTTTAAAAGGTGACCATTGGTAAGTTGTGTGGCTTCAGTCAGACCTCTCCATTGGGTCATAGATGTAACTCATCTCCATCTGTACAGCTTTTAGCTAACCTGATCCCGTGCACTATCGACTATCAAAGGAGTGATCTCATGTTAGAAATGTAACTTTTATTTATCTTTACAGGCTCTATTGAAGACACAGATGATGAGCTTCATTAAACTTATTTTAGCTATTTTTATGTTTTGATACTTTCCATGTTTTGTCTTGCATTACAAGTACAGATGGTATCTGGTAATCTATCTTTGTGCCTAACAGTGTATTAATAACAGTGTATTAATAACCTGGACCTTCCAGTTTCATATAATGTTTATTTACACAGTTTATTACAGCAATCTGAGCTCACACTACCTATGCTTTGTGCTGCATCTGTGGAAGGAATGAGATGACTGAATTAGTGTGTATGGAGTAAGCTTGGATCTGCCTGTAAGGACCGTGCAGACCCAGCACAGTGCTGCTCTCAAGTTACATGTATCAGTATACATAACATTAATTCATAACTTAGAAGGGAATTACAATTTACTAATTCCCATGTATGACTAGATCACAAAAACTGTCCTCTTAATCTTGTACTTCCTACCCAGATATTTTATGAAAGAAAAGGTTGAGTTTAATATTATGATACAGCTGGTTTATGCTAAATTAATCAGAGTACATAACAGGAATTAGTTTATTAACCCTTTCTTTTCCATTTTACCTTTTTAAGAAGGGTTTCAACCATTCCTTGCCATCTCTTAGCTCTATCTGAAGAGCTCTTAAGCTTTTTCCTTTTACAGATATACTCAGCAGCTCTTCCATTCCCAGGGGTTTTCCTCAGTCCAGTATCTTTGAAATCTCCTTTACTTGTAATGGGTGGCATAATGCAACTTTGCCTTTAAATTGTGGTTTCAGCATAGAAGAATTTGAGCACATTAACTCTGCCCAGATGCTGACATATGCCACCCTTTCCAAGTATACTTGACAAAGTATCCTAAGGAATATCAGAAGCTTGAAAACTGCAGACCTGCAGGAAACCACTTCATTTTATTTCAACTGATAGTTTAAAAATCATTTGAGAAAATTACCTTTAGATCTATTCTTGCACAGAGAAAAATATTATTATCAGCCTTGAAGTTTTGGCAAAGTATGTATAGAGCAAAATAAATTCATTTGTTGAGGAAAACCTTCCCTATGCAGCAGTTTGTTGAAAAAGCTATGGGTAAGGAACAGTTCTTTTCATTAGTGTTTTACTTCAGGCTCAAGACTATTTTTTTGTTTTATAGTGCTGGTGTTGGAAGGACAGGCACATACATAGTGTTAGACAGCATGCTGCAGCAAATTCAGCATGAAGGGACAGTCAACATATTTGGATTCTTAAAACACATACGTACCCAAAGGAACTACTTGGTGCAGACTGAGGTAAGAATGAAATGTAAATAGTGTGAGACTATTACAAACTATTTCTGTTTTTAGGAGGAGAGATTGTCCAGTCCTCTTTTCGGCACCACCAGACAGACTGGCAGCCAGTCACCAGACTGGATTTTCCCTTTTGTTTCCCAAGGTTTTATAAAGACATCATTCTAGGCTTTCTTAGAGCAATGCACTAGAAATTACCTATCTGTTGGTTCTTGTCTATTTTTTAGGAAGGACTCAGAAGGAAGTCTATATAAAACATGCTTCTTGCAGTAGTGCTTTCTTGGGAGGACTTGCATTTTTGTCATGCAGTTTCTTAAGGAAACACCATTGTCAGGTGTTTAGATCTTCGCTGAACCTCATCAAACAGTTTATATTAGGGAATAAAACATAGAAGAAAAGCTGTTTTAGACAGAAGGTTATCTATAGATGCTTTAAACTGAAGATTATATGTAGAATAGTGAAAGACCAAGAGAAGGCAATAAGGGCAACAGCAGGACATTTGAAAGTCTACTTCAGGTTTCAAGAATAGGTGGTTAGATTCCCCAGTACCTTTCAATAGAATAAAAGGTAATCAACAGCCAGGGCACCTGTTTCAAAGGATGTGAGAGAGAAAAAAGAGGATAACCATAGGAACTGGGGGTAGGAATGACTGGAAAATTTGACTCAAGGCTATGCTTGCATTTTTAATTCTATTCTGTTAACACAAGACATCACAAGTGGTAAGGATTTGGTACTGTATTATATCACCTATATATATATATATATGTATACATATATATTACAAGTGTAATTCTCAGTTGTGCTTGTAAGTGTCTACTGTCACTGCAGAGGGACAGTTATCACTATAGGGGATAACACTTGAGAAACCTCCCCTGTGAAGAAACACTGACCACATCAGAAGTGGCAGCTTAACCAGAGGTAGCCAGGGGAATCTGAAAGTGATGAGAGTTCACATTTGGTTTTCTTTTCCTAGGAGCAATACATCTTCATTCACGATGCATTGGTTGAAGCAATACTCAGTAAAGAAACAGAAGTCCTTGAGACTCACATTCATGCCTATGTTAATGCTCTCTTGATACCTGGACCAACAGGAAAGACCAGACTGGAGAAACAATTCAAGGTGAGCTCTCTGAGATAGTAACATGAAAATCTTTAGGTTTGCAAGCCTGAATTACATGAAAGTAGGTGTCTCAATACAACTTCCATTAGCTTTCTGAACACAACTTTCATTAGTTACTGAACCTAAATTCAGATTAACTTAACAAATGCATGCAGTCAGTTGGGACAGAAGAATTACTTGCATACTCTTAAACAAAGAATCTACAAAAAAATTTAAAAAATAGGCCTGTGAGTAAATTTTGGAAGTTCTAACTGCATGCCTTTGCAGGAAGATCTCAAAGGTAAAACAACAGTCTGGAAAGATGTCATGAGCTACATTGTTCAATCAGTGTATTCCCCTCAGTGTACATCACTGGTTAGAAGACAGACTCCACCTTCAAAGACAGTTTTATTGATCTAAGGTTCAAGAGGCATTTGAACTGCTGAGAACAGTGAAGAAAAAAATTCTGATGACTTGCTAAGTAGTTTAGCCAGATAACTAGATACCGAAAGTTAAGAGAGACACTGAACCTGCAATATGTGCACGCTTCTGTTTAGTGCAACTTGTGAAGGAATGGCTTTTGTCTAGTTACCTGACTTCTTTTACATTTCATTGTTTCAGCTACTGAGCCAGTCTAACACACAGCAGTGTGATTATTCAACTGCACTCAAACAGTGTAACAGAGAAAAGAACCGGACTTCATCTATCATTCCCGGTAAGTTTGTTCAAATTGTCTTCTCTGGGTGGCAAAATAGTTATGAACCTTGTGCGTCAAACCTTCAAAATTTCCTCAACAAGAACTGAAGACATCTGCATTGGTGTGGAACAATGTTCAGTAAAGTACTTATACTGAAGAAGTGATTTAAGAATTACACATAGAAAAACAAAATAGATGGCTGGATAGCACTTCAATGATAAGGATTGATGGAGCTTAGTGTTATCATCACTGTGAGACGTGAAATAATTGCTGTAATGTTATAAGAGTCATTGCAACATACTTGCTAATTCATAACTTTTTTTACAGTGGAAAGATCTAGAGTGGGTATCTCATCACTGTCTGGTGAAGGGACAGACTACATCAATGCTTCCTATATTATGGTAAGTTAGTTAACATATTGGTGAAAAACAATGCATAGCTGTTTTCAGACCTGCCATATGTCTGAGTAAGGATGGCACAGTCCTGATTTTGAAAGTTCCTTTCTTCCATTATTCACTCTGCCTGAAAGAGTTACTTCCTCCAGGAAGTACTATTACCATTATTACTGGTTTTAAGTTTGGTTAAGCGCATTGCATTTTAACGATCTGTAGAAATAGAAATCCCATCATAGTTTTAAAACCTGGTAAAGCTAAATGCCACTTATGGAAGGATCTTTTGAGATAAACTGAAAGTGTTACTTAACAAGTTAGTTTTTAATGGCTGTACTGTGATTTACCTTCCTACCAGCTAATCTTACAAAACCTTTGCAACTAGCATAGCCCAAGATACCATAGCTCATCAGCTTTCCATTATCTTTTTGTTCTCTGGGTTTTCTTCAACATTTTGCCTTTCATTAGCTGAGAGGGAGGAGTTAATGACTCCTGGACATTCAGGAAAGAGATGGGAAAGCTCTCTGCAGTGGTATATGTACATGATCCCTCATCAGGTGCATTAATGCAAAGGAACTCTGTGGTAATAAGTTAATTTGAGACAAATTAAGAAACTGCTTGGAATTTTTGCAGATCTTTCAAGTATTCTTATACTTGCTTCAGGTAGTCAGCTCCTCTAGAATTCTGGATAATGTATTTTTATTCTGAGTTCGCTGTTCAAGTCTCCTCTGATCTCCTTTGTCCTTTTTTTTTCATAATTTTTTAAAGTTTTAAAAATTATTTTGGTGTTATTGAATTTATTCTTTTCATGTGGAAAACACTGCATTGGAAGTTTTATTTTTCTCTAATATTTTCAGGAAGCCAAATAAGACACAATTGTGTAATGTATTTTCTAGACTTCTGGTCCACCAGAAGCTTCCCTTAAGCATTAATAGTTGGGCATCAATTCCGAGTCTGTTGATTTTTTTTTTTTTTTTGCAGGGTTATTATCAAAGTAATGAATTCATCATTACCCAGCATCCCTTACTACACACTATCAAGGATTTCTGGAGAATGATATGGGACCATAATGCCCAGCTAATAGTCATGCTTCCTGATAGCCAGAATATGGTGAGTTTTGTGGCTGATGGTTATGGGTTTATGTATGAATTTTACTAGTATTACCATTTTGAAATATGCAGGACACGAGAAAACAACTTGGATTTTGAAAAAAAAAAACCAAAAACATTTAAAAATTAGCAATACCAAACTGAGCGTAAAATCCCCAAATCATCTCATGGAAATCTACGTATCCTTATCTGGACAGACTGTGATTGGCCAAGAGCAATTGTGGCCAAGCATTCTCTCACATATAAAAGAAGCCCCTGGGGAGCATGAGTGGCTGGGAGCACTGCCAGCAGGGTGGGCACACCCTGGGACAGCAGTTCTTGCAGAAGAGTGTGCAGGAAGGGCACTGAAGCCCTGCCAGCTTGACCAGAGAGCAGTGGTACCTAACCAGGAAACAGCTGTGGCTTCTCTGAGCTCTGCATCCACCTCAACTGGAATCCTACTCTACCTTCCATGAAACGTATCTCACAGGCAGACAGGACACATGGCATGGAGGTTTCCCTATCCACCTGACCAGTTTGGTCATTCAAACTATTACAGGATTTTCTTAAAAAAACCCAACTCTCTTCATCATTTCTGCTGTCAAACAGAAAGGATACCCTCATGAGAACTTCTGTCTGCACTTTCAGATAATCTCAAGACCACTCAAGTGCTACCTGTAGGCTCCTGTGTTACAGTACCAGCTAAGTTTGTCCTGTGGCCATGGCCTGTGCACAGCACAGCACAGCACAGCACAGCCTGAAGGCCGGGCTGGATGCAGGGCATAGTGTAGCACAGCACATTGACTGCTATGTGGATCCACAGGGTACAGTGGCCTTTGGTCAGGATCACTACAGATATGTCTTAAAACCATCACTTGCCATGATTGTAATCCCGCTCGAGTTTTGATTTGTCAGTCTAAATCTAGTTGGCTGGAATGATAATATATGTGGCATAGTATTTATTATGTTGGATTTTGTATTTTAAGAGCTCAACATTACTTACCTTTATGTCTCCTTTTTTTTTTTTTCCTGGAGGCTGAAGATGAATTTGTATACTGGCCAAACAAAGATGAGCCTATAAACTGTGAGAGTTTCAAAGTCACTATGATTGCTGAAGAACACAAGTGTCTGTCTAATGAGGAGAAACTCATCATCCAAGACTTTATTTTAGAAGCTACACAGGTAACACTGTCATAAACTTATAACTTGATTTGTTAAAGATGATGCCTACATTTTGTTACATTTTCTATGGTAAATGAGTGATAAAAATCCATGCCCTAGAAACACCCATAGAGGAAGTAACCTCTATAGGTAACATAATAATATGGGGAATAAGGTACTCCAACTTCCACCACAGTGGGATTCTGTATCTGGAGGCTGAAGCCAGTCTGGACCAGAGTGAAGGAAAAGAATAAAGACAATATTTTATTGATTTATGTTTGGGGTTTTTTTTCTCATTTAGGATGACTATGTACTTGAAGTGAGGCATTTTCAGTGTCCAAAATGGCCAAATCCTGATAGTCCTATTAGTAAAACTTTTGAACTGATCAGCATCATCAAAGAGGAAACTTCCAACCGTGATGGGCCCGTGATTGTACATGATGAGTAAGAACTGCAGCTTTCTGTTTGTTTTGATGTTTTTCTGTAGAACCATCATTTCACCTCATTTAGAGTGAAAGCTGCTGAAACAAGGCACAAAGTCTGCACTTAACAGCAGTGCTGCTGCTTCTGTTTCAGCTGTATCAAAAAGAGAAACATTTTTATTTTATCATATTTCAGTTTTTTCATTTTCGTACTTTGGATGGTTATCACATTGGAAAGGAAATCACTCAGGACCTCATTTTCTATTACTAAGAGAAGTAAGACTGTTTAGATGAGGCACCTTACCTTTCTCCAACTGTCAAATAATGGCAAAAAATAATGAAATGTTGAAATGCTGAAGGACCTGAGGCCTTCAAGATTTGGTTAGAAGGGTTAGAAGAGAAATAACTCTAAGTAAAGTTGTAGCCAGGTGCCATGAAAGTTTTGTTAAGCCCACTGCTGGGCAGACCTATTTCAGAAATTGCAAAGATCACAGAACAGAAATTCATCTTATCAGTTTACCCTGGATTTTGTATTTTCTCCATCTGTAAAACTTGATCCAGTTTCTAGAGATTTTTATTTTGTTTTGTTTTGTTTTACTTTACAAAGGCATGGAGGGGTGACAGCAGGAACTTTCTGTGCATTAACAACTCTGATGCATCAACTGGAAAATGAGAATTCAGTGGATGTTTACCATGTAGCGAAAATGATAAATTTGATGAGGCCTGGAGTCTTTACAGACATTGTAAGTAATAAGCAAAATGTGTGCATTTTTTTTCCTGTACATGACATTATTAGCATGCTTAGATCTTAGAGCAACATTACTGAACCACTAGCATCTTAGTTTCTGGAAGAATTATTAAAAACGGTCTTCCAGAGGTGCTGCAGTGGACCTGTTCCAAAACAAAGAATTTCCTGTGAAAACCTGTTTTGTGGTTATCAAGTGGTGATATTCAAAATGCAGAACTGCTGCCATCATCATAAAATCTGCATTATGTCATGCAAATTAAGGTTTTAGTTCATCAGGAATAAATCTGTGCTCTGGGTAGATACTAAAGTAGTTACCTTAGTTTTCCGTTTCAGGAGGGACCTTAATCTTTCATGATCTATTGAATGGTCACTTGACACCGTTGTCACTGTGCTTGCAGAAAGGAAAAAAAAAAAAAAGCTTGAAAAGTATAAAGTATAATAAATAAGAATCATTTGCTAAGGCGGTGTCCTACAAATAAAAATTCATCACAGAAATGAAAATTATGAACCCCGCCTCTTTGGTCATATCATTACACATCTGACTGCTAGAGTTACAAATGAGTGTAATAAGCAGAACACTTTAAGAGTGAAATGTTAGGGTTAGCATTATCAAATTTTTGGCAGCAAAAACAGGACATAACACGGGATTGACTAATGTGTCCGCACCTTGCCCTGCCTGTGTAGCCCAGAGTGAGGAGACAGGCAGACAATGGAGTGAAAGTTGAACTCTTTCCACCTCAGCAGAAACATCAGGACCTTTTACTCCTCTTGCCCTAGGATCCTCGAGCAAATACCTAGGTCCTTTATCTCAGATTTCCAGATTCCCATCCTCTTATTTCAGATTTTCAAATCTGTGACTCTTTCTACCCTGTATCTCTTAGCCCAAGCTAATAGTTCAGACCCCAAACCCCACCCTATTTAGTCAGTCTTACTGTTCCTCAGTCTTTCCATTACAGAAATTCTTTACTCTTACATACCCAAAATATTCCTCTGCCCTTACAGAGCAGCCACCATCAGCACAGCCTTTGCTGTGCCTGCTCTCCCTGCACAGGCCATCCCAACTGTTTCCTCATTCCCAGCCCATACTGCAGTCCAGCTGGCTTCTGGCACTCCCCATTTCCCATGCATCCAGCTGAGACTCTCTGCCCCTTCTTGGACATTGGCCTCCTTGATGAAACTTCTCACAGAGTCTTATCTGTCTTTCTACCCCCTTATTGCTGGCAGGATCTTCAAAAACAGGAAAAGTAACTGCAAGCACCAAAAAGAAAAAAGAAAAGAAAAAATCTTCCTGGGTAGAATTCAGATGACAAAAAATTGCAAAAAAAGCCAACAGGCAAACAGTAGCCCTAATCCTGACCCCAGATTTGTAACTGACTTTAACAAGGATCAGATTCAGCATATTATATTTCTTTAAAAATAAAACTTTCTCCCCTACCTGTGCTGTGTTCCCCGATGTTGTGCTTTACATCATGTACAGGGGGAACCATTAGTCATAAAATCAATAAAACTGCTAAGTAACATAATAAATTGAGGAGCACAGTTGTGCTCCCTGTGCACAGATGTGAGACTGACACATCAGCTGTTAATTAATTTTGACTGTATCCTCTTTTCCTCTGCAGGAACAGTACCAGTTTCTGTACAAAGCTATTCTCAGCCTTGTCAGCACAAGGCAAGAAGAAAATCCTTCGGCATCTATGGACAGTAATGGCTCAGCTTTACCTGATGGAAATGCAGCTGAAAGTTTAGAATCTTTAGTTTAATTAACACATCAAATTAAACATACACATTGCTACATCACACCAGTCACACCTGGAGTTTACCTTTATTATTTTCAGTTTTATACTTTGGGTGGGGAAAATCTGTGCAGTCTCTATATATATAATCAGACCCCAACCATTGCTCAAACCAACAGTCTTTTCTGTTTCATACAACTTTACTGTGGAACTCTTATCATTAACAATGTGTGCCTTTTCTTGAAAGATTTCTTGTAATACGTTGTTATGTCTGGACTAACTTGATTGACTTTTACAGTGTTTCTAAGAATTGAATTGTGGTATGATTTTTTCAGTATTAGTTTTTTGATTTATCTGGCTTTACTTTTAACTTAAAATTACCATATTTATAGATGTTAGGGAAATCCTCAATTACAAACATGTAATGGGTTTAGTATTTGATCTATTCGCTGTATTTATAACAATTTACATTTGCTAGAAATATAACTTTTAATATAGTAGAATGTAAATAAAATACTCTTCTACATAACATTCAACATTTTAAGACTTCAGTTAGACATTTAGAATGGTAATCTGATACTTACTGTAAATACTGCTACTTCTGTAGTGATCCATGGACCAAATTTATATTTATAATTGTAGATTTTTATATTTTACTACAGAGTCAGTTTTCTAGTTCTGTGTAATTGCCTTGTTAAAATGTTGTAGTCAGTATGTTTTTATTTTAACAAAATCCTATGATATATAATTGTGCATCTTAAGCAATTTACCTTCAAATAGCTGCATGTGATTTTAACTTTTTGTGGGAACTAGAAATCACTTGTTTTGAAATGAGAAGTTTTTATGAGAATAACACTGTATTTGGCATTGTTAAATTGTTTTTACCTATGGCATTGCAAAAAATAAATATAAATATTACAGTCTGTGCTGAGCAGTCTTCCACATACAGTACAGTTCACTATACTTCCACACAGCCTTCACTGTCATGTAGTAGAGCTTTTACTTACAAGAATAAGGACTTATGGGTGACCTGCAGATGGCTGCAATTCCCATGGAATCTGCGAGTTCAGGAGACACTCATGGAAAACTTTTATGTTATTTAATCTCTGCTCCATTCCCACATGTACCCTCAGCGACCACATTAACTCCTTCTTTGGCCTCTCCTTGCTCATCTCCCACTCTGGTCACTCACAGGTTAATGGGCTATCCCACTGCCTTAGCTGCCCCCTCCCAAGACTTCTCGGTGCTGGCTTTGTTTCAGATCATTCATTCAGCTGTTGAGCTCTTTGCTGCCTCCTTTGGCAAGGCAACAGCCAAACTCTGGGAAGCAATAGAGCAAGTAATCACTGCAAGAACAAAAGCAAGTTGGCCACTGAATTATTTTCTGTAAGCTTCTGAACTGAGAAGAAAAAGATACTGATTGTACTGAAGGTTGCAGCACTGTGTTTAAAACAAACACAGGCTGTGAGAGCAACTATTTTCTCACTTTGGTACATACAGGTGCTACATAGAAATACTGGGAGCAGAGATACTGTTCTGGGGTAGAATGCCACAGAAACTAATGGATCCTATCTTAGATGAAAACTAAGCATAGGAAAAGATGGGCCTGATGTGGGCTTGGAGATTTTAGTTGACTGATTCCTTAACTGATTCCTAAAGTAGGGTTGTATGAAGGATCTCAGCATGTCAGCGGATAGATCTAGACCCCCTCAGCAGTGTGGGATTGATGATAGGTGAAGCTGCAATAAAGCCAAAATAAATTTAAGTTTAGAGGAATCCAAACAGCAGAAACTTTAAAAAATCGTTATACTGTTGATACATGAAACGAGCGTGAAGGTGCTAGACCAGGAGACAGAATGGCACAGAATGACAGAATACCTAGCAGTAAGAGAGAATTTTTCATACTCATTCTCTTTTATTAAAAATTAAATAATATCATGTAGACAAAACTCTGTATAACAGCATCACGGGGATGGTTAAGGTTGGAAGGGACCACTAGAGGTCTCATGTAACATCTAGTCCGTGTAACAGATAGGTGGGTTTTGGAAAACTGTGGTAAAATGTTAATGTGTTTGAATTCTCTTACACTTGACCACTTCTCTTTATAACCACAGCAGTACAGTCCCAGAGGTTATGGAGTGGCTGAATCCACTGGACTCAGGACCCCAGGGGTTTCCCCTTTCCTGCACATCAGAGCTGCATGCAGGACGATTCTCCTGTCTCAGCCCAGTGCCCCTGTGTGGGCCCAGCCAGGGAACATGCAGGGCACACACGTGCATACACACACACATGCTCACACACAGGGAGACATGCGTGCAGACACACACAGGATGGCAGAAACAGGATTCGTGACACAGAGAATAGTACTAGGATTTAAGGAGGCAGGACAGAGGGCAGTGGTCAGGCACAGGGCACAAATGGGCAAAGTACTGCCCAGCAACTGGCACACATATATGCAAACACCTTTTACCCTCTTCTCTCCTTTTCCCGTGCTTATAATTTCCCCATTCGCATTGGTCACTGTTACTTCAGCCGTCTCTATCTCTTTGCAGATAAACAACCTTCTTACTTAATTACCTTCATGGGTCTTAGTTTTCTTGCAGCCATACCCAAATGTGTAACATCGGATGCTGTCACGTAGATCATCTCAGTCGTACATAGTACTACCAACAGTTCTCTAGTATTTCTGGCCTTTCAAACTTTTCTTTCCAGAATGTCTCAAGCAGAGCTTGGCCTTCCCTCATATAACTCCCCATGATCCACCTGTGTAGTGGCACCAGACCTCATGGCACTCTTCCTAAAAACTGTCAGCTGCTTGCTCTTGCCTCTCCAGGAGCTTCCCCTGTGATGCCCAGCAGTTCTCAGGATCTGCACAGGTGGCTCAGCCTCAGGTAAGGAGTGCTAGCCATGTGCCTGCAGATAGAAGTACTCATCTCTTTAGTTCAAAGCCATAATTAGTTCATTGAGTAACTCAGAGGGAACCTACTTTTCTGAGGCAAGACATCTTTATTCAAAATATAAACATTTTACTATTTTTTTTTCCCTGTGGTCCTTGCCGTGCCTGCATATTTGCTAAATCTGAAATTCAGGAAGAACAGGACTGATATATGACTTGAAAGTGCAAGCAAACGTGATATATCTCTAGCTGAGTTAAATGCCTTTGAAGAATAGAATCTACAGTTATTTTCTTATAATATTTGTGGGGTTGGGGGGGGTAACAGAATGGGTGCATTGTCCCAAATGATACACATTTTTGTAAGACTGTTGAATTACACATACACATTCTTCACAGTGTTCAGGCACAAAGTTGGTGCATACAAAGGTGTGTAATGGTTGTGCTTTGAGAAAGAGAGTATCTTCTTTTTCCAAGTGGCCTGAGGGTTCTTTATCAGTTTCTCTAAAGCACTTAGATTGGCTGACACACTCCATTTGCACATCTGGTCTAACAGAGACAGCAATACTAAACAGTTTTGCTTTCCCATTCAAAAATTATACAATTTTTGATTTTCTAATCTCTAGGAGTGCCCATATGAGAAATCAGTTGTTATCTTATGGCCATTTTCAAATCATATTCCATAACCTCATTAGCAGATACTGTACTTCTGCAAATTAGCACACAACAAGAGAAACTACAGTGATCATGTGATACTTCTTCAGCCTTTTCTTTCAAAGAAATCTGGATTGTTGCCTCACATATCAAAATAAAAAGCATAAAATTGTCTTCTATTAATGTATTTACCATTTCATATAGTTGTATGTAAAAAGTAATTTTTAGGCCAATTAATTTTTCTATGTTTTTCAAGCCGCTATGGACCAAAAGCAAAAAAAGGACGCTTCCTTCCTAAAATCCAATCTTGATATAACTGTTCCTTTCAACCTAAATGTTTTGCAGACATTTTAAATTTATAATCCAAGGAATCAGCTGTCATTCAAGGTTTCTTCTAGAGATGTTTGTAATCACATTCATCATCTTAGCATACTGACAAGTTATTTAAAACATAAGTGCTTAGGGTAATCTCTTTACTCACACATATTGGTTCTGATCTAGAAAAAAAATAAGAATCGTAAAAAAAATCTTCTATAATCTTCAACTGTGATGGATTACAGATTTTAATAAATGCGTGTCAGTTCCTCTCTCAGACAAAGGCCATATTCTAATTAATTTTTTTTCTTGTAATCCAAGCTACAGACTCAAAAGACACGTAGCCTGCCTTTTCAAACTAGGTCAAGTGTGGAGAAGATGTTATGTATCCCCTGCAAGAAGTAAGATATTAATAAACAACATCAGTTTAAGATCTTTTTTTTTTTGACAATACTCCAAGTCATGTGTAACAAGGAAAACTTGATTAGTTAGAAATCATAGGTGAGTAGGTTAAAAAAAAAAAAAAAGACAAAAAAAGAAAAAATAATTTGCTAATATCAAACATCACCAACTGTTTAGTGATTGTGATGTTGAGATTTAATACCTATGGAAAAGCTTTACAATAATCAGTAATGAGTGATCAACAGTGGTCATAGCAAACTCATTGCTATCAGTACAGCAAATTAGCTAAAGACCTTTTTGTGGACTTCAAAGATCAGTTGACAAAAGTTGTTAGCAATGTTTTAGCACAGTGCTTTACCTGGCACAGCTCTTTGCTAAGTCCCAGGACAACGAGTAATTTCAGATGGGTTGAAATTTTCTGTGGTAAACATTTACTTCAAGACGAGTTGAGGAAAGGTAAACTTGTTTCTGTCTTAATCGTTCTGAAGCTTAAGCAAAGCAGGGCTGGGGAGAAGAGGAGCAATATTGTGTTGTTGCTTTTAGAAACAAAGACCCAACTACTAGCTAGGTCTGAAGTGTCTTGGGTTACAGCCTTAGTTTTCACTATTTCCCTGCAACAAGCCTCAGGTCTGACCATCCACTTCTCACAGGTTTGTGCTTTGTTGGGTTAGGGTCTTTCAAAGGGACAAGAAGGAAGAGAAATCTCTCTCAGAACATTTGACCACATTATGACTACTCCTTCCATTTCCAAATTGCATTTTTTTTACTTCCAGAGCCAAAACAAGTGGATGAAAAAAACTTTTGGCTTATGGAATTCATTTCCTTTTTTCAGGAAAGTCACAACTCTGACACTGTAATTTAGACAGAGATGGTCTAATTTGCCTTGATAAATTCTGCTGGACACTCAAAGATAAATTCCTTTTTTTCTTCCCCGCCTTTTCTTTTCTTCTTTTCCAGCATAATCAAAACCGATATAGCCCATTTTTTCTACCTTAAACAGCTA
This sequence comes from Myiozetetes cayanensis, assembly GCF_022539395.1. Lineage (NCBI taxonomy): Eukaryota > Metazoa > Chordata > Aves > Passeriformes > Tyrannidae > Myiozetetes > Myiozetetes cayanensis. Next base: position 22,398,079 of record NW_026087521.1, on the reverse strand, counting down.
CTGTGCTATGAGCTTACACCCTTTGTCCAGCAGGGCCACTTTTGTACTCCAGTCCCTCAAAGGGATATAACTCTCACCTGTAGGAAGAGCTGAGGCTGAGAGAGTGTGAAACAGAGGCAAGAAAGGCAGCCTGAGTGTAATGGAGCTCAAGCACCTCCATCTCAGAAAGAAACTGGAATCTTACATGTCAGGAAGAACTGGCACTAGCTTAAATTCCAAAATGAAAAAAATGAGAGACACACAATGACAACCTGTTCCTTGGAGCCAGATGTGAATGAAGAGCTTACGAGCCTTTTGGCCTAGGCAGTGATAGCAGAAGCCACATATTTAGCTAAGCAAGGCCCTCAAGCCAAGACAGGCCATGAGACACCAAGTTTCATGCCTTCCTGGGGCACAGGGAAATATCATACATCTACTGTTCTGTGCCTTTCCAATTTAGTAGTTGTCCTTGTGCCCATGATTCAAAGAAATCCTTAAATGATATGTAAAGCACACTTTTATGACGGTCTGGAAGATGCAGGGGGTTTTGCCCCCCCGGCCCATGCATTCCACCAAGAAAAGAAACACAACAGCTTTTTATACATTTGAAGGAGTGAGTTTCAAAATTATCTATCATACACACTCTTTACGAAATCTGCTTTATCTAAATAGACATTTGGTTGCCTAAATTTCTATTCTTATTACTATGGAGTAGTTACATAAAGTTTTATCATTTCAAACAGCTTAGGTTTCCTCTCTACCCCTCTTCTGTCTCCCTTGTGATGCTACGTGCTACAGGTCTTTTCCGCTTTCCCTGACAGTCCCCTTTGTTTACATAAGCTAGCTTTATCTTAACTGCCCACAGTTTGGGCAGCAACCTTCTTTCAAGTAGTTACAATTTTGCAAAGTCACACTTAACATATCTAAATTTTACTAACATAGCTAAATTTTTATTGTATTTTATCTTGTCTTTATTTCACCCAAAACCAAAACTTACTAAGCAAAATCTATTAAGATTATAGGTAAAAATTATGTCTAGATATAGATATACCTATGTATATATGTATATAATTATATAGACGGGGATGCTTAAACAATCCTTGAAGAATCTTCTTGCGTGCATCTAGCAAGAAGTATGCCAAGGTATTTCATGTACATGAAAAATGTGTAGACACCCTTTCAATATAACCACCTATGTAAAAAACCAAATCCCATTCTTGTACATCTCATTAGGCTGTAAAAATTACAAGAACACAAAACAGAGGATTTCAAATTTATTTTTCAAGCAATCTTGTGTATTAGATACAATTATCTTTCCAATAATATGCAAAGAGAACTGAGAAGTATAATCTTCATACAAAAAGAAGAACAATAAATTCATTTAACTCTAAATGTAGAAAACAAAATGCAGCATTGCACTGGGAAACAGAAATATACTTTGATACAAAATGTTTCAAAAATAGTAGCAGTGTTTCTTGAAGGAAACACTGTAGTGCTCATTCTTTAGTGCTCCAAAAATATCAGATACTTCTAAAAAATTCCAATTTTCTTGGCATACTGCATTTCCAAGGCAGAAAAGCAAGTACAGTGCATGCATATATACAGGTTGTGTACTTAGGAGCTAAGGTAGGGATCAGAGAATTCTAAACTAAAATCCTGGTCTCCAAGCACTGGGCTGGAATGGACCAGTAGATACAAGTATAACTTTAACCCTTAGGTGTAGGCCTTTAATCTACTTGGTGAAGGAGGAAGCAGCAGAGAGCAGAACATTCATTGGATCCATCCTTAGCCCAGCTGCCTACACCAGCCATACAACAGACCAGCAGCCTGTAAGGTCAGTGAGAAGTAAAGCAACTTTGTGGATCCAGGATTTTGTCCAATATATGCATGGCACTGTAACAGAATTACATCTGATGTATGCATTGCACTTTAACAGAATCAAAATTTGACATTACAAAAGCACTCAATGGTTTAGTATAAAAAGTCCCTTCTCTTTGAAATAATACTCTGCCCTTCATTCTTCCATCTCCCTTTGGCTCCTTTCACCTAGCTGTTGCAATTGCTACTTCATTGTATCTACACAGAGAAAATCCAAATCCTGAGTAGTAAAATTTGGAGATCCAAACTTGAATTATTGTTATGGCTGCTCTTCCTACTGTGCAAAACAACACCTGGAATTCCATCACCTCAGAACTGTAATTACAGCACTATGGTTCTCAGGAGGTAAAAGGCTGTGCTTTTATCAGCAAAGTGCACTTGTGAGCAAAGTTGAAAGCAGACAGCTTCCAGCATCAGTATTCAGCTTTAGAAAAGGGAAGTTCTAGGCAGCTGCACAGGCACCAGTGCAAATACTATCTGCCCACAGCATTACACCTCACAGACCTAACTGTGAAGTTTAGGCTATGCTTGCATTGCAAGGTAGTGTAGAAATCCCTAAGCAAAAGCCAGAGAAGCAGCCCTGAACTGGAAGGAGGCAACTGCTGCTTTGTTACAGAGAAGCTGCACTTGGGCTAAAGTTCGGTTCTGGATTGATGTGACTAAACTGCAGCTAGAGGGGAGCTGGCACATCTGTGCAGCACAGCACTCAGCAGCAAGTGAGTTGGCCCACTGGCAAACTCCCATCAGTTTAAAGTGGCACTGTACTGAATAATATGCATAGGCTCCCAAATGAATACTTGAAAAGCCTGACAGCAGAAGGACGGAAGCTAACTTAAAAAGTGGCAATTTAAAATTCTAAGCCTACTGCATTTCAAAGCTGCACAGTCTATTCCCTTTGTAACAGTACTTAACCTGGACAAGGCACATAGTGTAAGTGAAAAGGGTAAATGTCATTTGGAGCAGCTTCTAAGCACATTAACTGTTGTATTTTTGCATTAACTGTAGAATGCCCTACCTAGCTGCCCAGCTAAATGCTAATGTGCTCTCTCCACAGCACAAGGCAACATGAAACAGCAGATATTTCAACATATTGCGGCCAGCTTCCACTCTGTAACAGGAAAGGGTATGAGGAGGAAGCTTTCTTTAAACTTCCCCCCTCCTCCAATTAATTTAAATTTACACTCATTATATAGGGATTAAAAAAATATTAAGATCTAGGTTTGAAATATTTAAGAACTGAACATTTTTAAGATTTAACAAGATCTTATTTTCTAGTAGTGTAGAATTTCTAAACTATTTCTTGCATATTATTATCGTGAAAACATTCAAAAATACTGTTAAAGGGAAAGGAACAATTACACTTAAAATTTAAAATATCACTTCCATCTCCATTATTCTGAAAAATTTTTACCACATGAACAATAAAACTTCATCAATTAAATTTATTAACTAGACCTTTTCATCAAAAGAGAATCCACTAACAGATCATTCTTTCAGTTTAAAATTGCCTTAATAACCCTATAGAGTTGGAAGATAAACTATAATAAAAAAAAAGAAAAACCAAACCCAACCCTTTCAATATGTTTTAGAAAAGATCTAAGGAAAGTTCTGATTGATGCTGAAACATGTACATGAAAGCTTAGCAGTTTTCAGAGGAAAATACCACAATTCATGAGTATCTACAGTTTCTACATAAAAGCAGGTTTTATGGAAGGCAACATCTGTGTATGAAACAGCAGGTGCTGCCTTTAGCTGGTCCAAATTGAGATTCTTAAAGGGAGGGGCAGAGGTTGGAACCAAACAAAGTCAAAACCTGATTAAATGCACTGCTTCCAGTTACTGTTTTATAACACTGCGAGTACTGTACACAATGCCTTCTGCCCGAACACGTTCAAGTATTGGTCCATACACATTCTTCGTCAAGGGTATAACCATGCCTTTGGTAGTTATTTCACCTGAAAAAAAGGTAAATTAAGAGTTGTCACTGAACATCCAAACATGCAGATTAAAAATTCCTGTAAAGAAGACAGGAAGGGTCGGATAAATTCAAACAATATATACATATGTACACTTTGGAAACACTTCATATCTGCTTTCTACAGCAGGAAGATACAGAGGGTTGCAATACTGTTACTGAAGTCAGAATAGCCACTTACCATCTAGAACCATCTTAGCAGCAATAGCCGCAGGGTATCCGACTGTTTTAGCCATTGCAGAATGTCCTTTGTTATCCCCGTAGACAACCAGATCAATAAATTTGTCTTCCAAATGACCAGAAGGATGCCTGAGACCTATTTCATTTCTCATAATAATCATATCTCTCTCTCCAGTGCCTAAGAGGAAAGCACACAAACTGTATTTCAGGTCCATCAAGATGAGATTCCTGAGGAGCCAGGCTCTACACATACACAGCATGTATATCAGGGAAGTGACTGAAGGCAAGGACTATTAAGGAAGATAGAATACTAAGATGAAACTAAAAATGTAACAGGGAAAGAAAAGGATAAATTGGAGAAGTAGAGAACATCACAGTACATTAAAAAACCTAACATGAAGGTTTATTAATGAAGGTGAGAGAACTAATCTAACTATGGCTGATAAAAGATATGGACTTGTTCCACTCAAACACATGAGAAAAATTTCTCACATACCAAAGGGCAGCTTCATCTCCATATGCTTTGCAAGAGCCCCCACAATGGAATCTGCTGCTGGAACTGGTTCATCTCCCAGTAAACCTAGCCTGGCAGAACAAATGAGAAAGGCTTATATCATTGCCTATCAACAGCTTCATCTCTGTTTTATAATTTCCAGTTTGTTCAGCATACCAGTTTAATCAGTCTCAACATGAACCAAAATAGCTAGAATTGCAAACATTTTAATTTTTTTTAAAACATTTAAAAATCACTGGAACATTGTTACCATTCCACTGCCTCCAGCTGACTTTTGTCCTTTTCCAGTTTGCTAAATACAGCTTCTTTAAGAACGTGGTGCTCAACGGGAGACTTAATTCCAAGCAGTTTGCACATGAGCTCTTTCTGCATTTAAAAAAAAAAAAAAAAAAGGTTGCACGAAGGCATTTGTTACCACACCTTTTCAATCAAGGTTTTGAGAGCCTCCACTAAGCTCAATTAAAATTCAGGACTTCTGACAAGACAGATTATTTTTAAGGGAAAGTGGGATAATCTTAATCACAGCAGGTGAGAATAGTGCCTATCTTTTTGTGAAACACTCTGTGCCCCAACCCTCAGCTGCTTCCCCCTACTTTTTAGTCTTATCCCTTCCTCTGGCAGTACAGAAAGAACATAGAAATTTGCATAAACAAGGAACACTGGGAGGACATTAGGGTGCAAGAGAAGCCACCTGCAGACTGCCAGAGTTGGGAACTTAAGGATATGATATCTTTCAGTTGATCTAGAAATGGAAAATGTCCCTCTCAAAATGAAGGAAACAGACTGATGAGAGCTCTGGCTCTCTGATGAGAGCTCCAAGGCTCTGGCAATCCTGCAAGTATTACCAAAGAGTTTTCTGAAGATTGTTTTGCATCTCTGAAGGCCATTTTGTGTGATTTAGATGCTAATCCATCCACGCTTGCTTCATTCACAGCAAGACATATAGTAAAGAGAGCCATAAGCGAGACATGAAGCAAGCAAGAATTGCAGAGTCTCGTTAGAAGCTCAGGTTAGCCCATCTTTTCTTCTTCCCAGGCAGAGGAGATAAAGGGAAACTACCAAGATGTAAAAAACTTGCTAAGACAATGTTTGCAGTAAGAGTAATGAGGTAGTAGTTATTTTCACAGGTTACATAACACTACTTCTTATTCACTGAGGCTAGAAGCACTAGCCTCAAATTGAACCCTAAAATTTAAAGTGGACAAAAATCATTAAAAAAAAAAAATTCTCATATGGTTGTCCAAAAACTCCTCAAGTTTAGGAAAATGAGAACTGTTGTAAGTTAGTCAGAGCCAAAGAAGACTTTGCCCTATTGACCTTCTGCTTTCTTGGTTCCAAGAAGACTCAAGACATTCTTCACTGGAAATATTGACATCATCAGAAAAATCCTGTGTTGTCCTCAGACCATTACACAGCACAAGTCTGGTGTCTTTTTCCAGATTAGTGCTTAAAAAAGCACAAAGATGAAGACAGATCTGAATTTTGTTCACCTGAGTAATGAAGTGTTGTTCTCTTAGGGGTTTGCAAAAGGGAAGACAATTTTTCTCAGAAGGCAAACAAACAGACCTGACAAGTAATAAGCTCTCTTTACCCCATATTGAAATATGACATTCCCTGATTTCTCCACAGAGATAACCAAAATGTTGATTGTCAAATGTAATAGCAGTACCTCAGAGTCATGCCTTGGCTGCAATAAAGATAAAGTAAGGCACCCAAAATCAAGACAGAAAAGCAGCATAACAGAAGACAAAAAAAATGCTTGCATGGAGTTTTAACAGAAAAAAAAATTAATATACTCCTTTATGCACAATCTCTTATTTCTTTATGTAAGTAGTATGTAAAAAGTATGTAAAACATACACTGAAGATCATGAGCCAGTACCAATATGGACACTGCAAACTTACAGCACTGACGGCCAGACTGAGTAACAGAAAATTTAAGACAATTCATAAAAATATGGCCATGACTTTGTGTAGCTGAGTCCTGAAAGCCTCCAATGTTAGAGATTCCAAAGTCTCTCAGGGAACCTGTTCTAGCACTATATTACACTCCTGTTGAAGAAAGTCTTTGAATTTCCAGGAACAGAAATCAGAGAAGATTCCCAAAGCTAAGTATGCCCAAGCCTAGCAGTAAGAAAACCATCCATAAAATAGAGAAAACAAGGCAGAGTAATCAAAGTAACTCACCCAGGTTAGAGGTGGGGTGGTTGAGCTTAGCAAAGGGTAAGGATCTGGGTTAATTAATCCTAGTTTTACAAAGCCTCCCATAGTTTTGGAGAATCCCTGAAATAAAAGAATATCATCATTAAATATAATTAACACTTCAATTATGACAGAAAGGACATACACATTCCTCAGGCCATGGACAAACAACAGTAACTTAAACCTTGGCATAAACCATAATTCTGTAGACATGTTATGACATCCATAAAAGCTTTTTCAAACCTTCAATATGGTTTTAGATTTATTCCTTCATAATGTATATTGACTGAGAATATAATTAAGAAAAAGGAAATCTGAAAGAAAAAAGATTCTGTTTTGATTCCACTTTGTGCATCTGACAAATGAAAGGAAAAGAGTCGATCAGCCAGAAGGCAAACACATTTATCTCTTAATATTTTACTTAGCTGGCCAAAATTATAAAGCTTCTGAAATTCAAGATTTCTAGTTACTTAATGAAAAACTTTCTCAGTTTCAGGGAAAACCATAATTTTCTGTAAGATTTTTACATTATGTTTTTCATGGGAATATAAGCAACAGAACTGTAAGTTCAAATTTTTATCAAATAAAGAGAATAGATCAATTCTTAAACTCACTTAAAACATCACACAAACCCACCAGAATTATTTATTTCTTTTTAAATCTTCTGTTGATCTGACACCAAATACAGAGCCAGAATAAAAAAAACCACAGATACAGACTATGCAAAGCCCACTGACCAGTTGTCTAAAAGGAGTAAAACTTTTTTTCTGGTTTGCAACAAACACCTGTTAAATACAGCAAGTAAAGCTATATTAAAAAATGAGATAAGTGCTTTCAGTTATCTCTCAACTGGAATAGTGAAGAGCTCATAAATAGCAAGTGCAGAGCTATAAAAGGCTGAGCTTTAAATATACAGTTTTCTTGAAATTACAACATTCATCTCTTGAGGAAAACAATAATTGTTAATAATAACACCAACAACTTACTTTGTATCTTAAGGTGCCTCTCAGTAAAGTGCGAGCTGTCTGAATACCATATGGCTCAGCATATTTTGTACTGTCTCTGTTAGGAAAAGCTTCAAGATTTAATCCTGGGAAAAAATCCATCGGAGTAACAGAATCCAGTAATGCTCCTCCAGCTGGAATATTGATAATCTAAAGGTTTTGAAAGAGTAAATAAGCAAGTATTATTTTCGTGCACTCTTATTCAATTTATTTCAGAACACAAAAGATAAAGTATGCTGAAAAATAGAAAAAACATGCTTAGTGTTTCAGGTGCAAATGAAGGCCCAATCTAAATTGTGAAAGGAGATTCTGCCCCATATGCTCCCTGCTTTTTGGTCAAACCATTTATTATCTTAGGGGTTTTTGTGTAGCAGGAGAAGGCAAATATAAACAGCATTGTGTGGGGTTGTTTCTTCTCTTTTTAAAGATTAAAATAAAGATATAAAATTGCGGCCCATGTGTATCTTTACCTGAGGCTTCAAAGCACAGAGAGAACACACTATTGAAGGGAAACAAAAAAGACATTGACTAGCTCTATTATCACTCCTAGCCACAGCCTTGAACCCTGCTTCCTTCAAGCAGCTAATGCCCAGATCTGCTATGCAGCATCAATGAAAACTAATTTTCTGATTTCTGAGCAAAGGGGCAAGGTTTACTTCTAGAAGAAATACTAATGCAATGAAGCCTGCAGCTATGCCAAAAGATCATCTTGTGTTTGCCAGACAAGACAGGTGTGTGAAAGAATCCTACACAATGGTCAAAGACAGATAAGTATTTAGTGGCAAGGAGAAAAAATTTGCAGAATTTAGTGACAAGGTTTCCCAGTGCTCTCATAATGAATAATTCATATGCATGATCTAATTTTTCCTAGCAATGGGTGAACCAGATCAGAATTAAATCAGAAACTTGTTCACATTTTCCATGAAACCCTCTCATCTTAAACTTTTTGAATAACGATCCAACGTACAATCCTTGAATTTCTCCTTTCTTGCAATAGAGTACCATAATGTCATGATAAAACATCTCAAAAGATTTCTAAGTTTTGCAGATAAAAGAGTTAGGTAATTAGCTAAACTTTACAATGGTTATACAAGGCAGTCTCCTTGACAATTGTAGTAACTACTCTGAGTAAGTGACAGTAGAAACATAGTACTAGGAAGCAGAATTGTGATAATGGCTTACAACAGCTTTGCACAAATCAGTTACAGTCTTTCCATAAAACAGATGTGGTGCCATTTGAGAGGCTGCACAAACAGCAAAACAAAGCATATATAAAACATGTAGAAAAACACAAAACCTATTCAGTATTACAGATTGCACCAAAAGAAAAAGAAATCAAGAGTTCTGCTATACACTGCACAATTACAAAATGAAGCTGTTTGGTTTACAAACATGACTAGAAAGAAAAGCAAGTAGAAGAATACACTCTCACCTTTGTTTCACAGGGCCAAAGACAGGGCAATTAAGTGTCAAAAGCAACACCCAACAGGGATGGAACTTGAACCCAGAAACCCAACTCCAATCCAGTGCTTTAGTCATTAGAACACATTCCCTCCTTGCAATCAGTTTCCACATAGTAAGAATTAAGCTGGTAGCAGCCAGTCACCATCATGCTCCAAATAATAGGACTAAGTGATGTACGCAACTGGCTTAGGCACCTGACTGACACTGGCTTGAAAGTAAATAGCACCTTAAAAATCCCAATTCCCTCCTTAGCCCAATACCACCTTCTTTGTCTGGCTTTAAATAAAAATGTTCACATTACTTCACCTCTCCATCTTTTAAATATGTAGCAGACTGAACTGTATTCAGCAACACTCCTTGTGGACTCCAGCTGAACTTGTATCTCAGAGGATTGTCAGAATGCTCCGGAGCTGGCAGGCCACCACAGAAAGAAGTGTAGGATATAACCTGTCAGATTTATCCACAGGAAAGAAACAGTGAAGAGAAGGCAAACCAGGATGCAAACAGCACAGAGCTACCCTGCAGAATCCCCATTAGTTCTTAAAATTTCTGCTGACATTATCCCCCAAATGGGCCAAATTAGAAGAATCTGCAGTGAAGAGGGGAAAACAAAACAATTTCACTAAGCAACAGTGTTAAGCTATCCCACTGTAGACACTGTTCATAAGGGAGAGGAAACCAAAACATATACACTGGGGCATGGCCATCATAGCTGAAAAAGTAAAACGTCCAGCATCTGTCACACTTCAGTTAGACATTAGTAGCTACCAAATTCCAAGCACCAGAAAAAGTAAAATGCCCAGAGTCTGTTATACCTCAGCTGGGGTTAAAAGAACAACTTTACTAACAGAAATTTTGCATAACTACTTGCTAACCTTACCGTAGCACCAACTTCTTTTGCCTTGTCAATGCATTCCATTGCCAACATATGGTCAAGACCAGGATCCAAACCCATTTCACTGACAACTGCAATACCAGCAGCTTCTACACTAAAAATAACAGAAATACAGAGCCATCAGAATATTCATTATTACTGGTCTTTTATTCTGTAAATCTGTCCAACAAAGGCCCAGTGAATCTTCCCCAAAGTAAATTCTGGGCTCTATCAGCAGCTTGTGGAAAACAAAAAAAACAGAAGTAGATGCTGAAACCTGAACAGTGACAATTGTCTAAGAGCTTTCTAACTTTTGTTTCTCTTACTTCACTGCAAGACCTAGGGGCTGGTGGAAAAAGAAATTCCTACCAGTTACTCCACATCCCACATTCTCCTGGACAGTGCTATAATGCAGGAAGATACTAATGCAGAGGGTAGCACAGAGATAGCCATAATTGCCCTGAAGAGCTCCTGCAGGTGAGAGGGATTGAAAGGTCTACTTTCCTTAATTAAAAGTATTAGGGTTTTCTTTCTTTTTCCTAATAGTTACCGACACTCCCAGAGGAGCCCACTTATCACCACAAACTGAGGATTTATTTTATTTTCAAAATCACTTTGTGTTTTGACAAATGAGACAAATGCCTTTTTTTCTTTTTTTTTTTTTTCTGAAAGCATGCCATGACCTCGCCAAGAAGGGGAGGAAGGCCCCTAAATCTCTCTCATCGTCTGCAATATTGGTTCTCTATCTGTCTAGCTTTTTCTGTTTTATCTTTTCTGAAGACACAGCATGTACAGTTCTCATCTCACTTGAATGTACTTCAGATTTTCTGGTACCATGACTAAGAGGACCCCCGAGATGAAGCTCCATACCAAAACAATTTCCAAGTACATGGTAAGTAGGACAACAGAAACATTAGAATAGTTAGAGCTGTCACCAATTTGAGAATAATATAGTGTGCCTATCCAAAAGAAGGGCATGAAGAAGGAGATTACTGTAGATACAATAAGCCAAGAATGAGTTTTTATTAGGGGAAGGCAAAGGATGACAAACAAGCTTGCTGCTAGAAATGGAGAGCCCAGCTGCTCAACTTAAACTTCAGATGATCCTGACAGGTCTGAGGGGAGAGGAAAAGGCACATTAACATGAAATAAGATGATGAATGCAGGAAAGTACATTCCAGTGTTTAGAGCACTAGTATAATGAGGTTGGGGTATGCCCTCTTTGCTCTGCTCTGCCACATGCATTTTTGGGGAAAGGTACTGAGTCCTCCAGCACAGAAAGGAAAGGACTGAAAATGCAGAAAACACTAATTTACACCAAGCATTGCAGGTGTAACAGACTGCAAAATATTCAGATAATGCACTAAAGAAGAAAGCAAAACCAGGGAGATGCTACTGTCACACCTACCTCTCCTGGAGTTCTTTCATAGCTGGTGTTAAGTAGCTGGCTGTTACCAAGTTCACTTTGTTCTCAATACATTTCTTAGCAACGAAAGGATGTGCTGAATAAGGTAGCAAACTACAAATGAAAGAGAATTATGCAACATCAAAATTCAACCACTTACTTATGCTGTCACTAGAAAGACACAAATGTTTTTTGTATGCCTACAAAAGAGCTCAAGTAATAGCTCAAAAAGACAGTCATATCCTGAGCAATTTCATACCTACATAAGTTAAATGCTACAGCATTATTATATGCACTCAGATCAGGGCACCAAATAATAGGGGAGTCATTCTTGAAACACCATCTTTTGTCACACTTCTATGTAAAACACAAACCACTGACCTCTTTCTAAAGCCACCTTCTAAACAGGCATGGCTGCAAAACCACACCTGTGAAAGTTTGCATTACAATGCTCTTGATAAAGTAGTTCGTGAAAGTACTTCATTCCATGCTCTACATGGAATGAAAACAACACTCATGACATCCATGGCAAAAGAAACACAAGGACTATTAAGTTATTTCCTTCCCTGTATCAATACCTGGCATTAATTCTTTCTTAATGGGATATTCAGGAGAAATGGCCAAGGTGTCAGAATTTTGCTTCCTCTTATGAACATGCACATTTGATCCCAGGGACACATATACTTGTGGATGCAACTGGCCCCTCACATAAATGTTTGTGGAAGGGAGTCCACTTAACTAGTGACCACTTCTGAAGAGATGTTGCAGACAAAAACCCTTTTAAAGTCCTGATGCCTTGCTACATGAGAAGGTACTGGTCAGTAACAGCTACTTACATTTACAAATATGACCCCAGTCCTTGGACATTAAAAAAAAAAAAAAGTTACTGTATTGATTTAGATCAGTCAACTAGGAGAAAGAAGCATCATGACTTAATTTTGAGCCCATCATGTTTTACATAGAATTCTGACCTGATCACAAGGTCATGTTTCTTCACCAGAGAGGACAGCTTTCCCTCGTTCTTAAGAACATCCATATGAACTGAAGTAACATTGCTGTATTTTTTTGTCAGTTGTTCAAGTTGCTCCTTCATGACAGATACTGTTTTAAAAGTAAAATGCATAAACCATTACCTAAAGAGGAATTTAAGTCCTAAGTACACCCATGTATAATTGTGCTATATTTCCCAAAGTTGCATGGATGTTTTTCTTCACTAACAGTTTATGAGAAATCAGGCATAAAGCACTTTACTTACCCTAAATAGTCAATTTTCTTATCAATTATCATGTCAAAACAGTTATAACTCAAGAATAAGAATCTACAAGGAATACTTACTCTCAGAAGTAAAGAACCACTCACTGCTAAATTGTGTAATGAGAACAGATTTGCAATTTATTAGCAGCTTTGTGGGAGTACTTGACAAAAGTTTTAACTGCAGTTTTCCTATCAGCAGATTAAGTCAACACAAATTATTCACACAAAACTACAAGTTATCTCCCTTCTTTTCCACTTTACTGAAATACTGTATTGCACTGACTCTTGAGGGAAGATTGCAGCAGAAAAATTGTGTGCCCAACATGTTTAAAAACCATGTTTGGACTAGCATCATCCTGCCAGAAAACAACCATTTTCAATTAGTGTAACAACTTATCTTGAGCCCTAAAGTAGTTTAGGTCACTATGTAGTACACATTTTTGTCTGGTTCCAAAACAGTTACTTCTCTAACCTGGCCAATTAAATTCAGAGGTGAAGTATTCAATCAGTTTTTGATTGTAGTATCTATTTCTGCAAAGGCTCAGACTACTTCACTGAAAAGCAAGAAGCTGACTAGAAGTCCAGGAGGGAAAAAAGCCCAAAAAGGAAAATTTATTTTTCTTTTTCAGGCTCTGTTTGACTTAAGTGAGACAGCAAAACCTTAATGAGTTTCAAGGACTAGACGAACATGCAAGTTCAAATGCAGCTAACTAACAGATTTAGTAAACAAACACGTGCTCAGAAAAACTTACTCCATCCTTCATTCTACATAGCCATACATTTATAGATAAATCTGTTTTAAAAAGAAATCTTTCCAAAATTCTGTTTCAATATACTATAACAGAATTCCTATTTACAACGAAGAACAGTTTAATAATTGAAAGCAAAACCAATTCACATCATTTACCATTTTTAACATAATAAAGATAGGAGCATTATGCTTTAGCTTAGGTCAAATATTACTAAAAGGCCCAGATTCAATCTGACTAGTTTTAATAGTTCCCTATGGCTTAGTCCTACCAATCATGATTACAATAATATTGTAACTAAACAGGGTAAATCCAGTCTCTGCCTGTCTTCACTTCCCTCCCATTTTAAGGAAAGCAAAACTGAAAAAGAGATCCACAATAACACAGCCAGTATTTACCACATCTGACTGGTTTCCTGCCCCAGCTCACCACACTGCCAGCACAAAACAGAGGGAACTCAGCCAGCAATAAGGAGTGGTCAAAGAAGGAAGCAGGTGGAGCACAGGGTTATGGAGAATTAAAAGCATCTGTGCCTCTAAGTTAGGGCCTTATTTCCTTATGACCTTTCCACACTCAGGGGGGAAATAAGGATTGCTGGACGGTGATTCTCTATACCCTACTAATAAAATTGTGCTAAGAAAAAGTGCTAGGTAAAATCATTTACAAATTCAAACTAAAAAAAGTTGATTACATGAAGGTTTCCAATTAAGGTTTCCAAAATTTGGATTTAAAGTGGTGTAGCCTGACAGTAGGAAACCACACATGGCACTGTGGTGTGCATTTTGTGCTGTCTGCACCTAGTTGCCTGCTGTCAAATATTAAACAAGTAATATCTTTGTGTCTCTTTCCTTCTGAGTGTGTGCTGTAGAAACTGCATGTTTTTAAGCTACCCAGATAAGAGGCACCTCCTATGTTTGCTCAGTGCTTGGCCAAACAGATCTTCCAGTTCACCTAGTTTCCCTTCCTGCTACCGTATTGCAGGAGCTAGATGCAGCCTCTGTACTGGTGAGGGGATGTTCACCGCACATTGCTGTAATCCTTCCCTGTTCACCACCTCAGGCAATACTGATAACCACGGTGCAGCTTTCTTAGAGTTCCCCTCTTCTTCCTGGTAAATCTTCTCCCAGGGTTAAAAGTACTATGGTTATCATCATGAAGGGTACCAAAGCCAAGTATGAAAACAGCATGAAGGGAAAAAACCGAACCAAAGCAACAATAAAAATCATCAGAAATACAACCATAACTTTTAAGCTAAACCACTTCCCAGCAAAGTATCTTTCAGGCAATACAGACTTTGTTTTAAATCTGAAGTCACAGAATCAGGATAAAGTCATCATTAAGAGTACAGAAACTAGTTACTGAGATTCCTCAGCCTGAAACATGCTAAAGAGAAAACCAAAACAGAGGAACAAAGAAGCAGACATGTGTCTCATTGGAAGGTCAGAGTCTGAAGTTTTACCATCATGACACTGGTTATAACAACAGCAAAGACTTCATTCATACAGATGTCTATAAAAACATTTTCAGCTTCTTGTTATTTGAGACTGAAAACACAGCCAAACACCAACTGACTGACTGGCTACAAAATCAATCCCAAGCCCAAAGCAGGAAAAAGTACTTCTAATTTCCCTACAGGTTACACATGCAAACAGTAAACTTTTAACATGGCTATGTAATTTTCAAATCAATTATATAAAACCAAAATGCTCACAAAGCTATAAAATCCTTTTCTGCTTTGAATAATAACAAAGATTTTCTTTATCTGTTCTCAGAACAACATACATTTATTATTTATGAGAAAGGTTCTGCCACAACAGCAGGTTTCAGTAAGACATAATTTTGTAATGAAAATAAACAAATTCTTACATACCAACTGTGATGCCAATGTTGGAATCTCTAGTGAGATATTCAAGTACAGGGCCAGAAACATACCCAGATCCGAGCAATAAAACCTTCTTCTCATCACCCATCTTTAGTGACTGAGCCTGTTCCCTAGAAGGTGTTACAGGCAAAATTAAAAACCACACAGAAGGAAACTGTAAGCTGCTAAGGTTAAGAGAAGAAGTATGTTTTAACAAGTCTACAAATCAAGAGCTCTCTTCAGACCAAGACTCAAGTTCCTAATTAACTGATCCAGGACCATCTAGTACTTCTTCCATTCTTCTGCTGCATAACTTCTAATTTCTTTCCTCTAACATAAACATGACCAATTCATCAGCATCTCTTCTGCTTCTCCAGTTGTTAATGGTTGTTCATCAAAATTTTCCTCAGTCTTTTCCAATGCCCAAATTCCTGTAATCTGATCACATGAGGACCACCAAGCTGTCTATGTCATGCTGGGCTGTCAGAAAGGGATTTCAGTCTCTGTCTTGCTCCCTTTACATCACAGGTAACTGTTAAAGTATATGCAAAACCATTCTGGTGAAAGTGTTTTTGTGTAAGTTATACTAGGTTCATATTGGTCCATCACAGGAACATGATAGACAATAAAAGCCAAATAAAAGTTAATGCCCAATTAAGAAATCATCATTGCAGACAAGGATTCAGATTTGCAAACCATCATAGACTGTTTCAACCAAACTACTACTACTCTTAATAAATAAATTTAAGTAGATCTCCAAAGTTTGCAAAGTAAAGGTAGGTATTGTTAGCAGGTTCTACTTTTCCATCAGCTAAGTGAACACCACCAATGAACAAATAAACATCACATACAACACACAGATCTGCAGAAATATAAAAAATCTGCCCACAAAAACCCCCTTTGCAATGAAGTCTCCAGATTCTCAGAGTAGTTCACCCAAGACCAAGCAAGGGATTATGGAGGAAGAAAAAAAATCAGATCATTGCACTGTATGAGGAATAAGAAAATTTGCTACTGAGACAGCCTCTTGAGGGGGTCTATCAAGCAGCACATAACAAAAATCATTGTGAACTAAAGTCTTTGAGAAGCCAACAGCATGTTACTTTGTGTGGAAAATGCACCTATAGTTCATCATAAACAAATTCATAACCACAAGTCTCAAAGCTGCCTGAGGAAATTGGAGAAGTTTGGGATGTAGAAATCAATACACATTGTGCTTTTAGTGCATAATGCATGCAGTCGTGCATTATGGTCAGACCAATATAAAGTTTTTTATTATGTACAGTGCAGCTGTCATTGACCATGAACTTGAAGCCAGAGGTACCCACTTATTGTCAAATTAACATTTTTCATAGGTAAGCTATAGATGCTTGTTAACAGCAGGGAGCAAGGGGAAGGGAAGGGATATCCATGTTGTTTATGTTTTTGTTAGCTTAATCCACTCAATGATACCACTGGCAGATAACTACTATGACAGGGTTTGGATGAAGTAGTAGCTAAAGCTGTAGCTACAGGAATGTAATGAAAAGTCTGAGAGTTCCACAGAATCTCCTGAGTACATTCAGTCACAGAACAATGCTACATATCACAGCACTTGAGCCATACAAGATGTAACTAGATTCAAGGTATATTTAAGAGCCTTTTGCTTTCAGCCATTCCTTTCACATGACTGTATGTTACATCCATTTCAAAAGGACAAGGAGTTACAGAGTAATACTAGTATGTGGCTGTTTTCTGCAGCTCTCTGGTAAAAAAGTTTTCATAACTCAAGAAAGAGAAAAATGACAGTTTTCTCAACTTCAGTAGAAGTTATCAACACATGTTAATGTTTTAGGCAATGTGCATGAAGAATTAGGGAAATCATCAAGCATCAAATTTAGACACAATGCAATATAGATGCATTCCACTAAAACACAAGAGTCAATAAAAGCAAAAGTGGAGACAGAATGCAGATGGGGGGGGGGCGTTTAAAAAGTTATAAATTACCTGCTCTCTCTCAGTTTCTGGATATATTGATACTTAGGTGTCAGTGAACCGTTGGATGCAATCACTGCCTGAAAGTATATGAAACAAATTTTGAGGGTCTTATGTATCTATGTATTTCAAAGCAGAAGATAGACAAGAAGAGTGCCAAATTGAAAAACTTACACCTCGAACAACAGGTGAGTAATTCTGTTTTTCAAGAGGTTCTGAGCCTTCTGATAACAGCTGTGGAGATAAGTTATTTCAAATCAGGTCATTTATTACCCATTATTTTTTCAAAGTAAAACATCAAGATTTCAAGTAACATTTAAATGCATGCAACAATATGAATATCTTATAAATCTGAAATTCTTCTGGCTACAATCATTGTCACTTGACTTTTAGGAAAATACAGGAATTCAAACAGCAGTTTGACTTTAAGTGAATGTTGGATGTCCAAGAAAATCAGATTTAGACATCTACTGCAGGGTCCAGAAGCAATGAACTACCTGCCAGAGCCTGTTTCCTGCCTACAGAAAGTGTTCTTGACAAATCCCTAAGACATCCATGTCATTGATGTCTCATTCATATTTGTGATAGTTTGGACTATATTGTGTTTGAAAGGATTGGCTTCAAAACCTTTTTTCTTTTTTTTTTTGAAGTATAAAGTCAGTTATGTTCTACAGCAGATTCCAATGTATACAGGAGACCAGAAAGGCAGCAAACAAGCAGACCAAAGTCCAAGTCTTTTACCTTCCTGTTGGACACATAGGACCTTACCATCTCTTCTATATACGGGAAAAGCATATCGCCAAAGTACTCTGTTGCTTCTATAGGAAGCTGAGCTGGCAAATTGTCAATGGAACACATCAGAATCCCTGAGCCTTCCACACTGAAAGAGAGAACACAGCTCTTCTAAACTACTTCTTGGTAACTGAAAGGTACCACCTTTCAGAACTGTTCTAAGCACATGATTTTTCAATATAATGTTTCACTGCACAAATTACATTGGAAAGTAATAAAAAGTAAGGGCTCTCCCACCTGTCATGAGTAATATGCTGGTCAGCATCATACATACAAAATGGATTATCAATTGTTGTACACTCCGTCATAAATTCTATAGATCCTCCAGTGTCTGCTGAAATGTCACATATTGCCAGAAGTCTAAAGTGATTAAACAAAAAAGACAATGGAACAAGGCATTATACTAATTACTAAGAAAGATAGGTATAAAAGGCCACAAGTAAGCAGGAAATAAAAGAAATGTGAGAATATGTATCTGACTTGTAACTTCATTCATCTTAACCAATTTAGAAGTCAACTAGCACAAACAATGATATTTGGAAATGTAATGGAAATCTGGCCCTACTGTACTCATCAGATTTGCATTCACATCAACAGAACTCATAATTCATGTGTAAAGTGTCAAAGACTGGGAGAATCTGTTAATCCATCATCTTTTCTCTCTAAGCCGTGTGCTGCCAACACCTCTCATTCATTATCCATCTGCCAATTCCCTCAAGCAGTCCCTGAAAAAGAAAGGTGTCAAGAGTGGGCAGACAAGAGATAAAGACCTGATTCTTCACCAGAATACATGTCCTCCCCAATTCCATGACTAAGCCAGTCTCCCAGAGAACTATTACACAGGGCTATTACACAAAGGATGGCCCCCAGCCCCAATGAAAGGAGACTAACCATTGATTTGCTCCCCACACTCCATTCTTAAAGCTACTCAGGCTTATGAACATTTCCACTATGTGCTGCAGAAATAAGAGGTGTTAAGGAACAGTTAATTGAACTTGTACAAGCTAAATGACATGGTAGGAAGAACTTTCCCAAAAACTCTGCTCAGTCAGGGAAACTTCTAGCAATATTGGAGCAGTAGGTACATTCCCAAACACCACACTGTTTGTATTGGATTATGTACAAGGATCAAGGGCAGAACTACCTCTGCAGAAAGACAGCTGAGGCCTGTCAATCATTTCTACTATGATGTTTTCAAAAACTCCAAACTGTGAAAACAAGACTGCAAAGCACAAAAGAACAAAAGCACAATCAATGGGGCACTGAAAAACATGCAGGAAGAAAAATGAAAGAAACATAATTACTAAAAGCTGTGGTGAAATTGCCTAGCCTTACGACTTAATCATGGTGCTACATGGTGAAATGAGGTGTCTTACTTGTGTGGTAACTCAGGACAGCCCTCTGTTGCACCATCAGCAGATCTAATTGGCACCAGCAGCTTCTGAATATCCTGTCGACTTAGCAAGCGAGGAGTATGTTGCTCCCAGTATATGCCATTAATTAAACAAGTTGTGTAGGGTGCAACCTGCAAAGAAAGTTACAGATGCCTGATGTTCTTATCTAGTACTTTAGGAAGCTAAGAGCACCTGGTCTAGCATTTTAAGTTAATGGTCTCTCAAATGATGAATATGCAAAAGTATAGTAACCACTAACACTCTACAGAAAACCTTTCATAAATGAGATGGTTCGGACAGAAGAGATGCTCACATCAATGTGAAAGCGAGAAGTGTAATTTTCTGGATGTTTATCATAGTCTACTGGATCATATATTCCATCATGTTTCCTTACAAGATGATGGTGACGACTTAACACTGTCCCATAGACTTTTCTGATGTCTGAAGTTAAAAAAAAAATAAAATAGCTGTTATACTTGCACAAAAAGGGTTCCAGTGTTTTCAAACGCTTTGTTGTCACAGCTTACCTCCAGATCTGGAAACTTCCTTTAACTCATGTGGTTCCACAAACTCACATGGGAGGGCGTTGAACATTTCTTGAGCACCCTGAAACCATGAAGTATGATTCAGAATAAGCAGACCATAAATGTAATGTAACACTGCTTATTTGATATTTGAAAACATATAAAAATGCCACACACAGTTTGACAGTCCTGCCAGAGAACATCTTCAGAGATGTACACACTGTTTCGCATATACCCCTGCTTACCCAAAACCAAGCTGCACGGGCAGCAAGAAATTTACATTGTTCCCCACTACTGCAGATTGCCTAATACACAATCCAATGCCTAGTTCGTATTTCTAATGGCTGAGCTGGGAGGCCTCAACTCAGCCACAACAGATGGTTTAACAGCCACTCTGAGGAGCAGTTTCTCTTTAGGGAAGACCCCTGAGGCCACTCCTCATCAAAAAGGCCAAGCACTACCAGACAACTTCCCCAGTGAGCTGTGATCACAAACACAAGCCTTTCAAACACACCATCTTTTTGTCTAGAAAGAACATATTTATGTGGTCAGTGATTTCACTTTATAGATGGAGCCTTGTTAACTGATGTTTGTTGCCAAGGCCAGGAGTAAGCCTTTTTTCCCACGTCACAGAAAATGGCTCTAAAGTCCGGTAGGTCAATTCAATGCTATACAGATACAAAAGGTCAGTGAGTATTAGAAAAAAATAACTCTTTCCCCACACTTTAATCGGGTGCTTCAACATACCTTGGGAGCCCAGAGTCAACAGAGACAGAAATCATGCAGGGGGGAAATGAGAGAGAAGCAGCAAGATTTAATCCATTTTCATGATAAGAAGTTAGTGTGTCAGCCTTGTCAGGTATGATCTCACCTTAAACATTTTAGTTTATGTTACTTAAAAAATCTTACTAGAAAAGGAAAATGTGAAGTCCAAGCAATCAAAATAAAGCCATCAGCCCATTTAACCTGATATTTATCAAATGCCAGGGATTTCTATTAACAATAATATGGCATTTCATTTTGAAGACAATTCTTACCTTAGAAACATTACCAGTGCCTGTAAACACAAATGTTAAGGGCCCCACTGACTTTGGCATCAATCCCAGTGAAATTTCATACCCGGCATCTCGTACTGCCTGCACAGCCTGACTGCTATTCCTGTAGTTGTGTGCCATCCCAATGTGCTGAAATCAAAGGCACAAAACCATCAAGATGTTTGCACACATTCAAATACAGATAATTAGCAGATGCCCAAATGTCATTTTGCTAAAGACAAATATATACACATATACTCTTACCATGAAGGGAGTGTGATGTCCCAGGGCTAAAAATCGTAAACCTAATCCATGTAGAATATTGATCATTCCTGTTGTTAAAAAAAAATAAATCTCAGACCATCAGTGTTAATTACGAATACGCAGTTAGAAACTGAAGAGACTGACTGAAGCCTAAAACCATACTAGATCTTTTTCCCATGTTTTAATATTGTGCTTTACTTCTACAGAAAGTCTAATAAAACCAGAGAAGAAGAAACTCAATAGCAGTCCATGACCTTAAACCTGCTCATGGCCCACCTTATGCATTTCAGTACTATTTAATACTCAGATATCCTTTTATGAGATGCATCCACATCACCAGATTCCAAAGAAGGAGATAAGAGTCTTCTGAAGAAACAGAGTTAAAGTTCAGTAGAAAGGAATGAGAACCATGCCCCACAAAAATAAGCGTAAGTGTATAACAGAGTGACAAACAGATGCTGTAAAGCTCTCAGGACTGACAGCAGCCTTCTATTTCCAAAAACCTAGTAAGTTGATCTCTTGATATTTAGTCTGCTCCAGATTAGTTCAATGGACAAACAGGACTTCAAGACAACATAAGATATCAGATTTGTCAGGAATTCACAGGACTATTTGACGTGTAGTCTCATGAAAGTAGGAAGAACAAACCAGAGTGGAAAAAAGCTGTTAAAAGCAAGAATTAAAAATGCAGTTAAAAACACACTGCAAGTCTCAACTTCTAGGAAACACAGAACAACCAGAAGTATTATGAGAAGTTACTTGTTGCAAGCCTGCCTTTACTTTATGCACTATACCTGCTACACCAGCCCACTTTCCAAAGGCCACAACTCGCATTCCTTTATGATCAACCATTTTTTCATAGTCAAACAGTCGAATTTCCTGAAAATACACAGCAAACTGAGAATCAAATTTTTCAGTGAATGCAGTCAGTGGCACATTGCTCTCCCAGGAACTACCTTTTCACATGCCTTTGTCATCCTTCGTGATAGAGGTTGATGGGTAATATAAGAAAGGTAACCAAATCACAAGAAGATTTAAGTATAAAAATAAAAACATAATGGTTGCCTTGAATTCTTATTTAAAAGAGTCTTTGCATTGCCTGTGCCCTCTGGCACAGACCTTGCCAATATGCCACTCCAGATGCTGCAGGCCCATTCATATCCTCTGCCAAAAGGTTGCTCATTTCTGCGTGAACTGGCTGCCTTCCTCTGTAACAACCAATACACACTCCAGCTTAGTAACTTTCCAACAACTCTTAGTGCTCAGATAGAAAGAGCTCCTCTTGAGCACACCACGCTCACAACTCACCTGCCTTATGTGCATGAACAGAGTAACACTGCAAGCACAAGATTCTATGAGCAAGAAATACTCATCTTCAGGAAAGGATACCAAAAACAGTCTTCATTAGCCAAATGCACTACCAGAATGCACATGCTGAAAGAATTGTACTATGCAGCAAGCTCTTGATCACACTTAAGCACTAGGTCCAGTTTCCACTTCATAATAGCTGCCAATGGTCTTTACTATGGTACAATTTACCTGTCTTAAAATCTCATCCAGAAGGGGCATGTTTGCCTCTTGGGCTTTAATAGTGTGAGAGAAGAAGGCATAGTTCTTTTTAGGGATCAATTTGTCCTCTGGAGGTCTCTTCACACCTATTATCAGAGAAGCCTCAGAAATATCTTCTTGAATGATGGCACCTGCTTTGATGTACTCCTAGGAAAGAGAAAAATCAAAGTAAATTTTTCTGTGCTTTTTCATATTCAGATCTCAGCATATAAGCAACTAAAGTAGAGGAAAAGTTGATAATTCTACAAAGCAGAAACAAATTACTGCATGTGATATATTCATAAATCTCTTTAAAGAGTTATCAAGTATCAAATTATCATGCTATTATCCTATTTTACAAGGTCAAACATAATTATGCGTTATTAAAATCCTTAATCTTAAATGTAAAAAATACTACAAAAATTATATTTTACTAAATTTAAAGTATCCTATAGTATTGCAGTAATGAACAGTCTTTTATAATGTGCTAAAATACTTGGAAATAATTTAGAGAAATATGACAAATTAATCTGACGACTGATGACATATGATTTTATAAAATTGTATAAGGCTAAGTCCAAGCTGAAGAGTAACTTCTGAAGGAATGTTTTTCCATAGTATGATCTGTGCTTTGGTGAAAACTAGCACTGTGCCCTAATTAAAAGGTGATATGTCCAAGTGATAACTAATTCCCTACTGATGTTTCAATTTTTGTTTTCTCAGATATCTTACAGCTAAGTATTACTGCTGTTACAAGAACTGTAAAAGCTCTCTGTCCTCAAGCTCACTGCGCTAAAGAAAAAAAACCCTCTCTTCTCATTTTACATGAGGAATGGGATTGAAGCAAGAATGGGATTCACCAGATTTGTTCTTTTAAAAAAATATGGGTTTTTAGAGCTGTTGCCTTCATACAAACAGAAGACAAAAAACACCAATGTTAAATGAATTCACAAGCTTCTACTTCAAGAACACCTAGAACTTCTATGGAGACTGATGACAGGACAAGAAATTAATAAAAACAACTCCAAAACACCACCACTGTGTTAACAGTACATTAAAAGGCTAAACAAATGACTCCTTTTTCTTTCTACTAGCACATAATGACTCCTCATTTAACAACAAAATTTACATGTTTATGTTTTATTTCTTCATATGTTTTCTCATTAATAACCTCTGAGTATTATTTTTCCTGTACTATGGTTAACATCTGAACTATGGTTTTGCTTATCTCTCTCAAAATGGGACCTTACCTTTTCATGGATGGCTCTCCGGTTTGATGGCTGCACCAAGACCTTATATCCCATCTTTGTCAATTCCTTAACATGCTTTGGTGCTAGAGGTGCTCTTCTTTCCCATGCATTAACATCTTCTCTCCTGATTGCCAGCACAGACTTACGATGATGCCAGCACTTAGTATGGTGGAACACACACCTACCATTTGTGTGACTAAAGGCTCGGAGCATGGTAAAGCCTGATGGCAGCAAAGACAAAGTAATAAAATAATACATGAACGTGTATGTATGCTTCAAATATTTTTTGTGCAAAAGTTCTGGTCTCCTCTAGCATCTGCTGTAAAACACAAACCAGATACTTTATACTCTATTTACACCCTACTTTTGTGAGACATGAATTTACTTTCAGTATACTTTTTTGCATCTTGGTCTGGTAGATTGTCCTTACAGACAAATTTTCAATTTCACTGATTGTTTTTACTACTGTAAAGGAAGGTTTTTAATGTGTTCAATTCAGTAAGTTTTTAATTACAAGGTTGAAAAAGAATGTTGGAAACTTAAAGTTACCAACTACATTCATTTGCCACCATAAACATGCAAAGGTCAAATACTTATCAAAGGCTTGTATCACAAACAGTCAGAAGTAACAAACACACAGAAAGAAAGCAGGATACAGGCTATAATGCAAGTAGTTGATTAAAAGAGAAAACCCAATATGTAAGACCAACACTAAGTATTTTTACATAACTAATTCTTACATGAGCCAAAAATGGAAGAGAAGATCAAGACCATAACTACTGTTCAGCAGTCACCATATGTGTGGCCAGGAGCCCTAGCGCAAATTTTATGCAAAATGGAAAACCTTCATAAGGACAGATTCCCACTGCAGAGGAACATCCCTTTATTTTATGTCTCCTCCTCTTCACTACCAGTGAAGCATATGTGCCACTACCTAGCTCTCCTGTAAATACCAGGGGCTCTGCTCAGGTCCAGCACCAAATATTAGGGACCCTAAGGAGTTCAAATACTTATGCAATTAAAAGATGTGGATCTCAAAGATAGAGACTTCAAAAATGTGAACTTTGTTTTCAACTCAATCTTAACTGATAATTACATTAACCTCTGCATCCAAATCGCTTGGAAAGTCCTGTTCTTCCTCATGCCTCAAACTTGTAAAATCTGTATACACCTAAAGACTTAAGAGGTCCTATTTAACTCCAGGCTTGCTGAAACAGAAAAACTGGCACACGAAGGGAGGTGTGAACAGAAGCACAGAGTCTATGCTACATTAGCTCCAAATGTGGTCTTCCTAGGATAGCTAGATATGTCTACCAGCAGAGGTTACTGTACAGAAGTAGGAGTTATTTTGTGACACTGCTTTTCAGTATAATAGGAGGATCCTCAAAGAGCATGTCAATACCTCAAAAACGAGGAAGCCTTGACACGCCATGTCACTATAATTGCACACTAAAATGTAACAATAAGAGCAGCTCATACCAATACACTGTATCTCATACCCAAACCTGCAGTGAAGCAAATTTCCCTCACACAGAGGCGTCCCATAAGAATAGAAGCGCCTGTTGCCAGGGGAAGTGCACTGCCCTGCCCGGAGACAGTGCGAGTCAGGGCTGTGAGCAAACAGCCTGGTGATCTCTGGCAGGCCAGAAGCTCTTCTGCATGCCTCCCGGTGTGTGCTCAGGCTCAGCCACAGAGATAACCACGTCCCGTTGTAAAAGTGAAAGTAACTTCAGCATTCCAAGCCTGCAGCGCTGGGTAACTCTCCCCGGCCTCCCCAGCACGCCAAGTGACGGCGGGTCCGCACCGCGCCGGTCCCTCACCGCCCGTGCCGGGTGCGCTTCGCACCACCCCGAGCATCACTGGGACTGAGACAGCGCCGAGCAGCACAGCGAGGGGCCTCCCGACAGCAACGGGAGGGAAAAAAAATCCCACGGATAGCGGCAGCGACAGGCAATGGAGCGGACTCGGGCAGGGGCAGAAGAGATGTGAGAGGGCGGCATCGGCCGCGGGAGGGCGGAGGGCACCGGGCAGCGCTCGCTGACACCGGGAGCGCCGGGCAGCGCCGTACCTACCTCGGGCAGCGGGGCAGCGAGAGGCACGGCCGGACAGTCCCGACCCCTCCTCCGGCCGATGTCCATCGGCGCCACCGCCCCGCGCGGCAGCCAACCGCGAGCCGGCCGCGGGATACACCTCCCGCACGGCCAATGGCCGGGACACGGCGGCGTCACTTTCGCCCAGCCACGCCCGCCCGGCGCCCCCCGTTCCTGTAAGGCCCAGCGCTTCAAGGAAATGCATGGAGAAATAACATATTTACTGGAACTGAGCAGGAACCATCGCGGCAGCTCAGCGGAACATGCTGAGGAGGAGGAGGCGCTGCGCCTGAACTTAATGCTGCTCGGAAAGGACTTCTTTGGCCAAGAGTGTCAGCTGTGAACATTCCCTGGGAGTTTGGAACCTTTGCCAGGCCACATACCTTTCCAATGGGAATGTTACACAGATACTCTCCCATATGTTGCATGTTCTGGTTTGACCACTAACCAAACGTTTAGAGCACTCTACTAGTAAGTTGAGGGCTGTTTTGAAAGTTGCGGTGTCATTCAAAACACTGATTGAAAAGCACATGTCTGAAGTGTAAGCACTATAAAATTGCGGTTTCTAAGGTGAACCTCTTTCAGCTTTTTATATTGGAAGTTACTATCTGTAAATGACTGCTTATAACTGAAGGGTCCCATATATGAGTCACCACTGAATACCCTAACTACTGCAATGGTAATTAAAAACTTTGTACAAGTTCCTACTGTCCATTTTGAGGCCCATGACATGATCTAGATACCTACAGGATTGGTTCCTGTAGATGAGCAGGATAGGTTGATTCCTAATTATAGAGTGTTGTGTGGATATGTGTAGAATTGAAGCTCCAGTCAGCTCTGCAAATGCAGAACTGGATTTTAAAAAACAGTGGCTAAAACCACTTTTTAACACCAAAGCATTTCACTTTCAAAACATTTCTGTTTGAAAGAACTGTTTATTTTGAGATTCCTTCATGTGTATATGTGTGTTTTTTGTATAATTTGAAATTATTGAGGTTTGTAGATTTTAATTTACTGATGTACATTTTAATTTACATTTTAGAATGTTCTTCTAGTGAAAGGAAGTTCCAGGTTGTGCCAAAACAATCAGCAAACCAATGATCATCCATCTTTATTCATAGAGACGTACTTGGTGACTCTGGCTTTATCCAGCAGCACAACTCTAAGTGCAAGCAGAAGGAGCAGAATGAATAATGACTTAGATACTCTGCCAAAGTACCATTCAGAGAGTTGATTTCTGCCATGGATTTGCCATCCCTTTGAAGGCAGATCAAGAATTTTATCGGGATCATTTGAGTCTCTTCCTGCATCTAAACAGACCAGGTGAACTGCACTCTGAAAGTGTCTGTTGTGCTTCACAGAGAAAAATGCAGCTGAAGTAACCAGCATGGACTCATGCTGTGATAATGTAAAGCCAGGTGAGATGAATCCCATCTGCACTGTACTGAGTTCCAGATAGGGAATGCAGAATGGCTTAAAAGGAATAAAACAAATCTGGAATTTGGATTTTACAAAACATGCTAATATGGAATTAGAGCTGTGGACTGTGGACTGTGATTCCATCTGCCTGAAAACCCCTATTTGTATGGTCTAATTCTTACACAGCTGGAATGCTTTTTACTCAGCCCTGTGGGGGAAGTGCTGACTTCCATTATGGTAACAATAAACTCTCAGAACACCTAGAGAGAGGTGGACTTCATAGATTTTATTCTTAGAATATCAAGGATAAATCTTGAATCTCTTGAAGTCAATGGAAAACTCACACCAACTTCTGCTGGGCTAGGGTTTCTCTCCAGGTCTTAAGTGAACTGGGAAATTGGCATCCTGAAGAGATTTTTGCAGGCTGTGTGTCTACCTGTCGAACTCCTGTTTCTCATTTAATTCTGGTTTTATACTGCAGAGATCAAGAAGTTCCAAGAAGCTTTCAGGCTTTCAGTCAGAATAAGGTTATTGAAAAACATGACCTTTTATTCAAAAGCCACTACCTGCAGTGGCTGTTGACTGCCACTGTGAATACTGACCTCCCAGCAGAGTACAAGACATCACTGAACAGCACAATGTTGTGTTCTCTACAGTCATGTAGAGAATATATTTACATTCCTATTGCCCAGCTGGAGGGGGGGAAACTGCCTTCTCAGCATTCCCAAAGAAAGACCTTCTAATTTTAGTAACACCTAAGATGTGAGGTATATCTGTTCCCATTTGTACACACTAGAATTCACAGTAGCATCATACATATTCATGTTAACTCTAAAATTGGTACTTCTGTCTTCACAGTGCGTACTCGGATGGTTGCATCAAATTGAGATTCCTTTTTAAGTTATTCTCATGCTCCCTAAGACCTCACATAAGTATTTTGTGCAAATAAACCTAAACACAGAAAATTACAGCCTGTGATATCAAATTAGTGAACTCACTCATTACAAGTACTAGGTTCATTGCAAGAAACCACAGTAGCTTAGCTGAAATAACCAGTCTGAAACATACCTCCATAAAAATCTTATTTGGGTCTTATTAATTAGACTTACTGATGTTCACACTAGCAGGGCTTTCAAATCAATAACAATCTACCACTAAGTATGGATCCATGGTATGCATAAAATCAAAACTGGGGCCTTCTTTTGAGAGAATCAGGGTTTAGTGCTTAAAGAGTCCATTAAAGCAATTATGCCATAGCTGTGTTAAAAGTGCAACTTTGCTTGTTAAGTCCCTTTAGCAAATAATGGCTGTAAGTGCCTCAATTCCTGCATCTGAAGTTTGTCAGAAAGTTTTTCTTCTGAAAAAAGTCACAACAAAATCCAACAGATTTTTGCATTTATTTAGCACTTTACCTTTTTTACCACTAGTGTCTTTATCAATGTGTCAGTAGAAGAATGTGTATTTTTCACATTTTAAAGCTGGGAAAAATGGCACAAAATTATGGTCCAGCCCATGATTCATATTCAGATCAGTGTCAGCACAGTAGCTCAGGACTTCTTCACTAATGCTATTTTTGCAAGAGTTCATGATTTTTGATGGACTTTTAAAATCAGAGATATAAAAATTATTTGAACAATACCATGAGAATAGTAGAAAGTATGTAACGTATAGTGACAAGTTCTAGACCAGCACAACTATCTCTAAAGCCATGAAATAAAACAGAACTGAGCTAGTAAAAAAACCAAAAGCTATTTCTCTATTTCTTTAATAAGGGTACTTCTCATTCTCCAGCACAACTCAGCAGTCTTAAACTGCTGAAAGTGTGTGCAGGCATGAGAATGAAGTGGGATAGGTACAGGAGGAGGGAAAGGAGATGTCTGCTTAAGCCACAACTACTGATTTAGAAAGAGAAAAGCATGTTAGACTATTGTCTCAGTAGGGTGGGGTTTGACTTCCATTGAGAAGTACGTGTTGGAGCAGGTCCTGAAGCACAGGATGTAAGCAAAATTTTACCCAGTAACAAGCAGATGTCCCAAACTAGGTCCCTAATGTGCTCTTGCATATGATCAGAGTGACCGTACATTCAGGGCCATCTGGCTTTCAAATCACATCTGATTTCTGGGTGTCATAGTTAGGCAGTTTGGGAACATCTTTGGAAAAGATTAGTCAAAACATTTCTTTGAATGTGTTTCTTCTTTAATCCAATTTGTGTCATACTAAAATGCAGAAATTACTCTTCAAATCTGGTTTTCATCTTTGTTCAGTGTCTCAGCTGTAGACTAGACTATGGTTAAATTGGAAAGAAAATTCTTACATCACCAGAAGCTATGTGTACAAAATCAGAACATTATCTAGTGAGTCATTTGCATTCCTTATTTCTGTGGTGCACTAAAAAAGAACGAATAAGGTGCAAATGGATGAAAAGAGGCATATAGTGAATTATCATGCTTCTATTGTTCCCTTTGTCTAGTAGGAAAATGTCAGGGACAGAGCATAGTTGCAATACTTTTACTGGAATCATCATTGTGCTAGAATTGTGGCTATCCACATTACCATTACTACTTCACTCTACCAGCTCAAAATCTTTAAAGGTTTTGAGCACTTTTCAGCATGAATTGTTGCTTCTGTGACTGGATGAAAATACACTAATGTAAACCATGGTAATTTCTACATCCCTTCTGAGGTAGTCAGAGGAGCTAGCTAGACCCTTTTTTGAATCCACAAGATGAAAACAGGAATTCAGAAAGCCTTGAAAGCCTTCCTGAAGAGTGGAATACTGCTTGAAACCTACCTGAAAGTAAATCTTTGCACCTGAGTAAAATTAGACATAGAAAGATGCATGAATTTGTCCCAGTTACAAGTCTGTCAGTGTCTCGTTTCTTCTACCATCGGAAATTCTGGAAGCCCTGCACTTTCTACAGATAGGCAGAACATTGCGGCCTCACCTTTCCTCAGCACCACCACCCACCAGCACTGTGTCATTGCCCTACATAACAAGATGTTTTGTAGCTGGCTGCCCTTTGTTGTGTGCTGGGAAGTGACCAATTTACTTGCCTGTTTCTACTGTTATGTCTATAAAACTAAAGCCTTACTCAGAGAGGTAGATAATGAAACCACCTACATTCAGCAAGACCAAAACTGTTTTCTCTACAGTCAGTGCTTCTGGTTTTAACAAAAGCTAGTGGATGGAGATTTGATTCACTTGTACATACTGGACCGAAAGGTAATTTTCAGGAAGCTGAGTGTTACTCTGCCCTTGGATGGTTCAAGAATCACATTTTCAAATTAGCAGCATAAAGACCATCCAAAGCATTTGTCTGGTATTTGTGTCACCAGACTACCAGGGTGATCTCTATCTATCCTTCCTCCATCAGATAATTAGGACCGTACTGCATTTTCATCTACCTTTTACGTCTTGGTCTTAATATTAATTTTGATGGTTTGTTTCAATCATCAAGCTGCTTCTCTTTCAGTTTCAGTCACTTGGAATAGCAAATTTTCTGACTTAAGCATGAAGGGTTTTTACCAGGTGGAGGTTTAGTTTAGGACAAGCTCCCAGAAATAGGGTCACCTAATATGTTCCACCAGTTTACTGACACAGTTCCTTTCAACATTTTTCTCCTCTGATACTATTGGCTACTGTTTCCCCCACCTACTCCTTCTCACCCGCAAGGTTTCGGTCAAACCAGTCTGATCTGGTGCAATTCCCTTCTTGCTCATCTCAATATAGCAGAACAACTACTTGAAACTTGCCTAGATTTTTGAGTATAGCCTCTGTTTCTTTGCATCTCATAATTTGTCTTGCTGCATGTCTTCTTTCTCTGTGCAGAGAGATCTCCAACTATCTTTGCTAGTTTGGGCAGCACTTCCTTTTTACTGAAACACTTTTGTCTCAAGCCTGGTGTTCCCAGCCTATAACAGCTGAAGGACATGTTTCGTTTGGATACACACTTGCAGACATGCACACACACTTCCTCTCAAGGTCACAGCTCAGGGAGCAGGCTTGGTTTTCTGATTAATAGCTTCTCCATTATGGTCTCTTAATATTTTTCCTTGGTGAGATCTTATCCCTGGCATTGTTTTGTTTCCTCCTTGCTCTGCCTTAAGCTTGGCTTTATTTATCACAGAGGTATTGTTAAGATGAGGTAGATACTAAGAGAAATTAATAAATAAATCATACTAATCTCATCTTCTTTCTTCACAATGTGAACTTTACACCTCAAAAATTGTCACCTGATGAGGCTTGGACTGAAGTTGGTTTTTTTTTTTTTTTTTTGTTCTTCTCCAAAACAGTAAGTGTTCTTACACAAGTGTTAACTGTAAATTAATGTACATTAGAGTAAGATCCTGAATAGTCTTTAAGTGCAACAAAGCTTGCTCTGCCTTCCCATTAATTAAATACAGATTCCTTTCACATCAGCATCTGGAAGAGTCCAGTGCAGATGAAAAACAGCTTTCTGCTGAGGGAATATGAGGACCATAAACAGGACCTAGACTGAAAAATGTAATGCCATGAAGATTTTTCCCACCATTTTAATCCCACTATTTTGGTATGTGAATTTGATGACCTGCTTCCTTTTACCTTGCAGGTGGTTCCACATGCCCAGGAATCTGCCCAGGTGCCTGAGACAAAAACTGTGTTCTTTGTGATACCCCTACAAAATACATATGAGGACTTACAGTTTATGTATTTGTTACTATATGCATAAAAAAAAACTACATGCTTTCCTTACAACAATATCCCTGATGACTTCAATAAGTAAGACACTGAAGGCAAGGATAAGTAATAAATACACATTTAAATATACTTCATACAAGATCTTTGAAGCATTTGATCATGTCCTATCTGTTCTTTTTCCTTAAATACTTACATATGAATTATAGTTAGTTTCTCCTCCAGATACAACACTCAAAATGCTTAAGTAAATTAGTGTTTCAAGTACAGTAATAGTGTTCCCTTGAGATCCAAGGGGCCCAGCAATGTAGT
This sequence comes from Myiozetetes cayanensis, assembly GCF_022539395.1. Taxonomy (NCBI): domain Eukaryota; kingdom Metazoa; phylum Chordata; class Aves; order Passeriformes; family Tyrannidae; genus Myiozetetes; species Myiozetetes cayanensis. The sequence continues at coordinate 22,365,465 of NW_026087521.1, read as the reverse complement.
GGACTTCTAAAACCCTCCAAGTGTATGTATATAAACAGCCCCTCTGAGAGTAACCTTTGTCTAAGGAGTTTCTTTTTGATACAGTACTGTGATATGGCTCCAGAGCACCCCCCTCCCCAGAGCCCTGTGCCAGGAGACAGAGCATGAGGTAGTGGGTTTCACAGGAACATTCCAGGAGCTTACTTGGCATCTGGTGATCTAGGACTATGTTCTGGTTTCCAGGCCTCATGCAGAAGGCTTTATATATTTACAGTGTCTGTAAAAATCACTGATAAATAAAAAAGCAGGAGCTAAACCTTAAGGTGACAAAAGCATCAGTGATACCCTTATCAATGAGTAGGACCCTTTTGCTATGTGCCTGGGGGGATGAAAACATGGGAATGACACACTAGAGTTTGTTTTCCAGAGCAGAGTATAACATAATATTCCGGCCTACATCTGACTGACTATTGTGATGTTTCAGGAGAGCACTTTGTCAGACTTCCCAAACTGTGACGAGAATATATTTTTTTATAAATACATACATATGTGTATATATGTATATTGTGTGCATTGTGTATACAGAGAGACCATCTTCTGAATTTTATTAAAATATAATCCACCAACTTCACTTTCCCAGAAGAAACTGTGGTACTTGACGACAGAACCAAAGAATTATTTATGTTGGAAAAGACTGTTAAGATCTTCAAGTCCAACCATTAAAAATACATTATGCTTTACATGTGATAACTGATGGCTAGAGTGGTCTCCTTGAACATAACAGAAACAACATACTTTGGTGTAATAATGGTTCAGAAATTGAGAAAAAAAAAAAAGGAAAGTAAAAAAAAAGGATTGCCAAAGAGAAGGCTTTATGCCGGTATTTCACTTAACAGAAGAGTTCAAAGGTTTTGATCATTCAGTTTGAGATAATCTTGGTTTTCCAAAAATGAAAATTCTTTTTTTATTATTTTGAATTATTATTAACATTCTAAAATAAAATTACTTGATTTTATAAATAAAAATGTTTAAAATAATAAATATCTAAATGTTTGGGGTTTAAAAAATTTGGGGTAGCCATGGAAAAACTCAGTAAAAGTAACACCCGAGTTTCTTAGGTTAATCCAGATGTCTTGATATTGAAAAGCAAGCCTCCAGAAGGCACGAAATGAATGTATTTTTAAGTGACACAGGTATCTGAAACCTCTGACTATGTTGATCTGAAGTTTATGCTGTGTAATTCCTCCCTAAACTGGAGACGAGGGATTTCACTGGTGTTCAGTGAATAAGCAGCTGAGGCTGTGTCCTGCATTACCCATCTCCAAAGGGTGTTATGCTCTGTGAGTTCCAGTTTGAAAGTAGATTACTTCCAGAACGGCAGTGAAACAGTAAGGACCACTGCAAGGGGACTTGCCAGAGAGAGTTTCAATTCTGTCAGGTTATCTTGCACTCAAAAAAAAGTCTACCATGAAAAATTTAGAAATGCAAAGGGATGTAACTTTTGGTTCCTGTACACTGGAACTAATTCAACACATTGACTGCTGGCTGGCTCTGCAGAAGAGCTCCCTCAGAGGGACCACTCTGGAATGTGTAGTGAAATGGGGATCTGGCAACAGGCAACACTCTTGCCAGCATCACACTGCTACATGACAGCAGGGAAATCACAAACCCACAGAGGAATAGTCTTTAGTGATAGCCATAAATGGGATTTGTCAAAAACCAAGAGATTTTTGCCATGTGTAAGAGATGAGGATGCTAACTCCTAACACGTGAACAGGTGGGATTTCTTGCCAATTTGAGACCAGAATATAAATATGTATGTTGGGGAAAACATTTCCACTGCAATAGTTTAAAGCACTGGTATGTATGTCTAATGAAATCCATGCACTACCATTTTGCCAGCTCTTCTCAGCAATACAGAACATTTCCACTTGATGGCACCAAATTTTTTTTTTAACCTCAACTCGAAACAATTCTCTAAAAAAGATGCTGAATTCTGAGGAGATAATCAGGGAAACGAATGTGGTTTTTTTCTTAGCACATTTCTTTTCTTGAAAATCTGAACTTATAGATAAGAATGACAGTGAATTTGTTGCCGTGGCTTTGTCTCCTCTGTTTGACCATAACAGTCATTTAAACTACCTATTTTTTTTCCAATGCTTAGACAGTATTGCCTTTCAGCAAAATAGAGGTTATGTTATATTTTTATGAGTCAGCTCATGTCGGTGAATAATGCATTTTAAGATAAATGTTGTTTATGGCCACATCCTGAAAACTCCACATGCATTTACTCATTTTAAAAAAGGCACTAATACAGATCATAGCAAAATATCAGGCAATTTTTTTAAGAGTTGACTATCCATTTTGATTCTTACACTAAATTATCTGTTACTTAGGAGTAGTAATTACTGATGAGTGTTTCTCCAATAGCCTTAACTACTTTAAAAACAACTTTTAAACCTTGTTTATTTGTTCTATTTAGTCACTAAGAATGTAAGCAAACAAAATTGTAGTTTCAGTAGTTGTCCAGTTTTTGAAGATTTCACAAGCTTTAGACAACGGTCAGTGTCACGTACAGTGTACCAGATAAGAATAGATTATATATTAGATAAAACTAGATTACAGGGGCTAACCGTTTATTGTTGCTCATCTCCTCTTTCAGCGGTAAGCTGGGGAAGGCAGGGCTGAGTCCTGTGTCTGCGCAGTACCTGCACTGGTGAGGGGGGATGACACGGTTCATGACTAAGCCTCCCACATACTACAGTAACACAAATTATGTACAAAACCTCTGCTGAGGTACTACGAACAAGCATTTTAGCCACATTTAATGAGATCTGTAACATTTCTATCCACAAAACAGAGAATGTGGTGCAGCATTGGGCTTTGGAAGGATGAGGGGCATAGTGCTCTCCAGGGAGAGGATCAGGAAGCCAGGACAGAACAGTTTTGTGTACATCCTCATCCAAAATTAGGGTAGCATTTAAGGGCTTTCAAGCAAAAGGTAATACCAGAAGTTTTCTGACGGAAATTGTATTTTTGGGTTTTGTAGGAGTAGACTCTGCAATGTGTGTTCTGCATTGACATTGTGCATATGTGCAGTAGAAGAGCACTTAGAATGTGCTGTATTTATTGTGCAGGTGCAAATCAACTGCTTTGTGTTTAAAGCAGGGCTGACACTTCACAGATACGACACATTTACTGTATGTCCATGACAGAGCTTCTCTGTGTATGCACATGTACTGTCACTTAAATGTTCAGATGCACAGCAAGATTGAAGCTACTGTCACTGCCATGAGCAGGCTGTCAGATATCCAAAGGTGTCATTTAAGTTACAGGAAAAAGGACTTCTTTGGAAAAGCCTAGGTATAGGTTTCTTTCATCTACAAATCACCCTCCCCTCATGCTACCTGTTCTTTTTTCCTGCTCTCAAGGTCCAAAGTTCCCAGTTGAGTCCTGAGTCCACTTCTAAAGGACTCTTCTGATCTGTAAATTTTAAGGATTATCCAATACAGCTTGTCCATCTACCTCCAGTTCACAAATCCATAATGAGACTGATTTCTTATCTTCTTCAGAGGTAACTTTCAAATCTAATTTCCACAAGATTTCTCCCTCTTTTGTGAGAAAATAAGTCATTTTTCCATTCCTGGTTCCCAACAGGAAGATTTCCACACAATCTTAGCTCCATTTGAGACTTGCTCTTGAGGTCAAACCCCTCTCCTTAAGGATGTGAACATTTCAAGTGTCTGGGTTTCTTGGACAAGGAACTGAAGTGAATCACTAGGAACAGTGTCTTCATGGGCTGGCTTTTCTCCTTTGCTCTGTAGAAGAACATGAAAGAAAGCCCAGGCCTACAAACTGCAAGGACAGCACTATTCATTGACATTCAGTTATTGTTTTAAGCAAGTGATCTTTTATCATTTCTTTCTAATAACATCAGTCACTGCAAACTAACTATCAAGAAAAAAAATAATCTTTTCATTTTTTCATTTTACTTTATGATGTTCTGTCATTTCTTCCCTGCACATTGCAGTTATTCAATTACTACCTGACATTTATGGTGTTTCAATTTCTGTTAGAACCTGAAAAAAAATGGTGAGGAAATCCAAGAGCCTGTGAAAAGAGCGTGAGACTCCTTTCTGGCTCTGGAAAATACAAGGAGCATTTGTTACCAACTCAAGCTTTATTAGAGATGAAAAATAGCAACTGAGAGCAATATTTCTCTTCTCGCACAAAGGAAGGAAACTCCTGGCACCATGGCATCTTTCCAAGCCACTTCAACTATCTAGAATCCAGCCCAAAGCAGCTTCTCTGGGAGCAGAGATCCTGCTAAGGCACATCAGCCCCAGCACACACTCCAGTTCTGCTGCAGGACTTCATTTCTGCTGAACTATGTGGGGTTTAATTAACAGATGTACGTTCCCTAGGACAGAGCTTTGACAGCCAAACACATTTTTCATGGGCAAGTTAATCTCAGTTAAATCCTTCATTTTCCCTATTTAATAGAGGTTGGTCATGGTAGTCTTAACTCACAATTAAACCAGAAGTTACTAATTAAAAAAACACCCAACTCTTAATTACTCTTTCCTCTCCCATATTCCAACAATTACTTTTGCCTGACTAGTGTTCTGACAACATACCCATGATTTAGCCCTAATGTGTTAGCAATCATTTATTGTTGTTCAGCATAAATCCTGCATCATCTCATTTTTATTACTGACAATTATTTTAAATTTGAAATGGAGTCATGGAGCAAAGAGAAAAGATGCATGCTGTCATGGTTTTGCTGGTTCTTAGAAAATAAGCAGTAATTTTTCCCTGCCCACTGAGTGAAGGGGATGTTGAGTGGGTAGATTGACTGTGACTTAGGCAATTGAGTAATACAAAAGAAGTGGCTGATAGAACCACATTCTGAGTTGGTGGCTCTCAGGATCTTGTCTTCGGGGAGGGTAAGGAGTTCTTTTTTTTTTACTTTTTTTTCCTCTCGTCTCCTGGGAAATGAGGGGGAGGAAGTTCAGGTTGCTGCTGGAGCTGGAACAAGGCCGGAGTAGCAGCTCGGAGGTGGCTTTGTTCTCAGCCTGGCTGCCAGCTGTAAATTCTGCTTGGATTTTCATCAGAGAGGAACTGTTTCGGGAGGTTTTCCCCTCCTCTGTTCCTGTTTTTCTTTCTTGGCAGCAGTTCTTGTGCACATCAAAAGGAGGGGGAAAACTATACCACACGATTCAGCCAGCAGGATAGAGTGAGTTCCTGGGAATCTAGCTGATCCTCTCCAGGGCAGGTGTAGAAGTGCCTAACAAGTGGGTAGTTGGGGAAAGCTGAGACTTTGGGCTCCAGTAGGAGTTTAAGCCCTGAAGCACCATGACTGTCATGGATTGGGGTCCAAGAATACATATTTTTAATGGTTAGACTCAGTGATCTTAGAGATCTTTTCCAGCCTTAATGATTCTATGATTCTATGATGTTGAGACTGCTGTTTATTCACAGCCCTTCCACTGTATCTGTCTACAGTTCTCCATTGCTGTAAGTGGTCTCACCAAGACAGCATAGTATCAGTAGAAAAAAAATTAATTGACCATGGCTGTTGTGCAGACTAGTGCCAGAAATGTGTTCTGCAAGGACTAAAATAAATAGAAGCTGAAGAGAGCTGAACTAAGTGGAAAGAGCTAATGGTGTTAATGGTGTGCAGGATCTGAAGCAGCTAAGCGGTCTGCAATCCAAGAAGCTGCTCATTTTCGAATAGCATTGGGCAAAAAGACAGAGATATCGGCAGAGCAAGGGTCTCAAGTGGCAAGCTCACTAAACCGGAGAGGGAAAAAATCTGATAGGTTGTTTATGCCATTTGTGTCTTACTGTTTTGTCAAGAAAAAGGTCCTTCATACAAAGAAGTGTGTTCTGTGAGAGAAATCAGGAACACAGGGAAGCAGTTAGTGAGTGGGTAACCCAGTTATATCTATTAATACAAGATAGCTATTTCACTGATAAATGTGACATGTGATGATAAAGATCACAAGAGGATGACACTCAAAAGAAATACAAAAGAAATCTATATCATAGGACAACTTCATATTTGAAAAAATGATCATTGGAAAGCCAGAAAAAGCTATTCAGAAGAACAGAGATAAATACTCACTAGCACCAGTGGAATACATATTATAAAACAGAAAAGTAGTGCCAGTAAATAATTGCATGCACACAAAATGCAGCAACATGGCACCAGACACTCCAGCTTAGAAACAGAATCAAGTAGCAAAGGTAAAGATGTTGCAGATTTTTAGCAAATGCGGATCATATCATGCAGGGCAGGAATGTGTATCATTATAGAAAGTGACACAAAGCAAAACATTTATATTAGCACCCTGCACAGACAAACAGAAGAAACAGGTCATACTGAAGGACTTCCCAAAAAAAAGTAATGTAGCAGCAGTGAAAGTATCTTCCCTTTGGCTACTATACAAACTAGCATTTGTGGAACTGCACTGTAGTATAACTTATGCAAATATCTAAACAGATCCAGAAAAAAAAAAAAAAAAAAAAAAAAAACCAAAATAAAAACATTTAAAATAGATGATAAAATGCAAATAAGCTGCATCTCTTAAGAAACAAGATAGAAAAAGTTAAGCTCATACCATGAGACTACTATATTTTTGAAATTTTGATTAACAGGATATACAATACAGAAGGCACAGAAGGAAAATATCACCAAAGGAATGCATTGGTTTGTCCATGCAGGAGAACATGCCTGCAAATGGGAGCACATGAAGACTGGCATGTTTGCTGAAACACCTACCAGTAAAGGACATCTCAGAGCTGGGGAAAAAAAAATTAAAATGGAGGGTATTGCTGGTTTTAGCAGGAATAATTAGTCATGGCATTTCTGAGTGCCATCTATTTTCTGAAGAATGCATAGTATGTGGGTGGAATTAGGTAACTGGTGCATGTGATCACCAGAAAGGCACAGGAAGGTGTTATTCAGCAAGCTTAGCACTGTGTTCTTACAACTATATGCATATTATCCAAGGTGATTATCATTACTCCTTGTATATGCAATAAAAACAACAACAAAGGAAAAAAGCACATCTAAAGCACAATTCATGCAAACACTTTTAGAAGAGATAGATCATGTTCTAGAAATGCTTATTTCTCTGCAGTGACTTTAACAGTAGTCTGGACAATTAGATTGTGAACAGCTTCTATTAGGAAAGATTAACGTTAGACAAAGTAACAAAAGAAATGCTTTCCAGAGCATTCTCTGTATCTTTTGTACAAAATACCTGAAAAAAAAGCATGTATTTTGAAGTCTTGCTTGTAATGCTTTAATATTTCTAGGTCAATTTCCCTTGCTGTGACCACTTTGACCCAGGACAATATGTTAAGCCGGGCTCAGCACTTCTTGTAGAATTAGTGACACTAAATACCGGGAAGTGAAGACATAGAAAAATAAATACAACAATCTTCTGAAAGCTGCTTCAGGCCTGTATCATCACACCAGACAGCAGCAAAAACTTTGCCCCATGTCTGTCTGAACCATATGGTTGCAGAAGCCCTACTACTTCTTAAAGTTTCCAGTCCATCCTTCCTTCCTCCCTTCAGCACTCCTCAGAAAATGAGGGAGTTGTCTGCTGCCTTAGACATGCTCTATAGGCCTAGCACAGAATCTTTTTCCTGTAGATATGCAATCCATGAGCCCTTCCATGGAAATGCTACCTGAATTGCATAAGCACAAGCATACACAATAACTGCCTCTATATTAGTAAATAAAACATGCACTGGACTGGTTTGCAAGCACTTCACCTAGCTGGAAAAATTTTCTCACTCTTCAGACTGGTTGCATCCACCAGTCTCTGACTAATGCTAATCCTTAAATGTACTTGGGAATTGTTTTATCTGGCCCTCACTAAACCATGCTAGTGATTGGACTAACCATTTGATAGTACATACAACTGAGTTTCAGTGCCCAAGAGAGTTCCCCCAGCTCTACTTAGTTGACTATTTTGGAATTAGTAAATACAAGTCACATGGTTGTGGGCAAAACCTGTAAAGTTTTCCTTTTGCTAAAGCAGAATCTATGGCTCCATGACAGCGTTGTTTATGAACAGCTGCCATTCTGATCCTGCATTGAATAGGACTTCATGCCAGTCAAGTGCTCATGTGCAGGGATACATGAGAGCACCAGGGACCCAGGCTGGGATGGTGACTAAGACATAAGTACCTGCTGTCTGCAGGAATTCATAAAGCCCCAGACCAAAATGAGTGTGCAGTTACAGATTTGAATGAGTATACACAAAGTACTTTTTTCCTCTGCAAAGTGTTTGAGGGAGAGTGGGGGTTGGGGAGTAAAAATTAACTACTTATGTAAAGGGAAATTATCAGAAAAACAAGTTTCTAATCTTGGGTTTTCCCCAAAACCTCCTACCGAATTTCCACTCTTTGTTTTCAGTTACTAGCCCCAGAAAACCATTGCTTAAATTTCTGCCCTTCACAGCTGAATCATCAAGCAAAGATTTAGTTCAATTGGATTTCACAGAGATGACAGGATCTGTCAGTAACTTTAACAATGAAGATTTTCTCCTATGTCTGGTTTTACACGTCAAGTTTCTTTCTGCTTAGCTACAGTCTTAGACATGATCAGTGTAATTCTAGTGCAAAAGCCTAACACAGACTGTTCCTTCAAAGCAGGGAGGGGTCTGTTTGTATTACAGAGCTTTATAGCCAGAACAAGTGCTCTAGTCACCCACCTCATCATCATGAGGAGCATGCTCCTCTTAATTAAGATAGTCTATAATTCAAGGATATCTTGTTATGACCCACTTTTGTCTTTAATATGGACAAATATAAAATTATAGCATTAGTGGTCTGATTGGGATTTAAAAAAAAAAAAAAAAAACAACACAATTTTGGATTCCATCTGTCTTCCTTGACAACAGGTTCCTTCACTGGTGTGATGAAGACTCAGGACAGACAGAGCCAATAACAAAATACCTTCTGAACTCATAGATACTGAATCCTTGCATCTTTCCTTATGGCAAAGACCAGGAAGATGCCCTAGCTTGGGATAACAAAGAAACAAAGAAAATGGACATGATACTCCCTCCTAAGGATCACATGAGGACTCAGCCTTGATGGTGGCCACCAAAACACTTGAATGCTGTGGAATTCGGAAAGCTCAAAGACTTGAGTTAGATCGCTAAGCATCGAGTCACATTTCAAACACTCCCTATTACTAGATAATAACTTGTACAATACATCACAAGAAAATTAACAATCCCTTTACCATGCTATTAGTATTAATAGCTAATGAACTATAAAGACAACCAACAGTTGTGGGTTAGGGTTTTTTTTCTGATTGATTCATTTAAATTTAACCTTAATTTGTTTATGTCTCACTGAGAAGCTGCTACCTTATTCTGAGCTACAACTGTGGCAATTAGCAGCAGTATCCAACTGTGAGTATAACACTGATTGTGTGGTATACATCTGCAGTGGAATGACACTGCCCAGATATCTATTGAAGAGATCAGACTACTAACCCCAAAAATGCAAGATTATCTGCAAACATTTATTTGGCAGCACATTTTGAAATAGAGTATAGCATAGTAACATTTTATGGGTGGGAAATATTGTATGCATTACTTATTATACCTACCATTGTTGATGCCCAAATATTTTTACTTATATAAATGGAATATTTAGATTTTTGGGATACACCTCTGTCTTCCTCTCTTTCTACCTTCAGAATGCTTATATTTGGATTCTAACATAATATCTTCACAAAATAATTACATACCAAAGTGGATAATATTTCAGCATATCCGTATTATCATCTTTCAGATAGCCAGGTCTCACACCAATTCTACTGAAGCTGGTGGCAAAATCTAAGTTCTATGAAGCTTCTGTCTAAACTATTAATAAAAATAAGTTATTTTATTAAAAACTGTCCAGCAATTTTAATTACTGAATAAAACCTGAGAAATGGATTTTAAAAATCTGTATCTCAATTGTGAAGATTTTGTGCTGCTTATACTGAATAATTCATTTTAAAATAACACAGAATATTATGGTATGCCACCAGATTTTTAAAAGCAGCAACAAAGTAAAACTATAAAATACTTGAGAACATCCTGATCAACTAGGACACGGTGTTCCTGACAGCTTGGAAAGCTCCTCAGAAATGGAAAATTATTAGTTACAAATTGAGGTACCATAAACCATTTTTTATTTTTTCAGATTGCTGATAATACAGAATAATTGTCTTCAAAAAATTGTCTTATCTGACTAGTTGGGCTCAAAGGAGAAAGGGTTTTGGTTTTTTCCATTCAGTGTAATAGGATTTAAATTCCACTCTCTGGGTGGGGTGGGGTAAGCCAATCTTCAACACAAGAAAACCCCTCACCCAAACTCCAGAGAGCCTCAGTGGGATCAGCACTGTATAATTTTGTGTTGCTTTTTCACTACCATAGCCTGGCAGGACCCTCAGTGCTTGAGATCAAGTGTCTCAAATACAGTTCTTCATTGCGAGGGGAGCACACAGTCTGCAAATGCAGTTGCCACATTGAGGAGATGTCAGATGACTTACAGTGAGTTTATCCTGGCACATGGACTGTCAGTTAATTCAGGTCCCCAGTGCAGGGAAGAGACAAGAAAGCAGGAGTGTGTCTGCAGTCATTGCCACCAGTTCATCTCAGTCTCAGCTGCACATCTGATCCAGCCTCCACAGTCTTGAGACCACTGTGAGACTCCCCCTAGCACTTTTTCTCCTCTTGGCTTCCCGAGTATAAGGTATGGGTATGATGGCTCTCAAACATTTGAAGAGATTGATAGGTATCCAAATGTCAAGAAGGTTGTCTGCACTTGTTGCAGATGTTTCACAAACAAAGCAAGAAGCATTCCCTTTTATGTGACTTCATACAATCCAAAGTGTTATATGTGAGTGGGAAATATGGGGAAGGTTATATAGTCAGATTTTCTTATGCTAGCCTTTGCTAGGTAAATACACATATTCCAGTGCTATTATTTTCAAATGTTATTTTTTTGTTGGAAAGGTACAAATATTCAAAATAAATTCCTCTCCAAGGAAGATGCTTTTTCAAAAGCAAACCAAGAATAGGTTTCCTGATTATCCCAAATAGTTGAAATGTTTTAATGATTCAATAAAATCAAATTAATTTGGGGATATTTCTTAAATAGATGGGAGAAGTCTCCTATGCATTTAATTTTTCTGTACTGAAGAATCAGAACTTTTCTGTTTCCTCAGAAACAGAAAGCTAGCTTTGCTAGCTAACAGAAATAACAGCTGCTTTGACATTACCTTCAGCAGTTACAGCCTATCTACCCAGGCACTGTATTAGTCTGTAAAGTCTTCATGGTTGAATACAGCTACAACCATTACTCCAGAAAGAGTCATTCCAGCTTGCATTGATGGAAGCCTAAGGTTTCTTAAAATCTACCAGGTGCAAACAAGAGCGGCGTTTGATAATGAAATCTAACAATTGTCATAATTCCACTCATCCAAAAGGAAGAAGTCCTTTATCTGCGCAACACAAGGTGGACTATACCCAAATCCAAGAGGAAAGTTGAAAACAAGAACTATGAACACAGTATCTTACATGAGAGTATTTTTCATCTCTCTTCTTTAAAATGAGGCACTATGCAGCCAAGCATGCAGGACACAGAGCATCCAGTGATTACACCATGTACTCACTAGGCAGTAGCACTGAGATTTCATCCCTGCTTCCAAGGCTGTTTGAAAACAGTACATGTGCTCCAGGGCACTCGGTTAGAACAGCAACTATCTTTGCTCTGATAGCCTGACCCTCCTTTTTGCTCACTGTCCTGCTGGCCACACCAGTATTTTTCTGTCAGATGCAAAGGTAACTGGGAGGCTTGGAGAGTGCTTTCACTCAGTGTACTCCATGGCTGAAGGATTAGGATGGTCTCTGAGGATGCAGATGTTGGTACTGTGACTCAGCCAAGCAAAGCAGGGTACAGTTTCTGGCTATGTGGACAAGTAACCTCAACACTGAATTATTGTGCAAAAAGTGAACACTAACACCATTTGCTGGGATTTTATCTTGTTCACACAGAAGATATAATAGAGAAGAAGGTTGCTTCAGTAATTGGATTGCTTCAGGAGGCTGCTAGAACTGCAAACTGTCTGCAGCGAAGGCAGGACCTAACATGAGAGGGACCGCTAGAGGCACCTACATGTCTCCATTGATGGTATAGAAAATACAGACATTTATGTTCGTTTACTTTGTATTAGGATGCCCAAAGTTGTAAGCATTGCCCAAAGAAGGCAGGCTGATTTGACTCATATTTTTAGCAAGATTTTTCTGAATTGAACTGTGCTCACAAGAAAACAAAAATCCAGGAAAAATATTATTCATAACCTAATTACTCCATGTGGCATTTAACAACCACTTGTTATTAAAAGGAGTGAAGTAGTAACTATATCTAAACCTTGGATGCTCCTTAAGAAATGAAAACAAAACAGATTAAGAGGTCTGGAAAAGAAGCAGATGGGTTGTACAAAGAGCACGACCAACAAAACTGTCTGGGAAAGCAGGAATACCGCTTAGCTAATTATCTCATAATTCCAGAAATTAGCTTCTTTGTGCACTAGGATAAAAACCAAGATCTTATTAAAGTGTTGCAACATTGACACTCAGCAAATGAAAGCTTAATTCCCAGAATCTGGAATATCAAGAATGGAGAATGCTCCTGAGATGCCTGACATACACATTAAATCAAATTAAATTATTGCTATCTCCTAGTAAGTTGTTAAAGCATAGTAAGATGATTTTTTAATTAATCCACTTTTGAAAAGGCATTTCTCTTGCAAAATATTGGTACTGAACACCTGTCACTGGGCTGATCACACACTACGGTTCTGGTACTCCCATCCAATCTCCAATTCGCTCTCTGATCTTATGACTATTCATTATTTATGCAAAGAGAAGCAGTCCAAGGAAAGACCAAAATATACACACTGACTTCATAGTGCCGGACAGAGAACTCCTGAAGTGCTTGGAAGGATGTGAAGCAGAAGGGGCGTTTGAATGGGACCATGACCCCTGCAGGCAAGAACCCAACCCAGCAGACTCTTCCTTGCTCTTAAGCTGGTTATCTCTAGTCTTAAGCAAATTCCTCCCAATACAAGAAGTTTTTATACTAATGTTTCATCAGCATCTACTTGTAGACTTCTACAGAGATTTATATATGCTGATTTGTCAAAGAAATTTCTACCAAAAAAAGATTCAGAAAAAAAATCTTATAAAGTAACACCTTCTGTAATTAGTATAGAGACAGATGTAAGTTCAATATAGTAAATGCAACTTGGTTGTGTTGTATTCCTTTGCTCGCATTGTATTCCTTTGCTGCATAAATTAAAGTAGGTTTTGCCCACTGTAACTTCTACTACAAATCAGTCTAGAGTGCAATAATATTCAGCATCAGGCCAGATTCTGAACAACTGCTGACTGCTTTTTCAAGAAACATTGCATTGCTGAGGACCCAGCTTCCTGTCTTGTGGCAGATTCATTTTGGAGTAACTCAGTCACTGCTGTAGTTATAATCCTTATGTAGTTCACTATTTTCACAAAGAAAACGTAACTGTACACTGCGTTTCTCAAGATATGTGAGAACCAGCATGCTCCACAAAAACAGAAGAAACACTGTTTGTAGGAAAGGGTGTCTCTGGTTCTTAGGACTAGCAAATCAAAACAGTGCATGACTTAATCACGTGAAATCATAATAAACACAGGTTGTGCACAAGAGTAATTATGAATTTGTTTTGGTATTTACCTAAGTGTTCTAACCAGTTCTACTGTAGCTTTTCAAACTGGATATTCCCATAAAATTGCATCACTGGACATAAGCAACCACTGGCCCTCAGCTTTTAGTATTCCGGTAAAGTAGCCCAAAGTGTTTTTTAAAAATGTATTCTTATCTATGATGCATAAATTAATATTTTGCCAGTAAACAAAAGAACAAATGGTTATATGATTCCTGTATTCCTTTTAGTAGTTTTTATTATCTAAGAGGAAGCATATTCTTCCTTTGAAATATAATAAGATTGCCATTTCTTTTTTATTTTCTGGTGAACACAGAAAAAAAGCAATCTAATATGGTATTTTCTAGTTCAAGCTAAATGATTATTTTTCTAAATATACTGTGGTTCAGATTTTGTTTAACTTCTTCAGTAGAGGTTGCTTTACAAATTCTTGCTTGTTCAGGAAAAAAATTCTACTGAACTTAATTATCATCCAAGAGTTTTTCATTATTGTTATTTAGAAAAAAGTTCTTGTTCAAGATTTTTTTCTACTAAATCTGAGTTAAACAAGGTTTTTATGTGGGTATAAACTCTTTAAATGTTTCATGATAATATCAAGAGGCTAACAGGTGTTAAAGAAATATTTTGAAAAGTTTTATTCTGTGTCATCGGTTGTATTTAATCCCTCTAAGATACAGTACTGTTAATCAAGGTTTCTTTCACATGCTGTGTCAGTCTGCAACTGAATTTTATAATCCCATCCCTGAAAATAAATATTTAACTTACCTGTACTATTGCAGATAAGCTGGTCACGCTTACATTTGCAAAGGATCACTCTTCTATTTTCCACACAAAATAAAACTTATTATGTATTAATTTTTCATAGAATTATTCAGGGGAAAAAAGCAGAAAAGCAGTGTTTTAATTCACTGATAACTGAAAATGGGTTTTTAGAACTCACATAGTAATTGTGGTGAATTATTACCCACCTCAAAGGCAAAAAGGGGAGAGTTTTCATATTTCCACTGGTGTGGTGGAGTGACCTTAAAACACTTGTTTAGTCATTTTTTGAGTGACCTTACAACACTTGTTTAGTGACAGATGGTTATTGGACTTAATACTGTACCTAATAAAACATGCAACGATTCTATCATAGCAGAGAGACTGAACAGTGAAGCCATTAAAACTTCCATGGAAGATTCAAAAGAGGGCTGAACATAAACACCACTCAAATTTCATAATACCACTAGAGGTAAAAAGAGGAGTTTTGTATTGTTTCAAGAGATACAGATCACTGAAGCAAAAGGACGATTTTCTGCAAACCCACAGGACTAACAGTGAGTCCAATCAGCTGCTGCAGAGGGTCACCATGTGCAGTGCAGCCCCTAAGTGACCATCCAAAAGTTATCCAGCCTGTAGCCTCAGGCCAGAAGGAGAAGAGGGACCCAGCATGGAGTGAAGCTGGAGCTACCACTGCTTTTGCAGGAAAAGTGGGAGTTACTACTAAACTGTTACTACTACAGTTGCCAGCAGGGTACAACACATTTCTCCCTCTGTAAAGATGGTACCTGAGCAAACCAGTAGCCAAACAGACAGCACGTGGGAAGATTTACATACCCACAGAGTTATAATTATTTGATGTTAGCATGTCAAAATCCCACAAGCAAATTAGGTCCTTTTTTTTCTTTACCAAGTTCCAAAGGAAAATATGGTGACTGTCCTATTCTAAATATGGCAGAAGAGGTACAGAGTAGAAGTGTTCTAATTGCTAATTTTCAAGCACGGTCCAAATAAACTGTTCTGGTACTAAACTGTGATTGATATGCCTTCATTTGATATGGTTTAAGACAAATTTGTGGTACTTTTCTTGCATTTCTCCATTTTCACCACTGTATTGATAAAAATAAGGGGAGGGATTGGGAGGATAATTGAAAATCGTAAAAAAATCATAATGAAAATTATCTTAAAAAATGCATCCTTGACTAAATGCTGTCCAATATTCACTTTGCTGGATTTCTATCTGACTGCCCATGAAATAAAGAATGGTTTTGGAAGCTATTAAAAAGCTTTGGTTTTAGTTTACACTTTGACATGTATGGCTTTCCTTAAAACAAAACAAAACAAAACCAAAAAAAAACAAAAAACAACAACAACGAAATCCCAAACATCATTACTAAAATCTTTGTCTTTTTGGGGGGGGAGGAGGATTTGTTGTTGTTGCTGCTAGAAGGTGTCTGATCACAAATAAAGCAGTAGTAAAGCAAAGTGAGTACCATTTCAGCTTCAGAAAGAACTTTGCTCCTAATGCTGTGAGAACACCCTGCTGTTGCTGTATTTTATTTCTACAGTGATATACAACAGCTTTGGTAATTCTAGTAGCTCTCTCAGATACTCAACACTTTCGGTACCAACACATGTTAACAAAACTGTAGCATCTGACAAGCGTGGAAGAAATTCAGTCCCATCTGAAAAATTCTGAGTGGGAACAGTGGGTAGAGGGCAACAGCTCCTCCTTTGCAAGGACTCTCTGCTCCAGAGTCCCATAGGCACCATATTTGTCCCCCTTTCATTCAACACTGAAGTGAAGCTACTGTGATTGATGGGGAGGTGGGCTATACTGTTGTCAGGATGCTAATGCTGAACTCTGCATGACTGTTTTAGCAGATCCAGACACAATAAAGCCCTTATCCTCACTGCATCCACAAGGAACTGATAGAACAAGGCTGACCAGTTGTCATACAGGATATGGATAATACGGCAATGGTGCTGACTGGCACACAGGACTGAGAATATAAAACCTTTCCTTTAGGTACAGATGACTCCATTTCTCCTATCAAAATTATTCACAATTTAAAAAAATAATACAAATTATTAATCTTCTCTGTGGTGCTGGGAGCTGTTAACAGCTCTGCACTTTGGACATATATCAAATTATAGCTTTTGTCTCTCATGATGATTTCATGAGCTTTGAATTGCCTCTGACCATTAACTAGAAATGCACTTAACCTGAGATTAATCTTGAAAGACAGGAAATGAAAGGTAATTCTGTGCAGGCCTTCCAAGACATGAATTAATCCCAGTCTTTGACACAAACATGG
Organism: Myiozetetes cayanensis; assembly: GCF_022539395.1. Taxonomy (NCBI): domain Eukaryota; kingdom Metazoa; phylum Chordata; class Aves; order Passeriformes; family Tyrannidae; genus Myiozetetes; species Myiozetetes cayanensis. The sequence goes on along the minus strand of NW_026087521.1, from coordinate 22,348,623 downwards.
TTTAATACTGTGAAATAACAAATGAGCTATCGTCATCTCCCTGTGAAGTCCCATGTCTGTAATGTTTACCCTAAGAAATCTAGGGAGGAGAAACGCTTATCCATGCTCATCACTGACTTTCTCTACTTCACCCTGGAATAAAGCTAGTGCTTCATTTCCACTCCATTTCAAAACATGGTCACCCTTGTACATGCGTTTCTTAGCAAAATATTGTTTTTCATTAGAAAGACATAGTAGAATCCAGGTTATGCAGTGAATGCAGATCTTTTACAGGAGAAAAGGCAAAATATCAATTATTGTTTATAAACCTGTAAATGGTTTATGGTCAAGTAACACTGGAAATTCTCTCTCCCTCCCTTACCATAAAAAAGGAAGAAATTGCAGCCTCTGAAGAAACAAGGCAGAGCAAAGAATTACCATATCTTTGAGTTACCAGCATGCATAGTCTTCTGTGGTGTCTTCAGGCATCATGTATGTTTTTGACTTGAAACTGCTGCTCATCACAAGGTGGTCAGATTATATTCTCCTCTTATTTCACCATATATTTACATTCAAATCCTTTTGTCGTGATATAAAACACTTTAGTGACTTTTACAGCATACTTGGAATGCTCTAATAGTTTTGAACTGCTTAAAAGAGTTATAAAATGAAGATACTTAGCACCTTGCCAAGATAGCTACAGCATCTTGTACTATTCACATTTACTCAGCACTAAGAAAATCAAGTTAGACTTCTGTTTCAATGAGAACAGTAAATTGGACTTCAAATTATTTCCCTCAAGCAGAGGTTCACAGAAATAGCACACCCACATCATTTTAACGGGATCTTTAGGACATTTTACCTTTTGTTAGGTGTTGCAGAAGTTTTCCTTTTAACAATCAACACACTGCAGCCACCTGATCTGGGAGGAATTTATTCCTGGGGAAGCTTGAATGACACTCTCCTGGCACCAAGATCAAAGCAGAGCTGGAGGGAAAGTGCCCAGAGGGCCAGATCCTCAAGGGACACCCGCCCTGTCCCCATAGCTCTGCAGGACCCTCTCCTCCCTACCCCTCTTCAGCCCTCCTCCCGCTTTACCAGAGGTCACTTCAGGAGTCACTCACCTCCCAATCTCTCTGCTCCTGCCGCCTCAGTCCCCGGAGAAAAGCAGGGAGCGGCTCTCCATTTCCCCGAGGTCTCCGAAGGGGAGAACCATGCCGGGGGGTGTCCCTACGCCACTGCGCAGCCAGTGCGTGTCAGCGGGATGCACCGAGGCACCCACCCGCAACCCCTGGACGCTTTTCCCCTGGAGCATGGGGAAAAGGGGCCCCTCGGCCTCCCGAGGGGCTGAGCCCTGACGGGTTGACGCGGGCTCTGCCCGAGCTGTGGATCCGACCTGTTGCTTTACTTTTTACACGCAGAGCCGTCCTCTCAGAGGATTACCGCGGTAATCCGAGACGTGTGAAAGGACAGAGACGCGCTTCCCCTCTCAGCCGCTTTCAAAGGCTCGCGGTGAGCCCCGAGCAGCCGGCCCCAACCTGAGCACCAAACCTGCTGGTTGCGGACACCCCCGAGGGGGCGGCCCGGGGGAGGAGGGAGCGTCGCCTGCAAGGGGATATCCCTCTCCTGGGTGTAACGCATTATGTATGATTTTAACCATGGGGTCTCACTCCTAGCCAAAAGCCAAAATCCAGGGAGGGCTCCAGGTGCTGCAAAACCTGGGGGAGACCAGGGATGTCCCGCGGCACCACTCTGTTCTTGCAGGGCTCACGCCGGGACGGATCCGCAGGTGGGTCCCAGAGCCCATGGGGTTTCACCCCGGACCGCCCAGCGCCGCCATCCTCTGGCCCTACCGTGAAGGGAAGCACCGCCCGGTCCTCCGCCCGGGAAAGGACCCCGAGCATGAGGTGAGCTGCGAGCACAGCCCTGCGCCAGAAGCGCGAGGTGAGCAGGCCCGCCTGCCCTTCCCGGAGGGTAGCACCCGTCTCCCATGCCTGGCTCGGTTACCCCGGGAGCCGTAAAATCCCAGACACCTCCTCCCGCTGCTCCTCAGCCGCCCACCGACGGGCGGGCTTTGTTTTCAAGGCTCGGCTTGGCAGAGTCTGCTGAGCAGCTAATAACATAACAACTCGACTTTGATCAATCCGAACTAATTACCCCTCTTAATTAAAGTCTTTAGCGGTTGTTTCAGTGTTTTGGCAAGGACGCGGGAGAGCTTTGCCGTGCTGCAGAGCCAATGCCGCACTCCCACCCGGCCCGGCCGCGCCGCAGCTCCGGGCCGGCAGCGCAGCTCCAGCCGCCGCAGTCACTCCTCGGCAAAGCTTTATTTCCACCAGGTCAACGAATCGATTTTTTTCTTTTTTTCTTTTCCTCCAAGTGCAAGAATCAATCTGAAATTCAAATTCGTACACAGAGAACACATCTGTCCATATAGATACTATATTCAGGGGGAAGAGGGAGAGGAGGAAACCAAGAAGGGTGGGATAACCAGCAGGCAGTGGAGACAGGGCAGGATCAACACAGTGGGAATATATATACATCGAAATAATTAAAGTGGTGCAGCATTCCCGGCTCGGGTAATACAGATCCCAAATAAATACAGCAGAAATTGGCTTGACGCTTTTTCTTTTCTTTTTTTTTTTTTTTTTTTACCCATCTCTCCACCTGAGATGCAACGACAACAACAACAAAAAAATGAGTCTTTAAAGAACAAACGAAAAAATAATAATAAAAAAAAATCAGTCCCATAAACGTTAGTGGTAATATAGAGCATAATACACAAAAACCGCTTAACAGGTGCATGCAAAGAGGCGGTGGGGGCTTGCACGGGCGGCCACCCCTCAGGGCTGGAGCGGCGGCGGGCCCTGCAGCAGCGGCCCAGGCGGGGGCGGCGGGTCGGGCCCCCCAGCTCGGTGGGGGGCCGGGGCAGTCCCAGGGCGCTGTCGTGCAGCTTGCGGACATGCTTCTTGAGGTCAAAGTTCCTGCAGAAGCCTTTTCCACAGGTAGGGCAGGTGAAGGGCTTCTTGTCGTTGTGGGTGTGCATGTGGAAGGTCAGGTTGTACACCTGGTGGAAAGCCTTGTTGCAGATATTGCACTTGAACTGCTTCTCCCCGCTGTGAGTCAGCTTGTGGTTTTTGTAATTGCCTGGGAACAAGACAAGAAGGGCAAAGGGATCTGGGTTTGAGAGATCTATGCTGGGAAAGAGAGAAAAATATAAAAATCCCCAAACCCTGTCTCGTGCCCAGAAGTCGGCTTTAGGCTTAAACGACCGCCGACCTCTTAGCAAACGCCCACCTTCTCCCCATCATCCCCGTGGCTCTTCCTCTGACAGACAAGGGAATGATCGAACAAACCAAAATCACTACAGTTGCAGAAATAAAAAGCCTGGATTTAGCCTTCCCAGCAACGTGTGTGGGGAAATAACTAAATTCTTGCATTTGGAGGCGAAAAAAATCAGCGAACTCGTTTGCCAAACCGCGCTGGAAGGTGCGTGTTGTGGTGCGGGGAGAACGGGCTCTTCCCGCGGAATGACGGCCCCGCGCTCCGCTCGGAAAAAGACTTCTGCCTCGCTCCGTGGGCTAGGCCAGAGGAGATATGTCGTGGCTAGCGATACTTAAAATTAACCTGAATATCTAATAACAAAAATTGAAAACAAAACTAACTCCCCACCACCCTCCCTGTCGCAAATTGTCCCGACACTTGACCTCTACTAGGGAGAGGGAAGCCGGGCAAGAGAGAGGGCGCTGGAGACTGGTACCTTTCTGATGAAATCCTTTGCCACAAAATTCACAGACAAATGGTTTGTAGCCGGCGTGTATTCGAGTGTGCGTGTTCAGGGTCGAGCTCCTGTTAAAGGCTTTGCCGCACTGGTTGCACTTGTGTGGCTTTTCCTGGAGAGAAATAAACACTAAGTCACGGCTTGCTGGCTGTTTTGCGGGGTCTGTCTTCTGGTTGGCGGGGTCTTTGTGCTGTTTTGTGTGGTTTATGAGCTGGTCTGTGGGGTGTGTGTGCTAACTGACGGCTCGCAGCTGCCGATACGGGGCACCCGCAGGTGCCTACCGCGCTTGGGGCAAACGAAATAACCCCGTGGCTCTGGATCGGCCGCCCCACATCCCACGCCACTGCCTCAGAGCAACCGGACGTCGCCGGGCAACCCGAAAAATGTGAGTGGAGGGTCTTGGGCAGAGATGAAGGGACGGAGGGGGCGCTCACCTGGGTGTGGATGATCTTGTGCCGGCAGAGCGTGCTCGCCTGTCTAAAACCTTTCCCGCAAACTTTGCAAACAAAGGGTCTGGCTCCCGTGTGCACTGGCATATGGCGCGTTAAGTTATAATGTGCATTAAATACCTGTAAAGAGGAATCAGACAAAAAAAAATGCGATTAGAAAATGAGAGTGCCGAGGGGAAGCCGTCGTTTAAAAATCAAGCAAACAAGGGACCGACAACCGGCGGACAGACGAGCGAGGACAGGAGGCTGGGGAAGGGAGACGGGCTGTGGCGCTACTTGCCTTTCCACAAACTTCACACGTGAAAACTTTGGGCTTGCTGCTCGGGGAGCCGCGGCTGATCTCCGAGGTCTTATAGGCGATTTTTTCTGAGAGGATCTGAGCACTTTCTTTCATGTAGTGCTGCAACTGAACCTGCGATAAGTCCTTGAAGGCCACCCCCGCCGGGTACTTGTCCACGGTCGGCAGCACCAACTTGTTCCGCTCCGCCAGGTAAGCCTTGGACTGCGGGTGCAAGGGAGAGCTGAGGAAATAAGAAGCCACCGGGTGGATGTTGACACTGGAGGACGGGTGACAGGGGCTGTCGCCTCGGTTGAAATAGCACAGGGCTCCCATGGCGTGGAAGGAGGAGTGATTGACCACTCGGGGTCTTACCAGTTTGTACTGCTGCAAGGGCAGGGCATCGCGGGGGAAATCTCCTTTCAAGCTCAGGGCACAGTTCAAGAGATCGCCGCAGCTAAAGGAGGGTGAGGAAGAGGAGTCTAAGTGAGCCTTCCTGGGTTCCACTCCGGCCACCGCCGCTTTGGGCAGGGTGTCGTACGCCACCGGGACAAACGGGATCATGCATGGGATGGAAGAGTTGAGATGCAGCGGGTGCTTGGGGTCGCCTTTGGCCACGGAGCCATGGAGGAGCTGCGGGACGGGGATGGAGCGGGGCTCTGGAGTCCGCGCCATGATGCGCTCTATGGAGAAGGCGAGGGGCTTGGGCGTGCTGATCATGTTGCTCCTGGCAGACAGGCTTTCTCTGGCTGGAGGAGTCGCTAGGATTTTGGTCGCCGTGTGGTGGCCACTATTGTCCATGGCTGAATTGCATTTGTTCGCCCGGTTTGTGCCGCTCTGGTAGACGCCTCTTTTTTTTTTTTTTTTTTTTTTTTTTCCCCTCCTCTCCCCTCTCTCTCTTTCACTTTCTCTGCCCCTTTTCTTATTACTGATCTGCGAGGAGGGAGACAACCATCATCGCCGCCACCATCACCACAGTCTCCGCCGGCGGAACCAGCCTTCTCAGTCCAGTGGACTCATGCCAGCCCATCACAGTTTACTTTGGCGCACCAATGACTCGGGATAATCGCTACTTATTTCTATCAATAGAAAGTGTTGTGTCAATAACGCAGCCAAGATCTCGCCAATCGTTAACTTCCAAGAGGAGAAGGTAAACTAGATAATTGCTCAATTCGCTTCCAACAGTCAACAGGAAAAGTTTTTTCCCCCCCAGCAAGCGGCTACTTTTCATTGGCGCCCGCGCCTCCCCCGCCCAGGGAAGGAGGTGGCTTTCCCTCCTCGCCACTCTCCCCTCTGCCTCCCTCCCTCTCTCTTTTTATTATTATTATTTGCAATCTGCTTAACCAGGCTTTAGAGGCCAAGCAAATCCGAGATCAATTTTCTTGTTTGGCTTTAAGTGACATCATCTAAAATCATTGTCCAAGAACTAAATAGGGATGTGAAACCCAATTCAAGGGCAAGCGCCAGAGTATTTGTCAAACGAGGTGCTGCAGAAGAAGCGGCTGGAGGGGAAGCTGTTTATTTCCTTGCCACTTTCCAGCCCGAGCTCTCTTTGTGCGTGCGTACGTGTGTGTGTCTGAGGGAGGGAGGGAGATGGCTGCTCTGCTTCTGAGAATGCTCCTGGTCTGCTCACTGCTTTAAAGAACAAGGTCAGGTGGCGGTGAACTTTTGGAAAACACGGTAGACAAATAAGCGGGGGACTTGCAGCAAGCAGACGGCGAGAGCAGTGCGTGGGGATAGAGGAGCCTCCTGGCCAAATAGAACGAGAGCAAAAGAATGACTCAAAACCTGGGGCAGGGGAAGAGAAGAACAAGGAGGTAGGAAGAGGGAGTGCCTTTTAAATCTGAAGCACTATTTGTGTATTTTTATATATATATATGTAACCTGCATATACACTAAGTATAGCTTCTCTGTCCTTATATATGAGCAACACAAATACCAAAAACTCAGGGCCGGTATACATACATGAAGGAATATACAGCCCACACAGTGCTTATAGGTATACATGCACCTAAACAGGTAGGGTGGCCGTGTATTTAAGAGAAGCTTGACGGCCCTGTTCAGGACGGGCAGCTCCAGCAGCTGATCGTACTTACAGCGAAGCGGGGGTGGTCGGGGAGATGAGAGGGGCAGTGGTCGGTACGAGGCTTTCTGTATTCCCGCCCATCCCACCATCCGACAATTCAGAGTCAGGACAAGATCCTGTTCCTCCCGTCGGCCTGGGGTTCACTTGGCGACTGACTGAGAGGCCTCTACCGAAGTAACCCCCGGGAGAAGCCAAGGGTCCCTCCATTCCTTCCACCTCCGGCAGCGAGAGTCTGGGCCGCTTCCCCCAGCGGAGGGACCCCCAGACCATGGGGCAGCCTTCCCTCCAGATGTCCAGCACTGCCTTTCCTCGGGGCCAGGGGAGAGAAGCAGGAGGTCTTGGTTTTGCTAATGGAGAGAAGCGAGCTAGGGAGGCCTGGCCCCCGCTGCTCTGGTACCAGCCGAGGAACCCGCAAAAGGCTGTGTCTCTTCACCACCCCGCGACCCAGGTCAACCAACTTGCGGGAAAGTGAGAGCAGGGATGAAGGGCTGGGGGGCCTGGGGAGGGAGGCAGGAATGGAGGGACGGAAGGAGGGATGAAGGGAGGAATCCTCGCCCTGGGCGGTTGGACCTGGCTGTCGCCGCCCCGGGCCACTGTGGCTCCGTTTGAGGAGGGCAAAGCAGCGGCTGTTCCACGACGGTACCTCCGCGGCTGGGAGCTCCGAGCCAGCTACGGGGAGCTGAGGGGGAGGAAGGAAGAGAATATCCCGCGATCTCCGGAAAGGACGCTGAAGGACAGGCCGTGGGCCGGGCATCCCTCGCTGCAGAGGATGTGCCCCGCACGCCCTGCGACCTCCGTGTCTGCTCCGTCCCGCCGGTGCCCCGTATCGCAGGCAGGCAACAAGAGCCGAGGCTGGCCTCGGAACCTGCCGGGGTGGACAAAGCCGTGCAGGCAAGCGTGGGACGAAGGAAGGGCGGAATCCGTGCTGGGCCCTGAGGGGTCTTCAGCCGTGATGCCTCGCTCCAGCCCTGCTCCCTGTTTCTCCTAGACTTTGACCGGGGCTGCGCCGCTCACCTCCCCCCCAGTCCCCCATGGCACATGGGTCAGGGAGTTAAGACCGTAATTGCTGCCCTGGATTGAGCTGCCGCAGCCGCCTGCCTCTTACCTGCTGCTTCCCGCACTGGCACCGCCAGCCCCGGCTCGGCCGGTGTCACCGACCTGGGGGGGAAAGGAAGGAGGCAGCGGGGACCCGCGGGGGAGGGGGCGGTGGGAAGGGGGCCAGACCCCTGTCCCCCCGCTTCTCCGCCGTGTCGGTGTCTCTCGTGTATTTTGTGTCCGCCAGAGGAGAGTTTCCTCCTTTAGAGCAATTTACATTTAATTCAATCTAGGCAAATTTCCTCTTGATTGGTGCTGAAGAAGGGAATTATTGTTGAGTGGGTTTTAGAGGTTTCAAATCCCATATACTTAATATGTTAACAGCTTGCTCTTAACTGGTCTTTTTGGGATTGACTTTTTGACATGCGTTTGAAAGTAAAATATGTAGTGTCATTTGAGCAGGGTAAATACCCCAAAGCAGCAATTACAGCCGTGCCACTGCAATTATCCTGGTCTCCTCCATACTGAGATACACTCTTGGAAAAAAAGGAGCTTTATTATTCGTTGGTTCCTTTCGAATACCTTTCCCTTTCTTTTTGTACTGCCTAGGAAAACTTGTTAGTGCCTAATTATTCAACAGCGATCTAAAAGAAATGTTTTTAAAATTTCTTTGGGGGGAACGTAATCTTGTTCCGTCTCAGAGATGGAGCCTTGTTAGTTCTGGAGTTGCCCGCAGTATAGAGTCACTAAAATCAGTGTCGATATACTTTTTTTCCAGTCCTGTCCTGAGCTTTGCCTTGCTCTCGGATCGCATCTTTTTAGCGATTTTGCAAATCCGCTCAGCTTCAAGTATCCAGTCGTGCTGGTGCAGGTTTATTTTTCCAGAGGCAGAAAGATTTACAGGCTCTGAAGGTAGCAAGAAGGAACTTCTTGGCCGGTTTCTTTCGCGGGTTCACGACGGGCCCGGGGCTCCCTCCATTCTGGCGGCACGTATCGAGTCCCGGCAGAAGGGGCCGGCGGGGGAAGAAGCTGGCCCGCCGGCCTCCCAGTGTTACGAACCGTCGGAGGAATTAAGGGCAAAAGTTTTGCCTCGAGTAGATTTCGTGCTCTGCCCGGGAAAGCTGCTGTTCTCTTTTTCCCCGTAATCAGCTTTGTGTTTCATTCGCTCCTAAGCTATGTTCTTGATATTGCTCACTTGCATTATTATCATAACGTATCTCTACATGAATTCAAAATCCGAGTCACCGGCGAATTCATCTCGTCGTCAGGATTACTCCAATCCGATCCCAGAGGCGATTAGAGGGAGGTAAAATACCGCCTAAAGCCTAATCTTTAATTTCTTCCTCCTTAATAAAATGAATAATTCCATTGCGTTTTTAAGTAAAAAATGAATTGAAAAGGATAATAACTCCGCTAACCTTCTGTTGCGTGTATTAATATTTTCCTGGGAGTGTTTTACTGAAACCCTCCTGCCCGAGCGGACTGCTCCCTCCTAGCGCCAGGAGACGGCTCTTCCCGGTCAGGGAAGGGCAGGGAGGGCAAGCGACCCGCCTAGCTCCGAGGCGCCTCCGGGCAAGCCGAATGTGGAGGGAACCGGGAAGGTTACTGAGTATCCTTCTGGCCGCGACACCGGCGGACTCGACGGCTTCTGGTCAGATCCTACTTACTATTATTATTGCTCTAATAGTCGTCATTAATAGTGCCGCCACCGGGATTCGCTGCTAAAGCTCGGGTTTGCTCTCGATACGCATCATTCCGAACCGTCCCCTTCCCAGCAGCCTAATTTGTGAAGAGGTGATTTACCCCGACATGGAACAACAGCGCCGTCCTCCCCTCAGCCCCGCCGCCGCCCTGCCCTGCCCGCGGACCCGTGTCCCCCCGCCCGTCGGCCCGCAGACCTCGCCGCGGCCCAACGCGCTGGTCGCGGCTTATTATAATTCCGAATTAGCTCCCGGCTGCTGCGAGGCTGGAGGGCTCGCTGTTCATTCCCACTCACGGCTTGTTGTTTACTGTCTTTTGAAGGGAAGTCAAAACATAAACGGAGGAGTTAAAGTGGGGGGAAGCAGACCCCGGTGGGTCATCCGCCGTCGCCGTTTATCAGCCCGCGCCGCCGTCTTTTTCGGTGGAACCTGCTGCTGCCGCTGCCCGCCGGCTGCTGGGGTGGGGTACACGGCTGTCAGGCAGACCCGGGCCCGGCCCCGGGGAAGCGAGGCGAGGAGGGGGGCGGCCGTAGAGCTCGGGCGCACCTCGCAGCAGTCTTGGGCTCTGCTGTTTCGGGAGCGCAGGCAAAGGCGCTTGGGCTTTACTGGGTTGTTTTAAGTTGTAACACTTCGACGTTTTCTCCACTGACACTCTCCGGTGGAAAAAGTTAATAATATAGGTGCGTATGTGTGTGTATATACCTTCGGAGACTATGTGTAGTCTTCCTACACAGTGAGGGTGTGTTGGCATCCTTCTATAGCAGTTCCACCACAAGTAAAAGAATACAGTACTACTATTTTAACTGAATCCATCACAAACGAAAAACAGTTGACACTGACCCGCCCAACACAAGTGTTGCCAGAGGTGAAACAAAGTTTGGAAGTACTGTACATTTCGTACAAATCCCTCTAAATCGAAAAACAAACTGGTGCAAATTAAGCCTTTTCACGTATAAAGCCTTTAATCACATATAAACGAAATTACAAGTAACCCTCTAAAGCAGCGCTTCCGGCCCTCCCGTAATTCATGCGAGCGATTTGGCTAAGTGTGCCAGCTCCAAACGTGAACCGCAGCCATCACGCCTAATCTAATCAGTCCGCCTGTGAGGGGACCCAGCGGTGTCATCAGCTCCAAAGGGTCCTTGGTGGAAGTGGCTGGGAGAGGCCAGCGGCAGCTGGAGCCATGAATGACACTTTCTCATTTGTTCCTTTCCCAGTTCAACAAATGTTTAGCCCCGATGCCGCTAAATGAACGTCTCGCGCTCTTTGGCTGGGGGAAGCTATTTATTTTTAAGATTCCTGAATAGGATCAGGAGCAATTAACTTATTTTTTGTTTCCATTTTTCTGTCAGTGTATTGGGAGGTAACTTGGAGCAAAGCAAAGAGCTGGTCGCTGTGTGGGCTCGCCATGGCGACGGGGAGAAGGTGTCTGCCGGACCCCTCTCGATTCTGGTGGGGCCCGTTGCGATTCGCCGCTGCTGAGAGGGAGGGAGAAGCCAAGAGAAAAAAGTGAAAACAAGAACAAAAGCAGGAGCCGTGCTCCGTCGTGGCCGCTCCTGCTTGGATACCGGAGACGGCTCCCCGTCACCCCGGCTGCTCGCCCGGCGCCTCTACCCGGGCACGGACACAAGGGAGAACTGCGCATCACTCGGAACGGGGCGTGGAGAGGGGTGACACGACAGTACTCCTCCTAAGGCCGAAAATGTAAACTTTTTGTGTGTGTGATTGTTCCTTTTTGTTTGTTTAGCTGCCTCTGTTTTTCTTCCCCCCTCCCCCCCACCCCCCGCCATCGCTGTTAGGACAAAACGCGCCTGTGTCGGCGGGAGGCCGACCATGATGTTCCCGCGAGTCTCAAGGGCGTCGAGGGTTCCGTCCGTTTCGCACAGAACGAAGCCGTCTCCCTCTCGCCTTCCCTACTGCCCTGCTGCTGCCATGCGGCTCCCGCCGTCTGTTCCGCGCTCGTTTGCTGACGGTCAAATATCTGATTCAAAATATAGGTAGGTGCAAAACGGGCACTCTCTGTGCAAGAACCCGCCTCACAGTCTTACACCCACTCCCCGACTCCCTCCCCCCCCCACACCTCATTGCCATGTCCCTCGTGGAGCTGCACTTGCTGCCCACTCAGAAGTTGACACTGGTGCCCTGGCCATCCTCTGCGGCGGGACTCTGGTGTGTTCCAGGAGGAGCTCTGGTCCCCCACAGCCTGGAAACACCACACTCGAGATCCCCCCGTGAGGAGAGAGTCCAGGAGTTGTGTGAGTGCCACGTCCGCAGGGCCAAGGAGGGAGGAGAGAGGAGGGAGGCCGCCCCGCTGGGAGCCTTTGATGAGCACTCAGTGCCCCGGGAGCCACTCGCCCTCTCAATGAGCACCCTGTGTCCCGGGAGTCTCTCGGTCTAGTGGTCTCACCAAAGCTGCGCCGGCTCCTGCGCAGGGGTCTTCTCGCCATTCCCTCGGTGTCGGGTTTAAAACGCGGGGCGGCTCTACCCACTGTCAGCAGCGAGACCCGTCGGTGAGAGCTTCAGAGGCACGGGCTTGGCCGGCTGGGGCGGGCAGCGCAGCAGGGGAGCTGCGCTGCCGGGACAGAGGCTTTGCACCGCTGGAGGTGGGAGGCTCAGTGCCCTAAGTCGCCCTCGTCACCGCGGAGGTTCCCACAGCCGCTACCTTGGCTTACGCCTTGTCCGGGGTAAGCGATAGCCGAGAGGGCTAGCTCTTGGCCCTGGGAACCCCCTGCGCAGCGACAGGAGAGCTGTGAGAGTCAGCGCCGCTTTCTTGCCCCGACCCCGGCTCGCAGCTCGGGGCACTCGCGGCCATGGCTTCTTCTGGTTCGTCTTCTACAGCCCCTTTTTCTACCATTAAGGCGCAGGGTGGGGGGGAATTAAACGAGACCCCTCTTGTCCCCTTGCTGAAGGCTCCTTGCACTACGAGTCCGCTTAGGAGGTGGCGGTGGGGCCAGTGTGCCCGTGGAGGTCCCCGCAGCCCCGGGACAGCGTGGCGGGCCCGCCGCCGGCTGCCTCGCACGGAGGCGATGTGGCCGCTCGGGACGGGCACACACCTCCGGAGCGTGCTGAGGGTTTACACATCCAAGTTAAGATGTAAAGGCGGCCCCTGTGCCTGCCCTCGCGGGGCTCTGCCGCGGCTGCTGGTAGCGGCGGTGTCCAACGCTGCAGCAGTCACGCAGCTACCTACTGGACTTCTCAAGCTTGGCATTGGTTCACGGTTTCACAAACCTAGTTACTAAGAAGATACTTGAATTTGGAAGAAATGGAAAGACCTTTGAAGCACTGTTGTTTCTGTACTTGTCTTCCATTGATGTCTGCTTTGCTGTCTCTTTAGCAGTAACTTTGTGTGTGAGTCAATTTCTCTGAAATCCCAAACATCTTGTAACTTCTTCATGGTTACATCATCTTTGGCCTTTGTTTTATGTTTGTTTGTTTTTACTCTTTCCTTACTCAAATAATCTTTGTTTTGGTTTGGTGTGTGTTTGGTTTATTTTACTATTTCTTTACTCGTTTCCATCTTACTGACAAATGTGTCTTGAAAGTCCTGCATACAGACAAAACAGTATAGCGAAGTTCTCGAAATATGAGGTTTACATGCATCATGCTTCAAGAAATTTGATTAATTCAGACACACCTCAAGCCACAAAACCTCATAGTCTTATCGTTTGGGTGGGTTTTTTCAATTTTTTTTTCAATTTTTTTTTTTTAATTATGTCAGGTTGTAGATGAAGTTGACTGCTCCCTAAGATATAGGGAACTGGGGGGATTCCCCAGGCTGCCTGGACAGGGTCCCACCCGCCAGGGCCAGTCCCACCACACCCAGCCAGGGAGTGAGGTAAGGGGAGAGGTGGTGGTAACCCAGAGACCAGATCACTGACATGTTTGTGATGGTCACAGAGGTCTAAAGTCAACCCTTGAGTCAGGGTCTGGACAAATTGGGCACATAAACAAGCACATGTAGGGCTATAGCTGAGTGAGAAACCATTGCTCCTCTTCCATTGCTGATGTAGAGACTTGCAGCCTTGAATGAAGCTGAGGCAGAGTCCCTGGACAACGGCTGTTGGTGGGTGCCCCAGTTGACACCTGTTTTAAGACCATGACAGCCTACAAGTCCTGTTGAGGCCTTTACAAGTGAAATTACTACAACCTGCTCTGTAATTGTCCAAATTGATAGGAAGAGTTGTTTGCCTTACAAGGAAACTCATCTTGGCATGGGGGCATCTTGGGACAGAGGAAAAGTCCAAGAGGGGATGTTGAGTAACAAACCATGTTTCCCACAGGGCTTTTGGCTAGCAGGGCTAGGCAGAGGTGTTAAAGCAAGGTTGGTCTCTGCTGAAGGATCCATCATTTACCTTGTGGTCTGTGCTCATGACAGCCACTTATGTCCCAGTGTTTCTAGTTCCCACTCCAGGCCCCTACACTGTTAGTGGTTTGTTAAGGACAGTGCCCAGTTTTCGTATCACTTCCTACTGTCCTGTTACCTTAGAACCTTAAAAATCTCCTAATGCCTTCTACTGAGAACCCTACATGGATATGGCACGGCCCTGCACTAGCAGGCCTTGGCAAGCACTGCAGGGCCACTGCAGTGACACCTGCCTTCACCTATCTACAACCGGCTTCTCCACAGGTACATTCACGGGGTCTCAGCACTGTAAAAATGGTTGGGAGAGGGCAAGCAGGGAGACTTTTGCAGACACAAAGCTCTGTGCCTGACTGACACTCTGACCCTTCAAGCACTGTCAACTTCCATGCACTAGCACCACCAGGACAAGCGACAGGAAAGGGATATGTAATTGTTTTACTGCTATCAAAACCTAAATGAGCAAACCCATCTGGGAGCCTGGTAGTAGTGGAAAATACTGCTGCTCCCTCCAGCCCAGCAGAGATGGTAATGTGAATTGGAAATGATGAAGGACAGTGCACTGTGTTCCCTCTGCCTGCCTCTCTGGCCACTCTGCCCTACAGCAGCTAATTCCTGCCCTGCTGCTCCCCAAAACACACATTACATTGCAGCTGCAGCTGTCCTGGGGCAAGGGTGCCTGCACTCCTGCCCTCCAAGCCTCCTGGGGACCTCTGGGCAAGCACTCAGATGGGGCACAAAGAGCTGAGCAGAATGATCTTCCTCATCAGCTCCCAGTTCTTCCTTTTTGCTGAATTCACCTCAGCTCATGTGCAGATGAGAAGGCTGGTTTGCCACAGGAAAAAAAATGCTACCTAGAGTTTCTCCGTAGACATGTAAGAGAAGCGTAACTTACCCTTCTTTCCCCACTTCTCCAAGCTTCTGAGTGTGCTGAAAGTCACTTTCCCTGTGGCTCTCATTCTCAGTGCCTGCATGCTTGCAACAGACCACTGAAGTCCTACAGACTGTGGGAAACCTCATGTCAGCCTCATAAACCCTCACCAGGCCCTCAGTGAAGCCCCTCAGATATAACGCTATGGCTCAACAAGGATATGAGAAACCTTCAGTACTCTGGGTGTCTTATGTGTTTTTTCTGATTTTGTGTATTCAAATGGTGGAATTACTCATGCTCCCACAAAAAGAAGAAGAAGAAAAAAAGCTGCTGTAGTTTTCATAAACTGTGTGAGTTTTGACTGATGAAAGTTTGAATTCTTTCCAGCTCAAACTGAGGGCATCAAAAAACAGGCAATGGGTTCTGTGTTCATCTGCTACTGAGGTGTTTTTTTTGCTTTTTTCCTTTATCAAGGTATTGTGTCCTTCAGTATTTGCTTGCTACATATATCTGCTCTTTAAATGAAACATTTGCTATAAATCACAATATAAACTAAATAGAACGATCTTTCAAAAAACTTGTTCTCATGAGGAATCATACAATGGTTCAAATGGTTTGAAATATTGAAAACATCATTTAATTGTAGAATTCTATACAAACTTGGGTAGATACAGAAATGGTCACGACAAAATGTGTTCTTATTGCCTGAAAATTTTCACAGAAATACAAACATTGATGGCAAGCTTACTGACATCCAACAGGATGAGATATCTTTAAACTTGCAAAATGAATAGACACAACACTCCTAAGCAGTTTGAATGTGTTTGACTGCCCTTGAAGTCCTACTACTTATATAAACCTCAATATACAAAGAACCAAGATTAAAATTTTTAATGCACATCACATAATAATGTAAAATTAAGCACAAAATAAAGCTAACAAAGTAATCCTGAAAAAACAGTATTTTTTTTTTACCTAGGGTATTGACTTATTCCAAGGATGATTTCCTGTATAATTGTGTTTTAAGTGAGGTGCACATTTTGTTTCTGCACAGGATGTCAATATCAGATGGAGATACAAGAACAAATGATAACAAACAAAAGGGGAAGAAACATAATCACAAGTGGAACTCAAACTCCATGCCAGTGTTCTCGCAGCCCTAAGCAAAGCTATTTGACATAAAAATATTCTACAACCATTATTATCAAAAAGTCCTTGGCACTTTCCCTCTGATAATCTTTCTTTTTTAGAGGAGCAAATTACATTTCTGCACTGATATCATAAGGCAAAACTATAAATGCAACTACAAGGACAAGTTACCAAAAAAAACCCAAGCCAAAGATAAACCCCACATTCCGACCATCACCCCCAACTCCAAATGCTTTGTGAGATAATATCATCCTTCCTCCTCATCACTGTCCTTCATAGTAATGCCCTGAAGTCCTCCCGCATCCGTGACTGAGACTGTGGCTTCCTCTACGGTCAGACGGCTGTGAATAGTATCGTAGGTTTTACTGTTCAGCGTTCCCTCCATCACACCTTGCAACCTGAAGTCTCTGTAGGATTTCTGTGACAAAAATAAAACATCCTGAATTGGGCTTCAGCAAGTTTGAGCAGTCTTTTAGTGTATATTGGCCATTTCTATCATGCCAGTGGCACAGCTTCATTCCTTCTGCAGTTAGGGGCCTATTATCTTGGTAAAGATTTTGCAGTCTTAGTTTTGCATGGGATTTCTATAAGCCTGAGAGATTCTAATATGATGATCATTTCTCAGTAACTTCCATTTGTCTCATTTATTCAGTAAGAAACCAGCAAAGAATTTTTCTAAGTACATATTGAAATGTGAATTTGGCTACAGGTAGTTCTGTCATTTCACAAAAAACATAAATGCCTGACTTTTTCTCCATAAGGTAATTTTTATTTATATTTATCTTTCCATTTATATGCCAAATGTGGAAAATCAAAGTTTAGACTATGATCTACATTCTATAATGTCAGTGTTTCTCAGCTGACTACTTTATTCAGTTAATTTACATTCTAAGTTTCCTCTAAATTTTGACTCAATTTTTTTTTTTTTCCCTTGAGAAGGTTTTGTTTCCCTGGTGTCTATCCTTCTTATGAACCAGCAGATATGACTTTCTTCTTTGATTTTCCATCATGTAAGGATTCTGAGTGAACTTGTTTAATTCATCAATGCTATGTTCAAGTAACCACATGGAAGATCACCTACCTTCTTTATTTTTAAGTTGTAACACATCTGAAATAATCTTTCCTGATGTTACCCTAAAAAGCTGAAGAACGACAAGTTGATCTAGCTAGTTTCTTATTTTGTTTACACTATCACTACAAATTCCAAATGTTTATGACAGAATATGGGGAAAAGAAAATGGAAGATAATTGAGGGCTACCAAGCCCATTTCTCTGCCTGAGGAGGAGACCATGCACAACCCTTTGAGAAAGAAAAGAGTTGATCTTGTTTCACTCAATACTTCAAAGAACTGCAAAAGACACCTCTTAAAATGGGTAACATTCATCTGGGAGATTTTTTTCTGCCACTATCTATGATGATTATTTAAACCCTGTTGGAATCACTGCAACTGAGATTTATTTGACTTTCACAGGTCAACATCAGAGTCAACGGATGCAACTTATGTTTTGCTCACACACTCCTGCCCGTACCCCATCTGGTCTTTTTCAAGTGTCACCATTACATTCCCTTTTTATAACACTGTGCATTCAATTTGCTTTTATGCTGTTAACAGCTCCTACAGCAATTTCTTTCAGTTTTACCTTGTATTCTTCTCATTCTAAGACTGGCACTCTGGGGTTCAGACATTGCTCTTCTCTTGACAGTTTTGCAGGATAATAATGTTCACTTCCAAGCTTAATTTTTCATTTCTCCCTAACTTTCTTGATCCTTAACCCTTCTTTAGTCATATCCCTCTGTATGTGTCTCGGACATTTAACAAAACCTTAATGCCATAAGACTTTAAAGAGAATAAAGGGAACAATGCATCTTCTTCTAGTCTTTCTTAATAATGCCACTACCTTTGTTGCATCTCAACACTAAATAATTATATTTTTCTTACTCATCCTATGTCCCTTAAAAATGACCTCCTACTTTTTTTTTTTTTTTTCCAAGAGATGATTGGGGCCATACAGCCTCCCAGTTTGGTTTTTTTTTTAATTGTTGGGTTTTGTTTGGTTGGGTTTTTTGGGGTTTGTTTGTTCTTGTTTTTCTTTTTTTCTCAAAAGTAAACAGAAAGGTGCCTCTATTCACACTAGAGTTTGGAGGAACTGTGCCTCTCTACATGTCTCTCCCCAGAAGGGCTGCAGCAGGGGAAGTTTTTTATGATACTCTACTTAAACCATTATTTCTTAGCAGGCTCCTGTCTGCAGAGTTCCTGTCTTACTGGTTCTGCCTTCTCCACCCACCAAAACCCAGGTGCACAAAATTTTCTGTTTTCCAAAACAAATACAAATGACCTCGTCTTCAATCTTTAGTATCCAAAGAAGATGTCCTGGAATAACACACTTGAAATTTACATGCAGAGCATATGGGCACAGAAAGGCCACTGCCATAAGCAGAGTGTTTCCCCCTGCAGTGGGAGCTTTCTGATTTCAAAGAAGGATAACCAGTGTGCCAGGTGGCACAGGGAAGGTGAGCTGGCAGTGCTGCTCGTTCACCTGAACTTCAGTTTTGAAAGATCTTCTTTTCATTTCCCATGTGATATTTCACTGGTCTAATTTAGCCTGCCCATTCTTAGATCTTACTGGGCACAGGCTTAGATCCTCTAACATTTATTTTTTTCCAAGGGATGATAACTACCTCAGAGAGGCATTTTTTACAAGGGCATGTAGGATAGGACAAGGGGGAATGGATTTAAACTGAAAGAGAATAGGTTTAGATTAGATATTAGGAAGAAATCCTTCCCTGTGAGTGTGGTGAGGCACTGAAACAGGTTGCCCAGAGAAGTTGTGGATGCCTCATCCCTTGAAGTGTTCAAGGCCAGTTGGATGGAGCTCTAAGCAGCTTGGTCTACTGGAAGGTGCCCCTGTCCATGGCAGGGGTGTTGGAACTAGATTATTTTTAAGGTCCCTTCCAACCCAAATCTTTCTATGATTCACTTCAGAATATCTTTAAACTTTTCATAAGGGTTATTAATTTCAACAAGCAATAGCAAACTGCTTTTGCCATTTGGGCACATAATATAGTGAAGAGCTAAATTTTGTCTCCAGAGAAATCATTTAAGGTCAAAAATAGTTAAGCTCACTTGGGTGGTTCAGGGAGCCACGATGCCATCATTATTATGACTGTTTGCTTGCATTTCTCTCTGTTCTGTTCCTTTTTGCTAATGAATCCTGAAAGATGCAGTTGCAATTCTGGTGTATACGAGTAAAAATGCTTCTGACTTTATAGTCTTGCATAAACTTCATGAGAAAATATTTTGAAAGAATGAAGGTCACCACTGACAACAGGTGCTTCTTATTCCACATTTATACAGGTAACAAGAATGTCCAAAGCTAAACAAGACAGAATTAAAAGGAAAGAAATCTGAAATGGTTTTCTGTTTCTTGCCTAAAGGTGTTGACTAAGAGGAGTTAGGAGGAAACTTTCTTTTATGGTAGGTTAACCCATAATTACCCTATTGCAAGGAATATTACACTTTGCTTGGAAGCATTTGACAGTGGCCAGTGTAAATGACTGAGGACTGAATTGGAGGGATTAGTATTTCTATTGATACT
Organism: Myiozetetes cayanensis; assembly: GCF_022539395.1. Lineage (NCBI taxonomy): Eukaryota > Metazoa > Chordata > Aves > Passeriformes > Tyrannidae > Myiozetetes > Myiozetetes cayanensis. The sequence continues at coordinate 22,329,342 of NW_026087521.1, read as the reverse complement.
TATTCCTGAGTACAAAAGATTAGAAAATGTTGTCTAATATGCAGAATACGTTGAATGTATTCAATTAAATCTAGTAATCAGATGCACATAAAAAAGGAAATAGTTCCTTTTTTAGAAAAGGGGGAAATGGAGAAAGAACACTATTGGAATTACTAAGGTAGAACAAAAAAATTAGTAACAACACAAACAACAATTTAGTAAGAATAATCATACAGCATTGCTGTACTACTAGAAGCAACCTGTTAAAATTCCTTGGAACAATCTTAATTGTCCCTGAGTCCAGACAACAAATACTAGTGCACATATAAATAAGACCAGGAGGTTTAATAAGTTATTTTTCTTTTGGAATTTGCTACAACTGGGGGAAAAAAAATCCCAACCTAAAACTACATAAGTTCACAACTTTATTCCACATTTTCTAACTTTTGGGATGACCTATACTTATTCATGTTATTACTTTATTACTTTTCTCTCTTTACTACTGTTGTGGGTTTGCTCTGGGCCAATTTTCTTGTGCCCCCCTGTCCCCAATTACTATAAGTTTACTGTTTGCAGCCTAATGCAAACACATTTTATTTACCTTCACTATCTTGATGAGAGTCTTCAGCTGGTAGATGTGAAGTTGAAGGTCTAATCTGTCAGCCAACCACATGGATATGACTTTCATGGAGTTGCTATACCATTGCTGAAAGGAAACCAAAAACAACAAACACCACAAAATAACCCTGCAGTATTCACTTAACAGATTTGGTAATGAGAGGTAATGAAACACTTTGAAATGATCACAGATCAGCACTTGAAGTCAACAATGATATAATTTCCTGTTATGAGAATTGCATGGGTCAGTAGAAAATCAAATAACTTGACCTAGACTGTTCTTTACATGAATTAGCACCTGCCATTTTATCTTTCAGTTACAATATGTTCAAGCAAAATAGCATTATGCACTTTGTTATCTGTCAGTGAGAATGGATATTAAAGATACAATTACATGAGAGAATTGACAGCTAAAACAGCAAGGACAAAACCAGGTAGGGTATCTTGAGAGAGAATTTATAATAATTAGATTTTCCAATCCAAACAGGAAAACAGCATCAGAGAACATGGAATCTGTCTTGATTTTTTTTTCCTTTTAGTTCATTATTAAGTAAAAAAATAAGGAATTCCTGCAAATTGTATTTAAGTATGATCAAAATACCACTCCGCCCCTCCCAAAATAACCATGTTAAGGGTTTGTTTTACATTAACTATTAATTATAATTACAGTCTACCTTATTTCCTTTTTATGTCTAAGGCAGGGGTATGTTTTCACTCATCACTTCACAAATGGATGGGTTAAGAATAAGCTCTCTGTTGTTGGTGTCTATGTTACTGTAAAAAATGCTCAGTTCCAAATAGCTACTATAATAGTTCTTTCACATTAACTGGATTAAAAGAGATTTTACTAAATATAGTTGTAGCATTTTTCCTCCCCATCCTGTAAAATACCAACCAGATGTCACTTAGTCAAACTGTAAAAAAGAAGGGATTTTTTTTTCATTTTAGCAGTGAGAGATTAAAAGAGTTTGTGTCATAGCTGTTTCTATTCTCTTTCCCCACAGGGAAGAGGCTTTTCTAATGTAATTTCCTGTATCTTTGCAAAATACAGAGAGATGCAAAGAGAGGAAATTGTGTGTGTATTTTAAAATGCAGCATGTTAGGCAAGGTATATTTCACAAAAGTAATTCAAAGGACATATCTAACATGTCTCATTAAGCCATTTCCCCATTAAGAAACAAAATAAAATACATACTAAAAAATGAAGATCGATTACTGGATACTAGATGTAACAGAAGAAAGAAATAGAATTTTTCCATAAAAATTTAAGCTCTTTGTAAAAAGCTTTAAAGATATATAGTAAATAAATATAAATAATTTTTCCTTACAGAAAACAGTCTCATCACAGTTTTAAGGTAAGTTTGAAATTAGATTTTCATATAATAATGGCTTCAATCTAATTTTTTGAATGTGTTAAATTGTATTTTAATTATAAATCATTGGAAATAAATTACTTTTATTTTTTAGAGTTTCTTCTATTTACTATTTTACTGAAGTGAACAAAACACACCACACAAAAGGCATATAGCTACATATTTTATAGAAGTAGTTTTATTTATTCAGTAAAATGTGGGACTGATTTGATATTCATAAAATGCTGTTTTTTAAATCACTGAATGACAGTCATATACTATTTACATTATTTCACCCCAAACATGCATGCTGGTAGTGATTTCCTTCGTAAATATCTGCAAAATATTTTTAATGTGACAGAGTTGTTACTAAGTGGAAACTGTAAACTATATGACAGGTGTTGCACGTATACAGATGTCTAGAAAACAAAATACAGTTGAGCTGATTCACTTGGGGAACTCTGTTGATCTAAATAAACATAATAATTCCAATGTCAAGCATTCTACCTAGATGCAATAAGATGAGGCAAATTATTATATTATCACTCAGACTCTGAAGCTGCTAATCTTAAACCTAATCCTGGTAGAGAGTATTTTTTTAGTAGCAGAGCTTTCTCAAAACTGATATTCTTCCATTAAAAAAAAAATCCAGTAACATATCTGTGATATATTCCATTTGTATCACATAGAAAGCAGAAGGGGTTCAAACTTGCTCACACAAACTACACACAGGATCGAAAATTCTGAGATCAATTTTCCATGCAACAACACTGAACACTGCCAGATCACTGAGAACAGACCACTCCAGTTTTCTTGTAAAACATGTGTTTTGAAGCACAGCCAGATAAATTAATTAAGATGGATGCAGTAAAACTTAAGACTCTCCCTACATACCTGTGATATTCTTACATGCACTGAAAACAAAGCCAAGACATTGGAGGAAATTTATTTTCCTACTCAAACTTTTGAATGAAAACAATATAATATGTTTTCCTGACTAGTTTTGATGCATTAAACTTTCAGTAGAAATGTTTAATGTGGTGACTGTGAAATGATACCACAGTACTTGCTCTTCCGTCAACATACTTTGCCCAGAAAAAATATGACCGCTATTTTAATAAAAAAAAAATGTATTATTATTTTGAATTGTCACAGTATTTTTAATAAAAATCACATCCAGTATATTTTTAGAGTCCCTCCAGAGGTACTTGTGGATAGTATTCCTGGTAAGTATTGGTCTTATACCCCTTAGTTTTGAGGACTTAGTATAGGCTGAAGCTGCATAAATATAAATCTGGACTTTATAACATGAAAAGTAAATATTTTCCTATAGCTTCTTCTAGAGTCTGTTAAGAAGTACAGCACTGCAAATTCCTCTCAGAGGTAGAATCCAAGGCCACGCATTTTGACAACCATAAACACATTATAGAGGCAGGGATGGAACTACTTAAGACTTATGCGAATCTGTCGCAAGCTCAAAAACTTCAGTGATTAGATAATCGTCCTGAGATCACAGTTAAAAAAAAATATAGCAACAACAATCCTTTGTAACTGATTTTAAGAAAAAGTTACTTTCCCCCTAGTAACAATAGAAGTGAAAGGACAATTTGCCTCTTGCAGATGTTCATTATATGGTTCTAGGGCCACATTCTTTGTTGTTCTCTATGTAAGAGTACAGCAGTAAGTGTTTATTATACATTTTTTCTAAATTGACATGTAACAGCAGCCAACCACGTTAACAAAAACGTTTGCCTCGCTATTTTCCCTTCTCTTCTTATTCATAGCTCATCCAGCTCCTGTAAGGGCATGCATTACTCACTTCATTTTCCTGAGATACTCTTTTAAAGTAAAAAGTAAGAGAAAAGGAAAGGCTAGGGTTGACTCTGTGAGACCCTTGTATTTATTCACACTTATTGTGCATGACTGTACACTGGTAAATCATATTAGCAGCCCGTCTCCCCATCAAGCTGCTACTTGCTTTCCAGCCCTGGGAAGGTTCAACAAATCAACAGGAGCACGGAAAACAGAACATCAGTCTAATCTAGTGTTTAAGGTGAAGTTTTCAAACCCAATCTAAGAAGATCTTTAGAGCAAGCAACAAGCTGAAGGGCTCAGAAGGTGGTATTGACAATGAAAGAGTGTTGAAATATTGAGAAGCGCAGCACTTGTGCATTTTTAATAACAAGAGGGTCAACAAGGACACAGCTCCCTCAGTGCCAATAGTTGCCACACCAGGGCTATAAACGCTCTCAGTTCATCAGATTTCTTAAACAGTTCATCAGCTTTCTTAAACACCCTAAACCCCCTCAGTGGACCTTTAGTCTTAAATTAACAAACCAAAGCAATGAAAGAGGGTGCAGCTTGAATGGCCAGCATTGATCCCCAACGGGGCTCGGTGCAGCTACAGGCGCTGAAAAACTCGCTCTATTGTCGGGAGGAATTGACAAACCTCCTCGCCTAAATAGTCCAGCTCAGGCGGGCTGGTGGCACGCAGCTGTAAAGGGCTCCCCTCGCCCCGCTCCCAGCACTCACAATGCACCAGGCATGAGCTCTTTGTCAGGCCCAGACTCTGCAATTTTCTAACAAGGATTAAAGTTGTTTCTCGGCAGGGCCAGTGAAAAGCGATTTAGCAACATACCGTGCTTTCTTCAGGCAAGTTAAAGAGAAGTAGTTAAGGAATTTCATTATTCTGTTGACTGGTGGAAATACAAAACAAATATATTAAATATTCACCATGTTTCTGGGTACCTGAGCTATAACATTTGCAGAACGGTTCAATTAAATATAACACTTATTGGCTGAAAGCAAGCACTTCAGATTTATTTTTGAAGTTTTATAAAAAGGTGCAGCTGTTTGCCACCTGGAAGGAGGCTCAATACATAGCAATACACAATGGTTTAGTCCTCCTAGGGCTGGTATCCCTAACGCCTAAGACGTAGGACCCTGTTGAGTTTCTATACTTTGACTGATCTTGATAAATGGACACCCTCAAAACGCTTTTTGTGCTGAATATGGCAGAATAATATGACAGCTTTTCTAGGAACTGCATTTTATCTTCCAATGGGAGCCTTTATCATGCTACTGATCAGGAATTTAGTCAGTGGGATGTTTTTACTTCCTTCAGCTTTACTTGCCCTACCACGAACAATAACAAAAAAGTAAACTTCTCACTGAAGACATTGTACACCAAATGCAGCATAAGATAAACTGAGAAAATAATAATAATGAGCTAAAATAAGAAGTAACATGAGCATGTTAAAACTTAAGTGCTAAAATGCCTAGTTTTTATTAAAAGGTAATGCTATCCTATTGTTTCAAGATTTTGATAGCTAGCACTAGTAGTGTGCCAAAGAACTTATAGACCATTTTAAAAAAATGTTAAATGGTGAAAGAATACAAAAGTTTTTCCTTAAAAACATGAACACCAAAAGTTAGAAAAAAAGCCTGATTAAAGTTTCATAATTTATTTCCCTCTTTCTAAAATATGAATAATCATACTGACCTCCTTTGTTGAATGTTAAGGAAAACAAGTGTCATTTGTAGTGTCTTTGAAAATACTCTGAAGTTTAGAAGGTATACCTGTATTTTCAAGTTTAGGTATAGACATCATCCACTTAAATGAGGATTTTTACCTGAGCAACGATGAGTTCATACACTTTTTTGAAGGCTGGAAAGCCTTAGTAAAAAACCCTCCACAAACCCGGGGAAGGATTTCTTGGCCTGTGGGCCACTATGATACATCAGATGGTATGCATACACAAGAACACCAAAATGTGAAATCAAAAGACGTAATTAACATTCAAAATGCATTTTTTCAGAAATGAAAATATTTAGTTGTAAACTAAAGCAAAAATGAAGCAACCTTGCATAAGATGTTTATGCTTTTCCCTCAGGTCTTTTGATTAAGAAAGACTGAGAAACCTTTGAAGACTGAAGTAACTGTAGGTAGACATAAACAGAAAATTCAATGTATCAACATGTAGAAATTTTGTTTGCTCTCTCTTCCCAGCCTAACAGTTCTGATTCCTGACATGGACAATTTATGAACTGGTTAAAACATCAACTTCTTCTAAAGGAAGGAGACCAGAACTTGATGACTAGTGATGTACTGCCCTCCCAGCACTTCCCTGGGAGAAACTAATTATCCACCAAAGTGACTTTTCTTTTCTAGATTGCACTGGTCATAGATGTGCATCAGTCTGTGAGGCACTTTCAGTCACATTTCCAATGAGAAAAACTGTCAGTGACCAGAAAAATTAAGGAACAGAGGCTGGGAAACCTGCGAGAAGAGAAAGTTTTCTTACAAGAGATTTCCCATCTCACTATCAGCTCCACATGGCTTCATGGTGACAGCCACTGCCTTTCTGTGACACATTATCCAACCCCACAAGGATGTGGTTTCTTATTATATCTAGACTCACAGTACCACAACAAAAAGCTAGATTTGACTCTTTGAGAACCCAATTTTACAGTGCCAGTCTTGAAAAAATATTCTCACCAAAATCCAGAATTTGGATCATGGGCAGTCCATGCAAAGATGATTTTTTTGTTGTTGTTTTTGTTTGTTGTTAGTTTGGTTGATTTTGGTGCATGTGTGTCTCGTCATCTTTTTTTCTGAATTAACAGAGATTTCTGTGTTATTGAAATGTGCTTCTAGGGAAGTGCCATTTAGATTCAGCTGAAAGAAATGGTCAGTTAGCTGGCCTCCCACTGTAGAGGTAGAAATTATACCATCTCCAGATAGAACAAAAATTTCAAGTACACTTGTAGCCTGGCTATTCTTACAGCTACTAAAATGCTGCTGGCTGTTTTTTGAGGTTTGTTTTTTTTTGTGTGTGTGTGTGTGTGTTGGGTTTTTGTTTGTTTGGGTTTTTGTTTGGTTTTTTGTGTAACAGCAATCTTACTATATAAGGCATGGAAGAAGTTTTTATTATTTCCCTGAAACATGAAAAATTTCTCCACCTTTTCATTCAAAGCACTGCTATGAATGAAGAAAAAGAAGATTATGTGGCAAATTTCATAGCAAAGTGACTATAGGGGAAACAGCTGATGTGACAACTATGCCAAGACTTAGAATTATAGATCCTTTTTATGGGCACTGACCAAGGACTGCTTCACCTACGTGTTCACTTCACGTATATTTCCAAAGAACCCATTACTTTCACTGTTATTTAAAACAAATAAAATCAATACAACTTTTAAAACTGAAAAGTTACTTCAATATACTTTAGCTTTTATCCAATAATAGTATAAATCCTTTAACAGGCAGATATTAGACCTGAAAGGAATCAAGATTAAACTAAGCATGAGCGGAAAATCCACAGTTAGCTTTGTTGGAACCATGGGGTTAGCAGGCAGTACAAACAAATGAAGCCTGCAGCCCCTTTCCACATTGTCATTCAAGGACCTATCCAGGAGTCCTCTCATTGCTGTGTCACTCATTTGTGCTGTAATGCTCCTGAGCCCCCTGTTCCCTCATGTGTTCCTACTTCTCACAGAGCCCATGACACATAGCTCTTTCACCCCACCAGTGTCTTACACTTCTAACAGTCAGCACCATTTAACTAGGCATCTTCCTGGAAATGTCTCAGCCTTTCACCCAGCTTCTGTGTTTTGCTTCCTCATCTGGGCCTGAAACGCTGAGTCAAGTTTTGAACTTTGTCTCAGGAATGTGCAAAATGTTGACAGCCTAAACTACAGGTACATGCACTAGGAAAGGATAAGTGAGGAAGGAATAAGACACCGCTGTTTGCTTCAGCATTCATATTTCTTCTGAAAAATGGATAAGGACAAAGATTTCTTTAGTTTGGTAATATGAAATTACAAGTTTTGTTTGTATACCCCCATCCCATTTTTTTTTTATTCCTCCACTCACGTTTTTTTTAAAAATCTGATTGTAGCAGATTTAGGAACTTGCCTCTTGCTCCCTGCTTGGCCAAGGTAGAAAGTTTTTCTTTCTTCCAGTGGGACTCTTCTTTTAATTTTCTTCTGCCTTTTTTTTTGGTGACATTGCTCCAACCTCCCAGGGAGCTCAGAAAGTATTTTGATTTTTCTTAAGAACAAGTACTTTAGTCTCTAGTCAGTCTCTTCCTTGCATATTTGAATGAGGGAATCCCACTGCCACTCTCAAAGAAATGAGAAGAAAAGGAAAAGGAGCTCAACAGAAAAAGGAACCCAAATCTTGATGGAGAGACATTGTTCAGCAGGACTCATGACGACAAACGTGTGAGCAGTTGTTGGACAGGATATTGTGGTGATGTAAGGAAACAAAACTAGTTTTCAGAAATCAGTAATGAGAATTAAAAAATCCCCAAGGCTCATTTAAAAGCATATTAAGCATCTTTGAAACTCCTAGGCAAAAAGGATATAGTTCTGAACTAACAAAGAATATCTAACATATGAAAAGCTTTTCTTTTTGGAGGAAAGTAATTTTTTCATATTTTATGCTTATAATTAGAAGATGGTTAGTTGCTATGGAACTACTGCTACTTTACAAAGAAATATACACTTTTAACACAAAATGTACAGTACTTATCTCTCCCTGTATTGCATATTGGTTGAGAAACAGCAAATTACAATATTTTTTTACAATATTTACGCTACTTTCTAATGTTTGTGATCTTAATTTTTTTTCTGGTTTCTTCACATATGGCAGATGAGGTGAGAAACTGGAAGTTTGAAAAATTGGACACATGTAACTTCCTTCCCTATCTGGATATATGTAATGTTACTGTTCTCAATTTAAATACTAGGTACTAATACGATAATCGTGACTGCAAGAGACTAACAGCACAAACAGTTTCTCTGCTCTACTATGGATATGCATTGCATCTGTGAATAGTACTTCCATAGGTTATTCTGGTGCTAAAACTCTCTGAAGCAAACACTGTCAGTCTTGTTACACTGTTATTGTGTTGCAATTTGGATATATCTGCAAACATCCTCCAAGGCACAGAAAGGAGAACATCACTTGAATGACCCTGAAATGAAAGCCAGCTCAGATCCTTAAAATAAACAAATAAACCTAATGCAAAATGCCCAAGTTTTTACTTGTTATAACACTTGTCTCTTGCTATCAGGTTCTAGTTTTAAAAACCCTACAAATGTACTTCGCTATACAAATGCTAAGCAGTCTTCCTAAGTGCAAGCCTAACATTATAGAATCACAGTATCATAGAAAGATTTGAGTTGGAAGGGGCCTTAAAGATCATCTAGTTCCAACCCTTCTGGCACGGGTAGGGATGCCACTCACTTGACCAGGTTGTTCAGGGCCCTATCCAACCTGACCTCCAACACTTTCAGGGATGGTGAATTTACAGCCTTTCTGGGCAACCTGTTCCACTGCTTCACCAGCCTCTGAGTAAAGACTTTCTTCCTAACATCTAATCTAAACCTGCCCTCTTTCAGTTTAAAACCATTTCCCCTTGTCCTGTCACTACCTGCCATATAAAAAATTCCCCTCCCTCCTTCTTATAAACCCTTTTTATAGCCCTTAATGTACTAGAAGGCTGTTCTAAGGTCTCCCCAGAGCCTTTTCTTCTCCAGGCTGAACGACCCCAGCTCTCTGAGCCTGTCTTCATAGGAGAAGTTCTCCAACCCTCGGATCACCTTCATGGCCTTCATTAGTAAGGTTAAAGGTCTGGGTTCATTCTGCCTGTAAGGTATGTAATTGAGCACCCACTTTTGCCCACTCATCCAGAACTTATTGGGGAGTCCCTGGAGTGAGGCATCATCAAAGGTACCACAGGAGGAGACCTCTTGTTAGCTGTGTCCCTCCCTGAAAGTGGGAACATTCTTCATCTTGGTACCATGTACCAAAAGTGAGGTAGACTGAAGTTGGGTAAACACCTCTGCTGTAGCTTTTACATTCACCGTAGTAGTTCTTGTCCTAGAGTCTTCTACTTAGACTCCCTGCTCCCTGTGGAATGAGGTCAAGTACTTATTTTTATTATAGCATTTAAATCATCTTGAGTTCCTGTGGGTGAATATTTACAGACAGTTAATTTCTTTTCACCTCAGCAATCTTGACTCATCATCCATTTACTCTGTATGTTATTGCAGTGGCATGTGACAGGGCTGGATGCAGCCGTGAAGCTGACAGGGAGATGCACCCTGGTGGAGCTACTCCTCTCTTACATTGCATTGATTAGACACTACACGGAGCAGCCCTAATGTGGAACACAGGTCCAGCCTCCTGCCTCCCCCTCTTCCTTCTCTCCTCCCCTCATCTCTTTGGACAAAGTGTCCTTGGACTGGGCAGGTGCCTGGTTTGCTCCTTTCCATCCTTGTTGCCTGTGTACACTCTTCCAGCTATGCAGATTTTACAGCTGTGTTGGGGGCCTTTTTTGAGCCGATTTTTCTATGCATTACTTGTACTTTTTTTTCTTGCAACATTGTATACACTTTTAGTACAGTATAATACAAAGGACAGTCAATGCAAAGTAAGAAAACATATAGTGAAACACCTAAAAATTATGTAAAAGAAATCATGTCTATTAGTCCAACATTTCTGCACATTTAAATCAGCACTAAAGCTTCAACTGTCCTATGAGCAAACAGGTGAAGAAGCTCTTTCCACTGACAAATCTGTGTCAGAGTTCTCTGCAGCATCCTCACCTGGTACTATTTTGATTTGCAACACAGCAATCTCTTTCTGTTATGCCTGACTCATTATAGCAAAACTAGGTTACTCTCATGCTTTCTGGTACTATTTTCCTTGTAATATGACCAACAATGTGGTTGTGTGTCTATTTGTGAACACTTAAGGCAGAGTTTTATTTTCCATTTCCAACTAAGTTTGACCCAAATGAAATACAAGTATAAATATCAAACCTGCAAGTAAGGTTTGAGAAGCCACAAGGTTCTCCTGCTGTTTATACATGTGTGAATTACAGTACATCAAGAAATCAATATTCCCTAGATGGTGCTTGTGCCTGGCACTTCATGGTGAACAAACATTAGGTAAGACAATATAAATGGTACAATCCTTATTGATTTCTCTTGACTGTGTAGAATGTGAAAGCTGCAGCCACAGTTAACACTTACTGACACACTCATCTAAAGTTTCAGTGTTATTTTATATTTTTATAGCTGTCCACGCTCAATTGATTCTATTAAGTTGCTAGACACATTTCAAGCCACCTAGATAAGAAAAAAAAGTGCAGTGCCTGGAATGAGATGCTGCTACTTTGTGTCTAGCAAGATAAAAAGGCTAAAGGACGAAATTGTGCCTGGATGCTGGAAGGAGTTTTCTTTTAATTGATAGAATTCTTTTTGTTTTTAGTGAATGGATACTGTGAGTGATGGATAGATGCATTTAACTAAGTTAATAAATGAGTGAACAGTATATACCAGAAACATCAATGAGGAAACTGTACTGGAAACTCTCAGTGTTATAGCCCCTCTGCAAACAAACAAGCAAAACCCCCTTAGTTCCACTCAATTGATAAAATGTTGTCACTCAGGAAAAAAAAAGTAAGATGGGCTTCAAAATCTTAAGTTTGGGATTTTTCCCACATTTTTCCTCTTTTGACTCATGATGCACATTTAAAATTGCTTTTTAAGAACAATTTGTACATTGTTTTTTTGTTCTTTCCAGAAAAGTGAGCTTCTCACACAAATCAGGGAAATTAGGGGGTAGGACAGTATAAGGAATCCTGAAGATTGGGATATGAGTTTTAGTGCCCTAAAAAATAATTTTCTATTTCCCTTTTATACCCAAAGAGCTCTTTTAGCAAGATATCAGAATATCTATTTCATAGTTTCTTACTCCCCTGCTGGGAAAATTTAAATAATGTGACTGAATTGGTGTGAAAAAGGTGTCAGACATCCACTCCATGAATACTAAATGCAGACTGGGCTCTGGGATATTTAATGTCTTGAGAAAACCATTTTTATATCTTTTTGGGTTGTGTGGTACCCAACAAGATGGAAATTCAGAAATTAAAAATGGCATAAAAAAATGTAGACATGTATCATATTAAAACCATATAAAATCCAGTCATTGTGTTATGGTTTTCTCTAGAGAAAACACTATCAGCTACAGTGTAAAACAACTCACAAAGTGATGAATATTCTGATCCTGACGCAGTAATCTCTGAAGCACACGCTTTGCTTTAAGTGTATTGTGGTCCTACTGATTTCAACAGTACTGAGCTTTGCTGGATTCACAGCAGCATAATCAGCACCCTTCAAGAGCAGGCACTCTTTTTCTCAGCATAATCCAGAAAAAAATATCAAAGAAAACTTCTATACTATATGAAATCAGATGGAGGTTACATTTTTCAGATTTCAAATGAACTGTTGCTCTTTTGCAGATATTGCTATCTCAAAAAATGAGGTGATGCTACTTGAAAACATCAGGAAAAATTTAGTGAACTTGGAAAATACTTTGAATAGCTAATTTGCAAGATGTCACTTCCATCTTGCAGAAGAGTTTCCTATATTTGAGCATGCTAATATAATTCACTTTTTCAATCCACATTTGGTGACACTGCCTACAGTTTTCTTTAAAAATCTTTTACCAAAAGGTACAACAAACTGTTTCATAATTACAAGAATGCTATTAGATCATGAGAAAACTTCAGAGTGGTTCTCATATCAGGAGCTTTCTATTTTCCCTATAAAATATGAGACACAATTAAAGGTGAGTTAAGACTTTGGTGAAAATCTAAAGAGCATCGGCAAATCTGAGCACTGCTCAGCTTTTCAATTGCTTTTCTACTTCTCAGTTCTTTTAAATGGTTTTCTATGGCAGGAACATTTTTCTTAATTAGTCACAGCTAATTACTGTTCTGGCATAGACAAGTAATCAGAAATGTCAGAGCTGCAAGGCTACATCTCCCTAATCCTTTGATAATAATTTAGCCTCCTGGGAGGGCCTCAAGCTGCGGTAAGTAGTGGCTGACAATAAGGCAAAATTAGGTGGGCAGCAGACCATTAGGACAGAAAAATAAAAAGCACTACCAAATCCTGCTGAGCACCATCAGGCAACTAACTACACTGCCAGATGAGGTGCCTGTTTAAGCCTGTGTTGTTAATTAGCTGATTCTACCAGACCTGCCACATATGTCCAGGTGCATCATGCAAAGATGTGTATTTCTGGGTTTGTGCCAAAGGACAATTTTGCACTGTGATCAAATTTCAAGAATCTGAGAAAGAAGCCCACATATTTCTTGAAGATTATTCTGAGTTATCAAAGAAATAAGAAGATCAACAAGCTACAATCCATTTTTGTTGAGTCTTTTTTTTAAAGTAATTAGGCACGGTCCTCTCATGTTTCTCAGAGGTTAATACAAACACAGCTTTTGATTCAAATGTGGCCTTTAACCAAATAGACCTTTTGTCAAATCACACACTTGCAAATAATTACATAACAACAAAAGTGAAGATTACTTATTAAAATTACCATGACAGGAAGTAATTTCAGAATAAGGAAAAAAAAAATCACAATTAAGGTTTTCTAGAAAAACATTGCTGAATACTAAATACTACCGCAATGGTGCTTTTGAAGTAGGCATGAATGGCACAAGGAGTTGGTACGAGAGAAAACTCACATTTAAATTAAGTGTTCCTCTTAGCTGTGTAACAGCAGCTGAAGATTAACTCCCTTGCCAGGGAGAAGCATTTGCACATTTTAAAACATATTTTGTTTTGTAGAAGGCCAGAAAACCTATAGAAATTATGCAATTGAATAAAGCGTTTATTAAATATGTACTTGCAAATATGACAACAAACAGAAATTAATCAGATGAGTACTTCATATCTCCATTTAGGCACAGAGCAAAGTACATGACATAATAATCTTTGGAAAATAATAAAGACCTCAAATAAGATCAAGTACATCATTGAACTTAAATTGTCCATCCCTGCTGCTAATGGAAAAGGAAAATAATGGTTTTTATACGGGAACACCACCAGCACTTAATTAACATTCCAGACAAAATACAAGCAGTTTTACAACAGAAAAAGAATATCACATTGCATCTGAGCTTTTGAAATAGAAAAGCCAAAACCAGCTACGTAAAATCTGGAGTGCTTAAGCATTTATGTTGCCCATAAAGACATTCAGTCTTTCTGTACTCCAAAGAAAGTCATATGAGTTCCCTGTCATTTACATCTCTTACAGTGTTTGTTGAATTGTTACCATGCATGAGGTCAAAGCCCCCAGGATGTTCTCCTCCATGAGCAGTCCCTGTGAAGTCAACAGGAATACTCTGTCACACCATACCAGTTTAGCACCCAGGAGAGATGGGCAATCAGGGACAAAGCCAATACCTGCTCACAGGTAGCATCTTGTACCAGATAACTAAGGGACCTGCTTGCCAATGCTGACCTTTTTCAGGATGTACACTTTGAATATTTTATGTGTTTATGGTACACCTGGGAAGAGGTTTCCCAGAAATTAAAGCCTAAAGAGTTGGAAAACCTTTCAGTTGTATCGATGACTAGACATTGATGCATTGAAGTTATTCTTTTAAACCATTCGTTATTTCTCAGAGCAGCAATCAGTTATTGCGTAAAGGTTTCATTGCATATATAGTCTTAATAAAACTGGAATCATACATCTGTTTACACTATAAGTTTTCCACAACAGGCCCCACACAAATATAACCTGTAAGATAATGCTCTTAATGGCAGATACACCAAGAAGGAATTTGACACAAAAACGTCTGAAATTATTTTTTCTGTGTTCCAACAAGACTATCCATATTTCATGTGCAATTCACAGGTATAAGAAAGTGAGAATCTACCCAAGTGGCACTTAGGAACTGCACATCATTACAGAAAGTAAGTATTGCATCGACGTTTTAAACAGAGCTTTATACAAAACGAAAAAAATGCTTTTCTAAGTGGTTTGTTAACAAAATCCAATTTAGTTTTAAGGGGAATATTTTTTAATTTAAAAGTCTAATGTAAATTTTCTCAGGAGCTCAAGATTTATTGGTCCCATTTTAAAAATTCTAGTAGAAACATGAATCTAAGTCTAGTCAGTGGGGATAACCCAGAATGTTTATGGACACAGCACTGTATTTATTAAGGTTAATGGTAAAACTCCAATTGATTTTGAAAAGGTACAACCAGATCCAACGGCAATTTCATAGTTGGGTATTTTTTGAATCTGTTAATTTTGTGATCAAATACACAATGCTGTTCTTTGATAGGATGCACAGATGCTCTAACATCATCCATCAAAGAGATTATTTTTATAAATGAGGCCTTAATTAGTAATATTGTCTATTTATTCTAGGTTTGTGTAATTCTATTCTAAATACTTAATTTTGCCATTCACCACCTTCTACTTTTACAGGTTTTTCTGAAAATAAGTATTTTTCAAACTGTTTAAAAAAAAAAAAGATTAAGTACAATTGTGTTTCTAAAGCATTAATCCAGAGCTACTGCAGAGCATCCTAATGGGCAATGTTACAAAAAATTTCTAGGGCTCTTTAAGGAATGTGATGCTAAAAACAAAGAAACACCTCTTCTCCACCCCCTCAGCTAGAAGCCATTACTGCATGAGAGTAGGAGATAAATGACCTGAGTCCCTGTGACAGGAGGAATTTGACAGAAAAAATTCCCAGCTGATCTTAGGAAGAAGACCATGTCCCAGACTGCAAATGAAGACAAAAATTCCTGTGTCTCTGACAAACTGACCAAGTGAAAAATCTTTGTGACTTCAAATCTGTTGACTAGTTCTGAGAACAAGAAGCTGTTCACCTGGGAGAGACCAGTGATACCAGGAGCAGCCAGACATATTGCTCTGTCTGCTGTCTATAGCCCTTCTGGAGGAGGTAATAATAAAATGCACACAGAAGCTAAGCTTGTCAGAGGAAAGAAAGGAAAAAAACCCACCACCTTGCTTCCACTGCATGATCAGCAAGTGTACTGAAGCACAGGATTTAAATGGTTTAAAAATGGTGCAGAAAAAACTATCAGCCCAGTCTTATTTCAAAGTCCACTGGAGATCTGAACCTCTCCCATATGTAAGGATTCATATCACAAGCTTAAATTCCATTCTCCTGATACTTGTATTTTGTATGGCATGGCAGTGCTTCTCTAGGCTTATCAAGCACCACCATAAAACACCATGTATTTTTTGTCTTGTCTCTAATTTGAGGCTTCTCAGGTAGAGAAACAACTTTACAACTCCAAACCTTAACATATTGTGACCCACTTGCAGACATTTGTACTTGTATCAATACTATTCTTAAATTTAAATGTTCTTTGTTATGTACACAACTTTGTATGATGTTTGCTTGGTCACTGTAATAGCTGTTAGCATACAGCAGCCCTAATCAAACAAATAAAATCTATGTATAAATATTTTGCAATTATACATTTTTTTGGGTTTAAAATAATGTACAAGGCCTGATCTTGTCTGTATTTATAAATAACACCTCTAGTACATAGAACAGGTAGTTTTTTTGTTATGCTGGATGAGGTGTTTCCCTGGATGAAGCACAGGAAAACGCACTTATGCTCTTAGACTTGGCTGATGATTACTTAGCTGAAGTTAATACAATGTGTTTTAAGGGGAAAGCAACTGTAGACAATCAAATGGCTTGAGGTATATTTACATAAAAACGTGAATATATCCTATTATTTCTATTGAAATATAACTTGATGAATTTGAATTTATAAGCAGTAGGTTTTGTTATATCATTAATTTTAAAAAACCCTTACAAAAATCACGGACAAAATCTTGTTCAGTTATAATGTCCTGAATCTGAATTAATCTCAGAAAAGGTGAATTACAGAGTGAGATGACTTTGTTTTAAATTTCTGCATGCTATGA
Organism: Myiozetetes cayanensis; assembly: GCF_022539395.1. Lineage (NCBI taxonomy): Eukaryota > Metazoa > Chordata > Aves > Passeriformes > Tyrannidae > Myiozetetes > Myiozetetes cayanensis. The sequence continues at coordinate 22,312,599 of NW_026087521.1, read as the reverse complement.
ACTTCCAGATTTGTTAATGCTTTTATCTGCATCTGTCCAAACAGTCGTATCTCCCAGTGTGATGTTATACAGAAATGTAATATCACCCTATGCTAAGAAAAATAAAGATAAAAATAAATTTTTGATACACAAAATACATATCATACATCCTTTTTCTTTTCTTACAGATACAAGCACTGGATATGTCATCACACAATGCATACTACTGAGTAAAAGGGGTCCGAAGTGGGTTTGCAATCTCAAAGGCAAGTACTATATCAGAACTTGGATCCATACAGGAGATGTTTTCTTGTGCTGAAAAGCTTAATTGCTGAAATGAAATTTGGAAGAGGTCCTTAATCCATGCTCACCCAGCTGTACTGAAGCACTGCCCTTGGGTTAGTGCTAACCCAAAATCATGCCAGGAACTGTGCTGATGACTTATTGGTGTGGATGATCCCTTGCTAGTTCTCAGGCCTGTGCCTGGTCCCTGGCCAGTGCACTGCTGTGGACATAGCCTGAGACTTGGTCCCATCACACTACATCAAAAAAGTCAACGTGGTCTCTCCAGTGAGAGTTAGACGTGGCCTTAGACAGATAATTTTATTAACATTCAGAAAATGACAACATAAGCAGAAATAACCCCAAAGAAAAACAAAAAAACCAGAAACTTGAAAATGAAACATATGCTTGCAGATTCAGTGCAAAAGCAAACTGAAGCAGAAGTTGCTAATACGGTTTTAGTACTTTGTGAAGGTGCCAGCTGGATGGATGATAATTTTTCTACCCCTGCAGGGCATCAAAGCTTTTATAAAATCATTCTTTTCACACATATTAGCACTTAGCTTATTAAAACAGATGATACTTTTTTTTTGTAAAGCTGCCTGGGAGTTTCTGGAAATATAAAATCTGGGAAATAAGTCTTATTTTGACCACCCAGTCTAACAAACAACAAATACCGACATGACATACCATGGCTGAGAGTCTATGTTATGGGACCTTCTGTGACTGCCACAACTGTAGTGTCACAGTAAAGGCTGTGAATTGCTGTTATGAAAACATTTGCTGTAACTTGCATAATTAAATGAAACTGCCAGCAAAGCTTTCTAAAATACTTAGGAGATGACACAAATAAATACATTTCAAAGTCTATATTATGTTCCAGAATTAGTTTTGTAATAAATTCTATTTCACAGTGGCAGAGATGACTTCTTTCCCTGCTCAATTTCCTACCTAATTGTAAAAGGCTGAGATAATTGTCGCATAAATGTATCCAACTGTATAGTAAAATAAATTTTATTTTACACATATTTTACATGTGAAGTGCTTTAAATTTACACAGAAGGTACAGTTTCAGCTGCCTATAGCTTCTCCTTCAGACAACTCAGAAAGGGACATAGTAGACACAGATTAGTGTTCAGAACTGGACTGAACTGAAATGTGATCATTTCTAACAAAAAAATGAGGGATTAAGGCAAAGCAATGAGTGGAGGGAGGCTGCAGAAGTTACTATCAACACGAGAAAATTATTGCCTGCACCTTGAGAATGAGGATTACCCTGAACTTGTAGAAGTGAAATTGGAATTTTGAAAATGAGTTTGACAATTCAATAAATGTTTGGTTAACTTTAAGAAATTAGAAGTCTTAAACTAAAACTCCATTAAACAAAATGCTAAAAGTCAAAAAAGTGCAAAAGTACCAGTCAAACCCATAGATGTACCTGGCATAACTGGCCTCTTTCTGTATACAAGCAGGAAGTGATATGTGCAAGTTCTTAATTTAAGGAAATTAGGTCAGTAATGGAATTCACAACCCACACCAATCCAGTTCTCTTCATTAACAAATTCAAAATCAAAAGGTGGAATATAATTTGACTTCTCACAGTGGAAAAATGACTATTGCAAATAATCTTCTACCAACTTTACTTCTGCCTCCCAGCACTTAAAAATTTCATGCAGAAAATATTTAAAGAAAGGCCACCCATGACAGCTGAAGGTTGTAAATAAAAAGCAAGAGAAAAAATTTTCTACAGGGGAGAATATCTAAACTTGCTGAATATTATCAAAGTGCAGCTTATCCCTTATGACATAGAAATGATACCAGCAAACTTTGCAAGGGTAGTTACTCACATCGAATAACTTCTCTATGTACATTTCCTCATTGACCTTTTCTCGAAGTATATCTTGGTTTTGTCGAACAAACATAATATAGGTGTCTGCAAGATCCATCCCTGGTTTCTGTGGAGACATAAAGTGAAGGGAGAAAGTAGTGGGAAGCGGAAGACAGACCCCTCAGCAACTGAGGTTTACAAGAGGTTATACTTAAACATAATGAAAACTGAGATATTTTACAGTGTTCACACATGTATAGACTATATTTACAAAATCTGATGTGAATTCTGGGTTAGTTAACAAGTTCAGGAGGGTTCACTATTAATAAAGTTCTCTGTGCTTTAACTTATGGATGCTTTGAGTCATAAATCTACATTGCCATATGCAATGGAATGAAGTCTTGGCTCTGTAACATAGAATCATAGAATTAGATGGGTTGGAAAGGACCTCTGAGATCATGAAGTCCAACCCTTGATCCACTACCACCACAGTTACTAGATTATGGCACTAAGTGCCACATCCAGTCTCTTCTTAAATACTGCCAAGGATGGAGAATCCACCACCTCCCTGGGCAGCCCATTCCAATGCCTGATTACTCTCTCTGTAAAGAATTTCTTCCTAATATCTAACCTAAACCTCCCCTGGCAGAGCTTGAGACCATGCCCTTTTGTCTTACCGATAGCTGCCTGGGAGAAGAGACCAACGCCCACCTGGCTACAACCTCCTCTCAGGTAGTTGTAGAGAGTGACGAGGTCTCCCTTGAGCCTTCTCTTCTCCAGGCTAAACAACCCCAGCTCCCTCAGGCTCTCCTCACAGGACTCGTGTTCAATCAACATCAATTGGCAAACTTGGATATTTTGCCCTTTTTTGTTAGTGAGGCTTTCATAGCTACTCCGCCTTGGGTGTGGAGGTCCAAATCCTGCTATCCCATTCAGAAAATGGTTAAAAGAGAAAGGATTCAAAAAAGTTCCTTTTTCGTTGTCTCAGATTTCTTACAATTTGCTTCCAAAGTACAGCTGAAGTCTTTTTCAGGTTAGCCTCAACCAACTGTAATTCAAACTAAGTTCAAGCACTTTCGACAGTAATGGCATGAAAAGGTTGACTGTTTTTGGAAACTGTTGCACTGGTACAATCAGCTCAGAGGATGGCTGAGGACAGAGCAAGGTTTGAAATGTTACCCTTCTTGTACCAACATATGTTCTGTATGAACAGCAGACTAGGCATAATTTTCATGCCACAATCCCAAACATGGGACAGGTCAGGATGTGTCGTGTGCATGTGATACTACATCTGGACAGCCACAGCAATGGCTGACACTGGTTTCTCCTGCCCAGCTGTGACTTCTGGATCTCTGCAGCTGCAAAAGGTGTTCCACACTAACACTTCTAACAGCCTGTAACATCCCCTTTACTGGCAGCATATGCAGAGATGGTAAAGAGTTCACCTTTTTCTAACAGGAAATAAGATTGCACATAGGCGGTTTGGCAGGTCTTCTGTAAATGTCTTCTATGTGAGTAAGTTTGTAAAAGTATCACTTGCTCCCAAATAATAGCTTATAAAGTTCTGGGCATGCAAACGAAAGCTAAGTTTTATAATACGTCACAGTTAGCCTTAGCACAAAGCTATTTATAAAGGATCTGGATTTTGTGAAGGCTTACTCTGTACAGAATAATTAACAGTTCTAGGAAAGGAGTATAAAAGCAGTTATATCCAGTCCCTGAATTCCAAGGCATAAGTAATTTCTATTTCTCAGAAACTGTTACTGTCTGAAAACAGCGTATGAACAATGCTATAAGAACTAAGAATATTTTAGAGACATTTATGCATAAACATGCTTATATAGTTAAAATATTTATATATAATTTTATACTAAGCCTTCCTTTCTACTCTGTAAGTGATAACTTCTCGTTTTTCCCATTCCTTATTATCTTGTGTGTAATATCTTATAATGTATATGAACAGGTTTGAGCACAAGAGGGAAGGGAAGGAAAGGTGCAACATGCCCATACTAAAACTTGTCCTAAAACTGCTCTCATCCTACTACAGTAATGGGATGACAGCATTGTCTCCTCAAAACTGCAGTAAGTGAAACCTCCTAGATCACGAATTTCAACTCTATTTTTCCTAAATCTACTAAAGACGTATATACAAATACGTTCCAAAATGAGAAGATTTTCTTTTTCATTTATACATGTACAGATATGGCAGTTTCATTTTTTAAGAGTAACAGTTGAATGTTGAATGATGGCCAGGTTTAACACTTGTAGCATCTCTAAAACTCACAGTGAAAAGCTGAAATGTTTCCTGCACATTTGGATTGGTCATTCCAGGGGCAATGAAAGGTTACTGCAAAAACTTATCCCATACACATATGCTTACATGAAACTCTTAAGAGGAAAGTAGGACCATTTATATTTGTATCTGCATCACACATCTCAATCCTAACTACAGAAATAAAAATGTAAGATTTCAATAGATAAAACAATTTTCTGTTAGAAAACCTGGTTGACAGAAAACCTGGTTGAAGCATCGACTTGCTTCATAAAAATGTGCCTTCAATAAAATGTGACAGAAATGTTTTTGTATTAAGGCAAATCACAAAGTAAAGCAGAATTAAAACAGAGGACTCCCTAATTTACTTTGTACTCATTTGTGATGGTACAAAAGAATACAGTCAGTTGAAATCTTATGTATTTTCTAAAACCTGATAGCCAATTTATTGGACTAGTTTTAACTCAGAGAAGTAATAGAAAAATAGTTTGAAATCTCCAGAGGTGGGTGAAGGAGATAATCTAACAAATGAAAGGCTGATGGTAGTGCTTGGAGATATATAGTCAAATGTATTAGTGAATCTTCATCAGGATGCTAAAATCTAGTGGTTCTCCAATGCATGCATGTTTTTCCTTACTAAGTTCAATAAAAAATGTTCTTCTTGCAGATAGCCAAAGCTAAATAACAACATTTCCCATCAGCATTAACTCTCCCCTTATTTTTGAGATGTTTACCTAGTCTTGAAGCTGTGACATATGGGAATTTCACACCTAGTGAATATATTTTCATGTAGCTTGTGGCACAGGAGTGTAATCATTAAAAGAATACACACAAGTAAGAGTAACTGCAACAGCTGGTGACATTTACCAATTAGAATTACAGTTCTTTAAAACACTTCATCCTTCTTTAATGTGTGCAGGATAATTATCTTTGAAATTGCTGTGGAAAAAAATTAATTTTCCTTTTTAAACACTGTCTGTCTACAGTAGAAATAAGTCTGGGTAAGGTAGATTATCAGTACTCCAAAGTGTGACTCTGTTTTAAAACCTCACCAAAATTATTGCAGGTTAGCCATCTTTGCTCATGGTGGGCAAAGCAGACATTAAACATTGAATGAACCAACAGTACATCAAATACTTCATTATTGCATGCATATTGCATGCACTCAATTTATTTGTTTTCCCCAAACATTTGGAAGAAGAAAACTATTATATGCATCAAAACAGCTTTATTGCTGTGTACATAATGTTTTAACTTTTTTTTTTTAAATAGGGATTTTATATTAGTTGGAAAAATCTGATTACATGATCCTCTACTGCTCTGTATTGGATTATTAAACATCAGAAAAAATCACCAAGTTAATGCAGAGTTAAACAAACAACCAACAATTAAGACATTTCATGTACCTTAAAAGACAAACAAATAGAAACTGAGATATATTTTAGATAACTGTCACAGGGGGCATTTCATTACTAATATTGGAAAGATTGAAGTATTCTAGTCTGCACATCTATACTCAATATAAAAAATATTCTTCTCTGAATCTTTGGCAGAATATCTGCTGAAGTTAATGAGAATTATTTGCATATCTTTGGGAGAAGAATTTAACTGCTATATTTATCCAGATAAGTATAAAAAAAGATACTTTGTCTGAAAATTTCCCCAGGAAAAAAGGTGTTTTTTTACGATAGATAGAAAGTTATTGTAAGTTTGTTTTGTTCAGAACAGCAGACAAGATGTTTTGCCTATCTGAAAATGAAAGAGAACCAGACAAAGAGATGAATAGAGAAACTGGAAACACAAAGACATCAAATAAAATACCAGGAAATTAAGAGTTGTAAATAGGGTTACTTTGTCACTGGTTACACAAGTAACTGAATACACTGGTGAGTGAATGAGTTTAAACAAGGGTGTAGGCTTCAGCACATTCTTTTTTAGGGTTAATCACTAGTTAACCTGGCAAGATGAACATGCTCTTTAGGGAAAAAAAATTAAAAATCCTTGTTAATTATATACTGCAAGTGCTCTTACTTCCTGCTGCTGCACCTAATCCCACAGGTGCAGGTTGTCTCTTTTACTATTCACTGGTAGGTGGGTCCTGATTGACAGTCACTTTTTCATAGGAACAAATTCAGATAAAGAAGAAACAGCTTAACTTTCTCCCTTTTAACAGGAAAACATTATATAGTGTCTATTTAACAAGGAGGCAAATGTTAAAATACATTATTTCAGTTTCCAAGATGTTGTAGAAGCTGTTTTATCATTGATATGCATGGCTCCCACTGTCAAAACTGGCCTGAAGCACCTGGTGAAAAGTAATGCTGCACTGCGTTGGTTTCCAGGCATTCAAATATTTTGCTGCTGAAAGGTTTGCTACAGGCTTAATGCTGCCACTAATATTAGGCATTTTCCTACAGGAAAGGTACACCTCACTTTCTGCACAGCATTTTGCAATGAAACAGTTTGGCATAAACCTCAATAAATATCATGGACATTTGTAATACTTCAGTTATGTTTATTCTCACTATGGCATTTGTCACAAAACATTTCTTAGCATCAGAGGGTATTAAACAAACTTGTATTACCAAAAAAAACCACCCCAACTAGTTTTACCAAGTTGCTATCCTGCCAAAGCATTAATGTTTCCAGGATGAGAAGAGATATTAGAGACTAACTATACGGTAACAAACTTTATCCCATTTTGTGTTTGCTCTCCTCTCCACCTCTTTCCCCTCCCCTGCATCCTGGAGGGAGTCATTTTAACTACAGAGTGGATGTAACAATGAAATGAAAAGGAGTGATGAGCTGGAGGGGGTTATTGTGAGGAACACAGGAGTTCCCTATTCAGTGTCCACCACTAAATGAAGAGCATGTTGGAAAATTTCACTGCCTGAAATTTCTTCTCTAAATACTGCAAGGCTCATCAGTTGGGCTTTGGAATAAAAGAATTAAAATATCAGTAAAATATTTTTGTAATAAAACTACTTGTATCCATGAAAAGATCATAATTTCCTTCATTTCTTACAAAATAAAATACATAAGCCAGGCAAGAAGGTTCATCATTTGTATGATCAGTCTATTATAGAGGTAACATTTTAATCTCCCATAGTTATGGAAAAAAAAATTGCTTAAATGAAAGAATACAATGCATTTTTTCTCTCTCTAAAACATTTTCTTGTATAAGAAAAAGCAACCTTGGCAAGGAGGAAACGTGTGTATTTTGAGAACTGTCATGCAGAACTTAAACTGTGATTCTGCAAACATTTACACAAATACCAAACACCTTGTCATATACGTATAATTTCATTGCATTGACAGGGCAACATAAGCACACAAGTGTCTGCATCAGGATTTTGATTCTGTAGCGCAAAAAGTCTTCAAAATGCTACAGTTCTTATGATAAAATCGGGTATTTAAATATGCTTTTTCCCCAAAAAAAGTGATATTTTACTATGCTATTTTAGCTTTTATACTGATTAGCAGTGATCCTTCTGATCACCATTTAGGAGGTATCTCAAAAATACTGCTGACTTAAAAGAGATGCTGCAGGGTTTTCCCTCCAATTCTACAATACCTTGTTTTTATAGATCTGAAAACAGAAGGGCCAGTTCCCAGGTCTTGGTACACACAGGAGGAGGAGGAGGAGGAGGAGGAAGGCAGGAGAAGACTTGAGCATGAGCTTAATGTCTGTTATGTGCTCTTCATTTTTAAACAGAGTTCTCCAAGAAAATCTGCTCAAAAATGGCTGGCACAGTATGGCCATACATGGATAAATGCTCATTTCCCACAAAATGCCATTTCCTTCTTAAAACCAGCTAAATGAGGCCATGCAGTACAGGTGTGATGGTTGGAAATGGAGGTATCTGGAAGGTCCCCATGTGTATCTGCCTGGTAGGAGGCAGAGTTCCTTCTTTGGCCTCTACAGGACCCCATAAGTCAAATGCTGGCACATGTGTGAGGCCCCTTTTCATACCTTTGATCCCCACATAAAGGCAAGAGCAGAGCGAGAGGGCTGGCATTGTGTGAGCTGTGCACTGCTGTCAGCCCTGGGTCCTTCAAATGGCCTCTCTGCCACTTGGTATGACAGGTGGCCCACATGAAGTGAGGGAGGATTAGGTTCCTTCTGTACCCTCTAAGTGACTGGCATAGATTACCGGCTCCTACAAAGGGATTTAAACATATCTCTCCAAACAAAAAGCATGTAACTGGATGCTCAGTTTGTATGAGTAATTGCTCTGGTTGTATTGTAAATGAGGCAAATGTGTGTAAAAATGACCAGCTAGAGACACAATTGTTTGTGTGCAAAACTTATTTACATGATGAGAAATCGAACACAATGAAATTATCTACATGATTAAGGAATAATATCATTTGAGATTAACAACATACATTTTACCCCCTAATTCTACTGCATTCTTTTCCTATTCTCATTAATTAATTGTCTTTGTGAACAGAATATTTTTTAAAAAAGAAAAATATTAGGTTGTAATTCTATATCTCCTACTGACTACTTGGATTTTCAAAGAAATTAACGAGTCATAGCAGATTTTGATGAGTTGTTAAAAAAAAAGTTTCCCAAATCAGCTTCTGCATTCCCAAACACCAAAAGCTAGCACTAACAAGAGAGCAAACGTCATCCCTCACGCACTACTTATATTTGTAATGTTTGTGTTATTTTCCTCCAAACACTTGGTTTCTTTCATGTGCACAGCAGCCACAGTTTATTCCGTGTCAGAGCCAAGTATACTGTGACCATTACCAATAAAATGAGCATAATAGCAACTAGATTTTTCCATTATTATTTTTAGGAAATCACAAGACACCACTGCTGTTACTGTTCTTTGTCTGGGTAATTTTGCAATGTTGCTGGTATTTCTGTTGATATTTCAATTTCTAAAACATACGCAGTGCCCATATAGCCCCATATGAGTGGCTGGAAAAAGCAATGAGAGCTCCTTGCGACTGCATGTGTCCCACTTCATAAAGGGCATTCTGAAAAAAGACATTATGTTGTGTGTTTTCTTAAACAGTTAAAAAAAATATCCCCAAACACCTTTTCTTAATTTTACATGGAATTCTTCATAATTCTCTGGCAAGATTAATGAATGGAAGGGTAGACAGCAACATTTTAAAAAACATATAGTCTGTGTCTGTCTTTCCCACGCTGACCTTGAGCAGTTGAGAGATGCCTTCTAAGGAGTGTGCATTTTCATGCCCAGCTATTTGATGTCTAAACCCACTCTCAACAGAATTTGCCTTTTCCTCAAAATGACCAAGAATGTCTTCTTTCTTTTTGCATTCTTTACTGTTTCTATTTTTATTTATCTTTTAACCTTTTAATCTCGTTTACCTCTTACCCCTTCTCTAAAACATTTTGCTCAGTACTACTTTAATTTTCTTCTAAGATCTCTTTGGTGTAGTTAGTTTCTTCTTATTTCACTATAAACCAGCATATTTTTCCCTCTTTGCCAAATCCTGGTAATCGAAGATAAAAAACTCTGTTGAACTAACACTCTCAAAAAACCCCAAAAGCCTTCCCTTGCCCCTGCCTCCTTCTCACCTAGATGCACCAAGTGATCTAAGGTGACCAAATGAGGCCCTCGGATGGAGGCAGGTGGAGCACAGGGGCAGAGTTCCATTGTCTAACACAGTGCAATTCTGCACATATTTGCAACTACATAAAAGAAAGGGTCTACTGTGGTCACTTGTAAGTCACTTCCATAGATGCAGCTTATGGTAAGGAGGGGTAAGGAGAGATTTTATACTGTATCAGGTCAAAATAAAACCACATGAGGCATTCAATTTGCTCCAGCGCAGACTTGCTAGGTTACTGTCACACTGCCAAGAGCTCAGCATAGGTTCCTCCCTCTGTGCTGCCCCTCACTGTACTTCTCACTTGAGCTGCGAGCCCAGGTGATGACCTTGTGACGTGATGACTTAGAGCCTCCTTTTGCAGTTGGAATTTTTTACTTCACCACTTACTGGTGATTTTAGTCACTACTCAGACTGGACACTTGGTGTTAGTTGTGACAATAATGGCTCTTCTTGGCCTCAACTACATCTTCACAACAAGGGGAAGAATATAAGGAAGCAAAATCAAACCCCAGCCTATAAAACTCCTTCAACCCAGGTAAAAATTCCTCTAGAATTTGGAAAATGTTTGTCTGGTCAGACCCACACCCTCACTGAAGTACAGTTTACACTTCTGGTTTACAACTGTGGAACTATAGTCCAGTTTGTATCTTGGGCTGGGGGAAAGGTGTGTGGGATAGCTGGAAAGTGAAGACACCGTAACAATGCAAGGATCCTGTCAACCTGTCTACAATCTGATCATTTCTTCAAGCCACGCACCATCATTCAGTGAATGTGAAAAGGGCAACAGGGCCCCAGCAACCATCTCCCTGCTCTGCCTTCCTCTCCCCTGGGTGACCTGATTTGCAATATTCCCCTGAGCTTGTGGCAAAGGTATTCTTCAGTCTCGTTGTTACTGTGAACTTCGATGTCAATGTATGCAGGTCAACAGTAAAAGACTTTGATGTCTCCTCCTCAAGTAATTGGGAGAGTTTTCTATGTTAGCTGAAAGAAGTCTATGAATTTCTTGTTTGTTCAGTAATTTTTTCTTAGGTTTTTGAGTCTTAAGTGCCTCACCAAGCACTTTTTGGGGTATCTCTGCAGCACAATATGTTAACAAGAGGTATACTAAATTAATTGGATTTGATACGAGGTCATTCCTTTAAATGCCAGATTGAGACTACTTTTGGTTTTTTTAATAAAACTTTTAATAAGGTAAAAAAACCAATGCAACCACATAAGAAAAAAAAAATTATCTGAAAACATCATCTGAAAAAACCAGAAATATTACAATTTATCTTATGAATAAAGCAAACAGAAAAAAAGCAAAATAACAAATTCCTGAAACAGAGATTTTTTTCCTTTAATTTATCACACACTGATTAAAAAAAAAAATTAATTTCAGCTTGCAAGCATTGTATTTTTCAGCATAGAACAGCCAAAAGATTTTCCAACCACCACACAGTTTAGCATGTCTGGCACTCTTCTACATTGTAATTTAATTTTTTGTAAGATCGTTAAGGTCAAAATTTTAGTCTTGGTTTTTTTGCTATACTGGAAAATAAGATTTTTTTAGAATTGCATTAAAAAAAGATAAGAGCACAGACTTCTGAGAGAACAAAGGATACGACAGTGACAATGACAATATTTGATAACTTTTTCTTTGCTTATTTAAAGAAAAGATATTCTACTATCATATTCTATGAAAATATTTTAATAACTGAATTTTGCTTCTATGTATGAAAGAACTCCAGCAGTTATCCTTTTTATTTCTTATTTATACCACACAAACATTGTGTAAGCACCAGTAAATCAAATGGGGATTTAGCAAGCAAGAGGTTAAATAAGCAAAGTTGAGTCCTGAAGTAAGAAATCAAGAAATAATGGTTATTCAGGTATGATGCTTTTACTTGTTGCTTATACTGCAATTTATCCAAGTGATGGAAAGAAGCTTACAAAAGAGTGTCTAAGTTACAATCCTTACTCTTCCACAACTGAAAAAGTGCATTGAGAATAACCTTTCCAAGCTTTGCTTTGAGAGTTACTCATTGCTCGAGGGAAATGAAATGTCCTCTCAGGGTTGTAGTGACTGTTTAAATACTCTGTGTAAAGCTATAATGAATCTCTGTAGGAAAGCAAAATGTCAACAATACAAAATGTGAGCTAACCCCCCTCTAATTTTTAAATTATTATGAACACTAGAATAAATAAATTAAAAAGTGTTCTACTTACAGGAACATCAACATATTTCGCAGCTGCTTTCACCTTTAGAAAATTAAGCATAAAAGACACAGTGAGTACTTTTTACTACAGATTGCACACAATTTCAGAATTATGTATCGGAAGAAGAAAAGAACCACTGTGAACCCAAACACTTACAGTGAATGAAACTAATGATGAGAAGAAAGTGCCTTCATCGTATCTTGACAATTTAGACAGCACACCTTCTAATACTGAAACAACCTGGAGGAAAAGCACAGAGAGAAATCTAAATGAACAGTATGAAAATTAAGTATTTGGAATGAGAATGTGAATTTTTCATCCTCATATTTTTATTCTTCAGCAGGGCAATGGAAACGGTGGATTTGATCACTTTCTCCATTCATCTCTTGCTGAAATCAAGGAGAACCTTTGTTATGCAGCTTCACCTATTGATCAACCTGCTGAACTACTGCAGAAATAGAAACTCCATCCAAAATTTCTCCTGAGGTGGGCCTGATTCCATTACAACAATGTTGCCTCTAGAATTTGGGGTTAAAGATAGCAGTGTGTACCCAGTACGTACTTTAGGTAGAAATCACGTTATTTTCTAGGACCACAGTTTCTAAGATCACAGCTTCAACGACAATAGAGCATGATTGCTAAAGGTGGTGATCTCGATATCCTGTTTCCCTTTCCTTTGCAAGTGAGTAGAAACCCATCTCTGATTTCACCCTGCAGTGTCATAGCACTAGACTTTTCTGTCAACAGCATATGCTGTTAACCTGCTACACCATGGCCAAGAAGGAGGCAAGAAAATGTATGCCCAAAGTCTCTGGTATGGAGTGGTTTCTCTCCCCTCTATTTTCACCTGGGATTCTCTGAGTAGTGTGATTCCTCAGTAAGAGGTGGTTTTTGCCAAAATTTATTGCTGATCAAAACCAAAAAATCTAACTAATTGCATTGATTATAGTTTTAATGCTTAAACTCCCCCAAATCAGCATACAAATTCCCTTTGAACATCTGTCTGTGATGTTATGTTGCTCAAGTAATTCATGGTATATAACATAAAATGTCTGTCAGCCGTTGTATTCATGTACATTTCTTTTACACATATAAATTGCTTTTCAGTTTATATAAAGATTGTTTTAAAAGTTGTCCCTTGCTCCCAACACAGTCATTCCCACAACCATGAGTATCATTTTATGAGTGTGAGGACAGAATAAAATTCCATCTGGCATGCTGTTAATGGGCACTGTAACAATGTCACAACAGTGTCACTTCCAGAGGAACTGAGATCATCACTTTACGATAAGCCCTGCTCTTAACAGTTCAAGGAGCAGGAGCAAGTGCAAACCTACATTTGTCATTTATCAATCCAACCTGTCATATTTACAGTGATTAATTAAGACACCAGCACATAGGTGCCAATCAAAGAATAAATCTACATCATGAGAGAGAGTGGCAGTTGTTTCTGCACTCCCTTTATTACACAAAATACCAGCTTTCTGTTCTGCTATTGCATTCTTGTGAGAAGCTGCTGTTCATACTTTAACTCATTTTATCTGACTGGCAAGGATTCTTGGGTTCTTTCTGCAGAAAAGTGTTCAACCTCATAGTGCAAAGATCTGCTATGGAAAAAGCTGATCTCACAACTCACATGGTGTCCTCAGTGCCAACATACAGTTCCAATACAAGTGGGACACAAAATAACAGAGAGCAAAAAATTGCAGTGTCAAGGATGTCTGTTTAAACAAAAGGCTTAGTTATGATGCTGGAAACTTGTTTTCCGAGATCTCAGCATATGGACTTGTGAAGCTCTAAAGGTATTTCTATGCATACCTCATATTCTCTGAACTGGTTACCCTAAGACACACTGTGCTTTGTTTCACTGTTTTTTAACAGTGATTTTTTAAATGCTTTAGGTTGGTAAGCCTCGTACAAAAAAATGCCCAGTATAGTCCTTACCAAGTAAAGCAGCATTGAACCGAAAATACTATTTTCATTTTCATAAATGACTTGCAGCTAAATACAATGATTGAAACAACACAGAGGTAAAGGCTGAAAAATAGTGAAAATATATTAGATGCAAAAAATGAACACACATGGCTATCATGCACATTGATTTGTATTTTTTCTGGCCAAAGCCAAGAGTAAAACATCAGCATCCCACTGTACCTTCAGAAGCTTTCTGCCTTGAAACGGAAGCAATCAGGATGTCACTGACATTTCACATCTCCAGTGAGAAGACACTGGTTAAACTTCTAATGATCAGCCAATGACATGGCATATATGCTTCCTGTTCTGAGATTTTAACCTCTGGTAATAATATATGTGATACTAATAATGCAAATCCCTCTGTATTGACAGTAGTTGTCTCTAGAATTTCTTGTACATACATCCAGGAGGCATATGACTATTTTCTTCCTTCTTTTATAATCTCAGATATTAAAAATAATAAAAATCAAAAGGTTTAACCTTTAATAGTATGATTTGCTCTGATTAAATTCCCCTTTCTCCCTCTCCCTCTTCAATAACACTAAAACCATAAATTGGAAGATTAGTTCACAGCAATGACAGGCAGCATGTAAAACTTGAAAATCTCTAGTTGAATTGTTTGTAGTTACGTTTACATCAAAATTTCACTGCAGAGAAAAAAATCTGTGGTTTCTACACAGTTAACAGTAAGTGGACACATTTTGCTCAAACTTCTACAATGATTCTACAAAGCCCTCCTCTTCAACTGATGGGTGTCAATCTGAAAGCAGATTCCTGCTCCTCCTATCCCCTGCCAGCAAGCAGTGACAAGTGAAAATGAAGGTATGATGAAAATAGGACTAGAGTCTTACTTTTTGTCACTAACTCAAATTGTAAATGTATGGTTTATTTCTTCTATTTTGAAAATCATAGTTCTGGGTAGTTTGCAATGAACAGATAACAAAACTTCTTAAAAAAATCTTTCTTTTCTGTCATTATTTTCTTTGTCTTCAAACCACTAGGGATTGAAGGTTTTTCTTTTTTATCAAGCACTTAAGACTTTTACTGGAGAAGAGGTACTACAGAAACACAAGACATTGTTTAAGTTTTCTTCAAAGGCCCTATATCATCTCAAAATATATTTTATTACTAAATATAAAGCATCAATTTCAAGAAACAACAATTTATAAAATATTTTAAATTAAATAGTTTGTGGGACAAAATCTTATTAAAAAGTTAAACTGGAACTCTGAATCTTGTCCATCTCTAAATACAAAATTTAAATACTAAGTGATAGGAAGAAAGTTTTCATGTAAAAACTTAAACAAAACACATGGTCTAACTTAAGATAATATCAACATAATTAATTCCTACCAGTTCTACCAACTGCTAGAAGTTCCCGTCTATAACAGAAATACAACATACAAACTTATCTGAATAGCAGGTTGCACAGAAATTGTTTACTTAATGCAAAAATTTAATTTTGTAAATTCAGTATTATTTGCACAACTATTATTTAAAAATCATGCTGTTGTCCCCCAAAATCTCTCTGTGTATAGAAAAACTGTGTGATATTTAAAGACATCTCTAAAGTTCAACAATTTCCTGCTTTATTATAAATTAAAATGTAAACAGTTTTACCTTTGAAACAAGAAGTGAAATAATTTCTTTAACAGTTTCTTCAATCAAGTCATCTATTTTTGAATGGTATTGTTGCTGTATTTCAAAATATAAAGAAGCATTAGCATGTATATAAACACACACTTTTGTCATAAGTCAGAAATGTGCAAAGCTGATAACCCTGCCAGATCAGATCTACTTAAAATTATTATTTTAAACATCAGAAGAACAAACCCTTGAAAATGATCCACCCAATCAACACTTTCTTACATTCTATGTTGAAAATTTTCCCATGTACACTGTTGAGTTAAGCAGCTAATGGGGTTATTATTTAGATGAATTGAGTTCTTATACTTATTCAGGCAAAGGAATGTGAAGGATACTTTTTGTCTTCCCCTATATAATTAAGGTGGCCATGTATTTTTTTCTAAAGGGTTAGTTTAGCTGGAGAAGTAAAAAGACTAGAATAAGATTTAATTAATACAGCATTTCATGTCTGACAACTTTCATTCATAAGTTATTTTAAATGTCCTCTAGAAATAAAATGAGCTCCAATTGTTCATCCTAAAAGAGCCTTTCTGTTAGCACAGTGAGCCGCAGTTTATACAAATCTTACAATATGCTCAAGCAAGGGCAAAATTAAAATTTCATCAACAAAGCAGAATAGATGGTAACAAATTAATAGGCCAGGGAAGGCATAATAAAACAGACTTCATTTGCTTCTTCATAAAGAAGGTGCCTTTAAGTAAATGCTTTTAAAATAAATCCGAAAGAGTTTTTAGATAATGCTACAGAGTTCCCTCCTGAAATTAACAGGAACTAGGGATCCTATTCTGTCAAGGAGGCACATCAATTTAAACAGTAATTCTTCCTTTCGAAACATTTATCTGACAGCAAAGATTGTCCCCAATAGCCACTTCACAGAAAATGTGACTTGTAAAGACTAACCCTATCTTCATAGTTCAAGGCTACTTGGAACAGCTAACAGCATAATGCTCAGAGTAAAAGTACTGAGGTCAGTGTAAACATTAGCGTAACTTAGCAGCTGCCAGCTGAATAGCTTTTAGCGTTCTAAGTTTTTAAAGGTTGTTTTTATTCTGCCTCAGAATTGCCATACAAACCAAAACATTAAATCTGATCTACTTAATATATTTAGGAATAATTTTCTCAATAGCACAGATACAAAACCTGGATCTGAGTTAAGAGACAAGAAAACTAGGAGTTGTGTTTGCCCACATATATGTGTCTGCTACAGGTACCAACAACAAATACATCAATTTTTGGTTTTAATTTTTTCTTAAAGGTTAAAAAACTTCGGAAATGTGAATGCAGAACTCAGACAAACATCAGCAAACATATTGGAGCAGTGAAAGAGTATATTAGAAATTAATCAGAGAACTTTCTACATTTTCAGATATATTATATTCCAACCATACTAATGTCTTGACCAATATAATATTGTCTTGATCTGCTAAGGACTCAAATCACCCCAAACTGCCTATGACATCTGTTGCTTACACAGTCTTCAGAAGGCAATGGTTTCCTTCTTTCTGAAAACAGTAAGCAATTATTAGCCCACTGATGAATGCCAAAATTATACACATTCCTATGATCCAGGAAAAATCAGCTGTCCCTTCCAGAAAGTGTCTGTAGCTTTACCTCCATAGTACGTTAAATTAATTGACCTATGTATGTAAGATCAGTTCCTGTATTCTTTTTCTGGTATTTTTTATCTTTTTTCTTGGGGTTTTTTTTTTCCCCTCACCACAAAACAAGTATAATTTTGTAGAAATGGAATATAATCAGTAACTTCACTTCTGACCATGGAGAAAAAAGACAGAGTCAAGTTACTCAAAAAACACTAGCTTCTAAAAATGCAACATTTGCTTAAAATAATTTTTTAATTACTTGAATCTGATTTTTTTCATGATTTATTTTGAAAATCATGAGATCAGAAATCAGATCTTAACCCACTCCTCCCCCATGCCAATTTATACTAAAACAGCCACCCTCAGCAAAACAAGACTTCAAACTCCTCTTGGAAGATAATTTGACTCCAGAATAAAGGCTTTAAGAAGATGGCTGAACTTTGAGCAGACTGGCCTACAGTGCAGGAAACATCATCCAGAGCAGTCAAGAGGAGACTCTGTGGAGAATGAGGCTATACCATCTGTCTTCTGGAGGTTGTTATAGAGGTACTGGTATTGCCTGTCCCCAAAGAAGGCTGTGCACATGTGTGTTTGCAGTTTACTGCTTGTACACTGTATGAAAGATGAAGGGGCAGCATCAGCCTCATACAAAGAGTTGTTAGTTGAGGTTACTTCTGATGAGCCTCACTGAGAGGTGAAAGAGTCTAAAACTTTGTGACCTGGTAGGAAGGACACTGGGTCTGAAAAGCAGCAGAGTGAAGAATTCATCTAGAATCATCTTAGAGGCTGAACAAGAAAAGAACCAAAAAGACAGATCAGTCTGTTGCAAAGGCAGACTGTAAGGGATTTCTGAGGGCCTGGCTAAAAAATTAACATGAAAAGTAATATTACCATTTAAAATAAAAAGTGGCTGTTAGTATTCAATGAAAAAACGTAAATTAAAAAACAATGAAGAGACACTTACCCATTGACTAGCAAACTGGTTCACATCACAGGAAACCAAAAGGAAAAATAAAGATGACAGGGTATAACAGGAAAATGATGAATGTCTCATTGAATTAAGAAAAAAAAAGGATAATTACATATAATACGCTAACTTTGAAAGATCAATGAAATGAGAAGCACAGTACAGAAATGCAAAAATCAAATGAAAAAATATGACCAAATAATGTAAATGTGTGTCTAAAGCAGACATACATTTTTGTTGACAAATTCTGAATTTTTTTTTCTCTCTCTCCAAAAGCAAATTAAATAAATTATAAGCCAAATTACACTGATGACACATCAGCACAGAGAGAGCACTTTTAATTTTATGCTGGTGGTCCTTCCAGTCTATATAGGGTATCCTTTCATTTCACGGGTTATTCCTGCTGAGAATGACAACATGGGAAGGACAGTAGCCACTGAAGTCTGTATCCTTTGAAAACACATCAGTGCTCCAGTGTGGAGTATCTATAGTCCTGGCAGCAGACTAGTGCCAAAATGGTCCCTGTCCTTGGAGACCAAATAAAAGAATCCCATTAAATTACCTGATTATTTCTTTCCTCTATTTTCAGGATATTCACTGGCATGAATGCTGGGTCTAAGAGCCATTTAAAACCAAACTTTCCTCATTTGAAACCTGGCTGCAAAGGACAGTATTTTGGCTATATTCTACTATTGCAAACGAGTCCTGAAGCAGACCCTTTCTCTATTGCAACCCAAGAGAAATTCCTGGAGGGGCTGTGAGCCAAGAAATGCTCTGAATGTTCAACAGACCCACAGCTCAAAGGAAATAAACTACAGAAGCACTCTGTCTCTTTGGTGGGTGCTGAGGTGTTGTGTCTTGCATGATGCCTATAGGGAACAGTTGACGTGTGCTTCTGTACATGGCTATGTGGTACTTTAGTTTGAAATGACTCTTCTAAGGACTGTCTGCAGTCTGAGATGTTTCAGATCAACTGAACATAGGAATTAAACATTAAAAATTCCACTTACCTCTTGCCCCCCATCCAGTATGCAGAGTTTAGCTGTCTGTTTTTTAGCATCAACTAAGACGTTAAACATTGTACACAGAGAAGAAGGGATACGCAAGTCTGTTGATTTGTTTGTCTTTTGCAGTTTGAGTTCAAACGCAATTCTTGTTCTGTATATTAAAATAAAATTTGCAGTATGAGTGCCTGTCATAATTCTGAGCAACCACTGTGCAAATGTGTAAACCTTACTAAACATGTTGGCTTAACAATGTACATGCACATGAGAACATTTTAGAATTAAAATTCGCTAAGTGCAGAATATCTGCCCATTCAATAAACAATTGCATTGGTGGCAATCTCAAGGTTCTGTAGGGTTTCGGTGAATTCGGTTGAACAATAAAAGTATTATCTTCTTGCCTACTAGATAATAATATATTTCCTTGTATGATGAATAAAACAATTTTAAGCAATGAAAACGTCCCACAATTTTCCAGCTTTTCTACCCTAAAATGCAGTTCATCAATCAAATACTTGCTTCTAAGAAATATAATGAAAAACATTCTCTTCTGGCTTTAATACAAAAGAGAATTTTAGAAAATAAGTTTATTATTAAGAAATTATTATTATTTATATTAAAAGTGAAGACATATGCAGAGACATGTAATACAAACCCCCTATTTTCTTCTCAGTGCAAATAAGGAACAATGTCATTTAAATATATTATAAATCAGCATATATAAATATAAATGTATTGTTTTATTCCCACCCTTATTTTTAAATGTGGGTACCAGATATTGACACAATATTTTTAGAAAATTGGAAAAGAAGAATCCTATTTCTGTTTTAAAAATTCTTAAAATCATATTAATATCACAAGAAGAGTTAGAATAGCTTCATTTTTCTGAGTTGCTACTGTCTAATCTTTATTACCTGTTGTACAGTATCTTTGACCACACTACAACATAATTAGTGTATTAAGACTAACATGTTATGAATTAAGTTTAAAATATTAATGTATTTTATATATTGATACTAGGATCATTGGGTATTACTAATTAAACCATTTATTTCCAACAGAATCTTCTTAATGACTTATGAAATCAAGCAGCAAAGGTATTGAGATTGATATCACAGACCAAAAAACAATCCATAAGGAATGTTTTTTGTAATGCCTCTCTGATAATCATTCTGTTCCCAGCTTTTGGTTGTGACCTGGTAGTGAGCCATTTTTAGCCTACTTTGTGTATGCCACTAAAATACACATAGTCAAATCTGTATGATCCAAAGTTTTAGATAATGGCAATGTGTTGCATTTAGATACAGCTCAAGAAAACATGACACTGCATTTTCTGTAATTTTTGGAAACTTAGCGCTATAAAACTTACTTGAATTTGTTGTTTATTGTTTATTTATTTGTTGTTTACTGTTTTTGTTTAATGTGCAAATGCAGAAATGATGTAAACTCTTTAGTTTGTAATATATTTCTTAAAGACAGCACTCTAAAATTGACAAATATAGTAATATTATTAACAGAATATAAAGAATAATGTAGTAAGAAGGGGATGGAAATCTGCAAAAAGAAAAATTTCTTCTTGCAGAATTCTGACATCTGTTAATATTTGCCACAAGTATCGAATAGAAAAAAATATTTGCTTTATTCTCATCCAAGGGTCTATTCATAACACACGTAGAAATTAGAAATTCTCCTTGGTATTTCTTATATGTTGCCAAATTACTGATTGCCAGATGCTGGGAAATACACACAAGTTATGATCTCTTTAGAGTTGCCCTGATTCCTATGACAGGACTCTGGTACAGATATACCTCTGCAAGCCAGTAAGGTTGTTCCTGTGCTCATTTTCAAACCTTTCCCACATTTTAATTGATCATTTCAACTGTACCTTTTAACACAGGCTTCTATCATGTCAGTGGCCATGAGTTTAAGTCTCTGCTCTAAATGGTGGGCAAATTCTGGTTCTGGCCAGTGAAGATCAAAAACAAACATCTGCAGAGCATCGAGTTTCCAGAAAAGATCTTCTGATGTAGCTGATCCATTGCTATAAGAAACAAAACAAAACAAAGCCCCCAAGAAACAGAAGATAAATTTATTGATGTCCATCCCAGTTGCCACAGAATTATGTAATAATTAGGTAATAAGATTTCCTTATCACACCACCTTCTTCCTTCATTTCCCTGTACTTTTAGCACAGTTGATCTTATTTAAAAAATGTAAAAATAGTAATGGAAAACTTAAAATAATTTGTATTAGGGTGAAAAAAGTAAAATTTTTCTTATCTGTTAGCTGAGAAATATGGCAGGCTAGGGAAGTATATGGGAAGTTGGGGAACATGGGAAACAAAGTAGCTCAAAGTTTAGATCAAGACAGGAAGAACATAGGGTACAGGAATTATTATTAGTAAGGATCTTTTCAAAACACTGAAGACTGCACATATCTTTTCTTGCCTTCATAACTCTGGTAGACAAGTCTACCAAAGAAATGAGGATGCTAGTAGTAATATTATAAAAGATACCCAGACACATAGTCCCTTGATAAATGCTCATTAATTCTAACTGAGGGAATAACATTGGATCCATGTGGAAGAAAAAAAGAAAACAGAAACTATTTCAAGAAATTCGTGTGCATACAAAACCAGGGCATTAATATGGTTCTTATGTCATCTCAGATTGCATATATAATTCTAAAACTCTTCTTCCACCTTGGACAGATTGATAAATTTAAAGAGAATTGCTTGTGACAAAATACAACAATATGGCTAATTTTAGCGGTAACTACAGTTACACTTCTGCTATCAATGCAGATAATTTACATTTTAATGATGCATTGCACTGCAGTGCCTGGCTTAGTTTCAGATTACTGCACACTACGCAGTATGGAATTCCAGGATACTAGTGACACAAGTAACCAAACTCCACCTGACAGTCCCAATTCAGATTCAAGTAGTTTAAATACATCAGTACTGCCATTTTGTTTCTTCTACCTCATGACAAAAAAACTGAATTACCAAAATGTTAGGTGACCCCATCTCTCACGGAAGAAATCAGTGAGTGCTGAGTATACTAACAAAAGCAGGGTCTGATTCAAAACCAAATGAAAAACCAGAAAGGACCTCTAATATCTGACTGCCTAATGCACCCCTCAGACAGAAAATAGCACCACCATTGGTTCACACCAGGTTAGATGAGGCAGCGGGCAGTGAAGTGAAGCAAAGCATAGCTCATGTTCAGGGTTCTGAAGCGGCATCATGGATGCAGCAGGAGCACTGCTTTGGTCTCACAGCATCCACCACCTTCCAGATCCACCCGCCTGCCCCTTGCCCCACTGCCTTAACACAACCACGACTTCAGAGCCACCACTGTCTTCTGCAATGTTGCCTCAGTTCCCAATGGGGCTGCCGGGGCAGGTGAAGGGGACAGCCAGTAAGGGCTGGGCAGCAGGACAAGCTGGGAGCAGGAGTGCCCGCCTGAGAGAAAGGCTGGCTCTGAGTGGCCAACTCTGGCTTTAGTTTTAAATGGCGCAGGTTTTGACATCTTCACGATGCATAGAATGATATGCTAGAGTTTCAGGTACAATTTTTAGTTTAGGTTTTTTTGATATCATGCATTTTTCCCCACTTATTTTAAACAGGAATTGTTAATTTTACATTGCATCATGCTCCTGAAAGAAAACAGCAGAAACAGGAAAAAGGCCCATGGGACTGCTAAGGCTACATCTTTTACATGGATATTACCTGTTAAGGTTGAACCTGAACAGGGACCATCACTTTATACATCACTAAGTTTAATTAAGGAATAAAAGAGAAAAAACCCCAAAAAACTTCTGGAAGATTTATAATCCTGTTGGACTGTTTCTTAAGTTATATGACAAGCAAATATTGAAGATGTCATTACACCTGCTGTGTACACTGGCAGTAAATGAAGCTGTAGATGCTATGTTATACACATTAACTAATTCAGAAGTGACTAAGTCAATTTTTGAGATGATTGGGATAAAAGAATAAGACAAATCATATAGGGACAGAAATGGGAACAATGTAGATATTACAGTTGGTAAAACCACATATTTTCTAGAAAACAAGCCATACTTTCTCAAGAAACAGAACTGTTTTCATGATCAGATAATACAATTTAACCGCTTTTTATTTCTTCCATACTTTTTTTTTTCTTTTTCACCTAATGGAATTCCAAAGGAAATTCTTTAGGACTCAGGAGGACTAATGTATTCATAATAACATAAATGTATTCTTATGCACGTTTACTCTCTAGTAGCCACTTAATTTGTTTCATTACACTACCAAACAAAGTTTTGCAATTATAATGATGTAATAACAGATACAGGTTCATGGAAGACTAATTCATTCTGTGAGAAACACTCATTCATTCATTCTCTTTTCCTATCATTTTTATCTCCCATTCTTCAATTTTTAATTCAGCATTGTCCAATGACACTTATATTTGACTAACATATTAAAAAAAGATGGGGAGGAAAAATAAAGTGCTACAACAGAAACTGTTTGTTTCTGGTTCACATATCCAGACACTAATGTCTAATTTATTTGTTAATTGCTGCAGAATAAGAGCTAAACTCAGATTTTAGCTCCTCCTGGTAGCAGGAGAAATTCCTGCATTCAAATCATTCCTGAATCTATATTCATAATGTCTGAACCAATTTTTTTTTCTTATTATGAAGGGACAGGACACTTGGACATTCTTGGCTATTGAAAGTTTTTATTTGAATGTGTATGGTAAAGCCAATTCAGTCTAATGAATCGAATAATATTGCTCTACCAGGAAACTGAACTGATACTCTTTCATTAAAAACTACATTTATTAGTTATCTATGATTTTAAAATTAAGCATAAATTCCACTACTTTGCTGGTCAAAACTTAAGCTTTCAAATACTATCTAGTTGTCCATTCTTATTAACTAGATCCTGGCAGTAAGAAAAGTTTACCAATGATTAAAAGAGGCAAATATTATGCCCATCCTGGTAAATTCCCATTTTTTCCTTTAACTTTGTGTTTGGTCACACTTTGACTGGGAGAGTGGATGAAGTATCTCCAGAGGTCCGCTTTAACCTAAATTATTATATGGCTTTATGCCTTGCATCATACTGAACACAGCAAAAAAAAGATCCAAGACATAATGTTTCTCCAGGAAATATCATATCAAATCTGGGAGATGCATGCAGCCTTCTAAGTAATTCAGTTATCCACTGACCGCTGTCAGGCAGCTTCCCACTAAGCTTGCCAAGTACCTGAGAAGTAGCAATTAATCAAACACTCCACTAATAAAGCAGACTTCCCAGAAAATATGCACACACATGGGTCCAGAGTAGATGTAGAATAAATATTTTTTTGCCTAGATATGAAACTGCACAGGGTGGCTTGGGATATCAAAGTATAGAAGAAATATTAAATATCTAAACCCACTATCCATCAACCTCAAGATTCAAAAGCAGCTGTCTTTGATCCTTCTAGAATTTACCAAAGGGTAGTGATGGTAATTTCATAAATTACCAAATCTACCATTTTTTAAGGCTACTACTGAGATATTACTCTTTAGTGTTTTGTGAGGACTGTTTACACAACAGGGCACCAGCTCTACATCCTTTGTGAGCCCCTAGATTGTGAGCTCCAGATTTACATTCTGTATGCTGCCTCAAGATGTATATTCAAGGCTCAGAAGGTCACTTGAAAATTTCTTCAACGGAAAAGGATTTTCAATAATTTCAGTCAGTTGCACTTAGCCCCATTTCTCTACTTTCTACCAGCAGAATGAACAGAAGGATGAAGCAAAACTTTTGCAAGTATCTTGCAACTCAAGTAAAGTTCCTCAAAGACACTAGGGATAGAGTTACCCCATGATTTCTCTTAGTTTAAGAGTGTAGCCACCTAAGGATCAAGCAATCAAAACATGTTTCTTGAGTCTTCTTTCTTACTGCATATTAATATTTTTGGAAGAAAAAAATAATTACCTGACAATATACATTTATCTTCCAGAATGCTCAATAGGAACTAGCCATATTCAAAACTTCTACAGAAAGTATATCAGCCAGATTTCACTATTCCATCAGTCCTATGGCTGTACTTCTAAATAAAATCCATCCTTGAAAGATGCAGACCATGGCCTCCTACCACTTTACTGGAGGTAAGCACTGTGACAGGAATGTATGTGGCACTACAGACAAAAGCCCTCAAAACAGAAATGAAACGTGGCCACGTGACTCCTTCAGCATGCATAAACACACAGAGAGGTCCAGCATGAGAGCTCAGACACATTCAGACCAGCTCCCTTCATATCACAATCAGGGCATTGTGACTGCTCCAGCTGGTCTCTTCTGGTCATTGGTCACTCATAGCTGAGCCATAGCAGGAAGAATATAACTGACACATGTCCTTTGATGCTGCCTGGCAGAAGACAAGACAGGACTATTCTCCTACAAACATACATCTTATTCCACGTTTCCTCAGCCTTGAGTTTTCCTAAAGCTGATGTTCAAGACTGGCACCAGATTGCAACAGACAATCTGTATCTACAGCATTTCTGGTCACTGAAACTATGTCATGTCTGCACTGAAAATAATAATATATAAATTAAACATAAACAATTAAAATCACCTACAAGTCTAACTTAAAAGCTAGGTTCAGAACAGTCAGAGACATTAGATTTAAAATATGAAGGGCAATTTAAAGTACTACATTTGAATTAATTAATAAGTAAGGAAAAAATCCCTCATTTTGGCTGATTAGAAGCTTTCACAGAATATTCAAACTTTTTTGCTCTTTAAGGTTATCTTCAGCCAAATGGAATAGTAATCCACACTGCTCTGCATGTCTAGTTAAGGTGTCCTATGAGTTGTCCTCTCCTGAGACTAATCAAGAGAAACAGACTACTACTCATAACAATTTTCCGTTTTCATATCTTGCTTTCCAATGCCCAAAAAATAACTGAAAATGAGGTGATCTTTCTAAATGATGTTATAAGCAGTGTATATTTACTGCTACAAAACATGTGATCAAGGGGAGAAAAGGGAACAGTTAATTAAAAAATATAAATAATCTCTGCCAGTAATGTTCCAAAGAATTGTAGCAACTTTCAAATGAAAGGAGGAAAAATCTATTTTCATCAAAAAAGCACACAAAGGGATGCCTAATTGTGAATGTATTTGCACTTCTTTCTCTTCACCAAAGTTCTTAGGTAGGCACATTACAGCTCTATTGAATATGAAGGTATTTAAACATGAACTCAGGAGCATGAACATGAATGTTAGTAAAGTTAGTAAAGTTTGAAGAATATTAAATCTCTTCCTATGACAGACAGAACAAACACAGGACTTCGATAAACCCTTAACTATAATTGACCCTTAACACAATTGGCTCACAGACTGCTTTTTCTCAATCTTTTTGATTGTAGATTCTTCACTCTGTAATTCAAATTTATAATGAATAATTGTCCAAACTCATCACTTTCAAAGAGAAAGAGGGAAGTCCAGCAGAACTTTGTGATATACATAGCCATCTTCTTGCCAAAGCATCATTATGGCCAAGATGAGTGAGTATGGTGAACTGGAAAAGAAAGACTTGGGGAGTTAGTGAAGAGAAGGAGCCACCTGTGATGACTGACAAAGCAGAGCCTGGGCTCCTGAACTTAGAAGCTAGTCCATTTAAGCTGTGTGTTCATCACATTGAAAGGGAAACTTGTAAGGAAACACTAGGTTTTGCTTAACAGGTATTGGAGCATAGGTGTCTTCTATAATCTCCTTGTTGAAGAATTTAACTATAGGAAGAAGCTTTGTTCCCCCTAAAACAGATGGGATGGGAGAAGTGGGCAGAGAAATAAAACTCTTCTCCTTTCTTTCACATTGAAAGTAAAAGTGAAAGTAAACCACTTCTGCTGGAAGGTGAAACAGCAGGAAAAAAGAAACTCTTTAGTATAGAAGGAGGAACAACTGACTTGCAGTGTCTCTGCTTTTTGATTTGATCCAAATATATGGCAATTCTGAGAAGTTACTTGGCTCTTCAGTAGGATGTAGGTAAGCTGATTCTTAAAACACTGCCTGAATATCAGACTATTACAAAGGTAACTTAATGCTATGTTCAATCAAGATTGTCAATTCATACATGTCTTGTGAAATCTAACATCAAAGCTCCATGTTTATGGAAAAACAACAGGGAGACGCTCCTACATCAGAGCCAGCATGTTCTTGAATGCTGTGTGGGGTGGCTGAAAGGAAACAATGACCTTACAAAGGTCACACTGCATTGGGGACACTACTCATCCCCATTCCTTCTGTAAAAAAGCAGAATGACAGGTACTGCTGGCAAGTGGTTACAGCATATGTCAACCTCACTCTTCACCAAATGCTATGAAAACTTCACTGATTAGTCTGGGATTTTATGCACACTTTGTCATACATACCATAAAACTAAATACCAGAAAATGTGCAAGGAGGATAACTCCAAAGCTTAATTTCACTATACTAGCACGTATTTTGACAACACAGTCTAGGAATTTATTGCTGCACCAAACTTTTCATTTTAGAAAGATCTATCACTACATTCCTCCAATCAGAATCTGTATTTATTATATATAATTATAAATTCAATATTCAAATAGATGAATATGAATCAACTATTAACTCTGAAAGCCATTTGTGAAAAAAAAAAGTGAACCTTGAAAACACGGGGTAAAGAAAGGAATTTGAGTTGCAGAAGACTGATTAGTTTGTATTGAAAGAGCTGAAATGACTTGCGTAACAGGAGAAACTTAGCATTAATATAGTAAACACAAAAGGTACCACAGCTGAGGATTAAGAGGAATTTTGTCAATTTTTAGGGGAATTTACAGCAGAACAACAATCAGAATAAATCCTTTGTACAAGGATTCACATGGAAAAGATGAGGGATAATGCGTTTGAGTTACTTTGGGGGAAATTCTGACTGGAAACAACAGGAAAATTTTTCACAATGAGGACAATCTTCCATTGTAATAATCCCTCTGAGGGGAAGTGGTGGATTCCCCTACATTGGAAATTTTTATGATTCAGCTGGACAGGGTGCTGGACTAATCTAGACCGTGAATTTTGGAAAGGCCGGGCAAGATGATCCTTGAGGTCCTTTTCAATACAGTATTCTATGATTCTATGAACTCTGGTAGAAAAAGATCTAGTGCTTGTTAGGAGCATTTAAGTCTGTCATAAAACTTGGGAAGACAACATTTGGTTTGAAATAATATTATCAAACTCAAGCTTTGTGTCTAGAATATGTGTTTTTTGAAGTCTTTCACAACTTTTTCTAAAATAAGGTTCTTGAGCCTTTCTCTAACATACATGAATGTGTCATCACACAAAAATCTGATCTGTAACTACGGGAATACTCCCACAGAACAGAGAATGTATATTCTGCTTTATTTTCTTTTATTTTTAAGAAGAGATCACTGAAACATCGGGGAGAAATCAGAAAGAAATATGCTTTTTGTTTTTTAAAACAGACAAAGAAATGGATGTACTTCTATTCTGGGTACTTATTAACATTTTAATATTTTCCTGTAAAATGGACATTTAATCTAAAAACAATATTTGCAATCAATGATTTTCAGAGCCAATATACAATGAATTAACCTAACCCATGCAAAAATATAATGGGCTGCCTCATTTTACAAAACCATGATCTAAAATCAATTATCCCAAAGATTCCCCATTGCTTATTAATTCAGAAGAGTCATAAGGTTGTTTAGAATATTAAACATCATTCATACTATGACAGACCTTTGCCAAGTTGATTTTGTGTTATCAGGTTTAAAACCGCTACATTTTAATGCACTAGAAAGCGCAACTCACTAACAGTCCATGCTTGGCTCACTCCCAAGAAACAATAATTTCCAACTAAGAGATGATAAACACCATGCAATCCAAGTACAGCTGCACAGAACACTAGCAAGGCCATGCAGAGCTGACATACAGTCAGAAGGTTATTGAAGAATACACACGTGGATTCATACAAAGAAGTCATCCAGGTTGGTGTAGTAAAGCTAGGTATTTGTGGAAGATTAAGAGGCAAACTTGGAACTTTTGGAAGAGCTACATTAGGAAGACTGTTGGTGATGCTCCTGTGAAGAAATAAACAATGTAGGAATACAGTAAAAAATAGAATATTTAGAGGACAATGGGGGAGAACCCCTTAGTAGACAGCAAACGATATGCAGGTGCTTTGTTCAGATTTTGTAAAAAGTACTTACTTGACAGGTTGCCATGACTCTTGTTCAAGACCTCTGTGAATGGACTGGGCAATTGATGATTCCATGAGGTCGATGTAGCGGACGACCATGGGAACAAAAATTTCTTGCAAGTGCTTGTGAAACTTTCCATTGCACAGAAATGCTTTAAAAACAAACAAACAACAAATACCTTCCTTGCTTTATTTTGTTATAGGAATAAATATATCTTAAAATGTTTTAGTACACAAAAGCTAAGAATAAGATCCAGCTTTTGTAAGAAATACAGTTCATAAAAGGTAAGTAAAGTGTTCCATGAGGATAGTGCAGTACATTTTAAAATGTCAGTGTAATGAAAACTAGCTACATGCCAAAGTCCTTTATCGAACCAGAACATCTTCTTAAAATTAATAATAATTATTAATTATAATTAATAATTAAATAATTGAAATAATAAATAATTATTAATAATACTAGCTGAATCAAAGCATTAGCAATTTCGTTCATTACTTACATATCACGACAGGACAACAACAAAAAACAAACAAAAAAGATAGTATTTGAATGTCATTCATAAACAGTAGAATTACCTACTTCACAGATGGGATTTACTACATGAAAAACTGTGAACACAATGCAAACTGAAGATGTTTAAAACCTGAAAATTAGTTTGCCACCACCACTGGTTGTCCCTGTATCCCCTGAAATGTTCTCTTAGCAAATCCTAATTCTTAGTACACTCTTATCCCATCAAGGGAATATATCAGTTTCATGTTTTGAATGTCTGTGTTCACCCAATAATCCAGTACTGCTCTTAGGACCTAAAACAATATTCCCATGTGCATATGGAAATCATACAGGCTGAGCCATAGTGAGAAATTTTCACAACTTTGGTAACCCTCATTTTCCTTCACTCATATTCTGTTGTTTTAAATTATTTTGTGGGTTTTTCCTCCTATGTATTCCCACATCCAGGCTTCTTGTTTGACTGAATGGTTACAAAACCACATTTTGAGAAGGCTTCCTCCTCTTCCTAAGAAGAAAAGCCTGAATCAAAGGGCTCAAAACCCTGGAAACCATATCAAAAAATTACAATCCTTCTTGTTCCGCTACAAATACAACTCCTTGTATAACATGTCAAAATAATTTTTAGAACTTCCAGAAACTCCTTTGCCTTCCATTCCTGAATAATGTCTGGTGCAAAGTGAACCTGGGAGAGATGGAGACTATGGGATAAACGTGCCATCAATTTCAGTTCCCTACTGCTATTTTTATTGCAAGGAAGTGCCTTTGTTGCTGAATGTCTAATGTTATTTTTTTTTCCTTTAATACAATGATCTGGAAGCAAGAACTATTTTCTTGAAAACATCTTGTAGAGTAATAGGAAATTATGTATCAATCAGTTTTACCTAAGGAAACAATATTATGCAATCAGCTCTCTCTGGCTTTGTGTAACTGCCTCTCTTGCCAAGAATTTTGAAACTTTCAGCTAATTTCAACCACATTAGACATAGGAGTAGAGATATCAGATATAGGAAGGTTCATGAAAACAGGCAGCTAGGTAGCAGACAGAGATTATTAGGGTTTCCACTGAGAAAAAGGCAGCAGCATAGGATCATCTCTTTATTAAACACTTGAGAATCCACCCTTGAGAGCACCTATGAGCCCATTACAAACATGATCCATTATTTACACTGCTCCTAGAACTACTTGTTAACTAGTTAGTTCTGGCTTAATTATTTGTATATCAGGAATTCAAAACAGTGTTATTTTTCTCTATTAATAGCTATTTTACGTATCTTAAAACTGCATCATCTGTGACCCACAGTAAATACGACTGAGGAGGATTTGGATATTAACAAAACGGTTATTAACATAACGGATATTAACATAACGGTTTCACAGGAAACAGCTGATGAACATCGCCTTTGAGAAACAAAAGGTGGCTGGTATCCATTTGCACATTAGGCTGATTTTTGAAGGCAACTTTGAGCTTAAAAATAACAATAAGAATACAATGTGTCAGTTAGGTCAATCTTGCTGCTTTAGAGCAAACCAGTGCAGGACTGTAATTAATCAGGCAATTACAATTACTTGAAGTGATAAGCTTGTAGTTTAGTGTTTTCTGAGCACACCACAGAAATGCTCTGCTACAAGCCCAGCTTTGGGAATTAATGAAGTAATGAAGCCTCATGGGCAAGAGAGTGACTCTTGTTATTCTAAAGTCAGAAGGAAATTTAAAGAAGTCATGGGCAATAAAAGATGTTCAACTTAAAAAGCTGAATCGTTTTTTAGCATCGTGACACCAGTCTTTACAGGGAAGTGAAACTTTCCAAAGCGATGGCAAGACTTATTGTCACTGCTCCTCCACAGGGATCCCTCTGTACGTGGGTACACTTACAAGAGCATTGTCTCAGATCAACAACTCTTTGAGCTTTCTCTTTTCCCAGGGTTCAGGACATGGCACCTCTGATTTGCCCATTTGGAGATCTCTATCAAGGATTAATGCAGGGCAGGGAAAGAACTCTGAGCACAGGATTAAGTGATATAGCTGAGTATCATCATAAGACTCATGGTACTCTACCCTATGATTAGAATTGATCTTGCCAAAAGGCACCACCTGTGCGTCAAAGCAGATGGGAAACAAGAGATCCTTGAGGAAATGCCACACTTCAAATCCCTCAACTACCACTTGTCTTCAAAGCTTAATTCTCCATTGTCTTGTCCATATAGACACCCCACACCCACTTCATATAAGCCACCTCACACAAGCAACAATAAAATGAAAGCCTATGCCAGGGCAAGATAATGCATAGGCAATAAAAAAAACACATTACAGGAACAAAAACAGATCCCCAAAGGAGAAACTCTTGAAATACTGAAGATGAAAGTTATTAAATTTTTGCATATTAGATAGCTGAAACACATTAAAATATGACGAGAAAATACTAGAGGTGAAAACTACAGTCTAATTATGCAGCACTGGAAGGAGGTTTCATCTGTAATAGTAGGAAAAGAATCTACTGTGTTTGTGTACAACAGAAGCTGTGGGGCTTCTTTTACTTTTACTTATACAGGCACATTTTAGTAGTTACCCTGGAGTCAGCATGTTATTCTGTCCTTAAGAGCTTCTGCAGAATCAAAGGAAAGGAAGAATGACATAGATTAACATGAGTCTCTTTTCCACTAACAAAATTAGCCCTTTGGCAGAGAGTCTATAATTATCCTGCTCTCCATAGGCTTCTCAGGAAGGCACCACTTGGATTTTCTGGCATATTTTAAAATCTAAAATGAAAATGAGTAAATTTCAAAAAGGAAATATCCTTGAGGGTCCACACTACATTTGTAGACACTAAAACTCAACCAATGACATGTGAAAAGAAAGTTTATATTTCCATTAATTTCCTGTTTATATTACTTTCTGCCTCCACAGAGAAGTTCTTAATCAGCTATTTAAATCAGCCCCTGGTGGTCTAGGGGGTAAAGGCGCCGCGCTATCACCGCGGAGACCCGGGTTCGATTCCCGGTCAGGGCCACTCCCGGGCAGGTGGGGCTCGTTAGCCCTTAAAGGCAACCCACCTACGTCCTAAGGACCTCGCTGCCACCGTCCAAGCTCGCTTGGCCCCGGCAGATGAACCTTAGGATTAAAGGGTGGGCTCAGTTCCGCGCACACTGTGTCTCACCTAAAAAATCCAATGCGCAGGCTGGAAGGTGGAAAGACCTTCCCCGGATCTTCGCTCGCGAAGACTGGCCATTATAAATTGTAGTGAAAATTGCAAGTGCATCAGCTTATATTGGAATTGTATTTTTACACATAAGACATACTTGAAAAGTGACTTTTAGAGGAAGCTTGTGGAAGCAAGCTGAAAATTTATTTCATCTTTACAAGACAGAGTGACATGAATTGGTTATTGCCCAATTTACCTTTGCCTGAGCAAACATTTTAAGTCCCCGATCTAAGAAAAGACTCCCACTACAGTTCATGAGAAGTGTAAGTTTGGAGGAAAGGTATTGGTGTGGGTATAAATTTTGCCCTGATTACATAAAATCCAAGTTGTTTTCTAACTCTAACCTGTAAGATAGGGGCTATGATGTTATACCTAAATTCTAGTACAAAAGAGGTGCAGAGGATGTAACAAAGCAGGAAGGTGATGATGCTGTCTTTGGTGTTGGTTGCCACTCTACTACTAGCAACAGCAGTAGTGGAAAAAACATATAAGAGAATTCAATTTGAAGTCAATAACCATAATAATGGCAATAGCATTGACAAGGCTAGCACTCAACATGCTGATTTTTCTAAATCAGCTTCATCAGACTGTCTACAGGTCATGGCTGAGCTACAGCAGGTGCGCAGACGTTCCACTGAGTAATACTTGATAGAAAATGAAGCTTATGAGTTAACTATAATACTACTAGTTTTGACTGATTTGTGCCAATGTAGTAATGCAATAATGCTGAGCAACAGCACAGTACATAGTGACACTTGGAGAGAAGGCTTGTCAAGGAAAGGAGTAGAATATTGAATATAGAGTTGAAAAACCTCTAAAATAAGCCATATAAACAGATACTTCATGTAACCAGGCATATGCCACTAAAAGATATCTCTGACACCATCTTAAATGAAAAGGAATTAGTACATGTCTGTCTACAGGCACTAAAAACATGATCAATCTAAATAATTAAAGAACTACAGAAAGTAAATTGCCCTCTAGAGCTGGCCCCTGCACAACATAGTTTACAAGGAATGTGGACAAAAAGTAAAATATTCATTACAGAAAATAAGACACAATCTTGGGACAACTATGTCCTTTCTCCCACCATGAATATCTAATTCTGGAAAAAATAATTTTGCTGTCTTAGAGAGATGTTGAGCACTGTTATCACTGTACAATCCGTGAAGCTTTACAACAGCCAGGCATAATTGTGTATTTACAACAGAAATTTTAGAGATCATTAAAATGTATACTATAAAAGAAGCTACATTAATTTTTTTCAAACCTTTACATTTTGAGAAATCACAACAAATTTATCTTCAATCTATTATTCATCTTTGCAGTGAATACCATTTTTTAAATCACTTTTTGTAGTTAGCTCTCACAAGAAAAACTGAAGTATTTTATAAGATGGGAAGATCATACTACTCCCTTCACTTTTTAAAGCAGTTCTTCAGTTAGACTCAACAGGAATGCAATCACTGATGAACCTTTTTCCTTGTGGAATAAGGTCAGAAAAAAATGAAGAATCTTAAGGTGACACAAAATGGAGTCCTTCATAATAGAAATGAGAAGCTTCAGTAAGGACTTCCCTATCCTCCCCTCTCTTAATTCATGAAAAGTTATACTCTGTATTGGAAAATATATCTTTTTCTTACTGTTAATCAAATATTGGCTTTGAAGTATTCGCCTTGAATCTTGTACAATGTTTTGTACATGATGTAAAATAATACATTCACTATTATTTGAATAGCCAAGACAATGCATTTTCATTATCTCACAGTCTTTGTCATATTATATTTTAGTGACATAGTTATAAAAATAGTCTTACATGTAAGTTTTCTTTAATGCTGTAAATGTAAGATGTTTTCTTTATTGTTAGGAGTTCTCTCATGTCAGGTTTACGTGAAAACTGATTCCTGCACTGAAGATTTAGAGCTCATTTAAAGCTCTTGAGATAGAATAACATACAGGCGTCAGTCCTCCAAATTTCACTGAAGATTAACCTAATATGCAATATGGTGACCTAACAGTTCTTCATTTGAAAGAAATCTGAAAAGTAATCTCTGATATAGCCAGAGAGTGAGAATAACCCAGTGGGATTTCCACCTCTTCATTTCCTAATGAGTTTTTTGATAATGAGAGGTGACTTTGCCAGTCACTCTGGGCTCTATTATGGCTAATTTACTCCACTTCACTCTCCTTGTTAATTATTAACACTAGCCTTTTTATCCTCATGAGACCACATTCCAGTTTTTCCCTTTTTACATTTTTTTTCCCTAAATATATCTTTATGAAAGTGATAGTTTTCAGGAAAAGATTTTCACTTAAAGCCAGAATTATTTATTTTACTTTAGAAGACTAAAATTGATTATATAAGCATGGGAAGCACTTTCTAATCGCTTTAATGCAGTTACAAGGTGAAAAGGCTGTTAATTAAAGAATAAGCACTGAAGTATGTTCCACTTGGGAATCAATTCTTGGTAGAATGGTCACTTGCCACTTGCTAACATATCCACTGATTAAAAGGTGACTAATTTCCATCGTTGCTTTCCAGTAGTTCTGGGGGAAAAAAAGTGTATAGTTTTCCAGATGGCTTTCACCCACCAGAAACTGTAATTTACTATATCTTTTACCATTAGGGAATTGTGGAAATTGGTATACAGGTGTGATATTTCATACAACAGTTGTTTCATATCCTCCAGTTAAAGTTTTACAATATGTATGATAATTGCTTCGACATGAAAGTTTTCATAAAATGTCTTTCTTAAGGCTTTTTTATTAATTTAGCATTATTATCCACTTAATCTTTTAAGGAAAGAAATATTAGTAGCCTATCAGGAATCTCTCTGGATGTGAGGACAATCCTTGTTTGCTTCTAACACTTCTCTCAGGTTGGAAATAAACCTGAAAGGAACACAAATGACACAATAATGTAGTTAAAACTGGTGTCGCAAATCCTTCTTGTAAGACTACTCCAAAGTACCTACACAGTTTTCAGAAACCAAATAATTGTTTTAAGCTCAAGTAACATCACAACTAGGGATATGCTTCCTAAACTGAAAACGTAAGATGGTAGGAAAGACACCTGAATATAGACTTCAGATTTGTAATCTGGATTTTAGATGACCAGACACCCACTTAAAGTAGTGTACAATACACTGTATAGTAGTCTAATTCTTCTGAGATCTGCACAAGATTGAACAATTCCTACAACCTTCTGAGCAGCCTTCTAAATTGAGATTAAATGACACCATCATGGCAATTTTAATAAGTTTCTGAAGATGTAGTTAGTTCAACACAGGATCCAAATGAAACATTTATTGTGTGTATCTTACTCCATTCATGCTAAGCCTACAATACCTTTATAGACAAAACTAATGTGTAATTAGTTTACATGAAGGCTTGGAAAGAAATAAAGACTATAACTTTATTTAATCAATATAGATTAAACACAAACTATCAATGCATCTTATACTACTTTTACATAATTGATTCAAAACTGTGTACTCTGTGAATACTAAATGGATATGGGACTGCCAGAATAAGGACTGAAATGGTACAAAATTAGAGAGAAACTTCCAAGAAATGGAGCACCAGGAAATGTATTATAAAAATAGACATTGTCACTTTTATTTTGACCATTCTATTATTTAGAAACACATTTCTAAAGTGTGGGCACATAAAAAAATATAATCCACAGAATACGTAAAAAAACTTAGAACTTACTGTCATTTCTGAGGGCATTATTCAGCAGCTGGAAAAGTGGGAAGCTGTCCCAGGAGTCCTGTGGCTGTGCCTCAAGTGCTGAATCCATATCAACAGAGTACAGAGACAAAAACTTCTCTGCATGCTCAGCCAACAATTCTGGCCACCAAGCAAATGCCTGCAAACATGACAAAACAGAATTACTAAACACAAGTCAAAGGAAAGAGATGTGTTTTATCTTTGGAAAAATATATCTGGGTATGTCATGCCATGTCATTTGCAGAGGAAGAATGGGCAAAGTGAAAAATGTGAAAATATTTTATAAAACCTTGCATGAAAAATGTAAGAAATCAAACAGGTTAGGCTGGGAAAGGTGATATAATCAGAACAAAAATATAACACTAAAAAACTAAAAAAAGGAGTATAAATACCAGAGAGCAAATAATTTGCCAGAGAGCAAATAAAAGCATGAAGGTTCCTCCTTGAAAGAATTACTGTATATGCTTCTTTTGTTTTCATTCAATTCTAAAGCTGGTAGTAATCAGATGATTTAATTTTTAAAATAAATTTTTATGAATATTTTTTGCATTCATTTAGTAATCAGAAGGAATGGTTTTAGTGTTAAATTTTACTCCCTGAAGTCTAAAAAACATTTTAACAGCTACAGAGTGCTTTTTAGTTCCTATTTTCGCCTTAAAGGTGTTGGCTTCTCTAAGAAAGGCATCCAGTTTTCCTTCTGCAAATGCTATAAGTACATCTTAAGAAGGTCACTAATGTCTATATTAATTTTCAGTAACTTAACATACTGTAATACACAGTTATCTCTGTGAAAAAAATTATATTCTTAAATAATACTAACTTTAAAGAAGAGATCTGTGAAAAATAGTGTCAGTAAGTAAAGCCAACTCCACATCAAAGACATGTAACAATTGTACCTGTTCACTGTCACATAAACCTAGGCTTTTAAAGGTCAGTATTGAAGCTGAGTATTGGATCAGGGGAAGCTGTATGATCCTGGAATTAAAGATGAAGGTGAAGCAAGTTTATGAAATGGGATGAATATCAAACACTGCTGAGAGTGTTTTGCTCAGAGTTTACAAAAATGTCTGACAGTGAGAAATGCCTACACACAGTGGGTAGGAAAATGTCATTGCTTCCAAACTTATGCCACTTGTTTTGAATACCTAATTTTGAATATTTCTGAGTTGCCACCACGGATATGTAGCTTGATCTACAAGTGCTGAGTCCCCACAACATCAAATAAAGTCACAGAAATTCTCACTTGCATTTCTGAAATGTAAGTCCTAGGTAATGTAGAATTATGTACTCGGGTCTGAAAGTCATCAAATAAAATACAACTTCTGTAAAGTGGTCTACAAGGATGCTTTTGCACCCTGGACTTTCTGATGACTGCCTGTGGTTCTTCCTGACATGGGGCAAATGGAGAAATGATGAATTGGCAAGAGGTTTTAAAGAAATGCTGAGCATCCTCTGCTATTACTGAAAAGTACTTTGTGTACTTTGTGTGTTGCAGTGTCAGTATTGAAGGATGATGATTGGCACCACAGTGAGGACAGATAAAGCTTCAAAAACTTTGACAGGAGTTTGAAATGGAGCCTTTTTCATCAAACTGGAAGAAGTTTCTTATTAATAAATCCTATATAAATGGGAGTTCATTAAAGCAAAAGACTTCTTATGCTAGAAAATAACTAAATGCAAAAAAACCCCAAAACATGGTGTACAGGCTTTGGCAGGTGACCCTGCCAGGCATAAAAAACTCCTTTCAGAAAACATTGCCAACTTTTCAAAGCAAAGCAAAACCAAAACTAGAAAATGAGTACATTTTCTCTCCATTTTCTTCCCCTTTGCAAATGACACTTTGAACCCAGACAGAAATTCTTCTGACTCTCTCAAGAGCTACCCATCATTACTTAGGCAGCAAGGAAGAAGAACAGAGAAAAAATGTTACAGAAGAGTCGTTATGGATAATATGAAAACAGGCTAAAAGCAATTAGCAATTGGTGACACACATTCTAGGAGAACAAAAACATTGACTGGATTAAAAGAAGAATGGAGTTCTTAGATTCTAGAGGACGCACAAGTGTGGCTATACAAAATCAGAAATCATCAAAACAGTTTATGACACATGTTCAACACACAGTTCCATGATAAAAACAGTGAAAAATAATGCTTAGTTCGTCAGAAATCACATACCTCTCTTCCCTTTGGGAATCCCCGAAATTTGTAAATGTTATGAATTAAAAAGAAGAAAAAAAATTCTAGTATTAAAAATGTGATATACTATTTTACAGATTCATCAACTCTACCATCACTGAACATTTCCTTAACATTATGATGTGAAGTAACCATAATTAAAATGCAGTTTTGAGTAGAGAATGTATAATTTTGTGATCTTTTTCACAGATATATTTTAATATTGAAATTCTGTATGCTCTATAAATGTTAGTGAAATTGAACATTTATTACATGAATGAAGGGGGAAATAGTCTTAAAATGATCGTTATTCTTTTCCAGCTATCTTAGACTAGATTGAAAACTTTTGCTGAATAGATTTTTCTGAAGGTACATGCAATATATGCCTTTCTGAAAAACACCACATTTCTGACTGCAAATAAGTAGCAAATAAATGAATCTTTGAACAGTGATGTTTAACCATGCATGTATGATTTGATCTGGGGGGAGGTTGTATTCTTTTCCATGGAAGTCTAATATTCTTAAAGTAATGCAAGTCCTCAAAAGACAAAGACAGCAATATATACATTTTATTAGTAATCATTATGGTGTAACACAGTGGCAGTGATAGTGTAGAACAGGATCTCCAGGGAATTAATTTCAAATCATCAAAACAGCTGTTTCTTCAGTATAAGATAAAACATCTATAACAAGTTCACACATGACAGATGTAAGCTAAAAACTAGATTCCATAGTGTGATATAAAACCAGATGTTTTGAATGATCATATTTTATAACTGTATCTTCTAAATCATGTTTATTCCTTTGCATATTTAAAAAAAATATTTATTGAGTTTTTGAGAACATTGTAAAAACAACTTCCTGAACCTTAGAAAACTGTATTTATGAATTAAATGTCTATAACATATAAAATTATGTGTATCTGGCCAAGTTTATTTTTGTAATTCCTTGATATAAAAGATGCCATAATTCTAAATATTGTAGCTTCTGCATCATGAAGAAAAAGACATGAGAGTAAGAAACATAAAATGGTTACATTTTATTTCTTCTCCCTTACAATGTTATTTTAAAAAGCACAAGTTTAAAAGTTCGTTTACAATCAACGGAAGAGCAGTGTGAATGCAATTATTATAACTATCATTATTTTTAGATCTGTAATCTAGATCTGTACAGCACGATGAAAACAAGTGTTCAGTTACATTTTCTTTCTATTTTGAATGACAGGTGAAAAGTTGGAAGGAACAACTGTATAAGGCTACGAATGTTTTCCAAACCATTTCACCACCTCCAGCACAAAGATGCTTTCTCTTTTTTATGCTCTTTAATTTTCATTTCTAAACCTAGAGTTCATTCAAGCGAATTCAAGTAACGTTTTATTTCACTTCACTTTTCATAAGCTTCAAGTCTCTTATTCCTCTGTAAATGTGAACTGCCTTAAACATATGTCAGAAAGTAAAGCTAAAATGTTTCTTGACACACTTGCTTCACATCAGGGGAGAAAAAATCTAGGAACAAACCATCCTCTACAGCAAATGCAGCTACAGCCTCACCTCTGAATGATGCTCTTCATTTTGCTGCAATACTTCGATACAGAGTTCCGCAAGGTGAAGAACCTCTTCCAGTTTTCTAGCAGGTGTTGCTTGGTTCATGGTCTCTATATGAATATAAAAAGCAAATCAAAATTGCTTTAGTTACAAATATGATTTATAGTAAGAGAAAATTATGTCAGAAACTAATAGGAATGGTGCAAAGTGACAATTGTCTCAACTATAAGCAATTTCAAGTGTTAAGGATAATCTTTTAATACACATAAACAGAGCTGAATGTCCAGATCACTATAAAGAGAAAATCCTTAACTCACAAAAGCATCACTGATCGTTGTAAACATTATCTATTTAATATGTGAGAAATAACAGGTGAATCGGTGATGCTCAACTTCTGCAATAAGGAAGTTCTTTTTCTCTCCAAGGTCATATATACAAAGACAGTAGACAGTAGAGACGATTTTTTTGTTATTGTCAGTACAATCTCATTCTTACCAGATGACTCATTACTGTCATCAGCAAGATTCATGTGTTTTGCAGCAGTCCAAAATTCCAAATATTTCATCTAAATAAGACATTCCATTTTAGGCATATTTAAAAATAGGAAAAGTGCAAACCACAATAATTTATACAACTAATTTCTAATAACTAATTATTCAAAGAACTAATTTTCCACTTGCTGTTCAGCAATGAATGAATCTGCATTCCTTTCAGTACCATAATGAAAAGTAGCATTATAAAATAAGGATGTTTTAACAAAATTGATACAAGCCTAATAAAAACTCCACATAAAAGAAGCATAAATGCAAAAGTTACATGACATGAGGGTCACTCATTCTACACAGTGGACTTCAAAAAGAAAGAAAACATCAAAGTAAACCAACTGTAACTAAAATTCTTACAGGGAAACTAAATACTGATTAGTTTACAATTAAAAAAAAATAATCATAGGACTAGACCCCAGAAAGAGTCATGGAAGATAAAGGAAGAGTCCAACTGAAATTTTTTACAATTGCTAAGAATTTTGCTAAGAATAAACTACGGAATGTATGGAAATGATGTACAATATAATCACATATAAACTATGGTCACATTAACCAGCTTTGCAGAGGATTTATGAAGCTGATAATAAAATGTCAGTGAGGGTCTCAGGAATCCTATTTTCTCAATTTTTGTGCATGTTCATGGATCACATGAATAGCAAGTGATATGAATACACATCCTCATACACAGAAAATTCTGCTGACATTTCTTTCCCACTCTGTATTCATCATGACATAAAACATTAGCAGATTAATTAAACAATTTACATAATTTCCTTGGTCTCAGTAAGAATATCAATTTGCATGCTATAAATATTTTTAACAGTTAACATTTCTGTCAGGTCAAAGAAACTTTCCAGACATTTTAAAGGCAGGTGATCTTGTCCGGTTCTTCAGCACTAACACACTGATGCATAGTACAGTGATAAAATATACAGCTTTGATGCAATCTTTGAAGAAACATTGGATTAGAATCTCCAGCAAACATCTACTTCAAGGTGAATTAAAACCCACATTGTTTTCATGAGAAAACAAAGTAGGCAAATTATTTATTGAAGCAACTAAGAGGAATTTTTTCAAATCTTATTAAAATAACCATATAGCCTGACATATTGAAATAATACATTTTCCAAAACCACAATCTAACTCAAGAAAGACGTACTGCAGGAACATGGACCAAGCACAAAACATAGACCAGGAAACAAAATTACATTCATAATGCCAAGATCACTGTTATCAATACTGTACTGGATTGCATTTGCAATTTTTATACTATAGAACAATTATATGAATATAACAACAACCGTATTGAATCAAGTGAGATTAGGAAGGATTGGTCCAGTCCCTATTATTTAGGCTATAGTATAAAGACTACTATTGGATTCAGACTAAACCAGTGGTTTCTACACTTATCCTGGACTGAAACTGCTGTTTCCTCTAGTGGTCAGTGTCCTCCCTGCCCTGAACACACAGCAAGTACTATTCATACAGATCACTAGCAGTGTCACAGATGTAAATGAGGAATAAAATATTAATACAGAGTATGACAAGTCATACAGAGCATAACTTGCACATCTGACTTCAACATAAACAACTCATTTTATTACAAATTCACCCTGATCTTCATTACCTTACTACCAACCAAGTAAACAAAATAATGGCATTCGCAATGGCATTCATTTCTAATAAGCTGTAAACTATTCAAAAATTATATCCTAGAAGGGCTCCTTTAAATTATTAAGAAAGTAATTCTAATAATTATATTGCATCTTGTGTTGTAGTTTTACATTCTCCTCTCTCACTAAGGAGAGCAGGAGAAAAAAGATTTACTAGCTAACTGTGAGATAATCCTGCACCACCACTGTGATGAGATCATGATGAAGAGAAACATTGTCTCAGGTAAGTACCCATTCAATCGATCAAGGCACTAAGGAAATGCAGTTCTGATCCCATGTGCTGAAGAGAAGAATTTGTGATCAGAAATGGAAATGGACGGAGAGTCTGGTTCTTTTGGTGTGCTTGTCTGAAAGGCGTCATAAGCCTAATAAAATGAAGGATGAAAGACAGGATCAGAAGTGTTCCCACACAGGAAATGTGGGAATACAGTGTTTCCAAAGCTGGAACACTAGGGAAGGAGAAGACCTACTTATGATCAGGGATGATGCTGGCATAAGAATAAATCAGTCGTTATAAATGATTTAAACTAGAAACTGTAATTTTCAGTCATTATGGGACTAATGTTCAGGATTAGTTTCTTCAGCAGAATTAGCATGTTTAGGAGGAAAGAGAATATAAAACTGTAAATATCCCTTTGAGGTGAGTATGGCAAGTTTCCGAATGATGTTTCATGGAAGAATGACTAAATCTGTGGATTACAGTGAATGAATTCCAGTTTCACTTTTCATAAAACTCATGATGCTATTTACTATTTGCTAGTTTACTCTGTCTGTCCTTGAACAGGCAGCAGTCACGAGCATTGAGGCCATGCTGCTGAGAACACAGCTGCACTGGGCAGGGCACATCTCCAGGATGCAGGACTACCACCTCCCTAAGATCGTGCTCTGTGGGGAACTTGCCACTGGCTGCCGCAAGAGAGGAACCCCGAAGAGGAGATACAAGGACTCCCTGAAACAATCCCTCAGCCTTGGCCATATTGATCACCACCATTGGTCTACTCTGGCCTCCAATCGGGAGGCCTGGAGACACACCATCTATAACGCTGCTGCTGCTTTTGAGAACACACGCAGGATCACTCTCGAGGAGAAAAGACAATGCAGAAAGAATCGCGTCTCGTCGATATCACCTGGGGAGTCTTTCTGCTGTGCCTTCTGCAACCTGACTTGTCTATCTCGCATTGGCCTTTTTAGCCATCAGCGTGCTTGTAGCAAGCGTGGGTAGAGCCCTTCTCGGATCTTCATTCGCGAAGCCTAGCCATCATGATGATGATGAGCTTACTCTGAAACAATTTATTACTTGCTAAACCCAAACAAATTACTCTTGATGTTTCATACAGCTTTTCACAATATTTTAAAAATCATGATTTTCCTATGAGATTTGTTTATAAGAAAAGG
This sequence comes from Myiozetetes cayanensis, assembly GCF_022539395.1. Classification (NCBI taxonomy): domain Eukaryota; kingdom Metazoa; phylum Chordata; class Aves; order Passeriformes; family Tyrannidae; genus Myiozetetes; species Myiozetetes cayanensis. Next base: position 22,268,241 of record NW_026087521.1, on the reverse strand, counting down.
TAGCAGAGAATTGCACTCATTCTGCATCCTTGGGCAAATTTCTCTAATTTTGTTGTCATTTATTTATAATAAATCAGTAGAGACAATTTCTTCTGGATGATATGTACTTCCCTACATTTCACTTAATCTTCATCTAAAGCTTCCTTTTCCATCTGTAAGTTACCACATCAGCTAGTCATTTTTCTCTGTAACTAAAGACTTTTCACCTTCAAATTGTAGGTAGTATGTTTTATGGGAAACCACGATTTACGTGGGTATATAAACAAGGGGTTATGAAGTAATTTGAAACATAAGAATGAAATACTAACTTTTTTTTTTTTTTTACTAAGCAAGTAATATATATGAAACATGAGTAGCAATAAATTCTTATCTGGAAGTTTTAGAACCTCCAAAATACCTGAACAAAATACTGTGCCTGGCTTTGTAAGCATTAAAGAATTACAGGAATGGAAATCAAGTGCTGTCAGTTTTCATTATCTTCATGATGTCTCTCTTCCCACAATTACTAAGGGTTGTTAAGATGTGTTTACACTGCTCAAACTAACAAGTTGCAGTGGGAGTTGAGACAGTAAATATCCTGCTTGACATCTTTTAGAAAATAAACAGAAAAAGCCATCAATCATCTGTTTTCAGCTTCACTTTCTGCTGAAATGAAAAAGCAAACCAGGCTTTGCAAATAATGGATGCTTTCTCAAGTATGCATTACCCATGAATCACATAGATACAGAGAAAATATTGTTAAGTGAGATAAGTTAACTGACTAAACCGCTACTGAAATGAAAAAGTGACTGCTTCATGGACCAATTGAGCCTAGGGCCGCAAGGGACTGTCAGATCATCCAGTCTCACCTGCTGTGTCATACAGGTCCGGGAGCTTCTTGCCTGAGACAATCAGGATGTCTAAAACCTAACAACACTGTCTCTAAAACCTAACTTAAGCTTACTTTCCATAAAAGAGTTTATCTTTGAAGACAAATGTACAATTCACCTCTTTCATTTTCTCCCCAGTATATAAGCTGTTAAACATGAGTGATTAATTTCTCATTGACATTTGCTGAGTACAGGAATCTGCTGATTAAAGAGGCAATTTTCCTTGGTTCTGAATGCAGTGCCGCTATGACATTCCTGTATATGGCCTCCCAGTTTTCCCCCCAGTGACACAGCATACATCCCTTACTGGTTTTCCCTGCCTAGTATTTCATCCTTCCTCCTTTTCTTCAAACAAGCACATCCAGAGCAAGACACCCAGGAGAGTCAACCTGTCTTAAGGTCAGAGACCAATGGCAGGGGTATTGGAAAAAATGCAAGTAGCTAAGAGACCCTCAAGTTCACAGTCTCTGTGGGCTTACAGAAACCTTCACATCCAGAGAGACAAATGTGGCTGGAGACTTCTGGGGTGATGTTGCAGTTTACGATGAGGTCCAGCTCATTTTATGCAAAAGTGCAACAGAACATCCACTTTGCATTTTGATCCTTCATGTAAGACAACTGGCATTTGTTTTAATTTTCATTTCATTTCAGCACTGTTGCTCTGGTTGCTGGCAACATTCAGGAGTTGTGCTAGTGAACATTAAAGCTGCCAGTGTTAAATAAAGCCTGAAGAATGTTCAAGATGTCTAATAATGGAGATGTCTGAAGATCAACTAATTTGTTTCTATGCATGTCGCAGAATTAGATGTAGGGAAGAGCAGATAACGCAATGACAGGATACACTGCACACAGAGCAGTGCACGAGTTAAGCAAGTTTTGGAGTTCCTGAAAAAATTTTGTCTGTGTACATATTCTGTAGGGAGACCTAAATCTTGCCAAGAAATCTAACTGATCCACTCCAAATAGGAACCTGAGAATGAACTCAGATTGTTGCAGAGGGGATGACAGGGACACCCCATTGTAAAGCAGGACATAATACAGTTTGATAATACAGACACATCATAATTTGGGCATTACAGATCCAACTCTACTCCAGCAGGGTCCATTACTCTGATCTTTTTGACATGTGAAAATTGCAAGATTGCTTCTAGACTTCTATCAAAAGCAGTACAAATATCAATAAACTGGAGCTAATATGTTAGTAAACCTTAACTGACTCTGAAGAGCTAATCCACAACTAGGATAATCCATCCACAGATAATTTAGATTTTACTGTACTGGATTTTTTTGCAACTTCTCACAGAATTAATTCTGCATGAAAAAGTACAGAGGGACATCTGGGAGGACATTCTATGTTTTTCTGATTTAAAAATAAAAATCTATCCTTCTATGAATAGTTGAATTTAACTTAATTATGAAGTTGAAACCAGTCTGTCCATAACTGTTTTCTAAAAATTCAATAGCATTTTAAATTCTATAGAAAAAAAATCAGAATCAATTACCATTATCAGCTATGTACAGAGAGATTATGAGATTTGTAGAAAGTTAGAGTTTATATCTCCTAGCTCACAACCTATCATTTTATAAAGTGGGTCACACTACAATATTTTCAGGTTTTAAAAATTTATCATAGTTTTCACTTGCATTACCTTTATGGGGCAATCACAGGTTGTTTTTTTTCTCTGTGTGTTTGGTTTTTTTGTAGGTTTGTCTTTTTTTTCAAGAAGGGGAATCGGCTCATGGAAAAGCACTGGAACAACAAATTTGAAAAGGTATAAACAGCCAAAAAAAGACAGAGATTAAAAGAAATCTCCTTGTTTAATGATGTTCAAAGCATTTATTTTTTGATTCTTTGTTTTCTGGTTTTGACAGCATAGACACATGCAGTTGGTATTTTCTTTCTTTCCCTCACTTCCAATTTCTCTTCAAGGGGGAAAGAACTGATGTTCTCCACGCTTTCTGATCCAGTGGAGTAAAACTCAGAGATAAGAAACATGGTAAACTGCAAGGCTCCATGAATGAAGAGATCTGAATAACTCATATACTAGATGGAGAGAAAACTGGCACCTGAAAGTGCAGACTTAGCACTAAGTATTTTTAAAAAACAGAAAAATCTTAAGAGTCTAAATTTTTGAGACTTACTGAAAAATGACAACAAATCTAATGCTGACAGGTAGGGAGAAGGGAAAAGGATACTTACAATTATTAACTGAAACAAATTAAAAAATACTAATTGAAGGTACAAAATAAACAGAAAATAGTATGAAATTTAGCAGATTTGCAAAGGTAGGTTGAACTAGACTTGTGCAGCAGCTTTTCTTGATAGGATATTTTCTTATAAAAGAAATTCAGTATATCTCATCTATTCTGACTAGTAAAGCATTTGATACTGTGCCTCATGGGAAAACTATCAGTTAAGCTGAAGAAAATGAGGATTAAAAAAGAAATTATGTGTTGGATAAAGAAGATGCTTCAAGTGAGAGGCTATAGGTCATGTTGAAAAGAGCAATGGAAAGTTTCTTGAGGGATTCCTTGAAGATTCATCTGGGTTTCCTTAATATTTTCAGGAATGACTTTAGAATAAATATTAGGAGTGCAATGATAATGTAAAACATTGGTAATAGATAGCAGGGTCAAAATGCAGTAACAAGAATTGGAACATATTAAAATACTTTAAAGAATTAAAGAAAAACATTAAACTACTTTAAGAAGGAGAGCGATATATTTTGACACATGAACAGCAAAAACATTTGCTACAAACTGGGAATATGTCAGCTGGAAATGATTAGGACTCTGAAGACTGGGTTGAATTAACTTTTCACAGAATGGCTGTGTGTCACAAGCACGATAACAACATCAGAAGACAAGTGTTCCTTGAATATACTAGATGAAGCATTTGTGGTGTAACAGTATTGCCACTACTGTGCACGGCATATCATAGGGATGACTTTGCTCAGTTCTTGTCATAAATGTTCAAGAAGGTGGAATTCAAACTTTAAAAAGATAGACTGCTAAAGTGATAAAAATAAAGAACTGAAGGCTAAAACTCTGAGACAAGGTGATGAAAGCCTAGGTTGCATGAGTATGAAACTCTTGTCTAAAAATGCATCATAGAGCATGGAGGAATTGGAGATGATGAAATGCTAATGAAGGATGGAACTATCCCTTCCTCATTTGGGATACAGGACAAGGTTAGCATGCTAAAAATTGGGAACTAATTTTAATGTAAGGTGATTGATACACGTACAGATCAAACTGGACTTGAAATGATGCTCATGTGCCTGAAGTAGGGGTTAGAAAAGGGAACGCACAGCGACAACGACAGACTCGGCCCTACTGTTAAAAGAGGATGTAGGTATGTTTACAAGAGTATCAGGATGGGAACCTAACAATCCAGGAGTTCTTTAACAAACTTCTGCTCCAAAACTGAAATCAAGGATGTTTGCCCATATTCCCTTCTTTCCATTTAGTTGCACAACAGAGACTAAGACGATGCTATGCCCCTGTGCAACTCATTCACTTTTGTTTGTTCAGTGAAATGAACATGCATGGAGAGCTTTAATCAAGTCCTCTCCAGGTACAATGACTCTCTCCACTTGCCTTCTCAGCTTCAATAATGTTTGTAGTGTTCTTCTTTTTTAAGTCAAACAGATCCTTCTGAGCCTTGAGGGAATTTACATACTCCCTTTCCTTTGGAAACTTACGTGTAATGAGTTTGTTAATGATCGATGCTTTTAAAAAACAGCAAACTGTTGAGTTGCTCCTGACCTTCCCTTGGATGGAGTTAATAGTTATTCAGCCTTTGGCAGTCTGTCTGACAGAAACAAATATTAGGATGACCAACTGTCAGTTGTCTTTCAGCAATTGCACACTACACAGTAACTATTTGCCCTGATTTTAATGGAATTTATTCCCATTCCTTTTATTCAAACAGTTTGGCAGAAGGAGCCCAGTATACTGAGTCATTACAGTATTTTAAAAATAATGAGTTAAAAGACAACTGCCTAATAAGTCATATCTTTACAATCTGTCTATTGCCTCAGAAATGAATATTTGTGGAAAATAACAGTTCACTTTACAGCCATTTACCACTTTAATCCCTATCCCAGTCCTTTTGTATCCGTACAAGGTAATGCCCCTGTGCTCAAAAATGTATTTACGTATAAGTTTCTGTCATTTCTCAGACAATAACAGAAGCAATAGCAGAGTTAGTTACTCCTCAGCTATTCAGATTTCAAATAAATTTAAAGAATTCATTTCTGAGAAGGAATTAACAAAGTATTTTAATACTCTGTGTGTGTTAATGGATGTGTTAAAATATAAGTAAAAAATAAGAAATCTGTATAAGGAAGGCCATCTTTTTTGAAGGATAGAGAAAAGAAGTGAAGAAGGCATGCAAATTTCCATAGGTTACTTCCATTGGAAGTATACAAAATGCATACAAAGAATGCTATTTGTCTCTGGCCTCAGAATATAGAAGGTCCAGTTATGTTCAACATTATCTATAGGAAGAATTAATGCAAGTTAAATACTGAATAAAACAGGAAAATTTGCCATACACAAAATGATCTAAAAAGTACTTTCAGATAGTAAAGTTTCAAAGGCAGTATATGTTGAAGTGAAAATGGGTCATACTTAAACAGAGATTTTCCCATATTGATGCTGTGATTCATATCCTTGACAAATTATAAACCCTTCCTGCAAACTACAAGGGCATTATATGAGAGTTCTTAGATATAGTTCAAAATTATAATAGTAAGTTTGCTGATATTCTCCTCATAATGGCAATTTTATACTGACTGAGCATATTAGCTACTCCATGAGAATTTCAGCTGTACGTGTAATAAGGAATGACATGCTGACTCCTGTCATTGCAAACGTAATTTTTGTTAAAAAATCTGTTCTGTATTCATAACAGTACAATGACAGGGCAGTGTTAAATAAAACGTCATCCTGACTAAACAACTATTGTTGATGGAAGAACTGCTTATACCACCATGTCTACCATTAAGAATGTAACCACAGTCTTTGGGAAAACATTCAGAGTCTTGTTCAGTTGAGACTGAAAACGAGAGCACTTCGGGAATAGACCTAGGAACCTGGCAACCACACTGCTGAGAAAGGATTTTCTGAACAAAAAGAATTTGCATGTTCACCTCTGTATTACCTAACAAGGACACTCCTGCAATTCTTCATATAGTAGCTAGTACACAAGCCAAAGGGTAAATAATAGTTACCAAGAAATAGTTCTTCTTCATTTTTCATGAAAATGCAACGTATGGTATTACGGCTAAGCATATTGTACATCAAGTTCATTACTATAGGAGTCCAGCTAGTGACACTAACAGGAGTAGGATTTGGCCCTGTTAGCCAGGCTAAAATGTAATTTTATTGGGATTCCCCTCAGTGGCTTTATCTTTTGCATCAGAGAAGTGGGTTCAATGGTACACAAATTTCTGGTGAGCACAGTCTATTTACTCCTTTTAATACTTTTTTTCTTCTGAGTAATTTTTAGTTGCATTTTTAGTCATAACTCATATTTAATTAAGAAACTAAATTATAGACACAGCCTAAAACCCTCCACCTAACTCACATAGTGAATTTCCATTTACTCACTGTATATGATAGCCTCTCATCCATTCTCTAATCTAGTTATTTGCCAGGTCACTTAAGGGACAGCTTTGCTATCCTATTTTAAGAACATGGTTTCTTTCAAAGCATGCATAAACCTAATGTAAAATGACTGAAATCAGGTATAGTTTTTTTTTTCTTTTTGCTGTGCCTGTAACTATGTCATCTGTGCTTAATGGTCTAGGTTTGTGACATAAAGAGCCTGAGAAAAAATAATAAGGGTGTGGCTCAAGGAAGATTTGCACTGGAGGTGATACACATCATATAAAAGTGTACAGATGAGGTTTTAGAGTGCAAAGGTCAAAGGACACACTCTCTAAAATTACTTTTCTCATTTCACAAACTAATTTCAACAAATTAATTTCTGAACTTCTAATTTTAAGAAATATTTTCTTTAATACTTACAGGTGTAAAAATAGCAACTGGAATTACTCGTTCTATCTAGTTTTAGGTATCTTACCTAGAAGGGAAACTGTCTTAGGGTATATTTGTATTTGATGGTGTGAGATAGGTCCTTTCAAAGAGAAATTGTTGAAGGACCCTCCAAGCAGTCTGAATTTTCTGCTTAAGGAACCTCTCCCTATTGATCAGAGGGAGTCAGCAGATTCCCTGTGCAATCCTATCAACCCATCCTAACAGACTGTAGCAAGAACAACCCATACCAGGAGTGCATTGTTCTCTCTCTTTTTTTTAGAATTCCAAATAGATCTCTTCTCTTTACAGGGCATTTAAAGCTTTCAAACAAAAATCAGTGGAAGTTTTGGAAATCTGTGGAATTTTCTGAATCTTTAGTTATGAACATAGACTTCAAAAGAAGTAGTTTTAATAATCTGCTAGTATTTTTCAAGGTCCTCATTGCCAAGGAGCTCCTCTTTGAACTACATTCATGCAACCTTTATAGTCATCACGCCAGTCTGTCTTTCCAGATGGAAAATTATTGCATCCTGAGAGCATTACCAGGTCAATGCCTCTTCCCATAACAGTGGTTGATATTATTTGTGAAGCCCCACAAAGCATCATGATCAGTCTTCCTTTGGGTATGTGCATATGTCAGGAGAGAAAAAGCAGTATGCACATCTATTTCATAGTGTATATAGGCACAATTCCTCATACTTCTATGCAGCCAGTACCACTCAGTCACAAACACTACTTCAGCTGTGCTCTTTGCGTGATGACTTTTAAATATCGGGACAGAAGTACTTGAAAAACCCTTTTTTTACTACTGAAGAATATACACCATATTAGCTTCTATAAAATCAGGAACACAAAGAACTACCATCCTCGCAACATTCAGCTGTAACTAGAAAAATATACATATCACTAAACAAAGCACATCAGTGAAATGTAAAACCAGTTTTACAAAATTAGTTCTCCTAGCAAGACCTTCATCAATAAATCCAGCAGTCCCATTATGAAACGATGACTATGAAATTACATTTCCCTAAATACACAAGCTGATTTTTCAATTTAACAGATAAACTTTCTGCCATCATTTAGTTATATCTCTTTCACAGAAACTACAATTGCATCATATTTCAAAACAGAAAATTAGCTAAACTGCTGATAAATATGTACATCATAGTTAAGTATCAGTGTAAATGAAGAATGTATGGATTATACTACAACAAAATTAATTTTAATGTTCACAAATATTCTGGTCAGTATCTTGGTATTGTAGAAATTAACAAAAATAATAAACAATAAAACGACAGACACAACACAGTACATCTGAAATACATGCAGACATGCATACAAATAGTAGTCACCTGAGTCCTTTTCTGCTGTTGCTAAATGTAAAAAGAAAAAAAAAAGAAGAAAAACATCATTACAGAAATTAAACTAATTTAACTTAATTAGGGAAGAATAAATACCAGATAAGAAGGTAAAATCTTCTTAAAATCATAAGTGCATCACTACAAGTGATAAATTTTGTCAGGTGAGGGAGAAATAGTGTATGTTTTTAAGTAGTATATTTGTACTTACTAGTCATATATATTCTTTATTTCAGTCTTAATTTATATTCAGAAATTTATTTCATTGACCCATGACACACTGAGCTTGCATCCATATTGTGTCTGGGAATTTAGAAACATAAATAATAGTAAAAGAATACAAGAAAGTAAGAACATAAGAATATTATTTTCATTAGAACCTTCTTTTCATCTGCTTTTTAGGTACTTACAATTGGTCTATAGCTGATATTATCATGCAATAGTTGCATTTTAATTGACTGATATGATGTTGTTCATTGAAGAAATACTAAAAGGAGAAAAATCTCTAAAATGTATGACAGCCACATTGTGAGAAATTGAGGAATATTATAAAGATAAGGACTATATGCTTTCTGTATGCAATTTAAAGTTAGTATTTAATGCAAACACTAACATAAATTACTTTCAAGAGAAGAATGTAACTTCAATGCACAGATACAATAATGTTTCTATAAACCCAAAGAAGCAGAATGGAACCTATTGCTGAAAGTTATTACATTTATATGGATAAAAATGTAGGATGTTTGTAATGGCCAGAGTATAGAAAGGGACTAATACAGGTTTCATTGCTACTGAAAACCAGTGCATTAAATTTTCTGATGTTATGATGCTGGAGCCCTTCACTTTCAAATAGCATTCTACTTTATTCTCAGAAAAGTATTTAACTTATTTCTTGTTATATATGCAATGATCTATTGCGCTTTGAGTTTACAATTACATGAATGTAAAAATACTAAAAGAAATCTAGTTGTGTTCTAATCAAAAGGCAATAAATCCCAAAAGAAATTTGCAAGTCAAAATATGGGCGACAGTTTCATGTGCTGTTCCCTTACTGCAGTGTTAACAAACCAAAGTCCAAACTTTGCTACTTTCAGTGGAAGTCCCTCAGTTTAAAATCTTAGGAAAAGATGTATTTACATCACTGCAAAAACTTTTCCAAATAATTTTATTGTCAGTGAGTTTAGATATCTTTTGCAAGCTTCTGTCATATTGAAAAAAATGTTTCTATTTTTATACCCATTTTTTCAACAGGTTTGCAACACGACTTAAATACTGAACATTAAAAATTCCCTTTATGAATAAAGAAAGATAAGAAATAATGAAAACAGTTATTTTTTGCTTTTCATTTTTCCAGAATAGATTTATTATTCATCCTTTTTTCTTTAACACAACATGATATCATAATTAATTATGATAAACTGGTTACTAAGATGGTTTCATGTTGTTACTTCCATGATATAATACTGGTTGCTATAGTGATGAGATGGGTCTTTTGTTAATCACTTGTGAGATTGGTTAACTCATATTTTTCAGAGAACTTCAGCAGAAATGAAAAAAATGTTGGCTTTACAATATTGCTAAAGAGATGAGGCTTCTTCGTCTTGCTGCTATGTTAACTATTTCTTCTAGTGTGTTGCTAGAAATATATGCTATTAAAATATACATAAAAATTAGTATTTTTAATAAACAGAATTAATCCTTCAATATTTCCCTATAATTAATTTTATCTCCAAAAAGCAGTTATATAGATGTGCACACAGTTTTCTACTCCTGAGTATATCTGTACAGGCATATCTGAGGCTTTTTTGCTTTATGCAGAAAAAGAGATGTGTCTTAACAAGGCTATTATGATTTCCTTTTTGTTCTACATAAAGTTTAGAAATTGTAAAATGAAACCGTGTATCTCTGTTATTTTTTTAGCAGAATTTTAGTTAATTTCCTTATATACGTTCTAGAACATACCTAAATTCCAGAAAAACTTCTGATTACCTTCAAACCTAATATTTTGTCCCATTAATTAATTTAGACAATCAGGGTGTAATTAAGGTTTTAATAATCACAATATTATTATACATATGACAAAACAGCAGCAAAAATAATTAACATTTATCTATCTGTCTGCCTTATAAATACTTTAGAAAAGCATTTATACCCAGAGTTTTCAAATTTCAAAGTAGTAACACTGCTGTTAAGGAACGAATTTTCTGTCAGTAGTTTAATTACTAGAAATAGTTAGAGAAATAAAAAATAACCCATAAACAACCTCTTAGATTTATGAAAAACTCAAAAGTAAGAACAAAGGGCAACTTAAATTAGGAAGTTCTAGTCTTTCATTCAAACAGGGTCCCAGGAGGCATATTAAGGCAATGAATAGGAAAAAGCTCCACAGTTCACCAGCTGAGATTTTAATGAGACATTTCCCCTTGCTGTGGAAGGGGCTTATTCTGGAAAGGGAAAAGGCTGCTCTCAGAATATGTAGTTAATAGGCATTGTTGGCTTTTACAGCCATTTTGGCAGTAGATTGCTGTACTAACCTTCTATTTTGGCATATTCTGTAAGTCGAGTGTAATTGATCAAGGCAGCTTTCTCCAGACATTTTCTAACCACTTTCTTCACCTCTTCTGCTGGTATGGGAGTGGCAATATCTTTCATTAAAACCTGTGTCAGACAATTATACCACTTGATTACAATCATTACCCAAACCCCATGAGAAAACGATAAGAGTATCCTAAAGTTACTACAGATCTGATAATGATTAAAGTCAGAAATCAAAAAGGAACTATTTCAGCTGGTGGAACTAGATATTCATCTTTGAAGGTTTCTGTTCAACCCTGCTTTGACTGCCTATACAGTATTTATCCCTACTGTTTGGCACCTTGCAGCCTGCCAGTCAGTCTTAGTTTGGGTAATGTCAAGACCAGTATAACAACAGCATTCCGTGGATGGGATGGATCATAGTTACCACCAAAGATGTGGCTGTGGAAATTTGCTTTGTTCTCATCTGTGGAAATGCTTCCACCATTGCACAATCATGGACTCTTTAACAGAGTAAAGTTATTCAAATTCAACATGTCCTTGCTGTGAAAAAAAAAGTCATCTGTAGTAGATAAGGAAAACATTGAACTTCTGGTGGAATATTTTATTATGGACAAGTAGAAGGTTATAAAGGTTTTCAAAACCTGGGAGATGTTGTTACCTCACCTGTTGCAAGCGAGGTAAACTGAGAATCTATACCTCTTTATATGAATGCAACATTATATACTCTGGACTGCTATATAAAAAAAAGAATATTGTTAAAAATTCACTTGATTTTTTCCTTTAATTCTGTAATTCATTAAATTTCAACAGGTAGGTGTAAAAAACCTGACATTATGTTTTATCACATTCTAAGATAAATAATAAAATTTCAGGTAACTCACAACCTTTAAAAAATCCTTCTCTGTTGGATTCCCAGAAAAGCTACACCCTTATACAATATATCTAAAAATTCTTGTTAGATGAGGGGAGCAATAAATATGGTCTGGGGAAGGACATGGTAGAAAAGAAACTGTTTCAGCAACAGAGAAGCTGTTAGGAGGACATTGCAGCAAAGAAGACAGAACTACCATACTTGCATACACATATGGCTTATCTGTCTTAACTTGCTTCCTTGGGTTTTCAACAAATGAATATACACTGCACCAAACCTTTTATTCTGAATCTGATTTTTTTTCAAAATTTTCAAAGACAGATAAAATAAAATGGTTCTTACCCATTCTGCATCCACAAATATAGGAATATACATTTATTTCCAGTCAATATTGACAGCAGTGTTGCTTGAGCTAGAGTAGCATTGCCATTTGTAACAGCAGGAATGGCGAGAAGAAATGGATGTTTCATACAGCACAAAGGAATCTGCACAGCACTACAATCACTGAGATTGTAAGTGAAATAAAACATACATACTCAGACTCTCTATGTGTTTTTCAAACATGGCAGAGGTTTTCTAAGACAGAATCTCTATCCATGGAGTGTTCTACAGTGCAGAATAACTAATATTTGCTAGGACCAAACATCTCAGATTTTGGCAAATCAACACAGCCTGGGATCTAAGCTCCTTTTGAATTAATATCTTCATCAGACTCCTGCTGATACAATTCCTCTGGAATTTCTGCTGGAATTTAAAGTCCTCTTTCCTCAGAGATGACTGAGATGCTTTTATCATTATGAGGTATTCCCCTTTCCAGTAAATACAAGAGGATTTTCTGGGTAGGAGTTTACATTTATAGCTGTCCATGACAGATTTGCTGCATATAGCTTTCGCTTCTTAAATTGACTTAGATTATGCATTTATGGAATACTATTTGAATTATATAGAAGCTTTTTAATATTACATACAAGTATAGACATCAGCAGCATAGAAGGCATTGAAAGTAGGAAAAGGGGTCTGTCGAGTAGACTTGTACTACTTCAGAGGTAATGCTGCATAAGCATTAAATTAAACAGAAACAGAGTCACTACAGTGGCTTGAGGTCCAGTAAATAAGCCTCACAGAAAGAAGCTGTTTGCCTCTGTGGAAGACACTGCAAAAGAAAAAAATGGATCTTCCAGAGAGCAGTTAAAACCAGTAGTAAAATACCTGGGAAGACATGAGTCTGCTTTCAATAGTCTGAAGGCAAAAGAAAAGTGCAGGCTCAGCAGTCATGAAGAATTTGAAATATGTTTTCAAACTTACCCTTTCAAGTAATGAAAGTGTGGCTTTTAAAGCTCCTTCAGGACGTCCAAAAGGGAAACAGTATCTTAAAAAGTAAAAATATAAACAAAAAAAAAAAAAAAAAAAAAAAGGAAAGAAAAAACCCCAGAATTATAAAACCTTTGTTACAAAGTTACTTTGAGATGCAACTGTATAAAACTTGCATTAAATTATGTTAGCAGAAGACTCCCATACAAGAAACACTAATAAAAGCAGAAAGGCTCTTCATTAGTCTACCACGGAGTACATACACAGTACAGCAGTATCAACCCATCAGCATCTCAGGCCTTAAATACAGAAAAAAACTCCAAAAGGCAGAAAGCATCACTTCCAATTTCTCAGTTAAGAAGGATGTTTAAAGCTCTCTGATGAGCTTAATTGTCATCTTTCCCATGTAGCCATAACTGCCATACTGCTATGAAGTAGCATTCTGTATATTAGACTTTGTTTCAATACTGGGACAAGTATAAAATGCTAGATATTTTAGTTTCTAGAGATTCATGAGAGTATAAATGCTGGTAGATATTCCATATTTTTTCCGATTGTATTTAAATACTGTAGAAAAGCACTTTATGTTATCTTAAATTTTATCTGCTACAATTTAAACCACTTTCAAATTCTGTAAATTAAAAAGTGATTGTATTCATAGTTTTGTTTTTTATTTTTGTTTACTGGATGATCCAATATAGCAGCTCAATGAGACTATAACACTCAGGCAACTGCAACCTCTCTTAATCCTGTCTATAAAATCTTATTGGGATATCCCCAATTGAAAAAAGGATTTTTTACTTTGCGGAGATTATTTTTTTCTTAATATTACTCAGTGAGAATGGTAGCCTCCTATTCTAATGTTTTTCACTGTTCAAATCTTTTGTAATGATGAAAGGATTCAGACCAGTAAATTTTAGATCTATATTTTGGTCAGCCAAAATAAAGCCTTGTAAATGAGGTCAAAACAGGATTTCCTGCAGCGAAAATTCCACTATTTGTTTTTATCTCTGGAAATACTCAAGAGATAAAATTCACACAGCCAAGTAAGAGAGGTTAAAGTCCAACACACTCATGACAGCTTTCTCAGAAATATTTTGTCTTCCATGTTTGATGCCTGAGAGTCAGGCAGAGAACTGAAGTCTCAGTGGGTAGATAAGGTCACAGAGAGGAAAGGTGTAAGAACCTGAAGAACTGGGAAATAGTTCAGATGACAGCCACCAGCATGGGATGGGCTGACTGCATCTTAGTCATAATGAGGCCAGGCTGATAGCAACAAAAATGAAAATTAAAAAGGTCACAGGGGAGTATTAAAACTGGAAGGTGTGAGTCAGCTGGCAGGCATGGAAGAGCATCATTTTCTGATAGGTGCAACCTAGTGACTTAGGTAGACATAGAAAATGTTCAGTACATCTCTGAAAAGGCAGAAAAAGACATACAATCTTCAGCTAAACTGTCCATGACCAGCTGACCAGTTAATGAAGTGCTAAGCAATGGAGAGAGGGCAAAGCTTAGAAAAATTCTAACATATTACAGGAAAAAGAAAAAGTGTGTTGATGATCCTTGAAAGTCTGTACCACTGACCCACTAATTAGGATGATCAGCATGATTAGGAAATGTCGAGTGAGATGACAGAACTTGCAAATTCAACATTTTAACTCTAGAAATATGCACTTGACTGATATCTCCTTCAGACAAGATATAATGACAATATTTTGGGACACATATTTGAATTGCTTCCTTGGACAGCTAATTTAAGATTCATAAGAAACGATATGATTACAGATTTCCTCTTAAATGGGAAGAGGACATAGTTTGAGAGAAGAGGTGCTCTGTAGTAAATATCATACGACAATACAATTTAATAGAGTAGTGAAAGAGAACAGGCCAAGAAAATTTGGTATGTGTACATTTAGTACATGTACATACAATTTCAAGAATGGGAACTATGAAAAAATGAAAAACGTGAAAAATGAAAGCAAACATCACAGAGGTGCAATTAAAAAAAGCAAGAAACCTATAAGCAACCTGAGGAAAAATTCAAAAAAGCAGGAGCCCAAGTCAAATGCATGCCACAATTAAGAAATCAAAGTGCTGAAAATCAACCAACAAACCACTCCCCCTACCCCCCATCTGTGAATCCATGAGGAAGATAAAGAGGTTACTGTAGATAATCTGGCATTTAAAAACTGTAAAACCTATCTGAACATGGAAAACATGAAAGTCTCTGAAATATTCTGACAAATGTAAGCCGCATGGATGCTCGAAGTGACAGTAGAAAGGACAGTGGAATCAGGAAGCCAGCCTGGGAGATAGTGGGACTGTCTGATGATGAGGAATACAGGGCATTCAAGAACAGCGAGGCCAAAATAGAGAAATTCAGTGCATAAATGTTTACTGCTGAATGTATTCTTCAAAATATTCTGCACTTCACAGTTTTCACAGAAATTTTGAGGGACTGAAATATGGAGTTGTTTTAATACCATGTTCTCTTAAGAAAGCAATCTCACAGACGAGGTTAGTCTTTGTTAATTGATAGCAGTGATCTTTTTACATTTCCTGAATCAAGGCTTTATTTAAAATACTATTTCCAATGCTTTATCAGGTTGTCCTATATTGTGACTCTATATACTTTATAAATTCAGATTCTAGGGCACTATCTATTCTTTCTTCAGGTATTCTGCCGGTACCCTTGTTTAAGTGCAGACATTTCGCCTAATTTTTTTTCATTTCTAACATTTGTTCACAGAAAGAAATAGTAATTTCTCTTCAGCTGACAGAGCACTGTTTGTCTGCATTGATGAAACAGGATTTTAAGGCAAACCTTAGAGTCCTCTGAAAGATGGAGGCATTTATCTTTGAATGACATATTTAATTGCTCTCAAGAAGCTTCTAATGATGTTTAAATTTGCTCCAAATCCATCAAGATTGAGGCAGAAAAATTCAGCGGTCACTGATGTAGCTCAAACTCATTGACATAACTCTAATGTGTATGCTAGAAGACATGATGGGGTTTTTTATTTGTTTCAACTCAAAAGATTATTTAGACATTATCATACACTTTGTAATTAGTCTCATGCATGTGAGGGCTTGAATGTAGGAGGCAGTCTGTCCTATGCAGCTCTGTATCACTTCTCTTACAAGAGCTCTTTACTCCCATGGAAGGGAGGAAAAAGAAAATGTGCCAGAGAAGAATCTTTTAAGAAATGAAGGATCTTTTTTTTTCCCAAAAGGAATCCTCTCCGAGAAGAATTCTAACTCTCTTTAGTTTAATATAAAGTCCCAAGTGAAGACTGCTGTGTACTCCATGCTCAAAAAAATCTCCAATGACCTATCATGCCAGTGAATACTAGACATTTACCTTATAAAACCAGAGTGGCGTTCAACAAGCTCATAGCCAACCATGCCTAAAGAAAGCAGGCTGTTTCACACAGCACTATTTAACCATGGAACTGGTTGTCATGAGGTGACACAGAGACAAAAATTTCTACAAATACAGTCTAAAAAAGGATTAGATTGACAGAATAGTGGTAGATAGGTTGTCTTAGTGTGATAAAGTAACAGGTTTGGTGCCCTACATGCCATTTCTATGCTAAGCTTCATAAACCATCAGTTGCTACAAAATAGCAGGAAATCCAACGTTTGCTCTGCTTCTTGTAGTCCTTCCCTAAACATCTTTTACTGGTATTGACAGTTCTTAGTATGACACTCTTTAGGGAGGATGATGGCCCTGAGCTGATTTAGAAAAGACAAGTATATCATGAAACCAAGAAAATTACATTAGACACCAAAAAATTTTTATCTGCTATCTATCAAAATTATTTTCTACTCATGGTTTTTCTGATTCATAGTAATGCAGAAATAGTTATGCCTCAGTCACTTTCATTCAGATAATTTTCTTTGTTAGAGTTACACAAAGTTTTAAAAGCATCAACAAAAACAAGGCATATATTCTTGCACAATCTTTTCTACCATAAAAAATATGACTCACATGATACACCAATTTTAAGTACAAACACTTGTGAAAATAAATTATTCTGTATTAATCTATTGAAAATTTCTTTGCAGAAGATTATTTTATATTTACTTTACTAGTTCAAGACCAAAATCGAACATCATGAGAAAATTCTTCCAGAAAAAAATCTTAGCATTCATTGAATAAATCATACACTCACCTGAAATGGCTTATTTGGTTTTCTAAAAGGGAGGAAAGTCTGTCCTTAATTTCCTCAAACCTTTCTTTCTCTTCAATGGATACTGTTCCAATTCCATCTGGCCTGTAATATTAAATATTTAATAATTGTTGATATCTCTTCATGCTGATTCCTCTTTGAACAATGATCTTTATTTCTAAAGTTTTCATTTAACATGTGTGCTAATGCACCTTCTCCCTTTCCCATTACCTCGAAGAATAAGCACTTACTTGTGAATATTGTTAAAGAGCAGAGTGCAACTAGACAAAGAATTCAACTTTTGATCTGAACTTTAAAATTCAAGTCCTAAGTTTCTATCTGATTCCAGTATGAACACGAGGGAACATATCTCTCCCAAATAGTTCCAAAACATAGACAATATCCTTTCCCAAGAAAATTAGTACTATTGGCATGGTAGAGAGGTCTACTAGAATCCTGTTAAATTTCAACTCCTTGAATCTTCCATATATTTTCCCGGAGGCACAACATGGCTGAAAATTATTCTAAAACAAAGGTGGGAGGGAAACTATTGTTAGAAAAGCCATAGCAGGCAGCACTTAGGAAGCCCCCTGCACAGTGAGCATGGATTTTGATTCCTCATCCTATATTGACAAATAGCATCCCGTAATCAAGACTTCCATATAGGTACAGCATTAAAAATGCAACAAAAAAGTCTTAAAATACAAAAGCCCTGGCATTTTTTCAAAAATCAAATTTAAGTCCCAATAATTAAAAATAAGTCCTGTGATATGTATGGTAAGCATATACTTAGTCTAAAGCCTTAGCCTAAAGGTGTTATTAATGTATTTATATTAAAATGATGACAAAAGTAAAAAACTTTAAGTACACTGTCCTCCAAATGGTATTTTTGCCATACAGTCACAATTTCCCCATACACAACACACTTTAAAAAGAAGTATTTGAAAATTTTCTGTTATTATCTCTCTTAACTTTCTGCTGCAGGGTAACAAATTAGCTACTGCTTCTCACCTGAGTTTCTGAGCCTGACACTAGGAGTGGATCTGGCCTGTATCTTCTCCAGAGCCTCCAAAACTATCTCAATGCTTCTAGAACTGAGAAAATTGTAGTAAAATGACATGAAGAAAGACAAAGTTTTGTGAATGTTTCAAGAATCATTCTAGGATTCTATTAACCTCTTTTTCCTAAATGGTTATTTTAACTTTCTGCACTGTACTTAAATCTGGGAGGGATAAGTTGCCACCTGGTCATGACATAAACAATTCTTTCAACCTTTAAATTCCTTATATTTGTGACCTGTCAAGTCAAGGTGGAAAGAATGCCTGAACTCCTTAAATTATTGTGAAGACAACAATAAAAAATCAGATATGGTGGGGATAGGAGTAACCAGGCACATCAATATACCATTGTATAAATTTGATGTGAAAGAGCAAAAAACTTATCTTTTCTCTTTTGATGGATGCCAGGATACTTTACCTCAGCCTTCTGACAGATGGAATGAGCTCAAATTTAAGTAAATTGCACTGTCTGATTTTATTGTCAGGAGAGATAGTGCTCTGGAGTGATAAAGCAAATAGTTCTGTCATATTAAGCTTCACTGAGGCATGTCATATATATGTCAGAAAAGACCTAAGGCTTCAGATAACAGTAAGTGAAAAAGGTGAGCCAGTAGGATGTCATATCTGTCAACCTGCACTAAGGCTAGGATCACTACATACCAGGGACCTGTCACTTCACTGAGTTTGTTGTCATAAAACCTTGCTGACAACAACTAAAATTTTCAAAACTGCTAAATATAATTTCAGTGGATGTTCGCATAGAAGCAGATGTCCCAGAAGAAGAAGTAGACAAAAAGGTGCTAGAAAACGGTACCATCTATAGTACTGAAAAATTAATTTCTTGAAAATGTGCTTTTAGAAAATAGCATGAACTCTGAATCATAACTTCGTTTCTTCTTGTTGCAAGCTTATTGCAACAAGAACAATATAAAAATGCATTTTTGCAAAAAATTCTGAGACATATTGTGGTGGTGATAATTTTTTCAACATTTGGGAATATCTATCTACTACTGATAAAAAAAGAATCCAGGCAAAAAAAATGTATCTGACTCCGAGATGAGCTGAGATAGAAAAAACAGATAAGTAGTTTCAAAATTCTCACTAACTTAAAATTCTTTTTTCTTCATTTACTTTGAAGACTGAATAAAATATATAACAGTGATTTGAGCTGCTTATTTTTATTTAGGAATTACTGTGTCTGACAAAAAAATCAGACTCAAGCAGTCATTTGGTTTGCAAAACTTTAGGTCATGTATAAACTATGCAAGAACTATTTTGCAACTAAAAGCAACAACAAATTTTTTTTTCCTGCTATCCCAAATGTTATGGATACTGGCTTGGACTTGATTTTTTTCAATTCAAACCCAATGCTAAACTTTCTTATTGCAGCCTGGGACCTCTCTTACAAGAACTTGGTCAAGAAAAGTGATGTATAGTCTTAAGAAGCATTTTCATTTTAACATCTTCTCAAGAAGGTAAAGAGAGAGTGGATTTTCCTTTCCTCCACACTCTTTTTCCTCCTTGTTGTTCACAATTATTTTTAGGATTAGAGAACTAGGTGAAACAGTTCTCTAATAAAAGTACTCTAAACCTGAGTAGCCTTCTCTCTCTCTCTCATTTATATTAGTTTTCCATTTTTTGAGAACTCTGTCAATTGGATTTGGATTGGTCTGTGTTGTCTGCTTAGATCACAGTCTAACTGGAACAGATGTAATGTTATCTCTGGTTACAAGTCAAATTGTTTAATTTGCTCAGACTTAAATATAAAAATTGATATAAATATCTCACGAACTAGAGCTAGTAAATTCAAGTGGAAAATAGTTGTCTGACCATAAGCCACTTAAATAATAAACCAAAAGTAATAGCTGACCAAAATGTTAAAGCAAATTTGTACTGTGAAAATCTTTCAAGATTGTTGGCCTGATGGCAGTTACTGTAGAGAAGCTGATTGGTTTAGTGGTGGATTTTGGTTTTCCTTTTGGAACTGGCAGTTTTTCCTCATTTGATATAATCCTTTAAGGCTTGGAGTACCCTCTAGAATTATTTTGCTATATACAGGTGTTAAAACCTACAATAATTTGCAGAGGTTACTTTATGCATAGCACAATTAAGATTCTTTTGAATACCTATGGCATGTGAGATTGTATTTCAGTTCCAACAGGAATCACATAAGATGGACACTGGGTTGACTGTAGATTGTTTCCAGCCCTCAACTTTGGAAACAGCTTCTCCTAGTGGCCTCTCGGAGAGAGAATTGTTACTTTAAGCAAGACTGCTTTGTCGAGATAGCCTTGGAAATATTAACTGAACATGGCTGACTTTTGTCCTCTGGAATATCGTTGATACTGGCACTTTTTTCCAATTTTATATATTTAAAAAATGTTGGAAGGCTTTTCAATGAGCTTTCCTCATTAAACACATAAACCATCATTTTGGTCTGTCATGAGGAGAGTAATTCACAGATTGATATTCTAACATACTACACTCAGAAAAGAACTATAAAGCTGCCAAAAAAAAATTTGCCGAATATGAGAAATCATGATGAAAAATAAAAGAAAAAAATAGAATAAAACAAAATAAAAGAAAAATACTTCAACCAAGGTCTTACTTCAAGACATTTCTGTAATAAAATACATTTCAAGGGCTAGAAAAAACAAAACCAACCTTAAATGGCATCTTGTCTCCTAGAAACAAACTGTTTTAGAAGACTTCAGTGGTTTCTAAGAGTGCTTGTTTTTAAATTCAGCAGGATGCACAGTCAAACGAAAGAACAGTGACAAGTTTCAAATCAGCAAGACAAAAGTTTGGCTGCTTCTTTCTTAGTAAATCAAAGATTTAATTGTTTAGAATTTTGATGTAGAATTTTTATTATCTATTTATAGGACTTTAATATTCAAGGACTTTAATACGCAAATTTTCCTTTAAAATTAAACTGTATTAATTAAGGTTTCTGCAGAGTCCACAGTTTATGTTAGAGAAATCTAAGAACAAGGATTTAGACTCTCAGCTTAAAAGCAGGCAGAAGTCTTTTTATTAACAGAAAATGAATAGAGTACCTTATCACATGGCTTTTAAACACAGCTTTAACCAGCAGACACTTGAAGACCAAGCATTTTGTGGTTCATATTGACTATTCTTCAAACATTCTGACCAAAAAATGGCACAATAGAGCCTTCTGCTGTATGCATTTCTCAGGTTGCTCCTACATCTGCTTACAGGTCATACCCTTTTTTCACAACTGAATAAAAAAGACCAATTTTGAAGGCCACTAAAACAGATTACAATGATAAATAGGGTTAATTTTAGTGATATTTTATGCAGTTATATTTTAGGTAAGATTCATTAATACTCTTCTACTGAAAAGCAATGCATGTGCTAATATAATATCATTTCACCCAATCTATAAGGGTATGTACAGGTAGTAATCAGATAAAACTAATGAAAACACATTGTATAATTTTTAGGGGAAGTAAGAGTAATAGCATTAGCTGTTCTTTCACTGCCTAAGATGGCAAGTACCACCTTAAATACACAGAACTTTGTTCTGTTACTCCTTACTAATATGTGAATGATGTTTAATTTTCTATTGACATTTTCTATGAGGCTTTTCAACAGCAGATTTGTTTTGATATGTTGAAAAATGTGCTTCTGTTCATATTGCAGGGAGGACACATTTTATTAATACATTATTATTGCTAGGAACACTTTCCAACACAGGACCGTAGCCTTCATCAACCAAAAGGGAAGACAACATGGCTTCACTTAATACCTGCAGCTGGGTGAGGGCTTTGTTTCTAGCTTTGGACACAAGAGAACCCTACTGCTAACTTTCTTGTGGCTACTTAGAAGAGTAATATATGAAAAGCTGTGTTACTAATTGAACAACATCCATTAAAAAAACCCCTTAAGTTAAACTAGTTATTCCAAATGCAACTATTTAGAGGGGTCTCACATCAGAGGCTTGGGGGTGTGATGCTTATAAGTGAACCACATAAAAAGGAGAATACATGTTAAACTAAAGGTTTACCTTCCTCAGTGCTCCACACACCTTGGAGACAATCAGCTTCCAAAAATGAAGGATAAACTGGCTGATGCAAGATGCTTGACACAGGGCAGTACATAAAACTGAAAGACCTAGTGAAAAATGTCTATTCTCAGCATTGCCCAACAGGCCTCAGAAAAAGGGAAGATTACGTTCACTTGAAGAGTAGGGATATAAATGTCCAAGGATCAACTAGTTTTTCCAGTTTTGAGGGAATACTGCTTCCCATTTAGAAGCACAAACTGACAAAACATATCAATCCTAAAAGGTATATTTTCTCATTCCATTGTTCTGGGGAAATGGTGACTGATAAATGCATTCTGAATAAAAACATGGGTTTGAGTATGAGAAATCCACTCTCACCATTTCTGTAACAGAACACTGATAGAAAACTGAGACAAACTACAAAATCAAAAGACTCTTGTTAAGTCTCTCAATGCTGTATCAAAACCAAAAGAGAACGGTAGACTGCTGTAGTATAACTTCTGATGTAACACACTTCCTTAAAGATCCACAGGGATCTCAGCCTTCTTCAGCTTTTGAACAGCCTTGGAAAAGATCTAAGATTAAAGTAGAAGACCCCATTGCCAACAAAAAACAGTGAAAGAAGACCTTGCACCTGCTATCATTACAACATAGGCACATATGGTTGAGAGTGAATAAGAAGCACAACAGAAGAGGAAGCATTTTCAACTCCTTAAAACTAAAACATTCCACAAAATCCTGTTAGCAATAGTTTCTTGATATTCAAACATCTTATATATAAAATTATATGTATAAAAACATATACATTTCTGGGAAGAGATCATCTACACTTCTGGGAAGAGATCAACTGGACAAAACCTTTCATGCCAGATGGTGACCTTGTGCAGATAAATGGTGAAATTACTGACTTAAGTTCTGGAACTTAAGAAGTCTTATTACATATTGTTTATGAACTATAAAAATGAAGGAAAAACCATCAAGATACAGACAACCTTACTTTAGAGTTAAGTTAGTTAGGGGACAAGAAAATATCTCTTCAAAAGTTCCAGAAAGAAATATTAGAAGGGATAGAGGAAAATATTATTTTCTTTATTTTTACAAAGCTTCTTGTGAAAAAAAGGGGTGATTCCTCTGAACACTCTTCTATCACTTGACACAAAGTGTAAAATTGCAATCAATGGTTCTTATCACAAAACATTGAAAAATGAGAAGAAATATATGAATGCATAGCACTCTCCAAAGTTTTCATAGTTCCATTTCTCTTATATGTTCCTTTACTCCACTTTAAGATATTTTCTCCAAGCATAGCAGAAGCAAGAAGCCCATCAGAGAGTCTACGCAGCCAAATAATGGCAATGATCTAAAAGGAGCTCTCAGAGGGGACAAGGACATGACACAGGCAGGAAATGTATTGTATTATTATGAAGGAAAGTATTATGAAGAAGACTTCTGTGCTGGAACACTTCATTGTTCATAGCAAAAAATGTCTTAATTTTCAGCACAGAATCTGTTAAAAATTAAAGCAAGTAAAAAAACTCTTACGGAACAAATGAGAAAAACGGGCAGCAGTGAGTTGACAGGACCACTTGGCAACCTGAATTACCTATGGCTATGTGAAAGTTCTCACTGAGACCTGTCATCCTCCCAAGGTATCGGAATGGGAGAACATGAGATCAATTTAAAAACCAGAAAAAGTCTTCAGGGAAGGTAGGGGGAACTACAGGTCAGGAAGTTTTACATACATCCCCAAAAATTAAAGGAACTGTATTATAAAGATTATATAGTTAATTAATTACAATTATAATTAATTGTAATCATAATATTACATATTATTATAATTTTATTTAAGGATAAAATAAAGAAAAATGGGTTAATATTACCTATTGTGAAGTCTGAATGGCTTTGGAGCCATAAGACAGAGAAATCTTACCTTCTGATCTTGAAGTTCTCTAAAGGGATCAAAAACAGGTGGGTAAGTGTGACCTGACTCATACGAGGTACCTGGATTTCCAAAGCTCTTTTGTCAGACTCCCTAATCAAAAGCTTTTAACGGCAATTAAGCAGCCATTGAGTAAAAGTCCTTACATTTACATTTAACATTGGAGTGGTGAGTACAAGCTGTGAAGGTATGTTACCAGCAGAGTTCTGCAGAGATCTGTACTGAGACCTGTGCTATTTTACATTATTCATAAATGACCTGGATAACAGCTAAGAATTGAGGTGATAGCAAATGTAATTGTAATGATAGTTATACTGTATATGTGGAATTCCAGAAAGACCTCATGAAATCAGGTAGTAATAAAACAGCAAACAATAATCAATACAGATAAATATAAGGAAAAATCAGTTGTTATTCAGAATAAGATCTTGGTGTCATGATGGATCATTCCATGAAACTGTCCTGTTCAGCAGCAGTCAAAGAAACCAGTCAGCATCTTTTGGAATCACCAGAAAAGGATAAGGAGTTTGCAGAAAAGATCCATCCAGTGTAATAATTGCATTGTTTACTCATATTTGTTAAATCTTAAATAGCAAAGCGATGACAGAACAGGATTTTCCTTTTTCCTCCTTTGTCTCTCTAATAGCAACAGAGCGTTAAATGAGATGTGTAGGAGTCAAGTTCAAAGCAAGAGTTCTTCAAGCAAGAGGAGGCTGAGTTGTAGAACTTGCTGCCAAAGGTGTTGAGGGTGAAAAGGGCTTACAGAGGTTCAGGGGTGCAATGGACAAGTAGCTGAAACAAAGGCTCACTCCAGGTTATCAAACAGGCATATTCTGCGCTGTAAAGAGTTGGGAGGCTGAAGCAGGAAATATTGCATATGCTTGCCCTTCTTTTACTCCAAGCAGGTCAATGCTGGAGATGGATGACTAACTGGCCTAGAAGAACCCTGATTCAATAAGACTGTTCTTCTATAGAAACACATGTGCTGAAGGTTTTACAATAGAGACAGAAACTATTTCTCTTTCGTTATATATATTGATTTTTGTAGTATTACTTCCACATTCACTTCTCATATTGGAACTTCTAGTAAATTAGATATCTTTCTGAATAGGAAAAGGTATAACCAGGGAATACTGCTTGAATTTTGAATTTTTCAATTCAGTCTGTAACTCAGCAGGTGGAAAGAAGTCACTTTGCACTTCATGTGATACCCACCAGCATTCATTTCAGACAAGAGGGACTGAATAGAAGTCACAGCATGAAAAGTAGACAAGAGTGAACATGATGGGGAAGAAAACAATAGCTCCTACCTGGAATGTTTAGACTTAAATGTCAGCATTCAGGAATATCCTATAGTTCCTTGTTCTGCCCATTTCACTTTCACCAGCAATACACACAAGTGTATGCATAACCGCAGTGCAAAAAGTATACTTGTGAACTAATGACTTGGATGAAGACCATATAGTGGAACATTTCAAAAGAAAAACCTTGTGATGAAAAGCCAAAGGAGATGCTTTTGTGTAAAGCTATATAAAATCAGAAGTACAGCCAAAGAAAGAAGATTTTATTTACTGGACGAAACGAAAATAGTTGATTCAGAAACAAGGATTTGTTTTTGTTTAAACACAGTAAGGCTATTCTTTTAATAAAATATTTTCCTTTTTGGCTATTTAGGAAGAGAATATATTAAGAATATTATCAAAAAAAATTAGAAATACCTTTTCTACATAAGCAGTTTGTTAGCCCAGTTGTAATGGTCTAACTCTTTCAGCAGGAAAGGTACAAATAAGGCCTGAATTTTTCACTCTAGGACTCAGCACATTGTCTTCAACCCTGACTAAATGTTTCTGTTCCCAAAACAATAACATTGGCAAAAGACATACCAACTACCTGTATGCCTGATAAATCTACCAGAAGTTGTTACCTTTATCTTCAGCTCAGGAAGCTGTTAGGGACTGTTTTGTGTGGTCTTGAGATCAGGAACAAGGTCTGCTGCATACACCCTACACCAGAGCTCAGTTCAGGTCTCCTCTGTGCTCCACAATGTCCCTGAAGCTCCAGGACAATAATTTACTTTTACATATTTATTCCAGGTGTTTTGAAATAAACCCATGGTTCTTATATTACAGCCTACAAGAGCAGTACAGCCTGCACCATGAAAACAGAGGTTATGTCTCAAGTCCTAGGGTGCAGCAAAAGAGCATAGGGGATACCTGGAGGATCAAAAACATGTCAGAAGAGTTTTGGAAACATGAAGGATAGAAAGAGCCAAAGCCAATTCAGCCTTGTTCCTAATGTTTACTGGGAGAAGTACTCTGTACGTGCAATCCCACAACGGTGACAGTTTCTATGACTAAGAGCCAGTTGGGATCCATTGTATGAAAATGCTTCTTCATCAGTTTTATTTAAGAAATCAGATATAGTCATAGGTGTGCTAACCGTATGTCCTGGCAAGGCACTGGTATATTTTGTGGATTTGCTTTAATTTGTGCTTGAGTTCCTCCTCAGCAGACTACCAGAACTCAAGGTGAGTGACACCTGTATCTGATCGTTTGACTGAGGTCACTAGACTGCCTACTATTTTACAATTCATACCTAAAAGAAATGGGCAATATGAACTACAGGTACAGCTGCATTTCTGTGTGCTCCTCCATCACCTGACTTCAAGATCAATTTTGATGATCTTTCTCAGGCTAGTAGAGGGTCCAAGATCCCTCTGTGAAGCAAAGACGACATATAAATTAAATATATGGTGCCCAGAGTATAAAGCTCTTTGTTCTGTGGTCTTTCTAATTCCCAGCCTGAGTTATAAAACTAAGATGTATAACGCGAGGGACCAGCCTAGAACTTTGGCCTGTCATGCATTGTCTGTGAAATCCTTTTTTCTCTTTTACTATTTCTTACTGCTGTGGTAGATGAATGAGTGGATATATTATGTGCCTGTATATGTGTGTCTGTCATTCTCAGTGAGCGTCTGCTTCTGTCCTTGACTTACTTTTCTTCTTTCTTCATGTTTCTTTTTATTTCCTTTTTACAATATCTCAGTTCTAGTCAGACCCTCTCTGTTCAACAGTTCTTTTATTCCTAATACACTCATAATGCTATTCAGAGAATATCTGTACAGTAGGAATAGACAGAATACAGAGTGTTTACCACTGTGTAAATGATGTGCTCCCTGAGATATTTTCATGCACTGTGCGCACTGTTGTCCTTCACTCAAATTATGAAATAAAAAGAAATGTATCTACCTTTCTTTTGAATTCTTGAAATAAGTTTGAGCAATTATCACTGTATTTTGTCTTCTTAGGTTGAAACCAGTAATAAAAAGGCGAGAAACAACAAAGACTTAGACTCAATAGAAAATACGAATGTGTCAGGTTCTTCAGGAACTGACAAAGAAGGATGCTTTTACAGAGAATAGGTTACCAAGTAAAAGCCAGAAATCTCCTAACTTACCAGTATGAATGTTAAGATCCTTGACAGTATTTCAAGCACATTCAAAACCATTTCAATTTTGGATATTATCATCAAGGATTACATATTGTCAATTTACCACTACGAAATTACTCAGGTCACAAATGCCCAGCTCCAGATGAGGTTTTCTCTGAGCCAATGAAGGGAACAATATAATTCCTAAGGATTGCCCCTTCTTTGGTTTCCATACAAGTAAAACAGCCTCTGTGGGTGACTGGTTGACAAGTAACATAAGTATACATCTTGAGAAGAAAATATCTCCCTTTTCCAATTCCCACCAAGATACAGTTTTGGGGATTAACTGACAGCATCACAGTAATTACTTTTTGGGACTGTGAAGTTTACCTCTAGTGGCAGGATTGGATCAGTTGGTAAGATCTACTGGGATTTCCCTTGCTATTTTTGAACTTTTTAAAAATATCTTGTACAGTAGTGCACGGAATGGATATAAATGCATGCTCTCCTATAATTTGATAGATTGCCTGCCCCACTCCCCACTCTAATACAAGAAAGATGTGGATAAACTGCAGCAAGTTCAGTGAATGGCCACTGTGATAGTCAGAGACCAGAGCACTTGCTTTGAGGGGAGGCTGAGGGAGTTGGGATTGTTCAACCTGGAGAATAGGAGGTGTCTAGGGGGACCAAATGACAGTACCCCAGGAGTACTGGGAGGTAGACCAGAGACAACTGATATAATTACAAAGAAATTAGACAGGTTCAAATTGGGTGAAGACCTGACTGGGTAAAGCCCTGAGCAACCTGGTCTGACTTTATAACTGATCCTGCTTCAAGTAGATGGTTTGCATAGACACCTCCTGTGGTCCCTTCCAACCTGAGCTATCCAATGATCCCATCTGCAGTACCCATTGTTCAACAGCAGAGATAGTTCTCTCACAGTTTGGAATAAGAAATAGATGAAACAAAGCTTCTTTTAAAGAATGTGCTTAGCATAGCAAAGTAATAACTTAATTTCTTCTATGTCTTTCACTTGCAAGTGGAATAAAGTCATCATCCCAAGAGAACCACTGTGATCACAAGCTCCTGAAGCAGTCTACCTGTCTAGTGAAGTGTCATATCTCTTCCTATCTGGGAGGTCACACTAAATTCCCAATATATGTTATTTCACTCTGTGGTAGCACAGCCAGAAGAACTCAGTGCAGTATGATTAAGTGCCAAGATACAGACTGCAGAAAAAAAGACAAAATTTCCCTTAAACTGCAAAATTGTTCAAAAAGTTAACTGAAAATACCATTTAATAACACAACATAAATGCAGAATGAAGACTATCAACAGGATGATATCCTTCAGCCTTGAATCAGCCTGTACCTATACAAACTGCCTTAAGACAGTACACACTGAAAGGAGACTATTTTTTTAAACAGTAATCTGTACAGAGCCTTCAATACCCCTGAAGAAACTTCCATGACTGATTTCTGAAGTGTGCTACCTCTCTACCTGGTGAATATAGGAGCCTACACATACTTTTACTCAGACTACGCATTTAAAGACTCTGAATTTAAAAATATATCATTAAATTACCTGTTACCATGAACATGAGAAGCACAAAATGCGAAACTGTAGTGGAGCAAGGTTGGATCAATGACAGAACCATTTTCTGAATATTCAATCAATTCATCAAGGTAGCAAAGATGGCGGTGGCAGCCTCTCACTCCGTAGCGAGCACAGTATTCATCTAATACGAAGACTTGACCTGGGCTAAACCAGCCCTGAAAGAGAAAGGCAAAAAAACCCCACAACATTTTGAGATTTCTGTTCCCACTCTCAGCTTTTAAAGCAGATAATGGAAGCATATATTTTTACATCTATTACATAAACTTTTTATACTAGAATGATTTGTATCTGACTAATGCTGATGGCACTGGAATAACTGAGATCCAACAATACCCTCTTACTGAAAGGATTAATTGTCCTGAAACTATCTGCAGTTCTGAGTAACCACTATTATGAAATATATAGCTTACAAAAAACACACTAATACATTCAAAGTCTGGTATGGATTAAATCATATAAAAACTTAATATAAAATTAATTAACACTTTAAAATAATTAATTTTGTTAAAGTAATCACTTTTAAGCTACAAGTGAATATTTGGGTAATGCTGAGGGACATTATGTGTCCCTTATCTGGACATTAAAAGACAGTTTCTGGATGGTCAGTTCTCTGTGGCTGCAGCTTTAAGGTTTTGAACACAGTCTGACCATTTACCCTGTTCCTTACGTAATATGCATGCACTTTTAATAACTTTTTAAGCTTTTTTATTAGTAAAGAGATACAAAGCTAGGTAGTCTTTTTGAAAGCCACCGGAGTAAATCGAGTAGAATTTGACCTTAAATAATAATTATTCTCAGGTACACTGAGGGCTTTCTTGGGTAGAGTCTTGATGAGGCCAGAACGGCATAACCTAGACACAGACATGAACAAAGTACACAAAAACAGTTCTTGAGTGAATCCAAAGTGTAAAACATATAATTGTTCTTGATGCATAAATACGCTAAAGAAAAAGCACAGTGAGCTTCTAAAAAGTAGCACAAAGAAAATCATAAACCTTGGGAAAATACAACTATTGCATAGCTGTTCCAAATAAGCCTTTTTCTTTGTTCTTTTCTTAATTGTGGTGATATTTCCCTCTCATCACCTCTGCCAAATGGTTAAGGGAGACTGAGGAATACTTGAACTCAAATATACAAATAACTTAAATAAGCAAAATGATTTTGCAAGTCATTAGTTTATAACATCAGTATAGCAGCTAAAGGCCAATATTTGTCTACTGCTAGTGAATACTTCTGCAAACTCATATATTTAATATTTACACAAAATATCAGCAAAAATATTATTGAACAATACTCAAAATATATTCACACCAGTTTTAAATCATCTGTGTTTTAACTTTACTAAAAACTTGCATGGGAAAGAAATTTAAATTTTATGTTCTCCCCCAGATCTTCAATTTAACATATTATCTGCAAACAAACATGCCTCAAAGTTATTTCATATTTGTTTGTTCCTGATTAATTTCTTTGAATCCGGTGTTTCCACTGCCTCTAAGGAGCTTCAGCTGTTTCTAGAGAACATTTAGCTTTATTACAGAACCCGTAACAATACTCTGCATTTTAATCTAATACCTTGTCATGTTGTAATGCCTTGTTTAGTTTACATTGTGTTTGAAAGAAAATACGGTATTCTATTGAAAGAAGAAAGAAACAGATTTTAACTGAATTTCTGCAATAATATGTATCGTAGCCCTAGATATAATCAACAGTGGTTATTGTGATTGGTATTCATCATTGTCACTGACCTCTTGCTACATTTTTATGGCAAATATAACAAAATGTTGCATGTCATTGCCTAGCAGAACAAACACAGACTATTATTAAAATTTCTGCTCATTCTCAAAAGAGCAAATTCTGACAAGAACACAAAATTTTAAGAACTCATTACTTTAACTTCAGTTTCTCTAAGAGATCTGTTTGTGTGGTCATTTTCATATATAAATGTGTTCTTTCCTTGCCCTTGTTCAATCCCATATCACACATAAGTCTCACAAACACATAACAACTATAGTATTAGATAATGGCATATTTTTTACTTTGTAATTGAAAAAAAAAACCTAAACAAAAACAAAACACAAAAACTCCCAATCTCTGCAATACTCTCCCTAAGCTCAAAAAAATGTATAATTGAAGAAGTTTAGGACATGTAGTAACTTAATATAGAAGTGTGCATAATATTAATTCCTATACTTTTTTTTGTATGTTTGGTTATTCTTATTTGTTGAAATAAAGGGATGAATTGTTTTTAAAGAAATATAGGAAATGAGCTGTTAGGGAAAAAAAGAATCACACCTATATGTCTATGTATTCTATAGTTACCTTGACACTTCCAATTTTTTTAAATTAAAAAATACAGTTAAATATGCAATTCAACAAAAAGTTATCACCCATTCTACTTATTAAATGCTGAATTTAAAAAAGAACTATAAGAAATACATCTGCTTTATGGTTGCTATAGCACTGTGCATTTCACCTAACCTGTTCTAAAAGTTCCTGATTTCAAGGTTATATTAAGTGTCTTACTATATTATTATTATAAAAAAAGATTTTGACCCCAATGCACTGTTAGAAAGCTAACCATTTTCTCTTTGAGTGCCAATTACTTTGTACAGATGTACCTTCAGGCCTCTTCTTTGATTCAATGTGCAACCCACAGACAGAAAATGAGTCCTTTAACTTTTCTATACATACTTATCTGATAGTATTTTAAAAAGGAAGCAACTGTTATCAAAAAATCATTTTTCCCTTTTTAACACTTGTAAACAAGCCTAAAAATTCCTGTTACTTTTGCATTATATGACCGGTCAGATTAATAGAAAAAAGAATTAAAAAAAAAGTTGGAAAAAAGAAAGAAAAAAAGTTATTCTTTTTTGTTGCTGTTGGGACAGTAAAGTTAAAAAAATTACGTGCTATGAGGCATTTTAGGTCCTTAGTGAGGGATCACTATTTCAGACATGATATCAGGTGAAAAATAAAGCCTTACCAAGTCTGATCCACACAAATCTGTTTAACAAGTGTGTATAATCAGACGGACTTCCACAAGATTGTTGCTGGCTTTCCCTAACGAAAACAAAACATGAAGCAGCCCCATCCTCAACTAGTCCACAAAGCATAGAATAGAAAATGATTGTAGGAAAGAAAAACTGCAGCCAATATCTTATCTTTAATAGTTGTCTTTGAATGTGAAAAACATTCATTTTGATACAGAGATCACAATCTACTTGGTTTTGTTTAATAATTATCCTCCCATTTGTTACTTGCAATTCAGGTAACACATATATATCCACATATCTATCATGCCTGTGGGTCTGCTTCCCTTCTTGGGTGTTTTTCTACTTCACACCAGAGTGGAATGAAGAATTACAAGACAAGTGAAAATGAGGCAACTACATTTGGACCACAAAATGCCAGTACAGGTGTCAGTAAATTGTACCACAGGAGTACTTACCATTATCAAAACCTTCTGTTTTTATTCAAACCTCCACAGAGGGCATGATAAATTTCAGCTGATAAAATCGGAGACAGTTTGGGTCTCTTTGCCGTCTATTGAGCGGCACAGCAGTGGCTTGCAAGTATATAATTTTCAAATTTGAAACCAATCAATTAGACCCTTTATTCCACCTACAACCGCAGCTGTTGAATGAACTAGGAAGAAAGGACTACTTTGTAACAACTACTTCTCACTTCTTTATACCTATCTTCCAGTCAGTACTCACCAAACAAGAATAGGAGTCATTCAATCTGTGATCCAAGGTCTGCCTCTGAAGCAGTCTAAAGAGGGAAGCATGGTCAAATTTGCAGGGATTAGCAGAAATAAACTCATCCATGCCATGTTTCTGACCACGGTCTGTATCTGTTATACAAAGGAAAAATGTGCAGAATAATACATGTGAGTGTGTGTGTTCAGACTTACAGACACAAGTGTAAGCATGGTATATAAGTCTCAATATGTAAGCTTTCTTAAAAATATCTCCAATAAATAACTCACATACGTTGATGCCTGCAGGTGAGTTATAGAATTTTGCTTTTTTTAATCTGAAAATATTATTACTGACTTATTTCTCCATCATACCAATCTATAGAGTGTAACAGTGAAAAAAAGACTGCTAACCACAGGAGATTAAACAAAATTAAGAAAGGCTGCCAGAAAACACAAAATAGTACATTAAAAAAATTTTAAAGTATTGTTTTCTAGTGGGTTCTTGAAATGTTAAGATTTAAAAACAATGTTATGAGTAGAAAAGAAACATAGTCTGTTATTTCCTTATTTTGTATGGCTCTCTAATTTTAGCAAAATAAACAGAAAATACGAAAAAAAAGGAAAAAGAAAAAAGAAAAAAAGGGAAAAAAAAGGAAAAAAAGGTTTACGCATTTATTTCTTCTAAAAAGAAAGAGCATCTTTACTGCAGATCAAAGTACCACTCATAGAAATATTCATCATGGCTTGAAGCCTACTTCTCAAATGGCAAACTGGAGCAGAAATGAACACACTGGCTTGAGCTAGGTCATTTCCAGCCTTCTTTTTGTACTCAGCTTTTAATGAGACAAACCTTAATGCAGTAATGGCAAAGAGCTCCTTCAACCTTCCAGCAAAGAGTACTGAAAAAGGGAGCAGCATTTTTGTGTAAATACATTGAGAAAACATACCATCCCAAATGGCACTTCAATCAAAGGCCCAAATTTATTCTTCTTCACAGATTGCATCTTTCAACGCCTTTAAACCCCGCGGGTTTATCAAAAGAGAAGCTCTAGTGATTGCTTTCATTAATGCTATGTTTTGTCAAAGTCTTCAATGTGAATTATCTATCTAGTATGGACAGAAAAAGCCTTACAGTGCCCAAAAGGACTAGTTATGTATTAGCACATTAGCTGTCTTGGATTCTATAGACTGTACTGGGGTGAACAGTCCTATCAACTTAAAATTGACTTCCCCTTTCAATAGGGTCTTAGCTCTTTGTTCCTTTAAATTCAAACCTAGGTCTTTTTATATTCGTTACCAGAAAAGTATAGATCTAAGTGTATCCTAAATGCGATTTTGAAAACCTGCATAGCAGAAATCTAAAATTTCTAAAGAAAGGAGACAAAAGTTTATTGATTAAACCCAATTATAGAGTCAGGTTCATAATAAAACTCAATATTGATCTGTGGGCATGATGCTAACATAATCAGTCACATTTAGAAATTTAGCCCCAGATCATATTGATCCATGTCAAGTCCAACTTTCAGCTGTATTTGTGGATGGGAGAATTATTTAATTCAAGCTGAAGGATCTGCAACATCACATCCTGGAAAGATGCAGAAACTAATTCATATCACTTGGCTTTGCATTGTCAAAGCAAGAGTCACATCCATGTGACAGGTTTCACCAAGGTGGATGCAGCAAATAAACAGTATGACAATATGTCGATGGTGTAAGGTATGAGACCATCGTCCCAGAGAACAGCAGCAACTATTTTTAATGATTGAAAGATCTGTAGCATATGTGATTACATAGTTTAGCATTATTTCCATGAGCATTAGACTAGCCTATCATTATTGACAAACCTAGTTTATATTTTTCACAAAGGTACAGGAAATGCTCTCTCTTAATTAGTGCAATTAAACTGTATTTAAACAGATTAATTAAAAGATAAACAACTGATATCAACCCAATACATTTTTGAAAGTATTGAGCAATATGTGAAGTTATCTATAGCTTTCAAAATGACCACAAACAAATAAAACTCTTTCAAACCATTATGTTTAATATGTGATGATTTCTACATTTCTTATAAGTTTTCCTTCTTATATCTGGTTTACCACAAAACTATTTATAGCAAGAGACATGACAAAAAGGAAAAACTATTAATATTTCTTTCTGATATTGATATCATCTACAAATTATATAGAGCTGAATCTTTCTTAAACTAACTGCCTGGATTTTTTTCTCTGTTTAATCACACAAATATAAAAGATGCTCCTTTTTAAAAAGAGAAGCTATAAGTACTGACAAGCAATTAAGTATTTTGAAATCCAGGAGGCTGGATGTTGCAAAAGAAACAGATTCAACATACTGATACAGTATCCAGATGGTCAGAATGTGTAAGGTGACCTAGTGAATACAATACAGCTTGTGAAAGCAGAATCTGATATTACATAATTTGAGTTATACTTCTAAGTGAATTAAGCAGTACAAATAACATTGTCAAATAGTAACAAAAGATCTGTTTTCAAATATATTTTAGCAACAGAAAAGCAACTAAAAACTTACCTTTGACAGCTGTAGGCAAGCAGGAAATAACAGAAAAATAGGTCTAGTGTAATACATTACAATTTTGTTTATTATTATGCTATACATTCTAGGTAACTGCTAACTATTTTGAAACAAAATGGATTTTTAAACAAAAGTAAGAACTTGAATAAAGTTTATGAGGAATTCATAAATGTTATATGACCATGATGAAAAAAATTAACATCCTACTTTTAGAAATTGTTAGAGTGATTGTATTTTTCAAATTCCTGCATAAATGAGCTTTACCTGTCCTGTTCAAGCAACATGCAAATGCAGAAGACATAAAGGGCTACATTATCATACGGAGTTAATAAAAATATACAAATCCATTTTTTTTCTATGCTTTCTCAGTCTTGGAAAATATTGAGAAGATATTTGGGGAGATCTTTGAAGGAGTAATATTTTTTCTGCATTTTCACAATTAGTTTTTTCTTCCCTTTTTAATGGAACTTTTTATCCTACTTTTCAATTTGCCTTTATCTCAAAATAATTGTTTTGGTTTCTATTTACATGTTTCACTGCCTGTTTCAGGTTGTGTATTTATTTAATCTTTTGGAAACTGGTAATGAAAAAACTATGCATTTTTTTGGATCAAGATAGGACAAATAAATATACTTTCAAATGATGGTAAAACCATACAAAACCTATTGCAGGAGTTCTAGCAAATTCTTTGGCTGTTCTTTTAGACAAGAATATTAATTTTGGCAAAATATAATCCTGAATATGCTTGTTGCTGTCTTTGCAAGAAACTTCCAATTTTAGTCCATCTGCAAAGGCTGTAAAAGTCATCACATCCCCAGTGACTCAGCAGAGTTGACTGAATTAAGACTACCAAGAATTTCATGCTTATGGCACATTCTCAAGTCATTCCTAGTATCCCTAGACATCATCTCTGCCCTGTTCCAGCCCAGAAGCAAATACACATTTTCTGCAGCATTTACTCTTTGCTAGGGTGAACTACAAGAACTGGCATAGCAAAGTGGTGGTTCCCTTTTGTGGTTCTCAGTCACAGCCCTGCTTGAGTTTAAGCATTGTGGAAGCAGTTTGAACTAGCTCAGGCAGGCAGGAAAGGAAAGCAGGTAGAGGCAAGAAATTTAGCATTGTAGGGATTAAAAAGATTTAAAGACTAGGAGCAGTAGGGTAAGAACTATGACTGATACAGAAGGGGCTGGAACTGGTTGGAAAAGACAGTGGCAAGACATGCATTACATTCCTTCAAGTGCCACTCCAGATAGATAGTGACAGCTTACATTGGGAACATTTTGACTCCTGATCATTGACCAGGACTCCAAAGTGCTACATGCTTAAAAACATAGGCCAAAGAGACAATCTATGACCCCAGAACACTATAATCTAGATATCAGGCCATGAAATCACTGCTGCAGGAAAAGTGGCAGAGAATGAGAAAGCAGCTGGCCCATACAGACTGTCAGGCTGTGGATACCACACCGACCACCACTGGATTGCCAGTACTTTGCTGAAGGACAGATTTGAAGAGGATAGTAGATAATTTTTATATGTTTCTGAGTAGTACAGGAGAAGAGCATAAAGGTGACCTACTGAATGCCTAAGGTAGTAGAGGCTAATGTCAACACTCTCTTTCTAAAAGTGAGATGGGGGTAGTTGGAGGCAAGCAGGAAACAGACATAAAGGGGAATGGGGGAACATGCAGGGAGATTGGAGTTACTCTGCTCTTCCAGATGGCAAAGGCTATGATGGAAATAAAGCTGCCACACCTGCTGAGAAAACTATGTCAAATGAAAAAATATATTTGCTTACTTCTAAAAATTTTAATTAATTGAACATTTCAATGGAAACATGAGAACTATTTTAAAAGAACTGCATTACAAGAATATTACAAATTATTCCAAAACTGAGCAATGCCACCAAAAGTTTAAGCAGTAGTATTTCTTGTGTGTATGTCTTATGACACCAGTATTATATTAATCATATTCTGTTTTTTGCATAAAGTCTCAAATGTAGCCTGTTCAAAGACTGAGAGTGATACAAATAACATTTAAAAACTTCATGAAATTCATAATTTATTCCTACATCACTAAACTAGGATATAAATTTTAAAGTGCTTATCATTGATATATGCAAATACATTAAAAACATTACATTTTCATGAATAACTCCAAAGTATTAATTCATTTGGCAAATTGCCTGCATTTTCTTCTTGACTGCACAACACTGACTGCTCCACTTGCATGATTTAAATGTCCGCACAAGATTCCTCTGTGGCTGTCTTTTGGTCAGATGGATGTTTCATTTGGAAATGTCAACTTTGCTGTCATTGGATTGGTGTTTTGTATTACTAGTGTATGGTCTATGTATTTGACTTCCTTTGCTACCCCTTGCTACTTAAGAAATAAGATCTGATGTTTTGTACACGGGCTCTAAACAGTATTTTTATGACAACAGTTATAATTGGTCTCTGCAGACTGTCAAATTATTTTTGTGAGCTGTTTTGATGTGACATGATTCCAGAAAAGAGATTAAGAAAGCTAAACATCTCAGATCAAATGATTTCTCACCTAACTTGGTTTTCCAGTATCTGACTCTCTCGTCTCTGCAAATATTTTCACAAAGAGACCATCTCCGAACTCAAGAGTCTGTGTGATCAGAATGATGTTTGGCTTTATATTTGTTGTTAAGGCATGACAATGCCCTGATGTGCTGTTGTTAACTCCTGTGTTATGACCAAGTTATTATCAGTGTTCAGCACTTCAGCAGCCTTTCCAACTATATGAATACATCTCCTAATACATTGCTCATTAAAAAAGGGATCACTTCCCACACCTTTGTGTGACTCAGCTAGAATCTATTTTCATTGGTGCCTTCCCCGAAACATAAATGACATTGGGAAACTTCTGCCTTTTCTACAAACATCCCTTCTTAAATACTCTGTTCTTTGTATTTAACATGCTTATGCAGAACAGTGGAGCTGGAGATCAGTCTCTTTTTCTTGATGAGTGCTGACACTAACCTGTCTTCATTTTTGTTTTGGAGTCACTTGATACTACAAAACTTCAACACCAAGTTACTTAGAAATGAAGAAGTTGGCTAGCATGCATTTTAGAAGTTCAATGGATACAACAGTCGTTTGATTCCAGTGCCACACCAAAATGTTTATTTGTCTCATTAGTAGTATAGAATATAAAGTTTCTTCTGAATTACCTACTCGAATGATACTAAATTGCTATACAGCATCTACAGGAAGAGCCTGCACATTCAGACCAGTTAGAGATCTTTATGTTGGCCTTCAGGAGTGCTGCTGCTGTGCACACGCAAGAATAACATTTCCATTTTCTCTATTTGTGATAATAGCTGTAAAGATCAGGCAGACTCTGGCTGTCCTATTATAATCACATCTAGTTTCTTTTCACAAGTTCCTGATGTGTTTGCTTTGATCTAGATTTGAGGTGGCTGGATTTTATTCATGTCATTTTAAGCACTCTTTTGTACAAGAATTATCTTATGTGGAACCAAGCACCAGTAACTGCTAAAAAATACAGCCCATGGTATACAAAAGGAATCTGTTTGTCTTTCCTTTCTATTTCTTTCTTTTGTACAAAAGGAATTCATGGTATAGATTATAGGAATAACTTTATCCCAGCTCAAAAAGTTTCAAAACCCCAGTTTTGAACTTGGGAATATAGAAAATGGCAAGGGCAGTGAAAATTATTTAAGGTTATGTATCTAAACCTGAGTTCTTGTAGTTTCTCAAAAACTGATTAATTTGATTATATCCATTTCTACCTCAAGCGTGAAAGATAGAATAATAAAATTTTCCTCATGCAGACAGAACTAGGCTATTACAGAAATCAGTCAAATGGTGGTTTTAAAACTCAGATTAAATTAAATTCCACAAGTTATCTATTGCAAAGAATTTTATGAATTATGAATTATTACAAAATAGTGACTTTGAAGTCCACTAACCACAAATGCAAATAATAGATTAATCACAGATTTTTGATTTATAAACAGTCATATGAGTTTGTGCAACTTGATACATAAGCATGACAGAAAAATACATGATGTTTGAGGTTTTTGAGCTTCCCTTAAAATTTTAAAATAAACCTTTTCTTTT
Source organism: Myiozetetes cayanensis (assembly GCF_022539395.1). NCBI lineage: Eukaryota > Metazoa > Chordata > Aves > Passeriformes > Tyrannidae > Myiozetetes > Myiozetetes cayanensis. The sequence goes on along the minus strand of NW_026087521.1, from coordinate 22,228,643 downwards.
CTATGGTTTCCACTTGGGAAATGTAGTCATCCTAAAATAATGTCTAAAACAATGTCAAGATGTGACAATTTTGCTCTTTAATTCTACACCACTATCAGTACGTTTTATCTCTGAGAACATAATTTCAGTATATCCGAACTTGCTTTTCAGGTTCAGATATACTGCTTTTCAAGTTTGAATTTCAGTATATCTGAACTTGGTTTTTTGTACCTTTTTCTGTCTATGACTTTTGCTGCCCTGTGGTCAGAGTTTTCTAGTTGCTTTCACTTCCAGGTAAACCCTGTGTCCAAAACCAGGAGCAATTCCTTGGCTACTACTGATTATGGTCACTTCTTTTGTACTTTCTAACTGGTGCATATGAAGTAGAAACATTAGGTGGGAACACTGGGATCTCCCACTACCCAGCCCAGATCCAGGTAACTAGAAGGAGGTGAGCAGAAGCACTCACTGGCTGTTGCTCCACCTTTGCTTTTGCATTACTTCCATCCCACAAAATACTTCACCTTAATGCCCTTTTCAGGAATGGTTACTTCACAAATTGCTTAAAATTAATTCCCTTCCACATTGTTTCAGATTAAAACCAGATATCAGTGCTTTTGTGAGACTAAACTTTTTCAATGATCTTGAAAGCCTAGTCAGGATTTTAGATAAATATTACTGAGTTTAATGATCACATTTTACATTTCTTCTAACATCAAAATGATATAAGATTACAGGATGAATGGAAGGCTGTGAGACTGAGTGATAGCAGGACTGAGGGAGGAGACTTGGTTTGGGACAACCTCCTACAGACTTCAGACATTAAACCAAGTTTAGTCTAAAACATATATCTCCCTTCTGTCACTCTACATGTACAGATATATGATAACAAAGAAGTACTGTATACAGTCATATGACATTGCAGAAATCCAGCCGCTATTACAAAAATCCTTGGATTGCACTCAGCCTCCATAACAGCAATAAAAAAAAATGCATATATGCTTCCTATGTGCAGATATATGACATGACAGAATACTTTGAAAGAGATTATATGAAAATTGAAAGATATATTTAATATATGCTATCTACCTTACTTTTCTCTGAAACAATATTTTCCTCAAAGAAAGGTGAGGAAAACTTGAATAATTTTAAGAAGTTTTTTATACATAGTTTAATATTACACTGTGTGCTGAAAAAATCCAGCAGCCTCTAGTGCCTTCCAGATCACAAGGTACTGTCTGCATAGCAATTTTTAGATAACTAAAACATACAATGTATGATAAAACTGACCTAAATCTATAAAAATTCTGAGAATAGATTGATGCTTTTCTATTCAATGCTACACACTGGCTGGCTAATGAAAAATATAATGCAAACCAAACACCGTCTCCATGGTAATGTGTTGGTCAATTGTAATGAACATGAAACTAATTGCTGTATTTTCATGATTTATAATAATGACCTGTAAGTCAGGATTTCCCTTGTTGTTAATAAGAATCTGAGGTAAAGAGCTTCTGGCTAACAAGAAACTGCTAGGCACATTTGCCTAGTGAATAAGTTCTGCTTAACTGAACTTCATTGAGGGAGCTGCTACACATTTTAACAGCTAAAACTAAAACCAAAGCCACGAAAGAAAATGAAAGCCAACTTACAAAGTGGGGATATATCTGTGATATTGCCTCCTTTAGGATTCATCTTCTGAGCTTGACTTGCAGGAACAGGCTTATACGACTGACCCGTGGCTCTGTACATAGCTTGAACCCAGAGTATTCTATCCTGCTCATCGTCACTGGCAAATATCACAGTATCGCCTTCTTTAACAGCATTGAAAAACATTCGACCACCCTGAAGACCTGAGGCAGTAAACAAGAAGGTAATCTTTATAAATACATGTTACTTCTTAGTCACCTAGTCAATGCTTATTACATATATTGGTTTTACTCTAAGTGTGTATGTGTGGAGGGATGTGTTAAAATATTTAATAGGTATTTAGGACCTAAAAATATGATAAAATCTAGAGCTATGAGGATCAAATGGCAATACATGAAAATAACACAAAAGTAGAATAAATATATAAGTCACAGGAGAAAATATTTACATGACTCCACTTTCAATTCAGTTTCAATTTATTTCTTATATCATCTTCTCTGTGTCATATGGTATTTTGCATTTCTCTAACATATCTTCCTTCCTGGCATTATTTTCCTAGTTGGTACACCCTGTTAACTTTATTTCTTATTGAACAGAGACAGCTCCATACCTCTCATCAGTGTTGCTGTTTCTTCCTTAGTAGTTTTTTTCATTCCAGTATTTTTCTCTGAGACTACGTAATGAGAACAGCACACAACAGTCAACATGGCTGTGCCAGGGATTTCTTTATGACAGAATTGTTTGAATTGTTTTGTTTTTCCAAACACATTCTAAGCATTGTTTGCCTTCTCGATTATTCTACACAGTAAGTCAACATTTCCAAAGATCACTCTTCAGTATTTCTGAAGCCTTCTAATCTCATAACCCTCCACTGTATAGGTAGAACTGTTTTTCTCTGCATGTGTAACTTTGTTTTTTTCTGCCATTTTAATACTAACTTGTGCAGATTTTTCTGATACCTCCAAATTTATTTTTGATTACTATGAGTAATTTGTCTTCCACAAGCATTGTCATCATTCATCTTCCTTTCTATATTATTTATGAATATACTTCACATCACACTGCCACGTGTCACCACCATCAAAAATAGAAAAGAGAAATACTGAGTCATAGAATTCGTAATTTTTTCCTTGTATTATATGTGGTCTTACAGTGGTTCAGGAAACTTTAGTGTAGAGTTTATTGTTCATTAGTCTTACAACACGCTTCCTTCTAAAAGGATGATTTTTGACTTCAGAATGTCCAAGTGGAATAATTGCCAAAGAACCTTGGGGTTTTTTGGTGCTAGATCAAAATGATCAAATTGAATCAGCTGTTTTACACACATATATCGTGCCTCAGTATCATAATTCAAAATCATGAGAAGTACCTGTGTGAGGAGCTGTATAATCCACAGTGTATCCTTCGAGTTGCATCAGTTCCTGAGGTTCAGATTTCTTTTCTCTGTAACTGCACATTGCAAATGTGTATTGGCTAACCTGGATAAAAAAGTACTTCTTAATTCATGAATTATATCCAGAAATCTATAACAAATGTACCACGGTTTAAATTAGCTTTCATCTGCACTGAAAAAAACAACAGCCCCTTTTTATTTCCTTCAGAAATATTAACAGAGTAAAACTTTGTGTTCTTTCCTCTTTCTGCCAAAATGAAGGGAAGAAAGAAACCAAAGCCATAAACACATCTCTTTGCATTTTCCTGAAATACAATGCATTTTGGGCTGTTGCTTTATGAGAAATTGAAGGGAAGCCATTTAGGTTCTTATAGGGAAAATACTTGGTATTGTGTTACTGACCAAATGTCTTAGTCCACCGTAAAAGAAAAAAAGTAATATATTCCAAGAAACTGAAAACTCCCTGACTTTTACACATAAAAGTACTGTTTGCAGAAGGAGTGCCATAATTATCATGAAACTGGAAAAGGGAACACATAATCTGACCATTTCTAGTTAAAGATGGAAGCACCAGAACCTTCAGTTTGATTTTTGTATCTTTTGCAAGATACTGTACTCTCACCCATCTCTGGGTTGCTTGGCTCGCTAGATACAGCACTGTGTAGGCCAAGTACCTTGCAGCTGGCATGAACAACATTAATTACTTCTCATCAAGTACAATTATTAAAAAAATAATAAAACAGTAAGAAAAGAATCCATCTCCGTGAGGTTATAGACTCTACAGACAGAATAGAAAACAATAAGGAGAGCTGAGGAAAAAGTGATTTGAAAGATAAAGAAATGTAACAGCTGGGAGGGGAAAAGCTGAATCATTGAAACAAAACAGTGATTTAAATGAAGAGTTGGGAAGATTGTTAGAGGTAGCAGAAGAAAGACTGTGTGAATCTCTGAACGTTTGAAACTTAGAGAAACTAAATGTATATGTACCTCTGAAACTCTCATCTCCAAGGACTGTGGGATACCCAGGCAACAGACTTGTTTTGAACTACAATATTATTTCTTAGATCTGTAAAATTTATGAATAGGCAAGGACTCATCTGAGAGATGATGGACCATCTTTATTTTGGCTGCTGACTGCTCAGCTAATTGTTATCTAAAGTTACTTCTTAGGCTACAACTTCAGGAATGATCTTTTTTGAAGTAAAATTTGGACAGCTTCATTCATGTATTTGCTGGTGCTGTACCTTTATTCTCTGTAAAAGATTGACATTTTTGAAAATAAGGATGGAATGTGTGATTATTATATGCCTTATGTTCCAAAAATATTTCATTATTTTAATTATTGGGGCTTTTTTCAAACAGGACTGTGCTGTGTTATGTGTATGCAGTGCACGGTGACTGAACATCCCCTGACACAGCCTGTACAAGAAAAAGGAACAGCTCTCTCTGCAAAATGGCCATCAGGCCTCAAATGCCAAACTGATGTCTCCAGAACCACAGCAGAAGTCTACAGGGGTGAAAAATTAAACATAGGTATTCAAGTTTAATCAATATATTAGTTAAGCAAAGGTAGTTGTATAGGAGATAAAAACTTGAGAGACACTGTCAGGTGACTAAAACTGAGTGTCAGTTTTCCACATCAGATTTGGTACATTTACTTAAAGAGGTCATACCAAGACCAGGTTAAATATACATAAACACAAAAAACAATCTAGCCCATCCAGAAATTCAGATTTTCAGCTTAGAAGGTGCTCTTACAAGCAGCCAGCCCATCCTTCAGCATGACACGCACAGCAGAATTTCACCTCACTGTTTGTGCATTGAGTCCACAGTTTTGCTTTCATTCATAGTATGTATTTTAGAAAAGAAATATATCTTGGTTTAAAGATTTTAAATTATACCTGGGCTGGCAGGGCAGGGCTTCGAAGCTAGGGTCCAGCCAGGAATGGGACAGCCAAGGGCACTGGGGTAGCCTGCCACAAACCTAGTGCCAGGCACTGGGCACAACCCAGGGCTGGGTCTGGATGTGAGGAGCTGGAGACCGGCTGGTCTGTGGCATCCCTGGGGCTGGGGATGATGGCCCCGGGAGGCTGGAATGGGGTACTGGACTATGGGCAGGGACAGGGACAGTCAAGGCTGGTGGTCCCCTCGGGTCCCTGTGCCATGCCATCCACTCTAGGCCTGGCATCAATATCACCTTGATCACTGCTTGGTATTTCCCTCCTTATATTCCCAAGAACTATATTTGCCCTTATGCACAAGCATGGAGGGAGCTGTTGGTTAGTCACAGACCTCTAAATCCTTTGCGATTAGCATCAAATTTCATGAGAGCTTTCTCCTTTTTTTGTAAACCTACAGTTTTAATTTTTGATACCCGGCACTGCAGTAAAAAAAATTTTCAAATTATTCTACTTGGTTGAATTAAATAAACTGGCAAGCACCTACATCCATGTCTCACATTTTTATGCCAACAATTCCATATAATCACACTGTACAGGCAATGTGAGCCATCAATAGGGAAGGTAGTAGACATTAATTATGGAAATGCATAAGGTGCCCATTTTTTCAGATTTCTTCAGCCACTATATGTTTCTGAAGATAAGCTTGTGGAAGGTTTGGGCTATGTATCTTCATTTTTAACCTTACATCTATAACAAGAGAGACATTATAGTGCTATTGATTTTAATTTTTAAAATGTATTTTAAGTATATGCTCTTATTTTCAAAGAATAGTCACAATCAGTGACTTCATCTTTCTGTTGAAAATGAGACATTTTAAAGTCTCTTCATCAAATAAACAGATACAAAAATGCCAGAAAACTTTGCTGGGGGAAAAAAAAGTCTCAATAAGTAAATAAGTAAAGAACTTGACTTGTTTATTTTCAATTGCAATCTCTTAAACCATTTTCCTTACGGTTATCCGTGGTTGCTATCACTTACTACAGAGAGAATCACCAGCACAATCTGAAATTACACTTTTTAATATACATCTATGACTGGTTTAAGTGTACTATTAGTAGTTAATGGAGCTGTAATTAGCTTTGCCTTAGAATTCAGTAAATTAGCATAAATACTTCATAGAGTACTTCTGGTACTCACAAGTCAGGACCATGTACAAATTCTTGCACAAAAACAGAATTGAGCCATCTTCTTGAATGGTAATCTTGACAAAAGAAAAGGCAATCTTCTTCCTACAGCTGCATTTACCTGAATTTCATTATCTTCCAGATGTCCAAACACCTGACTACCAGCTGTTCCACCTATTTTGTAACAAAGTGAAAAAGCAACAACCTGTGCATGTATGACAGGCAGGCACAGAAATGTGAACGTGACTTATGAGCAGTGTCACTAGCGGATGTCCCCATGGGGCACAAAGACCCTGTTTAATGTGCTGGGAGGAAGTGTTACTGCAAACCTTGAGGTTGACTCTGTGGTGTCTGCTACAGGGCTTCACTGGGCAGCCCACTCCAGGAGTTCGGCAGCAAGAATTAGCCTGCGTGGTTGGTGTGTTTAGAAAAAAATTATCCATGAAACAAATGACTGACTTTTCAAACATTAGAACAAATGAAATTAAAATGACAGAAGTGAATCTGCATTCTGATTACTGGAGGAAGATATTATCAGCCAGTAAATGAAGTAAAACACAGCAGGTCCAGCTGAGGCTTTTTACCAAACATGTTATGTCCCTGTCTTTTTCTGGTTTTAAATGAATAACCTTTTAGAGAAGTGACTGGATGACAAAGGATAAAAAACAAATATAATGAAGAGGTTAAAATTTTCAGATTCTGTAACCTTCCTGTAACACTGATCTGTTCCTTCAGAAACCACTAACAACTCCTAATACGTGCAGCAATAATGAAGGTGCACATTATTCATATCACACTTCTAAAAATCAACATTATTCTTCTAATGTCACAACTGAGTTAAATTTGCAAAGTATGTATAAATCATATTGATAGCCTTTGTCTTAGAACTGAATTTCATGGCCTTCATATTTTACTACCGTAATCTAAAAATTAATCTATAAAGGAAGACTTGTCAATATGTCAATAATATATCAATACAACAGACTGGGTCATTACTGAATGCTTATTTCACATGTATTGACTTCAGCTTATTGTCAGTGTATGTATCACAGCTGGACTACATAAATGAGCCAGAGCTGTCTGCACAGTAAATATTGATTTAACATGGTATTTTGGATATAGCTTTCTTGAATTGATAGATGTTTTAAAATGAAATATATGACTAAATCCCATCACAGTTGAAAAATTCCTGTAATATTCTCCTCCAGTATTTCAGTTTCAGCATAGAGAACAGAAGATAGTTAAAATTAACTTGACTGTAATAAACTGGTCTCCTGGATGATGGTTCCGTATCGCACTCACATAAAGACTAAGTGTCTCTTGGGTGAACAATTTGAAAACCAGATGACACCTGTGTCTTAGAGGAAAAGAACAAGTTCTTTCTTTTTGTGAGAGGGGTGATAAGTGAGATGAGTGTTAAAGTAAAACATGAAGGACAAGGGAACATGTAGACTTTTTTTATTTTGTCTCCAACTTTTCACATCCATGCCTTAGATAGAGATCTTCCCAACACTGACAAATATTAGTAGTCACAAAAAGTCCGCATCTCTTCACAAAGGATCTTGGTAAAATCAGAACCCAAATGACTTCTGTAGACTTACCAATGTTTTTAACCTTATAAGCATTACTCACTGATTATCAATATGCAAGCCAATTCCCACTGAAGCCAGCAAAACCACCATATTGACATCAAGCTCAGCAAGAATAATATGCAAGTACTTTTGGCTTTTAACTTTAATAAAGAATTTGTTCAGTAATTTTCTTTTACATCCTTACAATTTTCATCATTTAAGAGTATGAGGAGACCAAGTGAGTGTGATTGACAGAGTGATAAAGGAATCGGGCTTTCTGCAAAGTAGTTTAAGAAGGTTTAGTTCTTAAAAAAAGCCTCATTAATATGATTTGTATGATATTTATGGAGACTCAGATTTTAAGAGTTTTCTGTTAATAAAACAAAGGACGCAGAAGAGCATTCCCTGTACTTAAACAGCAAGTACAATACTTTTTGTGAAATATGACTTTGTTTTAACTGGAGTGCTGGTAGAAAGCTGTCAGTAGACTATTACAACATCACAGAAATTTCATTCAGAAGTTTCTAGGTTTCAGTTGAAAAATTGCTCAGTATAGGGACCCATTTATATAGATGTAAAACTTGGTAACACTTCTGTTTACTAGGTATGTATATTACAAAAAAAAACCCCAAAAAGCTAGGAGTAGTACTGCATACATTGCCTGAAGATACTGACTTATGAATGGCTCCAAAAATCATACATAACTTATAGCCCAAGAATTCTTTTTATTGAAATTTCGTGGCAGACTACTAACCTGAACAAGAACAAAGTAGCGTTTTTTCCACCGCTTCCAAACCTTCTGTCCTAGAGCATACAAATATCTGCAAAGGAAATAATAAAGGGAATGTTTTTCCATTGATATGAAGCATGACATTAGGAGGACCCAATACAAATTTGTGTATTAATTTGCTCTACCTACTGAGCCGCTTCTTCAGTGTTGTCACATTTAAGAAGTTATTTTTTTCCTCTATTTACTCATAGCAAAGAGACATTCCTTTTCACTCACAATAACACAAAAAGCAGAAACAAATGACCTCATATTTGGGAAGACTAACCACTTATATTTCACCAATTGTGTCTCAAAAATAGAAAAAATGACTTCAAGTAGAACTCTTTTGACTACACAGAAATACTGAATGTTAGAAAAGTTAAACTCCCCAACATCTTTTATCCTGTTTGGTTTCTACAGATTTGCTAGCGTTTATTTAGTCTGTGAGAAGTCAGCCACAGTGTCAGTTTGGTAAAATGCTCACATAACACAATGTCAGCAGACTCACAAGATTAAATTTTTTTTCCAGAGTAAACTAGAATCTAATTTCCTAAACAGAAGCACTTCACTATAAAGACTCTTAGATTACAACAACTCCTTGTCACCTTGGCAATTTCCAGGCTTTGAATCAGATCATGTAATGAGGAGTATCAACCAGTGAGATGAGAAAACCACGATGCTGATACTCTTTTGTGGTAGAGGGAGCACACTCATTACCCAAGAAATTGCAGCAAGTTTTCTGGCATTATAGTGACTTTTTTTTCTGTCACTGTGATCACATTGCACTGTTGTTAACAAAGACAGCAAGAAGAAAAGGATGAGCTGTGGGATTGTAAGCAAGAGCCTATGAGTGGTAAGGATCTGATTCTTAACACCTGACAGGAGAGCAAAATATTTACTCAAGAGCTGTCCCTTCTGGCTGGCCAAATTCTGTCAAGGACATCTAATACAACAGGGTTGTTCAGACCAATGAATTCTGGCTTCACAGGGCACTCTACAGGGGATGCTGGTACATATATTATGAAGAAATACCTACTAGGATGGGAATTAGTTGGTTGGATGATTGATAGATGAACAGGGGCCTCTCTGGTAAGAGGATAGGGTCTGCTGCCCTCTGTTTTCTGATCACTTCTGTGGCTTTGCTGACTGATAAGTTTGTAATTCAGTCAAAAAACAGAGCAACGAACCAATATCTTATGTGAAATGGGCAAGATACACCTGTCCTAGGTGCACACTCAAGCCCATTCTTTCCCACATTTATCATCACAAAGGACAAATTTGTGTCTAAAATGGATGTTCAGCATAATGTTTATTAACCAGGATGGTTTGTCAGATTAAGTAGTGGTTCCCTTATTATTATGACACCAATGTCAGACCTTCTTCAGCTCCTATTATACCTGTGCTGAAGCTCTGCCTCACTTGGTTACTCTGCTTTTTACTTGTATGAGGGAGAAAAAAATAGGCTTTGTGTACACAATTACCAAATTTCATGTTCTAACAGGAAAATGTCAGAAAATGAGCAACCCAAACTCAGAAACACCAAGTTAATTATTTTTCAGAATTAATAGTGTTAATGTTTTCTTTTTTTTGTTAATTTCTTTTTCAATTTAATTCTATTCAGAGACTGGTATAGAAAGGCGCTTTTAAAATAAGAAGTCTTAAAAGAACATTTGCCATAGAGAAAGGTGGGCTGCTCTTTAAATTACTTTTCATGTAAGATATACCACGTACAGGCAGAACTAACACAAGACACAGTAAATCAAAAATAAAAAAATAAGAAAGCTTACAAAAAGAAATTAAATAGCAATGTGCACTTTTATTCCTCCTATAAATTACTCCAACTAAAGTGTTAAGTAAGAGTCTCCTTGGGAAATAAAGGAGTGGAACATTAACTATCTAACTTTAAAATCTGTGGGTCTTACAAAGGACTAAGTAACAAAGGAAAATAGGATTCATGACACAAAGCTGGGATTTAGTACAGAAATGCAAAACTTTATGTTGTCTGGTTTTACAAATCACTATAAACACACAGTTATAATCTTATGTTATTAATCCCTCTTCCAGTGCGATGTTTAAAGGTGACAGCTTTTTTCTAATGTGGAAAGTTTCAGCCATTTACAGGGCGTATCTCCTGTGCTCATCTTAAGCGCGCATGCTCTTGAAAAATAAAGGGATTAATTCTTACTCAAGAATCTAACAATTACTCCCGGAAGGACCCAAATATCCTAGACTTCTAGAATCCTCTTCGAACTTCTTTTTCTGTAGAAACTGCAGGTGATGTTTAGAACAGAAAAAAAACTCCAATAGCTAGTTTTCAGAATTAAATGAGACTTGGGTTTCTCAACTGAAGCAGAAAATTACAAGGTTAACAGACTCTGAAGTGAAGTAAGTCCTAGAGCTAAGCTAAGAAATGTTTTATTTTTAAGATGGGGAATTGCACCATTTTTCACGAGTCTCAGTTGAAGAATGTTTTGTCTTTAATATGGGGAATTGCATTACTTTTAATGAGTCTCAGGTAAATGTCAGTACCACAAACCAGAACAGACTCTCAAGTCATGAACTCACGTAACTGCAGCCTGCTATTTCTCTACCCATTTGCGTAGCTGTATTCACCTATCAGACCTATCATCCAAAAAAACGTGCACAAGATGCACAGCATGAATTGTTCAGACTATTTTAAGCAGCAACAAGAAACACAGAACAGCCATTCATTCAAACACTTTACCTTTCTTTGGGTGAAATATTATGTGCAAAACAAAAAAAGAAACCGGTATTCAGAAGAAGCCAATTCCATACTTTCAAACATTAACCACACCATTTGCTTCAATTTTTTTCACTCTAATTTGGGTTCCAAAGTTGGGATCATCTAAAATAATTCTTGAATTATTACAGTTCAGCCATACATATGGAAGAAAGACACTAAAATACTTCCCCTGTATCTGAACAGTAATTGCTTAGATTTATTTTGACTTCTCTGTAAGATAATGTTTTGAAAATGTTTAATAAATAGACTGACAAGAAGCTAGGAAAGATTGGGATTTTTATGTACTTCAAAACATATACAGATGGTAGACTTTTATTCTGTAAAAATACACTAATATGATAAATGGGATATGTACACATAATTTCTGTATCTGTACATATGCACATTAGAAAGAATATTTATAGTTAGTATGTACATTTGTGGATGCCTTCTTCAGTGATTTGATATTACTTGTATAATTTCCAGTAACTTAAGACTAATACATCTGCTTTCATACAGCACATAGAAAACTGGACCTTGATCAAACATGTTTTAATTTAAGTGTGACCCCAGTTACTACAGTTTTGTAGTAATATGAAAATGCAACCAAATGTACAAACCATGCAATCACTTTTCTGAGACTTTTTCTCTTAAAAACAGTTCTGCAATCTTCTTTTATTCAACATTATTTAATACTGCTTTTTTTTCTCTTCATTCACTCCCAAATAAAAAAGTAAAAATTGGATTTTGTATGAAGCCACAGATTCACATGATTATACTTCACAATGCTTATAATATGGTACCAAAAAAACCATTTAATACTTAAAGTTAATTTTCCTGGAAAACAAGTAAAAAACCAAGAAATTACTTTTCCACTACAAAACACAGAAAGACCTGGATAAAAACATTTTATATATCATCTCATCTCATCTCAGTCAATACAATTTTCTTCTCCAGAAATAGAACAAACAAAATGAGCACCCATTTTCTTTAAAAAGTCTGGGTATCACTATAGTGTAAATACATGAAGGTTGAATAGCTTTCAAAGTACATTTCCTTGTGCTACCAAAATGAAAAACCACACTGCTAAATATTATAGTTCTGTTTCAATTATGTGATGGCATACACAGGAAAGAAGATGGTAGCTTATTTGCTCTAAGTCCTCACCTCACTGCAAGACTGCAGAGTTCTACTTTTTGATGAAAAAAATAAGCACTAATGAGTAGCTGAAAACCATAATTGTCTGTGGAATACTGGAGCTATTCATTGATGGAGAAATGAGAATGGACTTATTACTTCTACAGAGATCATTTTTAGACCAGCCTTTTTATTCTAAGGAATGAAGCAATCTATCTACATCTTGAATGATAAATTCTCTACTCGTAAAAGGCTTCATTTATCACAAACAATGAAAAAAATATAGAAAGAAAAATCAATACATGTAGCAGTTTAGTCCAGCAAAGGCCTTTCTTAAAGAGAAACCTCAGTCAAGGTTGAAAGAGCAATTAATGCAGTCTCAAAAATCTGGGCCACTCTGATAGAGTTCGGTTAACATGTGGCAGAAGTAATCATCCACTTGTGAAAATGATTTTCAGTTCATTCTCAAACACCTTTCAGACACTCATGATCCCATTTAACTGACAACAATACAGGCTATCCGTGGGCATCATTGCATTTGCTGAGAGAGCCAATGGAGACCAAATGCCCACAGGCACTTTCAGTCATCACTGTGCCTTGCATAAAAGGAATCTTCCTTGCACCGCATTCCTTCTTTTATTTAACCCCGAAAGATTAAGAAATTTTTTTGTCTTCAGTTGAGGACAAGAGAGAAAACTGATTCAAGACAACAATATGACCTGGGTCATAAGAAACCTAGCTGTAAACATTCTCAGATTCATTTTAGTACTTTCTGTGCTCTTGAGAAAGAGAACTAAATAAGCCTTCAACAGATGGAATGAAAAAAAAATCAGCCTAAACTATTGTAATTACACCTGCTAAGGATAAAGCAATGTTGAAGAATGTCAAGTAATACAAACATCACAGCCACAGAAAACAGTTCCATTTATTCCAATTAGCAAGATACTCATGAATAGGAAAATGTGTGGCTTTTTTCCTGCTAAACAACTTTTCACTTACAGTATCAGATATCCCTAGATTCTTTAACAGTGATATCTTACTACACTCCAGAGTGCTTCAACATTTGTGAATATGCATGCCAGTACTTATGGAACCTGTGAAGTAACTACAATGGCAGCTTGAGAATTATTAATCCAATTTATGTCATATCATGAAACCTATTTGGTATGTAAAGTGTAAGTGTTTAACAAGACAGAAGAACATCCTTTAGCCTCAAGAGAGTTCCAGGCAACAAAAGAACTAAATCCTTTAGATGCAACATAAATGTAGAAAACACTCTAATTCTAATGTAATCTAATTGCAACATAAATAGATAATGCAGCACAACTGCAAAACAGCTGGTGCTGAAGAGCAGACATCCACCCTCAGCTTTTTGATGCAGCTTACTTTGGACTAGCTCTAGTCTCAAACCATGGACAAAGCTACCAGTGGTTTGCAGTATATATGGGTACATCCCTGGAGCTCAACTCCTGGTGAAATTTCATCTAAAAAGATAATAGTCTGTGAACAGAAAAGCACGGTAAGCAGGAACAACTAAGAGATTGCTTTTCAAAGTGAAAATCTGAATTTAAATGCTGATGTTGATTTAGCATAAAAAGTTTCAATGCCACTGCTCTCCCCTGACTGTCCACTTTAGCTGTGGAAACTGTTCTTTACATTGACAGACCTTAGATAACTCAGAAGCATCTGAGCACCCAGAAGTAGTCAGGTATCCAGTCTAGTCATCTCCATGTGACTGGAAGCACATGACACTGCAATTACACAGAAAAACATGGAAAAACTGATGACCATTTTTCCAGTCAGGGAGTGATATTATTTGTGATCTAGGAAGTCTAAATGAAGGACCTGTTAGTTTGAAAGATTTACTTTTGTTTCCAGGTCATATACATCCACTCATGGAAACAATAAAAAGGCGTTGAAAACTTTGGTGGCGGAGGCCAGTGAAAGCATGAACTCTCTTAGTAGTGAAAATTGGTTTTGATTATCTCTGGGTGGTTATGTATTTCATGTATTTCTTTTCACTGGTACTTTTGAATTGATATAATTTTAATTTCATAAAGAATACAGACCTCAGCAGAGCTATTTTTTTTGTAATATAACATAAAAGAAGAAGATGTATACATTTTTCATCCTGAAGATTGTAAATTCTAAGTATTTTCAAAACATTTGTTGTCATCATCGTGAATAGGTATTTTAAAGTACTTATGAATTAGCCTAAAGGGGTATGTCTGATCTAGCAAATGCATGAGAAGGTATGTTACACCTGGTATCCCTATTTGTGATTTGAAAAGAAGCACAAAAATTATGATATTGAATCAATCTAGCACCTTCCTTTAATTTGTGCACACAGAATATGTTTATTCAAAATGTTATGATGTTTTAAAACTAATATTTAAAATCCTTGACAGCTGAATTTTTTTTTAAAATCCCTAAAATAATTCAATTAAAAACACCATTTAAAAACATCACCAAAGATTTGAAACAAATCAGTTTACCAAGTCCTCACTTACATAGCATTGTTCCCTTAATAGGAACATTGCTTGACACTTGAGGAGTGCTTTATAAACCAAGCAATTACTCCTCAAAACATGTCCAGTGCAGGAGGTTAGTATTACCACATTAACTTCTGTGGGAGAGAAACCAAAGTGGAAAAGAGCAAGACTTGAGGTCCTAGTGCACCAGAAAAAACACCCAGGAAAGTCTCACAACAGCCCTTATCTTCCAGACACTGGAAAATGCATTTCAGAAGCCTGTAAAGTTGATCAGTCTTTTAAACTCTGTGTGTCAAAACATGCAACTCATTTATGAATTAAAAAAAAGTGAAAAGAAATTGTTTCAAAGGGAAGCAGTAAATTAAATATGTTTGTCTTTGCAATCCACTATGTCACTTTCAGTGAATATGTTTCCCCTGCACCTTGCATGGATCCAGACTGCTTGTGGTATATTTCATCTTCAGAACTTTGCAGATACCCTTTGGAAGCACTCTTCTGTTTCCATGAGCTCTACCACATCCTTACGGTGAAAAGACTCCAAATTTAACCATTGTAATTAGTTGCCTGCAAAGACATATATGAAGGAGGTTTTCTGTACCTAGGCATCATGAAAAGTTGATAATGCGACATTCATGACAATGCAGTTGATAACAAACTACATTGACTGTAAAGATTTCAAAATGTTTGGCACATTTGTCAGAAAACAATTCCTTTTAGCTGTGCTATTACAGAGCCATCCAGAATGAAAAGTGCTAGAGCAAAAGCCGAGTAAATGCAGTTACCTTCCTGGAATTCATATACAGTCTCTCCATGATGAAGAAGTAAAAAGTTTTTTATTGGGAACTGTAGTGGTTTTGGGTCTAGGCCTTCCTGGGTGACCAGGTTGTAACCAAGGAACCAAGGTCATGTTCCCAGTATTCCATAAGATTTTTACGTAAGCAAGAGTATAAATAAGAAGAGAGAGGAAGCTCTCGTTCCTCTTTCTTCCGGCGGACCGAAGGTGAAGGTTCTTTGCTGTCGCTCTGCTGGGGCGAAGGAGTGAGGCCTGGTGCGCCTACTTGGCCTTGAGAGGCAGAGAGTGCCGCAGTTGTTTGGTGCAGTTCGCTGTTCTCTTGAGGGAAGTGTTCGCTTTTTATCCTTTTTTCCCTTTTTCCCTTTCCCTTCCTTTTCCATTTTTGGAGAGGTTCCCTGTGGGTGTTATATTGTATATAATTCTATTTATATATATAAATGTGTTTCACTTGAAATTCAGTTTGGTTTGGGTTCTTTTGATTTTTTTCGTGATCTTTTCGGTCTGCTGTGAGAGAGGGAGAGGGAAGGGGAAGGTTTTGTCCCTGTGGTCCAGGCACTTGGCTGTGAGCCAAGTCCAACCTGGGACAGGAACTATGTTATTTTCTTCTGGTTTAAAATTATGACACTTCGTGCACTGAAAGACTCTCTTTTAATCTAGAAGACTTAGTGTAAACATTGGAACCTATGAATACCACTTCTCTTTCCACCCAACATACAGTAGCAGAAAAACATAATACTGCCTGCATATCAGTGGTATGGACTGTCTCCATCACATCTCTATCACTCTTTAAGGAATGTAGGAACAGTGCCAGACATTAATTTCCACTCTCATACAGCAATGCAACTGTTATGGCTTGTTTCCATGAAGGCAAATTAGTTAAATTTCATTGTGCATTTTAGGCATTCCTGGATAGGCTGAGGAAAAAAAAATATTAATTGTATTGAATATTTGTATATGCAGAGTCATAATATGCTCAGAAACTCCTTGGTCGCAGATGGGTGGAGTCTGGAAGAGTACTGAGATTACTCTTATAAACTTTCTCAGTCATCTGCTGTTGGTCACAGTGGGAGATGTGATATCAGGTTATATGGACATTTGGTCCAAAACAGCAAGGTTAATATAACATTCTGATAGAGTCATTCTGCCTCAGGAAACCGAGCGGTGCAGAACAACATCTATAAGTGATCCTTTCATCAAAAGTTAGAGTAAAAAAAATACTTTTATACTCCTGGCTATCTTTTGATGACAATACAAAGGTAAAAACAAGGAAGAAAGCTTTCATAGTATGACCCAGCAAATCAGTTCCCTTAAAGTATCCATTTTAAAGAAATTTTTTATACAGAACACATGTAGAATTTTAAAGATGCCAAAGAAACAAAAAGTCTTCTGACTCCATGTCACTTTGTCTCTTTTGAAGAAACTTCTCTCCAAAAGAATGTGGAAGTGGCCACCCAAAAGCCAGGCCTATACCTTGTTATCATGGGGATGTGGAGGGAAGTATGCAGTTATACAACCCCAGAAATTTCTCATATACTCATGCTATTACTGTCTCTAGGAGTTTCTTTACCTAGAAATGCTGTCTCTGTGTTTATAACTTTTTAATGGATTTTGTTTAAATTTATTTCCATCATGTTTTTCTTAAACATTTTAAACTTTCAAAATCTACTGCTAGTAGCACAGTTCTACATCTCAACTACCTGTGCCTGGAAGCAGCTCTCTTTGTTCACTCTGAAGCTGGCACCCACTGGTAATATTTAGCAAGTGTTTTGTGGCACTAGAAGAGACAGCTTCCAGTGTACAGTAATTCGAACTAGAACCATGAAGGTGATTGGATGTTTATCCTTGAAAATGCCACATAGAAGCAAACAATCTAAAACTGAATTCCACAGGACTTACTATAGAAAACAACAGAAATGCATCACTGAAAAATATACCCCCTTTGAGAAAGTTACTTAAGTATTCCTTCATGGAACGTAGGATTTTTAAAATGGATTAATATAATTAGGAAAAAAAATTCCTAAAATGGTTTGGGTGGTGGTTAGGGGGAAAAAAAAGTGCTATGCAAGAAAGATATAAGCTTGGATTTGTCAGAAGTTCTTTATTGTAACAATACGCAGAAAATAAAACATTAAAAACTCTGCCCCTCCTCTGGAGTTATTAAACAGGAGCTGTTATTCTACCGGAGCTGTAGAAGGACTTCAGGAATACAGAATTTAATACCTGTGAGGGAACACCAGAGCCATCTCCTGGGGTCAGCCCATTGCTGCTGCACAGGATTGCTGTGACAAGTAACTGTCTACCTAAAATTGCAATACTACAGTGATATTCAACTCTAAAATTGCTGTTACATAAAAATTTTTAAAAAATGAAATTCATAAAATCTAAGAGAAAATAGAAGAGAGATTAATTTAGCTTCTGGAATATAATCATATTGCATCTTCTCCCTTAATTGAACCATGCTGCCCTCCTGTGGTTGTCAGGATACATATAATGCCATGGCCCAGACTAAGAAAATCTAGCTCAAATTGATCCCTGCTACCTGCTTGTGACAGATTTGAAGAGGAAAGAAAATGTCACTGTGTAATTACAAAAAGTGGTTAAGTTAAACTTCAGGGAAAGGATTGTAAAATCTGTATTTCAAATAATTTTAAAATTAGTATTTTAAATAAGTAGAATGTCATATTATTTCACAAATTGTGTCTCTGTGGGAGCACAGTCATACATATTAATAATACATTTATTCTCAAGTTAGGGGGAGAAGGCTGATTGCATAATGAGAAATTTATCTGTTGAAGTGCCAACACAGTTGAACACATATATTAGAAAGATTACCCAACAACTCAAAAAGCATAGAAATTATTTACAAAAGTATCAGTATTTGGTAAACCAAAAAAGTGCTATTAGTTAAATTGTAATCTTTTTTTGCCTGATACAGAGACACCAAATACATCTTGAGAAATCAGTGAGTAATAAATACATTACATCTTTAAAGAAAAATATAAAAGATGGTGCGGCATAGAATAATCTAAATTAAGGAGAGGTCTATAATCAACTATTCAAAGAAATTATCTCATGCAGAAAAAAAAAAATCTTTTTTGATAATTACATTTCCATAAAGTCTCTGTTCTCATAAGCTCTGTTACTAATTAACCAGAAGTTAATATTATGCACTAAAATGTTTATTTAACTTGAGCTCATCTATAGTCAGAGTTGCCAGATTTGTTAACTCACTGGTTTAAAACAAACCAGTACAGAACAGATCCCAAAACCACTAAAGTACAACAGCTGGAGTGACACAGCACTGCTGATTTTCTTCCAGATTAAATTTGTAAATGCTCAAATTATGCTTAAAGTCTTAATGATAATGTTTTAAAATACACTTTTCTTTCTGAAGACAGACTAAAATTTTAAAAGCTACAAAAGGTAGTGTTATTTTCTGATGCTAAAATATAGCATTGAGAAGTAAACACTTTTTTTTAGAATCTTTTTTGTCTTTAACTCAGAAACAAAAACAAAAAGTGAAATGCTAAATTTTAAATCAAGTCACTCTGTCAAAAAAAATTTTATATATTGTTGAAAAGACTTTGAAACAAAAAATAAGTCTCAGAATTCCAAAAAAATTGTAAGAAATTCTTTTGGACAAGAAAGACAAGATATTTAGTATAGTCACACGCCATTTTGTGCCAATTAGTGAAGTTGCTAACATGGCATATCAATAAAAACCCAACTGACCTAAGTAGCAGGACTAATTAAATGAAGTAAGGTAATTAAAAGCTTCTCAATATATAATAAAAAATTACGGCTGAAAGTGTTCCATAATGTTGTTTTTTTTGGTTTCCTATTATCTGCTTTTCTGCTGAGTTTTAATCAGTGTATCTATATGCATAAAAGGTAGTGTCCAGATGTTAATGTGTTGGAGGCAGGAATCAGGTGCTCAATTAAAATATATTGAGAGTGCAAGAAAAAAACCTCAAGCCTTCCATTAAGGAGAATACATACAGCTCAATTAAAAATGAATGTAGCATTTGTGATTAAGTTGAACGCTCACATTCTATAATGGCAATAAAATTTTATATTATATGATTACTTTATTAACTTAATCATACAATTCTAATCTAAGGATCAGTTATTTCCTGTTTACAAGTGGATCCATTGCTTCTCAACATACAAAATAATGGTAAAGCTGAATTTACACAAATTGTAAGCCTCTCCTCTAAGGCTTTTTCATTTTCACAAATAGTGAATTAAAAAAAGCAACTGCAACATCTTTAACATTTTTAGAGGTTGTAGCCTAGCATGTGTTCTCAGCTACAGGTAATATTTTTAATATTTCATATCAGTCCCAGTTGTGTTGCTTGCATAATACCTCCAATTTCATTTGGATGCATTCATTACTCAGAATATGTTTCCAAATGGCTTGACTGAAAGATTTGTAAAATGACATCCTATGCCCATGTCATGTGGTATTGGTTCCTAGCCTATTGCTCTTAATCTAAAAGGAATCATTCCGTAGTCTAAGTCTTCAGACCCTTCCTTCAGATCTTAGCTTGTCCTTCAAAGCCAAGACTTACAACAAGATGAAAAAGGCTAAAGAAGCTACAAACATTCAGTTTCAGAAAAGAGGCTGGCCATCAGCTGTCCAACTGTGAGGGGAGCACATCCTCAGGCAGACTTATCCCCATCAGCACTACTACAACCTGAGCCAAGTTTCTTATTCTCTTCTACTTGGTCTATATGATATGGTGCATTCCACTTAAGACTGAACTTCAAATTATCTCAAAATTTAAATCAGCAGTTAAAACCGCAACTGCAAGAACACATAATAAATAGTAACTTCTAAGCCACTGATTTACTGAACAAGGGTAACTAGTTAGGATTATGTACACTTCTCTCATGAGAAACACACCAATTTTCATCTTTGGAACAAACTCTGAAGAAAAGCAGATGGCAGTTTTGGGTTGGGAATCTTATAACATTATGTGGTAAGAAACGGGGAAGCTGGTCTGACCCTGATGGAGACTTGGTGGAACTCAAACCTACACCTACCAGAACACTTTTCCTGCCAATTTGTCCTCAGTCCACTCCATGCAGGCAGCAGCATCAAAGATAATCTTAGAGGTCTCTTCTGTCTGTTGGTCCAAAGAAAAATCATGTACAGCATTTAACATGCCTGCATTTTTCATGAATGTGGAATACTGTGTCCAGCTCTGGAGTCGCCAGCATAAGGATATGGACCTGCTGGAGCAAGTCTAGAGGAGGGCCACAAAGATGCTCAGAGTTCTGGAGCAACTCTCCTATGACAACAGGCTGAGAGTGTTGGGGTTGTTCAGCCTGCAGAAAAGAAGGCTTTGAGGAGACCTTGGAGCAGCCTTCCAGAACTTAAAAGAAACCTAAAAGATAGCTGGGGAAGGAGATTTTACAAGGGTATATAATGATAGGACAAGAGGTAATGGCTTTAAGCTAAAGGAGGGTAGGTTTAGATTAGACATTAGGAAGAAATTCTTCACTGTGAGGATGGTGAGACACTGGAACAGGTTGCCCAGAGAAGCCATGGATGCCCCATTCTTTGCAGTGTACAAGGCCAGGTTGAACAGGGCTTTGAGCAACCTGGTCTGGTGAGAGGTGTTCCTGTCAGGGTTCCTTACAACTCAAACCATTCTATGATTCTATGATTCACTTACCTGCTCTCTTTTATCCTTTACACATAAAGTGAAATAACCCCAAACCTCACAGACTATAAAAAGCAATACTACATCACTGAACAAGCACAAAGTTAATTTAGGATGGGATTAAATTAAAACAGGTTTGTGACAGTAAGCATGCAGAAAAGGCTATTTGTAGTGCAGGGTGAACTCTACAGGTTTTATTTAAAGAAAAAGACAGAGTGAGCCAACTCCGTATGAAAGTATCACCAGAATGATGACAGTGCAGAAACTGCCAGCCTGCCAAAGTGATGCCTATTTGAGGATGTGAGATGTACTCAAGGACCCTGACGAAACAGTACAGTATTGAACTGCTAACACAATTGTGTTGACATCTAACAGGACACGGACTATTTAAAGAGAGCTGGCTGTGACAAATATACTATTTGAGCAAAGCAAGAGTAGTGCAGGGCCACAAGGACTGTGCTATTATGTTGAAATAAATGCAACACTGCAATAATTGAAATTATACTACTGTGGAGGAAAAAACTCAAACCCACTTAATTGAATTTTAAAAAAATTACCTCTGCTTTTACACGCAATATTGTGTTAGAACTATTTTTTCCCATACAGAATAGTGTATTATGAGTTGAAATCCACTCTCAGACCCAGGGACACATAGGAAGAATTAGATTGGTTACATACTATTAGTATTTAAAATTATTTTTTCTGTCATAACTACCTTTGATTTTGCAACTGCTTATATTCAAAAAGACAAAGAATAGGTGAATTTTACCTTCCTACAAGTACAGATGGATAGGGTAAGAGACAGAAGTACATAAGGTAGGTGGCATGCCCCCATCCTTGCAGCTAATAGTACTGGCAGTGTCTGTATAGAAATAATGCCAGGCCAAGACAGTCCATATGCAATGTCAATGTATGTCAGGTGAAAATAACTCTCTCCTAAATTCACAGATTAGCGTATGGTATCAAGAAACAAGTCAGATCGCCTGACAAAAGTCTACTAAGTAAAATGCATCTTTCATCTACATGATATGTGTGCTATGCTCATTTGTAGTGGAGTAACGCAACATAAAAAACATCTAAAACAATTAATTCAATGATGCTTGGTCTCGAACTCTGGGAAAATAAAAATATTGCTTAGGTGACTATGTACAATAATAATGTTATTATGAATATCACAATCAGTTACATCTTCATTACTACCAACTCATGCATATAAGGGAAGGTTCTAGACAACTTTTAAAAAGAACTTAGATAGCAAAAAGTTAAAAAGTTTAGTATGTAATAAATAAACATATAGTACAAAATAAACAAATATAATCTAGTATATATAATACTTGCATGCAATTTCATCCCAATGATTCTGTCAGCATATTTGGGTGCACTTAGAGAGCAGCAAATTTAAGGAAAACTAAAATTCAGATTTTGTTATGAATGATACTTTTGCAAAGCTATGGGCAAAATGTAATAGTAACATAAAGAAATTTAAGCAGAAAAAAGTCAACTTGAAATTTCCAGGGACCAGAATCTCCTCAGTTATGCTGTAGAGTTACTGGGAACTTCCTAATACTCTGAACTTATTATTGCAAATTTCAGAACATTTCTGATGTGATAAATTTATTCATCATTTATTGTATTAATAATAAGCAGCTTACTCTATGCATAGGAAAAAAAAAAAGACTCGCCTGTATTTAACTTCATGTTAAATACGATCTTCCCTGTGAGGACCTAGTAAGGCACGTATTTTGCTACATCATGACAATATTTATATTTTTAATACTACCTTCAATTCACACAGGCTTGACTGGTCAGCCCATCTACTCTTCTTACTTGATAGGAAGAAGACTTACATGCAAATGAAACTTAAACCAAACTTATTAGTTACTGTTTGAGAAGAAAGAGCAGTTGCAGATCACAGGATTTTCTCCATTCCTCCCTTACAATTTCATGAACTTAAGGCCTATTTTCAGTAAAATATTAGTGCATCATTTCACCACCAACTAAATTACCACCAGATTTGTTATTTTAATTAAAATATAGAATTTTTTTTTCACATTAATAGCTTTCTGAAGTTTTGACTTGAGTATTTCCAATAACAGGTAAGACTCTGTTTAGATTGTATTCTTTATATTTAAAAAAAAATTCAATAAAGTCAATATTTACAAGCACAATTGTAAGATTTCACACAACAACATGTATTTCATGTATTTTCAGGATTGAATCCTGACTTGAACCTTTGAAATGGACATCAAAGGAAGCTGTTGCCCAGTTTTGTCCAACTACTTTCAGGTACTTTAATGAAGTAAAGAAAAAAGAAAAAAGGGTTTATCTACATTTTTAGCTTAGTCTGAGTAAGGAGTGTGCTTTTGAAGAAAATTTCTTCATTATCCCCCAGTTGCAGCACTTGGTTCACACTGCAGAATTGTATCACAGCACGTGAACCGGATTCTTCTTGCGTTAAATGAAATCAGGTACTGCGCTCAGCTAGTGCACCCCACATATTCCAGCCACTAAAGGGCTGGAAGTCTAGCACAAGACCTGACAGAGATGGAACTAAATCCCCAGAAAAGCATCTGAGGTGGTTATTAGGTCCTCCACAATCACTGAGCCACTTTACAGATCTGTTTGGGCACACTTCACTCTTGGCTCCCTTTGTAGTCAAGGAGACACATGCCAAACACAGTTCAGGTCTTCCAAATACCATCTCTCTGTATTGGGTAGTATAATTTTGCCAGCCATCAGTGGCTAAAAGTCCTTCACAGGTACCTCAGACAAGTCCAGGTTACATGTGCTTTGAACCATTCATACTTCAATTCTTTTTTCTCCATGATGGGGTTATCACGTGCAATCTGCCATCTTGGTACAGGGCTTAATTTCATTCTACTGGTGCAACAAGTGGCTGCTGCTAGAAGGTACTCAGTTGACAAGGCTTTCTCTCACAGTGATACTGCATTCAAATTTTCTCAAGTAGTATAGCCATGAATTAGGAATCAGCCACATAAACTACACTGAAAGTCCTCAGTGATGCACAGCTCATCACCATCTTTATGGCCCGGAAGTGATCTGTTCTCTAACATGATGCACTGAGAATTGTTGCCAAGGGTCTTTTCACTTTTTTATCTCACACATGCATACAAAGACCAGGAAGTTGAGATGAAGAGAGTTTTAAAGTTGAAAATTCGATAGTACAGATCAGAAAAGTCTACCTAGCTGTCTATGGGTCACTGAGATGCTTATTCATATGTTCTTAGATATTACATGATAAGAAGAAAAGAATTGGCATTTATATATGAATGCAAGGCACCATTAAGGTAAACCATAAGAAATAATCCATGCTGGAAGAATAAGAGTTTAGGATGCAGTGAGACTGTGACAAAACTGCATTAAAGAAGGCTGAGAACAAGGTACAAAATCCAGTGCACAGAAAACAGACAGATACCAATATGAGTAGCGCACTCCAACAGATTATTTTGTGAGGCTGAATATAGATTTTAGCAAAGATGAACTAAGGAAGGATCTGACACACACGCAGTACTGATTATGGGCATTGTCTATATCTAATCAATTACGCATACCCAATCCTAGTAAAGGTATGAAAATACTGAACAAGTGTTGTTAAAGTTATGATCTAAAGACATTACATATACAACTGAACCTGCACAATTTTGCTCATCAGAGAGCTGAAGAAAACACTTTAGAAGCATGTAGTTTTAAAGGGAAATATAAGAAAAAGGATCACCCTATATAAACACCCTTAATGATCTTTTTAATGTCAGAGTAGAATCACAATTTAAATAAAAATTACATATTAATGATAACAGATTCTTAAATCTATTCTCAAATCTTTAAATTTGTGTTTTAAAAAGTTATGAGCAAAAATGAAGCAAACTTCTTTGTAAGAAAAATATTTTAAGTTTTACTATCAGTCTTGACTAACCCATGGATCTTTTTCACATGAAGTCTGTTGTGATTAAGCTAAGTGAGTTTGGATCTAAATTTATATCTCAGCTTTTACAAATATTTCAGATTAATTACTATGGAATGAATGAAGAATGACACCTTAATTAGTAATGCTTCTCTTGGCAATTAGGACTCTCTTGGCTTCTCTTAGCAATTAAAGTGGCAGTGGTATATCATTAAAGTCTTCAAAGATTCCCTGTGCCTCCTCAGAAGCAATTACTGTGGGAAGCACTGAAAATCAGGAACATAGCTATAATCTGTTCTCTAAGGATCTAGCAGCAGGATAAACACTTTTGCTTCTTCCATAGTAATTTTGCATTAACCCATTATCATTATCCAATCAATCATTAATGTCACTTTAATGTGTCATTTTTCATGAAGTTCAATTTAATTTTGAAAAAGTAACTGATTATAGTCAATTGATTTTGCAAAAGTGTACAATAGTGAAATCATTTAAATGAAGACAACACATTAGCACTTTTCTTCATGGTAAAATGCTAGCATTCTTTTAGCACAGTGAAATATTAGCATTTAGCACAAATAGCATAACAGAAAATACTGTTATGAGACACCTTGGAATAGTAGTTGCAAGGCATCCATAAATCACTAAAAGTGCTGCTTATAAGGTACATAGGAAATTTTGACCTTAGTATATACAAGTGTATGTACCCTTATGAATGTAAAAATGAGAACAGGTTTGTCTGAATTTATCAAGACAAGGTAATTAAAGTTACATGAATGACATTTTCAACTTTCTGACTAAATAAACACAAAATGTACACCATTGCTATTGGATCAAAACTTAAATTTTTTTATTAAATATGGGCCAAAATTTGACTAATATTTCTGCTGAAATATAAATCCCATGTTTTAATTTTCAAATTTGCTGACTTCAGAGTTTCTCAGTAGTTTCATTCCACGTGTCAGAAGTTCTTGAAATGTTTGGTTTTCTCTGTGTGGGATTCATGAGATCTGTCTTGCAGAAAGAGATACTCACATGCTCGGATCTTTGGAGTCAGCAACTGTCTGAGATTTACTGTTGAAAAGAAAGATATTCTCCTCTTCCTAAGTTTTATTAAAAAGCTCTTATGGTTTCAAAGGAATCATGTTAACTTCATGCAGTAGTTAAGTTACAGATCAGAAATGCCAGTCCTTTCCAGTTCATGATATTCAGCAACAACTACACTTCATGAAGTATTTTAAAGTTTGCAGCCAGGATACTTTTCATAGCAGTTCGTGACATATTCTTCTTTAGGATTGTTCACTGAGTAGAGAAAATATACTCTAACCATATAGATATGTGGTGCTTCATGTGAGATGACATTTTGGCACACCTTGACACAAAGTAGGGAGCAGACATTCCTGGATATGCAGTGGTATTTGCTGTACTGTATACTCCTGGTGCTGCTCACATTTTTTTGCCAACACCCTTTTTTTTTCTTCAGCAGTCTGCTGTGTTTAAAATTCAACCAAAGCCTATTTCATCAGCCATGAAACATACCTTCTGTGAGTGGTAAAGCACTGGCATTAATATAGTTTGCTTCAGCACTGCAGAACTGCCTACAGCTACTGTGCTTGTCTTGATCAAACCTTAGAGTGTCATTCTAGGTCTAGGTTGAATATGGACTGGGAAATGAAGCCTTGTAGTTCACACCTCTTTTGTCTTTGAAGTCAAACAAACTCAGTTGAAAGTCAGATACTTCTTTATGCCTTCCTGTCAGAAATTACAATGAAATCTTTCACCCAGTGTCTCAAAGGTATATGGCAAGCAAATACGAGGTCACGTTTTATCTGCATTGTTCTGTCTTTATGAGAGAATTCCCTTTAGATGTGTCTGCTTTTGTTCATCTTCCATATTACAGACATCCCCGATAGCTTACAAGGTATTCTTTGGAAAAGAGTTCATCTACATGGGTAGATGAGAATGAGGTTCTGAGGACAGCTTGGGCACTACACAGAGGCCAGCTACACTGAGTCAACATTGTCCCATTTGCCAGTAACAGGACAGGTAAGAAAAACTGTACACTATAAAATCACAGTGAGAGGCAGTGACTAGGTTTTATTTAGACCCAACTGAGATGAATACACACAGTTCCTGCGATGGGATCATCTTGCAGCAGACTGCTGCATCCTGCTGTTGCATTTCAACATGTTGTAACAAGATTTCATGAGGCTACAACTGAGACTCAGGAACCAGGAGTACTTTTGTTATATGGTTAGTGAATGAAGAACAAATCTTTCCTTTGTGGTAGGCACCCCTTTCCCACTCACGAGGAAGAGTGGTGGAGGGTTATCTTTTCACAGAGCTAGTTTCAAATGGCACAAAGGTAGTCTAATAACCTCACATTTGTATATGAATAGCAGGTCACCTCAAAACAGTGGAAGGCCTGATGTTGGCAGTGGGCAATCTCTGTCAGGTATTTGTAGAAAGATTTACCTTCTAAATGTATTTGAGACTTATTAGGAGTACTTTTAATATAAATTATAAAGAATACTGATATACTGAAATACAACTCTACTGTTCTTAGGATAAGAACATTTTTTGAATAGAACTGCATTAAATATACAAATGGTATTAAAAATACAACTAAAGCATGCCTGCTGCCAAATAGAACAAGCTGTATATGTCAGAGGACATCACAAACCCTAAACTGCCACTGGTGCAAGCACAAAATCCTCACAGGAGTTACCTGTAGTGACATTTATTTCAAATGTTTATTTAATTCCATGAGAGTTGAATAAAGTATGAAACTCAAGAAATATCAGTACGAGTGAGAATAGTTCTCCTTACTGCATGGTTACCTGTAGCAAAATTGTCTTACTATTGATTAAATCAGCCTGAGTTTCATTTAAAATAAAAGGAGACTTAGCTTTAAAAAAATCACTTATGCAGCTCTGCACAGTTTATCTCTGACCTGAATTTAGACTTGAGAAACTGTGAATTAGACAGA
Organism: Myiozetetes cayanensis; assembly: GCF_022539395.1. NCBI lineage: Eukaryota > Metazoa > Chordata > Aves > Passeriformes > Tyrannidae > Myiozetetes > Myiozetetes cayanensis. The sequence continues at coordinate 22,200,454 of NW_026087521.1, read as the reverse complement.
TGAAAAAGATGACATGACTGAAGCCCACCTCTGGCTCTGATAATTCAATTTTTCAAAGCTTTGTGTCTAGTTATTGGGCATTTATTTTAATTTAGTAGATAATCTACACTTCTCATGAATGCAATAAATAGAGAAAAGTTTACCTTACTACTTCCAGTGTATCTTTCCTTTTTTCCATAGACAGTGTCTTAGCACTGATAAATCAACCTGTAAAAGTATCCCTCTCTACCTAGTAGGTGCTTTGAGAAAACTCAGAGAACTCTAACATAGCCTAAATACCAATATTTTTAGGCTGCTATAGTGAGGTCACGTGACTAAATGATCAGAAAAAGATTACAAACTACCTGATGTGTAGTTCGTAAAATTCAAACAAACTCAGCAGTTTCTTCCATCTGACTTTTCTTATGCTTCCTGGTCTTGACACTGACAAATAAGCATTCTACCAAAGAACTGGAAGAACTTTGCTCTTCAAGGCAGTAGCTGAAGTCCGTGCTCTGCTGCCCTTTTCTAAACTGGAAGAAGAAATGCAATAGCAGCTAACAGAAAGCTAGATGGTGCTACTATGCTGACTTTCTGATTATAAGCAGATGGACTGCACGCAGACTTGGATAGACAAATCAAATATTATAGAAAGATACAGAAGAGTCTGCTTATGTAGATGCAGAAATGGTGTCGTTGAATAAGTATTTGTGTATCTTTACATTTGGTTGAGCAAATTATGCTGTACTGATAAGAAATGAAAAAGAGGAACAGGAATCTCCCTTTCGGAAGAGAAAAATGTTAAGAAAAACATATTTTCAGTAACTGTTGAAAAGCAATACACAAAGTTATTCTTTTTATTTCATGGAAAATAGTACTAATTGAAGAAGTCTATGCTACATATTATCATATAATAACCAAGATTAGTAAGGATTTTCTAAGATGTTGGATAAATCTAAGGTGTCATTGTAGGTTTCTAACACTTTGAAGCTAGCAAAACTAAACTTGGTATTTTAGCTTAGCTAAAAACATGTTTATCTTTCGTCTGTTTACTGTTGGTAAAACTAATTATTTAAAATTATTCTGATATATTTGTGTATTTTGGCTCAGAAGAAGGACAATTACAAAGGCCTATCTGTGACAGGGAGCATGCAGCGCTTGCTAAGAGAAGTGTGATTGTATTCCTGACATCTTGATCTGTAGAAGTAACCCAGAATTTAAATAGAGTAATTTCAATGTAGTCACCCTGCATATTTTTTCTGAAATAATGATACTGGGAGCAGATCTCATCTTCAAATCAGCCATCAGATTACAAATCTTGAAGTTATAAAGCTAATTCTATTTCTCCTCCTGCTCTTCTTTGCCAGGTGACCATGGACAAACAGCACATAAGAGCTGGCACCACCATCGTTCTGGCTAACTTCAGTGTCCCTGTGGCTCTTCTTACTCATGAGCTCACTAGTAGCTATGACCATGGTTTATCCAGGTGACAGGTGTACAATAGCCCTACCACTGAGAAGCCAGCAGACCCCAGTGCTATCCCCAGCTTGGTCTCCAAATTGCCTGTGACTTGGGGTGATCTCTGTTCATTCCTGTGCTTCAGTTCACTCAGCTGCAAATCAGATTATACTCATCTTCCTGTACTCAGGTCATTTGTCTCACAGATTTCCTTTAGCTCTAAAACTATAGCAGCAGGAGGAGAAATGTGATACTTCAATCACAGTCAGAAACCACTAGCTATATTTATTGTTTAAAAATGCTCTCCTAAGAAAATTTCAGCGAATTTCAAGTGCAAAAGAGAAAAAAAATTAAAAGGTTAGCAAATAAATGGACATCTTTATATTCTGAAAATACAAAAATACAACCACAAAAACCCCACAAAACAAAAAATAAGACAAGTTGTGAGAGAAAAATGATTTCACACAGATTCCTTAAATTTTCAGAGACCATAAGGTCAAAAAGTCACCAAAACTCTTGCTTTACAGATGGGAGACAGAAAATCCTAAGTGCTTGCAGAATGTATATTCCAAACACAAAAGTTTAAGAAATTAAAGGTACAACATTTCTATAAGCAATATGTCATAGCAGAAACCAGAACAGAACTTATAAGAATGAATTTTGCCCTTCAAATCTTTGAAAAAGTTCTGATCAAGAGCAAGGTCAAATACTTTGGAAGTAAAACCCAAATAATTCCACTTAGTAATATTGTCCTGTTCAGGCTGTTCAATTAATAAGAATTTAATTTTGGTTTCTTAATTATTTTCCTTCTGTATTTTTGGTATGACCATTGAATATTACTAATCCTTTTGAAGCAAGTTCACTATTCCTTTTTTATGTCTAGATTGGAAGCAATAGAATAATACCCTTTAGTAACCACTAGGCTATGCTAACAGTCAACTTAAAAAGCATAAAATCTACTTTAAAAATAATGTATGCTACAAATGCACACCGATGTGCAAAGGCACATCAAAAAATCTCCCACACATTAGAGAACGTATTTACAGTAACTCACATATCTTGAGTCAATTAACTTGTCCTGTTTGGGTTTTCAACCCTAATATAATTATGAGTTAAGGAGAGCCAAGTGAGCCTTCCTGAAGCAAACAGCACCTCTCTAACACTGCTATTCTAACTCAACAGAAATGAATGGGCTTTTAGCATTTCATAAAGGAAGTTTTAAGCTCCAATTTTCCTCATTTTCTCTTATGATTTGTTTCAGATTCAAGACCGCAACAGAAAAAAAATTATAGAAATCTTAAAACCCCTCCTTTTGTATGAAGGTTTTCTTTACTAAACAAAGAAGATTAAAAAAATATCTTGTATGTGGTCTGCATTTTAGACAAATTACCGTATTGTATGAGAAGAAAAACACATTAGAAATCATGAGAAAGGAATTTGAAGTATCACAAGTTGTCAATAATTGGAACTGTTTTACAAATCCCCAATAACGAATGACATTTATCTTGTCATTACTTAGACTAGTTGTGAAGGGTTCACTTTGTAATATATTGACAGGACTGAAGTAGAAAAGGATGGCTATATATAGTTTGGGTTAATTCCTCCTTTGAGAGCCTTTCATGCAAGAATAAAATAAAAATCTAAAATAAATAATAGGATAATGTTTACTGTAATTATTCCTTTTCTTCTTTAAGCATGTAACAGAATACACAGAAAAACCATGAACTGTTTCCTTGATCAAGTGTTTTTTTTAAAAATCGCATTAGTAGAGTAACACTACATTAACTGTATGAACATGTCAACATAAACACCAGAGTAAAAGTATGTGGTTAGCAAAGCTGATTCTGTTCTGGGGAAGTACAAATGAACTGCAGTTTAGATTCACAGTAGTGTTGAGTCATAAGGATTTTTATTTCTTGCTCTTAGAAAGGTTACAATTCATAATGAAAAATCCCTATTCTATAATTTTATTTTAAATGTAATTTTTGGTTATGACAGTGGAAATCAAAGAGAGAACATTATTTGAATGTGCTGCAGTCCAGTATACTACTTGTGAATTAAGTACAAGACAGCACTTAATATTTTAAAATTAAATATTCTTGGATCATAAATGCAAGACAAATTTTGAAGTCTTCCAACATAACCCTCGAGTCAGTAAGAAAAGTTGGTCTTAAATAGGGGAAACTTTTCTGAAGAGGCAAAATTGTGAACCCACCATTAGCTTGGATTTGTGGCTTTTGCCAACCCTGCAGAACCTGAAATACTTGAGCGTCGCTCCCATATCTAAAATCTTTCTTACTGTAATTAGATAGAGCATTAATTTAAAAAACCCATCTTTCTGCATTTGGCTGTGGGATAAAATTTTAATTCGATTTTGAATAAATTTAAGATTCTAATCTGAAAGACATTATGTAATGCCAACAGATTGCCTTCTTTTTCTATGAGAGAAATAAGAATCTTGTACATCAGTTTGTTAACTCAGACTGACACAGAAAATTTAAGTTGTCTAGTTCAAAGATTGGGCAAAGATGAAGCATGAGATGCTTCTGAAAAATAAACAGAAGAAATAGAACTTAGCTGGGCTAATCATACTAATTATATTAGAAGTCTGTTATTAAGCTGTAAAATTCAACTTGCTAAAATGATGAAATTCTAGCAGAAAGGATGATCACATTCTGTTATCCCTTTACTTCCTTCCATTTTGTGTACTCTATGACACTGAATGTAAATATCTGACCACATACTAACAGTCAAATAAAATAAAGTAAAATAAAAATTAAAAAAAAAAAAAATAAAAAATCTCCCAGTTATTTTCACTATTCAGGACAGCAGCAGCTGCCTTCCAGCTCTTCCGAACTTTATTTTGTCCTATGTCCTGCTTCGTTATGTGTCATGTAAACAATGCTTTATAGAGATAATTGAGTTATTTGCATTTCCACGTTGTGCAGGTTCACCAGGGAACTCTAATAACACTGCCTGGCAAAGCATAAGCCTTTGGCTGAGTGAAGTGACAATGCCTCAACTCCCCCAGCTTCTCCAGCATGTGGAAACTTTTTCTACCAGATGCTTCCCAAGATTTACCTTCAAATGTGTATGATCCTGGGAGGTGGTACTATTCTCCCTTGATAACAGGACAACTGAAGTACTAAAAATTCTAGGCTTCAGATATTAAGACGAAGATCGAATTCTTTTGATATTTGGACTCTAACCGCACAATGTATATTTACATCCACATTTCTACTGATTTCAGCTAGTAGCCATGAAATCAGATTCCAGTTTATAGAACTGAGTACAGGAAACAAATAACATACCACCAGTTACCATAGGTGGAAATATTTCAGTCTCTTAAAGGGATGTCATTCTGTGCAGCACAAACAGGATAAAAGCCAGTTTTTCCAGGTATCTCTCAACTATTTTAAACACAAAATATTCCTTTGCCTTCCTGTAATACTGTCCATCATCCATCATTTGTTTCCAGCCTCTTCACAAATGCAGATTTCTCTGATAACAAAATATCAGCTCAGAACCAGAATAGCTCTAATATGTGTGTTGAAGCAGGTGTGAATCTCTCTTGAAAAAACAGCAAATGACCACTTAATACTAATATTCACCCAGGAAGTCAAGAGAGTGCCTGGATAATGGCTCTTCATAACATTAACGGTTCCTGACTGTACACTCTCATAAATCTACTAGCAGGTGTTCATTTCCCTCCAAACAAACACCCTCTTCCTTCCTCTCACTGCAGCTCCAGTGCCATCATACAGAATTTCATCTACCTCTTCAATGGTTATTGAAGGCATTATTAAGCTTTTATTTCATTTCACATATATTTGTGGTGGAGAAGTCCATACAGCTCTTCCTTGGTGCCCCAATTTTTCTAGGCAAGTGTGTAGGTAATAATCATTATAGCTAATAGCCAAAAAGAAAGGGAAATGATGACTGACCTTGAGCATTTTTAGTGGGAAGAACAACAATATTTGCCTGGACAATAGTGACAGCAGTGGCCCTAATGTAAAATGAAGTATATAACTGTGCCAGGAGATTAGGATTCAAAATCAATGTGAGGAAGTAACCAACAGCAGAAGATGAAATGGATAATGATTGAACAAAATTACTGGTAGTAATATTTGATTGGGCTCTTTAATGTTTAAACAAGAAGACTACTGATATAAACCACTATAGAAAAGTAAATTGGGGGGTTTAGAAAGATCCTCTGGAGATCCCAGAAGAACAGCTGCTAGCCGAGAAAGTGTCTAGGGAAACACAGGAGCATAATGAGAGGAAACACTGGAATATTTTCCTCTAATTGGGGTTGCAGAGAGCATGATCCCAACATTATCAGTGATGTGATCAAAAATGGTGACTTCTTCTAGTCATGGCTTGGGATAGGTGCAAGGCAGCACAACATCCCTGATGTGTGTAGAGCGAAGTAAGTAACTGAACCAGGTCACGTGCAAGTGGCATCTGTTGCGTATTATTTGTTACTGATGATGTTCAAATCACTCTGCCTCCACAGCTGCCTTTTGACAAACCTGCTGAAGAAGGCAGGCAGCACAGTGCCACCTTGCATCACACTGAATACTGCAACTGGCTGAATACCTTCCAGCAGCAGGAAACTGAAACCATATAGTGGGCTGAATCTAAACAACAATGTGCCACCACTACCAAAGCATTTCAGAGGTGTTTGGTGAGTGTAAATGGATGGGGTAGAGGGTGGGTGGGAACTCATGGGAGAGCATCATGCTTCAGTACTGACAAACATCTCTCTCTCCTCCCTAGCCCCTCTCCACTCCACCTTTTTCAAGTCAGCCTAATCTTCCTGCTCTCTTCTGCCACATTAGCCAATTTCCCTGATTCATGTATTTGCAGGCCTACTTTGAAGTTTTCTCATCTCAGTCCCAGTCTCCAAGCACAACAACACCATGTTGACTCCATGACTGGTTTCCTTCTCTTTCCTCATAACTCCTGGTCACCAGCCACCGGTCTCCATCCAGCAAGTCTCATTGTTACAGTCCTGATAATCTGCATCTAAGTTTCCCAAAGGCAAACTGAGGGATGAGCTCGATACCTGGGAAATTTCAGCCCAACAAATTAACACTTGACCAAAACTGATGTAAGTTTGGTTGTTTTTTAGAGAAAGTATTGTGTGTATATATATATATATATATATATGAAATTTTGGCAATTACTGCCTATATTCAATGAGCAGAATACTAACAGGAGGAGACTAAAAAGAAATCTAAACAGTATGGACAGTACATTGATTCTTTGTGATTGCCTTTCAACAAGATACGCCCCCGCTTACTGTCAGCAACGCTACCTGTTTTTGCAGTGGGGCTGAGGAATAGTGGTGGCAGTCAACTAAAGGAGCTATCTTTATGAATAATCTATTCCACATAGCTTCAGTGTTAGACAGAAAAACATCCTTAAACTGGTAGTTGTACAGAGATTCCTCTCAAGAGAAAGACCATACAGAGAAAGGAAAGGGGAGACTAGTTGGCAAGTACCATCACATTCAGGTATATTACTATTCTTATTTTAATGGAAAAATATGGGTTTTTTTAACAAAGTGATATAAATTGTAACATTCAGAACTATTATTGAAATGAGAATTGTACTTTTAGTTCTGCATTTCAGACTTAGCTCATCATATGTCTTTACATATCTGAAATGGATGTTATTCCTGACTAGTTTAAACTTTATGTATAAAATGAGGATGTAACACAATACCATATCATAGGAATTGTTTTAGACTTTTATAATGCTTTAAAAACTTTATGGATTTAGATACATATGGTTAAAACACAGGCATAGCGAGGGAAAATAATAAAATACAGACAGACAGGAAATGGACACTTACCCACAGTGCTTCATGTGAGGTGGTTTATCCATTCTCACTGCCAGTTTAATTTTCAAATCATTGTCCTGGCTGTTCTTGGGGACTATCATTTTATGCAGATCAGGTGCCTTTGGGCTATTAGATGTTGGATATAACACTACCTGCAAGTCATAAAGAAAAACTTCAGTGAGCTGATAAAAAAATCAACTGTTAGTCTTTAATGGAAACTTCTAAGCAGTGAAGATTCTTGTTGTATTTCCTCCAGTATGAAAGACGACTAAAAAAGATTTCATAAATCTGATACACCAGTTGACTTGATCTTATTGTAACAGACAAATTTCCAAAATTAACTCCTTCCTTTTCTTACAAATTGGAATTTCCATATTATGAGTTAATAAAATTTCCTCCTGTTAATACATTCTGAATTAACAGTTTTAAATGAAAAGAAACAGTTAGCATTTCAGAATGATCACATACAATTAAATAGGAACCTAAACTTCTACATTATTCAGTGCTCTGCTGGAAAAACCCTGTTGAAACAATTTGCTGTAGCATTATGCAACGGATCAGGCCTCCAGCAATGACATTGTTTGAGAAAAGATAACCAAAATATACTCTTCATCTACATTTTTTGATCAATAGCATTAGTAAAAGTCAGTTTTAGTAAAAATTGCAGAAATTGGAGATGAATTCCAAAGGATCTTTGCTGCAAATGGAATATAATAAATGTAAAATACTATGTCCAGTTCATATGTGATATGACACAAATCCTTTGTTTAATCTACAGTGGCAGACATAAAAAAAAATACACTGAATTCTAAAAATTTAATTTTTAAAACATTTATGTAAATGTCTTGAAAATTTTACTAACAATTAATTTTAGATCAGTGTTAGTCACAAGCTGTTAAATATTTATTTACCACCCAAAACATTTATCCGTTTATAGTCAACACAATTAAATATTATTGCTTCATCAAATCTTTATCCACAGTGACATGTTCAGCAGTTAAATCCCACTGAAACATAATTTTCTTTCATTCTTACTATAAGCACTACTTTTGAATCAATTTAGATCTTAAAGTATTCTAAACATACTACTTAGGAGACTTTCATACATTCAGTAAGTTCTGAATTACCATTAACATGGAGCAGTATTTCAAAAGTAACAACATTCTAAAAAGCAGCGTTCTTCACATCCTTTATTTCTTGAAAACTAAAATTAATCATTGTGTTAACCATCAAGTTAATTTCTTACACATAATAGTGGGAGCTTCTGTCACATATCTAAAAGACAATATATTCTCCTCCGTGTTATTATGAAGGCTAAATCAAGGATTTGAGCAAAAATCTCCAAGCAAGTATAAATCTAATTGATGTTATTAAGCCAAAAATATTACAATACTGTCATTCATTCAGATCTAATCATCTGAAAGATGATGTAAGTGGAAGGCCTTCAGCTTCTTATCTCACTATTTTGCGGAAACATGTTCCTGCATCCCACTAATACAGGAGTTCCAGTCAAGCAGAGAAATATGATGCATCACCCCTAATCAAGTATGCCACCTTTGTAACACCAGTATAAGAAACAACCTGTCAGATCTATTGAGTACATTCAGTACCTTTTAAAGAGATAGCAGAAGAATCAGTGTATTCTGGTTTTAACAAACTAGGAAGCTACTTTTTTTTTCTTTTTTCGAAACACACTATTTATGGCAGAATGTATTCCTTCTTTCTGATTTTCATTCTGAGTAAAAGCCACCCCTTAAAGAACATTTAAAAGCATTATGAGTATGGCAACCTTTACATTCTGATGTATCAAACAGAAAATGATTTTTAGTTTGTTTATCTCATTAAATGCAAGATTATATAAACAGAATTATTACTCATTCCTGGCATTTAATCACCTGACATTCACATAGGATTGTAGGTGATGGTAAGAATTTTTCCTTTTCTACAGGCTGTAGTTCCCATTGTCCTGTAACAGCTTATTACAGCTCATGTATCTCAAGTGACATCTTTCTCCTGTGAATTTCTTGAGTTTTTAGAATGCTGACGAAAATACAAGCAGACAAGAGTATAATTAATTCATAACTTTGGTACTGAAAATTCTTTTTCTGAATTTTTAAAGAAATATTATGGAGCTTCAGTTTCAAAGCTCTCACAATGAATATGTCTCTGTCAGACGACTGAAGTATGCACTGTGTTGCTTTTGTATTACACTCTGTCATGCCTTCCAGCTGAAAGAACTTTGTAATCAAACTTTTTGTTGCATGCAAACACACATACACATATTCATGCAAAGCATTTAACAGGCATTAATCAGTTTCACAATAACCTTCATACTAGTATTGCCCTTAAGTGCAGTGACGACCACATTGTACCACATGGCACGAGGTGTAAGCTCCCACCCAATCACTGAAACCAAAACACTCAGCAATTGTTCCTTCATAAGAAAAGTAAAAAGTTGCTGACATTTCTATTAGAAGCACTATCTTCACTATGACACATTGCAATGTCATGTCATTGTCCATAGAGAAACTTTTTTGTCTTAACCTTCCTTTCAGCACTGCTTAAGGGATTTCAATCTTCTGGTTGTTTTATAATATACTTTAAAAAACTGAAATGGTATCAATGTCTTCTCTGACAGATATACAACTCAACTACAGGATACTCTCACAGTGTCTAAAACTTCTAAAAATTTCATAAAATTCCTACTATATCATATATTTCGGAAATTGTATTTTATTTTATCTTATTTTATTGTTCATATACCTGTGGATATCACCATAGTAGGTTATTCAGTAGCAGCACAGAGAACTATGAGTTTCTAGTCTAGGACTGTGTTTACTTTAAGTAAACGAACAGGTAATCTACATTAAAAAGTATAATGAACTATTAATCACCAGAATGCTACACAGCAAACAACTGCTGTGTATTACATTACTTCAACTCATTTAAGGCAAATTAATAGTATCAGAACAGTGTGGGTTGAGATATTTCAGTAAATTCAATCATCTCATGATCATTAAAAATACTTGACTACATGTTCCAATTATATTTGTCATTACATTTCCTCAGACCACAACATAACTGAAAAATTGTCCAATTCACTTTATGTCTCTCCTCGTTTGGATGTAAAATAAACACAAAAATCCTAAATACTATAGAGTAACACTTATATGCATTTGTGAAAAGTGATGTTCTCAAAAGACTGTTTCTTAACTGTAAATGACTGAAAATGTTTCTCTCCTGGGCTTAAAAAATAACAGGTTGAAAGACATGAAGCTAATATCACTTGACGGCTTAACTAACCATCATTTTTGTGATTCAGTTGGGTATTTGGGTCCCCAGCTGGATCACAACAGAAGAAGTTAAATGAATTACACCTGAGCCAAACAGTCAATCCAGGCAAGCAACTATTAACTCTCCTCTGTCTTTGGCCCACTGATCGTATCTTCTTTTAAAGCTATAAAGAAAAGTTGAGTTGTCCCAAGTACTCTGAAAGCATGAACAAATCAAACTGGGGAAAATCTTGCCTTCACAGAGCAGAGAACCTAGAAGAAGATTCAAAGTCAAAAGTGATGTGCAGAAATACCTCCTGTTGGTGTCCCCATGTTGAGATAAAGCTCTCAAGCTTACCATTCCTGGCTCCAGTTGTCCTATTGTCAAAAGATTATGCACTCTACTTCATTGTTTGACACGTGTAAATTTATGTGCTGGTCATTCTCTGAGAAAGTATCATAGGAAAATCTCATAGTTAAATGTGCACTGTTTCACTGATTTAAAAAATAGTAGTATAGATCAAAAATTATTCAGCTGGTTTGGGGTATGAAATAAATGACTAGAGAGACCCTTTAGTGTTACGGTTTTTTGTGTGGTTCTGGCCCCAGCCTCATTTATGGGACACTTACGTGGTTTTGATAGAAATATCCACTGACTCCTCTTAAGTCACCCTCTACCCTAACTTGAAAGCTTAGAGCTGTTTTGAATTCTGTCAGCCCCTTGTCCCAAGACTGGCTAATGTCAGAATGCCAGAAGCTGCTGTCAGTGTGACAAGAAGTGAAGTTCCTTCAAATTTCCCAGCAGCAGCCTGCCAAGCACAGCACCCACTTACCCTGAGCATTAAGTCATGATTGCACTGCTGCCAGGAGGATGTAGAAAAAGAAGCTCAAGAAGAGGCTCAAAATCAGAGGTAGAAAGGGGAAAATGAGATGTCTCTCTTGAGAGTAACTCTCTTAAAAAAGTTATCCCCTTGAAAGAATGGGTTAATAACAGCTTGATCACCAAGTGAATTTATGAGTTTTCTATGTAAGCTCCATCATCTCACCTATTGAGTAATCTCTTGCATTTTGGCTGTGATTGTACTACTGCTGAAACACTGAGACAAAGCTTTGGGTAAAACACGGTTAAAAGGAAGCAAAAAGCAAACAGAAAAACTGAACAGGTACAAGGTTCAGAGAGAGCTATGTAAAGTACTGTTGATGACAAAGAACTGGGAAGACTTCACAATTTATGCAAACAATGGACATCTGTTGATAGTGCCACACTTCCCCTAATAGCTCTTAGCAATTGATAAAAATTGTCTCTGAGTCCTTCCCAAAGAGCCTCTCCCCTATATCTAAGAGAGAGCATGCCTGAATGAAAAATATCTCAAGCATTTCTGATGAGAGGCATTCTCAAAGACACTGAAAAACCCTCTGTTAGCATGGAAACAGTAACACTCAGCGAGACATAGCAGGGTGCTGACAGGGAGACTGCTTGGGGGCAAGAGAAAAAGGGGAAATGGAAGCAATCTGTTATAATTTTCAAAATTTTAAAAAAATGACAGAAAAATCTGAGAAACCTCAGTCATTTCAATCCTCACAATCCCCAGGCTGGAAAGCTTTAAATATACATAGTCACAGGATGAAATTGTCTCTGCTCAGAGGCTCTTTGAATGTGGCACATTCAGAAACCTGGCAATCATGCAAGTATAGGTACCTAGTAAGTACAGCTATTTAATAATGTCTTTAAATCAAACCAAGAGTAACAGCACTAAAGGAAAAAAACTCTTAGCTGCACAGCTAATTATTGCTGGCTGCAGCTGACTGTGACAAGCAGGCTGTGAGACAATAGATCCCTTTTAATTGAATAGTCAGAGCGACAAGGCTGAAAATATTCTTATACTCAAAAAGTATCAGCAATCAAACACCACCTGCTGCTCTCACATTGTATCCACATGTGTGCTAAGCACGCACAATGGCTGTCACTTTGAATTACTAGGTTTGAACATCTTCATACACAAAGTACTGAACAAGAAAAAGTGGTGTCAGATTCCTGAGTTTCAGAAACCACCAGGCTGATTTTTCAGAAGTATTTACACCAAACTGGAGGCTTCTTCACACTTCCTCAGTTGCTGCACGTACAAATGTAAACATCAATTCTGCCTTCTCTATGCACATACAAAAACTATTAAAGTGGCCAGATCAGTGTCAGTCACATAAAACCTGTACCACACATTTCAAAGATATCTGAACAAAATAAGCTCTTAATATTTCCTCATTAGAATGAACTTAGCTTCAAAGATGCAGCCTGCTTCACTTCCTGGAAGCTAAAATCAGGGGTTCACTATATGCAGAGGTCTGGACAACCACAGGCAGAGACCACTCCAGGAGCTCATTTTCTTCAGAACTCAAATGCAAATAACATCCTTTCCCCTTCCTTGCAGCACATATCTCTGTTTTCAGCAGAAAACTGAGTTTGTTCAACTGTCCTCCATCTTGTGTAGGACAGAGAAGAAAGGTTAAAATTTGTTTTTGTTTGAAAACACTTAAAGTGGTCATCAGGGAGCCAGGACAATACCCTGCAGCAAGCAAAATCTTCTCTTGGCATTCATGACTGGATTTATTGGTTCTTCTAGAAGAAGACAGACATGTCAGACTAGTGACATAGTAAGTATTCCTGTCAGCTAACCCCATCTTCAATGCCTTGAAGGGAGATGTACAGACGACAGCCCTTCTGTGGCTTGGTGCTTACCTGGTGACTTTTGCAGCAGAGGTTGAGCAGCCCTCAGCCTTCCAAACAGGGTTAAAGCTCTAAGTACAGTCTGTCCTCTCTACTGAAATCATGAGACTGCATCCCTTCTGATCTACTATGAGCTAGTTACTTCTGGAAATCAGTAGAGCCTCCTCCTGAAATGGAGAACCTGCAGTGCTGATATCAGGGTCTACATCTTAAGTTCGTAAGTGAGAGAGACTGCTATGCACTGATGGGTTCAATGGAAATATCTTCTTTACAGCTCTGGGGAAACCTTTGCTAGCTTTTGATACCTTAGATCTCTTTTCAAAAAAAAACCTGATCCCTTGGTGGCAGAAGAGGCCTTTTGGTATGTGATAGAAGTTCAAAATTCAAATCATGTAGCTTGATGCTGCCTTCTATTTCTGATTATAGATTAAACAGAACAAAACCTTCAGATAACTGCAGGGTACTGGAAATGCAAACTTCAATAATGTAGAAAAGTGGTATCAGGTCAAGGCACATGCTTTCAAGAAAGTACTTGACAGATAAGAATTAATGTCCACAGTAAGTCTACCTCAGAAGGGGCAGGTTTGAGTTGAATTTTTAAGTACAGGAAAAATACCAGTTGGAAATATCTTCCAACCTTTTCAGAGGATAAGAAACCTATCTGCTCAGATGTACTCCCACAAGTCACTGCAGTGTACTGACCAGGCATAAAATTGCCAAACTTTATAGGAATTAAGCTTATGCAGTGGGATCCTGTATCTTTTCAAAGGCTATTTGAATTGAAATCTCTCAGACCTGAAAACAAAGACATTGCCAACAAAAGAAGACTTCAAAAACTAAAATGTTTACCATAAGAGTACATAGTACCTTCAAATTATTTGGTAAAAATTCTATCAAATATTTTTCCAATATCCCCCGAACCTAAGCAATCACCGCTCTCAAATACTTTGGTTAAAGCAAAGAAGAAAGCTGAAAGACTGCTTCTTCTCCTGAGTTGAGTATCTACCCCCATGAGCTGCAAGGTGTCTGTCAGGAGCCCCCCATACTGTAAGACCTGGGAAGTGCAGAAGGACAGACACTGAAATAGGCTAATGCACACGCAACATGCTCTTTTTCACGTTATTTTCCACTATTAAGGACCTTGCACGTAAGGTCATTGTGGGAGATTTATCTTTTACTGACTTATCTTTTACAAAAGGTATTTTTTGGCAAGGATGTGGGCAGGACATTTTTGGTAAATCAGGAATGGATTATAAAGTGTAAAAGCAGTATCCAAGCATCCAGTACTCCTGTTTGCTACTCCCAATCTGAGCACAAGCTTTAACTGAAGGGGGAGAAAAGGTGATGGCCTTTATTCTTTGTGATGAGGGGGAAAAAAACCAGCAAAAAGAAATTATTTTAATAGCCCAATTCTGGTAAAAACTCCCAAATCGCAGAGCATCTGACAAAAGCAAGCAGCCTGTCTGACAAAAAAACAATAGAAGAGTAAGAATCAGCAACAGAAAGAGAAAATTGCTCTTCCCTACCTCATCTTTTATATATCTTGCTTTGTCTCTGGGAAAGCTGGGTCAGACTCCAACAACAGGGCACTGAGCTCACTCTAGCCCTTCTCAATTACCTGTTTTTATTTTCCCTCTTTCCCCTCAGCCCTTCCAGGTAAGAAACCTTCTTTAAACTGGTTTGACCAGATGACAAATACAGATGTGTCAGAAGGCAGTCAGGAGGGTGCAGGTAGAGGAACCAGAGAAAAAAATACAAATCAACCATCTGGAGTCACTGGATACAGTTAAGGCAAGAGCTATATTCAACATTTTACATTTGAAATGTTTCCATTCTTTAAAATTAAATTTCAAATCTTTTTAACCTCCTGTCCTAGTAACTCAGACAGGCTGCAGCGAAAGAAAGCAGACCAAGGCCAGTACCTGAACTTTGGCTATTTAAGGTTGCAGAGCCAGAGGATCCTGTTAACAACTGTGATCTTTAGCCTGTTTATATGGATGATGTTTCTTCTCTGATTCCTCGATAATGAATTTGCTGGCTACTGTTCACAACAGACATATAGTCCCTTCTCCACTGCCCTTCACCTTGGCATTGTCTTTTCTTTTGCTTCTTTGAAAGGACTGAGCAAGGAGGGACAGAGATGAAACTTGTGTTTAGTAGCACTGGGTAGTTCCTGTAAGTCCACCCTTTCAGTGTCTCTTCTCACTGTTCTGCATCCAGATATCGGTGACCCTGGTCTGCTCAGGTGCACCCCTGTGGCTCGCCTGTCCCTGTCACACTGCCTGCCTGGCTCCTGCCAGGCTGTTTCGTTCCCCACTCAGATCCCACCTTCACCTCAGGCATCCTTGATCAAGTGACCTGGGAAGCCCCTTAGAAGGGCATGAGATGAAGCAAGAAGAATAATCCTGAGGATAGAGTCTTGACCTTAACAAGTGACACAATGTCTGGGAGAATCTGTCCCATTCTTGGAAGACACAAAATGGGGAAGAGCCCAGCTCTTTCCAAGAAGTTGTGCTTGCTTGAATGAGAAACCTCCAGGACTTTGATTGTAGAACTGAGAATTAAAATGTGAGCTATCCTTCATGTGCTAATATGTCAGAGGGGAAAACTTCAACAGCAGAAGGAGAGAAGATTTGCAGATCCTCTCTGCCTCATTCACACTATCCTATTCTTTCTATAATACATTGCACTCTCTAGCTCTTGATTTTGTCCTAAGAAGGACAAATGATCCTGTCAAGATAGGGAAAACATGAAAAGAGAAGAGAAGCTCATGTAGTACAAGAACAGCTCTTATTTTAGTCTGACATATTATTTCCACTACTCCTCTCTCATTGTGCTCCATCCTTCTACCACTTAAGTCCTTCATTTCCTTTCCCCAATTGTTTGCTGTATTTATTACATGCCAAGTCTTATCTCTCTCCCTTTCACTTCTAATTTGACTAGCTAAAAGCATTGGTATGTCATGTAAAAATTGAAAGAACTTTTAACAAGACGAAGAGAACCACTCTATGTAAGTTTCTGAAAGGTAATCCAAGTCAACATATCATGTTTTGAACACTAGGAAAAGTCACCCTTAATAGAAAAAGAAGTGTTTGGTACAGACACAGCAGAGCAGGTTGGTACTGAATGCCTTATACCATTTTATGGCATGTTTTATCAATATTCACACTTCTACCCATCACTTCTCACATATTTCTTGTGTCTACACATAATACTCACTCTTCCCAGTTCTTTATCTTCAAGTGCCAGCACCCCGGTGCTTTCTGTAAAGAGTTTTACTTTGACAACAGGCCGAGGATGAGTAGTGGTGAAATCCCCTTGAGTTCCCCATCTGCAATAAAGAAAACAACAGAATTTAACTGGGGCTGAGGAAAGGCTTGAGAGTGCTAGGACTGTCATCTTTTCTGCAGAATATTTACCAGTGCACTCCTAGAACTTAATTTTCAAGCTTTTGGAGGAAGAGGAGGGGAAAGAAAAGGGAGATAAATTTTTAAAAATCCAAAATCAAATATTTACATGAAAAAACTGGCTTTTCTGTGTTACTTTGTAAATAAAAAATCAATCCAAAATTTTTTAATTGCAAACCCTAAAGAACTGAAATTATATCCATATAGGGACAAACAGAACCAAGCAAGAAAGTAAATAAAGAGAGATCGATTTTCTATGAAACATATTATAGTCACTGTCTTGTACATACAAGTCATATTAATTCACCAAAGAATCATGTCTCAACTCACTACAGGTGACCATACCATGCAGAAATTAAGAGACTTAGGCAGTGAAAATTCTTATATTTTATGAGATGTTACAACTTAGCATGAAAATGTAGGAAAAATGTAAAAAAAATTTAAAAAAAAGGAAAAAAGTGTTATCAGAGTGACTACAGCTATGCAAGATAATTACTGCCACAAGGCTTCATGCTTTCAGAGAACTGTAATTAGGCAGACAGACTTCTAGTTGTTAATCTCTTATCTCTATTAAGACACTTGGTTTGTCAGCCTTCCCCACACTGTGTGCCACTGGTACAAAAATGAAAGTTATACACATTAGATTGCAACTTCCTTCAACGAGCTATTTCATTTTTCTAAGCAACCACATGAAGCTCATTGCATTGATGATACTGATTCTGATTATGCTACTAGGCACAAACAAAACGCAAAAAAGTAGGCACAGCTCCAGTTTCTCTTCATGTTTTTCCACTGCTTGAGATATTACAATTAGCGGAAACTAATACAATGGAAAAAGAAAACATGACCTTAAGAGTAAGCTCTATAAAAGTATGTATTACACAAACCAAAATCTTGGGCCTCATTTAGAAAAAGCAGTAATTTTACTTTACATTCAAGAATACACAATCTCTGCACTGCTGGACAGTGAACACACAGTAGCAATCCTCCAGCAAAGGAATCTATTAGGCAAAAGAAAATCCTTTAAGTAACATGAGTTACAGACTTCAAGACAAAGTCTAGAAAGTAATGTATAACCAAAACCAGAAAGCTTTAAGGAAGCAGAAGTTCTGTGTAAACCAGTCCTACAAGTGGCTGAACGTGTAGACTACAAAAGTCAGGTTCACTGCAAACTAATCAAATCTTATGTTACATTCTGTTTTGTCTGCATTAGATAGATGGTTCCTCTCTGTCTGTGGTGTGTGTAGCCTCAGACTCAGTAAAAGGCAATTGAAATAGGAACTCTGACATGAAATTACCTTGCTGAGTGGAAGAAAACCTGTTTTATGATCTGGTGATAGATGCTGCAACTGCAGGATAAGACATTGCCTAGCACAACTGCTCTTCTCAGCAGTGGTCCCAAGGGTAGGTTTTGTCACAATACAGAAATGAGATTTCCAAGGAGAAAGCATGTTTATAAATGATGAAATAGTTGTATCTTCAGTTTCACCTCCAGGAAGAATGCTACCTTGAGACTGTAAACACAATCTAAGCACTTGGATACCTCCACCTGCTCTCTCACGTGCCAGATTTGTTTGTCCCAGAGCTTCCAGATTCCTTAAACTGTTCATGCCATAATGGACAGGACTAGGCAAAAGAACCAAGAGAAACTCCCATTAAAATAACAAACCAAACCCAAACCCTCTCTAAAAAGACCTAGTGCCAGCACCAACTCAAAGAGAAGAGAAATGGGTGGTCATGCTGACTAAAGCACTTAAAGAAGAGAACGTTACCTGCAGTGACTCAGCTTCTGCAAGCTAAGCAGCAGTTTTGAGCACCCCAGCACCAGACTTGAAGACTGGCGCAGATTGCTCTGGAGACTCAGGCTCCATTTTTGAAGGACATAGCTGGGAGAGGTGGGGCACTCATGAGCATTGCCCAGGGAGCCTGACACAATTTCTCCTTCTCCAGTTTAGATGCACAATGTGAGACTGATGTGAATGAGAGTAACATGGGGTCATCCACCTGTTGTTGGCACTCATGTAATACTAGAAACCAACTTTGACATCAGATTTGATCACTAGCCTTGAACGACATCTTTCTCCCATCTCTTGTTCCAACTGCAGCAGTAAGTGAAAATCCAGGGATAAAAAGCAACGGTCTGATTCAATTCCTAAAGCTTAATGCTTATGGTAGAAATATTTCATGCATTGATCTGCTTGCTCCTGGCTGATCAGAATTTCAGCAGACTCTCATAGTCTCTTTGGAAGTGAATTATTTGTTAGATGATCAGAGAATTTACGGACTAGATTTTACCATCATTCCTCATGAAAGAGCTCATAAGAAATCACGTTATCTTAGAAAAAGTAAATCTAAGATTGTATTCTTCAGTACCTCACTTACTTGTGGGCATCTAATGTTCCTCTCAGCTGCGAATATAAAAGCAATGTACACATATGTAATCTTTTTGTTCCTTATGGATTACTAGAACACAAGTCCTGTTTCTTTGAAGCTTTGTATTGTTGCAGAGGTATCAATTCATGCCATTTGAAATTAGAAGTTGAGAAAATGCAACCAAAATAGTTGTACCATGTTCACTTTAGTTCCTTCTTCCAAGAAAGAACATGAGCATAAGAGATCCAATAATCCAGACAGACATTGAGTTTATTTTTATGCTGTACATTTAAAAATATACTATTATGTTATTATGCATACTATTAATGCATCAGGCAAAAACTGAAGTGGAATTCAGAAATGACATCCTAATCAAAAGTATGATATTGAACTCCCAGCTGTAGTTTAACCCCTATGAACATTCATGCTAATTAGAACTTGTAATCTGCATTTTTCTGTTTTGTCAGTACAAAATGACGTGTAGCAATAAGAATGTCCCTGCTGGCTGTAGTTTGGACTGTCAATACCTGCTAATAAACTTCAGTCCTGTTAAAGTTCTGAGCTGTAAAGATTGTGCCATGAATCTTATACCGGTCACATAGTATTTGTTAAGGATGACCCAAAACAAGCGGCAGACTGAGTAAAGTTTGCAGGTGTACACAAGCAAGCCTATTTTGAAATACTCTTTACTGTTCTGAAATTATATTGGTGCTCAAGATCTGTCAGATTTCAACTTTTCCCCTCCCCGGATATTTCTTTTATGACACCTGGTCAGACTCCAGTCAACAAATCAATTATTTGTTTATTCTTCCTGTTTATGAATAATAATTCATTTTAACCAAATTCAACTGAAATGGATATCACACTTGCAGCTACTCTATCTGAGAGGATAATAAGAGATGTCAGATTTTCAGCACACTGACCAACCTAAAATTAATTACAATGGAAATGCAAACAATCACTTTGAATAACCTAGTCTCATAATCATCTGTGATTAAGAACTGTGCAATTAAATTCATAAATTTTATAATGCCAAGACCATAAATATTGCCTTCCTAACAAATAAACATGATTTTACTGAATAATTTATTTTTTAATCAATTATCATTCTATCAATTTTTTCCATTTGGCTACTCTTGGCTACTCATTCTAGATCTGTATACCTGTTCAAAGAGCTGGTAACTTTAATGTTGAAAATAGGTTAGGAGGATACCTAACAATTCATGGAATCAATACCCGAACAGTAATTATCATTATGCAGATCTTTATTACCATTACTGTAATATCTTATTTCACTTTATAGATTTTATGTGCTAGTATAATCATATCCACTTGGTTTCTCAAAAATTCCTGTACTCACATCTGCTTAATCTCACTTGAGTGAATATTGTAGCAGAAAATTTCCTTTAAATTTAAAAGCTAATCTGCTAGGTATAGGTTAGATAAATCTGTACCTTTCTTTGAAGGCTGGGGTTGCATCCTGATATATTTCCTGGAGAAAATACAGTACTTCCCAGAAATATTTTTTTCTGATCCACAAATTAGAAGTCAACCACCATACTAAAGATTGTTCATAATATTCCTAAGACAAAAACTTTTTAGTTGTTTAATTTAATTACTTTCTGCTTTAAGTAAGAACTAACAATGTGGTCTCCAGAATTTGAATGCTGAATAAAGATAAGTTGCTTTTCTTTATATTTTAACTTTCAACACCAATAACAGTGAAATATTTTCTGCATGAAAATAAATCTTACAGCTGTCTTTTACTTTTCATACAGGGGAGCAGGTGAATCTGCAGGTTGTAACTTGGCTTTCTGTGAAAACAAGTAATTCATATGTGCCACTTTGAACTCATTTGAGTC
Source organism: Myiozetetes cayanensis (assembly GCF_022539395.1). Taxonomy (NCBI): domain Eukaryota; kingdom Metazoa; phylum Chordata; class Aves; order Passeriformes; family Tyrannidae; genus Myiozetetes; species Myiozetetes cayanensis. The sequence continues at coordinate 22,179,533 of NW_026087521.1, read as the reverse complement.
AAACTGTAGTACAGATAATTTATTTAAAGCTTGTTCTGCTATGGAGCTCCAGAACTGTGGAAGAGCAAGAAGAAAGATCATGCCAATGAATTCACCTATCTTCTGAAATTGTTATTTACAATCAGTGTATCTTTAATAATTCTTAGCAAAATTGAAAAATGCAATGCTTTATATTTTAATAGCATATATTTTAACTACCAAATTAAGCAATGGAAACAGCAAATGAGCCACTTTCCCCACCTTTGGAGGAGCCACTGTTTTATAAATATCTGTCCAATGGTTTTTGTTAATGTGAACAATTTTGGTGCTGAATGTGTCTCGATGGGAAGTGTAAAATTTTAGTCAAAACAAGTGTAGATCTCATACAGTCTTTATATTAAGTTATATAATTGCCTTTATTGTATGGTTGGACTTTTTGTTTGTTTTGTTTCGTTTTCATCTTGCTAGAAAAGCAGTCAAAAGGAACAATAATTTCAGCACTAAATGCTGCAGTGTGTGCTCACTGCACTGGCAGCTGCAGTCCATGTAGAATACTGGAGATCTCTAAAACTACAAACTCTGTCTGAAAAAACCCTCCAATTCTGCCTCTTCAGGCTCTCATTTTGCTGTATAATTTTTCTTTACATAATTTTTCTGCTTTTACCTATTCATTCTCTTTACTTTATAGAAACTGCAGTGATTTGATATTTGTTCATCTTTAACCATAAATCCCAGTATTTTCACCATATTTATGCTGCTGTCAGAGGTATGTGGGCTGATATTGTAATTAGTGGCAGAATCCATTGCCAAAGTTTATTTCCCTTCACTGCAAAAGTACCTACTACCAGCAAGAAGGTGAATGTTTATTTCAGCTAAAGATTTATCACTGTGTCACAGAAAGCCCTCTAAGCAAACTTATTTTTCTACTTCAGTTTGGAACACATTTCATGCACTGGAAACAGCAGCAAATTTCTCTCTCAGGTTTTACACTCTACTCATGGTCTCTGTTAGTCAAAACCTTTCTTTATGAGATCATGTGAGTGAACCTTATAAAATTTATTATTCTAAGCAAATATCTAGAAATGTTATTTTAGCCCTATTTACTGGAATACTTTCTGATAAAATGTCAAGTCTACAGAATTTTTACACCATTAGGAATTTATTGTCCTCGGCAATAAGGAAATCTTGTTTTTGAAACCAGTACCAGAGTATATTGTTGTCCTTGGTGGTGCCTCCTTTTTCATCTTTCTAGGTTTGATTCTTGTTTAACTCTACTGTGCAAATGTACCCAAACAGGTTTCTTAACTATTCATTAAATTACCTTAAGAGGTCTTGAGGAAGAGTTTTTATTTCCTATCCATACAAGGATGTGTACAGAGCTGCAATGAGCAGGAAGACCCACCCAGGCCAGTTTTTCAGGTGTCTTACTGTTCCACAGGAGTAAGAGATTTACCAGCACTTCATCTTTGCACATCTTGGAGCTGGACAGGAAATAGAATGTCGAGATCTCTGTAACATCTCTGTGTCTCAACTATTTCAAGAATCTATACCAACTTTGTTTTTTCTGCTTTGTTTAGAAACAAACCTTGACCATAGAAGAATAGGTATCTATAATCCTCAGGTTAGAAACTAAACTCACAGTGCTAGTTATGATATGAAAGGCCAGAAAACAAAAGGACAGATAAGGTTCAGTACCTTCCTGACACAACAGATTACACTTATACTTGAAAACACTTCAAATCCAGGTCTGACAAATGTTCTCTTTTTAGTGAAGGATTGTGTGAGTGTGGAATTTATGAACTGTTGCATATTACTAACTTCAACTGCATGTATGCAGAGAAAGAATGTGAGAGCAAGCCAGTCGCTGTACCAGCAGTGCAAGGTATCCTACAGCAATCTGAGAATAAATCTATAATTTCATGATGAGGCTCCATTCAGACAAACAAAAATGGAGTTAAAACCATACTTATCTGATTTTGGTGTTTTTACTGAGACTCCTAGAGGGAGTATTAGTTGTTACTAATTGCTACTAGCTCTTCCCCACTCATAATTGGAAAAACATCATAAGCATTTCCTTTTCTCTTATGAGCACAGAAATACCCATCCATTTGGTAATGATTGACACCAGGGTGCTACACTAGAAATCATAGCTTTAATGTTAACAGCTGTCTCATACAACCCAAAGGCATGTTTATTTTCTGCCTTTTGCACACCATACAAAATAGTATGAACATTGAAGCTTCTCCCTTTAATGAAGTTTCTTGAAAAAGGATTTTGAAAGTTACTGCACGAGCAACACAAGTTTATTATGCAGCACCAAGGATTTAATAGGGTAAGGATTATTCCTTATATGTAACATTATGACCATTATTTCTTCATATATATTTATTTATGTATACATTCTCCAGTACATCAGTGGGAACTTATGTTTGAAACCACAAGGGAAAGAGCCTGTATGCTTATAACCTTTCTGTAATGCTTATCATGGGGATTAAGTTGTAAATGTTTTTCCTCGGGAAAAAATAACATTTTCTTATTTCTCTATTTGAAAATTATTTATTTTGATGGAAGTACAAGGAGCACAATTTCCTTCCCTCAGAGCAAGCACATTAACCTGCAGCTGAAAACCAAAGCAAAAAGAAAGTTCTAAACAAATCGTACTGTCCTTCGACAGTAGAAGCACAGGCAAGCCCCATGTTCAGGTAAATTAAACTATGAGCTTGGACATGTGTCTTGGCCTTTCATCACTAATCTCATCCAGTCTTTTATGTGTCTTGACTCTGCTCTTCCCTGTGTTACTGTGATTCCACTATTTTATGCACAAATCTAGGTGAGAATTACAGATTCATTATTTTACAATCCCTATTGAAGAAACACTGATATTTTGGATAGATACTTCCTGTATTTAACTATTATTTTAAGGGTTGTCAGCTGGTGAAGGATCATGACAATAGTAATGGGTTTAACCCTGAGGTTTCCATCAAAATCGTCCTAAAACTATCAAATATAGGTATGAGAAAGATAATTTGTTTTACAGAGATGGATGACAGGAGGAAGGAAAAGTACAGGAAAAAGGTAAGTCTTGGTATAAGGATGGAAAGTCATGCAATTACCTTTAAGGGTCACCTTTGATTCCACCTAAGCAGAATCTACAGTACTCTCTTTTTCCATTTAATATTTATTTCCATCTACATGGGCACTTCTGACTTGGCACACTTGTGGTTTGCAATGCAGACTAACAAACCACTCTTCAGCACTTCCCTTATAAAAAAGTTGGGTGGTCAGGACCTGTAGCTTTAGTAGCTCATCTTTTCATTTCTGAATGCATTGTTGAGTCACTATCTAGTATAGTCAATAAAAAAGAGTAAATATTTGGGTATTTTTTTTCTTTTTCTCTGGATTCAGCAGAAAAACTAAGGAGTTTCAGAGTGATTGTTGTGAAACAATGGGAATCCCTTCTTGGAACTTTTTTATCAAGAAAAAATTGGATCCTTACTTCAGCAACAGGAAGGATACAGTGTTTTGATGGATATGCTATATTTTAAAGCTCCTTTACACAACTAGACTAATATGAAAGGAAAGAAAGAGACAATAATCTGATCATATGCAGGATTTTTCAGGATTTACTTTTGGTAAAATAACAATTTTTTTAAAAAAAGGTGTTAACAGAGCTCAAAATTACTATTTATCACAGAGCTAATAATGAGCTAGACACAATCATGCATTTATTTTAAAAAAGAGTCATTATCAATGGATAAAAATTGCTTGTAAAAGAGATACAACAAATCTGTGACTAGTTTTTCTTTAAAGTAAAAAAGTGTCTAATAGAAACCAGAAAGGCAAACCAGAAGAGGGGTTCAATGCATAATAAGCAACTAAGTAAAAACACTCATTTAGGCTTCCTACACCGAAAATGAGAAAAGCGCACTCTAACAATACGGAATGATATTATGACAAGTATTGTCATCACAAACATAAACAGTATGAATAAATTATTACTTAGTCTTCTTTTCCCATCTCACTTTCAATACAGGCAACCAAGACAAGCCAGGGTGAAGATTTTGATTGGTATGTAGCTAGACTGACACACTGCCAGGCACTAGGAACCACTGATACACATTATGTGAAGAATTCAATAAACATTAACTCCAGGATCCCATCAAGTTTCAGTCAGAGATTGCTGATGGACACAAAGGCAAGATATGGTGACTTATGCTCTTGATATTTCTATATGCACACTTATTTAACATTTAGCTTGAGAAAGATAATTATGAATTATTAAAAGTTGCAAATCCTATTTATTTCATGTTACTTAGTATTTGTACGCCACTTTAAACCTTCAAAATGTTGTATTTTTCTGTGTATAGTACTTTGATGAAGCAGATACATGTTGTCACTTCAGTCAGAAGATGGGGCAAAACAAATCTCAAAATAGACTGACCCACCTGAGCCTGAAGAGTCTATCCGGGAAGACCCAGGAATCAAATCAGAAAATTTCAGTATTCCAGTTGCCATCACACCAACTGGTATGTTTTATTCTGAAATCCCTTTTACTACTCGTTCTGACTTCTACTGTTATCAGCTCTCCACATTATTCTGCCTTTGTTTTTGCTGTCCTCCTACACTCAATCTGCTGGTATTGCTTTCAAACAGGCACATTAACCTGTAGAGTCATACCTGAAATGATATGTAGTTGTTAAGAAGTTTCAAGATCTATAAATATTTATTTCTTCATCTGTTCAGTGGACTATTCTGTATTCTAAAAGTACTGGACCTCTTGACAACTCTGAGGATCAATCACATACTAACACAGTGACGGCAGAGAACAGCCTGCCCATGGTGTGGTGAAAAGCAGTTTTTTGAATGTCATGAGCATTTGACATGTACACAGTACTCCTAGTCTGAACAGGATTCAAAAGCAAAAACTTCTTTCTTTCAAAACCTTTTCCTCAAGTTTTCTCTTTACCCAAAACAACAAACCAAAACTAATAAAACTGTAAAATCTCTTCCAATTCAAACAATGTACCTAGTAAAATGTTTAGAAATTATTTGAATGTACCTGTATCATATTGTTTACAATGAATACAAGTAAATTTTTGAAAGGTCTCTTCAAACCAAGATACAAGAATAGTATAGTTTGAAAACATAAAACAGGACATCCTGATAATATAAAAATTTAACAGAAATCCAAAGCAATTATTTTCATGTCAACTATTGCCCATAAACAATAACCAAATTTTCCAAATCTAAGGCAGGTGCAGACCACTTTGAAATACAAATTTCAAATCCACTCTGCCAGAGTACTCCAGGAGGAGACGGGGTAAAATTTGAGGTAGTCCTTTTTAGTTAACCTTTTTTTTTTGACAGACCACCATCTCTCTAGGCGATATTTTACAGGCTGCCTTTGCCTTCACTTCGACCCAGTCAGAGTTTGGTAGCACTACCCAGGTAGCTATATTAGTATCAGCCTTAATCTGATCCAAAACACTTTTCTTATAAGCAAGATTTAATTAGCTTTGACTCCACACCATGCTATTCATAGCCAAATGCCTTCCAGTTTTAAGCTGGATCACACATCCATAGATGCTCTAGCACAATGTTAGAGAATTATTATATCTGTTTGAAAAATATTAGTTGCATTTGCTGTGGATCAGATGGGAATGAGAATGGAAACAGATACATCATGTACACTGAGGAGCACGTAAACAGTCTTTCTCCAAGCCATGACTTTATAGTGAAAGGAATAAGAATGGGACATGCAGCTTCAAAACCAAATATTTCCAAAAATGCACTATGAAATAAAACTGGTATTAGTCTTGCAAGAGACATGTAAGGTCATTTTACATTTTAAAAGAAGACAAGTACCCCAAAACAGCTATTCTTTCCAGTAGTGCCACTAGATGAGGAGGCTTAACACTCTCTCTATGTCTTATACAGGGTATATAGATTATACACCCTAATATATGCCTTGATGACAGAAGGATTATTTTTATTGTTAACTATCCAAATAGAGTAGAGAATACAACCAACCTTAATTATCTTGTTTCACCCCAATTTCTTCCACACCATGCTTATCTTTATCTGAAAACTGAATATTCCCTTTTAACATTGGCAGTTGTCAAAAGTCCCTTAGATAGATAATTTTGGGAGTTAATCATAGAATCAGCATAAAATTTAGGCTGAAAGGAACCTCTGGAGGTCATCTAGTTCAAACCCTGTGCAGAGGAAGGCTAGCTAAAATCAGATTGCTCAGATTATTATCCAGTGGAGCTTCAAATCTCTTTTAATATTAAAAGCCTGTATGTAATTCATATTTCTCTGCAATAAGAGAGATGAAAAATTTCTTAGACAATATAAAGTAGTAATCAACGAGAGAACATAGCACCAAGGCATCATGAATAACTGAATAAAACTGTCATGTATATTTTCAGCAGAATCCATATTCCTTTTGTGAAACTCCTCCATCATTAATCCAGAACACAGGCTGTGATAAATGTATATTTTGTTTCTTCTCTATCATTTCCTTTGCGGAACCAAGAAAATATCAGATAATTTCCTATTGTCAGTTTCTTTTTCCCTTTAACAGCTGGATACTAGACCAACATATATGATATTTCATCATAGCACCTAGTCATTTGAAAGGTAGTTTGTTCCACCCTATTTGGTGAATTGCACCAAAAAAAGAAACATGTACTGACTTATGACAAGATGAAAGCCATGATGGAATTTATCCTTTAGAGATAGAAAGATGAATCCTAGAGAAAATTACAATAGTCATTATGCTACTCAATCAAACCTAGTTTATGAAAGCAGATGTACTTTCTTTCTTGTCACGATCCCCACTCGCCTCCCTAAAATTCCAAAATACTATTAAAGGAACATGCTCACCTTCACCAAGTTTTCAGCATTGTGTGAACAGCATAATTACGTTGCTCAAGCTTTAGCCTGTGAAACAATCTTGCACAGAGGTTCTTTAATGTATAAACTCACTTTTGTAAATGTTGCAAAAAATGTATTTAAGTTTCAAAGAAAATAAGTCTGTATGCCAAAAGTAGGATGAGCAATTCTACTTTGTTATCCTCTGTGAGATCAACGATGGATTTCACTGCACTTATCTGCAAGTAAAAACTTTTCAGAGGTAATAGTCAAAATTATGTGAAATCCATCAAGTAAAAGACCTTGATCAAAAAGCTAAATCCTAAAGAGAATTTATCCTCAGAAGATGCAATAGGAAGCATATGAACAGCAAGCTAAGCACAGTTAAATCAGGCACTATGAAACTACAATCTCATTATCCCTGTGTAAAAATCCCATGTGCAGATATATCATTTCAATAAAAAAAGCACACAGAGAAAGAACAGAAAAAAACCCTCACTGTTGGATGGCTTGCTAGCAACAGAAGAGTTTGATTACTCCCTCTCTGATCAGCCAAAACTTTTATTTCTGTCTCTCCTTTCTTCCTGTGTTTATTCTATTCATTTTCTACTTAAGAATCAAAGCAGTATGAGGCAGGTACAATTTTTTATTCTCCTTTTTCTCCTGTGCAACAGCAAGAACATGGATTCGTACACATGTAAACAATACAAGGAATGATTACAGAAAATTAACCGTATAATTGAATTACTACTGACCAAAATAAGTTTCATTTATGCAGACACAGAACAGTAGCCGGGCCTTCTCTTTCCTTACATACTGTACATTTCTGTCATGCAACTGAAAGTTGGGTGATAGTTTTAAGTATTATCATCTTTTTGTTTCCCTTGATCAAAAATAAAAATTAGAAAGTTGTAGGGATTATGATGAAGAAATAAAACTATATGATGTTTGGAACATGATTGTCACAGGTCATAAATTTTGTCTATCCTTTTTCCCTTCAGACATGTCATCTTAGGCCACATCCTCAAAACATCCTATTAAAAAACAAGTATTTTTTTTCATGAGTGAATATGTCACTTAAGGAAGTTTTAAATTTTAGAAATTATGACTTTTTTTTTCCTTTTCTTGTTTTTAAACTGCTCTATGAAAGTTTTGTTGTGTAATCTTTAGTTATGTATCCACAAGTTCTCATACTTCAAATACTTTATGGAATTAACTATGGTGAAATATATGGCATAAAAATAATGTGAGCAGCATTTACTTTATTTGTGCATGACTGACCGAGGTTCCCTGCCTCCTCTAGTCAGATTTAATCATATATTCTTCACATACTTCTAATATACAATAGCCCTTTTAATAAGATTATGCAATTACCGGTAACAAAATATGAAGAATATCTTGGCTCTATTAAAATTTTCTCTTCATGCAAGATATGATCTTTTCCTATTGCCTAAATATGTGACAAGAAAATGTCACTTGTAATGCTAAAAGTTAGCATATTCCTTTTATCTTTAGGCATGATTACACATACCTAAAACATGACACTGTCAAGAAATCAAACTATTTTAATATTCAGGATGAATAAAAATCAATGATAAGAAAACACGTGGACACCAGTCTCCACAAGATTAAAATCAAAGCCATATCAGTAACATTTGAAAAATGAAATTAGAACTGGATTTTTCCAGATGACCCCCTGTGGCGTCACAGCAACAAAGTTACGCAAAGCTTCACACAACTGAAGGGGCCCTCTGAGGGCTCTGCTTACTGATCTCTTGAAGAAAAGGTCACAGGCTATGTTGGAGGGATTTTCAGCAGGGCTAAAAGGCAGGAAACAGTTGGAAGGAATGAAGAAACATTTCACAGGAACTAATAAAAATTTTATAGGGTTTGTGTGTGAAGCTGTGTAACTGATCTGTTTGTTGACATAAGCTCAGTAAAACTACATTGTTCCATAGCATTTGCATTTTAGAATGACTATTAGTTACTCATTAATATGCATACATATAAGCAGTGCTTTCTTTAGCTTGCTAAGGAAGAAAATTAAGCACTTCAATATAAAGACACAAAATTGTTATTCAAAGAGAGAGAAAGCAGACAGGGGTTCAAAGCATTAAAAAACCAGAAAATATTTATTATAAAAAAAAAATACTATGCTCTCTTTCTAGGAACTCTAACCAATCCACCTCCCCTTTCCGAAAGGACATTCTGTTTTTCTTTATTACTCCTAGGTGGTATTGTTATGGTTACAAGCCAGGGGAAGGGGTTGTAGCGATGAATATTCTCACCATTGCATCATCTGAAGGGGCCACTTTGCCCACCCGGCGCAGGGAGTTGGAGAGAGGGCTTTGCCAAGGGTTGGACTTGTTCCAGGGCCACTGCTGATAACTGTCCCTGCCTTGCTGGGACAGCAGCAGAGCCAGGAGCTCCAGTCTCATCACTTGCCCACTGCTCACTCATGGCCAGACGGCTGCCCCGCTGACACCCGCTTGCCATGCGGAACCGCTGCCCATGCCAGGAGCCCCTGTGGCCACTCCTCAGCCCAGCCAAGGCAAGCGAGCCAACACACCATGCCAGGGGCAACAGGTGGCAGGGAACAAAGAGACTCCAAACTAACACCACTGCTGCAGTTCAGACCTGAACCTGTTAACCAGGTGATCTGGAGTGGCCAGTTTAGTAGTGTAATTCCCTTTGACAAACACAGTTTTCCTGGGTTTTTGGTCTCTTCCCTGTGGTGACCAGAGACAGGACCCAAGGGAATGACCTGAAGTTGTGTAAGAGGAGGTATAGGTTGGGTATTACAAAAAGGTTCTTCACCCAGAGAATGGTTGGGTGCTGGAACACGCTTCCCTGGGGATGTGGTCACAGCACAAACCTGATGGAGTTCAAGAAGCATTTGGATGATACTCTCAGGCACATGGTGTGACTCTTGTGCAGGGCCAGGAGTTGGACTTGATGATCCTTGTGGGTCCCTTCCAATTCATCATATTCTGTAATATTCTGCTTTCTTTTCTTTTTTTACGTGAGTAGATGTGGGTGGTTGACAGGGAGGACACTCCACCATTCTCTTTCCGCTTTGTTCCCGGGGGACTACGTGGTCAAGTGGATTCCCTTTTTTTTTTGTGGGTAAGTCGTTTCCCTTGTTTCTTTGTGGTGTTGTTATTTTTCCTTGTTAGTAAACTGGTATTTTTTCACTTATAACCTCCTTGCATTATTTTTATCTCTATTAGGGGGGAATAAAAGGGGAGGGTGTTCATTTTACTGGAGTTCCTGCCCCAATATTTATCTTTAAACCAAGACAGGCAGTCATGGATTTAGAGTAATACTTATAAAGATTCATAAAAACAATAGAGAAAATATTCAGCATTTTGGAATAGCAAATTGTGAATTAATTCTGCACTTGACTCATGCTTCCATTAATCTCTCCTATAAGATGACACTGGCTTACATTTTGAAACATTCATTTGAGTATCTCATTTTCTTCTTTTCACTGTCAAAGCTTTTGAAACTTTTGACTGAATAGCAGAATTGCACTTCTTACATGGATGTTTTACCAATGAAAAAATAGGTATAAATAATTTCTTATTTATATAATTTGTGCCTTTTTTCCACAAATGTAGCTACCAGTTCCAAATGATAAACTGACTACAGAAAAATGTGTGTGACAAGCGCATGATTTGGAGCCCTTGCCAGCAGTCCCCCACAGCAGGCTGGTGGTAATCATTCACTTTTCATCACTATCTCATTCTACGCCTAGAATGAGAGCTTTGGTACCCTTTTCTAGCTGTATGTCCCGCATAAAATCTGAAGTTACGATCTCCTCCAGCCTCACTGATACTTTTCCTCCGTATCAGAAAGAGAGTATCAAAAATTATACCAGAAAGGAGCCAGCTGCAGCAGCAGGCAAAGTAGGCAGTACCCAAGGCCCCCAACAGCTTGGTTCTTCTGTATCAGAAAAGAGATGGACTGGCTGTGCTTGCCCAGCTGGTCACTGGCCTCTACACACATACTTTGCCTACTCCTGCCAAAGGGTCAAGGCAGAAAGGAAGCATCTCTCTTCCCAGTAGTAGTATTATCACTAGCATCAACAACAGCAGAAAGTCACTTCTGTTTCCAACTCTTCCTATACCTTCTCTTTCCATAAGAACATCTAACCCTTCACCCAAGAACTCATTCTCCCTATCACCCTGGCAGGTCCCTATTGGAGAATAGTGATGAGTGCTGGAAGAAGCAGGTGTGCAACAGCAGGCAGATGACTGCGTGGGGCAAAGAGTGTGTTGATCATAAAACTAAGAAAGATCTTAGAAGAACTGGACACAGCCTGGGATGGGGAAGAGAAAAAAGAGATGCTTTAAGTCTTCTGAAACCTGGGGACTCCTCCTGACTGTATCAGTAGTTCCTAGGTTCTATTCTACCAGCACAATATTTGATTAAATGCTGCCAAGCCCTTTTGTTGCCTCTGCCACCAATCAATAAAAGCAATATTGCTACTGCCAAGAAAACGTGATTTGGCTCTAACAGAAAAATTTAAACTGTGTAAGAAAGAATGTCCCATTCCATAGGCAGCTTTCTCCATTTTCTTACTCTTTGCCCATAATTTGCTAATTTCATGCTTGTCTAATTTAATATCCTCCTCCATTGCCTCAAATGACATCTCTATATGTGCTTACAAACTAAATGTCTCTATATACCCATAATCATACTGTATGCCAATGTCTCCTAATCACTCTTGCCAGGAATGGAAAACAGTACAACTCAGAAGAGCACAAGAACTGGATAGATTTCAGAGCTCTATAAGCTGCATCCCTTTAACTTAGACTGTTTTATAGGACAGCAGGTCAACAGCACCAGTAACTCCCATTCTTGTCCTTCTAGTGAATAGTTCAGGGCATCTCTCAAAAATTCACCTCCTAAAGTCGAATAATTTTTTCCATCCAAATCCATATGAATTTTGTTCATATACATAACTTATATGGAATACCCCATATTCTGTCTTCCTCCCATATTCAATCAACTCATACCTGAAATCTGTTAAACTGGTTTACAAGCTTGGAGTAGGTCCTAACATTGCACTTTTTCCTAGAAATACTTTAATTGTTCTTGTATTGACTCCATTTTTTACGAAACTTCCTTTTCCTTTTCCACAAAGCTTCTACTTTGACAGGTAGGAAAATCAACTAATCTGTTATTAACTTTTACTTTATGCATCTATACAGGATATACACCTTCTGATTGATTTTACAATCTTTACCTTCACCTGCAGCCCTCAGTACGTAAAAAGTAAACCATGAACTAACTGTCAACTATCCCTATCATGTTTTGTTCACTATATCTGGAAATAGTTAGAGAGAAACAAAATCCTTAATATCTACAGACTGTTTTCTGGAAGGAAACATATGTGCCCAAAATTCAAAAATTTACATATTCTAGGTGATTTAGGGAGATTTGAAGACCCACACCAATGACATCAGAGGTTAATTAAGCATTTAAAATAGACCCTAGCAATTTCAAAGGTGAGGAAAAAGAGAGATATACTATCAGAAGAGCAAGAACTTTGGCTGTGACGGCAGGCAAAGGCTATAGGAACTTGTTGCAGGAAACTATTATGAGAGCAACTCTGAGTCTGAAGACAAAGGACAGTTTGGAGATGTGCCCTCCATGAGAAAGCCTTGTGACTCTCATGGGACCCTGAGCCACCAGCAAACGCCCCAACAGGTCCAAAAATGAGCAGATGATGTTGTATACCCACTTATGACCTTGCTTCAGTGCGTACCTTTGTGTGTCTTTTGCACTCTCATTCCTTTTAGAAAGTCCTCATGTAGTACATGCAAATTATAGGAATAAGCATTCCTATGCCTGGGAGAAGGAACACAGCCAGAGACTGTGACAAATGAATTTTATGTCTTTTCCCACATATTTAGTGTTCTGTAAAGCTGTTTGAATATGTTACTGGAGTAGGCTGCTGGCTTACTTGCCAAGGAAATTTGCTGCAGCTAGGAGAAAGACCACCAAATTAGATCTCCTCCTACTTCCAAACCCAGAAGAGACAGATATAATGTGCCTATAATTTTGCCTAACAAAAGTCTGTCTTTGTAGTCCAAACAGAATAGAAACTACAGCTCCAATTCCATAGAAGTTGTTTTAGCAGATATTGTAACAACTGCAATTTTTAAATTGTTTTTCACAAGGCACACTATGGTGCCAGTAAAACCCCAACATGCTGTCTGGAAAGTTATCTACAAAAGATTCCAAATGACATTTTAACAGAGAGAAAAGTGTCTGAAGACAGTGTGCAGGTCAAACAAATCAAACAATTTAATTTCTTCCTCTCTGCCACTCTAACTGGTTCAGATGGCATGATGTTATCCCCCTCCAAGTCAGTATACTGACTGCTTCCATCAAAACTTAATTGAAAGAAGTGGATCCTACAATTTAAAATGAAATAGGCTCAGCATGTGAGCAAGCTCTGTCAAGACTGATTACTGAGTATTGATTTTCCACCAATTGTACAAGTTACACTCCACAAGGCCACCTGCGCATTAACCTAGAATACATAAAATCACCTCAGGCTAACATCTATCACAAGGTTTGTGTTTTTGGACCATGCAGTCTCTAGTTCTTTTCCTTCCCCATACATTCAATGGCATTCATTTGGATAACATTCACACTTTGTACTTACTTCATCATAAATAGATATTATTTCTATTTTAGTTTTTGAGAACGAATTTAAGATAACTACCTATGAAAAAACTTCATATAACCTAGCACTAAGTTAATTGTAAATCCTGTAAAGACAGTCAGACAAGCTTTCCTATGGTATCAAGGAAAGAGATACTGGATGGAGCAACAGCAGAGTGGCTTACTGTGGCCTGGAAGCTTCTGCTTGGTCTGTCTGAAGCTTCTCACCCCCTTCCACTTCCATGGTGCAGTAGACAATCCGATTTGGAGCGACTGACTTTAAACCTTGTACCTCCATTATAACAATCTGAGGAAGATAAAGCAAATAGTTTATCCTTCAGAAAAAATTACATACTGTGGTTATTGCAGTATTAAGCTCCATATAGGTACAAAAAAGAAAAAAGAAAATATCCCTGAAGTCCCAAAGTCCATTCATTCAATTTTCAACAGACAGACAATTTTGATTTTGTCTTCTTTTTCCACACTTTCAAGAACATACAGCAGGAACTGAAATTTTTGCTCTGCTTCTACTTGGACAATGATCAGAAACAACTCACTCCAATCATAATTTAAATGCCAATAGTGGAGTTTGGGATTAATGTCTGAATATAATTCTAAATCTTAATACATGAGGAAATGTATCTTTTAATGAGTCATCTAAGTGAATTTGTACAGAATGAATAGGTTACTAAATCAGAGTGTAAACACGTAAGTACACTGATCACATCTTGAAAGGCTCTATGTCACATGAGGTTGCAACCCTCTAATCTCAGAAGTAATTTGGTGTTGTGCTGGCATGAGGCAGGTCAGAGCATGGCTATCCGCTCCTGTAATTTTTTTCCCCACTACATACATCTTTTCCTTCTCCCAGTGCAGTACTTACAGTCAGGTTCAGCATGCACATGGAGAAGAGGGAGAAGAGAAATGGAAAAAAGGCACTGCTACCAGTTGTGCTCTGAGTTTTCATCACCAGGGAAATTATGAGCTTGGCAGATCCCACAGATTTTCACCTCCTCTAGACTACTCAGTTACAGCTCAGAAAAGCCAAATGCAGACCCACTTTAAATGCTCTCTGCTTTTTATAAATCTTACAGTTTTTCACAGTGTGAAATTATTGGAATTTTTGCACTTCAGATGTTTCTAATTCAGAGAAGACTTGAGTAGACAGTCAGGTTCCCCTTCTTGCTTTAGAAAAGATGCTTTTCTTGCCAGTTCCATTTGGGCCTATGCGAAGAAACCAGGAAAAATGTACTCCATCAGCAAGAGAAGCTGTCCTCAACTGAACCTTACCTGTAAACCACTATTTGTTTAATTTATTTTAAAAGTCCTAGAAGTAATAACTACTTTTAGTCTCATTAGAGTAATTGGTTTCTTAGGTCAGCAAGCAACTACTAAAATATTTTGTTATTAAACACTTTGCAAATTTGCCACTTTGTTCTAATTCAAGCAAGTTAAGCCAGGTTTCACCTCTAGCTGTAAAATCCTTTGTCCTTTGAAACTCCCAGAACCTTAATAATAGTTATATGTCTTGTAAAATTGCTAGTTTGTAAATATTACAGTGAGATGACAGTCACTGATATTTAGAGCTTTTTTATATTACTCATAAATTATCAACACTGCCCAGTATGCTTTATAAGTAATAACAGTAATTCAGGGAGAATAACATAGTCAACCCACTTTCCCATCTTTTGTTGTCCAGGAATTCAAGTAGTTAGCAAAGCAATCAACGATCCCTGAGAGACTGCACTAGAACTCCTTCTAGATGATACTGCCTATAAGGTCTTTACACATACCAATTGTATGTCATTGCTGAATGCAGGCTTCATGTTTATTCACTTTCATGTTAATATTTCTTTTTCTGAGTTTCCAACTTAATTGCACAGTACATTTTAATTTGGTAAAAATTCTGAATTCCAGAACAAAGTTTCATTTCATTCCTTCCAAAGGAAACTGTCACTATCGGATCTACATTAGCTTATTAGCTGACAAACAGCTTCCTAAATGTTTGTATATTTCAGAAACTAACAGCTGAAGAATATAAACAAGGAAGTCTTCTCTTACTACTATGTTGTTTGGTTTTTTTAATTTCTGCAAACAAGATACTTGAGGAAACATCCAACTTGTAAAAACAGTCCTTGTTGCTTGTAGGGATGCTCAGGAGTGTCTATGACCTTAGTCAGCAAGGTCCACTCCCACCAGAACATTATAAATATTACTAGCAACTTCTGCTGTTCGTAACAACAACATGCAGTGGCAGCATGAACCTTGGCCACTTTACTCCCCATACAGAAATTTTCATCAAGTTCTTTCACTCTGTCGTAAGACATGTTCATTCATGTGCCTGTGCAGCAACCCTTGGCAGGGATTTTGCTGGTTGCCCTACAGTTTAGTTGAGCCATCATAGGGCGTGACATGGACATGTTTATGTGTTATTCAAGAAATGTGAAGTTCTGCACATATGACCTCACATTTTCAAAAAATGAAGTATTCTGTTTTCAAGGAAATGCAATCAGCTTTTCTTATTTGGCCATTTGCACAGAAAAAGATCACATCTTCTACATTCAGTCTGCATTAGTTATCAGTTCAACTGTTTCCTTTTGCCTTTATATCTTCTGAGATTTTGTTTCCAAGCGTAAGATACTTGTTTGGCAAGAGAGTCAACTTACGTGGTTAATATCATATTTAAGATGAAAATCTGCCTTAGTAAAAACTAACTCATGTAGAGAATTTAATTTAATTCTTTGTCTTGCACAGGATGAACTGTAGATAACTTATGTTGCAGAACATCTCTTTATCAGTGATAGGAAAAAAGTAATAATTAAAAAAAAAAGTTAGCTCACCAGACCTAATAGTCTATATTTCTGATAGTAGAGAGGAAGGGCTATAAACAAAGCAAAGCTGTTCCTAATTTACCAAAAATTGTATCTCTTGTCAATTTTCAATGATTGTTTCAAACTTTTACTGTACTTTTCACTTAAATATCACATCATTTGGGGTACGTAATAGTTCTCTCTGTAGGCACAGAGAAGGCTTTTCTGACTTCCCTCACCAAGCAAACTGAAAGACAGAAAACATTATTGCCAAAATTTTTCAGGTACTTTTCAAGCACTTCAGAACTACTCTTTGTTAATGGACTGTTCCAGCCTTGGTAATCCACTAGAGGCAGACACAGCACATGTGATGGAGACACATGGGATTCAGCACAGGAGTTACAAACAGTTCATCTCTTCATATACTTCAGTACTAAGGCCTGCACTCTAGTTTTACATGCTTGATGAACTAATACTTTTTGGCATATAGAATGATGGATCTTACTACTCTTTGAAAGTTGATGTTGAGCTTTTACATTATTAGCTAGTAATATTAAAATTGCATACAGTGGGAGAAGTAATTTCTCTGTTACACATAAGAATTCAAAATTTCATCATCTATTCTTCACATGTTTTTAATTCTATCTCTCTAATGATGACATGGGAAAAAATGATCTGAATTTTTAATAACAGATGAAAAAAATGCTCATTTCACTTAAGAAAAAACATTTTTTAAAAGATAAACTATTTTTATTTGTTTTAAATTCTTAAACAATTGAAATACTTTTTTTCTGTAACATTATCTGTTGTTTTGAACAAACTAAAGCCACTTCAAATGCATAGCACAAGTATGGCACTTTCTGACCAAAAAATACACAACGCATACTCTGGTAATGTTTTGAATTTATTATTATTAACAGAGAGATAAGCATTTCTTGGTATGCACATTTGTGGAATTGGACCTGAGTTATAATGCTGGAAATTTTCAAGGCCAGGCTGCATGGGACTTTGAGCAACATGGTCTAGTGGAAAGTGTCCCTGGAAGGGGGGTTGGAATTAGATGATCTCTAAGGTTCCTTCCAACCAAACCATTCTATGCTGTGATCAGACATCTCTAAATAACTAAATGTATTTGTGGTTTCCTCTTGAAGTCAGTTGAGCTCTATATAGATTAGGATTGCATTGCTACAGGCCAGACTTCCTGTATAACCTCAAAAAACATAAGATAGCTTCTTGAGGAAAGTGCAGAAATTGATAAAAACAAATTTCAGCGTTTATTCTCTAAATACTTCCAGTGAGAAAATGCTACTTGTTTACAAAATTCTATGAATGAGTTCTTGATAACAACAGTGGTCAATTATTAAGTTTTAATTGTACTTAGCTATTTAATGCACTGGAATTCATGTAAAGTTACACTTGTGTGGGAGATTCAACTGCCCACACTGCTGTTTGGGCCCAAATGAAACTACTGCTGCAAGAGGAACATGTATTATACAGCTGTATTCTAAATCCTAATCACCAAAGACACATAGCACAATTTACTTCTTTAAAATAAAATTTTAAAACTACCAAGAAAGAACTAATAAGAAAAAAGCATCAAGACAGATATTCTAGCAATTTAAACTATCAACAAGTTTTCTCTGAAATCTGTTATTACCTCTAATGTGAAGGAGAGAACCACGTCAGACTTTGACAGTTGAACTTCATTTTCATCTCCTATGTCCAAGAACGCAGAATTCTGTGACCGCTTTAACTTCTGCAGTTTAAATTCTGGCCCACCTTTAGACACCGGTAGACTTTCCAAATTTGCCATCAGCAAATTCACCGAAGACCGCAACTCTTCTATGTACATGTTCTCCATTTCCCTTGTTACAAATTTTGGGAATTTTCTTTCCTTGGAAAGTATATTTTAAAAGTTAGGGAGGAAAAAAAAAATCCCTCATTATATACTACGTTAATTTAACAATTTGCTTTCAGTTAAGAGATAATAAATAAAACCAAAAGTCATAATTGCAGTGTCTATCTATTTTATGTCATCAAAACAATAATGGGAAGGCTAATCCTGTCCTATAAATACAGTTAATTTTGACAAGAAGGAATAATGGAACCTTATGCACACCCCCAAATCATTTAACCATAAACCCAGGTTGAAGAACTACACATTAGGTATTTTTAATACAAGTGTTTTAAACATAGTAATTGATAGTATACCTTCAATGTTACCTTCAAATATTTCAAAAATTGAAAAAATGACCTGTCTACTAAAAATTTTGTTACTTCATCCAGTTACCATGCTACCAAAAATAAGTCAATCACATTCATGCTTCTAATACAAAGCTGCTAAACTACAATCATGGCAAGAAATTCCTATCATTGTTTACCTCTATTTTGAACAACTGGTCATTCATTTTGAATGTAATGTTGAATTATTACACACAGGATTATTTTAAATTATAATCTCTCTTAAACAATAGAAAGAACTTGAAAATCAATTTTTAGATAATAGTATTTAAATATTGTGTTTCTAACAAAAAAGGAACATATACAGAAATATAATGCATATATGAACACATACAGAGCCAATTTTATGCACAGTTTTCCAAATATTGAACACTGGGTGCTTGGGAGAATGTCATTCAAGATTAAACAAAAATATCAATTATTCTAAAATATATGTTTTACATATAAATAAGAAACAAACAAATGCTCCCCCTGTACTGTTTGCAAAGACAGGCACCTTGCTCCTAAACCAGACAAATTTTTTCCTTATCTGTTATAAGACATATCATAAAATGTTTTACATTAAAATCTCTATAGTTGATTTTTTTCAATAACAAACACCAAGCAAGTTGACTGTGACCCAAAACACCTGTAGCAAGTCTGGTGGTCTGGCTCATTATAGCATTGCAGTGCCAGTATAGTACAGATTGAAAAAGAAAAAAAAGAAATAAAAAGTAATTTATAGTTAGGGATTAAAAACACAGGACAAGGTTCAAGGTTCTCTAGCAAGAAAAACCCCTTAGGAGTGTTTTTCAAACCGTACCTTATCCTGTGAGGATCATTCAAATAATAATAAATCAACACAGAAGACAGGTGAGACAGACTGTTTTTTTGAAAGACCTTTCCTCTTGTTGTTTTTTCCCACCCCAATGTAAAAATTGAGGAAAACTGGACTTGCTGATGAAGGAAGTGTAGGATTACACAGCATGACTTTCCAAAACCAAGGTTTGCTTTATCCCTACTCCTGCTAACACAGAGACTCCAGAGCAGAAGGAAGTTCATCTGCCAAACTGTTTTCAAAGGATCTGCTTAATTTTAGAATCAGAAACAGGAAGCACACACTATGGGTCATCCCACTCAACCTCATATGAAGATACGTTTTTGGTACAAGAAAGCAACCACTTACCCTTGCCATTTGATCTGCCAATTGTAGTCGACCATCTAGTTCACGTCTGATCTGGGCTGCTTGTTCATCTCCATTATCCAGCTTGGAGAGAGAGGAAAAATAAATCTTACTGTGAGAAATGCACTATATTTTAACTTTATAGCAAGTAATGTAGTTAAAAAACAAAAGAGAAATTAATTTTCTTCTTAAAATCAGTGAAACACTATGCAAATAAACAGCTTTGAGGCTTACCAAGATGAAAGAAATTAAATGGCCACCAGTTAGTCACAGCACTCAGAGTCTCTGAAAGGTAGTCAGTGCTCCCTTACATTTTACTCAGGCTATACTGAAGAAGCATTATTTCTTTATGAAAATAGCAGATAAAATCATTTTTCCATAAAGCAGAAAACTGGAATGACAGACTGGCTTAGAAAATGTTTGCAAGGAAATGTAATCTTTGGTTCCCTGAGTTCCTGTATAGACATATATAGGTATAGGGAAAGAAAACTGCGTGACTGTCTTCTGAGAATGGTACTATTTCGCTCACATAGCTTTTTTCTCCCAATATTGCCTAACTGCTCACATCAAGACTTATCCAATTTTTGAATTTCCAGTATTTTCATACTTAGAGAATAGTCAGGACTAAACAATTGACTTCCATCAGGGAGGTAAAGTGGAAGGACACATCTCTTCATCTCAACAGAAAAGCTGGATCTCAACAAAAGGAGACTCCCCAACTCATTTTTCACCTGTTTACTTGTTAAGGACAGTGGTGGGGGAGTGTAGGTGAAGTGGGGCTTCACCTCAACACATAGACCTGCACAACTGGTTAAGAGGAAAACAGAGAGATGTATCTGGAAAAGATGAGGCAAATCTTGCCATCTTACCTGAATAACTGCCAAACAAGGACAAAGATGAAGTTCCTATGGAGGGTTCCCTCTGTCCCTAGGGCTAACCACAGATGTGATCTGACATGCTGATATGACCCTAGTGCATTTAGTATATGACTAAGGTTTAAGGATAACCGAATTGGCCTTCACGAAAAAAAACCCTTAAACTGATTAGGGGTGTAAAGTGGCAAAATTGGTTCTCTAATTGAATGAGATCTCCAGCTAACGAATACACAAACAGCTTGGCAAATTATTCATTTACATTAAATTAAGGTTTTTCGGTGTTTATTCAGTAAGACTCCTAGTTACAAAACTCCTCAGCTAATTCTGACACTTCTTATTGAACCAAAGCACTCATGAAAATTAGGCACTCCAATTAAAAAAAAAAAACAAAAACCAAAAACCACAATTAAAAATGCACCGTGCAATTACATAGGTCAATTACAGCACTATGCTTAATGCAAATCTGACCCGGTTTAGCAACAGGATGAAAAGTTTTTCACTGTTAGTACGGAAGCAGTGACAGCGCAGGCAATCTGTCACCTGTGCAATCTGGCATCTTACAAGATCCTAGCAGGAACAGATCCAGACTACCAGAAAAAAAGAGAACAAAATTTGATGGCATCCCCAAAAGAGGCTCAAGTTTATACCAGCGAGTAGAAGATGGATCATATTCCAGACTGGAAGGTTTTACCACTAAATGTGTTCATAAATCTGCTCCTAAATTGACTGTGAGCATTAAGGGCAAGAGTGTTCTCAATGAAAGCAAATGTTTTAGGTTCTCAGAATAAAATTACAGTATGCCAGATGAATTCCCAAATTTGTATTCTTCCATTTCTCAACAGATTAAGTGCTGTTTATTGAATTTGTCACAAAGAATATTTCTATCTTCCTTTATGCTGTAACCACATACTTTTGCAATTTTATTCAGTATGAAAGCCTGTCTAATATGAAAAATAATTTTGTTTTCATTTTTTGGTTAAGAGAGGTCGACATTATTTTAATAATATATCCCATGACAGGTAAATGCTTGAAGAATATCTGCTTGAAGGTAATTTCAATGATTGAATTTAGATTTCTGCAAAAAAAAAGAGGCTAGGAGAATATTAAAAAGCTAAAACCTTTTCCTATGTCAAGGTACAACTTAAATGACTGCCTCCATCAATAATTCACTTGAAGAGGTAAAAAGATTTTACTTAAAGATTGATATTTAGCTATTTTTCCATTTTAAAAATATGTTCATTTAAGTTAATGTAGGTGTAACCTAGTTTTGTAAATCTCAGTATTTTTCCTTAACTCTGCATTGCTTTCTATCATCTGTTTGTACTCGAGTAGTTAAAAATGTGATTTCCCTACTTATTTATTTTAAAACTTTAGTCTTCTTCCCGAAACACTTATACATTTTAATGGTTTCATTAATGTATGTATGTAATGATGTTTTGTAAAGTATGGAAAGAAGCTGAAGAGGGGAACAGTAAAGAATGTTGCTTTACATATAGAAAAGGGTCAAGGTAATAATTATTGGTAGGTCATTAATATCTGTCCCAATAGGAAGCAAACTGTCAATATTAGTATTTTTGCAGAAAGCAGAATGAAGTGACAATGAGAAAAACAGAAAGTTTGATATCCTATTCCAGGCAAGGCCATTTTACCTGTTTTTATTCTAAACTCAACAAAATACACGAAAAAATATCTTTACAAGCAAAACAGCTAGGGATTATGAATGTGCACTCAAATAATTTTTGTATCTACTGAATATGACGTGACAACAGCAGAAAGATTGAGTAGATTCTGAAAATACAGGTGATATTTGAAATTTTTGAGTTGTGACCACTTTTTTACATAGGGAGACACATAATAGAACCCATCACATGGGTGGGGAGAGGTGACAATCATTAACATAAGTGTACCCTTTTCCTTAATTCTTTATTTGTGGATCAAACCCATACCCAAGACATCTCTGGATACCAAGCTATAACAAGTAATTACTGATGCTATTTTCAAACTGTTAAATAAAGCTAGAAAAGTGTATAACACTATGTATAAAAATTAATATAAATGTAACATGGCAGGATAGCAACTCAGATTCTTCTCAGTATTGCAACTGAAATTTGGTTAAAGGAAATCACTAATCTGAAAGGATGTAAAACTGAGGCAAAGGTTTGTTTGGGGTTTTTTAAGAATAATTGGCATTTACATGGTATCACATAATGCTTCCAACCCTTAAATATAAAGTCACGTTTTTATAAAGTTACAGCCTTACAAACTATTGTAAAAGAATGTAAATACAAATTCCATTAAAAAAAAATTCAGCTTGCTGCGATAGTAATTATACACCATTTTTGCTGATTGTACCAACATTAGAGATGCTTATCATGTCACTTAAACCTCACATAATGAATTAGTTTGTATTTTGGCAGCAGGGAACCTCACTACAGAACCCTCTATAGACACCAGAGACATATTTTCAGTACATCAGACACATTAGAAAGTCCTGACCAAACTAACCAGTGTTTCCCCTAAATGCCACATATATGGCAGCCCAAACTTGTAAAACCTAGGCAAAGACACAGACTTCCCTTTTGAGGACCAGTTAATTCAGAAGGAAAATTCCTGAGCAGAAGTATGAGTAAGACAGTTGTGTCACTGGTGCCCTTTCTTTCTGCAAAGATGATCATTTGGATTTTTAAAGCTTCCTCAGAAAAATCAGTAGTTATGAGTTACCACACTTGGGTGAATAAGAAGTCACTTTTTATTAAAAACAAGTGACAGCTCATCATATTTTTGTTCTCAAATGATGCCTCATAAAAACAGATTTCTAAAGCTACCAGCATCAGACATCAAGCTATTAATTAAAAAATGCTTTTACTCCTTCATGCTTGAAGTTGCCTTTATTTTTTCTCACTCTGAAAAGAGCAATCATCTGTAGAGATGGACTGGGAACATCCTCAATATGTAAGTTGTCCAACAACTCATATTAAGAGGATTTCAGTTACTTACATAAGTGTCAACTTCTGAAAGATAGGCTGAGGGTTTCTACTTCAAATTTCTACTTTAACATTTCAACCAAAATAGTCCACTGTTTTTAAAGAGACTAGGGTAGACAATACACTGTTTTATCCATAATAAGAAAAGTAGTGACCATCTTGTGAAAGAGCTCTAGCACAATCTTGCTTTGAAGTAAGAAGATGAAATTTAGCAAGATCCCATCTGTGGAAACCAGCTCAACTCTGTCCAAGTTATAAACCTTTAAAAGATCACTTTTGCAGCAGTCAGGCTACAAACAGCCACTACAAGAGGCTAAATCAAACTCTGCATTTAAATTCATCTTCAGGTAGTGATGCTGTCTGTCTTGAATATGTATGAAGTCTCTGCTCAGATTATCTGCTCATTAAAGAAAGACTGCAAACTTATCAGAGTTAAAAATCACTATTTGGATCAACAGCATGCTATCTTTCTTGGCAAACTGCTGTTTAATTTGTATGCCTGAATAGTACAGAAGAAAAATATGTCTAAGTAAATAAAAGTTTCCATATTTTAACAGGTTGGAAAAGACTGTATACTTTGTGATTCCTATTTAAATATGTTTTTAGTCTTAAATTACTTGAAAAGGCTGTAACATAGCAGTGTATTTTGGTGCAAAAGAAAAATGGTACACAGGAAAAAAATCTGGTTAATGTGCAAGAGTAACTTAAGGTAAAAAAGGTATTAATGCTGCCAAGAGATGCTACTCATCTACATTACTCTACATACAAAGTAAATCAGATACATTATGCCCATGAAACGAGACCAGTTTGTGTATAGATGAGTATAGACCTGCTGCAAGTTATTGTTCTTTACATTCACAATGCTCAAACTAACTGATAGTTCCTCCAAATGACTATTTTATTAATAGTTAGCTAGCCTGCAGCTTTCTAATTTAAAGTAATATCAACATGAAATTACATATACCTGCCCATAGCAATAAAAATTTCTCCACATTTAATGACTAAACTGATGGTACACATTTTTCTTTCCACAACATGAAATCCAAAGTCTTTTCCCTCTATGTGACAGCAATGGCTGTTTTGCCTTTACAGCCATTTTTTGCCACATATAACCAAGTCTGAGTTGTGCTTGGCTCTGTTGAGCTGTGAAGTTATTTGTGGATGCCCATGTTAGGCAACCTGTAGGGTCATCCCTGACTACTGCCAGAGAGTCAAGGTAAAAACTGTCAACAAAAACCAAATGGAATAAAAGACTTGGATTTAAAGTGTCAAGGTAATACAACAGTGAAAAAAACAGATTTCTGGAAGCAACCAATGGCATCCAGCAGCAAGACTGGAAGAGGCCAGAGAAGTTCCAGTGCTCAATTTTGGCTGTCAATCAAGTAAGCAAAAAAGAGGTAGTGGGTGTAGCAGAAGCAAATACTGGTGGGTTTCAGACCATTGTCCTTGCTACTCTTATCTCTGACTCTAAAAGAAGGACTTTTGCTTCAGACAGATCTGATGCCTCTTAGAACTGCAGGATTTGTTCCTGTGCTTATCTTTAGACAGGCAGAGTTGCTCGAAAGGAGCAGACCGGGAAGAGATTAAAGGTAGTCTGCAGCATTAAGGAGCTACTCTGCACTGAACACAAACAGCCTGTGGAGATTCTCGATGTTTCCCAAGCTTGTGAACAGAGATTAGCAGCTCAATATGTAAAAGTGGAAGGCTCAACAAATTCCAAGTCAGGCCAAAAACAGAGCACCCAACTCCAGTCTACTACTGCAATCACTTTTGGACATGAATTCAACAGGACTTAACTTCTGAAGGACAAGACTGTGATGGAAGTAAAGGAGGGGAAAAAACCAGATTTAATGAAAGGGTAAGATGTGTGGAACTTTCTGAATGGCTGCTGCCGGACCTTTTCATAAACCTCCTCCCTTCTGTCTCACAGCAAGAAAGACACAGCTGTAGAAGTAAAGAAAATGTCATCACTCCTCTATTTCAGAGGAAGCTATGCCATTTAGCTTCAGTTTTAAGATATGTTCTCCTCCTTGTGTATAGATTATACAGAGGATTCATTCAGACTCACAAAAGATCAATAAAATGGTATTTCAAAACTCTCTCATGCTCTCTGTGCCCTGTAAAGTCCCTATCACATATCACACAAACGGCTATGCTGATGGATGACCCAGTCTCTGTGGTGGTGAAATCCTGTGGACTTCTCACAGAAGTCTGAATGAGAAAAACTTTAAAAACTCAGTTCCTAAATCTTACTCTTCCCAACTCACTCCTTTTCCCAGTCAACACACAAAAAAACCATTTGGCAAATAAACTCAGAAATGTGTTTTTGAATAGGTGCAACCCAAAATCAAAGAGAAACATAAGAGAAAGGATGTCAGAGAGCGAAAATCCCTTAGGAGGAATTAAATAAAAATAAAGAAGGAAATAAAGAGGGAAAACAGGCACCTATTTTGGAAATTATTTATCTTATGAAATAGTAGTATACATGTTTTCAGGTAATTCTATGTCAAAGCACAAACTCAACAACCACTCAGCTTTTATACCTCCAATTTGCCTGCAGCAAGTAGACTTATAAAAGCTAACAGGTCCAAAAACCAATATGAGGTGTTTGAAAAACTTTTGACAACGCACCATCAAGATTCACAAGATTTTTTTATCGATTTTGCTCTAGCAGAGCACAAGATTGCCTCTCAAACAACTGACCAAGTTGATTACTCAGTTTTCCTGCAACAGAGTGCCCACAAGAAGCTCAAGCATGTGTTGAAGTTAGTTTTAATACAAAGTCTTAGACTTTGTATTAAAAAGTACTTGTATTAGAAAATTATTTGTATTAAAGAACTTTGTGTTAACTTTGACTGCTTTTTTTTCCCCTCTTTTTTTTTTTTTTTTTTTTTTTTTTTTTTTTTGGTGGGGGAAGGGTAAGTAGCAGTTTTATAAAAATATTGAAATTAGGATGGAGGGTGTAAGGACAACTGGAAGGTGCCAGTCAACAGTCAAACACTCTACACTGGCTTCAGTTGGATAAAAACTAAAATCCAATCAAATCAATGTTTTCAAAAGCTGTGCCTGACTACCTTCAGTAAGTCCATGAGATATTAGACCTCATTCAGAATTTTTTTACTGGCTTGATACTACCCAAAAAGCTAAAAAAAATCATGGACAATCTTAGATGGTAAGAGATTCTGTTCTCTGAAATATTTTTATTAAGTTCTGGACCTGCTTATATGATTTCAATATTGATTTGTATATGTATGACTGATTAAGTGGTAAAAGATACATATTGCTTGTATTTATTAATTACACTTATTATATACTGATTTGTAAAACATGGTTATATTACAAAACTATTAAAACCAACCCAAAATTTAGAGTCACAATTATATTAACTAATGAAATAGATTAAAAAGGTAATTAGAAGTTTCCAAAAAATACACTGAAAACTATACAGTTTTAATATGTAGAGGGTTTTTTGTTTGTTTGTTTGTTTGTTTGTTTTTTTGTTTGTTTGTTTTTTTTTTTAATCAAACATTGGATGGACTCTATGGCAGTTTCCAAAATAATCAAAGCTGAGACTTTTATATGGCCTTTCCTTACATTCAAGATTTGAAAACAAATAAGTTCAGTTTTGAGAGTTTCAGCACTGGTTGAAATGTTTCCCACAACTCATTTTATTCAGGGACTTCCAATACCAAACCCCCAAGCAAAACCTAAACTAAGACTTGAAAATAAACAGGAAAGGAAGCACATGCAGTATTCAAGCTAATCACAATGTATGCAATGGGAATAGCTAAAAATTTTTATTAAATCCACTCCACTCAGTACATATACATAGGTCAAACTTTCACTACACTCGGCCAACAGTTTAAAGGGTAAGACATTTGAAGAATTATATACACACCACCATCTATTAATGAGAAAATCTCTAGCAAGAAAGAGTTTATTTAATACTGTAATCTGCAAATGTACAAGCAGCTTCTGTCAATGACTGCTTCCCTATCAATCATCTTTCAGATTTGACTGCTATTAATCTTTTGGAGAAAGTGTAAGTTAAAAACCTTTTATTAACAGCAAACTTGATTAACTTTGCCAGGCAACCTCAGCCAATATGTTATGTCCCAAATGGCAGAGAATCATCCAATCTTTACAAAGAGCTTCATAGGGTTGTTCAAATATAACATGTATCTTATACTTAGTATTACCATTACTGAAGAAAATTGAAAAATAAATTAACAGTTCAAAATTTATCCTAGACCAAATTAAAACGTAGTCTTCAATATTTTATTACATATTTTCACCTACAGACTAACTCATATTCTATGAACAGGACACTTGGAAAATTAACACAAATGTCCTTACACAGTTAAGAATGAGGTTTTTGTTGGTATATTTGGATTTGAACAGGCCCCAGCACCATTTTTATCCACATGAGCTGAGGAGAGAGTAGGGCTTCCCAATCAGGATTTTCACTAATTTACATACATGATCCTTCACACAACAAAATCATATTTTTGCCCTGCATCAATTTCCCAAATAAAACATTCCTTTCCTTTTACTTTATACCCCTGAAATTAATAGAACTGAAGTTAAAATCGGTGTTCTGATAACCTAAATTCCAAGAGTTGTTTCTCATCTTAAACAAATCTTGACAAGTGGTATGTAAACACAATAAACAGAATTCAATAATGCACACAAATCACCTTTGTGCCCTAGGTATTTGGATGGTAACATTTGAAGAAAGTCTGCAAAGTCCTCATATTTACAAAAGAAATCACTATCTCCATATTGACTCTGCTATTAGTTTTTCCTCTGACTTAAGGTAACAATAAAAGTTGAATCTTTATTTGGTTCACTGAAGCCATTAATTATGCAATGTAGGGTTTCAGTGAAAAAGATACTCTGACCTAGATATAGGTATTTTAAATATTTATTTATTCACAGTAATCTGTTTAGGCAACAAGGAGAGAAAAATCAGACAGCATGTACTTAGACACTTAATGCTTTGTCTTTAGCTAGCATTTCTGTAAGTATTACAGACTCTTTACACAGTCCTGGAATCATTGCATTACTTGGACATTACTACCAGCAGATTCTGAAAGGGGGGGAAAAAACCCAAATAAAAACAAATTTAAAAAATAAAATTCCAACATTAAACTCCCCCGAATTATATTTTATTTGCTACTTAAATGGCTTTTCAGTTCATGTTCATTTTACTGTCCCAAGCTTGTCCATAAATGCTGTAATCATGGCACTCTTCTGAATGTCTCCTCAGTAAAGGGAATAAAGATGTAGCAATTTTATGAACTGTATAAACATGGATATATATATACATACACATACTGATTGGAATATTTATGAAGAACAGTTTCACATCCTTTTCTGAAACAGGCTCTTCATTCTTGCTTAGTCTCCTTGAACTTTCACTTCAAGTTTTTGTAGCAGAGGCTCTATTCTATAAAACTGAGAGCCAATACTGCAAACCATGCCTGCTCCAGTTCTAGTTTTAGCTGTAGCCCACATTGTCTTCATAACTCAGCTACAATTCCCTTGTTACACAAACTGTTGAACTACTCAAACAAATACAAAAGAAATCTATTGGAAATTTAAGTATCCCTCTAGTTATACATATCTAAGGTCCACTGTGGACAGTGAAAATAGTGTACACACAACCCTTTGCATAATTCTTGCTCATCTGCTGTCAAAAAGTGGGTCATATCCCACAGCATTTATTTTGACACATGCTTAGAAGTAAAACGGTTATTGATTTCCTGAGCACTATATCTGTGCACTTTCCACTATGTGGAAAGTCTCTTAGAACGCTTCCATGAATGCTGCCTCCGTACAATCCTAAACATCCACTGGACTGACTATGTGACCAACACGTCTGTCCTTGAACAGGCAGCAGTCACGAGCATTGAGGCCATGCTGCTGAGAACACAGCTGCATTGGGCAGGGCACGTCTCCAGGATGCAGGACTACCGCCTCCCTAAGATCGTGCTCTATGGGGAACTTGCCACTGGTTGTCGCAAGAGAGGAGCCCCAAAGAGGAGATACAAGGACTGCCTGAAACAATCCCTCAGCCTTGGCCATATTGATCACCACCATTGGTCTACCCTGGCCTCCAATCGGGAGGCCTGGAGACAGACACACCATCTATAACGCTGCTGCTGCTTTTGAGAACACATCGCAGGATCACTCTCGAGGAGAAAAGACAACGCAGAAAGAATCGCGTCTCATCGATATCACTTGGGGAGTCTTTCTGCTGTGCCTTGTCTATCTCGCATTGGCCTTTTTAGCCATCAGCGCATTTGTAGCAAGCGTGGGTAGAGCCCTTCTCAAATCTTCGTTCGCAAAGCCTAGCCATGATGATGATATTTGTGCACTTTCCACTATGTAAGCCATTAAGATTTAAATAATAAAATTAAAAGTAATTAAATTCCTTTATCCTATTTCATAAATTGTTCAAAATAAAAGGTCCATTAAGAATCTATTTAAGGTCAATGCAAGCCAAGAACCTCAGCTTTCCTAAGGAAACAATGGGTAGAGATGCAATAAAGCCTGCATAAAACAAGACAGATTATTTGTTTTAAAGCTTAAAAGCCTTTGCAGACTCTTGAAAGAAACTGAAACTAGGGAACTAGAGGAACATCTAGTTTAGAGATGCCATTCCACTTCTATAAATCAGCTTATAAGAATTAAAAACTCCCACATTATAAATCATGCTTTATTCTAAATTTCTCACTTTACAAACTACTTTTTTTTTCATTTTTTATTGCTATTCTTCAAGTAATAAAATATGCTAATAATACATAATTACTATTTCATCCCTCAAATTTTAAAGGAAATACCTTTCTTTTGTCTCTCTGGATTATACCTTGCAGGTAACAGATTTTAGAAACACCCCATTAGATCAGACAAAAAGTCCATTCAGACCAGAACTGTGGGTGTGACAGTGACAGTAGAGGAGGTTATTTGGGTAAAATGCTGAGGCAAAGTGAACATCTCTAATGATAGTTGTGGAGCATGAGGAAGTGTGTGGGATGTTAGAAGGTATACCCAGGCCAAGTCCTATTAATATCAAATTATGGACCTATTCTGCAGGAATATGTCCAAACACTTTTGAACCTACTGTAGCTGTCTGACCTCATCATTACCCATGACAAATGGTTCTGGAAGTTCTACAAAAGCCATATACAAAAGCATTGCATCCATTTTCAATGTCATAGAGACTTCCCTGAGTGTCATAGTTTCTAGTGGTGTGGCATTTATTGAGTGAAGGTACACATTCACCTTGGTCATTACTTTCTTTATTTTGTAAACCTCAACCATACTCCTTCCCATCAACCTTCTCATGTCCAGACTGAAGAGCTGCAGCCCTTTCAGTCCCTGTGCCAAAGGCCACTGTTCCATGATTTTGAATGCTACCCTCTAGCCCTCACTGACCTCCCCTACATTTCTCAGAGGGGGAGACCAAAGCTGCACATAATGCTCAATGTATGGTCATAAGAAGGCTATATACAGCAGGAAAGCAATGCTACTGTTGTATACAGAACTAATTATTTCACCGGAGCGAACTCAAAGTGTCTGTCTGAGCTGTAATTGCCCATGCTCAGTTCAGCATACTGCAGATGTGCACTGGTTTATTTCTCCTCTGATGTATTACCTTACATTTAGCCACATTACAGCTACATTACATCACATCTGTCACACTCCTGCCCATGCAGTTTTGCAAGGTCTTCCTGGAGTTTCCCGTAACTTGAGCAACATTAGAGTAGCCATAACAGTTTCATATTGTCATTCATATAAATCAGAAATTTCCCCTTACACTGTCTTCTCCAGGATATATATGCTGAATAAACATGCAACATTTCTGAACAGAGTGAAACAGACAGAAACAACACTTAAACTCTCTTGGAACCAATCAAAAGGAAAACAAAAGAAACTTTTCCCCAAAACCTCCTTCAAAAATAGCAAGACTGCATTGTAAAAATACCACTATCTGCACTTGGATAACAACAGAATTTTTCATTCAGAAAAAAGTGTCACGGGTTGAGGAGGAGTCAGACCACTGGATGTTTAGCCAAGTTTTTAAACAGCAAGCATTACCATTAAACTGCAAAATTAGGTGTGATTAGAATCAAATTAGGATTCAAATTAGTGAATCAGTAGTGGATTGTAGAGGAGAAAAAAGATGTTAGAACAGGTCAGAAGTGTCAGTGCAAACAATGGAATTTTCTGCCTCTTGCTGTTTTGGCACTTGCAATGACTGCACAGACCAATTGGCAAAATCCAGGTCCTGACCTGTTGGAGTTGGTTTTATATCTGTAAAGGGCATAATCATGGTCGTTAAAACAACATGTATTATAAGTGATTTTTAGGTGTGATATTAACGACGAGCTGCAGCTGCAAGTATCACCATGTAGCAAGTGGTTGCCATGGACGTCGAGCCCAAAAGCGAGTGTCAGCTACTATTGGACAATTCGTGGAGCCACAGCAGCTCGACCAATCCCTGTTATTCCCTGTTGTTATGTTACCCCTGCATACATATGTATGTTCTCCCTATGTTTATGCATTACCCTATACCCAATCCTAGTTGGAGGATTAGCATGCTCCTCCCATTCTCCTCCCACATTCCTGAACCTTCCTCCCCAATCCCTATAAAACCCCTCCATTTTTTAATAAAGTGGATTCAGCCTCATTGTTACCCTTACACTGAGCTAGCAGGTTGTCGTTTACTTTCTCTTTTAACACCGACACTGACCTTCTTACTTGTTGAAACTACGATGTTTGACTACCTCTGCCGGACAGGATGAAAATCAAGGAAAGCATATCGTGAAGACAGAAGGAAGGAGAATAATTGTAGGTTCTTACTATTTATAGATTTAATCACTATAAATTTTAAGAATATGTTCCACAGATTAATCCAGGACATGGATGCAAAGCATCAATTTTTATTAACAGAAATAGAAAAATCCAGATCTGTAGTATGTCATCCTGTAAACACATTTTATCTAACTGTATCTAGGTTTTCACACCTGCTTACTGGAGTTCAGGGATACCATCAAGACAGACTCCTCACACTCATCACAGCACTGTGGTCCACGCTGTAAAGGTCAAACTCTTCAGTTGTTGCTAATACGAAAATGCCTTCCACCCCAACTTTGCCATCCCAAAATTATGAATACCCCACACAAAACAGCTTAACCTTTACTTTTTTCTTTTTTTCACCCAAGCCTTTGTCTTGCTATTTGTATGGATGTTCTTCCTACAGCTAGGCAGGGCAAAAAGCTTCACAGCTATTCATAGAGCCTATTGAACCATCCAAACAAACTATCTTTTAACTCAGAAATTTAGGGTCCCTAGGTAATCAATGGAGAGACAGAGAAGCCTCTAGAGTTATTTAAAGCACTTGAGCAGTTATCTGTACGCCTACCATGAGTACTGTGGAAGTCCCACTGGTAATCTCTGGTGAGTAAGATGATCAAAGAAATGGGCGTTCTTATTCTCTCTCTCACCTTCCCCCAGACCCTGCTGAAATAGATACTGGCTGTCACCTTCAGTACAAGGTGGTTTCAGATTCTGCCTAGGGAATACCCTCCCACACCCACCCTAAGCAGGAAGTGATGGGCCTTAAATGAGTTATGACTCATGTCCTGATCCTCCTCAGAAAAAGTATTCCACCCTCCTCGTCTCCCACCACCTGCATAAAGATTACCATATCGAAGACAACCAAAAAATTAGCTTAAAACTTTGTTGGTATGTGCATAATAATGTCCTAATGCATAATAATGGCTCACAGTGTTTTCTATTTTCTTAAAGTTATCTTTGTTTCAGAGGGAAATCCCCTCTTCTTTTACTTACCCTCCTCACTCTCCAAAATTACCATGCAGAAGGTTTTCTTGCTTTATTAATCACTGATAAGATTGTCTTTGGAGTGTTGAAACCAAAGGGGATACATGAAATTAGAGGAATAAATGTTAATGAGCATTGCATTAAGTAAGCAAAAGCACCTTGAATGCCACGTCAATATTTTTTCCAAATAATTAAATGTGGCTGACTTAACTAGACAGAATTCAGGCTGACAGCTTTTTCTAAATATGATATGGAGAAGCTATAAGATAACAGAAATGGAATCTCCTATGCTCCCTTTCTGTTCAATTCTATCACATCAGCTCGAGAATGCTCTGTATTGCCATCTGTTTCCAGAAGTCAGTGATATAAATGCTGTGTAGATACCTATCCACAAATATAAAAACCCTAAATAGTTCAGTAAGGATTGAAAAATAGATTTAATCCAGAGGTTCACGTATAAGAAGGCAAGCCTCATCTATAGATTTGTGTTGCACTGTGAAAATTTGACTTCTTTATTTATAAGGGTTCTAATCTATGGAGCAAGGTCCAAAAGAAAACAGTTCGTGTCTCTTCAGTCTAACAACTTAGTTTAAAATTCTCTATGTTAGGTTATCAGTCCTATCCACAAATATGTCTGTGCTTTCTTGTCAAGTCGGATGTGTCACTCTGGGCCATCTTTGTTGTCAGAGTCTTACAGTCACCTTGGATCTCCTCAAGGTCATGTCACTGATGCAGTGACAAACATCAAGGGGCAGTAGGTGGAAGGCTAGAAGGGCTTCAGGAATCTCTCTGCAACATCACAGATCCAGGTAGAACATAGTATAGAGGTCACACATCACAGGCTAGAGAAGCAAGTATAAAGGTCTGGTCAGCAGATGTGTGCTTTTGTCCTAGACAGGGTGGAGTCAAGAGACAACACCTTTCACTTCTCATTTTCCTGGTCCCACTCCCATGATCTGAAGTGTCCAACATGCACTCTTCCCACAAGAACAACTACAGAGAGGTACGGATCCTTTTCCTGCTGCTAGAAGTTACAAGCTTCCAGCTTCTATCCTCCCAGAAACATGGAAACTGCTGACAGTAATCAGGAGTGAAAACTAGTTACAGAAAGTCTGCTATCCACCTGTAAAACAAAACAGTTGCTCCAGTATGGTAAAACTGGAATACTGTT
Organism: Myiozetetes cayanensis; assembly: GCF_022539395.1. Classification (NCBI taxonomy): domain Eukaryota; kingdom Metazoa; phylum Chordata; class Aves; order Passeriformes; family Tyrannidae; genus Myiozetetes; species Myiozetetes cayanensis. Next base: position 22,144,908 of record NW_026087521.1, on the reverse strand, counting down.
CAGACAAGGAGGGATAGGTGTTTCAGGCAAGATCCTTCTATCTTCAACATCCTGAGAAAAGACACAGTATGGGGAAAACCTGTGCCAGATTGATTGCAACATGGTTTATAGAGCTACTAGGAATAAAACAAAGCTTCTCCAGAAATTGTGTATACCTTTGGAGGCTCTCTCAGGCATGGCTCAGTGCTATTTTCCCTCATTTATGGGCAGTCCTAGTGTTCCAACATTAAAAAAAGTTGTCACTGCATGATCAGTTAGGAAAGCAGTTTATTCATAGGTGACAGAGGGAGTGACTCTTCTCTTACTTCATTTGCAAAGGGATATTTCTCCTACCATAGACCCGGAGTGATTACCATACAACAGCTCCTTTCAACATCAGCTAGAAGTCAACATTTCTACTAAATACGTAGTCTCAATTTTACTTCAGGTTTCTCCTATTTATACTGAAATGTCTGGAAGTTAATTTATTTATCGGTTATCTCAAGAAACATATTACCATAGAGAATACAAAGTACAGATGAATCCTATTCTTACTCTCCTTTTACTTCTACCTAGTAGGCTGTAAATTTTGAGAGGGTTAAAATTATTTTTCTTATCTCTATACCTCTTACTGATCAAAAAAAGGTCATTTCCATTGGCCTGAGAATTTTTCATGCCTGTAGTGGAAAACTAAAATGTGGGAAACCAAACAGATGTTCAGCCTAGAAAGCCTATAATCTATCTACATATAGAAGACGTAGAGAGAGACAAACACACACTTCCTTGTAAACACTTAAGAGGTCTGAAATGATGAACATCTAATCACAGACAGCCTCAGTACTGACACCAGACTGAATCTGAGCAGTTATCCTCAAGACTTGTAATATAGAGTATGAGAATAAATGAAAGGCCAGGGAGCATGATGGGATTATTCTGTTGAAAATCAATCCTTTCTTTGGGTGAGAGGGTATCTGGGGTAGACAGCCTGGAAGCTTAGAGATTGAGAGATTAGATCCTAGAGATGAGGGCAGCCTTGGCAGAGGAGACAGCCGAAAAGGTGACCTGAGAATTTCTCATTTTTAGGACAGCCACAAAAATACCTGCCTACAGGATGAAAAAAAATACACACAAATTATAGCTTATTCAAAGAGAGCTGCAGACTTCTCAGCTATTTTATATAAATAATTACTCTGGTATGGGATAGTCTATCCTGTATTATGTATTTATATTTAAAATATCACAGAATCACAGAATAGTTAGGTTTGGAAGGGACCTCTGGAGATCTTGTTGTCCAACACCCCTGCCAAGGTAGGGCTAAATCTAGAGCATCCAAGTGGAACCTCCTTGGACAGCCTCTTCCAAGGCTCTGCCACCCTCAATGTAGAGGTGGTCTTCCTCATATCGAGGTGGAAGTTCTAATGTTTTAGTTTATGGCCAAAATATATATCTATCATATATATATATAGAGAGAGAGAGAGACAGACAGACAGACATAAAGAGACCTTGTCCTGCCAGCCAATTGCAAAGAAACTTCCTCTCATGAAGGAAGAGCTAAGTGGGTTCTCCCTTAAAAATTTCAAAAATGGAGGGAAGAAGCAGATAAGCTTCAGAACAAGAAATCCAGTACCAGTGAGCAAGAGGGATACAGAAACATAGGGTCATTCTTTTCCTGTGGCTTTTTTTCCCAGGAGCAGCCTCACACTGGCTGCTGAAGACATCTCAGGATGAAAAATGGTGCAGAGGAACAAGTGATTGCTATAAGCAAAACTGCTTTACTTTGAATTGATGAAGACGAAATATATAATACTACCATGTCTTAAGAAGAACAGATGACAAGTTCATGCTAAGGGTCATTAACTTATTCAGCTTTCTCACAGGCATTCATTCAAATCCACATATAAGCTAGTAATAAGACACATTAATAAACTTAATCATCAGTCTGAAAATGTGGCTGTAAAAATTATTTGTTTTGTATTCATCTACCTGAAGACACAGAATCTCTCCTTAAAAAAACAAAGCATTAAAAAAAAATTAATAATACAACAGCCTTTGGCAGAAAAGTTTTACTTTTATAGCTTAATAACAAAGTAGACAAATTTTATCCTCAGCTGGTAATATTAAACATGATGAGTCAAATGCACTGGTGCTTATAATATAAACGCAAGTTAAATGCCGGATATATTTGGCTTTGAGTGTTCAGGCAGCTTAATTCCCTTGGATCTAGAACTGAAGAGAATGTCAAAACACCATTAATTACTTCATTAAAACTCCAAAAGATTATTTAGGGAAAGAAATACAGGGAAGATAAAAAATAGATGAAGCTTAAAAGGATCTCCTTTAACAAAGCCCAAAACAACTTCCTTATTTCTTTGCGCTACGACAGCCATTCTGCTGCTGTTCCTGCACTCACGGAATGCCAAAGACAGTCTTAGAAAACAAAACAGATTGAAAGAACAATCTGCAGTCAAAATCCCAATGTCTATGATTTCCATCCTCAGGGGAGTTGTAAGAGCAGAGGAGACGGGCAATTCTCAGCTTCGCTCTGCTGATTCCTAGTCAAGCCTGGCTTACCTCTTGTGACAAGAAAGGTGATCCACAGGAGAACAGGGCTATGAGGATGCTAACTTAGTCAATGCACGTAAATGCACTAGTCTACGAGTGCTGATAATCTCACAGTCTACTAAAGACCCTACATGTCCAACTCCTTTACTCAGTTGCAAAACAAAGCACAAAATCAGAAACCACAAATGCACAAAGAGCTCTGTGATAGCAAACATCTGTGTGTGAGATTAGCTCAGTTGGTTAGAGTATGGTGCTTATAACACTGAGGTTGTGGGTTTGATCCCTGTATGGACCAATCATTTAAGAGTTGGACTTGATGAACCTTTTGGGTCCCTTCCAACTCCGAATATTCTGAGTAATTCTGTAAATTTTGTCTTAAAAGTAATTAAAAATGTAACACTATCCTTCAGAGCTTTTTCTTAATAGTTATACTATGAATATTTTGAATATTTTCATGGTCTTCAGATGACCCACTTGTTTTCCTTTTAAAGGCAGATGTCAAAGTCAGTTTTCCTCATCCAATAACCAAATAGTAAGGATGCTGCAATATCTCAAGTACTGAAAATGCATTAATGTTGGCAATACACCATTCCTCCCTGGTATTTCCTCAGTATTCCTTTAACTATAAACAAAAAGTATTTAATTATAGAGCTTGTAAAGCTTTTAAACATTGTTCAGAGTCAGATATTTTAACACGGTAAAAAGGTAACTTGCTTCTCTGAGGATGTTTTAATATTCTTTCCATCACTCTTCTATCATTAGAGTAAAGAGAACAAATCAACACCCTTTGGGGCAATAAGAGACTTTTTTCCAAAGTAACTCTGTTATTATAGAAAAAACATTCGTTTACAGGCTAAAATTCTCTCCTCCCAGGCTACTTAAATACCATTAGTGCATGCTAACAGAATTGAAGCACTTCCAGTTACAAGACCTTCTTTTTCATCAGAAGTCATGTTATTAAGTTGAAAATCCAAACTGATCTGACAACCACTGTTCATCTTAGTTCTGGATATCTCACAATCTCATTGCAGAAGTAATCTTAGGGGGAATATTTGTAAGGTTGCAGCACTGTTTCCCAAAGCATTGAAACTTTTCTCTTGAGTACGACCCTACTTAAACCTCTCGAATGGAGGTAAAAGACCAATGAAGCATGTCAAGAAAAATAAAAAAAAAAAAAAAAAAAAAAAGATAACTCTTGAAATAACGAGCTAACCATTGAAATAACTTCATATTAAACTCCTATGTGCATGTAATCAAGAGTGATATCTCCTGAAGAAGAGACAACATTTAAAGTCCTATAAGAAATGTCAACTTATTTCTCCATTGAAATATTAGGTTTTAATAAGTCTGCTCTAGTTCAAGAACAGGTAGTGGCAGATCCCCTTGAAGAACAGGGTGAAATCAATCAGAAAGCAGACGTCTTTTGTGGGAGAAGGGCATGGAAGAACATATATTCAGGTATTCACAGGTACTAGAAGCTAAAAGTAGATGTACGAACAAGCCTGAACCGTGGACATTTGAATGTTTCTGCCATCAAAGGCATGAAACATTTCTCGAGTTGACAGACACATAGAACAATTTTAAAGGACTAACCTGTTCTGTAAGGAAGGAAATCATTATTGCCCCATGATAATGAACAGAAACTTTTTAGGCTCACATTTATCATATAAAAATACAGTCAGCACCTGAATACTGACCGTAACTCCACAGCCTTCCACAGTCCTACAAAATTATTGCTTTTCTTCTCCACAGAGATTGCTCACACCACTGCAGTCCCTTCTGCCCACCGAGAGCCCAGACAGTTTCTCCCCTCACTCCTGCCCTGCCTGCTGTCCACTCTGCAGTGTCTGCAAAATTGGCTTTTATTCTGAGAGTAAAAACCTCCCCCACACTGGTGGTGTGCATCAGCTGCTACCTAGCAGTAAAATCTTAGCAGGTAAGGCCTGAAAGTAGCAGATCTCCTGTATAAAGCATGTGATCAGCACAAGGGTTTGATTTTTGGTTTTGTTTTTGTTTTTCCCTTTTATATTAAAAAAAAAAAAAGGCAATAGGAATATCTCGGGCCAGGTACATCAGTGGATGTTTTAGCTAACACCTGATGCTACCTTTAAAACACAACAGTGGACCTTACCAACATTTTTCACAGGTTATTTTGTTGTATAAGGTATAATATTTTGTGAAATAAGTAATGACAGTCATTGGTGACCACTGGAAATACACTGGCTTAACTGAAGCCCTGGTCACATTATAACATCTCAAGAAGTAAGTATCTTTTCATGTGACTAAAAAAGACTCAGATATACATACTGCATGGAAGTACATGTTCTAGAATATGCAGACCAAATAATTTTTCTTTCTGTGCCATGCCTCAACCTAATTAATGAATCTGCTTAAGTTTTGGTCTATATACTAAAAGGGAATCTTAGTACTTGTTTAATTACTACAAGAAAAAGATCATCAACACTACACTGAAACATTTTGCACAAAGAAGTCATCATTCTTTGTGCTTCATAAACTCAAATTTGTCCCTATAACTTATACAGAGTATGAAAGTTTCTAAGGAAAGTATCCAGAAGTATGGGAAAGTCTGTGATCTGTGAAATAACTGCACTACTTTTCATTATTTTACCACGGAAAGGATCAGAACTAAAACCTTAAAAAAGTCATGAAGGTCTTGTTGCAAATTAAACTGCCCATTAACTGGACTTCAGTAAAGTACTGGGTAAAAGACTCCAATTGTATTGAGTACCATAAGTAGATTTCAGTTCAGGAGAAATTCTTCACAGAAACTATTCTCGGAATTAAAAATTTTAAAAAAATTATTACAAAAGATTCAATATAATCCATTTTTCTTAATATTAGAAGCTTACACAAAGAGTTACATCTTGCAAAAGCTAAAGATAATAAAGGATGTGAACCAGATACAACACAAGGATTTTAAACAGAGAATTACATCTTGCAGTAAAATACCATATAAAGATATTTTCAAAAGAATTAGTTTGTGGTTGATTCCCAAAAAGTCAACATTAGAAGATTTAGTAAATAATTCTTCTTAGAAAATGCGACATCATATTTAAAATTATTTATTACTTGTCAAAAAAGAGAATGTGACTTGCAAAACTTTTTTCATATGAAAATCAGTATTGTTCTCTTCTCCTGCCACCCAAGAAAGGGGTTTAGATCAGCCAAAAAAGTCAACCTTATAAAGGTACTTTCAAAATAAAATAAACTCTTGTGTGGAGTTATGATTTTCCTGGTATAGAAATTCTGGTACTGGTGAAGTGGTGTAATAAAAGTGTATGACCACACATCAGTTTGAGTTTGACTTTCATTTTGACTTTCTGCAAAGTTATCCTCTACATCAGTGAATAATTAAAAAAAAAAAAAAAGGAGAGAAGAGAGAAAAAAGGTTATATCATGTTTGATGTTATAAATCAAAGAAATTGTAACAACAGTTTGGCCAGGCATCTCAAACACAAGTCAAGGAGCTCATTAACTCCCAGATAACTGGTAATCATTTCTTTATCATAAAATACAGCTCAAGGCAGTACAGTGTAAATAAAAATCAGGTGAAAGTTCTAGGACTTACAAAACTGAACCTTTTCATCCCAAAGAGATGTGGGTGGTTGGCAGCAGTCACTGGCCTTTCTCTAAATTGATCATAGAAGAAGTCTTCAACATTCTAATGAGAACATCCTGTTTAACGTTCATTGCCTAAGGACAAGCTTAGGCATTTAGTGGATGTTAAAAGATTGTGACAAAAAGTTATTCTTCAAAGAAAGCTGCAAAAAATTCTCATAGCTATGTGGACTATGTTTGATAGTGTCAGAGAGTTGCTCAATTACTATCACTTTATTTTGGTTAAGTTATTGTGCTGGTCAAATGAACACTGCTATCAAACAAAGGATGGAGACTGGCAACTACTGTGGACCCACAGGAAGCCCCACCCTAACGAAATTGTCTGATGGGCTGCTGCAAGATACCAGTGGTGTATGAGCTGAAGGGAATGCTCCATTTAGAACAGGTTGGCAACAGAGGCTGCTGAAATCCAATAAAAAGTTTCCAAATGCAGAAAAGTCAGAAGGATGAGGCTGGCAGACAATACTTCCTACTGTTACATAGAACTCTTGTCTGCTTAGCAGGCCTGTAGGTGCAGGATAACTTACTGTTATAATCAACATTGTAAGACATTTTTCTGTTTCCTATTTGCAATTTTGTATTTGGAAGATACAAAAAAAAAGGGTGAAAGAAAAAGACAGTCTTCTGCAGTAATTCTAACTGTACAGATTTGCTGATAAGGGCAGCTGTTTCTTAGCAAAATATACAGAACTTCATACATCTGATTCTCTTCTAGAAGCACAGGCTAGAAGCCAAGGTAATCAAAACCTCTATCAAAAATACAATTTTAACATCTGTTTGGACTCGGACTTATCTCGCTTCTCCCAGACACTACTGATTATCATTATCTGCAAGTCTCTAGTATTCTAAGCAGCAGCGGCAAAGGGAAATTAAAGTGAGCATTTTCATACAAACACAAACAGAGGCTTCTAGGGCAGAATTAATACTACTGGTGCTGATGGAAATTCGAGTCTATCTTCCTCTAATCTTCTATGAATACACTGTCAATAGAAAGAAAGGTACAGCCTAACCTAAAATATTTATTAAAACTATAATGACAAATAAGGGATTTTGCCGAAGGAGAAAAGGCACTACATTATCAGAGAGACTTGCTGCTGTCTGCACTGCACTTCCTGGGAAGGCAAGGAATGACTGTTGTTTTTTTTCTCTGCAACAAACTTCTCTTCATACCTTTGGTTAATTACATGCTTGACTGGACCACAGGAACAGGATATGAAAAGTGTGTTTGGTGGCAACTCTGCTAAAGCAGAAACTTTCTACTCCAACAAAGTAACCTCATCCTTGCCTCAGAAAACTAAAATCCTCAGAAAGCTAGAACCCTGAACAAGAGTATATCCTTGAAACCTTTCCCTCTCCATTCTTTCCAGCTTGAAATACACAGGTGCTCCTGTATCTGCTCCCAAAGAAGTAAATCTCTCTTTCTTCCAATCCTGTAATACTTAATGAATCTGGGGTAAACCCCGTGTACTTCAGAGACCTGTGGGGGAGATTTTACCACTTTCAGTGCTCAAAAGCAGAAAGATCAAGAGAAGTGGCTTCTCTTAATCCCATTGAGGCATCTTTGTACATGTCAGGGTGGTCAGTCTTTCTCCCTTCTTACCTACAGTGAGATTATTTTCTGTTTAATATTCAATTAAAAAAATAAGAAAACCATTCTATGCTCACAATTCTACCATGTTAGAAGAAAAAACGAGCCACTGGGATGTTTCAGTCTCTCCATAAGTTATGGACTCATCAACATTTCTACAATTAAGAAACAAAATAAAGAAGCCTTCAAGTATACAGATACAACAAGCTAGTGGACTGTATCATCAGAACCACATCTATACTAAGGGAACAATTTTCTTGTTTAATTGTTCAAAGCTCTACAGTCACACTTTTTTGTATTCCTCTAGACCAATGCAGACTAACAGCAGATTTTGACCACTCACAGTGACATATAAAGCAAGATTTAGCAATCGTCAGACAACAGAGGAGAGAGAAATCCATACAGACTTTCTACTAAAAGTAACAGGTTATTCACTTCTGGGAAAAAAATAGTGATTTTTTCATGTTTTCAGGTATTACAACAGGTTGCCCAGAAATTTTGTACCATCTGTCTTCATTCTTAGAACTTTTGAGACCTGTCTAGTAAAGCCCTTAGTAACCTAATCTGTCCTCACAGCTGACCTTGCTTTGAGCAGGAGGCTGGACTGAATGAGGTCCTATCCAAACTGAACCATCCCATGCCTCTGTGTTCTATTGCATATAAATCCCTCCCACAGATAAGTAGGATTATTACCACAGATGTCAGTGCTTCTTAATCTTGTTACCAACCTGCATATCCCAGAGGTTAGCTTCATGATTTACATGTATGTGAATTAACAAGCAAAAAGAAAAAGAGGGGGCATACAGGAAAAAAAGAAGGAATACTTGCTGTCTCTCACTGATCATAACTTGATGCAGAATAGGACACTCTCTCGTTACAAAAGCTGGATCTCTGACCCTGAGAAGTGTTAAACACCACAGATGTTTCAAATGCACAACAGTTACATGATTTCATGCCACACTAAACCATAAATGAAGTAGACAACAAAGTCCCAAGATTCCTCGTTTGTTCCTGTATTAAAATGGCCAATAACTACAAGTCAATCTTTAGCATAGTATATGAAAAACAGCTTTACTGTAACCTGGTTCACCATTTTCTAGACAGTGCAGAAAGCTGTGTGAGCTCAGTTTAAATGCTACATCCACGTTGGCTGGTTGTGAGACTTACAAAAATTTCTTCAGGTTTTTCCTCCTAAGTAACTGCTAATTTACACTTGCATCACTGTGAAGACTGGCTAATAAAATATTTTTACATACCAATTACAGTACTGATTAGTGAGAGATTATACATATAAATCTAAATATGACTGTTGAATAGACTGTCTTGGCCTCAGTAATTTACGGGAAACATCACTTATCCAACAAAACAACAAAGTAAAAATGTGCAAATTAGCTTGATAGAGAGTGTTTGAAATGGAGTACATTTAGTTCTAACATGTGAACCTTCTAAGCACTGGATGGCCAAGCATCCTGAATCACCTGTCACCTATTTATGGCAGAAAATTTCCTTTAAAGATGTATACACATGCTCAGAAATGTATGTACATGCATATGTAATTTATATGAGGGTATGCAGGTGTACAAACCACAGAATATTCTTCAGAATCACCCAAATCACTGGAGCTGTCACACTATGAAAGGTGTCAGGAGATCTTGTAGCATAAGTACCATATACTCTGGCATACCCTTTTTCCAAGTGCTCAGCAGTGACCAAACCATTGAGAGATTCCCTTTCTTAGCAGTCTCATCTCCTTGAACTGTGGAGATGTACCTAAAATTGAAGGATTCTACATGCAGGGATCTGATGGCAGGGGGGAGATATTCTGGACACAACAGAACTGAATGACACCAAATACTTACTTGACAGGCATTATAAATCAACTGGTGTTCCAATTTTTTGATCCCTAGAATCTGCTGAAACATTTCATAAAGCTGTTCCTTGCTCAGAATCAGCTCTGATACAGCACTTAAGGCCATTCTATTTGGCTGTTTGCAAAAGTCCTCTTCTCCCCTGTATATGGCATCATACTTGGCTAGCCAAGAACTTAACACTGTCTCTTTGCTTAATCCATCGATTTCCGGCAAACTTCGGACTCTCTTTTCTATGTTTTTCTTAAAAACATCTCTGAAGTCACTCGCAGAACATCCTCCACTGTGGACCATTCTTGCAACCCGATCACTCTTGAGAAAAACCTTTTAAAATAAAAGAGAAAGAAAAAAGAAACAGAAAAAGTTAGGCATGGACACAAACACAAAGCAATTCCTTTATAAGGGATTACAAACTAATATTTTGCTTCTATGCAAGATGGCTTTATATGAAAGAGTTATACAGACCAAGTTTGCTATGTTTTTCACAAAGAAAGAAGTGACAATGTTGAAAAAGTAAGTTTCTGCATTGAATAAGTAAGTATTTATACTAAGTAGTTTTTGAAGTATTTATGCTTAAATTTACAATAGCTAGACTAGAATGAACTTTGAATTAACAGCAGCTAATTTAAAATTTACCTACAATGAGAAAGAAATTCAGGGGAAAAAAAAAAACAACCCCCCAAAAAATCTAGAGAAACAACTGAGAGAAGACACAAAGACACAGAGCTATTTCTACTACTGTAGATACAACACTGGAGACATAATATGGGATTCCATGTGTAAAATTCCCAAAGACCAACATAAAAATACCCTTCCAGGTACTCATACTTGATAAGAAAAGGCAGATTACAACAACAAACTAATTAAATCAGCATCAGCATTCTGTAAGAACTTTTCAGTGTTCAAGGACGGTTGTATTCATCTATTCTTTTAATAAGGGCCTTGGGAAGGTTGATCTGTATGTGGCCTGTACAAAACTCATTTCTAGTAGCAAGTCTCATGCAATTGTTCCTCTACAAGCTGCAAACAACAAAAAGATAGCCTGTATAAACAACTGCACCTTGGGCAAGGGATAAACTACATCATGCCATTGAAAGGATGACTTGGGGAGAACCACTTGGCTTCCTGCAGCAAAGGAGATGGGTCAAGGCCCTCCAACATGTTCAGCTGCTGAGATCTGCTTGAGTACCACATCAACACCACCCAAGCACATTTGAAATGCAAGGAACAGAAGTGAAACCATAAAGTTGAAAGAGATTTCCTATCTGTCACCTTTCTGACTGCCTGCTCTCTTCAATCAGATGTATGAACCGGGCGTTCACTATGCATTTTCAGACAGTCGTTTTAGTCACCGAGAGCTATGAAATCACAGCGAATGCACAACAATAGCATAGTAGAGCTCTTACACCATTTAATATGTCATGTTAGAAGACAGTGCACCTAACAACCAACCTAAAATACTACTGTGCATCACTTACAAAATACAAAACAACAGAGTAGGAGAGGATCTAAAAAGCTGAGCAGAGAGGAGTACATAGACGCAAACAGATCAAGAAAAATGTATTTTAAAAGTTTCAGTGCTTGTCAATGCATGTAGCATATTTTAAAAATGTAGTTACTTACAAAGTATGTCTTTCAACAGATATCCTTATTGATATTGTATAGAAGGTTGCAGATTACGCCTAAAAGTACTTGCCCAAACAGATTATTCAAAAAACCATCACCAATATATGCTAATCATATTTTATGCTCTATCTGTACCATGACAGATTTCCTTTTATGGAAATATAAGAATCTAAGGTTAAATTCTTAACCATAATGGGACCTGACATGGTTACTGTCAATTAATGTTTATATTAATTTCCTCAAACTGCTATACAAATATTGAATCTAATTTCAAAACACATAATAGTCAGAAATTCCACTCAGCAATAAAACATCAGCACAAACAGGTACAAGGATATTAAGTCTTTCCTTGTTTTAACAGTCTGCAATTACAATGATTCATTCCTCCAACAGCTTCACTGGAAAGTAAACAGGAAAAAAATTTAAAAAGATGACTTCAATCTAATTTCAGCTACTTTTTACTGTTCAGAAACAACATTTAATCTTCCATCACATTAGCCTGTACACTCAATGAGAGAAAGAACATGCAGAAGAGAGAAAGAAATTAAGAATACTTATAGACACTTCCCACCCAAAATCTCATGTTCATGCCAGACTACTTGACCCTCTGTATTGCTATCGTAACTGGAACAGTCTCATTAAAAACAAACAAACAAACAAACAAACAAAAACAACCTTACAAACACTGTAAGATCAACAGGATATGGTTCACCATTCATTTTCTTCTTTCATTCATATTGTTCCAAACCATTAATTCTGAATGCAACAGCTGAGAAGCTGTTACCACTTTTCTTTATTTATGAACCATACTAATTCAAAATTTATTTCTGATTCCGAAGTTGATTTTCCAAGAGACTGCAGGAAAAATCCATTCCATTTTTTAACTACTTAACCATGGAAGGGAAGCACTATTGTAACACTCAGTGCGCATAACACTGACAAAATAATGGTATATTCATGCTGGACAAAGTAACAGGTATGTGCACATACAAAATACAATCTACATGTATCCCTGACCCTAAAATGTGCCCTTCTCATGTGTTTTGGGTCACAAACTGTACTTTTATTAAATTTTCAAAAATCATTCCAAGATAATTCTTTTGCAAGATACCGTGGATAAAGAAGGAATTTACTCAAAATATAAAGCCAAGGTGTGGCTAACAGACTATGAAACATGGCTGGTTATGAAAAGGAATCTATTGGACTTAAAGCTTAAAGGTATGTGTGTCTTAACAGAAATACAGAAAGTAACAAGTAAAACAACCAAGCAATACTTCTATACCCACCAATAATCCCCTTCAAGAACAAAACTGATAAACCAGCAAAAGGAAAATTAAACAGTTCAATTTTTTGCACCCTTTGGTGCAGTTCCAACCACAGTCACCAGGTGGTGCTGTTGGATAACTGGAGGAGCAGAACTTGTAATATCCGGTGTCCGTCACCAGGTGGCGCTGTGAGATCCCTGGTTGCCGCCACGTGGGTTGGGGGAAGGGGAAAAAGTAACACCCACCAGGGTATATCGGAGAAAAAAAAATCACAAAAAAAACTCGATTCCCCTTCCCTTCCCACACTGGGGGGGGGGAGGAAGGGGGAAGGAAATAAAATAAAAAAAAATCAGCAATAAAACAGAAAGTTCTCCCAATGGAAGAAAACTCACGATCTTCAACTAGTTAGAATCCACCTCAGGCAAAAACTGCAGCTGGCAATGGCTCAGGGCAAAAAGAGACAGCAGCGAGCTTCTCCTCCGACAACACGCCTGCCGTCCCCAGCCCCAGCCACACACCGTAGCCCCCACCACCCCCCCCGCCCCCGCCAACTCCTCACACTTCGTTGCCCAGGAGACAAGAGAAAAAAGTAAAGTGCAAGTCCTTATTTGCCTTGTCTCCTAAGAGACTAATGTCCGGCCATCAGCCATGGGGTCTAGGTCTTTTGTACTCTGAAGTGCTTAACTTGATAACCAGGGGGGAAGGGAGAAAATTCTTCACTTGGCTTATGAGAGCTAGCTAAAACCACGACAGAGGGGCAGTGTCCTCACTGTCCCTGCCAATCTGAGCTGGGTTAGGGGCTCCAGGCCCCATAGTATGTTGAGGTTTTCCCAGGCTATTTGTGACTGACAGTTACTCCAGGGCTTCCTCGTGTGGGTTCCAGGGGCTAACATGAGGGACATGATGCCACTCCACCTCTGTAAGGTTCGACCCATCTTTTCCCCCTACAAACACACACACACACACACACTCTCCCCACAAAGTGGTTGTGACCCAATAATAACTGATTGGTGTCTAACACGTGAAAATACACCACCTCCTTCTAATTAGGACTATCCAGGTTTCTGTTGTCCTCCTAAAGCTTGTTAAGGAGCTACAAGCACTGCAGTATGATCTTTGGGCTAGCACCACAACCCAAACACTTTCTTTAATAGTGAAATTCTTCCAAAGGCTCCACCAGATGCTGACACAATTGTAAATATATCACTATATGAGGGACAAACCCTCTCTGCTACACCAGCTCACAATGACTGAAAAACCAGATAATTACCTAGATCTCCAGTGTGTTTATTCAGGTCAACACATAAGAAAAAAGATTGCCAAATAAAGCTTAGTACCAAATAAGGTATTTCTCTTTTTAGGAGATCTTTTTAGAAGAACCCTATCAACCAGACACATATATACAACTACTGAAGGCAGCAATTTGTCCTTAAGGGATTGTTCCTATTTTAAAGGATTTTTCTTGTCCTTTAAGCTTGCAAGAAGTAAAGTTGGAACTATATTAGGATCAATGACAACTATTTCATATCATAAATTGTCAATTAAAAAATATAAATTAATGCAAGAACCTCTTTGATAAAGACTGAACATGGGCAAAAAGGACTTTGACAGAAGTCCAAGGAATACTCTAATCTGTGAATGCTTTTCTGACACACTTTTCTGATGTGTTCTGCACTCAAGCTCCTGCTGTGCTCTGTACTACTACCATGACTCTTGAGTTTATGACACAAAGAATAAATTTTTAAAAAAGGACAGCAATTTTCAGGTCTAAATTGAGCTTTAAATTTTCTGAAAAAGACAACCATTCTCCTTCTCAAAACTAAAAAGAATTTATATAAGTTTCTTGTTTAAAAATTGGATGGGACATGCATCATCATGCTGTGCTAGAAGCATTACTTGAGGCAAAACGAAGCATAGGACATTTACTGTGTAATATTAAATGGCCCCTTTGCTGCTACTGTGGTAGCTCCACAAAGTCTCCCGTACCACAGCTCCTTAGCAACTCTTGTCATGGTCAACAGCTACCGCCAACTTTACTTAAAGTCCTACCTGTTCCACAGGAATAAAAATATTCCCCATTTCAGTGATTAACATGAGCAATTTTCTCTGGGATCAGCTCACACACCCCTCAGTGGTTCTTTTGTAGTCTGTAACCACACAGTGCTTGGCACCGAGAGCTGGGGCTAGTCTGATGAAGGCGCAGAAAACTTCTGACAGTTTGGAGAACAGCTCCCACAACTACATATTTTAAGAACAAAGGCTTATGCCCGGTAGGAAGTAACATATATTAAAACCAGCGCTGTTTGCTGCTATACCTTAGAGCTGCATAAAAAACCACATTATTTCAGATATGATATTCTCACTATACTTATGAGAGTCTGGAAAGAAAGGAAAAATACCTCCAAAAATTATTAACTTGATGTTTACATTAGTTCTACTAAGCACATTACAAGAACAAGATCATTTGGGATCAAAAATAAATAGCTAATGCAATAGCATCATACATCCAATAGTACACATTAATTATTTTTATGCTATTTGAATAAAATTACTGCATTGGCCATTGAAATAGTATTTATATTCTAAGAAGAGACTAACAGTTATCAATGCATTTTAATAACTACTTTAGTAATTTTTGGCTGCTGAACATGAGTGTGAATTGAGTTACTTGCTTGAGATTTGCTCAGTATTTTGAAATCAGAAGTACCTTTTATGTTTCTAGAAAAAAAAAATTAAGACTAGCTTGAAGGTCTTCTTCCTACCTTGTTCTCTTTTATAGCTAGAAATATCGTCCAGGCACTATTTTGGATTTTTTTATATGAAATTATTAGAGTTAAAGGGTCCTAGTTTTTAATCTATGTAAGTTTTCAGAACAGAGTCCTCACCTGCAAAAGATACTTAAATTTTAAGAAATCACACTAATAAACTCCTATTTCTCTATTTCATTATTTCCATCATTATTTTGTTAATCAAAGGTTACCTCTCCTAGAAGTATACTACATTGTACAGTTTTCTCCTAATTCAGGAGGAAAAACGGTGAATTAAAAAAGACATAAATTTCGGTTAACAGTGAAGGATTTTTTGTTTTTAAAATCTCCTTAAAGCATCACGCTACATGAAGGTGAGAAAAGGTAATAAAATTTAAAGTAATAAACCATCATCATCCAAAGAGTCATAATCTTCATTTAGTACTTTTCCTTTTTTTTATTTTTTTTTAATATATCTACTACCTTTCCTGAGCATATTAGGCTATGATTTCTTCTTATTAAGACTAATGGTTCAGAAACAATCACAAGGTGAAATCATTAGGTGATATACTTTGCTTTCTACAACTCTTTTGGGCAAAAAACAGCTGCACATTGGACACTTCCCCCAGCTTAGCAACTAACTATCTGTAAAAAAAACCACCAAAACTTTAACTCTTGTAAATTAAAATGTGTGCTACTGCTCGAGGCTTACATGTTTGTAAGTGTACTGTACAACACTATGCACTGGGATTTGTTTCTCTGCCACCTTTTTCAAACTGGCACAAGCAATTTCCCAAAGTCTACTTGAATTTCTGTTCCTGATGGCTACACATTTCACAGACCTATGTATTGCAATGTTCATGCCTTGGGCACAAGAGCAAAGAGAGTGACAATCATAAAAAATGAACAAAACAATTTCACCCAGAAGCAGAGTTTTCTCCTGCATTCATTTATTAAAGTTATCCAGATGCCCTTTTGCAACAAGCATATTTATCCTCCTTTCAAGGCTGACAACAGCAACAGTAGTTTTTGCACTCTAGTGAGGCATATAAATTATATATATAGATTGTTGCCTACAAGAGCATGGTTGTGGATTACTTTTGCTATACCTTCACTTGGAACAGACACTGTGATCTTCACTTTGAAAGTATAGTTTCCCCTTTGACCAAGCCCCAAAGTCCACTGGTTGTCTGAAGCATGTTGAGGGACTTTGTGCACCATGGTACAAGTGGCCCTCAGGTGGTACCAGCATTCTGGAGGAGTTTTACTCCAAATATCAGCTGGATGTACAACTCCAAAGTGGTCCAACTTCCCTCCAAATGACACTGCTCACATAGGCAATGAATGTTCACATGGTTTGAGATCTTTGTGGGTTGATCCACAGCCACATATTAAACACTGGTAGCCACAGAGATGCAAAGCATCCTCCCCCTCCTTGAAGATGATGACCAAGTACTCTCATGCTAGACCCTGCACGAGGGTAATTACAAGCAAGCAATTACCAAAATGATTTATCATCTTCCAGTTGTCTATGCTAGGGAGAAAGTAGCTGATAAATAGGTAATAAAATAGCAGAAATGATCTGCATATTTCAAAATGTTGTGATGCTTGGTTTGTTGAAACATAAGAATCAGTCAGTTGTTAAAAAAATATTTGTAATTCTGTGTCCAGTAATGGTACTGGGCAATCTGATGTGCTGCTAGGGAGAAAACACTGTTCCCTCTGCATATTGCTTTCCTCCTGTCTAGAATATTGTAAGAGTGCTGTAGACAATGACATGAGGTCAGAAATCACACCTATATGGTTAACTCATCATTCCTATTTCATTGTGGAAATAAATGCATAAACGTCATGGGAGATTGAGCAGTTTTTGTGCAGGCCTAGGCTTTTCTATCCATCATCTCTCTCCTGATAAAAAAGCCATATTATGCCTGTAGATGTTTCTCAAAACCTTCAGATATAGGAGAAAGACGACACTGCACACAGTGGATCTAGAATAAATCATGAAGTCCAACAGTTCCACAGCAGAAGCGGTGCTTCATCTGTCAGCCTGCCTGAGGAAGATGACTGATACAGACCACAAGCACAAGTGAAAGCATATTTTATATTGAGAAACATACAATCCAAAAGGGAGAGAGAAGAGTTTTATGCTTTGAAGCACACATTTGTTTGTTTGCAAGTTAAATGCAGGGTTTGTCTTGTCACCAAGCCAGACAATTTACCAACAACCTATTCTTATGCTATTTTACCAATTTACTCAAGAATTGGCAATTACAGCAGATACGAAACTGCACCAGCAGGAAGTTACAAAGTAGAGGTTTTCCTTGACTGCACAAGGAATTTCTTCATCCACTGTGTAGGGCTTAACCATGCCCACTGTCCTTGGTTATATCCATTACCATCTACCTGGCAAAGATGCAATTTGCAAAGCCTCTTTTTGCCAAAGTGCATTTTCTTGTTTAGTAAAGCGAAATTTAATGAAAGCATTAGGAGCTCATCAGCACATTGCTTCCCAAGTTTCTTTCCTCTTTATAACAGAGCTGACAGCTTGCTCCCAAGTATGCTGATCTTGCCTAACCAAAACTCCTCCCTTTGGTGACTAATGGTGATGAGAATTTCCAAGGGTCTATTTTAGCTAGCATAAGCCTGAAAAAGGCTGTTGAATTTAATGTGTAACTCAGTATGCCTTGGAAAAATCACTGAAAAAGGCTTATTCTCACTTCACTATTGGTCCTGTTTATTTTCCAGCAAATTCCATATGGAAAGTGTCCAACCCTGACTATGAGGGATGAAGGCGAAGGACAACAAAACCAGACAAAAATAATAAAGCAGAAAGAAGAAACTGACAGATTGAAAGAAACAGGCTTAAAAAAGGAAACATTTATACACAATAAGTAGCAAACACAGCCTTGCCAGAAGGATTATAAAAAAGCATTTACTTAGAATATTTATATATTTTACAATCACAGATGATGATTAGTTTATGCATAACTACCTCTGTACCTGCAAACTTGAGAAAAACACCCAGCTGCTTAAAATCAGTAACATACATTTCCATTTGCATTGCTAAAAAACTCCTCAATTCTCTGACTTTTTGGTGTTTACTTAGTGCTGTACAAAATACAACAAGCCACAGCACTTTATCTCTTCTGATAGTGTTTATCTCTTATGATACAATCTTACTAAATATAACATCCAATTTCTTGCATTAACTTTGAGAAAAAGTGAAGTAAATGGGCAAATACAATAAGGAAGAGAAAATGGTCCTTCACTTCTCTAAATTCTCCTCCAGAGTCACTCGTGTTTCTAGTTTTTATTCCACTTGACTGAAAAGTGGAAGTTATGTAAGCAGCAGTTTTCATCATTGGTATTGCATTAGGTTCATTTTGTCACAGATGAAAAGAACTGGCTATTTCACTTCCCTATTACCATAAATGTTCTCCTGCATTAACCATTTTCACCTGAGTATAGATTAATAGCTTTTAGTTCGAATGACCATACACCTATATCTCTATTTTTAAACACAATACCAGGCAACCAATAGTCAGAGCAGGTCTGCTGAGATCCTTTCAGTCCCTACTGCCCACAACCACCCTAAATACTTCCATTTAAAATGAAGACATTGTTTCAGGGCATTTTTTGTTTTACTGATCAACATCACTTTTTCATTTCCAATTTATATATTCTGCCACTGCAGTTGAATGCTCTAAAAGCATATGAGCAAATAGAAATTGGGCTGAAGCCACCTGAAATGTCATCAGACAACATTATTTTTTTCTGTCTCTGTTTTAAAATTGAAAAAGTGCCATCAAACTGACAACTTAAGCAAATAATCTGGCAGTTTCTTTCCCTGTTCTATTTGGTTTTAGTGGGGTTTTTTTGGTGGTGTGGAAAGGACACTGTCAGGTGGGGAAACAGGTTAAAGCCCTGAGCTCACTCTGTGGCCTAAAGAAACCGGAAAAGAATTGACACATCACAAAAACTGCAAAACTTGGCTAGTCACTGGAAAACAAAGGCAAGAGTAGACCCTCTTAAGCCTTGTAAGACTTACTGATGATGTCTTATCTTTTAATATGGCATCTTTCTCCCATTGTGCTCCCCAGGATTTAAAGAAACAACATACACACGGAAAAATGCAGCCCCTTTCCTTCTAAGAAAAAAACTTCTTTTGCATCCCATGAAAGATGACACAGTTTTAACAGTATTCTTGAGAATTAGATGTAGCATGCAGAAGTGGCAGAGAAAAAGATCTAGGAGAAAGAACCACAACTATGTACTTCCCATACCAAAGCAAAAAAGAAATGGCTGTTTGCTCCTGTTATCTCCTGTATGACCCAAGAGCTGCTAGGACAGTCCACTACAATTGTTTAAAAAAATAAACCCATCATTACTAAGAAGAGGGAAGTAAGAAAAAATAGGCTGAACAGGAGAAAAGAACATAAAAACTGCTCCAGACATCTAGAGCTGCATGACTGAAGACAAAGTAAATTAAGAGATGCAAACCAAAGGATTAAAGGAGTACAACCCCATCTAGCTGATAACTTAGCAGTTATTGAAGTCTTTACAAAGAGAAAAAGAAAAAGTCTTCCATTGTATCTCCATCTGCACTTACACACTAAGTCAAAGGAATCATTCAGGGAAGAATAAGGACAAACCACCCTACAACCCGCGTTCAGTTACGCAACTCATCCATTTTAGACCCCTTTCCATGTGCTGATCAAGGGCACACTCATCCAGAGGACAACCCAGAGCTCCTAATGCTCTGAAGCACTCCCTAGAGGAACCTCTTTCCCTCCACAATGGGGGCTCACAAAGATCCACTGTCCAGACTGTTTTGCAAAGCATCCCAAGGCAAGTGGTGTGAATGCTTTCCAGAAGTTCTAAACTGTCACGAAAGAAGACTCCAAATCATTTGAGGAGAAACAGGATGGAACAACACAGTCAAGTTTAACTGCAAGTTGATGTGATAGATAATAGTAGCTTTGTAATGAGAACGTATTTGGTGTTATAAAAATTGCCTCCTTGCCTCTTCCAGAAGACAATCTATACTTCAAAGTGTTTCTGTTTTAAGAGAAAGACAAAAACAATGGAATATGAGTGCAAATTCAGGCAGGGACAATCCATCACAAAAATGGGAGTGCTTGGGGAAGTGTTTGTTTTGTCTGTACTTAAAACGCCTTATTATTTGTGCAGAAATTTCTTAACAGAAATACCATCTCATCACTCATTAGAATGCTCTTCTATTCCAGAAAGTGGTAGAAAGGATATACAGAACTTCTAGACATCAAGCCATGGGCATGTAGAACTTAGCTGCTAACTGTAGTCTTATAAATCTTTTTATTTCAATACAACTTTCTTAAAAAGTCAGCCTTTATCATAAGTACATTCTCTCTCTCTCTCTCGTTATAAAGAGTAATCTTTGTGTGTCAAAAACCAACAATACATTTTCCTTGATTAATTTTTCACAAGGGTGATCAATTCGTGGCATTGGTAGAAAAGTTATAATATACAAAAAGCTTCAAAATGCATTCTGAATCTTAAATACTTTTTTAGATTTATTAATCACCCAGCTGGCTATACTTCAGACAGCAATGCTTCAATGGGAAGATTAATGAACATTTGCTCTGCAGTTTAATCCCTCCAGATTTTAGCACGCAGAATGCAAACTTTTATAAGTTGGACTATTTTTATGCATTCCAATTATATGTCAAGGTCCAAATAGCTTTAATGGTAACTTTGAGGTTTCTTAGTCATAGTTTGCTCTCTCTTTAAAATACTTAAGTTTTAGAAAATATTAATTCACTACACTTCAGCATTCTCTAGACCATTTTAAAGATTACTTTTCAATATATCATCTCAAGTCAGAAACACCTTGAATTTCTTATTTATTTAACACAATCATCACTTATTCTGCCTTGCTAGCAGCATATTCTATGGCAAAGACTTAACTGATCAAACAATTTAAGACACAAAAGTGAACAGTAGCTTCTTCTCTACAGCCACTGTTTGCAGCCACAGTGGTCAATTATTAAAGGATCAGCTGCTGCCTGCCAAGATCTTGGCGCCCCTGATCTTCATGGTGCCCATATTGCTTAGGTAATAGCCTGAAGTCCAAAAGAATGGTACAGATGAGGTAAGAGTATTGGCACCCAGGTTGGGACAATGGCGAAAACACTGTCCATGTGCCTTTGTCCTCACCTCTTTGTCCTCCACAGCTATGCCTTTTCTCTTCTGTGCTTCCAGAGGGAGGTGCTGATAATAACAGAACAACCTATGAAACTTCATTTGCAGTGAATAGGGTAGGCTGAAACTATTACAGTCAGAGAAACATCAGAGATAACTATGGTTGATTACCAAGGGACAAAACCCAGTTAACTATCCAGTGTAATTCAAGATACTGCAAACAGTTTTGTTGGACATTTACACATATAAGCAAAGAAAAAAATCTTCATAGATCTCTTATAATCGAGGGCCCATCCTAAAAAGACTCCAAAGCCCAGAACTTTTTTGCTTCACAGTTCCCAGCAGCAAGTACATGGTTGAATATTGAGGGTAGAAAAAGAAAGGAAAACCACCATCACCATAATGTTGAAAAGTTCTCCTTCTCCAGTTTGCTCCCAGTCCGCTTTCAAATTCAGACTAACAAGACTTCCCCTCTTTCTCTTTTCTCTAATTATGGGCACTGGCTTCAATAAATTAGAAAAATACGGGAATATATGCTTACTTTTCAGCTTTTTCTTTCAAATGATAGTAGTACCTCTCTTCCAAAATTTTTTCAAGCTAAGCCAGTCAGTCAAGAGCTTGGCCAAGAAATGCATATGATTTACAAGTCAAATGTAATAAGCACACAAACATTACCCTCCTGCTGTAAAAACAGTGCTACTTGTTACTTATACCAAGATAAAGCTTAAGTTATTCAGTTATTGTGACTAGCTATTAGTCAACATCCTAATGCATTTTTAATATCTAGAGTGAACAGCGCACATCGCTTGTCACCTCTAAGGCTCAATCCTAAACACAGCAAAGCCAAAGTCTGGTCAAAAATTCTTCTCATTTAGTTTTCATATTGTTATTCCACTCAAATTCTAGTCATAATTCCAGTAATGCATAAGATTTTTCATTTTTATCACAGCTTCTTTTAGACTATTCTGAAAACATATTTCCCACCTACTTATCTAAGAAGCAGACTTGCACTGATCTAAATAGTTTTTATAAAAAAGGTAACTCAATTCTGTGTCAGGCTATTTGGAAACATTTGCAGTATTCATCTGCCAACTTCTGAAACACATTACTCATACCAAGAGCCTTCTGCCATCTTCTAACATAGTTTTTCTGATTTGATGGTCTAAAGGGTCCAGAATAATCCCTCCAGGATTTTTATTTTAATACATAAATTTTGTGACAGCCAGAAACAACCTCCTTATTAGGATCACTTCTACAAATGATTGTACCTTTCAAGACACTTACTATTACAGACAGGTTAATTTACTGTGGAATTTGCATATACATCCTGATATCTACTTAAATACTGAAAAAAAAAATCAGTTACTAAAAAAACAGTAAACTGTGTACTCAGAATTTGTATTGTGGTGTCACCTCAGAACTAATGATTCACTCAGTGAAATAATTCAGGTTATCTCACCCTTACATTAAGAACTGACCCCATAAAACATGTAACAGGAAAAAGGCTAGAGAATTTGAAGAGGTAAGTGGTAAAGATGAAGGATCAAAACTGTAACAAGAAATACCCCATCTGAAGGTAAGTCTAATGCTTGCAGTCACAAAGCCAGTACCTAGCTGCCCGACAAGTGAACTCTATTTTAAAGTCAAGGAGAAAAGAGTTTTTACAAGATTGTTAGATTCAAACTAAAAAGCATTGGAGCATAGCTGCTTAGCAGTACTGCCACATCCCAGAGCATGTCCTGGTAGAGCTGCCACAACGAGGAAGATGTACACATCTATAAGGTGCTTGCAAGTTATACGAGAACGCTGCCTTGGCATTAGCTTGAGCAGCCCTCGTTCTCCCTGCTCAGCACATCCAATTGGTTTTGGCAGGTACTTCTGCACATGGTGACAGAGCCAAGCTCAACATCTTTAACTTGCAAGATAGTATGTATTTTGGCAGGCTGCATTTGGAATCTATAGGCATTAAATTATACTGAAAATTTTGGAGCTTCCAGGCACAGGACAAGGTGCAACTTCATCTTGCAATCCCGAAGCAGTTAGATCTGCATTGTCGTCAAGTAAGAGACTGGCAGTGAAACAATCATAGAGGCAGCTCATAAACACGTAGCGAAAAGCAGGAAAACTTGACTGTCACTCTCAGCCTTTGGTCTTTTGGGATGCAAAGAACAACTGACATCAAATATAAAACAACATCAAGCTAAGAAGCCGCTGCTAGACTGAAATTTGACCAGATCTTGGCTTTCTGTCAAATAAAGATTCATGCCAGTTTTACAGTAATATTTTCCTCTACTTAATTAAAAGTAAGATGTTACTTTTTCAACACCTAACTTTATGCCATTTTAGATAAGACTCTACACCAACTTTGTCCACATTCAGTCTAAATCAAACACATGAAAAAATACCAGTATTTTTACATTCTAAAGCTATATTTTATATATATAAAAAAGAAATAGTAGTCTAGGAGAAGGAAACTTTGAATACTAAGAACTTAGATCCCCTGATTAATCCAGATAAAACAGTCCCTGAATGCAAAGTTTAGTCTCCTGTCCAGCAGCACTTCAATCTGTTTCCACAGTTTTGTTTTCTAGTCTAGAAAATGTCAATGGCTTCCTAGTAATCAGGAAGTAATTTTCCTGTCTACACCTCTATACCTCCTGTTAGCCTGGGTATGCTCCCTGCTGGAATATTCCTAGGAGATCTTCCATTCCAGAAGATACAGCCTCCCCTAATCAGAGAGGAGGTCCCCGTCCTCACATGTAGCAGCCATTGAAACGTGGCCAAGCCCCCTTTCTCTTGTCTGTCCAGACACACTCAGAAGTAACAAAACCGAGCAAAGGCATTAAACCAGATGCATCCTCCATGCACTATTTTCTTTTTCACTGTTTCTTTCAAAACCAGTTTATGAACAGTGCCCATTTCTGAACATTATGCCCATTAACTAAGAAAGGAAGCCATAATGTGAGAAAAAAAAAGAGTTTTCTTATATATTGTCAAATGCGTTTGCATAGCAACCCTAATTTGCTAGAACATTCTAGGTATTATGCTCATATTCACTATGATTCATCTAGTGGTTTTTTGTTTGTTTGTTTTTGTTGTTTTTGTTTTTAATTTTAGAGTAAACCTGAGGCTTGGATTCCATTCTGCAGCATTATTCAGAGAAGAAAAAACTGAAGGACTGGAGAGATCTTCAAAATAATCCATTATACCAAAGAGACTTTAGTCTAAATGCTATAATAAGCAATATGGAATTCTGATTCCAACACAGCCGTAGAGAAGAAATCAATGTCATCAATCTAAAACCCAACAGAACTAAGTTTTTGGCTTTCTCATCTTTTTAGGTGACATCTTTTGATATTTCAATTAGGATCAGAAGATAGTAATTCAGGTTTTCTCATTGAGGGAAAAAAGTTACATTTTCTAATCTGAGCAAATAGGAGTAGGAAAGAAACATGCCACAAATGTGTACCCCTAGCACACATAGGGGGCTTCTCTCCTGACTTACCCTTTTTATTCCTGCAGGTGTTTAATGCAGGTCACTTTACTTTGTGTCTTTATGTAAGAAGTATGAGCCACACACTACATGAAGCACATATTATTAAAGCTTTTTCACATATCAGAACAGAGTCATGATTATCTAAAAGTGAAAAACTGTGGAGATGGCTTGGAGGGGGGCAACATTATGTTCTATTAAAAAAGAAAATTGCTCTCTCTGGACAACATTTTAAGACCTCTGCTACAGAATGCTGGAAAAAGGGTGAAAAGACATTGTCCAATTATTTTCCACAATACCATTAAACTAAGAGTTCTTTCATTGATTAGATTTGAATTCGTGTGTGTGTGTGTGTGTTCATTAAAACTGGCTCTGTAAATAATTACATTTAACAAGGTCAGTAATATTATTATTCACTTTTCTCTAAAAATTATTAAAATGCTAGGAACAAGAAGTAGTCCTGAGCAGAAGTGTTTACAGCAATCTGAGACTGGTGGCCACCAAAAGGCTGCCAATACCTCTTGCCCAAATTCCTCATCAAGTGGCTATCTTGCAGCTGACTCTAATCTCCTGATGATCTCAATTCCATTACTCAGTCATGCAGATCAAGGAATAGATCCAGTTGAAAATTAACAAAAAATGGATATATTTGAAACCTGCTCTGTCTCTCCGACGAGGAGTTGACAAATCTGGCTCACAGCTTGGCTACGCAGTGGGGACAAGAGAGGTGGGGCAGAGAAATCCTCCCATGGGCAGTTTTCACTAAGTTGCCTTAAATGAATCCTCAAACCACTATGTTTGAAAGCATTTACATATACATACTAAAACCCATTTCACTCTTTCCATTTATTTAAATCATCAATTATTTAAATAATTGTGGTACACAGATATCAGAAGCCCTCTGTACTGCAAGGAGCTGGGTAAACTCAGGGGCAGACTACAGAAGTACCCTGCTTCTTCAGTGGTAGGAATTTACCATGCAGTGGAAAGTCCTGGTCAAGGTGTCTACATACAAAAGTAATTGTATCTGGAGGTCTGGCATAACATTAAAGGGTTCACAGATGTCTAAACACAGGTAAAAGGAATTATATCTAAAAATCTTATTTCTCTCTTCAGAGCTCAAGTGTCAAGCATCAAGCTGGGGGACTTAACTTGCCTCACAGTCTTGGAGAGAAATGTTCAAGTAATTTTACTGAGACACAGGCGAGAAGCCTCTTAAATCATGATGTGAGATCATGGGTGTTGGGAGAATGAAAACTACATCTATTTACTAAGAGAATGAATTCAACATAAATGAGGAGACTGACTGTCCTCAGTCAAGGAGCCTTCTCCATCTTCCTAATACAGTTGAGACATGGGAAGCTGGCTCTCCATATTAATGATATTACAACATCCACCTGGGAGGAAGCAGTCTACATTCTTAGTTCCTCCTCTAAGGCACGTTAATCTGTTTTAACCAGTGATCAATTAATCTCAAATACATAAACACAAGCATGAACAAATCACTTGAGAGAAGATTTAAGGAAGATGAAATGCCAACAGAGTAGAGAGAAAAATAGCTAGAAGCTCTGGAGGAGCTATTGCTAATAGAGTTCCTAAAGTCAAACACTGCTCACCAGCCTAGCATGATCTTGTTTTCACCATTAGAAAACAAATATTTAACTTTCTGAGAAAAGAATCTGACTCAGTTACCACATGTGAAGTCTGATAACTCAAGGGAAACCTAGCTTAC
The DNA here is from genome assembly GCF_022539395.1 of Myiozetetes cayanensis. Classification (NCBI taxonomy): domain Eukaryota; kingdom Metazoa; phylum Chordata; class Aves; order Passeriformes; family Tyrannidae; genus Myiozetetes; species Myiozetetes cayanensis. The sequence continues at coordinate 22,118,226 of NW_026087521.1, read as the reverse complement.
ATTTAATTAATATACCAAGGCTATAGCTATTCTGATCTTCAAGGCTCCAAGAAACCAGTCCTTATGGAGTTCTACCCAACAAGTTAATGACTATTGTATTAATTACTGTCATACTATTTTTTTCTTGTGTTAAAAAGAAAAATAGTTAGAACTGTGTTTCCTTTTGCTAGACTGAAACTGATTTAATAGTAGTTATAGGTAGCAGTTACAGAAGATGCTGAGGAACACCTTTGGTATTTTAATTTATAGAGCTCTTTTTTTTTTCTTTTATAAACTATAAGAAGTGCTAAACCAAAGGCAGAGAACATCCATCTTTGTCTTGGTAACTATGGCATTTCTCCTTCCCTCCTCCCCCCATGAACATTTCTCTTATCAATCTCCTACATTTCATATATTCTCAGTTATACTGATTGTTGCCAGCTCCAGCTGTTTTACACTCAGGTTTTTTTGCAGGCTCTTCTTCCTCCTGGATATGATTGCTTTTATCCATCATTATTAGCAATTACAGTTTGTGTGTAATCAGCTTTTATTAAACTGCTCCTAATTTTCCACATCCATTTTCTCCCTCACAACCTGTGAATCTTACCAGTTTCTTAATCTTCAAGAAGTTTAGCAATTCTTCTGCACTTCAGGAACTGGAAGTGTAGTTGCATTTACTCCAACAGCCTTGCTGAAGAGCCCTTATAATCTGCATACTGGTTATTAACTAAAGTCATTAAAGTTTGTTATCCTGGGCTGCACTGGGAAGAGTGTGGCCAGTAGGTAAAGAGAGGTGATCCTCCCCCCTGTTTGGCCCTAGTGAGGCCATTTCTGGAGTTCTGTGCCCAGTTCTGGGCTCCTCAGTACAAGAAAGAACAAGGAGCTACTGGAAAGGGTCCAGCAGAAGGCCATAAAGATGACACTTTTGAAGAGAGAGTGTGGAAGCTGACACTCTTAAGTCTAGAGAAGAAAAGACTGAGAGGGGGGTCTCATCAATACATATAAATTTCTCAAGGGCCCATGTCAAGAGGAAAGTGTCAGACTCCTTTCACTGGTGCCCAGCAACAAAACGAGGAGTAGTGGCCGTAAACTAAAACATAAGAAGTTCCACCTCAGCACAATGAAGAACTTCATTACAGTGAGGGTGAGAGAGCACTGGAACAGCTACCCAAGACAGGTCATGGAGTTTACCTCTCTGGAGACATTCAAAACCTGCCTGGATGCGTTCTAGTGTAACCTGCTCTAGGTGACCTTGCCTGGGCAGGGGGTTGGACTAGACGATCTGCAGACGTCCCTTCCAACCTTAACAATTCTGTGATTCTGTGATTCATGCAGAATAATTATATTTTTGTTTTCTTTCTTGAATAGTCTTCCTTCTGCAGTTACCACTTGCTCTTTACAGATCATAGTTTAGTTCCTGCCATCTGAAAAGATGCTGCACCACCCTGAAGATACTGTCCCCTTCAAATGGACCATTTGCATGACTACCCAGTTGGATTACTGGAAATTATTTTCAGCTTTTAATTTATATGCTCTGCTTAACTGACATTTCTTTAGATTGCTTTTTACTACTTATTAGGGTTTTTACAGACTTTTTCCTATTTTTTTTAAGATAGGATGTTAAGATTTTATTTACAAACAAGGCATTATCTTGAAGTGCTGCTTTCTCCTACGGTTTACTTTTAAAAATCTGGTACAATCTTCTTCTAATTTTCAGTAACCTAGTTCTCTTCTGGCTTAGGTGATGCCCATCTTTTTCATACATCTCTCTGACTGTCTAAACTTTTGCTAGTTCTTAGCAAACCTCCTCCTCCACGCAACATTTTCCTCAAGAACATACTGAAATGCTCCCAGCACAAGGCACAGGGCCAGCTAAACAAGTAGGATGAGTTTCAGAATGTTGTTATGGAAATTATACTCTTTAAGTCTTATTTTTACATGACCCAAAAGATTTTCTTTAGAAGTCTATCCTATATGAAAAATCATTGCAAGAAGCCTTAAAAAAAGCTGATGGTATTCTACAATCATTCTGAATTCTATTCAATATGAAATCAAAGCCCCTAAATATAGTTTTTTAATTGTAACCTTTCCCCTCCTTGTAACAGAAATTAAGAAACAAGTTTCTCCCTTTCTCAAACATAAATCAGCAGACTGTATAAGGTGCCTTCTCTTCTATCTGTGCAGATATTTTTTCTATATTTCTTACGATTGTTGTTGTCATTATTGCTTTCAAAATTAAATTTCACATGACCACAAGACATATATGATTAGAGCTATTTTTTAACATTTAACACTTTTTTTTTGGGGGGGGGGGTGGTGGTGCTTGAGGTGTATTTTTTTGGCAGGCAAGGCTGTTTGCTTTTTACATGTTTTCTTTGAGGTTGGATACATCCTTTCATTCCCCGTGCTTGGTTATCCTGTTTGTTAATCAGTGCAATACAGCTGACACTGCCCTCACCAGTTTCTTTTCCAGATGTGTGTCTTAAGCTGCTGTTGGCAGACAGAGGAGCCCTGGGAAGCAGCACTGGGTGCCTCACACATGGCAGCGATCTCAGACCAGCTATGGAACTCACAGCCCAGCCAGCAGCACCCCACATGGTCAGCGCTCTGCCTGTTGGGCCCCAAGCAGGTCAACAGTGCAGCCATGGTGCATGGAGATCTAGGAAAGAGACGAGAGGAGCACTCAGAGAAGGAAACCAGAAAAAGCAACAGGATTTATTGTTGCTCTGGCCACAGTTGTAGCGGTCAGGCAGCATGATGCAAAAGCACAGCCACTGTATGAAATGAGTGGCAACATCAATGCAGATGAAAGATATTCTGAAAGCCTCCTGTCAGACCATTCCATCTACCCTCCTGAATGATAATTTTTTAACATCGTTGAAGATTCCCTGGTACACAACCGCTGTAACAATAATTTTTCTCTGCTGCACCCAGTTTGTTTCCCTGCCTCTAGCTTTCAGCTTTCCTAATGAGCTGTCGATTAGTTACGTAAATTTGAAAAACAAACACTCAGCTCTGCTTATGGTAACCTCTTGCTCCTTGCCATCCAAATTCACTGGCTCTGTATTGCAGAGGATGCATTTGATTGCCAAACCCAGCCCTCCCAGAAGTGAAGGCAGCAACTGCAGTTTCTGTGTAAAACACAGTTTATAGTAGAACTGTAAATAACTGTGCAGTCTTGGGTGCCACAATATAGTAAAGATATAAAGCTTTAGAAAGCATCCAAAGGAGGGCTACAAAGACTGTGAATAGTCTAGAGGGGAAGCCAAATGAGGAGCAGCTGAGGTCAGTTGACATGTTCAGCCTGGAGAAACGGAAACTAAGGGGAGACTTTATGCAGTCTAAAACTTCCTGATGAGGGGAAGTGGTGGGGTAGGCACTCTCTGTGGTGACCAGTGACAGAACCTGAGGGAATGGCCTGAAGTTATGTCAGGAAGGGTTTAGGTTCGATATTAAGAAAAGCTTCTTTACTCAAAAGCTGATTGGGCACTGGAACTGGCTCCCCAGGGAAGTGGTCCGAGGACCAAGCTGGACAGAATTCAAGAAGCATTTGGACATATGGTGTGATCCTTCAGGTTGGTCTGTGCAGGGGCAGGAGTTGGACTTCTTGTGGGTCCCTTCCAACTCCGAATATTCTATGATTCTATGCACATAGAATTCCCACAGAGTTTTGGTTCATTATTCACTCTTTGTCTGAACAGAAAATCACTGGAAAAATCTGTTTTAAATCCTACTTTTTAAAACATCATGTTTGCTTATAGTTCAGGAACTCCAAACAAATTTAAATCACCACCATGTAAGCAAGAAGACTGGTTTCTGGGCCTTGTACAGGACAGGTTGAAACTTGGAACAGATCTAACAAATTGAGGGGAATTTCCAGTTTAAATAGCCCTGTCAATCCAAATGCAAGCACCAGAACCTTAGCATTTCACTAAAATGTAGCCTGATATGCTGTTATAGTCCAGAATAAATAAATTTCCGAAGGCTGTAATGTGATGAGTCCCTCGCTGAAGCTCTATTAATTAGCTAAATGTGTGCTGAATTTTAAATGTAAACAGCCTCCCTTGTAGTTGTTCTTCATGAATACGCTTTATTTCACTAATGGGCCATGCTTAGGCCATCTGTCCAACTCATGATCAAGCTGACAAGTAACAGCTGGATCTCTGGGTCACACAGTTACATGTGTTTTACAAGTGCTCCAAGAACATTTTATAAGAAATCACCTTCAGAAGTGTAGTTTTGTGACTTTTTCAGACTTCCATTTTAAGCTTCTATATACTCCAAACCCACTTTACCTTCTTTCACTATAAAGTTTACTCAATTAATGGACAAAATAAACAAACTAACAAACAAACAAAAAACAACCCCCCCACACACATGCCCACCACAGTAATTTAGGTATTTTGCACTCATTCTGAATCTCTGAATTGCAATGGGCTTCTGTCTCCAAATGATTTCAACCAGGACAGAAACTGTTTCGGGATCACAGATTTGCACATTTTAGAAATATGTTTCAAAAATAAACAAATAAATGTTTTAAAGAACCAATAAATAATGAGCTAAATACTTACATTAGTTCAAATTATTCTATTGTTACACTGGTATCCAAAGAGAAGAATGCTGGACACCAAAGTCCTGGGCATTTCCTCAAACAAAGCATGGGATTTGAACATGCTGCAGGTGGATGAGACCCTTCTGCTACCTGCTCTATGCAGAGAACAAGGTGATAAAAAAGTAGTAATGCTGCTTTAGTATGAGTATCAAGGGTCACGCTTTTCATGCTGAATGTAAGAAATTAAATTCCAACACACAGGCTGTCATCAGGCTAGCTATAAAACTATTTCAACAGAAAAAGTAGACTTCTTTTTCAAATCACCAACTCCTGTGTCATAATCTGTTGAGTGGGAACAGAATGTTGTTTTTAAAGCCATTAATATGTCCACACTGCTGTTTAACCATAATCTTTTCTGACAGTTTAACATCATAAAGTTAAAATACATTAACATCTCTTCTAACTTAGGCTAACAGCCAAATCAAGACTATTGCCAAAAATTAAATTTTCAAACTGTTTTATAAGTAATGTTTTCTACATTGTTAACTTCAGTACATTGTAAGAGCTTTCATTAAAAATGGTTTTCCCCCTCTCTGCCTGCCCATGCTTTGCAGACTCCCCTGTCACTAGTATTCATTGTCATTATTAAATTTTTTGAAGGATTGGGTCTGGGCTCATAGACAAACACAGGGTTCATATACTTCAACTAAAAGAAATGTCTCGTTCCTTGACTACTGAAGTTACTCCAGTTCCTGTAGCACATGTCATTTACCCACACATTATTGACCTTCAGGACAATTTACTCAACTTTTGAATGGTTCATGAACATGTTTTGGAAGTAGTATTAGCCTCCTGTCTCACCTGAGGAAAGACAAACCTATCTTCCACGAAATTGGGTTTAAAGAAAGAATTACTGTGAAGCCTACAGCTACTGCAAATCTTCATATTTTAAGTCAGAAGAAATTACTATGCATATTCAGATCAAGAGCCATAAAACAATGCTAAGCCTGAAGAAACCTACAGTGATCAATATGATTCTGAAGTGATATTAACAATTCTTCTCAGAGTTAACGACAGAAGCAAAATCTTCATTTCACAACAAGTTTAAGTATCTTCTCCTCAACTGCTTGGAAATTTCTCACTGACTCCTATTCAGAGAGGTCTTATCTTTGTTCCACAGGCTGTCTTAAAATAGTTATAAAAGCTCTCACATGTAAGTTTTTCCTCTCTTGCTGTCATTTTTTAGTTACAGAAGTCTGATCTCTGCATCAGCAAACTGTCTAGTAATGCTGGCAGACAATTCAGTCTCCTCCTCAGAGACCTATAGAATGCAGTCAGATACAAGCTGAGCACATGCTAGGTCATGATGATGATGAGGCTGGCACATTGGAAGGATCACAGCCCACCTGTACTTCTCAGACCCACCTTTGTGATATTGCCAAGGAAACAAAAACTACGTACTCCTTCTGGGTTTATCCTCAAATGTAGGAGAGCTCTCCTTTCTAATGTCAGAAATAAGGCATCCTTCCAGGAGAGGGCAGTATTTTTAAGTAGATCCTGGGATGACATCTCAACTCTTATTTCAGAGGTATCCATAAAAGGACTTTAGCATCCATATACATCTGGGTCAATGGCTATTAGCATGAGTCCTGTGTGTTTAAAGCTCACTTCTCTAACAGTGAGACTTGTTACTCACATAAGAGCGACCACTCGTCTTGGGACTTCTATTCATCTTTTCTTCAGGGCCTGTGATTGGTATGGACTTGGATCTGTCCTTCCTTTCAGTCTTAGCTTTGAAGTTCAACAACAGCCTTGACCAATACTACATTTAGAGTAGTATAATGATGACATGATGGTGACATCAAGAGAACTCAAGTAGGGAGGAAGGATGTTTTACCTTTTCCTTCTTCATCAGTTCATCAGCAGCACAGACTGACTTTCTGAAGCAGTACGTACTGCTAGTTGGATTAGAAAAGTGGTAAATGTCTTTTATGCTGAAGATGAAAGCTTTAGCTTACTTCCCAGTGAGCCTTTATGGATGTGCTCACTAGTCCAAGAAGGAAAGAGAGCTAAAAGCATTACAACTGTGATGTTGCAGTGAGCTGCAACAGTCATGGTGGAGCTGTGGGTTCCCAGCACACTTTGACATATGCTCACTCTTATTCCTCCGAGCCCTTACCAGGATCAAGGCACAGAAGCCTCTTCAACTCAAAGCATGTAGTGAAACAGAGGGAGATAAATGGAAAGCATTGCTTCTTTTTGTTCTACTGTTTCATTTTCTGTTGTATTTGCTGCATATCTGAAGAGCATTCAGAGTTGGAATAAGGCAACAGGGATCATTTACAATTAGTCACCGATTACTGCTGCAAGTCTCAGACCAGAATCTGTGTTTCTAAAGAACTTTTTTCTTCAGCCACATGAATTACATCCATTACTGGGGCCTCAAGGACCAGCTTACTTGGTCTTTTCACAATTGAACATTTGGATAATGGTTAGGGCAGGATGCCACTGTCCAGAAGAAAAGTTTGTACTTTAACATCACTTCTCTAACCCCATCACTCCCTCCCAAGCCAAGTAGAGAAAGAATGGTCAGAGCGTGTAGCAGTTATTAATATAATAAATAATAAGTCCCATTGGGACCATAGCGACACCAACGTGGTGTGTAACAAGAGAGCGCGTGAGAGAGAGTTTATTCAAGGAGTCCCAGCTTATATATCAGTTTCAAATGCTGCCACGTCACACAGGTAACTTAAGCCAATCCCATACAAGCATTCAACAGAGCATGTGTGACAGAGTACTTAGAACTACAACTCCCAGGATGCTTTGCAGTACCTGGTGTTACCAGACCCCATAATTCGCTATGGTCCCAATGGGACTCATTATTTATTATATTAATAACTGCTACATATGGCGCCCGGAACAGGGACCTAAGCCTTATCCTGAATCAGGAAGAAATACGGACCAGACGTCAGGTACCAACCTATATTTAACGCTGAGGGACGTCCGCCGTGAAAAAGAAAATAACGCCAGGTACCAGAGGAAAGGAAACTCTGATGGGCGTAGGCGGGAGAAACCGCGATTGAGCTCGAAAAAAGGCCTGAATTCGGTAGGAAATTGCCTACGTTTTGAGAGGATGCTCTCGAGAAGAAAAATCTACGTCCCAGGTGAGAGGGCGGGAGAAAAAAGAAAAAGAGAAAAAATGAAAACTTTTAATTCACGTGAACCGCAGAATATTGCAAAAGCCTTAAGCTTAATATTGAAAAGACTTTGGAGACAGGTTAACAAACATGGAATAGCTGGACTTTTAAAATTGATGAAAATAACTGTTTTAGGACTGCTGTTATTTACAATGCTTAGTGAAATTACTTGGAAAGAGGGGTGGAGAAGCAGAGAGAAAACAGAAGTAAAAAAGGTGGACACTTTAAAACCCTCGCAAGAGAACTCGTCCACAGAGAGAAACTTTGGATCTTCCCCTCCCCCAAACATTGTAAAGCATGGAACTCCACGTGCTACTGCAATCTGGAAAGGGGAGGGGTCCGAGAGCACGGAAGAAAAGCCTTAGAATATACCTTTTTGTACTGAATTTTCGCGGATGCGTGAATTCTGGGAAGAAGGCGCGTGTCGCGGATTGCGTGACTGGTAAAAGGGAACAAACTTTAAATCCCCAAGCCATGGCAAACTTGCAGACACGTGGAGACCACGCCGGGGCATGGGCGGCGCCATCTTGCCCATGCCGGGAACAGGAGGTAGTGCCTTCTCTTCCTGTCTCGTGGCCATGTTATGGACTGCCTCTGCTGGAGGCATGCATGGAACATGGTCCGTGCTGGGAGCCGGTAGCTAAGCAACGGCTGCTGTGCCTACCAGCAACAGCGGCGCGATGTTTAAAAAAGATACGTGATAGCCGCTCGGCGTTGCGGCGGCGAGGCCGGCGGCGGGCACAGAGCGCGGGGCTGTCGGGACGCTCGGCAGCCGCAGTGAGTCAGGCTGGGAACGGAGCTGCGCACGGCTCCGCAGGACTGCTGGCGGCGGGCGGCGGCTCCGGCCCCCTCGGGCGGGCGGCTCGGGACGGGGCTCGGCAGCGGCAGCGACTTCATCTCGCGGTGCCGGCTGGTGTCGACCAGGCTGCGGCGGTTCCTGCGCAAACCCAGATGGCAGCGGCGGCGGCACCACCGGGAGCGGCGGGCCCGGCGCACAGCGTGAAGGGCGCCGGGCGGCTGGAGCGGCGCCGCCGCGGGGCGCCTCTCCCCGGAGCTCGCAAGCGGGCCAAGGCCCGGCCAAGGTCCGGCCGAACGGGAGGCGGTGACCCGAGCGCGGAAGCCCCGCCGCGCCCCCGACCCGCGTGGAGCTCCCGGCGGGGCTCCGCGTGGAACCCCGGCCCGGGGGGGCGGCCGCCGTGCCTGAGGGGAAGCTGCGGGGCGGCCCCGCGGCCATCCCGGGCAGCCGAGCAGGCTTGCGCCGGGACTGTGGCACAAGTTTGTAAATGCAGCTGGGGCGACGCGGCAGCTTCGGCGAACACGTGTCGGCGGCGCAGAGCTGCGAGGCTTTCGCTGCCCACCTGCACTTGGAACGCGGGCAGCCCGTGGTGACGGCCGGGTCGGGCCGTACCTGGAACTGACGGCCGCGTTCCACTACATGAGCCAGCCGCCCGTGCCGCCGCTCCCCTGAAGCGGACCACGCGGCCGCATCAGCGCGGCCCGGAACAGCCGCACATGCGGCACAACGCGGCGCCGAGCCGAGCCGAGCCGAGGCCCGGCGGCGATGACCAGCGACATGGCCCCCACCGTGAGCGGGCCGAGCCATGGCCGCAGCCACTACGGCTCCTCTGGGAGCCTCAACAGTGATAACACCGCCTCCCCACTCCCGTGAGAGAGGCGGCGGCGGCCCGGGTAAAGACCCCGGCTGGGACCAAAACTGTACAGACACTGAATTTACTGACTATTTTTACATGTTTTACATATAGACCTTTAAAAATTATTACAAATGTTTTTATCTAAAATAATTTAGTTAGCTGTCTTTAATTTTCTATTTACACTAATAAGACACAAATTCAACATTGCCTTATTAATACATTTTTAAGTTTCTAATTTCCCTATAGCTTTGTTTAAGTTACTAATAATCACATTTACTGAATATTGTTTAAAATTGTTAAGTTCTTAAATATATCTAAATAAGTTTAAGTTTGTAACTATCTCTTTAAGTACTAATTAGCATCTTTAAAAATTTCTATTATTAATTAACAGATTATAATAGTAACCTACCTATTCATTTCTCTAAGTACACACTCAGAAATATACACACTACTTACCACTCTTATACCTTTAAATTCATTAACTTTCCATATTCACAACAAAAGAAGGGGAGTAGACAGAGAATATGCATGTAATTAAGTAAATCCTGAGTCAAACAATTTTCATTCTGACCAAACACTACATATAAGTTTAAGTTGTATAGCTAGAATATGAAAACAAAGATTACATGTATGCATGAATGAAAAATGATTGGGGTGGCCACCCGAATGAATGAATGAATGAGAGATTGTGTGAATGTATGAATGTATGTGAACCATACTGCACCTTATATATGAAACAAACACAACATACACTACCTCTGCCAAATCTCATTGAAAAAGAACTCAGAACATGATATTCCTCCTTTAACCTTTTCCTTGTGTTTTAATAAAGTAAGTTTTCCCCAGTTATATATAAACCCTCAGATTGATAAAAGTTTTTGTTCTACCCAATTACAAAAAACCCTTAGGTAAATAAGGTTTTTGATTGATAAAGTTTTATTGCATAGAACTCTTACGTATATAAGATTTAAGCAAGAAATAAGTTTACTATGTCTAGTGAAAAACGTTTTGTTAAGAATTGCACTGTTTTTTGAATTTACACTGTTTTGTATCTTGTTATTAATAAAAATGGGGGAATTATGGGGTCTGGTAACACCAGGTACTGCAAAGCATCCTGGGAGTTGTAGTTCTAAGTACTCTGTCACACATGCTCTGTTGAATGCTTGTATGGGATTGGCTTAAGTTACCTGTGTGACGTGGCAGCATTTGAAACTGATATATAAGCTGGGACTCCTTGAATAAACTCTCTCTCACGCGCTCTCTTGTTACACACCACGTTGGTGTCGCTATGGTCCCAATGGGACTTATTATTTATTATATTAATAACTGCTACAAGAGCGCAACTAAAATCACCTCCACTACAGTAATAACAGGGAGAGTAATTGATTCTGGAGATAAGACAACAAGATTTCTAAAACTTCCCCCATATTCCCTTCCCCCCAAAAAAAACTTCTGAGAAATGAGAAAAGGAAACATTTTAACAGCTGATGCAAGGCTCATTTTCCAGACACAGAAGTACCTGCATAGAATATGAACACAATAACCACAAGCTCTTCCGGTTTTTGAAAGACAAAATTGAAGAACTGGTTAATTGCCTTATGCTTTTACTGGTGATGGAAAGGTGGACAGTTAGAGGATCATCCTAAGCCCTGATGACTGGAACTGAGGAGAATATTCATGGAAATTATGGCAAGCACCTCTGCTGCCCTGGTGTTTCTTCATCAGAAATCTTTGATCTGGCAGTATCTGAGAAACGATACTGAATACCTTCGATTTTGATCTGAGAAAGTATTGATGCTTGGATGTTAATACGTTTGGGAAACTTGTAATTGCTCATCGCCTTTTTTCAAAATCAAGTTTTGTAAATTATTTAGCTATGTAGTTTTCTCATAGTTTTCCATTAAGTTTTATTGAGCTACCAAAAGCTCAAAAGCCAAGGAAAAAAAGGTAACTTGGTTTCCATTACAAAAGATTAGACTTCAAAATTACAAAATTACTTAACTGAAGGCAGAAATAAAGGATATTTAGTAATGTACAGATTCATCTCAAATAAGAGACTGCTGCACTAGGGCCCTAGAGGAAGGTGCAAAAAATGACAATAGAGTAAAGCCAAAGGGATTTCAGTGGGCATTTTAGTACTACTGATCACACTGCACGTGTCACAGCTTATTATGACAGTGCAAGAAAAACAGTACAGAACTAGACACTTAACTTTGTTTTGTTTCATTTTGCGTCCATCTAGTTTAACTACTTACAAACGAAATACTCTTGAAAGCATTACAAACCTAACTGCATTCAGAGACAACCAGTAACACAGTGAAGGAACAGGATTACAATACTGACTCTTGTAATTTGCCCACAGATTTCTACCACGCTAGACTCATCATTCTAGACTCTGGACATAAACAAACCAAGGAGAGCAATTAAGAAAGACCAAATAAACAAGCTGTAATTTAATATATAGACTGCCTCCTTTTATTGTTAGCATTCAAAGAAAGATTATAGAAGACTAGCGAGTGCATAGGCTCAAAACAGGAGAGATATAAGCATGTGTTTATTCCTATTCAGGAATAAAGATTTGAGAAAAGCTTAGATTTCACTGAAATTGAAACCTCATGTCTGATTAAAGTAGATTAAACTCTTAGACTTGGAAGGCTCTGCTGCAGTAGTACCTGCATACAAGGAGCAGAATCACATATTATTCATGGACCATACATATCACCATGAAAATTGCAGAGACACAAACACACAGAAACAAAGGATGACTGTTGCTCTCAAAGGAAAACCTTTCCTAGTTTAGGAAAGGTACATCAAGAACAGAAAACTTAAATGTAACAAAAACATCAAGTTCTCATCCCCGGGAGATTGTTTATTTTCTCATGCTGGGCTGCAAATCAGCATGCTGACATTTCAAACTGAGTGAAAACGCTGAAAGTTATGCCATGCTCACAGGTCCCAAGCACCCAGCCACAGCCTTCTAGCTGGGCAGTGCTGCCCCAGTAGCAGAGCACAGGTGAGCATCCTAACATTTATTTTCCCATCAGTTCTGAAAATATCAAGAAACTCAAAAATGTCCAGAGAAATCCAATCATACACACATCTAGGATCATATGGATCTATAAGTGGAGATGTAGAACTGCATCTTTTGACTATTTCATATGGAAAAAAAGGAAAAAACCAAACAAACCAGCAGAACAGTCTTTAATCATCTTGCCAGTCACTGACAGCTATGCAAGTAGGCAGGCTGTGTGGGACTCATCTCTGAATGTTGGAGCACACCTTTGGGACAACATGCTGGCAAGCAGACAGACAGAAGCCAGTTCTGGACAAACTGACTGAGGTACAGACAGGGTAGCTCTGTGTACAGCTGCCCTAGACACCTGCTCAAAATGCCTGCAGACATATTTTCCTTTACATCATTCTTAAAATTCAAATCCCTTCTGATCACTCACTTCTGTAAGGATCACCACCTACCTGGGTGAGAGGAATTACAGGACTAAAACATCTCAAAGTATCAGAACCACACGAGGATTTGGGGCTCTGTTTGGAACCCTAAGAAATGAGAAAAGTGAAAGGTCCAAAAAAGGAACCGACACATTTGATGCCCAACATAAAATTCTATACAACAGATTAAGAACTTGGAATTTGCTCAGTATTTTTGTTTTGCTAAGGCGGCACAGGACAGACACATTTATACAAAGGATAATACAAAGGATAATACAATAAGAGAAGAGATCGTAGAATTCACATTTAACAGACAACAATGAGCTTAAGTTAATAAGAAAAACTGAACTAGGAAATTAGGAGAAACGGTTTTATGGGAAGACAAAGTAGAAAGAAAGTCTCCTTAATGAGGTAGTTACTGTTCACTAGAAGTGCTCAAAGCAGCATTTACTAACTGGAACAGACTGGGTAATCTATTTCTCTTAGTATGCTCTGTTTAAGATAATGTTGTTTCTTATTGAGAACCTTGTGTGGATAGAAATTTTATGCCTACATTTAATTTTAAAGAATTCTCATTTTTGCTCTGTGAGGAGTAAAACGTTTTTCAGGTAATATGAAATAGAAAAATCTATCTCTATGGTACTTTAGAAAATAAAAGCTTGAGAATAATCTTGTTTTCCAATGTGGCTTTTCAGAAATACCCCATGGTAGGAAATATACATCAATCAAAACTCGAAAATCATCACTTAGAAAATATTAACAGCATCACTGTCTGTGTTCTGCCTTCATAATTCTCTGGATATAATAATTTATTGTTGTCTTTTGAAATTAGTAACAGAACAGATATGAAATGGGGTTGAGAGAGATCAGTGAGAATTTAAAACCTCCCCTCTCATTTACTGATTTCTGGATTTCAACCATGCATTTGCTGACCTTTTTTATCCCTTACTGCCACGTTTTCTCTAGCTTAGTTTACTCAGAGATTATAAATTCACCCCTTAGAGCAAAATGCCACTTTTTCAAGACATTACTTTAAAGTTTAAAAGATTTTGACAAGTCACACATCTCTAAGGACTTGACAGGTAAAGCTTTGTAACACAAAGTAAAACAGTGACAGAGAGGTTCAATCAAAATATGCAAACAAAAGTTATTTATCCCACCATCTAGAAATCCAAGGGTAAGTGAAATAATATCCAGAGTAAATATCAGCCCTAGAAATTCAATCTAAGGTACATGAAAATTGGAGGTTTTTCTCCTTTACTACCTGTTTGCTTAGTGGGTAGGTTTGGGGTGTTCAGTTGGTTCGCTGGTTTGGGTTTTTTTGTTTTGGTTTTGCGGGCTTTTTTGTGTGTTGAAGATCAAAAACTTATTTAGATAGTTGCTTGCTATTCAGTGAAATGATAATTAGAAAAAATGTGGCAACTTTCTGCAGCAGGTTGCTAATCCAAACGTGAAGCCTGAAGAAATTATGTGAGAAAATTCTAGAACCTAAAGAGTCAGGAGACAGAGATCCTGACTAGAATAACTTTGGCTCAAATGGAATACATAGGAATCTTGTAGGAATTTTCACTTGTCTTGTATGGAGACACTTCAAGTGTGATATTATGTGAAACTACATGCATCCCTCTGGTCATGGAGAGAGAGAGAGAGCAATTCTCTAAATATCTGTCTAAGTATCTGTTTGGTGAAAGGAGAAAAAAAGTGTCCTGTTGCTCACCATTGATTTGGAGAGTCCGTGAGATACTGCTGACTGGAACACACAGACATCACAATATAAAGGCATAAAGGAAAATTCATTGGCATAAACATGACTCAATGAAATATTTTGCTATATTATTTCCACATCCAAAGGGCTTTGAAGTCAGCTCTGCCCTGAGACCTGGAAAAGGAATCAGGAAGAATAACTTAAAAAGATCAAAAGTTGCCATCCTTTCATCATCTGGCAAAGGAAAAATCCTTCCAAATAATGATTTTCGGTTTAAAAAAAAAAAAAAATAAAAAAGAGTAAAATGGTAGTATCTCCTGCAAGATTTTGGCAGATACATTAAATTGTCACAGTTCTTGCTAGTATCAGGCTAGCTGAAAAAATCCCCACTGCTTTTAGTTGCCCAGAAGACAAGATAAAAAAAAAAAAACAAACAAAATGTGTATAGTGTGTACCTCAGTGCAACATGCTGTTAACTGTAAAACTGCAAAACTCTGAGGCTGAGTTAAACAGCACTGGGATTAGGAGAAAAACAGTTAAGAAAAGCAGATCTAATTCACTGTTGTGTAACAGTTTGAGCCATTCCTGATTTTCTAATTGGTTTGTTCAGATTAACAGACATTCAGAATTTATCTAATAAACAAGTAACTAATGCCACATAATGCTTACGACATTAGAGACTTACCTCACTACCCAACACTAATTATCTCTGTGGTGTAGAGTCAGACCTACAAGAAATCCTTCTTTGCCTGGCACAACAGCAGTCACAAAATAAACAAAAATAACAAAAACGAGACCATTACTGGAATTTCTTTTCACCTAAATTCAATGGGCCATTCCCTTCTCTGTTCCTATCAGCACATACAACTTCCAAATCAAAGGATTGGTGTAACTAATGCACTAAACTTCATCCATTAACTATCTAGCTCATTTAGAAGTTTGAAATACAAGTCTGTTACAACAATGATAACACAGAAACCCTATGACATCATGAGACAAATTAACAGTGATCATCCACAAATACCAGTGTCCAAAGAGGCTGGACAGACACAGTTTGAACAGCAATTCTGTGCAGATGTACAGCCTCTCTGACACTATACAGGTGGAAGTGAAAAGCAGATTTCCAGTCTTTGAAAATGAAAAGAATAGTTACATATAGCTATGTGTAATGCAAGAGACTTTGTGGATTTCAGCAATGATACACTTTCCAGGTAACAGCAATATAACAGCCTCTCAAGAGAAGGCCGTCCATCACAAAGCCTGCAGTTCCACTCTATCAGGTCTCTCCTTAGCAAGGAAGAAGTCAAGATCATGTAAAGCATGTTTTAATTTGTTGTATCTTATCTCCCCCTCCCTTCTTTCAGAAAAATAGACTGCTAACACTGAGGTAATCTCCATTACATGCCAAATTGTGATTGGTGATCCAGAACACTGAAGGCATTAGAGCTTTTTCAACAAAACAGGTGACCTAGATAAACCTCTGTTAGGCAGCTATCTTGGAAGTGGCCTAAAACCACATTTCTGAAGCTTTTCAAAGACCTGTCCTAAAACAGACCTCTAAAATAACAGTCCCCATGCCAACATTACACTGACTTCAAGTCTGCCAATATTTTAAAGCAACTGGAAGGAAATAAACTAAGTGTTAATAGGTGCAACTACAAATATATTTGGTATGGAAAAGCTCCCTCACAAGGAAAAACACAAGATTATCCTAAAGTTAATGTAAGAAAACATCCTTTTGAAACAGCTTCTCCAAATGAGACTGTACCAACAATAAATCCCACGCTAGCCTAGTACTCAGGATTTTGAAGAGGATTGGAGCAGAGCAAAAAGCCCATATCCTTAAATACATGGATATGCCAATTATGACTTTTGAGAAAAATGAAAGCAGAAACCAGTGAATTTATGCCTTAAAATCCTGTTAGCTTCTACACTTATTAGCCCAATGTATTTAAATAAATGTTTAATTTACCGATTTCATTATTTTCCCTCAATAATATAAAAGCAGAACATTCCAACATTTAATTGCTATTTATTTTGTGCGTACTATGTTTTGATTTTAATGAATGCTTTTTGGTTCCTCTAGGTGTCATCTTCATCTCTGAAATATTCATCAAGATCAACAATACCTTTTGTTGCCTTGAATAAAATGGCTGATACTAAAAATCAAACTGTAAAAGCAACCAAAGTTCCACAGTCCAGAAAGCTAGTTCCTTTCTCTGATTTCATCAGTAAGACCCTACTGCCCATAACTTCCACATAAAAAATCTTCAGACTGCGTTATCCACAATTATAGGTAGAAATAGCATCATTGTTTTACTCCTTTCTTTACAGAAATACCTCAACTTCTTTACAGAGTAACACAATATCTTGATGTCTTCATATAAAAAATCTCCCATAAACAAAATTCATCCTTTTCTAAGGATAAGTGAAAAGGTTTGCATTAGCAGCTCAGGATTTGGTACCAAAGGAGTTAGGTAATTGTAGAACATTTGGTCTACTTACTAAGAAGCTGAAAGGTGCCACCTACCTACACTGGTATGAGGGACACGAAAGGCTTTCTGTTACCACCTAGGAAACTGAAAAGGGTATATTTGGGTTGGATGTAAGGAAAAAATTTTTATAATAAGGGCAATGAAACACTGGAACAAATTGTCCAGAAAAGTTGTAGATGCCTGTCCTCAAAGACAGGTTGGATGGGACTTTGAGCAACTTACCTACTGAAAGATGTCCCTGCCTGTGGCAGGTGGGATGGGCTACATGATCTTTAGGGTCCCTTCCAACAAAAATCTTCCTATAATTCTATGACATGGTTCTTATGTTCTTTCTTATTTTTGATTTTCTTTGCTTTCTATCATCAGTTCATTTTTTTAAACCCCTCCTCCAACCTGGCAGTGCCAAGCTATTACCTAGGTTTGTACACAAATGTCATCAATTTTTGCTAATGGCCATACCTCAGCTCTTTCCTACGGCCTCAGTGTGGCAGAAAACAACTTAATTTGCCAAGGACTAAACCACCTCAATTTAAATAGAAATTTAAATATGATGTTTGTATCACAGGGAAACTGGTACAGTTGAACTAAGTCTGATTTTAAATTCTGCAAACGCCTCACACTGCTACAGATCCTGCATTTAATATTCAGATTTAAGCAGCATGCAGTAATTATGATTTAGAACTACATATTTAAAATGAAGCAGGAAGAAAACCAGGAAAAAGACCAGTATATGACATTTCCTGCAGTTTCGCATTGCTGTAAGCAGAGAGTTGAAAACCTGAGAACTTGCAATCATTACACTATTGAAAATTTTCCACAGTATTTCAAACATTCATTGTATTTCTTTGCACCCATTTTACTGATATCTAAGACTGCATAAATTCAAGACTAAAGAATTAGCACTGTGAGTTTAGCCCAAGGTACATGCATACCTGTTAAACGTAAGTATATTAGAGGTGGTGAATGAACATACTAGGGCTCTGCACAAGAACATTTTCCGACCTCAATGAAAGAGCATGGAAGAACTGATGAATGAAAGATTATCAACTATTTTACAGACAAGTTTTTAAAATACTGGGTTGAATTATGAAAAAAAAGACTTTATTTCACAAATTAGTTCCTCACTTAATTTTACACTTAGTAGTGTGTCCAATATAATTACTTATAAAAACTGCAATATAATTGAATTTTTCTCTTTATCTGAAAAGCAGCACCAGCATCAGATGTTCTACTGATTAGAATCTGGCTCAATGTCTGAAATGGAATTAGAACAAAAACAAAAATAAGCAAACCAAAAAAACCCACACTACCACCACCACCCCTATGCTAATTCTGAGAGAATGATTTCAGAAAGAGAAGTGTAAACATTTCCATGTCTTTGCTGAAATTGGGACAGAAGAGGAAATCATTCCTCAAGACAATCATAATTACATGTATACAAAAATGAAACATGTTAAATTTCAGTGAGACTTTCAGAAAGTGTGGTGGCATGCTAGGGGGAGATTACACAGAATACGAACATAATAATTTCTAGAGAATTAAACAGAGGTTTATGTAACTTTTACTATGATTTTTCTACTACATTTTTAAGATAAATGGACACCAATGCCAGATTATTCATAGAAAGTCTTAAAAACCATTTCTTTTATATTGCAGTGAAATTACTGCTGAAATTCATATTTATTTACTTATTTAGCAAATAAACTGCTTTTTCTGAAAGTATTTATAGAAAAGTAAATCAAAGACTGAGCAATAATAAGTTCCTAAATCCTTAGAACTTACTTTTACATTTTTGAGAGGACACATTCTGAAAAAAACCAGTAATTACATATTATAGTGACTCAAAACACCTGCAACTAGTGATACAGAATTCAAGTCATATGCCCAAAACAGACCTTCTATTTCACATTCAAAGTTAAAGAGTTGGGTGTGGGAAATCAATTACAGTAATTAATATACCCTGGATTTGCAAGCAATATTTTAATAAGTCTGAAACCATGACTACTGCATAGGATTAAAGGCAAATTAATAATTTTCAGAATAAAGTAATTACTGTGCAGACCATATATTTGTTCTCTTCCCTGTCAGGTAAAACTGAACTTTAGGCCAACAACTAAAGTATAAGTTAATTAACACTGAAGTTTATGAGATGATGTATGACAGAAACAAGGAAGATGTCCATAACAAACTACTAACAAACAACATCACATAGAAAATGTGACAGACCAGATGTGGTAGACATAGAAACCATCAGAGCACAGCACCAGCAGAACATAAGAAGAATTAATATAGATTAATATTTTCAAGAAATGAGTAACAAAGAAAATTTAAAAAGCAGAAGAGACACATAGAAGCAATGAAAGTATGTGGTCAAATGCATAAAATTTTACTAAAATGCATTAAAGAGGAACTGTAACTTGAACTAAATCTCCAGCTGAATTCCACCACTGCACTATTCATTAACTCCACTGGTGACTATCTATTACAACCCTGAAAAGAAATTAAAAATTACTAGCAAACACTGACTCAAACTGCATAACTGGAAAAGGTTGTACAAGTTTGGAAGGAAATCTGTGGATAGAATGAAAAATGGAATTGTGAAGCTGGGATAAACAAATAAACAGAAAAGAGACCGAAGAACCAAATTACAGCTGATCTATCAACTCATGATGTATTAACACGGGATGAAGACATCCTACTAGCCCTTGATGTCATTATATCCTTTACAGTGATGCTGAAATTTTTAGAATTCTCTGTTTGAAACTAGACACCTAGAACACATGTACACTTAATTCAAAGAAGTGAATGTTTGAAAATAGCTGGAAAATTTGAGCCCTTCATTTTATAAGGCTGTCTTAGATTATTATGCACAACCTTTCATTGCAAGAGCAGATATGCTAAAGATCATAGTTTTCAATGTGTCCAAAAAATCTCAGTAACAGGAGACATGAAGTAAATTTTAACAGAATAGTTACTGTTCAGACAATTATTTTAAAATCAATTTTATTCACCATCACATCCTTTACAAAGGGCAGGCTACTTCGTCTAATAAATCAACATTTTACACAGTGTGCTAAAAGAATGAACTATAAACATTATACCCTTTTCAATTCTACCCCACCTTTAGTGTCTTGAGACATCCCACTACTCTAAAACCTACCTCTGGGTTGCTAACTAGCTCAGCCTTGCCCTGCACTGTCTTCCAAACTTTCCTTCTTCCCAGTCCTAACTTCTTCATCAGTTATACAGGAAAATCAATTCATTTCTAACAACTTCTGCAGTGTTCTCACACACCTACATAGTACCTTGTGAGTGTTCATATTCTCATTTCACTGAAGACCCATTCCCATCCTTTCACAAGTGTTTTTATGACAATTCCTTCATTTCAAATGCCACGGTATTTATCAGATTATAATTCGGAGAAACTCACACTGAGTTCTGTGATTTCTACAGATAATTCTATTTCTACACACTGAGTTCTATGATTTCAGTACAACAGGAAAACCATTCGCCCACCCATCTCTCTTTTCAATGTGCAATAAAATTTAATGTAGACAAAATCCAAGCTAGGACCTAAATCACATCTTTTTCTCCTTGAAGAAAAGCTTATTCACTAGCAAAGAATAGCTGACAGAGAAAACAAACAAATAATATACCAAAAAATAAAACAAAAACTTTGAAAAAAAAGATGTGGTAGACTGAAATGTGAAGGAAGGCCCCTCGAAAGACATAGAAGTTTAACATACAGCCCTTGGGATCCATTGAGCACATTTCAAGTTAGATGGAACAAAATGAATTCACAGTAACATCTGGTAAGAGTAAGAAACTAATTTGCTAGCCATATGCTTCTGAGGTTACAAAAACGACAGTGAACTGTCCTCTAGTTTTTAATGGGACCTGTCCCTTAGGCAATTCAAACAATATCTACACATATGCACTGAAGGCACTGAAGATGCCTGGGAAAGATTCTGTTCTTTTGGAAGGGAACAGGCAGGTCCTCTCCAAAACCTTCTGCATGGTAACTAAAAATCAGAAGATGTATTTCTCAGGATGGTAACTTAAAACTGAAGTGCTCATTAAAAGAGGTACCTTGGACATATGGAGATAAAGATAGTGGTGCCTAGTTGCATCAAACACTGCCAGAAAGATTTTTAGCACCAGGGTGTTTTTTTATTTTATCTTCCTTTTTTTTTTTTTAATTTTTTTCCCTTTTTCAAAAAGGGTGAGTATTTTCCAGTTCAGTTTCTCTCTTGTGCCCAGGCAGTAGATTTCAACTTATAAAATGGCAAAGCTGGAGTAGGAAAAACTGTTTGTAGAAGGTTTGGAAGTTCACAGCCTTTGAAACTTAAAATTACTTTCCTTGTTCCTGCACTAACAGGCATACTGTGAACTGTTTAAATAACAAAGGCACATAGCTCACCTCATAGTAACTTCGCACAGCATTGCAAAATGCTTCATCTGCTACAATTTGCGTCTCACCGTTCAAAAAGGCCTGGAAACGTTCCTTCAGTAACTGCAGCTGTTGCTTGTTGAGCTGTGCAAGAAAAAAAGGAGAGGGGAGAGAACAATGATAAATGCAGTTAGTCTTGAAGTAAAAATACGCAGCACTATACACAGTTGGAAGCCATGAATGGGCAAGGAAAGGCAGAGGCTCCCTGGCCTCCTGGCTCCCCAGTGAGTGGCAGCTCTTCAGAGTCCCACCTTGGCAAGCCAGGTTGTGGCAGCCAGATATGCACATACACACCATGCAAGTAAATCTCTGCCCTTTTTGTGGTGTCTTTGGGATGTTACAGGTAAGTCTGCATGGAGACTTGTGAGCAGTATTTTAAATCCATATGCTGAATATAATGGTTGACCTCCCCCATGGTAGCTGTACCAGCTAATAAAACTCAGCTGCAGTCTTCAGATTTGTTGGGGTTTTTTTCCACCTTCAAACAACTAAATAAAAACAACTGAGATACCACAATTTTTGGGAGTAATCCAGTACTAACCCTAAAGTGTTTCAACAAGTATGCTCACTGTGAAGAAAATGGACCTGTAGCCACTGATGCTATAACACTATGAATGACATAAAACAACTAATCTTGGGTAACAGCAGCCAGAAGGTTCCAAGACTGACACCAAATTGCATTTGGTGGACTTCATATCAAAGTTAAGCATATTTTGAAAACAAACTCCTAGAAGAGCACATTACATGACTAAACCTTGCAATCAACCCATTTTTATCAAAGTTTAATGTTATGGGGAAAAGCAAAGTCCAAAAACTCTCCAAGAATCCAGACAGGTCTTTTGCCAAGGTTCTTAACAACTCTTGAAACACTTACTAAGATATTTCTCCTTATCAAATCTGTGAGAAGTTTTAATGTTACATCAAAGGAGACTACTGTTAACATTAATATAAAAAAGCAAAAGGTAAAAATAGTTGTTTTGCTTTTCCAGGACATAAAAAACCTCAAGTCTTTCCTGAACTTTAATTTAACACCAAAAAACATTCAGAAACTACTGATTAAAAAGTTTTTCATCCTTCCTGTACTTTATTTAATTCAAACAAACAAACAAATAAACATATAGCCAGAAATTGGAAATATTTTCCCAGAGGGCAAAAAGTTATATTTGTAATGGCTAATCTGCAGTAACACTGGCCCAATGGTATAATCATTTCTTACTTAAGAACTTTTTGGCATCTACAGTAAATATGGTGACCTTAGGCTTTTAGGTCTCTTATGTCAACACGTTGAAGTCATTTAATATACAACATTGTTATAAATCAGCAAAATCTCTGCTATCCTGATAATGTGCCTACCTTGGACAACCTCTATTTTCTTCATATCAAGGGAGAATTTTCATCCTACACAAACTTTGCTAAGTTTGCAGACTCATGTTCTCCTATGAAAGGTAGTAATTTTCTGCAAAGCTCTCCAAATTCACTGCACACCTGAAAGCTGTTCTACTTTGACAGGAAACAATTGTTTAGATGCCATCTAAAACTCGATATCTGAAATCCTCTGAAAAATAGTGAAATGCAGGCAGTAGCAATGAAAGTCAAAGAATTACGCCTTTGAAAAATAATCCAAGCTAGTTAAAAATACCTGATAATTCTATTCCTCATTTTAATTGAACAATTAATGATACAGAACAAGCCCTAGGAGACCCCTACGGAAAAAAACGGCCTACTGTTGAGGCAAGCAAACTTCAACAGAGGTTGCTGTGACTTGGATAAATTTCCTGCAGGAATTCCAGAGAGCATCAGTCTAACACTTGACCCAAGCCATCCTGTACCACTGTTAGTTAAAAATCAATGGGAGAGAAGTATTTGTATTTTACCTGTACATTCACCAAAAATGGCATCTATCCACCTGTCTGCCAAACATCCATTCCTTGCATAGAATATGCACCACAGATGTTAGCTGTCTGTAACAGAAATAAAACTTTATGCCCCTTATTTGATTCCCCTTATTCTTCTCTCATTTTCTAAATATTTTAGACAAGTTGAAATATCAGAACATGCAAATCATCAAGGATGATTTCAATTCTTTTTTCAGCACACACTTGTTCTTGTGAGGGACTTAAAAAAGACACGAGCACTCATGCAGACAGTGCCCCACTGCTGAGCAAGCAGCTCCTTCATCCCATGGAATATTCACAGCTCTGCCACGAGAACACATGGGCTTCCTGCTAGGACAATTATGGAAATGTGTTTTCATGCTTGCAGACTTCACTCTTTAGGTGATTTGCTTGTCTATTACCCACATATGAAACAAAAACATTATGAATAAGGCAATGAAACATAAATTTAATTCCAACTTTCTCATTTCTAACTATCATAGTTCACCAAACTGTAATTCCTTTAAAATATACATGGTTTTCATATTCACTACTTTAGGTAGTAAGAAATTGTAAGGGTTGAGTGGCATTTTAGGTTTACTGTATATTTCTTCAATTACTAATGTTTTAGTGCAAAATCTAGATGTGCAGAATAAAGTTCTCCCACAAAACTAAAATCAAATAATATTTCCAGTGGAAAATATGAGAAGTTACAACTTGCACTAAGGATGAGCTCAAGTCTATTTTACATGTCCCAAATACTGTCATATATAGAAACACAGTTGTGTTAACTGTCAAGATACAGAATAATTTATAGTAGTCTAGTGCAGCACACAGCTCCTCTGGGTTTTTTACTTCTCAGCATAATATGTGTACAGTGAATTCTCTCTCATCTCTTTTTTTTTTAAATGTTGGCCATTTTTAATGAATTCATTAGCACTCTTCAATTTTCATCATTTAAAAAGGAAACAAAACTAATAGTAGAAGTAGTAGCTTAGAAATGCAGAGGAAAAAAGGGAAGTGTAATTGCATTGGAATGATGTAATAGTAAAAAGAGAGAAACAGGTGACTGCACAGGACATTAACCCTTGGACACTGTCATGCAGTTCAACTTGGGCTACCTCTGAAGCTGTCCATCTTGGTCAACATGGAACAAGAGATGAGGAAATCACGTATAACCAAAATCCCAAACAAAATGCTTAAACTTAAGGGCAGTAAGCCTGGACACGTTTTCTCTGGCAGGACTTCACATAATGGAGCTCAGAGTCCTTCTGTAGGACCATTGCCTTTCCATTGCATGTGCCCTTTCCTGCTCTGTTTTGTGCAAGACCCGTACACATCCGACCTGTGCTTTCAGTCCCTCCTAACTTCCTCCCATCTTTACTGTCAGTGCTTCTGTTTCCACATTTTAATTCTAATAGAAGGAACTATCAACAGGAAATGTAAAATAAAAAGAAATTACATTACTTCATGTACCCCTAAATGTAAACTGAACTCTGAATACCACCTGAAGTGTACAGTGAAGCTTCACTGATTCTGCTGCTTTCCATCAACCTGCTTCAGTTTTGTATTGCTTATTTGGATTGCGCATTCTCCGTGGTATGAAATCTGTTGTTGTAACTCTGTGTGATGCTTCATAAATAACTACTGCTGCTTCATGGGAGGATGTCTAACTAAATTCCAGTGACTCAGAATATCAGGTTTGATTGCATTCTGCAAAACGAATGAAGATAAGCAGAGACAAATTTAAGAGGAAACAAGATTAACTGCCCTAAAATTTGTTTTTAATTTATTGCAGCCACACAACAGATAATTTTTTCACCCTCCATTCCTGTGCCTTCAAAAAAGGTAACACTATTTTTTTTTACTTCACATTCACTAATCTCAGTAGACTATCAAAGAATGAAAACATATATTTACAGTAAACAGCTATTTAATTAAGAATAACTTTTTCAAGTTACAGTAACAATTTAACTTTTTATAATTTACAGACTAATACAAAGGTAAGAAAGAGCCTCAAGTATTTAACTATTAAAAACATTTCTAACCTTGCATTTAACATTTCAAAGAAGTCTTTTATATCCAAATATATTCCTCTTTGAGCACCACGTTAAACAATTGCTTTTTGCCTTCTAAAGTAAAACTTGGGTATTAAAACCTAGAGGCATTTCTGGTTAAGCTCCACTCATACCTTTAGACAATTTCAATAAATGGATTTTACACAGAGTTTAAATTCTTATTTTTATAAGAAGCTGCATTTCAAGTATATCTGCCAGCTTAGAGAGTTGTTCCCATGTCACAAGTTTTACTTCCTTAAATAATAAACTCCAACATTTTGAAGGAAAAATGAAGCATCCATGCATTTTTAGTAGCAATACTGTTTATTTCTCTTTGAAAGGTAGAAGGAAAAAAATAAAACTATAGCTTCACTGAGTTTGATACTCAGTTAAGAGCATCTTCATCTGCTTCTCACTGCCTAAGTAAACAGAACAGCTCACTACTGCCCTAATCATATGCAGCCAACAGCAGCTGCCAAAGACATAACTCACAGCACCACTGTCCCCTAGAAAACTCTGGACTTAAAATTGAACAAGGTTAACGTGTGGCCTGTGTGTTAGCTTGTCCCCTCGATCATCGCAGATGCTGGTTAGCAACACTCCCCTAATTCCCCACAAGTGCAGGGAGCCCGGAGCTGGTACTGGAGCAGTAACACTCTGAGCCATTGCCACCTTGTGGCCATCTCAGGAACACCGTAGGCTGCAGGTCTTCACGCTCTGACTTGGGATCTCTGCAAGGATCAATACGACCCTGACCTCAACACAAGCAACAGCATTGCTTCTTCTCTCCTCCCACACTGTAGTGAGAAATTAAGTTTTTCAGACCATATGGGTATTTTAGGTAAATAGCAGGAGGTGATGACTGACATTATAGACAGAGCTAGACAAAACATTTCTTAAGCAGATTGCAAAGGCACAGGGATAAGAAAGAGGCGACCAAAGAGCCACTTCCCAAACCCTCAATGTTGCAATGTGTATTGTCTGTATCACCAAACATAATTTATGTCCCTGAAGACTTCCAAAAAAATTAGAAGCTTTGTTATTTCAAAATTATGCCATTTTGTATAGTGCCTTTGACAGCAACAGTTGCTTTTGAAAAACTTTTGTCAAAACTATACTTTTTGAGACAAGAAGGGAAAAAGAACCAAGTGAGGGTTCCCTCAAACAGCTGTCGCTCCCTTCCACTTCAGCCAGGAGATAAATTTTCATCTCCTGAATGAACAGAAATGAAGGTACAAAGAAATCCTTTTCTGGCCAACTTCTTTCTTATACACTTCGTAGAATGTAGTTTTGTTTCTTGTCCTGACAACTTCTTTGCAAAGGAAAAAAGAAAAAAGGGTAGAAATTATGTCAAGGACTAACCATCCCACTTGCCCATATCCTCAGCTAAAACAAAATCTGGATGATACAACAGTTCAACGCATTTACAGCGATGCTCAATTTAACACACAACTTCCAGGATAATAAAAATCCAACTACTCATAATTTCCTAGCAATTCAAGTAGATCATGTGTTCAAGGCTCTACACATTTTGCAAGTCCACTTGCACATCAAAACAAGCTTTCAATCTATGCTCCACATGCCTATAAAAGGAGCATGAATGTACTTTACATGGGCTTTGTTGGGGTTTTTTTAGATTTGTTTCCTATTATTTTATTCTGCCTTTAAAGGTAGTTGGTTAAGTACCAGTCTAACTGACATTTACTTTTCTCTCCACCTTCCTGAATACTCCAACTGCAGTAGCATGATCAAGTATGTTGAGTTCAGCAACTCCCTCACTGTGTCTCCTCTTCAAGGTCTCCCAACTCAGGTGTGAGGTGATATTAGTCAGCCCAACACAGCATTTCCTCTTCTCAAATGAGCCTTAGAAATGGCAGGACAGCATCTAACAAAACTTGAAACAATGCTCTCTCACTCTCTTGCTGACTGAGAACCAAGTGCTACCTGAGCCTTCACCCCAGACCAACTCGTCTGTAACTTCAGCTTCCCACTATCCTCTGTAGTGGCAGGGAGGGTTTTGGATAAAGCCAGTCTGGATAAAGCCCTTTTTTTCCAGACTCTGCAAAGCCACGCACAGTTCCTCTGTGAGAGCCAAGAGCAAGGCACAAAGCCTTAGGCTGAACCCATCATTACCCTCTCCCTCCAGAAAAAAAACGACTGTGCCACATTATTGCCTGTTAACGAGCTTCATTTCACACTGGTGATGAGAGTAAGCCTGCAAAGCAAATAACCTGTTATAAACAGTGATTCTCAGTCTATTTCCCCTCCTTCTCCCCCACTTTGCCTCCTCTTCCAGTATCTGCCTACACACAAATAATACTTGTATTTCAGAGCAGAGATAGAAAGTACTCATTTATAGAGAATTACTTGAGAGATTTTCTTCTGAGAAAGACTAAATAAACAGTATTAGAAAATGCCAGTACAAAGACAGAGGTGATAGCTGTGGTTACTGTGCTGAATTATGCAGGTCTTAATTATGTGCAATAATGGTCCTATACAGCATGTGGGTGGCACACAATATATGCTGTCCTTTACTATTCATTGCATAAACCGGTTTGATTTTCTAAAAAAAACCCGATAAATATTTTGCTGTCACTTAGCAACCTTGGCTGTTCTTTGATTTTCTTAAAGTTGAAGATATTCCAAGTAAAACAGTGTCTGTAAGGGTTCTGTTTGCTGTCACTCTGTGCACACTACACTGTGTACATAATCATTGTGCAACAATTCAGTGCCTTGCAGCATCAAATACAAGATTACCAGAACGAGCCAATACATTTTACCAAACACATTTATCATTCTTTATAATCTAACAAGCACATGGCATTTACCTTTCATTTGCCTGACACTTGTTTAAAAACCTGAAACACTGCCAATAATGTTCTCCTCACTGAATTCCACTTACAGCGTGTTTCATTGTAAGTTATAAATATTTTATGCATTGTTAAGTTTAAGTATTTTCACTGTCCAGAGCAGCATATTCAGGATTCTTTAATAGAATTGTCAAACATTTCACAAGGAACAGAGGGTTTGGATATTGGTTTACTTCAGGGAGTAGAGGGAATGGGACAAAAATCACCGGCACTGAAAAAGGTAAAGTCTGATTTATGTGAAGGCATTCAAGACCTCCCAAATATAGAACTAAACATAGACTCCAGAAAGGTCAGATTGGTACCTGAGAGAAAAAGAAAAATAAGTATTTTGAGAACGAAGAGGAAGTAATATCTTCTGGAGGGAAAGAAAAAATAAAAATCAGACTTTCCTAATTTTTGGACAGAAGAATAAAAACATATAAAGAAATAAAGAAAAATGTAACTGCTTAGAACTTGCTCATAGCAATGATTTCTTTATCATTGGAAAAAAAAAATCAAGATTTTACAGACTGTGTTACATTAGGAAAGAAAGTATTTGCTACGTGTTTTTCCTAAATGCAGTAAATATCGCACCCAAATAAAAGTTATCTCCACTGAGATGAGGTTGTCAGTACAGCTGCAATCATTTTCTTTTTACCTACTCCTACTAACCAAGATTTGCTATAGAATTTAGCTGACAATCATCATCTAGATTTATAATATTTTAGTTATTTCCCCTGTGCTGCAGAATTCACTGATCTCTTAGTCCGTAGTGACTGCATAGACACACTGCACCTAGGGTAGCTACATTTTGCTGTCCCTTGTGCCACCACTCATGTCCCACGCAGAATACATAAGGACACTGCAGCTTCACTTGCAATTGCCCGAGTTACAAGATCAGTCATACCTGAACACTATGCTAGCAAAGCTTACAGCCAAGAAAGCTGATGATGGTTCATGTGCTGACCATGAAAATTATGCCTAGTAGGGATGCACACAGTGATACTTGCCTATGGTGGGAACCTCAGCTAGTGGTGCCTTTCACAGAATCATAGAATGGACCAGACGGGAAGGGACTTCCAAAATCACTCAGTTCCAACCCTCCCACTGTGAGCAGGGAACCTTCCACTAGACCAGGTTGATTGAGGCCCTATCCAAACTGGTCTTGAACACTTCCAGGAATGGGGTAGCCACAGCTTCTCTGGGCAACCTGTTCCAGTGCCTTCCCACACTCACAGTGAAGAAATTCTTCTCAATATCTAATCTAAACCTAGCATCTTCCAGTTTAAGGCCATTACCCCTTGTCCTATCACTATGTGCCCTTCTGAAAAGTCCCTTTCCAGCTTTCTTGTAGACCCTTTAGGCACTGGAAGACTGCAGTGAAGTCTCCCCAGAGCCTTCTCTTCTCCAGGCTGCTCAACTTCTCAGTCTGTCTTCATAAAAGAGGTGCTCCAGTCCCCTGATCATCTTTGTGGCCCTCCTGTGGATTTGTTCCAACAGCTCCACATCCTTCTTATCTTGGGGGCCCCAGAGCTGGACACAGTACTAAAGATGGAGTCTCATGAGAGCAGAGGGGCAGAATCACGCCCCTTAACCTGCTAGCCAGGCTTTGATAAAGCCCAGAGTACAGCTGCCTTTCTGGGATGCCAGTGGACATTGCTGGGTCACATTGAGCTTCTTCTCCACCAACACTACCAAGTCTTTCTCCTCAGCGCTGCTCTCAATCCATTCTCCATCCAGCCTGTATTTGTGCCTGGCATTTTCCCAACCCATGTGCAGGACCTTGCATTGGCCTTGCTGAACTTCATGAGGTTTACACAGGCCCACCTCTCAAGTCTGTCAAATTTCCTTTGGATGGACATCCTGTCCCTCCTGTGTGTTGAACATGCCACACAGTTTGTTGTCCTGAGAAAACAGCTGTGTGGTGTTTAGCTACCTACCAGGTTAAGCCACAGCACTAAGAGACTGTGTTTGGGACTTGGCAAAAACAAGTTATATTCCCATCACACTTCGTGGTGTGTGATTTCAGGATTAGTTGGACTTAAACTCAAGGAATAGAAAGGATATCAATGAAAGCTGGAATAAAATCCAGAACAAGGTATCCATTTTATTCTGAGTTCTGATAATGTTTAAAATGTATTTCACCAAACTAAATAATTATACCAAATCTCCACAAAATAAATTATCTAGTTTCATTAATAACCAAAATTGTGCCCATATTCTGTCTGCCTTCTCTATCAGGGCTGTGAAACAGAGAAATTTATGATGAGCAGAATCTCTGGAATTCGTCTAGTCAAACCTCCTTGTCTGAGCAATTGTCAGGGTTTTGCTCTGGGTCAATTTTTCTAACCCCCCACACACAATTACTATAAGTTAATAGAAAGTTTATGCAGACAAAAGAGACCTGATTGGGGAAAATAATATTAAGATTTATTACTAGCAAGACAAAAACTAAAGAACTACATCTACAATAATTCTAATTAGGTAAAAGTACTATATATTTACAGAAATACCCCTCCCCCCTTTATATCAGTTCAAGGAGGAGAAGCAGTCTCATTTCTCCATTTCCAGAGCTCCAGGTCTTTTAAAATAACCTTGCAGCACTCAAAAGTTCTTTTAAGACGACAACTCTGATTTGTCACAGCTGGAACTGTTTCTCTATCTCTTTTTCTTCTGTGTCGGCCTCAGGGCTGGGCCTACCCCCCTCCTGGGCTAAGACCGGAGACTGGGGGGTTACCCAGGCCCTGTAGGGTCTTCCAAGGACTGCAAAGGGACACTTGGCTACCATGGATCTTCACCACAGGGTCACACCTATGTCCTGTGGGGCCCCTCCCCACAGGAGAACAGTCCTTGACAGACCTCTCCGATAGGGGTCTAACATGGATCCCTCACACGGATCCCAACATCCTACCCAAGCTGTTCTTGCTCCAGCGTAGGTTCTCTCCGGGTCACAAATCTCCAACACCAGCATGGATCTCTCACTAAGATCCCAAGCTTACTCGAGCCATTCTGCTCCAGAGTAAGTTTCCCTCAGGGTCATAAACCTCTAGGAACAGCATGGATCTTTCACTTAGATTCCAACATCCTACCCGGGACGTCTCACTCCAGCATAGGTTTCCCTCAGGGTCACAGATCTTCAACAGGACTCTGCTTCACCTCAGGTCTCTCAGAAAGTCTCAGCTTCTTTATGTATCCACTTACTCCAGTGTAGGCTCTTCCATGAGCAGCATGGGGGTCTCTCTCACCCCAACAAACTTCCACAAGTGGCAGGGTTTTATTTTTCAGTCTTTTCCCTGCTGAAGATAGAGAGAGAGAGTGAGAGAGGGGGGAAAAGCAGCTCCCACCTTCGAACTTTTCTCTCTCCTGCTGCAGCTTTGGCCTTGAATACTTCGTTATCTCTCTGCTGGAATTCTTCTGCAGCATTTTTCGTCCAAGCAGTCAGTCCTTCTCTAAAGTTTTTTTCTTCTCTACTGAGTTATAGGAGAGAAGGGGGGCTTCAGTGCCACACCTGCCCTCGAACCAGGGCCAGGGGAGGAGGGGGCCCTGGTCCTCCTTCAGGTCTGCCACTACTCCTACGTGGCTACCTTATTTCAACTGCGCCACAGCCTTCTCTTCCGTTTTCTTAAATATGTAATTGGCAAAGGCGTTACTAAAGTTTTGATTGGGTTTTTTTCTCCAGAAATCCATCTGGACAAAACCATCCTCAGCCCCAGGGGATGGCTGGTGGGCAAAACCACAACAATTCCCCCCCTCCCAGTAATCTTCCACCACTACAGCAATGCTAGGCTGAAGATACATCATGCTGTTCCAGACCTTGTCCAGACAAGTTCCACATACCTCCAAGGATGAAGATACTGAGGATTCTGTGTTTAATCTGCTCCAATGCTCTTCCTGAAATTCCCACTCAAACCCCTAATATTTAGTCAGAAGTTCCATGTTGTGGCTTGTGACTATTCCTTCCTGTTCTTTGCTTGTGCACCTCTAAAAGAGTCTGGTCCATCTTGCCTATAGCCCTGTCCCCCTTAAGGACTACAAGACAGCAGTTAACTTCTTAACCTTCTCCATATTAAACCAACCCAGATCTCTACATCTCCCCATGCTTATAATGTCTTCCACCTCTCTAATCATCTCAGGGATCCTGACGGACTTCTTCCAGTTCTTGATTCCACTCTTCTACTTGGGGACCCAAAACCAGACCATGTCAGATGTGGCCACACCAGTGTCAAGCAGATGGAAAAATAAAGGTACTTCCCCTGACCTCCTAGTTGCACTCCTGTTAATGCAGCTGAACATGCAGCCAGCCTTCATTCCCCCAACTCACACTCTATTTGCTCTCCATCAGGTTCCCCAGGTCCTTTGTTGGAGAAAACCCAGCCAGTCAGATGTTTACCTGTAAAGGTACATGGGTCTCTAGCCTGGAAGTGTGGTTTGGCTTTTCTCCGTACCGAACAGCTGGAAATTTTTGATGACTCATCTGTTCAGGAAGTCACGAATCCCATGAGAAGCAGTCCTGCTCTTCTGCTATCAAGTGCCCCTCTCAACCTGATGTCATCTAAGAATGTGCCAAGGTTGCATTCAGTTCTATTTTTCAAGGCAACCTATATAATCGCTTAGGTTGAAAAAGACCTTTAAAATCATCAAGTCCTACACTTGATTATTATACCAGTACAACAGCATCTTTTGGACAACATACCTGTACCATCCTGCAGTTCATCATCCCAATAGAAATATGAAAATACCAACTCCTTAGGAGACTAGAAAGACAAATTGACAATAGATAAACTGTGAATGGTTATTTTCAAGTAAAGCTTTTTGGCTTCCCTAGAACTAGATAGGAGCAGACAGTCCACATCACTGAGTCAATCATCAGGTTAAGGGTAAAAAATTCAAATTTAAAAACTATCTCATTAATTACATGCCTTCAACTCCAACTAGCAAATTAATGTCAAAAAAATTTAACAAGATTAGTAGGTAACATAGACATGTATCAACACCTCGCCAAAGGACAATGTAGGTACCAAAAATTGTCTTGGGAGACTAGACAACCTTATAGAAAAGAAATCTACTGCAGATTATACACACAAAAATGCTACACACTAAAGACAACCCCCATTCCCCCCATTTGGTCTAGAAAATTCCTGAGGCTAATATAATTATGGGTATTACAACATAAACTTGCTCCATTTTCAATCTTCATCTAGGCATCTGATTAAGGCCACTGTTAGAAATAGCCTAGTTGGCTAGATGGGCTGCTTTTCTGATGCAATTAACAAGCAGAAGAAATTAAGGAAACAGAAGTAAAGCCTGGAGTGTAAGGTCATCACATCATACAGACACACATACTTTACACATGACAATACACAATCCAATATAGCTATGGTATGATAGAACTAAGGTGTTCAAAGAGCCAAAATATTAAAGATCATATAAAAAACCCTATACTAACCCAAGTGGCCTTTGGTTTTGTCTTGCTGTGAGAGACTGCAGCTTTGAGTGAACTATCCAGGTATCATCTGACCTTTTACACTTCTCTTCGTTACATACTCTTCTACCTTGAAAACTCACAGTGGGAGAAATCTCTACTTTGAAATCCTTTCAGTTTCACAAAATGAACCTTCAAATATTTTCATCTCCTACTTTTCTAAGAGCCTCAGGAATACATTTATCGCAAACATCTAGACACTATCTGAACAATAAATACAAACATGTGCATAGCCATCACAATAAACATCCTCCATGACAGACACATCCAAGCCCCTGAATGTTTTATTTCTCAGCATGTAATATGAATTTGAACCAGCACACCAGATGATCTCATGAAAACTACAGGGATGAAACTAAGCAACTGCACATGGCAACCAACCTGCACTAACATTTCTGTAACAGCAAAGAGCATTTCTCATGAAAGTACTCCCTCTCCAACCTCTCAGCCCCATCTCCCAGAGCTGTCTCTGGAAACTAATTTTCATAAACCTAGAGGATTTCAGTACTCATGAACTCATGAACTCATGGAAGTTTAGTTCTGTCTTGCATTATAAAATTCTACCAGAGAAATGTCAAATAAGTAGGTAAAAGTTTTATCATGTCTCCCATCAACACCCCTGTACAGGTTCCACAACTATCTATTCTCTAACATAAGTAACTGAAACTTTGTGCTTCTGTTTCAGACTTTAATATATCACTTGACTAAAACTTCCTCTCATTTCCCCCTTCTTCCAATCATACAGACCAGCCTAACAGAAGGCATTTATTTTTCCCCACAAATTTTGTTCTCCTTACATCAAAGGGCCATGATTGCTACAGGATTATTCAATATCAGCATCTAATCTAACACACTCATATGGAAATTCTCAATACGCTACTAGGTTTGGTCATCAAGATATGTAGGAGACTCTCCACCATTTGAAGACTTAATTACAAAGGAACAACTCCCTGAACCAAATGTTCTAGCAGAAAGAAAGAATTTGAAAAAAGGAACAACAGGATTTGTTTTTACATGCACATAGTTAGGAAGTCAGATTGGATTATCACTGTCCTTCTGGTCAGTTTGAAGAAAGTTCTTAAGGCTTAATTTACACAGCTAAAACTACCAAGTGAGCAATACAGATTTTATAATGACATCTGATTGCAGCTTTAAGCAATACCCCACTTCGTTTCAAATTCTCAAGCTGAAATTTGTTTGGAATTCTCAAGCTGAAAAACACCAAAAGGGATGCAGAGGTAACACACAATCCTCAAGCATATTACTATAAAATATGTTTTTTCAGATGTCTATGTACACTGGACTCAATTAATCCTTTCTACACCAAAATGCACAGACACACTATCCAAATTTACACATTTAGTCATATTGACTCACATATTTCAAATACAACATGGAGCATTCCACTGTCCATCTCATTTTGGTTATACATACATATAGCATACATGACTACATTGTCCTCTTTTTTCAGAGTGTTATTTTAGTCTGTGAAAAGTTTAAAGACAGCACTCAAAAATTTGTTGATAATATTTTTTTTCCACAAAAGATTTATTATTTCACAACAGGTAAATTCATCAATTAATGCAAATTCACTCAGCTCTCTGGAAAAAATGAGCCTGTCTCAGAACTGTATGCTATAACATTTAAATGTAGAAGCAAAACAGAGTACATAAATCTAAATGTACAGTTTTCCCATTGGAAAGAAATTCATCAGGCTTCACATATGAGACTGATACACTAATGCTATCCAAAGCTATATTTCACTGGGCAATCTTTATGTAATTATGTCTCAAGAAAACACTTGATTAAAATTCCATTAAAAGGGGAAATATTCAGGCACACCCTGAATAGCACAAATACATTAGGCTGTACCTTCTGTTTTAGAGATTTCAAGCAATGGGACCATCATAATCATTAAATAGAAATTTGTAACAGTAGCTAAAAGATTTTATTGTCAGGTTTTTCCTGATAGTGACTCAGAACTTTCTTTTTTTTTGCTGCAGTTCAACCCTGCTTCTAGTTCTACCTTTTGCTATGCTAAGTGATTTCCTCTGCTTGGTATGTATTAATATCATCCAAGCCTTATAGAATTTGCTTCTATTTGTGAACATCTTTTTCCCATTTCACCCTTCCTATGTGTTTTTTTGGAGGAAGGAAGCAGTTTCATACTTCAAAAAGAAACTATTTGTTGCTTATTTTCTTTCATAATCAGGATTCTGGATTAATTTTCCTTTTGTATTTAATCAAATATTTCCCTCTTCTTAGCCATTTGAAATGAACTTGCAGTATTTGCTATCATACCACCCACTAATTATAATCTACAAATTTTATTCCTAAGTGTTAGTCCTGTCTTCCTTTGTGAAAATGTTCCTTGGTTCTCACCAAGTCCTTCTGCAACATGATGTGCACAATTCAGGACACCAAAATTCCTGTAACTGATGCACTTTAATTTTGCCTGCAGCACATATGCGCTCGCACACCAGATAACTTTAATAATGGAC
Organism: Myiozetetes cayanensis; assembly: GCF_022539395.1. Taxonomy (NCBI): domain Eukaryota; kingdom Metazoa; phylum Chordata; class Aves; order Passeriformes; family Tyrannidae; genus Myiozetetes; species Myiozetetes cayanensis. Next base: position 22,081,989 of record NW_026087521.1, on the reverse strand, counting down.
AGTATTAGTATGTTAACATTTCTGACTAAAATAATTGCTTTTGTCCTCTCTGCTGTACAATGTGCTGGATGAGTCAGAGACCAGCCCCTTCGTGGCAGAGTTGTGGTGAAGGGTAGCAGGGAGGTCCTCATGCTCTTGCCTTGGGAGCTGCTTGCCCCTGGCCCCCATGGTGGCTGCATGGCATGCATCAGCATCTCATCTCCTGCTTCCCTGATCCTCAGCCCGAATATCACCCACTCATGTTTCCCTGGCTTGATCTGGGACCTGTCTCCTGACTGTGGTCCTCCCAGGGGACCACCAGATGGAGGCTGACCCTGAACACTGCTTTCAGACATGATCTGACTCTGCCCCTCAATGGCATCCCAGCTTGGTCCCCTCAAGGGAACAGCCTGCCCCTATTGCTCCCTGACATCTCCTTCATTTCTCTCCACTGCCCTCAAAATTATCCCTTTCCTAGCAATAACCCAGGGCCTCCACATCTTCTCTCCTCTCTTTCTTTACTTCTGCCTCCAAATTCAGTGACCACAGAGCTTCTAACATGATGCTCTCTCCATGTTACTTCTCTTCCTGCTCCTCTGTCAGGTATGCTCTAGCAGAAAGGCAGAAGAACATCCTTAAAAACAACCAACCCTCACCCTCATGAATAAAAATTTCACATTTCAATTTATGTTATTCAAGTAGAAGCAGAAACAACATCATTTATAACATCTCCATGTAGATCTCCAAGTCCACACTGCAAAAATTGCATAAGCTATTCCCTGATGTTATCAGAACAGCTTTCAGCAAGATCTTCAACAACTTTTTTCCAAATATAAGCCATGTTGTATTTTTGTCTTCCCCATTTTTGTACTGTTTTCAAATTTTGCAGTCTTTCAGCTTTCACAAATAAATTTTCTCTTTATGTATCTTCTTCCTCACAGATGCCTCACAGAAAGGATTTCATCTTTGTATTTATGCCAGCTCACATGCACAAGTGGATGGTACCCAACAGGCTTATCTAAGCAGATGACCTACAGGTCTCTTTGCTTTTTCCCTCACTTCAGGTTTCACTGAGAAAAATGACTGGTGTTACACTGTCATTCTGGTATCTCTCCCATGGTGCCCATGGGACTTGGGTCCAGTACAAACCTCCTCAGAGGTTCACAGTGCTGTCTGTGTTCAACTCTTCCTTTCCTGCCTTCTCTGGATAAACACTGCAGTTCTTGACCAGGACCAGAAACCATCTACAGCTCAGTCCTCCCTCCAGGCAGAATTTTTGCTGCTCCCTAAATAATCTCTATGATCCAGTTTTTCCTACGTTCAACAAAAGCTACTTATGCTTGAATTATTATCTCAATTTCTACCTAATATGCCCAGAACCACTGTCTTCCAAAGACATGATTATTCACCACTACAAATACCTGCTCCTTCCTTTTGCCATGAAAAGAAGGTAGTCAGCTAACATGTAATTCAGTCATATCACCAGTTTTACAATGATGCATTTCTCTAAATCAATTAAAGGAGTAATTTTGGGGTTTAGGTTCCTAATATTCTTGTATTAGGATATTTTATTTTATTAGGTTTTCAAAACAATGTTTAACTACAAAATTCATGTCCTTTAGAGCTGTATCCCATCATCCCTTTGGTGCAAACAGCAGGGACCACATTGCAATGCAAAATAAAGCACTGAGATAAATTTAATTCTGTGAAAATAGAGCATAAAAGTCTGGAGAAGTCTGGCTTTAACCTTATCACTTCTACTTAAAAATAAGAAGGAATAAAGTCATAGCAAATTCTGCCTTCCCCCAAGAAATAGTAGTGGAAGAAATCGCCTTCCAACAGAAATTTCAACTTAAAAAAAAAAAATCTCATCCCCAATTATATATCAGAGTTTAGATTAACATAAGATTTCAGTATAAGCATTACAGTCTTATAGGAAACAGAAAACCAGAAGACAAGTTTAATTAAGGTGTTTCCCACTCTGCAATAATGTTAGTACTAATTAAAAAAAGTTATTAAGCTGCACTTATTTCCATAGAAAGTTACTGGCAAAATGTATTTCTTTTATTGCAGGCTTGATGCCTTGAGGGAGCAGAGCTAAATGGCTGAGTCAGTCAGTAAAACAGCAAACCAATTCCCTTGCATCATGTTCTCCTCTATGCTCTGAATACTAAACAGGACAGAATATTGAAAACAAAAGCTGAGTGTCTGCCAGATGAAACATGACTCTACCATGCTGGCTGTAGTGATAACTTGTTCCCTCCTCAATGAGTAAACCAAATGAATCACAACAAACAACGAGGCTGTACAGTATAATACTACAGATTTGTTTACTCCATACATGCATATTCAATTCAACAATAAATATAGGTGGTTACTAAAACTCATTCCACAGGAAAGATTTTTTTTTTTTTTAATTTGCAATATAACAAAGAGAATCCAATGGTAATGTTACCTCCAGGGTCTTCACTCTTACCCTGCACAGCACACAGCAAGTATGCTTTACTTCCCTCCTCTTTTTGTACAGCCTTCATATATCAAATAATGAACAACAAAGGCTTCAAGACATTCTCCAATGTACCAATCCAAATAATCAGGTTAGGCAAAAAGTTACTTCAAGCACAAGTTCTTTCATTACAAAAGCATGTGAATCTGAAAATTTACCTATGATCAATTTTTTAAAAAGACATTATTTTTTATAGTCATGGTAGGGTTCAGAAGTCTTTGCCAAAACAGCCCATACCTATAAAAACTCAGTATTCCTTTCTTACATCAACAGTTCATGCTTCCCTGCTAGCAAATAAAAGTGCAGTGCACCTGCAGGAATGCAGCTGGAAAGAGAAGAGTGACAGAAAACTTGACAGTCTTATACTATTGATTTAGAGTGAAATGTGGAATCAGATTTGTTAAAACACAAGAGATCAGAAGGAAAAGGCAGCAGCATCAGATGCCAGCCGGGTGGAGCAGGGACAGATGGCAGGATATCCAAGTGAGGGACTCAAGTCTGCGCCAAGTTCAGTAGGTTGTCTCTTGCCAAACCATTTTGATAAAACAACTGTTGTTTGACTTGATAAAGTAACCCAAATGTGGAAATCATTGTATAGTAACAATATTCTGCTGACCCTCATATCAACCCTGGAACCAGCCAACAAGGGATTATGTTCACTTCCTCTCTTCTAATGTTTGTTAGAGATTAAATCACTTAAACCGGTGCCAGGGTTTCTTCTGGAATGACAGGTCACAGCAATAGATGAATTCCATTTTTCTCAACTCCAAATGTTAATTCAAACAAGATTATTTCTTTGCTGAGAGGACAATACAGCATATAATAACTTTTTCACATAAGTATATTACTAAGTCTGGAACTGTTATAAATATCCCTAATTAGCTTGGCACAAATTGTTCATTAAGGTTTGAAAGGGAACTGGATTTACATAGTATTTTGGGATATGTGCATTTGTTAAACTCAGTGCAGAGGGGAAAAAAATTAGTCAGATCAAGATTAAATAAATATTGTAGAAGTCTTACAATTCTGATTAGGAGCTAGGTAAAGAAAATAGACAACAAAAAGTACCACACAGTCACAGGACACTGATGTCCAGTAAACATTATTAGAATTCAATATACATTTATTTGGAACACAATCTAGAAAAAGAATCTTATAAATACAGTTTGGTAAATGCTTGGTTACTAAACTGTTTGGATTTTATGTACACAGTAAACAACTTTGAAACAAAAGGTAGTTTTAAAACTTCATCTGAGGGTATGAATGAGAGGATGGAGCCTGTCAACCAGTTTTTACACTTTAATAAATCCCTTCACTGCTGGCATTGTAACAAAAACCAATAAAACTTATTGTGCTTAGTTTCTACTTATACTAGAGCAATTTACTTTATAATGTTAAGAAACAGAGGGGGGGAAAAAGACATAACAGATAACATTGGTTAGCCATGAACAAACAGCCGGAGTCTGAAGCATCCAATTCACCTGAAACTGCAATTCAAGGACAAAGCTCAATGTAACCCAAGTACCAAGGGGCAAAGTCCTGTGCCAGACTTTAAAAGAATACAAAAAGGAAAAAAGAGGGATGAAAGAGCTTTAAGAAAAACCCTGAGTACAACAGCATGGACCTCAGAGTAAGATGGGCTGCAGCTAAGTGAGCAGAGATGTGGTTTCCTATGTACTTGAGTTATTCCTGAACGTTCATTAAAAAGCTACTGAGAACACTTTCACTTCATCCTCTTGAAATCAACTCCCAAATTCGTGCAGTGTAATAAAACATTGAACTCTTCTCAATTTACCTTTACTTCTACACTGACAAGTATTTGCAATATGATGTGCTTGATCAATATATTACAAGATATGGTTCCAGGAGTCATTTCACTCCCTTAAATTGCTACCAACCTAGCATATATAAAAATTAGGTATTCAGGTAATGTAGAAAGAGAAGTAAGAAACTACACATCATACAGCCATCATTCTTCTTTATTCCTAAACTCCAAACATTTGATCACAAATTTTGCAATATGTGCACAATACAAGGGGATTCCATGGGGGATTTTATTACCTTAATCTTTTACAGGTCTTCCTATTTTTGCCACCCTCACAAGAAACAAAGTTTTTCTTAAACAAAGTGGGGAAATAAAGAATGAAATAACTATGTTTTCTGTCTAGTTAAAAGAGGAGAGAGACATGAAAACAAAAAAGCACAGATAGACCAAAATTGCATAGATGACTATCAACAGCTGAAACTGCTGGTTAAACTAAACTAAACTAAACACTGGTTTTGCCTCCAAAACACTAAGCTGCTAAGCAAAAATTTAAGCCTTTAAGGGCTTATTAAAAATCATAAATAAACTCATAAATTATCTATTTCAGTTCTTCCAGAGGTACAACTTTTGCTCTTTATTCTTTCATATACAGGATCATTTCCAACATCATTTAAAATATTTAGCAGCATGTTTGCAACTCCAGTTGTGACAAGAGCCCATATGTCACACTGGCATGTGACATTGCTAGAGTCAGTTCACAGTTCTAAATCATGTCACAAAATAAGTTTCCCCAACCCACCCTAATTGGTATACCTAAGCACAGTTCTTTCTAGGATTTTCATAACATTGGTAATTTTTGGGCAATGTCACAAAAGCTCAGTGCATCCCACGCTTTTGAGATACATCTGTTTTCCTGTCCATGTCTGAATACACCATACAGTTGGTATGCATATGCCCAAAAAAGTCAATATAAAATTTATTGGAAGCATCAAGCATGCTATGCAATTACACACCATTTGTGTTTTTATCACACTTAGAAATAAAAGACAAAATTTAGGATGGGTGGGATGTAGAGGTTATCTGGTCCAAACTCTTGTTCAAAGCCAAGTCAGCAATCCAAGGTGCTGCTAACGCAACTACTTCAGTGCTCAGAGCCTTGGACAATGCAGGCCTGCACATCCCCAGTAATATAGATTCTGCAAAATCTCTGAGCAACTTGTTCCAGTTCTTAACCCCATTCACCATCAGAAATTTGATTTCCTGATAACCAGGCATTTCCTTTGTTGCAATTTACCCTTTTGCTGTCCATCTCTCAGAATCATCTCCATTTCTTCTACGCCACTGACCCCACCTCTGCAAAAGCTGCCAGGGAACTGCATTTGAGAGCATTGTTCATGATTTCTCTACATATCAATAGCAAAATTACTCATAAAAAAAGGATTAAGACTGGATGATATCCTGGCAAAAAAGAGGAAGATGCATCAGGAAACAGATAAATGGGTCTTCTGCACATAAGACTGGTAGCAACAGGAACACCTGCCTAGACAAAAAAGAAAAAAAATAACAGCACCCTTAAGAACTGAGTTGTCTGAGAGATCCTGCACACATTTGCATTTCTCTGGGTAACCTACCTTGCAAACATCTCTGCATTCTTTAAGGCTTCCCTCATTTCCAGACCAGGCTGGCAATAGCAGAAAACATGGAAGTCAGATTTAAAGCACCACAGACAGAAGATCCCATACTAAGGTCCTTACAGATGCATATATTGATTCTGCAATCTTATCTTTCCTGCATGTACCAGAAAATGAATTCTGATACAGTGCTTCTCTATGTAAAGCAGTTTAACAAGATTTTCAAAACTAGCAAGAGTCACAGTACGCTGGAATTATGTGTGCCAATGCAAGGTTTTTAGCTTAGAGATTGCAGTCACCCTCCAGAACTATGCCTTACAAATAGCTGAAACTGTGAGTTAATTATGCTGAAATCCAAACTTAAGACTCGAAGCAAAAAGTATAAGCAAGGCATTCAAACAAAGCTAGTTATCACTCCAGCATCACCCTGAGAAGAAAAAAAATCCAGAAAATGCGATGAATCTCCTGTTTCTATTAGAGTAATATCAAACTCACTAGGGAGCAAATGTAAAAACATGTCTGAAAGCACCAGTTATTGCCTGATCCACAGCAGAACAAGACAACAGCTCTGTAGATGTCTTAACTGTGTTTCTAAAAGCTACTAATCCAATTTGACTTTACATCGGTGATTTTAATTCCTACAGGGAAAACCAGCAATGCTCTATGAATATTTTAGACATAATGTCCTGACTGTTAAATCATAGCCTTTATCGTATGCATGGGAAGTCAGCTGTGGAGGACTTAATATTTCTTGGAGGAGAGGTCTGGGGACAAGGTAGGAGGATGCTGTTTCAGAAGAGTTGAGTGCTTAGCCCAGATATTCTGAAGTGTGAGTTATGTGGATTGCTAAATATGGAATCATCAGGTTTCTGTGACTCCAGAATATTTCTATTTCTTTTATTAATTTTATTAATTTCTATTTTTATTCAAAATCTGTTACATGCAAACAGAAAAGGAGCTGAAGAAAACACTCCCTAATGACATAGATGGGTCTAAAGACAACCTTACGTAAGACTTCTCTATCACTAATGATGGCATTAAGTGTTAATTTCTTATTACTTTTTGAAGAATTTAAGTTTCATATTCTATTTTTGTGGGCCACATAAACAGATGAATATTTTTATTTCCAGTATTTTTGAGCATCAGTTTCCCTAAAAATCTTCATGTGGACTCTTTCATTGGTAACAGAGCACAGTTTAGTTGATACTGTGTGCACACATCTGAAATTTATCATCCTGACCAGAGAAACAGAGTATGTTCACAACCACAAATTCCATTTAGTCATACATCTGCTGCACAGTTAGTGTATGTCAACTATGGTGAGAAATGTCTGCCAAGACTCTCTGTATATGGATTCAGATTTTTTTTACTGGCTCATCAATATGTAATTCCTTATCGCCTTCTCTATTTATTCTGCAAGAAAATGTTGGAAGGAGGACAGCGAGTTCTTGACTGGTATAGTCCTAGTCCAAGTGAGTTTTAACTCAGAGGCTGAATATAACAGAAAGCAAGCAAGCTTCTTTTGAAGCAATTAGATCTTTCAGCTGTGTTGAAAAAGAATTAGAGTACTATTAGAATCTTCTAGTTCCCTTAAAATTACTTTCCACCCTAAAATGATTCTTTCCACTCTTTCTGGTCCCTATGGGACTTAAGACTTATGATATTTGTCTTTACTCTGTTCCACTGCACTCCCATTGATTTTCTCCCTGACTTCAAAGGTCAAACATCCATCCTTTGTTCACAAGGTTTTCCAGCATCCTTAAGTAACAGAAGAGTATATCCCAACTACTTCATCACTAGTAGAATCGACCTTTGAAAGTGGAGAAAGAAGAAATTGTTTCCTCACACAAGTCCAGCCAGGTCTGTGCCAGCACACAGGACACTAATTTCAATAGAAGGACAAAAATAAGAAAGTAATAACAGGAGATAATATAATATGGAGAGTAGGAACATCCCTCATACAAAATGGTATGGTTTTTCGCTTTAAAACATTGCCTCAGCTATTTATGCTTTATCAGTGGGATAGCAGTGTGTCCAAAAGACAACCAGTACTGGCTGCTGCTGCCTTGAGAGAGAAAAAACAAGTGGCAGAGGAGGAATACTTGCCTTTTGATCTCAACAATGGGAGTGTGAGCACAAAACCCCCAGTTTTTAACAAATTTGCAGAAAGGAGGAAAGGCAATTTGAATAACAATGAAGAAAATAAATCTCAAAAGTTCAGGGGGTTGCTAAACTTTGGCTTTGAAGAGAGAACATAGGCAAAGAGGTATGATTATTTGGAAGCTGTATACACAGGGGATTAGTTTAATATGTTGGGTTTTTTTAAGGGGTTTTGTGGTTTTCATTTTTCCCCCCACTTTCCTGTTTTTCTCTTCAGCATCTGATATTTTTCACTGAAAAGGAAAGAAAAAAACAACACTATACTAGATCAAGTGATTGAATCTTTTTATGATTTTTGGCCAAAACTCTCTCCAATAAAGCCACATTACAGCTATTTTAAACAGTCTCCGTTTGAAGGAAAGAACTGATGCCCATTAGCTAGGTTGCAAGCTGTCAGGATTCCAGGATTTAGCTCTTTGCATAAAATAGCACATCCAATGTAGTTTTATCTCACTTCAGTATTTTAAATATTTGCTACTCTTACAAACAAGTAAAGAAGAAGTTGGCAATGATCTCTAATTTTCACCACCTAACATTCTGTCCTTTTAGATAAGATGCATGCCGTATCCCATGGAGGCTCTAAATCTCAACCTTACAAGCAAATCCCTGAGGTTAAATCAAAGTCCTAGACTTCAGATTTATTTTGTGCTTGACCTGAAGTTTTGTTTTAGATTCAGTAGATAGATAGAGGGAGAGAGAGAGACAGACAGACAGACAGACAGACAGATAGATGAAAGTGTTCTGGTTTTCCATGTAGAAACTAAAAAATGTGGTCAAGAGGTTTGACCATACACATACTGACCAAACACAGCCCATATATAAATAACACTGTTAGCTCATCTCACTTTTTTCAGTAATAGACATTTGCAGGCAGTTCATAAAAGGTTCTCAGGAACAGGAATTCCAGTTCTGAGGTTTAAAATGGAGTGATTATGGAGTATGCTTTTATTAGTTAAAAGGTAAGGAATTGTATATTGACGTTATGTTTAAATTGCCCATTCAATTCACAAAAAACAAAAACTCAAAAGAAACCAGAGTTAAAGTTACCACCTTAACTTGCCTCCATTATATCTATACACACTACTGTCACACTGACTGATGTCACAAAAACAATCCCAAATAATTTTCTCATATGACATTCATTTTTATAAATAGCATATACACAGATGCATGCATGTTTGTCCTCCCTGCATCTCAGGTATATATACAGAAGACAGTTTCCATCCTGAGGTACCTCAGTGTCCCAATGAAAAATTCAGCTGTTGACTGTGCAGATAATCAAGTTGTTTGATTAAAAAGTCTGTAAATTTGTGTAAAAGTAACAGATAGTTAAACTATCTGTTTAGTTTTATTTCAGGGAAATCGCTATCAATCAACACAACTCTAGGTCCACAGATAGAGCATTTGTGGACACAGAGGCAATGGGTTGCTCAGTCTCAAAATCCTATTACCTCAGTGAGGACGAGGTCAAGAATTCTCATTGTATACCACTTAATGCTGTAAAACTAGGCAGTTAAATAATTAATGGAAATCCAGACTTCATTCTTTGCTGCAACAGAGTGAGCTCATTTATACTATCATGGTTTTACTGGTTCCTAGAAACTAAGTAGGAATTTTTTTCCCTTCCCCCTGCCCACTGCGTGCAGAGCTATTGAGTACTTAAAAGACACAAAAGAACTGGCTCTCTGCATAATTGCCCAGAACTTAGTCTCCTAGGAAATGGGGGAGATGAAGGGCTCCTCTTCACTTTTTTCTCTTGTCTCCTGGGAAACAGGGGGAGGAGTTTTTTTGGGCTGGCTGTGGCTGGAACACAGGTCAAAGTAGAAGCTGGTGGTTCCTGTTGCTCCCAACCTGCTTGATAGTTACGGACCCTGCTTGGATTTTTCACCAGAGAGGACTTGTTTTTCTGGAGGTTTTTTTTATTCCCCTTCCCCATTCCAGTTTGGTTTTTTTGGACGTGGTCCTTGTGCACATCAGGGGGAGAGAGAGGACTGTGCCGAACAGTTCGACCAGCCGAACTGAGTGTGTTTGGGGTTTTTTTCTTTTCTTTTCATTGGGCAGACTTTCCTTTTGTTGTTGTTTCCTTTCCCCCTCTCCTTGTCCCCTTTTCCAGTGTGTGGGAAGGGAAGGGAAACCCAGTATTTTTTGGTTTCTTCGACACATTCCAGAGGGTGTTGGCCCCCCACCACCACCACGTGGCGGTGACCAGTGGTCCCACAGCACCCCTTGCTGCTCAGCATAAGTAACTGCAGATTCTGCATCTCCAGTGATCCAACAGCACCACCTGGTGACTGGCACAGGACATTACAAGCTCTGCATCTCCAGTGACCCAGTGGCGCCCCCTGTTGCTGTGGCTGGAATTGCACCAAAGGGCAAAAACTGAACTGTTTACTTTTTTCCTTTGCTTGTTCATTGGTTTGTTTTGAAGGGGATTCTCTGTGGGTATAGGAGTATTGTTTGGTTGTTTTACTTGTGGGTTTTTTTCATGTTTCTGCCAATACACATATACCTTTTAATAAAGGGTTGTTATTTTTCCTTTTCCATATTTTTTTTTCCTTCAATGGGAGCCTCTTAATTTCAGATTTATAATTGCTTAGAGGGAGGAGTTTGGGTCTTTTCTCTTAACTCATCCTCAGCAAAACACCTTTGTCTCATTTAAACTGGGACAACACAGATAAAGTTGAATCTCAAGAGAAAGTTTAAATAAAGTCATAGAAAAGAATGAACCAAGTACATTCAGATCTGCCTTACAAACCAAAACACTGTTATTAAATCTGTCGTGCAAGACCGCTTCAAAGATTTCTTTTCAGAAAATCCAGGGGGAAATAGGATCATTCGTATTCTAATTAGTGAAAGGAAAGGATGATGGTTGATAAGTTTGGTCAAGCACATTGACCATAAAGGATACATATTAGTGTTGAAAGAAGCAGAACAAGTAGTTGACAAACTCCCTCCAACCTAGCAGTCCACAGAGGACAAGAAATCAATGCAAGTGACCAATTCTGAATCTTAGAAACTTGGTTTAGAGTTCGGATTTAAACAGTAGCAGATGTTACTAACAACTAGAAAAAAAATTGCTTTTATTTCAGAGGAGTTAAATTGTCCTTTCTAAACCTACATGCAGCATGAGATCCAAACAGATTTTAATAAATTAATTGCCTAATCCATAATCACATGAACAATCATTCATATTTGCAGTCCTGGAACTTTCAATTTGAGATATCACTTGAATCTAATAATAATGTAACCATCCATGGTTCCAGTATAATCATAGAGAAATTTAGCTCGGCAGGAACGCCTGGAAGTCATTTAGTGTAACTGCAGGATCAGAACAAAGTTAACTTCAAATATAAACCAAGTTGCCTAGAGCATTAACAGACATACAGTTATCCAGAATAATTCAGATATCCTTCATTTTTAAGTACTGTGTTGATGAATTAGTATAAGGAAAGTTTGAAGAATAAAACCACAATATATTACTTCAAAGGGATCAAAAGAAATGAAACTTTGTCTGTCTAGTGAGCAATCTTAAGACGCCATTTCCCAGAGAGGTCGTGGATTCTCCTTCTCTGGCAATATTCAGAAGCTGTCTGGACAAAATTCTGAGTAATGTGCTTTAGGGGACCCTGCTCGAGCAGGAAGGTTGGACTAGATATGCTGCAGTGGTCCTTTCCAACTCTATTCTTTGATATTTAAAAGCCCTCCGGAGTTACTCAAATCAATCCAGTATTTACCATTGTGGATGAGTCTCAACACACTGCCTTTCCACTGTCCTAATTTGTCAAATGCATTGCAATAATGGTATTTGGCAGCTTGTTGCTTTCATAGCCTTTACTATATAACATGGGAAGTAAACAAAGAATTACCTATTTTTATAAACTATTATAAAGTGGTCCCCTTCTTCCTTAGACACTGAAAAATTGTCACAAATCAGCTAGCTGATCTTATCTGATTAATTAAAACTGGGAAATGCTTAAGAAAACACTTCTCCCTCCTTTCTTTCTTCCACTCCTACCATCCCAAAAGAAAAAACAATCTATAAAAATGTTGAAAAGAAAGTTTAATCTTACAGTTTAAACACATGAAACTGCTAGATTTGGGAGTCCAGCTATGAAGAGTCAATATAAAGTTTCAAGGAGCCCCCCAAATCCAACATATACCATCAACTGTAATCAAACTGTAAATTCCCCAACATGTTCCTCAGTTTCTTTGGGAAATCTGTTTACACCTTCTTTCTAAGATCACATAGAAGCATCTAGGACAGAGATAAAGGAAAGCAAAAGGCAGGAAGAAAGGGACAGAGACCATACAAAATGAAAATTCAGGTGAAAGAAGTAAAACAATTAGCTGTGTATTAAAAGAAGATAAAACTGAAATCTAAAATAAGAAGACTTATCTACAGAACACATAGAGCATCCTACGCATAATGAACATGAATGATATAAATATGGATCACTTCTTCTTGTTCCACATGGGGACACAGACCAGGATTAAATTTATTATTTTTATTTTGTTGACTTGGGAGGTTTGCTGTTTCTATTTGCTTGTTGAGGAAAAGATTTGAAATAGAGAGAGAGGAAAACAAAAAATAGCTTCATAGTTTTTAAGCTTTAGTGTTATCATTAGCACAGGCAACTGTCAGTTTTATTTACATTTGTATAGGAAAGCTTCACTGAAACCAAAATTTAAGATCTACCATCTTCTCCATCCTATTAAGATGCTGCTTAAAAAGACTAGTCTCTATTCCAGTTTCTGCCCCTCATTTTATCCCTACAGCAGGGTAGCATTACTATGCAAGATCCTAAAATAGTGCTCAGTGAAGAGAGACTTTCTCCAGCAATTTAGGATGCTGATCAAGATACCAGAGCTCCTGGGAAGAATTCAGACTACTTAGTCACTGAAGAGATGTTTCCTGAAATGGAGTTTTAATAGAGGCTTCCTATCTGTTGTCCTGGACAGAGCTTTCCAAAAGCATCCTTTCTCTAGGAGGCGACTTACAGATGAGAGGCTGCCTAATTTCCCAGGCAAGTTATATAAGCAACACATAGAGAACAAAAAGTGCTATGCTTTTCCTTCACTACAACAGACTGCACTGAATAAGTGATCATCTGGCTCCAGCATACAGTGGGAACAGACCACAGTTAAGAACTGGTGAAAATCCAGACTCCACCAAGCAAGTGACAAAAAATCTCAGGTTTATTTCTCTGTTCACAGTATAAAGGCCAGTAAGTTATAGTGTAACTCCAGCCAGAATAAAATATCTTAATGATAACTAAAGTCGATTTGAGATTAATCAAAAATTCCCATCAGTATGACAAAAACAATGACACTTTAGCAAGGCAATGTAGCAGAGGTAACCCACACAGTGCATAATGGTATTACTCCTTCAAAGGGAGTCAGGAAGAATGATACACAGTTTGCATGAGTTGAGTTAGAGAGGTCCCATACACAAAAAATATGACTTTCTTAATCAGTGTCATGGTTTTTCATCTACAACTGTTTTTCGCACACAGAGATGCAGAGTGAGCTTGCAGCGGTGGGCTTTTTTCCCTTACATTGCTAATGCAGATTAAAAGTTAGCACATTGCTGAATATTATGATAATAGCAGAGCCTAGCGCTAAGTCTTTTCTCAAGATTTCTTTACACTTATGATTTCGACCTTTAGGGAAAAGGATTTAATTCTCTCACTTAAAAACATCCCACACAATCACAGATACATGTATCAACAAGGGAAATTGCAAAATATTATTGGAATGATTGTATTTTAATATCTTTTACACTAGATACAAACAGTAGTACACTTTTTTCCTTTTTAAAGAATTGTAGGACCCTATATTATATGCACACACACATGCTAATGGTAGTATGACAGGTTTTAATATAGTGTTTTGTGTTAGTAGATGGCCCTTCGGTGCTGTGTTTTATTAGTCTGTTTTGCCCAAGAAATATTTGGCTACAGGAAGTGCAGCACGTCATTGATTTTATTATATTGGTGAATTATCTCAGAGTCTGGTAATACAAACTGCTTAGGTAGTTATTAATTTAATTTATGTTTTGTTATTATTGAAGAAACCTCTTTGTCATTCCCCGCTGCTATCACTGTCTTCTCATCAATCCCAACTGACGGCGTTCAACACATATCATTCTTGCCATCAATTAATTTTCCCTGTTTCCTATCCTTTTGGTGTTTGAGTGGCTTCAGTATCCAGCTCAGCTCACATTTCAGTCCATGCCCTGGCTCTCCTCTCCTCCGGTCAGCATTGGTGACAGACTCCCTGCCAGCCACCAGGCTCTGGGACAGCTGCCAGACTGGCTTTTCTTCTGCTCATATGCTCCAGTGCACCTCCATCTCTCTGTACAGCATGAGGCTCGTGCACAAACTGAATGCAGGAGGGGAGTGCTGGTGTAAGACCATCCCTCACTCCTCACAGAGGTACCTGGCACACTGATGGCTCTTCCACGTCCTTCTGTCAGTCGCCAAGAGCACAAAGCACACCTCCCTGCTCTGAGCAAAGAAACACCATTAGCCAGAAGCTCATGATGAAAATGTTTTGCACAAAGGAAGTGTGATGTATTTACTTCTAAATACAACTTATTCTAAACACTTAACAGTTGCTCCAAAATAATTATAGTAGTTTTAAAAAAAAAAAAAAAAGTCTACTTTTCAGCCTTATGTAGGTCATCCAGTGATCCAGTGTTGGAAATTAAAACTCTCAGATTCACAACACAGTTGATAGGAATGACTGGAGGGGAAGCAGCATGTAGAGAAGCCCATATGGGCAACATATGCTCCACCAGGAAACCACTAACTTTGTGACAGCAGCAGAATATTCAGGATAAGAGATGTTTATACACGGGTCCAAGAACAAGAGTGTGGTCTAAAGATGGCAGGCAGTATATCCAACTATAAAATATCCCATTAGAGTCATCTGTGGGAAGAGAACAGGCACGATCTCCTGCTAGAATACTGAACAGATAAATGTGTTAATATGCACAGGCACCTAATACAGCCAAGAGTTTCTTGCATGCATTCAGTTTAGAGGCAATGCACTCCAGCACTTTCTGCCCAAAGGACCATATATTAAAAAGAATAATAATTAACACAAGGCATGGCACATTTTTAAAAATAATTCAATTAGCCACAATTTGTGTATTATCAAGTACAATGTTAAAGTTTATACAAGTCCTTTCCAAGAAGGCTAAAAAGCAGAAAGCTTTTAGTCCTTAGCACAGAAAGTGCTCAAAACCACCAGCCAAGAAAAGACCCAGTGAGCTTGGCAAAACTGACTGTTTAGGACAGGAAAATTATAATAATCTTCCATTCTTCCCATAAAAGATGATAAATCCTACTTATGCCACATTTAAGTATACACAATCTTAAAACATAAAAAAGCCAAACAACAAACAGTTTTCACCAATTCTTCAGGGTCTAAAAAAAAAAAAAAAAAAGAAAGAAAGGAAAACAGGGAAACAGTATTGTCCTAATTCAGATAGGAGCTAACTAGTAAAAACAAAGCAAAAAAATGCTATCAGGTAGAAAAATGTTTATGTGAACTACTACAACAGCCAAAGTTGTTTGTCATCTCTAGGTAAGATTCACTGATGACTATTAAATTCAAATTTATTATATTAATAACTTAAATTTAGTATATTAATAATATTAATTCAAATTTAATTATAAATTCTGAGTCTGCCACCAGTTTTCGTTTGATGTGCAGAAAGGTGTGAAGAAGTCGCAACACTTCCTACGTGGGATAATCACTGTAAGTCACAGAGCTAAATTCTATTCAGAACTCAGCTTGAAGCCACATGTAAATCTAAAACTTTCAACTGTAAAATGGGTGACTAACAGCTGCATCCCACAAGATAATAATACACAGAATCTTTAACAATTCTTAAAGTGTCTAAACCCCCCAAAATACAGCTACAGTCATTGAATGAGCTGAGCTGTTTTGAGCAGATAAAATAACGTTTATTACTTTTTCTGCATTCTGCTTTGACTAGGCATTCAAAGATTTTCAAGTAAGCCCATGATTTTCTATGAGCAAAAATTAAAAGTGAAGCTAGAATCTCAGGGGCAAGGGGAGAGAATCAGAAGATATTCTAAGATAGTAATTTATTATTTCTTTAATATTTCTTAACTTCTTGGATTGAAAGACTGTGATCAAAGGGCCATCAGTGTGAAGACAATTCCAGCTCCAACTAAATTCTACTAGTTAAAACTAGTATGTATCAGCAGTTCCACCATTTTCATCCATCTTGTAGCACAAATAATTTTTCAAATGTTTTACAAAAATATAAATCTGGTGTGTTTAGACCAAGAAGAAGAGGTTCCTTATCAAATACTTGCATTGCCCTCTAAATACATACTACACTGTAAATACATAACACAACATATTAAAACATTTCAAGGCATTGTTGCCTTTCAAAAAAACCCCAAACAAACAACAACAAACCTCCAAAACCAAAACAAAACTCAACTAAACCCTCCCCAGAACCCCCAATGTATCATAGTTGCTTCTCCAAAAGCAAATAATCCTATATTTACTAACAGTGCACTTTTAGTAAACAAGACCTCTAGGAGTTAGGTCTATTTTTACTCACACTACTGAAAGTACCAAAAGCATTCCTACATGCAACAAAGAAACTCATGGTCTCCAAATTCACTGATGATTCCCCAAAGATAGAAGACAGTGTGTGTTTATCTTTTCTTCTTACAATTCTACCATTTTGTTTGTCTTCTCTTTTCCCCCCTTACATCTCTTGCAAACCCAAATGCTTCACAGTTCCTGTAGTACATATTAAGAACATTTTTTATAGAATGTACAGTATTTTAACAATTCAGAACTACAGTCTTTGCCATTTCATTCATACACATAGAGATACACTTCTATTACAGGTGTCAAAACCATTTATATTCCTGAGGTAACTACAATTGCATGTAAGTGAATACAACAGCCATTTCCCCCTCCTTTGCTTATTCATCCACGTAGTTTTAGATCTAATCTAAGTGGTAACATAATGGAAACAAAGGAAATAGAGGAAGGGGAAACCTAGCAATTTGATAAATGCTACCTTGCATAAACAATACATTCTCTATATATGTATTCTTTACATACATATTCACAGTCTCACAGAGAACCGCTCTCTCCTTTATAGACTAGAGAGTATGAAGGTCAATTATCCCATAAAACTCTTGAGTGCCAGGAAGGATGATTCCTGGTTTGAACTTCAGGGTATGCCATGGATGCATTATGGAAGAAGACTTTATGTGAGAATCAGCACAACACTATCAATTTTCTTTCCTTTCCTCTCACATATCTTAATAGCAAGCAGTTATAAACCCTTAAAGGAAAGTGCTAGCTAATTATGCCTTTATCAGCATTTCTTTATATTCTACTTGCACAAAAGACGAAAGTCATAATTTAAATGCAAATTATTGAAGATAAGACTCAGAGTTTTTAAGAAAATCCATTTTCTAAAGAAAGAGAATCACAAAAGAAGTTTTAAGTATTAAGCATAGGACAATTAACTTTGTTTTTAAACAAACAGATCTCACTTAATCCTGAATGATGCAATAGTTCATTTTCTGACAAGAACTTGTGATTTCAACTCAGGAGTTAATTACACAGCAACTTCTCTGGCAGTAAAATCCCTCTAACAGAAGTCTTAGAAGCTCAAAGCCTTTCTAGTGGCAATTTCCCTCCACAGATCCAGGAACATATGTTATGTCAAGACACATATTCCTAAGCTAAAAAAGTTTTGAAAGAGCTTTCAAGGATTCAAATAGACAACCTATATCCTACAAATTTTCTAGGCTCAGCCTTTTAATTTGAACTAGAAAGGTAGGAGGAAAAATAGAAAATCTTGATGTTGGACTGGACAAGTGAAGGAACTCATTTAAATGCTCAAATAGAAAGCTCCTGACCCACTGAAGTAATACACAATAAGACAGTAATTAATCGGAAAAGGAGACAGTAACAAATGTTTAAATTAGTGAATTTAAATATGTTATTATGTTGGGGACCTAGCATTATTAGTCTTTTTTAGATGGCAGAAATATTTTATATACTTCTACAAGCATTGTAGGAAAAAAATCACAACAAAGCACCTGGATATGAGGAAGACCTTTTTTACTGTGTGGATGATCGAGCACTGGAACAGATTGCCCAGAGAGGTTGTGGAGTCTTCCTCACTGGAGATATTCAAGAACTGTCTACATGCAATCCTGTGCCATGTGCTCTGGGATGACCTTGCTTGAGCAGAGAAGTTGGACCAGATGAACCACTGTGGTCTCTTCCAACCCCATCCATGCTGGGATTCAGTGGCTCTGTAATGAATTCCACTTGTTCTGCCATATAGTGTTGAATTCCCTCACTCCTGCAATAACTACTAAAACTTCAAAATTAAAATAAAACAAGATAAATCTGTTATTTTAAAAGTAAATGTAATTTGTACATTAAAAATCCTGTACAGAAATGTATTTTAAAATATCTCACTTAAAGAAGTAATTAAAAATAGCCATACTGTAAGTATCAAAAAAGCATTACCAAATTCTAAAATGCATTTTTCCCCTACACTTATAAAAAGGTATAACTGAAATTAGTGCCTCCAAAAAGGAATCTGTGGTATCATTTGCATCATTACGCAATAAAGGGAACTGCAACTATTCAACTCCTGATTTAGAAAGAAAAATATAATTTAAAAGGGGGTTTTTTGGTTAAAAGTCATCAACAATTTCAACTTAACATCAATTTATACTACTGTAAGTGGATGTTAGTCAGTTTTTATCTGTAGGTTACCAGTGCATTTCTCATTGCATTTCTTCAGCTTCTTGATTCTTCCTGAAGACGTTTTACTTTGTTTTACATAGGTAGTCTTCTCATAGATAATTTTTTTCCTATGTTTTGTATTTCAAGTGATCACCTACACTGGAAAGTCAAGATGACTTCTCCAGCAAGAGGAACAAGATAAACTCACACCACGCATCTATTGCACTGCCACAGTTAAAGCCTGAGATTTCCGACTAGTAAACATTCTTTAGAAGGGGTTACTGCTGGAAAGCATTAAGTCCTTTGCTTCTACATCATATGAATTTTTAAGTCCCCTCCATTAGACGCCTACATACAGTAACTACAGTTTACTTTCCAAAACATTTTGGATTTCAGTTTTTATTCTGTAACTTGAAAGCCAAAGGACTCAACAGTATGAAAAAACTTACATTAATTCTTAGGATTTCTACTGTTTCAGAACAAGATCTCTCAGTGCTAAAAAGTGAGCTATTAAGAAACAACAAAACTGACTTTACAGCAAAATTAGACGTACTTCAGTATAGCTTTTCCTTCAAGCATATCATCAGTCTCAGAGTCAACTAGTCTATTTAGATAACAGTGTAAAACACCACTTTCATTCCTTGTCAGCATTTCAGTCTGATTTTAATCAAAGGTATATAATTCCTCTTTTTTTACAGGAAAGGACAAGAATGTGTCTAATTGTGAACAGAATTAGGCTCACATGCAAATCTTTTGTATGCTTGAATACTAAATACTGGATACACTTAGCTGTCTTTGCTATTTTGGACAATTAAAAAAGTGTCTTGAAATCCAGAAATACAACTTAGTTGCCAATATAGCCCATGACAGTTGTAGGATGTAGGATTCAAGTTGCTGGCATCCTTGTAAAAGTAACACTGAGGTTAGCTCTCCATCTTTCCCTGATTCTCACGTCTCAAGCGCTGAGCTCTCCCCTACCTGTCACAGTCCAGATAGCCTGACTCCTCCACACCAGCTTATCTACCAGTTCTCAGTGCCAGCTCAAAACTAAGCATTCCTTCCAGTGCACCAGGTGGGAGAGGAAAGAACAGAAAAAGCAAGAATTTCCTCTGTGCAACAAAGTGCCCAAACTCTCAGCTTCTGCAAAGAGGTTTGGTCCCCTGTTCTTCCTTTCCTGACACATTAAAGCTAGGAGGGATGAAAGTCAATCTCTGATCTCCAATAGCGGTATAGGGTCACCTCTAGAGACAGAGTGCTGCAACACAGCTCTTATTTCCCCTTCTGGAACAGAACAAAGCCACAATGGACAGAAGCCTTTATATTCATATTTTCTTTGTCTCCTTCAAGTAATAGATAAAACCTGAGAGAGAAAAAAGGAAAGTAAGCAGCCTCCCAAGACACTTCCTATTAAACCAGCTCTGTCATATTCCAGTCTCCAAATTACATCCAGTTTGAGTATGAGTACATGTAGCACAAATACTGCAAGATTAAAAAACAATGCCACTGATGGGCAAAGGGAGCAAGGGCTGCTTTGCACCTCTGAGGGTTCATCCTCATGCATAGGAAGGCCAAAGGTGACTCTCATTCGCTCTCTTATTTTAAAGACAAATCACAAAGAACAGCAATAATCACCATCAAGCAGTAACATTCAATACAAGGGGGTTTAAGTAACTGTATTTATCAGGAAAACTCCCAAACGTGATTTTATTGCTAGGGGGAAATGAAATCTTTGTAAAGTTGACTGTTTTGTCCTTCTGCATTATATAAATAAATAGTTTTATTTTAAATATATAAAAAAGAGAGCACTACAGAGAGCACAATGGACCGTGCAGTTCTTCATTCAACACTACCCCTTCTCTGGCTGCTGAAGAGCATAATATCCAGTCCACCTAGACCTAAAAAGTAGAAACCAGAAGTTAGTAACATCTTTGCAAATAAGAAAAGGGGATGGAAGATGGATTTAAATGTTACCAGAAGAAAGTAATCAAGATTATTATGCTACTAGAAAATAGGTCAAATGCATAGGGAGGAACAAACCCCATCAATAAATAAGCAATCACTGTGTTGTGCAAACAGATAGTTCACTTCTAAATAAATTTCTTTCTTCCTGTGCATGATTAAACAGATAGATGCTTTGCTTGGGTAAGCTAGACTGACAGCACTGTATTGGAAACCCCTTAATTGGATGCCACAGAAAAAATTTCAAAGTTCTAGACTGTCACTTTGTATCTCTCTTTTACCCCAGCACATCTCCCAGTGCCCAGAGAGGCATCCCAGGCAAGTACATGTGTACAAGGATGGTGGCCAGCACAGGGGTGTTTTTTGGAAAAGCCACAGTTCCTCTGTAGGCCAAGAGAGGATTTGAGAGCATGACCAAAGAATGTTCTCTGTGTCCAGAAAAGGTATTTTGACATCTACTTAAAAACAATCTCTGTTTTTATTTCCCTCCCCACTGTGCCAGCTGGGGTGGGGTGGGGGAAGAGGTAGATGAGCTGGAAATGAAGGAGAGATAACGAACCTGGGAAAAAGATGAGGTGGGGTGGGAGTGGAAGGCATTTAAGTTTTGATCACTGTTTCTCACCATCCAGCTCTTCTGACTGACAATAAATCAAACTAATTCTCCTCAAGTCAAGTCTGTTTTGCCTGTAATGGTAAGTGGTAGGTGATGTCCCTGTCTATCTCGACACATGAACTTTTCCATCTTATTTTCTCCTCCTGTCCTATTAAGAAAGGGAATGAGAGAGCAGCTGGGTGCATGTTTGGCAGCTGGCCAAGGTCAACCTAGCACAGCTATAAAACTCTGATTTCTTTCTACTCAATCAAGTCTTCTCCAGCTGTGCACCCTGAAAAACCTCCAGAAGCTAAAACCTCCCTCTGCAGTCAAAACTGCAAGTTGCTGGCCTGCCCTCTGACACAGCTAAAAAGTCAACACAAGTTACAAGGGAAAACTACAAATAGCCAAGCTGCCTTTAGCAGTGTTGTCATGCATGTGTTCCCCGCTTCCCCCCCCTCCCGCCCCGATCAAGGGGACTACCCTTCTCAGCTCAGGATATCACAGAATCATAGAAAAGTTTGGGTTGGGGACTTAAAGATCATCTAGATCCAGAGATCCAGCCCCCCTGACTTGGGCAGGGAACTTTCCGCTAAACCAGGTTGCTGTAAGCCCCACCTGACCTGGTCTTGAACACCTCTAGGGCTGGGGAATCCAAAACCTCTCTGGGCAATCTGTTCCAGTGCCTCACTACCCTCCCAGTGAAGTAAGTAGGGCTGCTGTCTGTGTGATGTCTGCCCTATGGCATATCACAGAGTCACAGAATATGCTGAGATGGAAGGGACCCACAAGGATCATCAAGTCTAACTCACAGCCCTGCACAGGACCAGCCACAAGAGTCACACCACGTGCCTGAGAGTATCATTCAAATGCTTCTTGAACTCTGTCAGGCTTGGTGCTGTGACCACTTCCCTTCAGGTGAAGAACCTTTTTCTAATATCTAACCTGCTCTAAGCTGCTTATCATAAATTGTGCAAATGAGTAAACACAACGGGAAATGTTACTGCACTGAATGCTACTTGTTTCAAAAAATTCAATGATAACCTCCAATAATTCAAATAAATCTTACAACCAATACAAAAATATCAACGCAACCAATTCCATTAATTATGTGGGATTTTTGTTTTGATGATACATCAAGTGTACATTTTTTCTTCAGTTTTCACTTGGTTCCATTTTTTCCCTAATGATTTCAGATTCCATGGAAATGTATTGATAAAGGATACTTGGTAGGTGACCTTTGAGTTTTCAAGTAACTTGACTATTCATCACTCTGAGTAACATTATATACTAGCCACTATTTACATTTGGTCTTTGAGAAGCTATGCTCACATATTTTTGAAATAGCAACTTGCTCATTCCCCAGAATTTTTTCTTTTTCAAGTGGTGTCCTCTACAGGTGAAGAACTACTTAGGGAAAAAATCTCCATCACACAGTAAATTAGGTGATTGCACAAAAAAAATGTCTCTCTGACAGTATAATCACTGCACAGTCCATGTGAAAAGACTGCAACACAAGAAAGTTTTCAGCTTCTTAGTATCTTTTTTTTAAGGAGCTTACTGTGGTTTCAAACTAATTTATTTTGCCCTGTAATCATTCAAATGAAAAAGAGAGGTCAATGCGATAATGAAGAAGAGGAAGGTGCACAGAACAAAGACATTCATCAGTTCTCCACAAGACAGTTGTAACAGGGTTTCTGGCCTTTGACAGTTACCTAAATAGGTTTCCTCTTTTGTCCCATAGCCCATACAAATCTCCTCCTGCACCCAACTTCCCAGCCTCTCAGCTCCAAAAAATGTACACTGGGTTTGCCAAGACCGCAACTCAGACCACCAGCCACATCCTTCCTCACTTCTATTACCGACTTCAGTCATAGGACTACACCCATATTTGTCAGCAATGTCTTCTTCTTAGCTACAACCCTTCATAAAGCTTTTCATCTGCTTTTTCACTGGCAGTCAGGTCTGATGTGAGTCTGGACTCCAAGAAATATTAATTTAGTTATTATGCTGACAATTTGTTCTTGTGCTCTACATCACATCTAAGCTTTCTACATCTTCTGAAGAGCTTTAGACCACTGTACTACAATAATTATTTGAAAAACTACATTTCCACGATACTTTCATTTATCCCTCTGAAACAGCTTACTCTTTCCTATCCCTTACCAAAGTTAACTCTTTGATAGCAAAGAGTTTGCACAGCAGACTACTGGCAGCTCACTGAAAGCATCTCTACCTTTGAGAAACAAGTAGCTACACCAACAGGAGAGCTCTTAGGAATTCTCAAGTGTCAGAGCGTAGAAGGATGTTACACTTGCACACAAGATTTTCAGTAAATGAAAAATCAAATGCTACATTATGCCCATGGTATTTTTGTTCCCACTTTATAACATTCTTCTCTAAGTAACTGCATCCCTATGCTGAAGGCAGACCATTGTTAGGAGCAACAAGTAAACAGACCTGTAATTTAGGTCCCTCACAAGTGAATCTGATTTCACACATGTAAGAAACAGGCAGCTACACTCCCAGAGCACCAGGCAGGAAGAACTAATAAACCTAGAGCCAAAATTACTTTTCCCCATATTCAAGGCACTTTAGAATAAACAAAGCTAGTTCTTTTCACACAAAGTTCTGTGTATAATGTTAGGTGTTTTGGTTTGGTTTTTAAACAAAAGCTATATGAAGACCTATGAATATGGTGTAAGACTTCATGAATATAGGCATTTAAGTTCTGACTTTTCTGTTCTTTTTTTAAAGAAAAGCATTTTATACTGTGGCTCCAAAATAAGCTCATCAAGCTGACCAACTTGCAACAACACCAGTAGTAGTAAAGAAAGAAACACACAATAACTAAAAAAAAAAAAAATCACAGAAGAAAAAAACTGTAAAAAAGACTTTCTAAGCCGAAATTTCAGCACCAGAGTGGTGCATACCTATTACAGTGTCCCATGGGTGATACAAGTGAACACAGTTTCCAAATAAGAGTAAAAGAGGGAATCCACGCTCCATGGCAACACAAAGATAATAGACCAGAATGTGTCATGGAAGGAGACATCAGAAGAAGTATGCAGAATATTTAAGGTATATTCCATGACCTTTTGGGTCTTGCAGTTTATGCTCCCGTTCTCTGAACTTTGTATTTTAGTTTCCATGTTATTTAGTTATTTCTTATGCATCTTCAGCTCCATTCATTAAACAACAGATGTGTCTCTCTCAACATTTCAAAACTCCTTGGTAATTCAACCTGGCTTTACAAGCTAGCCAGCTGAAAAAAAGCAAAACAAAACAAAAATTACCTGAAATGAGTAAGTTCTTAATGACCATTCTGCTCTAATGTCTGATATACAGAAATCCCACATCATGATCTGTCCTGATATTAGAATTGGCCGTAATCTGCACATCTGTTTATTTGAATGGAAAGCTGATTCCTCAAGGCATTGCCTCTGATATGTAAGAAGTCTAAGCTTGCAAGGAAGCAAATCAGACTCATAAAAGCACTAAGTCTTCCTTTGAAATAAAACTTGAAACTCGTAAATTTAATTTTTAAAAGCCCACATGCCAAGAAAGTTTGCTTTTAGAAACTGCAAAACAGAGGTAGAGCTTCTGTTCTTATTTCAGAGACAAACATATGACAGCATGTGAATCAAGAGAAACCGTAGCATGAAGTTACTATGAAAGGTTTCAGAGGCAGTAAGCTACCTCAAAACGTCTTTCCACAGAAAAACTGAAAAATATGGTTAATACTCTTGAGAAAGCAGAAAGTAAACAAATCATAGAAAGAATAAGATTCTGTTTTTCAAATTACCATAGGCAGAAAAAATGTTATTGCCTCTTACAATCTGACTTCATAAAATTAATGAATGGACAGACCAATACCTACTGCCAAAGCTAAAGAATGTAAGGGTATTTTGCTAAAAAGGTTCAATATAATTTGATATCACATTAAAAACACAACCATCAGGTGAGAAGTGGTTGTCTACAGCAATGTACTACAACAACACTGATGTACACATGGAAACAAAGATTCACAGAACCACAGAATATACTGAGTTGGAAGGGACCCACTAGGATCATCAAAGTCCAACTCCTGGCCCTGCACAGGACCAGCCCCAAGAGTCACACCATGTACATGAGAGTATTGTCCAAATGCTTCTTGAACTCTGTCAGGCTTGGGGCTGTGACCACTTCCTGCTGAAACCCTGGGGTGTTCCAGCACCCAACCACCCTGTGGGGGAAGAACCTTTTTCTAACATCTAACTTACTTCGTATTGATAGATTCATCTTCGTAGAGAAGTTCTTGAACTCCCATTAGATCAGAAACTTTTAACTCCCATCATATGGCCAAAATTAAATGGAGTAACTTCATCCTGGTGTTTGTCCCAGTGAATATGAGGTTGTAGCCAGGTGGGGGTCGGTCTCTTCTCCCAGGCAATCAGCAGTAGGACAAGAGGGCACTGGCTTAAGCTCTGCCAGGGGAGGTTTAGGTTGGATATTAGAAAGAAGTTCTTTACAGAGAGAGTGATCAGGCATTGGAATGGCCTGCCCAGAGAGGTGGTGGATTCACCGTCCCTGGAGGTTTTTAAGATGAGGCTGGATGTGGCACTGAGTGCCATGATCTAGTAATCACAGTGGGGCTGGATCAAGGGTTGCACTTGATGATCTCCAAGGTCTCTTCCAACCCAGTTAATTCTATGATTCTATTATTTCAGAAAGAGATGTTGTTCCAATAGGAGAAAGTAGAGGTTTCTTAGGGCCTCTCTTCCTCTCCCCCCTTTTCATGGAAGCTGAATAATATTGTGTGAGTTGTACTCCAGATTTGATGAATTCTGGTCTGAAGGAAGAGATTCCATGAAAACAAAAATGTGGTAAGAAT
The DNA here is from genome assembly GCF_022539395.1 of Myiozetetes cayanensis. Classification (NCBI taxonomy): domain Eukaryota; kingdom Metazoa; phylum Chordata; class Aves; order Passeriformes; family Tyrannidae; genus Myiozetetes; species Myiozetetes cayanensis. The sequence goes on along the minus strand of NW_026087521.1, from coordinate 22,055,751 downwards.
GCAGCAGACCAGAAAAATGAATGCAACAGCCACATTCAACTCTGGATACATTCTATATTGTAAACAGTTTGGCAACACTTCAGGATGCAGGATATATTTCCTTATGACAGAGTCACATGGACGTTCCTTACCACAACTTGTTGCAGCCATCACACTCCAGCTCAGCACTTCCCACTAGCCAGAGATCCAGGTAGCTGTGCCCCACCTACACTGCCTACACAACTCAACTCACAGGAAATTCTTCTCTAGACCCACAGAAAGTATTTTTTTCTCCCATAAGAATGGTCAAAACCCTGAATAGAAAGGTGGGAGCCTTCATTACTGGAGGTGTTCAAATTCCTCCATATGCTCAGTGGAGATATTACCCATGCAGTCAATGCAGCCAAGAGAGCAAGTCACCTCACTCTACTGCAGGAGTCTCATAACCAGCCAAAAATGAGTGGATGATTTAATGAATGAACTGATGCACACTAGTCTCTGTTCACCAGATTAACACTAACTAAACGTGAGTCCAGACAAGTGTACCCAAATTTACACATCTTAATGAACCTGTCCCCTTCCCAAGGTTTTTTTCTTGCATGGGTGTGAGAGACTAGAGAAAATGGTTACTGCCTCAAAACTAGTGGAGGGAGGCTGAGGGAGGAGGGAAGGGCAAATTCTGACAAGGTGGGATGGTGCACTGCTCCACACCCCACCAATGTAGCCTCTGTTTCAGCCCAGAATGGCTACTAGCACTGGCACATCAAAAACCCCGCCTGGGGGGAAGGCCCTGAGAGACCAAAGCAGATAGAAGCAAGAGCACAAAGACGCACGTGTTTGTGGCCCACCATTTGGATTTTACAGTACCTGAGATCATGCTGGAATTTAAGCAGTGACTATTAATCTTTCTCTGCCCTCTTTCCTTCTCTCTCTCTCTGTCTTTCTCCCCTGATTTCCTCTTCTCAAAATCTGGCTAACTTAAAGTTGGGTGAGTTAGAGTTTGCTAAGTCAGTGCTTTGTGGAATGCTTTATTTAGATTGAATGTTGCTTTAAAATTTGCCAAGTACCCTTATTTTCTGGAATTTTCTAGCAAAAGTCTGTTGTTTAATCTCCTGAGAACATTGTTGCATTTCTCCCTTGCACCTGCCTCAGGGTATAAAATATCCTAGGCCCCTTCAAGAAACTTATCAAATGAGTCTGAGGCTTTACAAAGCGCAAACTGATCTCTTCAGTTAAATAAAAAATTGTAAACTAGCTAACTCATTTCTGAGTCACTGGTTACATTCATGACAATATCTGCCACTTCAACATTACAGCACTTGAGAAGTAATAAAGCCTCTCCATATATGAAGAGAAAAATAATCCCAATAAATGGATAATCTTGTAATTTACAATAATTAGTATATTCCCTGCAATTTTTCCATTCTTTTATTTGCAAAATATATGAAGAATGGTTGCAGTGCACAACAGTGTAAGGAACACAGATTTATTCATTGCATGAAGGGTACAAAATTTGTACCGTCACTAAAAAGACCAACACGAAACTTTGCATCTCTCAGCTTCCATCCTGAATCACAGCTTACAAAATACTCGGAGAGTGGAGTATTTTATTACCCAAAAATACCAGATGTTTCTGGAATCATTACAAGACAGCAGCATGCTAAGAATAGCCACAATAATCCTGAACTTGTAGAAAACCCACACTTAAGGGAGATAACACTGAAGGACTTCTCTTACTTTAGAAAATAAAATTCTCCATAAGCCAAAAATTGGACTTTTTTAGAAGTATTTAATTAATTATTTAATCATAAACAGTACCAAACAACAGAAAAATAAGGAAAAGAAATCAATTTTTTGTGAGCCTTCTGTAGACACTACCTCATCTTTTGACAAGGGAATTTTTCCCTGGTATTTGATCTCCATTTCTGCTAAATTTAACAGCTACGCAAATAATGCAAATTCGGCCTAAATTTCCAACTTCTAACAGCCAGATGCAGGACTTTCAGGCATATTTACCCACATTATATTGCTCCTACAAACAACTGCTAAAAAGTAATCTAAAATAAATAATTAAAAAAAAATTGATTACTATGTTGCTTACATACAGTGAAATCCCAGCATCATATGTTAAAGAATAAATTCACACCCTCCATGAGCCATCTGGTTTAAAGCCAAGTATTTTTCTCCTCCACCCAGAAATCTTATATAAACATAAGAATAGTACACACCTAGCAAAAATCAACAATTCCCTCTAAGGCGGGTTCACAAACACATTTTATGACAATAAATTTACAGCCTGTCCCTTTCTGAACAGGAGGTTAAGAGAAACATCAAAAAAAAAAAAAGATATTTTAGAATCTGCTCACTGACTGCTATTGCCATACATCTAATTTTCAGTGCAGTAGTTCCCATTCATATTAGTATGTCTTCACTTAAGTAACACTAAAGTCCTTTCATCATCTCAAGGCTCCTAAGCACAGACCACAATCAGTACTTGCTAAGCTAAATATATTGCTCAATAGGAATTTTGGAGTCAAATAACAACAGATCTGTCTCAGATAACTAATGTTTCATACCAGAATTTAAATTATCTACGAGTTTTGCAATTCCTATTAATTTCACTAAACTAGTATCTTCAAAGCAGAAGAACAAAAAGAATGAGCAGTTGGAGGTCTTATTTTTATTCACATCTGACCTTCAGAAGCACCGTTGTCAAAACAGGTAAAACCAATTAATTTTTTTTAAAATATCAATTACTAGGAAACATTATACTACCTAAACTAGAAGTATGCTGAGTTCTGAAAAATTCTGCCAAAAAAAATCTGAGAATTTTTCTTCACTAACCCTCCTACAGTTTTCTCCCATTTCAAAACATTCATGAAAGGGCGATCATCACAATCAATAAGGGAAAATCCAGACTGCCTTCCCCAGAACAAATTACACCCCTTCTCATCTGCCTATCCTTACACCATACTCCTCTGCTAATACTTAAACTCCTGGAAAATAATTATCAAAATTATAATATTCAGATTACATTATCTCAACTATTTAATTATAAATCACAAGTGAGGATGGGAGCTGTACTTCTGCAAAGCATATCATGAAACTTTCACAGTTGCAGCTGAATCCCATGGTCTCACTGAGTTTCAAGAGAATTGTTGTAAAGATAAGAAAAACAAGGGACAAAAATTTTTTTACCAGAAGGGTTTCCCACTTTCAGCAGCAGGTCTTTAAAACATACCACTTCCAGGAAGAAGCAAACCACTGAAACCACTGAAACTAAGTGGGGAAATCTCTCAGTCTAGAAACAAACCCAGAAATATAGACTCAGCAGCTGACTAGAGACAGTGAAAAATTATCCAGTTTCCATGCTCTAATTTGCCTATTTTAATTCCAGGCTGGCTCTGTAGCCCTACCATGTTACGCCCCTCTGGCCAACTAGGTGGAGCTGAAATTTGCACATTAATAAAGACAGAAACCCATAGGGAAGGGGGACACAACACTATTTAGCCATTTTTCAGATCTGTGTAGATTAGGAAAAACTATATTATCTATAACCATATATTATAGTTACTATAGTAACTATAACTATATATTATAGTTTTAATTCTGCATGATTTAATTTCTTCATTTCTGCTCAAAGGAAATGTCCAAGAAAATTTTCTCACTCTGCCAGATGCTAGCAAACCTATTCAAGAATTAGGTATTTAAATTAAAATGTTAAAGTTTACCAGCCTTTTTTTTTTTTTTTATTCGTACTGCCTTATCATTGCAGAGTGGTATGATTTTTCTCAAAGTATACCACTTGAAAGGAACAATCTCAGAAATGTTTATTTCAAAGTGTTGAATAATGTCATTATTAGCATTTTATTTCAAATCATGACTCATGGATATTCATTCTGAAAAGCCACAAAATAAAAGCACTAAGAGGCATGCAGTGAGAGACCAGGGCAATAATCAAAATGAGAATGAAAATCAATAAGGAGAAAAAGAACTAGAGCAATGGGACCTGGACCATATCACAGACCATAATTCACTGGTGACTAACTTGGACTGAATGCTAACAACTGAAGGCTGGCAGGAATTCATTTGATCAAAACCTACCTGACAAGCACAGAGCTCAAAAGGCAAATCAAGCAGGTCTCTATGAAGCTACTCTAATTAGAGCTTAGTGGTGTGACCATTTTTTGTTCCCTTCTTAAAGAGAAAAAGAAAAAAAAAAAGGAAAAAAAGAAGAAAATAGTCTTAAAGCTATTACTGTCTGTAAATGCTTAGTTACCACTTCACAATATATTCACAAAGCATCTACTTGTGCAAAATCCCACTGAACCAAAAAAAGTTCCCCTTCTCACAATCCCTAAAAACCAGGATCCAAGCAGGGCATAGCAGACAGGTGAATGGGAAAAGGGTAAGTGATTCCAGGACAGCACACACATTTAATGCAGACCAGACAACATCAAATGTTTGAAGAAAACAATGAAAGGAAGTCTGCCAAAAGCCTCCCAGACTTCCCGGCTGACAACAACCTTGTTCAAAGACAAGTGTGACAAAAACAGGCCAACAGGAGAATTAGCAGAGTAGAATGAAAGCTGTAAAATTCAAACCCAAGGGATAATAAGGACACTTTCAAACAGTGACCACTACATATCTGCATTTATAGAGAAATCCTTTCAGGTAATGGGAAGTGCTACTAGAGAGACTGGGGAAAGAGACTGCCAAGTCATCTTGGCACCACAAAGCAGGAGTACAGATGGACAGGCAGAAAGGACAAAATCCCAAAGTGATAGGTTAATATGCTTCACTGTAAGTTACAGTGTCTTTCCTTCTATCATATTTAAATATGGGGGGAAGTTGCAGCTTTCTCATCCGAAAAGCTTAGGACCCATTTTAATTCAGTGAGAACTCACTGATCAGCTTTAGTTTATCTTCAGGATTATTTTCTAGTCTTTCACTTAAGTTCACAGACAAGAAAAAACACTGCCCTACCACGAAAAAAAGACCACCAGTAAGTTCTTTGCATGTGGTTTTACAAATTTAGGAGATAGCTGAAATATAGCTTTCTGCTTACAAATGGAACAGTAAACTGTAGGAAGAAAACACAGTGTTTTCCAGAGGTCATTTTAAACCTCTGCTCAGTTAACTTAAGTGAGGTTCCCAGTCAACCCATGAGAATCTAAAGTGACACTAAAGGCTTAATCAGACTGTAGGAGTGGAAAATCTGTATTTTTTTCCTCATAAAAACACTGCATACTGTGAGGTTGGCTTTATTGTTTGTTGTTTTTTTTATAGTATCCACTTGCTTTAAAGAGAGGGTTTTTTTAACAGTGACAATTCAGTTTTGGAAAAAAGAAATTGGTCTAACCCTGTCACATACAATTATCAAGTACACTTTCCTTTCAGATTACCAGGAGGGGCTGACTGACAGATCTTTAGATGCTCAGCACAAGCTTTCTCATTTAAGTTGGAAGTAAATTCTTATTTTTAACCCTAAAAAAGCTATCTAAGAAAATTTCAGTAGACACTGTGCTAGTAATTTATGTATCTAACCAAAAGTAACACAATAGGATTCCTGATCTCCACCTCTTCCACTGTCACAGAAAAAAAATGGCATAGTGATTAGGTATATGCCAGAGAAGCAGAGCTGATGCTCTTACCACATAGCTGTTGCATAATGAACTGGGGGTTGGTCTGATATTCTGCAGATGCAATTTCCTTTCCAAACTTCAGATGAAAATCAACTTTCAATATTTCTCCTGTTTTCAAAGTGACAGTAGGGGAACAATACTTAGATACCCTTCCTGTTCTACACAGATGGCATAACAATGAAGGACTGAAGAATACAAAAGTCAGAGCTTTTCGCTTTCTCCAGCTCCCAGTCCTGCACTCTTTTATCGAGACTAATAAGTTATTTTGACAGGATGCCTCTTTTCCCCCTTGTAAAGCTCTTCTTCCTTTCTGGTGCAAAGGACCAGAAAACACAATCCTAAACCAAAACAAAAGACACATATGCCATTCTGTAAAATCCAGTATAGTTCAGAAGTGTGAGAAGAGTAAGAGTTGTGCTGAATGAGGTTTGCTTAACTTTGTGCAATTAAACCTTGAAGGAACAAGAACCAGACTTTTGAAGTGATTCACTTGGTCCCCAGCACAAGCACCATTCTCAAGAAGTACAGAAATAATGACTGACCTTCAAAATAATTCACAGTACGTTCTTTGTAAAAGCTTTTCCTAAAATTATAATTACTTAGAAGTACTGAGTAGGAGTAAGGTGGACAGGTCAAGGCTCCTTGCAACTTTCCAGTGCTAGGAGATGACTGAATTACAGCACTACAGGCAGAATAAAAGATGATGTAGAGCCAGAAGCCACTCATTCTTGTGCTCTATTCAACCACAAAGTTATGGTGGAAGGAAATTAAAGAAAGTTAGGAAGGAAGCATAAATCTATGTATCCTGTTGTGCAGAAAATTAATGTATATACCTGTCAGTGTGTTGGAAAACAAAAGCATTGGCTCAGGTAAACTGGGTAATATTTTAGAGAGAAGTATTCAATGCAAATGCTGCAGCAGTTATACATACTTGCTACAAGTATTCAAGTCACATGCAAAAGCGTAGTAAAAATTCACAAGTCTGTACACATTCTGTAGAGAAATAAACATGCCCTGGCCATTTAACTTCCCAAGGTCAACAAAAAGCTTGACAGAACAGATGTCTTCTTTAGATGAGTCTGAAAGTTGTCCACCATTGCCCAAAGAAACCTCCTTCCCAAAAGAGGGCAGCAGGTCTCTATATTCAGAGGACCATAACCTCCTCAGGAGAAGACTATAAAAATAAGTTTAGGATCAGGGTAATGGGGCAACATCTGACCCAGAATGGGAAGGATTACACAGTCACAAATTTATCAGAATTATTTAAGAGATGACAAAAATCAAGTAAAACATTTTCTTTTTATTCCTGCTTCCTGACTAAAAGAATGTTGTAGATCAAGACAACAGTTAAGCACCTGAGATACTGCCACAAAGGGAAAAGAGACTCCATAAAAACATGAGGGTAAGTGTTAAAGAAGAAATAGCAGGAATGGTAGCTGCAAAGTTCTGGAGGGCTGTACCAGCTTGTTATGACAGAGAGAACAGGAAAATGACATTCTGAATTTGAAGACTGATATTGATATTCCAGGCTGGGATGAACTAGCACACAGAGTGGATAAAAAAATCATACTGGATTTAAAAAAACATACTGGAAAACACAGCCAGCATGGGAGCTGTGGTAACAGAAACGGGGTGAAATTCAGCATCCCACACTTCAGGTGAGGACTCACAAGAACTTCTGTGAGATTTTCATTCTTGGCTACTTGGAGCTGAGGTTTCAGATGCACTGCCTCAGCTCACCCCAGGCACATGCTAATGTGACATGAGAAGGAGAGTACACTAATTCCAGCAACAAAACTAATTCCAGCTGCAAAAACCTAAAGGCTGTTAGTATAATCAGAGAACGAGAGAGATTACTGCCTGAGGGGTGGTTCAGACCTTGGATTGTTTCATACAGCAGAATGAGACACCATCCTCTGCTAAATCTTTCAGGAAGGAAACACTGTTACTGTAGCTGAATGCATTCTGATGGGAAACAAAAGTCTCACAACCAGCAGAGCAAAGAAAAACAGTGGGGATATCTAATAACTGAAGTTTCACCTGTTTATAAAAGAGACATCTTGGTTTTCAACATGAGACTGACTCAAGCCAGAAGGTCCTTTTCCATTTGCTGTACAACAATGATACACAGTAACTTATTTCTGTGTTGAAGACATTATCAGTTTTGCAATAATTCTGCAAGATAATCTTTCCATCCCACAGCAAAACAACAATTTCATTCAGCCATGATATTTGCCAGGATGCTTATTTGGTGTACCTGAGGCACAACAGTTTTGTTAGCCTGGCTTATTACATGTTCTGTCAAAAGCAAAACATTTAGTTAAACAGGTATCATTAAAAGCACAAATATGGTAGCAGAGCGGTTTGGCAGCAGAGATGTTATTCCCTGGTAACTATTTGGTGATTCAGAAAGAATCTGTGAACTGGCAGGTGAATAAAATACCTTGTTTAACACAATAACTACTGAGGGGAAAACCTGCAGCTATCTTATTTGTGCCACCTTTCAGAAACAGCCCTTATTTGGTTTCCTAAGAGGTATGCACACAATTTGCAAACACACACACAAAACTGTTTAGAAGCTACCGCATCAAAAATGATGTCCCTAACTCAGACTATCAACCTCTCTTTAACACTGTATTAGTTTAGTCCATTTTAATCTTTCTCACTCTTCTGAACTGATTGCACAAATTTATTTACTTGCTATTGAAAAAAACCAAAAAACAAACCCAACAACAAACCAACAACACAAATTATTTTAATGCTTTATTTGGTTTAAAATTATTGGTCTTAAAATTAGCAAGCAACTTACAAGTATTTTGAGACAGTTTTCTATTTTGATAGTACCCTAGGTTTTGGGGTTTTTTTATTATTCATATGAATGATTGAGATAAGTAAATATTACCTGACATCTGCCTTACACACACAAATGCACATACTGTCCAAGGATGGGTTCACTCCACTGGTAAAATGACCTAGTTTCTCCCTCTGAATCCTTCAGCCTTTTGGAAAGGAAAGGTTAGAGGCTACCTATCTTCTTTTAATGTTATTACGCAGTCTTGTTCACTTTCCAGGCTCTCCAGCACTATGGATTGAAATGAATTTGCACTGCTGTCCATCTGTACTGCTCAGAGCTTCAGTACCTTAGACCTCTTTACCCAGTCCCTCAGATGACACATCACTCCAGCCATTATAATCGGGATGCATTACCCAATTTATCTTATTAGCACTGAGGCAACACTGTCTGATCACTGATATGAAGAAGCTGTTCCACCCTAACCACATCACTATTAAAAACAAAATGGACAAACTTCTTTTTTTCCCCAAAAAAGTGGTTTATGGCAGCTGTGTTTGCTGCTCTGTAGCCTCATTGAAGTCACACCGAGTAAAAGGTAAGTGCTGTCTGTACACTTGTGCAGTGAAGGAGGATAATTTATTTTTTTTTTAACCACACAATCAGGATACCTGTTTTCCTGTTGGAACTACTTATTTTTCCATTATATGAAAAAAAAACCCACAAATTGAATCAAATTATGAAAATAAATTATTCTTCATGCTGAGAACACATGCTTCCAGAGCAAATGTCTGCAGCCAAGGTATAATAATAATGGCCAGTCTTCGCGAGCAAAGATCCGGGGAAGGTCTTTACACCTTCCAGCCTGCGCATTGGATTTTTTAGGTGAGACACAGTGTGCGCGGAACTGAGCCCACCCTTTAATCCTAAGGTTCATCTGCCAGGGCCAAGAGAGCTTGGACGGTGGCAGCGAGGTCATCAGGACATAGATGGTATAAATCCATCCTAAATACAAAACCAAAAAAGATATGTAAGTCTTATGCTTGTAAAACTCAAAGAGCAGAAACAGAATAGTAGAAATTCACTGTACTGATTTCAACAGGGCACGCTCTGAGCTAGCTCTAAGGAATCACACCAATTCTAAAAGCTCAATATTAATAAAAAGTAAAACTTTTACTATTAACATAAGCCATAGGGACATTTTTGCTTCCTTATCACAAGGTTTAAGAGTTTGTTTTACATGAAGTAGCTACCAAACTTAGCTGAGGTAGAAATAGATATGCAGGGTTTGGGATATTGGGTTTGTTGTTGGTTTGGGGGATTGGGACTGGGTGACATTTGTTTTTAAAGAAATTAAATGGCAATTTATAACTTCTACTACAATAGACAGAACAACAAAAAAGACATCTTTGAAAAAGTAGTAGTATTAAGTAACTTGTATTTCAGTATTTTATGCACAATGTGTAACTTCTTTAAAACTGAGGAGATCATAAGTTGTTTTTTTCAATAGCAATCGTAACATTTCACGAGTAGAAGCACTCATTCGACTCTCCTCACATATTATCTATAGCTTTTTTCCGTGCCTCTCTTATGCATAGGCACACAGTGTCTCGTCCCTCTTTTATATATAAATACACAAACGCATGCTTTTCACCTCCCATTGGGAATTTGGCAGAACCACAGCATGCAGGAAGCAAGGATGCACCACCAGCAGCAGAACCCTCTGCCTCAGGCACAGATCACGGTCACGGTCTCACTTTGAGCACACACGAGTCAATTGCTTCCCTTCTTCCAGTATGTGAATACATTCAGAGTTACAACAAACATACATACATACAACATAAATACTAATCAATTCACTACAACACACAACCTTATGGGACCAACGAGATACTGATGAATTTACTGAAGCCCAGAACAACTAAAAGACACTACAAAGGACATTGGTATTTCAGTTCTGGGTCTGCTCCATCTGTGAGCATGAATTCCACATAACAGGAGGCTCTCTGCAACGATCACAAATTGATCAGTGAGAATTAAATGTTATGCCTACCTGGAGGGACACCACACAACAGTGCATTGGTCTCACAGCCTAATTACTTAAAGGCACTCATGTCCCTCTTGGCTGCCTCCCTGTGCACCCAAGGACTTTGGGGAACCTGCAGCCTCCCCCCTCAGCCTCCAGAAGATACTCAGAACCAGTACAGGAAATTACAACTAGGATTCCATGTGTCCAAGCATTTATTTTTATTTATTCCTAATCTAAGTTTCTATAAATGTGTCAATGTAATTGGGTATTAGGGCTATTTAAAACAATTCCACTTAATAAATTAAGAAGTACCCAATTAGGCAGGAACACACAAAAAGGTGCCTGCATAAAACTTCACTCCTGATTAGCCCCTTTAAGGAATTGCTTAGGATAGAAAAGCTTATTAATCAAGCTAATCTTTTATTTTTTATGAAGAAGACAAACCTTCGAACTTTCAATTTTTTTTTTCTGTCAGATCTAATTTCCATACTGGAACACAGAAAAATCACAGACCATTTGGTGGCCCATACACTTGACGGCCAACACTTGCTACACATACACATGCTAAGAATCAATACAGAGAGGATGCTACCCAGAGGCCCTCTGCAAGTGCTCTCAGCCATATGAACAGAAGACTATTGGAAAGCCAACTATTAAAACAAAATACACTATGACAGTATATTTCGTAAGCAGATTCTAGTGAAGTCATACATTAAAAAAAAATTTTAAAAAGCATTTGATGTTAAAATGGAAATATTATTCCTATTTTACCTGTCATTCTGACCCTGTTAATTCCCACTAGCATTATTATCCTCAGTATTAGAAAGTATAAGCACAGCAACCTCTTGCAAACCAGTTAAGGTCTATCTGCAGGATTAGATTCAGTGAATGGCTCAGGGTGTCACAATATTTTCCAAGGGCACTTTATTTGCTCTCTGGAGATACTCTTGAAAATGATTTCTCAGTCATTAATTATTCATTCTATTTCTTATAATCAGTTCTTTTAATTAGTATCCCAGGCAGCTTTGCTGAGGATCCCACACTTTCTGTAATTAGGGGCAGTTTGTTGTCCCTAATTAACTTCAGACATAGCAAGACTCTTATTACTTTGTTACTTCAGCTGTTTTTATGTTTGCATCACATATTCTGTCCTGTTTTAATGGCTCAGAAAGGAGACTACCCTGTTGTGCTATTTATCTCATTTAGGTTCCATCTCTCTTTTTTGACTCTGTGTTAGCTGCTTTTTATTACATCTCTCTGACTCTCTTTGAAGTCACATCTACACTGGCAAGCAGCGTGACACCAGAAAAGTGCATCTGCACAGTGAAACAGAACCCTGCCAGCCTGTACAGTCTCCTTCCCATGTGTGCTGCTTTGCATAATTAAGTGCACTTGTAACAGACACAGCTTGTCATATAGCAAGAGGGTCATGAATGGAGGCTTTAACCAGTCTACTGATTTTATCATACCTCTGTGACCTCTTGAAGGCCATTCCAGACCGAGTTCTAACAACTACAGTTAGCAATTAATGTGTTAATAAACTACTACAGTTTAAATATCCAGAACACACAAAACAGCTAGCAGTTTAGGAATAATCTGAATAACTTTATTGCCATTTTAAGTAAATAATACTTCTAATTCTTACATGATGCTTTTCATCTACAGACAGCAAGGTGTATTAAGGCAGCAGAAAAACTCCTGGAATCCAGTTGTTCCAAAGAAAGTCTGAGGAAGAGCCAAGCAAAATCCACCAATAATACCAACGCTGTTCCCAGGGACAGTGTACTGCTGTCCATTCTTGTGATTCAGGAAGTAAAGAGGTTTTAAAAATTCTCCACCGCAGCCTGTGGGTGGTGGGGGCAAGGAGGGGACAAACAAATATTCATTTGGCTCTAACAGAACTCCTGTAAGGTATATCCTACACAAAGGGTGTCCGACAGAGAGCCACACACAAAAATAGTCACACAGTCTGATACCAGTGGGTGACTGATCTGCAGAACAAGCAGATCGCCTTCATATTACACAGTTAAGAATAACATTCTTATTTCCTTTCCAGCAACACACAAGCAAAATACATCCATATATGCACAGGCTGCTAGATCTTGTAATTCTCAGACTACCTTTGTAGGATGTTTTGGTTTTCATATTGTAGGTGGTAAAACAGAAGGCTTGTAGTCACAAAACACAGCTAGTCACTTTGTAACATCTATTACCACAGAAAAGGGCCTGGAAACATTAAGTAACGGTACTTAAAAACTTGGATAGCACAATTTGATAACTTTAAAAGCTGGCCTTAATCTCAAGAGGTGTTTTTAAAGTAAATGAATTTGGGAGCCAAAGTATGCTGAAATTTCTTGTATCAAAGAATATTTAAGGTTAAATGATTCAAATTACTTCATAACTATATACTAGCAAGCTCAGAACCTCCACTGTGTGTAGCATATGTGTGGTTATGAGAATGATACTGCGTTTGGAGTTAAGTCACCACACCAAAAAGTGTCTGTTCAGGCAAATATTCTAACTCAGACATCTGATGATTACTAGAAGAAAAAATTTCTAATGGAGTTTGTTAACTTTTATCTCCAAATAATACCACTATATACTCTTACATTCCCACCGGTAAGAGGCTGAAAAATCCTCTGCCTTTTAATGACACTGTAGGAAGAAAGAGAGAGTGAGAGGGGAACTGATCGTTAAAATAATTTAATATCAGATCATACAAAAACCCCTCATTTATTTTTATTTCTTTTCTTTGTTTATCCATAAAGATATCAAAATAAAAAATATTTAAAATTGTCAATACAAATAGCTTAGCATTAATGCATATTTGATGTATTAAACAGTGAAACAGCAAAACATATGTAGAACACTTTTGAACAAGAAACAACCTTCCTATAAGGCCTCAAAATACATAATTTAGAAATAAATTAAGGAATGTATGAGCAAGAGGCACAAACTGGAGATGCTTCCCAGCAAAAACCAGCAAGATAAACATTTGGCATAGGTTGCCTAAAGGTAGATATTTTTAAAAAGCAGAAAACTCATGAGTTCACCATTAGAAAAACCGGAACTCCAACTTTCTACGGAAAAAAAACAGTTTTCCCCAGTTTTCCTACTAGTGATTTTCATGGACTCCAACTCCTGTGTCCCACGTTTCTCACCAGTTCTTCACACTTCATATTTTGTATTACTGACATGAATATTGAGATTATTCACTTTTTCCAGCTTTGTCCTTTCTTCCATGTGCTCATCTGTGGCCCAAACAAGTCTACTCAAAGTACTATCCTAAGGATTTTTTTGGATATCTATACTATCACTCAAAGTATCCCTCCAGCACTTTCATTAAACAGAAGCTGTTAGCCTGTATTTCTAAAACCTCACAGACAACTGAAGATAAATAAATAATTAATGGTTGAGGAAAAAATTGAAACAGAGCTGAAAAAATCTTGTACAATCAACTTCTCTTTTTCCAATTTTTCTTCACCGAGTCATGTAGTTAAAAAAGTATTCACTGTAGTTCATTCTTCACAATACTGTTAATTAATGTTTTTCCCTTTCCTGACAGGAAAATCACTCAAGAATATTCTTGACTTCATGCATACAAGTAATCATGCTTGAAGAGAACCATATGCTTTATCTCCTCACTGCAAAATAAACAAATACCAGAGATAAATTTTTTTTAATAAGTACCATCAACTTCTAGAGAATTTTAAATACAAAATGAAAGGCCTTCAGTGCTTATGGCTGAGAAAATAACCTTTAAAATGCAAACTTAAACTGATGCAGCCTGGTATCAACATGCAAACACTCCATCTCTCCTGCTGCTCAGAGTTTCCCACACACAGCAACAAATTGAAAACTGCCTTTTCACAGCTGCTACTCTGAAACCTGTGGGAATCAGCTGCAACACACAAGCACTGGGCTGCTTTCAATTCAGTGCCAGAACTTCTAGGCAGAAGTGGGCACTGGAGATAGGTACGAGGCAAATGGAACAGAACTTCAGCAGATGCTGTTCCTCTCCCTGCCTCCCATCCTGAATGGCAATAGCTAGAAGCCACAGAGAGGTCTGAGTTACCAGACCTGTGCATGCCACTGCCATCAGCTGGCAGCAAGAGGAGTAACCTGGAAAGAAATATAGGATTCATGTTTGCAGCTAATGTGACAAAAAAAAAAAAATAAAATTAAAGAGTTTAAAAACCTTAGAGGCTGGCACCTGGTTCAGACAGAGTAAGATACTAACTGGGGCTCAGTCCAACTAAATATAGTATCAGAGTCAAGGCACAAAGACTGGCATCCCAACATACATCCCTCAGTCAGCAGAGGCAAGCCAAGGACTTTCCTAGAAGACAATACATCATCCCATCTTCTCCTATGGATACCTCTTGGGTTGGGAAAGCAAGTTTTGTCCCTGAGCTATTAGCTTTCCAGTTCTAGCAAGGCAAGTAGCAGCAGACAGGGATCTGGTAAGCTAGAAATGTAGGAGACATGTACACACAAAATAGAAACAAGAGTAACAGGAGAGTAGAACACAAATACAGTGGTACATTAAAAAAGCAAAACAATACATTGTGAAAGCAACTTCAGGATGATTTGCACTAATGTGAAAAAGAATGGTTAAAAACCAGAAGGACAAAAACCAACTCTAATAACCAGCAGGCAAATGGAGAGCCAAGTGGTTAGTAGTGTCTCTAAACATGAACTGATGACAGCAGGTGTGCATGGGGGAGCAAGGAAGGGAAAATGAAAACCTGCTTTTATAGAAATGCATCATTCAATGAACAGTTAACTAGCAACTAACAAGCATTTTCTGCTCTGGCAATACTGTATAGTTAAAGACAGTACATGGTAATGGTTATTCTGATATATTGCCCCTCTCCAGATACACATAAAGAAGTATGGCTCAGAGAGGAAAAGACTATTTTCACCAGCTTTGTTATTCCACGGCAGCAGTGAGTATATTTTTCAAATAATTTCAGAGAAAGTATTAATGACAAGATAAGCTGATTTGGTATTTCTGTTTC
Organism: Myiozetetes cayanensis; assembly: GCF_022539395.1. Lineage (NCBI taxonomy): Eukaryota > Metazoa > Chordata > Aves > Passeriformes > Tyrannidae > Myiozetetes > Myiozetetes cayanensis. The sequence continues at coordinate 22,040,286 of NW_026087521.1, read as the reverse complement.
TCAGTCACCAATTACAGCAGTTCAGATACACAAAATATAATGTGAGAATAACAACTGCAGAGGGTGAGAAACGCAAGGCAGCCCAGCCTCCAATTCCCCTGTACAGTTCCTGCAGAGATGGATACAATCAACTGATCCTTCAAGCTCTCCTCGTCAGCTCCCCTGTAGAAAAAACCTAATAACTAGTCTTCCTCAGGCACTTTCAATGGGGTATGTGCCAACAAAGTCAACACACTTGTCAATCTGTGTGGGTGAGACAGAAAAAAAGAAACAACCTGGGGTCAGTCATTCAGAAGAAAAAACAATTGCCCCATAAAATAATAATAAATTTTTAAAAAATCAAATTTCAAAGGCAAGTATAAGTAAAATAGGGAAAACAAAACAATAAAGTAAAAGAAGAGACTGATGAATTTTTCATCATAGTAGACTAGGTCTGCAGACTGTGCATACACATTCACTTCATAACACAGCTGTTTATCAGCTCCTGGTTTTCCCAGCACATTGTCTAGCTTTTGGCCAAGCTCCAGCTATCAATTCTGAACTGGCAGGCCAACAGAAGAATTTAAGATTAAAACTAAACTCTGAAGGACTGTCATTTCTGAAGCAGCACTGGTACCTTGAAGGCTCTGCTTCTCTTGTCATCCTTCAGTATTTCTTCAGCCATGGGTTGATTCAATTGCCCATGGTGAGCAACTTTCCTACTGCAGGCAAAACCAACTTCTTCCCCAAAGAGCCAGTTCTGATGGGGCAAAACGATCTATTTGCAAATAATCTTGTCTCAACATGTAAAGAGTTCTGTAGGTCACCGTATTATGGGCTTCAATGGGATTTACCAAAATGCTCTATACTCACTTGCCTGCAAATAAAATACACACAGCTTAGAGCATCATGACAAGGTGTTATGGGGGAAAAGAAAGCAAATAAACTTGATTTAAAATTACTTCATGAAACACCACAAAAAACCCGAAATTTTTCAAAGGGAAACAATGAAGTTAGGAATGGAAGACATTCCTAGAAAGGTCTTTAGCAGAATTTTGATCAGATGACCAAGTTTTATAGCTAAGCTCTTCCTCTTAAATGGGTCCAGAGTTCCTGAAAACAATGGCTTTGGATGTACTCTTCTTGCTACCCTAGCAGTGCAGAAAGCAACATCTTATGAAGCAGGTTCAGAAGCCAAGAGACAATTTTTCTTTCCCAAGAAGATACACACCACCAGCTCAAAAGTAAGGAAATGTGGGGCTTGCAACAGGAGAAATAAAAACATTGAGAATAAAACTGATCCAGAGAATGAAGTCTATCCCCACAACCAACATTTTCCTGATACTGTTACTTAGTGGACACATACTACTGTAAACCTCTTCTTTAGAGGTAAACTCCAAGAAACAGGAAAGAACAAACTCACAGAATTCAGATGAAAATAAATTATTGATTATTACTGCTCCTACTTTGAGAATTAATTAGAAGTCAATGTTTTCGATCTGCTCATGATTGAGCAGTTGGACAGGAGAGAAAAAATGGTCATCAAGTATTCAGGAAATAAAGTCATTCAGTTATGAATTTTACACAGCCAGATTGATTACTTCTGCTCCCTATCACCTATGAAAGCAAGACTTGAATTATCAGCTTTGATGTACTAAGCCTTTCACGCATTATGAAATCTTATTTAGCCTAGGAGTGTTACTTCTCCCTCAGTTTTGGGTTTTTGTGTGGCCACTTGATTACTACAGTAAATTTTAAAGTGTTGAAGAAGAAAAACACAGGAAGAACTTTTTTGTTAGTTAATTGTAGCATTTCACTGTCCCTTCCTTCCCCAGGAACTTTAACTCTGATTTGTCTCCCAGATATAGAACCTGCCTTTGGCATATACTCTCTGAGTAAAAAACTGGGTAGGTACACACAAGTGTATAACTGATTAGTATAAACAGCAGTTACCAAGGTCATCATCTAGTCACTGAAAGTGTGTGTTCACAGACACAACTTTCCCTTGATCCAAGAAAGTCACAACGGTAATGCATTTCCTTCACCGCCTAAATGTCATTCTACGGACCAGCTCAGTCTGCTGGATTGAGATTCAGTTTGGCAGGGGTAGGAGAACACCAGGAAGAACAATAGGATGTGCTAAATATTTTCTTCTTCTCTTTTGCTGGGATTAGAAATAAGGAGGAGTGGAGACACAAAATAAAAATGCTGAAATATGTTCAAGAGGACTCATAAAAAAGTGGTAACAATAAAAAAGTTACAGTCACTTTAAACCAGGGACACACAAATCCTGCTTTACAAAAGAACCATATGTAATGGATTGATGCATTAATATTTCTCTAAAAGTAGGAAAATACATGACTAGATGTCCATAAATATCTATTGAAAATATGTCACTAAATACATACTAGTTCTACTCTTTAGAGCAAACTCTATCTTTGTCAGGATTTGCCACCCAACCTTGAAAAATCATACCATGTTTCAGCTCCACATCTCCAATATTTGCTTATTCCTCCTTCTCTATTAAAAATCTACTTGCAACCAAAATAGGATGTAATAGTAGGTCCACTAACTAACTCTGAACAGTTAAAAAAAAGTATTTCTACCATATATCCTAAAGATTAAAAAAAAAAAAAGAAGAAATGCAGTCTCATTATAAAAATATGTGAATCAGCAAAATCTGGGCTAAATGACATTAAATTTGTCATTAAAAAGAAGTTAGCAGAATTGATGGACTCTAGTGAGTTATAATACTTCTTTTTTTTCTTAAGAGTTTGATTTTTTTAGTTAATCTTATCTATCACAATACAGTAGAGCTAATTTTACTTTGCAAGAAGAAAGAAGAAAGGACAACAGAGGAATGAAACACTGTCTGCATTTATAATTCTTTAATTAGTATAATGCAGTCCTTTAAGTATGGTGGTTTCAAGATACTGTATAGTGTATTTTAATCTGATACTAAAGCAAGAACATAAGAAGCCAGCCATATTGTAACCCATTTCCTTACTGATATTACAATGCAGTTGAGGATATTTGATATATGAATTCTATCTCATTCCCTTACTGGATAATATGTTCCACATTAGAAAGGAAGAATGCAGCACATTAAAATACTGCAGAATGCAGTTTTTGCTCAGCAATATGCCAAATGAACAGGCAGAAAGAACAAATTACTTCTGCTCTTAAGCAGGGTGGATACTATTTTAGGTTATCAGAAAGACTGCTGGTGCAAAAGCATTACAAAGAGTGCACAAGCTGAAACAGGCAGGGAGCTGGAACCACAGAGCATCACAGGTTCTGATTCAAAACCATGTCTTGGAACACTTATCTACTGATGATGGACAGGACATGAAGTAGTTAACAGCTCCAGTTAAATAATATGGGTAAGGAACCTCAGTCCAGCTTGCAATGGACAGCCAGTCACATCACACAAGTCAGAAGTGAAGCAAAAGAACAAGAGATCAAGGAACAATCCATATCTGTATCATACCTTGGCAGAGAGAAAATTAATTCAGAAAATGAGACAGACTTTTACCCCATGGAATATAAATCACAGAATCACAGAATGGAAGGGAATGGAATGGGTTGGAAGGGACCACAGTGGGTCCAATCTCACTGCCTGAGCAGGGTCATTCCAGAGCACGCTGCACAGGGTTGCATCCAGACACTTCTTAAATATCTCCAGTGATGGACACTCTAAAACCTCTTTGGGCAACCTGTTCCAGTGCCTGATCACTTGCACAGTAAAGTTCTTCCTCATATTCAGGTGGAACTTCCTGTGCATCAGTTTTTGCCCATTGCCTCTTGTCCTATTACTTGACGCCACCAAGAAGAGCCTAGCTCCATCCTCTTGACACCCTCTCTTTAGATACTTACACACATTGATGAGGTCCCCTCTCAGTCATCTCTTCTCTAGACCACCTATCACATCTCCAAAAGTGTCTTCCTTTGGGGCATGGTGTAAGACAGGTGGTTGTACTCTCATTCACAGGGCCACTGTGCAGCACAGAGCACAGAAATTAGACACAAAAGAGGGCTCCTTCGTACAGCCCTCAGCAATTTCAAACTATCAAAGCAAATTTTCTGAACTCTCAAAACTCAAGACCACTTTTGCTACCCTGTGTTCACTGGGTAATATATACCACATGGTCAAATAAGAGGAAGGATGGTGATGTGCATTTCAATACTTTTAGACAGAAATGCAACTCCTGGAAAGAATAATTTTGTGTGTTATGTCTTATTTAAAAACTCTATTTCCTGACCAGCTAAAGACAAGTCATCCTTGTTCTGCAGCTAAATTCATAAACATGACAAAAGTCTCTTTGCACATACAGCTGTTAACCCAAAAGTCAGAGTTCACTTAAAAACAGTAATTACCAGGAGTAGCACTTAATTTTAGGTATTCTGTCAATCACTCTGTTCATTGCTCATATGTTAAATCCACAACAGTTTTATTTCTGTATTTGCTTCACATCAGTAATCTCTTTGCAGACATTTTATTAATAAAAATAATTAATACAGTAGTTATTTTTAAAACAGTTCCTATGCTTAACGACTGAGATCAGTGAGAACTTCTAAATGCTCAGTATTTTCTGCAATTGATGGTCACAAGCTTAACTTGGAAGCTGATTAAGAAAATTTTATCAAGAAGAGGGCAATGTGGCACTGGAGCAGGTCACACAGATGGGCTGTGGGATCTCATCTCTAGAGGCTTCTGAGTTTCCTGCCTGAACCCAGATTGGTATCAACACTGTATCAAGTTCACTTTGGCTTTGTCCAGTGGGAAGTCACACTTAGATGACCTCTAGATGTCTCTTCAAAATATTGTTTCTATGGTGTGACTCTGTTTGGGGTGGGGAATCTTCAGTGGGGTGAAAATTCTCATTCTGACAGGTTTTCTTCGTCTTTCTGCTTACAAGACATCTTTATACAGGCTCCACAGTTTAAGCACCTAACACTTAATGAAACCAAAATGTTCTTCCAGAAATAATCTTATTACTGCCATGTTAACTTGTCAGAGAATTCACGAAGCACAATTACCTGTAGCAGACATACTTCGAACACCCCAAAACATTTAGTATTGGATTTTACAAACCCTTAGAGACATGGAAGTATCAAGATCATAAAAAGCCAAGTGGAACTGAATTCTTTGTTGTGTCCTATCACTATCCTTCTGGATAATTACGTGAAATGGGTTTTTTCGTTTATTTCTTTTCTGTTTTGATTTGGATTGGTCTGTTTGTTTATAGAATTGAAAGTAAAAATACACAAACTTTTTAGACCAAACATTTCAAGAGCTGAGCTTTAAAGTGGTTATCTGGAAATGCAGTTCAAAACTTTAAGCATTCTACCTATTCGACAGCTCAAAAGTAGGTGAGAATAAGCACAAATCGCTACCATGCACCTGCCAGTTCTCAACGGCTTGTATTTGATGTCTAAGGTACAGAGAATAATTTCGGTCAACCTTCACTGGAAGGCCATTCTCATAACAAACACACATGTTGATTGTTTCTGTGTACACAGAGAGCACATTTAATAATTCATTAAAATAATTTTCTCGTTCACCTCTCTATTATGGCTTAATTTGCTCGGCTTGGGTGCTGATGGTCAGAACGCGACTCGCAGGAGGCACCTCTGGGAAATTTAACTCCAGTCATCAGGCAGCGCCGAGAAGCAGGAACAGATCCTCCACGGCAGAACGGCCCCAGCGCCCCCGCGCCCGCTCCCTGCGCTCCTGTGCCCTTCGCACGGCGACTCTAAGAACAACTCTAAAAACTTAAACGACTTCACCCCGGTGACTGATGGATTTCTAGGTAAGGGTCTGTTTTGGAGAAGGCGGGCTCAAACCCAGCCCTCCAGCAGCCGCTCCCGCAGCGCCCGCGATGCCGCCGCGGCTCCTGGCGCCGTGTCCCGCCCGTGCCCGGGGCGGCGCTCAACCTGTTGCGGGGCCGGAGCGCGGCGGCGGCGGCTGCGGGATGGCCCGCGGGAGACAAACGCAGGCGGTGGGGCAGGGGGAGCGGGGAGGCGGGTGCTCACCTTCTGCTGCCGACGGGCCATGTCCGTGGGCTGCTTGGCGTTGAAGGGGTGCGCGATGCACCTCGCGATGAACACGTAGAGCTGCAGCCGGAGCCGCTTCTCCCGCTCCTCTCGCTGCAGGCGCTCCTGCTCCTCCCGGCCCTCGCTCAGTACCGAGGGGCTGGGGCTGGCCGCCCGTGCAGCCCCGGCCTCTCTGCCCCGAGAGTCCCGGGGCGGCGCCGGCGGCAGTGAGCGCGGAGAGCCGCCGCCCGCCGCCACCAGCACGTCCCGCCGCTCCTCTTCCAGCAGCTCATCGGACTCCTCCTCGCTGGAGGAAGGGTCCAGCATCGCGCTCGGGGGGCGCGCCCGGCGGCTGACACGGAGCGAGTCGGGGAGCGGCGCGCACCTTTCCGGACACGTCGAGTTTACACACGGACTGTTTCCGACCGGCGGCGGCTGCCGGGCGGGAGCGGAGGGGCGGGCAGGAGAGGCGGGGTTTGGGAAGGGGGTCGAGCCCGGGTTGCCTGGGAATTGCTTCGAGCGGCTCCCGGCGGAGGCAGGGGCGGGACGGGGGCCGGGCTATCACCTTTGCCCGCCCCGCGGGGATAGCGGCCCGCGAGTGGCCGGGACGGGCAAGGGAGGATAGCGCCGCACCTAACACAGCACCGCTCAGCACAGCACGACTCGGCTGCCCTGCTCCCAACAAGGGCAGCTGCTGGCCGGGGAGCCTCCCTGGCAGAGCTGGTCCGCTGCGCCCTGCCCCGCGTCCCAGGAAGCGGGACCACCGTGGGAAGCACGTCCTCCCCTCTCCATCCGGCTCGGACACACGGAGGAACGCCGTGCTGGAAGGCGAGAGCGGAGGCTGTACGAGCCAGCCGCCCAGGGCTCGCTGGCATCCTCTGCCAAGTAGTGGGGGTGGAAATGAGAGACATCTCAAATGGCCCCAGAAGAGGAAGCCACCGAAAACCTGCCTTTCTGCGGTGGGTAGTGGACTAATGCTGAAGCGTGCATTGCTCTCGCAGGTTATTTCTGTCGGGATCCTGCAGCCACAAGTAGATAGTTCATATCTCTCTGAAGTCGTTGTTCCAGACTGTCTGAGGATCCAGACAGGCTCTTATTCACAGTGGTTGTCGTCACACTTAAGGCTGTGAGAACCATACAAATGTCTATGACTAGCTCTCTCTAAAACTGAACAAAAAAGGCTTTACCATGTGAAAGCCAGATTCCTGAAATGTGATCAGGACCCCCTGGAAAGGCAGGCCTAGGGAGGGAAGGGACATCAGATTTCATGTGGATCAACAAGTCCTTCTCTCACTCCTTATTCACCCACACGCGAAGGTGCTGGTACCAGGGAGGACAAGGGAACTACTGGGCAGGGAAGGATCAGGGGTCAGGAGGACAAAGGCTGGAGGGGTGGACTGGCTCACAGAAAGGCCATGACTCTGTATGATGCTCTAAAACAACAGTAGCTGAGGCTGTGCCCACACTGCTCCAGGCCCTGCTCTATAGCAGTGACAGGTTTTCAAAGCTCTGCCTGGAAACTGAACAAACTCAGGCAGCCAACCTGGTTCTCACTGTATGAGCTGGGCTGGACTCTAGTCCATTCTCAATATTTTGAAGTGCCCAGTACTCCGGATTTAGGAAAGGATCCTTAAAGCCGGCAGTTATCTGCCTAGTGAACCATCTTTCAGGAGGTGGAATTCCTCTTGCCGAGGGCAGCAGCGATTAGCTAGATGGCAGCATTAGGCATTAGGAGTCTGGGTTCTGCCTCTGGATCTTTACCAGGGAAATGAGGTGGAACACTGAGGGAGAGTTGTGCTGACAAACACACTGGCTTTCTTCAAAGTTTGAGTGCTAAATGTAACAGTCATATAAAAATAGGTGGGTTATTTTTATGGTTAGCTTGTGTCCTTAACATTGTATAATAATAGGAAAAATTTGTGAAATGCAGAAAGGCAGTCAGGGGAAAGCATGAATGTCAACCTACTGAATATCTCTAGTCACATTTCCTTAGCACAGTAATTACTAAAGCCAGTTTTTGTGGGGGCCACCATCACCAATCACATGCCAGTGCTTGTGTTTCCAGTGTGTTGTTGCAAGTAGTGCAAGTCCTATAGTAGATAAGAGGTAGTTCCATGAAAAATATGATTACTGTAAACCACTTTTTCACTACGAGGAATACAATGTCCACTCAGATTTGTGGTGCTTTTTGCAATAACTTGTTCTCATTCTAATGGCAAATAAAAATAAAGTAACACTAAATAAAGTAACACTAGAAAAATCTTGCCACTAAATATATGCAAAGCATCAACTGGGATATGAATTCCCCAAAACTTCAAAATGGTCAGATCCCAAGCAGTTTTAAATGTAAAAATTGCTCAGTCCATCAGTGTCATTTCACATCTACTGCTACATTAAGGCCAGGATGATCATGTTATAATAAATAAGATTACATGACTCTTCTCTTTAGAAAAGGTTATGTTTGCTCCATTAGCTGCCTGCACCTTTTTGGAGAGAAGATGTCTCTTCCTTTCTTTCATGATTCATATCAGATTCAGAGATGTTGAGATAGACAGGAACTTTCTGAGCTCATCTAGTCTAACCCCAGGAGCACAGTCACCTTGAGGAGGTTGCCCAGGGCTGAGTCCAATCAGGTTTTGAACATCTGCAAGGATGGATAATCCACAATCTCTGTGGGCAACTTGTGCCAGTGTTTGACTACTCTCACAGTGAAAAAGCTTTTTCTTATGTCTAAACAGAATTAATTGCTGAATTTCATTTTGTGCCTGTTACTTCTTATCCTTCCCTGGGTATTGTTGAGCAGTGTCTGGCTCTGTGATCTTCACTCCCATCAAGTATTTTGATAAGATTCCACTGAGCCTTCTCTTCTCCAGGTTGAACGATCCCATCTCTCTCAGTTTCTCCACATAATTCTCATGCCAAGTCATTAATCACCTTCCTGACCTTTTGCTTGTTCCTATGCGTCCATGTCCCTCTTATACTGAAGCTCAGGACTGGGCCCAGCACTTTGAATGTGTCTTCTCCAGTGCTGAGGAGAGGAGAAGGATCACACCCTTGACCTGCTGGTGACATTCATCCAAATGCAGCCCAGGAGGCTGTTGGCCTTCATTGCCGGAAGAGCGCATTGCTGGCTCGTGTTCACCTTGGGGTCTACCAAGAAAAAATATTCCTGAAAAGCTGCTTTCAGAAGCCAGCCCCCAGCCTGCATTGGTGCATGGGTAATTTCATCCTCAGGTGCAGGATTTTGAAATTCTTCATTTTGTTGGCTGTCTTGAGTTTGCCATTTTCTCCAGCCTGTTGAGTCATACAACCTGAATATCAACCACTCATCACAAGTTCATGCTGTCTGCAAACTGTCAAAGGGTGTGCTCTGTCCCATCGTACAGGTCATTAATGCAGATGTTAAATGGCATTGGTCGCTGTATCAATCCCTGGGTACACCAATACTGACTGGCTTTCAGGTGTTCTTTGTACCACTGATATCACAAACCTTTAGGCCAGGCAGTTCAGCTTTCCCAGCTAGCTAGGTGGTACTTCATCCCTCTTTCTATGAGGATGCTATAGGAGACAGTGTTGAAAACCTGTTTGGAGTCAAGATAAACAACATCCACTGCTCTCTGCTCATCCACCAAGTGAGTCATTCAGTCAGAGAAGCCTATTAGGTTTGGCCAAGCATGATTTCTCCTCCATACACCCATGCTGACTATACCATCACTTTCTTGCTTTGAGTATGTTTGGAAAGAGTTTCCAGGGTTATTTGCTCCACCACCTTCCCAGGGATAAAAGTGAGGCTGGTTTGTAGTTCTTCTGTTTTACCGTTGTTGAAGATAGAAGTGCTCTTTGCTTTCTTCCACTACTGAAAACATCCATTTCTTCCCTAGAGTTGCATGCAAGGGACCTCTAGCAAGGCAGCAAAAGTCTATCGCTTTGCTTTCAGGTCACAGTTTTTCTCACTGTATCTCCTTATTAGGGCAAAAAGATTAAAACAAGAACAATTTATGTTTTGTTTTCCATCAGACCAAACTCAAAATGAAATGTTTGCAGCTTGGAAATGACTATGTGGATAAATTGAATTGACAATATCTATCAGCATATCTAAGAGTTTAGGAGGAACACTCTTACCTTTTGCAGCTTGGAAATGACTATGTGGATAAATTGAATTGACAATATCTATCAGCATATCTAAGAGTTTAGGAGGAACACTCTTACCTTCTGCAGCTACTTGTGTCACAACCCTTTATTTGGTATTGTGTGTTTCTGTTCTGTAAAGCTACTGTCTTCTGACATTATTTGCATTTTTTGATCTGATGTCTTGTTGATTCTTGGTGCTGTTTATCATCTGGTGCATTTAAATGTAGAGTATAATTTTTATTTATTTTAAACATTTCTGCAGAACACAAAAGCCACCTTACTGAAGCATTTTTTGTACTTTTCTGATAATGCTACCATCAAAGGAGGGTGTTATCAGTCTTATAAAAATCAGTCAGAACTTGTTTCTGGATTCCTTGGATGCTTGTTCAAATTCTGCTCAGCCAGTTCAGTACGCAAACATCAGTGCAAGATGTTTATATTCAAATACCTGTAAGCTTAAAAAATTCAACAACAACAATGAAAAGTCATGCATTAATTTTCATTAAGATAATCTAACCAAACCCATTTTATTTGTATTTACTCTTCACTTTGTCCAATCTCAGCACAGATTTATTTACAATTGCACTCATCCAACTGCAATTTTTTCTACCTAGATATTATATTCTATGTAATTTAGTTTGTAGAGTGTATTAATCTTAACAAAACGGTCTTAAGAATGGGACTGTTCTTTCTTTATATGGTAACAAAATTAGGAATTGTCAAATAGGTTTTCTATTTAGGGAATAAAAGAAGCAGTAAAATAGTTAGTGGTGACAAAATCAGTTTTGAACTAATTTGAGGTTTTTTTTCAAGACATATAAATTATAACTATGTTTTCAAATCCTTCCTTTGGGAAAACATTGCTAAAATTAAGGTAAATAAGAATATATTTGTGTTCAGTAAAGCTGTCCTTGTATAGAATTAGTGCCTTGTAATTCTCTTATATCTGTCTTTTTGTTATAAAATTCACTAATACTTTGAGGTTCAGTAGTTCACGGTAATGAGTTTTAGCCTCATGCAGTGCATTGTTATTTTAGACACTTCTTGTGCTATTTTTGTCTAATGTTTTGGATTACCAAATCATGTGATTAAGAAAGAATCTCACCTTATGTTATTTGTAAGCAGGTCATAGCCAAAGCCAGACATAACAGTGATGTTTCGACAGTGCTTTATAATTGCTTTATCATGGAAATACACCACACCAGGCAGCACTAAGTGATGGGTGAAGTGCTGCCTCACCCTTTGCCTTACCCACTGTGACCACCTTTATTTATATACCATGAACTTGTGGAGAAAAACTTGAAAGTATAAAAGAATACTTCCTCAAAAGTAAAAACCTAAAGGTTAAGTAGAAAAAATAACCACATTTTTATTACTACCTTTTTTTTTTTTTATTGTAGGACTGTTAAGCTGAGCATGTATTTTTTTTGTGGTCTTGCTTACCACTTCTGAAGGCATTTAACTGTTGACATTATTGTCCATTTATATGTCTGAGTTTTTACCTAGGCAAGAACACATAACATGATGTTATGTGTAGAGGCCTATGGTATAGCCAATGTGGATTTACAATCTGCTTGGAAGAATATTAGTTTCCAAGTGCAAAAGAGTTTGAATCTTGCATTCTTTTCATGAAGAGCTGTGTACAGTAGATCTTCAGAAAAATTTATCAGCATTCGTGTACTACCCGTAAGAGTGCTCACATTTACAGTATGAGAGGTTTGTGCTGATATATTTCCCAGTCCTCCAGCTTTTTCATGCTGCAGATTAATTTAATCCTTTGTGAAAAGTTCACAGGAAGTGCTAAAATTTCTGGAGGTTTTATTTCTGGAATATAATATAAATTCATTTCATTTCAGGAATGCATTTCTCCCAGAGGCATGTCAGATGATACCTCTCCATGAATTTCAGGTGTTCTGTACAGATTCAAGTATTTGGATGAGAATTTGTAGAAGGAATTAACTAAACATTGTGGTGTTGATCACACATAAAATGGGTTTGACAGTAGTAAGGGACTGTTGCGATGAACAGAGCTCTTCAGCTTGCATTGACAAACCAGAGCTTTCCCTGAAAACCAGGCTTGGCACCAATTTATTTCTTAGTGGGTTTCACTATAACATGATACTGATGGTGGAACTCTCTGTGTTAATATTCAGACAGCTTCTTTATGATGCCTGAAAATATGAGATTTTTTTTTTTTTTGGTCCTCTCAACCAGACAAGCAAGTGGCAGAGCATTCACAGTCTTAGAAGAGGGAGAGGTTGCAGACATCATTGCACTGTTACTCTTGCTACAAAGTCTTTCTTGTTCACCACAACCTCTTGCATTTCCAGACAACGTGTAATATATTCACCCTCTCCTACTTAAATCAAACACCTTTGCTCCACTGATCAATACCCAAAAGCAGAGTTTGGGACAGGGTTCCTCTAAGCTATTCCATTTGATTTGACTCCCTATCAGTAATCATTAAACAAAATGGCTTTTATCTCCTGACAGTTCTTTTTGGCTTGCCAGAACTGGATGCCAGTGTTCATCAGCTAGATAGGTCTCAGACAAGAGCATAGGGAGTATCAAATAACATCCACGTTTTATTTCTAACTAGCTTTCCTAGCCCTAAAGAGAAATTCCCACTGTCTCCTCAGTTGAGTCCCCAAAGGCAGCTGACCAGCATAAGTGATGGCAATAGCCGATCCATATAAAGAAAAAAACTAAGTTAGATCCAAGTATTTCCACACTTATCTCCCAGTTTTGTAGCTCAGTTTTAGTTCATGCATATGTATGTAAATCTACAGAAATATATGAGAAGATGCTAATCATATGTCCTGTTCTGACATTTTGGTGGCACGGCATTACTCAGGAGCTGTGCAGCAACAATGTAATGAGTAGGTTATTGCTAAGAGGCCATATTAAAATTTGTGTCACGTCATCACTTAGTACTAAAAGCTATTCTATAAAATGGAGATTTTTGAATTGATTTGTTCCAGGGTAGCCTTATGTCTGAAACGTAGTGTTCTCTACAACTTAAGCTAAAATAGTTAAGGCAATCTGATTTTTCAATGTGGGATTGAAAAAGTGACATTAGTATCTCCTTTAAAATTCTAAAGAAATATCCAAATTCTTTTTCCTTAAAGAAATGCTTCTATCCACAAGAAACCTCTACCTCACAACCTGTCTTTATTGGCTATGATGTTAAGACCATGTACACCACAGGATCTGTTGTCCTGTTAGCTTAAAAATGCCAGTGAAAATTCTAAAATTAGTCTTGTTATAGACTAGTGAAGTTAATGATCTTCTGAATTAGCAACATCAAGAAATGTACAGAGCCATCAAGTAGCTGTTGTTTAGTCAGAATATATTAATACTTTCATGTAGTTTTCATTGTTAACATACAGGTAGTGCCAGAAGGGGCTGTTACTACATTTTAAATATTTGGTTTCTTAGCAAGCCCAGATGACAGAGAACACACTGATATGAGTGGTGTGGACTCTTGACAGCAATACAGTGGAATGTGTTATCTTTTATGGAGTGAGGTAGGTGCTGCTCGTGTGACACTGCCAGACACTGTTAGTGAGTTCCATGGAATCCTGTTCTATGGAATCCCCTGGAATCTCCAGAGGAATGTGCTTGCCCTGTTCAGGTCTAAAAACAATAACAGAAAGTAGACTTAGAAAGAATCTTAAGAAATTATTGGGATTGTATTTCTGCTCCAAAATAAGATCTGCTACAACTAAAAAATTGTGACTGATTTTTGTCTAACCTTATTCTTAATACCTTCTAGTATTTCATGTCCCTAGGCAAATAGTTCCAACGTTGAACTTCTTCAGTTCAGAGAGCTTGTCTTAATGTTACCCTAAGCCTCCTATTCTGGGAATTTGTGCCATACAGCCTACCCTGTGTTTTTGTTGCTCCAATGATCCCAAACCCCATCCCTGCTCACCCTGCACCATGATTACTCAACTCCTGGGCAAGCAGGAGGACAAAAGCACTTTGCCTCCACTTCCTTTGCTATGGGAGCTGTTCTGCTCAGTTGAGACAAGGGTAGACCTTAAGAGTTTTCCCTGTGTTGGAGGGAAAGACCCTGAGAGGAAGCTCTCTGGGTGCAAGACAAGCTCATCTGGAAAAAAAAAACCAGTGTCTTTTTATGCTGAAGAGAACAGGCACTTGCAAAGGGGACCTGAATGCGTTCTCCACTTGATACCTGGGCATGGAGAAGGAAGCACAGGGTGGGTTTCCAGGGAGGCAGTTGAGCTAGGCCTCATCCCTCTTCGAGAAGCCACTGCAGGGCATGCATATGACAAGATTTTGTGTTGCTTTTTGGGCCTGAGCAGAGGGAACCAAGTACCTCATTCTTCTGCTCCGTTCATCATTGCCTTGGAGCTTCGTACTATTCCTGAAAAGAGGAGGACAAGAACAAGAGGGGACAACAACTGGGAGATGCTTGGGCAAGAGCAGACGTTTTCAGTCTCTTGCCAGTAATGAGCTCTGAGCCAGTAAAATCTGCTCCAAGTCCCTGAGCAATTTAAACCTATTAGTCTCATCTGTCTGCAGCAAACACAGAAAACAGTACATTAGTACTGTTATAGTACATTATACAAAGATTTTTGTATGAAAAGGAATTCTCTTTCTTGTGCTCAGGTTTCTGTGGGCTACATGATCCCTCAGTCTTTTTGTGTAGGTGATGGGTACAATCAAAGTACACTTTTCCTGAAGTGGCACTCTCAGAGGTAAGCCAGTCTTACCACGTCATGCTGAATAGACAGAATATTTATGAGCTTACATGTGACTGTCCTTTTAATATTTCCAGTGGCAGAGCTGCCTTAGTTCCCTAACACTATGAGCTGAACAGCCACGCATGTCGTTTTGCTTGTGTTAGAAATGTGGCCCTGTTCTTTCCAAAGCAGGGGTTTGGTGCAGTGCTATTGACAGTGAGAACGGCTCTGTGATCATCAGGGATGCAGGAGGAGCTCAGCCTTTCTGATCCTTTCTACTCTCACTACTCAAGCCTGCAGTTTTACATACTGCCAACTTGAAAATATTTTGAGGGTGTTATTATCCTGTTAATTTTGTTTCCTGGGTGAGCTCAGATTTCTGCCTGTGTACATAATTAATCAAAATTAGCCAAAAATGCAGTTTGCATGGACTTTTACTAGGAACTGGGCCTGTAAGTGAATATCATGCATAGTTAAGGGAGATTCTTTCTTGTTTGTTCTGAACTCTAGACTTCAGTCTCAGTCTAGTCACTTATAATGAATTTGTCTTCCCTTAAAGTGTGTGTTGGAGTTCAGGTGGATTGACACTGTCCTTTTCATATCTTTCATTCCACTTGTTATGGAAATGAACTGTCATTTAACATGGCCCTATTCTGCAATGCTCTGACCGATACATTGAGAATCAATTTTCTGGATAAGAAAATATATTAACTTTAAGCAGTCATGACCCTAATTCTAGAAAAACAGCCAGAGTCAATGCTTGTTTTGTCAAATTCTGGATAATGAAATAAATGGTAAGAGGGTCATTAACTCATAACCTAAATGATTTCTGTAAAGGAAATAATCCTAGATGGCAAAGCAAGATTAGCTGTTTAATGAAACCATCTGCAAGGATGATGAGACTATGCAAATTTCCTCAAGAGTTTGAAATGGCAACAAGAGAACCTTTTGGTTCTGACCACATCTTCCCACAGCATGTGAGGAAACCAGCTTAATTCAAACCCATATGGAGTGATATATGTGGTCATTTTCTGTTTAGTTGTGAAGAGAGGGTTTGTCAGACCTTTCACAGCATATGGTCAAAACAAAAAGAATCCCTACTGTTGTAGTTGAAATCTGCATTTGAGTACTTGGACAGTCATAATCTGCTCAGATGTCTATGCATGTGTTTGAGTTTGATATATCTTCCAGAAGAATCCCTTTCAAACAACCTGAGTACCATAGTGCACAGAAAAATATTGCAGAGAATATAGATAGAGGCAGCTGTACTGTCCGTACCCAAGAGCTGTACTCTGCAAAGGGCAGAAAGCTCATCACTATGATAATGCCTCTTTGAAAAGTCTAATTGTACCCAGTTGTCTATGTTTTGAATGTAAATCCTCAAAAGTTAGGAAAGGATTTAAAGTCCACTGCTGACAGAATTAGCCCCTTTTTTCTCTTCAGTGGGCTTTTCTCTGTTTGTTTTCCAAATGCTCCTAAACTCTGACCTGCATTTGAACTTTAAGGGAGTTGCTAGTTAGATATGCCAGAATATAATAATTTTTAAACCAAGGATAAAAGAAGTGTTGTTAGTGTCTGGATTTATCCTCTAGAAGACCTTCTTACAGCCTTTCTGAAGGGGGATATTTTTAGACCTAGCAAGCTGGAACCATTTTTTAATCACTCATTTTTTAAATTCATATTCCTTAACTAGACTAGAATAAAGTATTTCTTTAGGTTTTATTTTGAACCAGCGCAATAATTTCAGTCATGGAAATGGAAGTGCCATGGCACTCATTTCTATACATCGCCAGGTGAAAATTTTCTGCTTTCTCATGCGCTCAGCCTCTTTGTCTTCTAACACAATGCCTTGGGTTAGCTGAATATCTGTTTTCAATATAGTTTTAATACAGTTTCAGTGCAGTTTTGATATAGTTCAATTCATTGCTCTCACAGGTGACCTGATGATCCTTTTTCCTGGAAATTTTTGGTTACAACATGAAGTTGCATTGTTCATGCAATTTGCCACAGTCTTAATAGCATCTGGGTGTGTTATCTGCAACTTCATCACCTGAAGTTATTATACTGAGTGAGAATTCCACTTTCATATTCCCCCATCCCCTCCCAAAAGCCCCTACCCTTCTGTTTGTGGAGGGAAGTTGAAGTGGCAGCACTTCAATGGCTCATCTTTAAGGAGGCAGTTAAAAAGAGTACAGTGTGTATCTGGGTTTTTCCAGATTTGATGACTTTAAAGGCAATATTATGACTTGGAATCCTGGACTTCCCAGAACTTAGGCTTGGTACTGCTGCCTTTGGCTGTATGCATCTTTTATAGTGTCATATTGGCTCTTCAGCATTTTATCCTCTTCTGTCATCTGATGACTCTGTGAGGGAGGCTGGCATATATTCACTCATAAGTCAAGACAGTTAAGGCTTTGATTTGTATCTTAAATGTAGCTCTGATGTGATTTTTCTCAAACTACCAACTTTCTATCTGACAGTAAGCTGAAAGGAGTGCTAGAAACCTTCACCAGATTAGCAATACTTACATTTGCTTCTGAAGTAAGAACATATGCATAGACTCATAGAATATGCTGAGTTGGAAGGAACCCATTAGGATCATCAAGTCCAGTTCCTGGCCCTGCACAGGACACCCCATGAACAATGCTAATATTTTATTTTACTTTTTTTGCAACTTTTCATATATCTAATAGATATTTTAAGTAAAGTCGGCATTTATTAAGTGCATTTTTTCAATTAATTCTGCTGTTTCCATTTAATTCTATTTTTTTGCAAAAAATATATTTGAAAACATGTGCTTTATTACAAGTTTACTGAAATATGTTTGTCTCCACAATAGATAAACAACTAGAAGGTGACACTTTCTTCCTACTGAATGTGTTTAAATATTTGTGTTAAGCTAATTCCAAAGACAAACAAAAAATACAAATATAATTTCTTTTTGCTGTCCATCTTGCAATCGGTCCTTTGAATCACAACCTTTGGGGATAGCTGCTAAATCATCACATGAGATTAGTGTTAAAGGGAGAGTTTACAAAATGAGATGGCAGGAATTATGCCAAATTCGCCTGCCATTCTTTGCTACTAGGTTTTGCAACTGTGTTTTTTGATCTCCAGTAGCACCAGACTGATCTTTTGGTTTGATTTGGTTTGGTCTGCTTTTTGTTTTTCCCCTGGAGTTTCTGGAATCACTAAAATAGAAATGAACTTAACTGTATAGAAAGAAAACTTATAAAGATAGTATTATTTAAAATTGCAATGAAAAATCTTGAAAATGTGACCCTACTTCATACGAATGAATGGCCCTGAAACCAAGAGACAAATAAAATGAGATTTAAATGTTTCTGTTAATATCCCAATTAAGATATTTCAAGTGTTTTGAGATCTCTTGAATGAAATTTTAGTATTGATTGGAAGTTCTGATACTAGGATACTGGGAATAGTTGGCATCCTGATCACAGACTTGGTAGTTAAATGGAAAATTTGCCAAGTGAGTGTGTCAGAACAATGTCCCTTCCTATTTCCAGAGCTCATTCTGGCTTTTCCCGTATATAGAAATTGCACAGTGCTAGGTGATTCTGCCTTGCTACATTTTGTTTGCAAAGAAACATTTTTGCCAGAAGACAAACAGTTGCACTCATTAATCTATACAGGAATATCCATAAGATGGTGCTGTATCTTAAATCTGACCAGAGTAATTTACACTGAAAAATAAAAATTATGCTGCAATTGTAGCTTAGATCTCCTGTTGTAAGCTGAGGGTTGGTAACAATTACTTTGGCGAGCATATTGCAAATGTTAGTTTCCCGTCACTCCAATATGTTAATTTACATGTATTGAAATATTAGTCACAGCATCTTTGTTCAAGCCTGAAAAATGTAAAACCAGCTGAAAGCTAGTATCAGCAGTGCTGAGGTTATAAGCTGCCAATATCTGACATTCACAACCGAGTTGCACTCCATATCTTTTTTATAAAGGCAAGTGATGATGCAAGGACTCCTTCAGACATGACTTTATTGTAAAAAAAAAAAAAAAAACCAAACCAAACCAGTGCACTGGGCATTCTATTTAAAGGGGTAAGTTGGTCACTAAAGAAAATGGCCAGCAAATTAAAAGACTGTGGGAGAAATGAGTCTGAGAAATTATAACCACCCACACAGGCAGTAAGAGCAGAAATTTCATGTGCAGCCAACACATAATTTTGTGGGATTCTGGTGAGAACAATGTCAAATGGAGGACTGGCTGGACAGCAACCAATTACAGCGTTATTCCACTGGAGCCTGGGCAGTGGATTATAACCCAGTAATAGTCTTTCACCACATCTCATGGCTTGGAGTAATGCGCAGCCAGAGCTGAGCTGCCAGTGCTACTGTAGCTCCCAAGCCAAGCCAGCCAAACTGCTGACAGTAGGAGGGAAAAGAGGCTGTTAGAGAGGGAATAGGCTGTTACAGCTGCTAAGGTTCCTGCAATTCCATGTGTGTTCAGATAGAAAGCTACAATCCTTCAAAGACCTTGTTTGCACTGGGAATTTTACCTTCAGGAATTTTGCATTTTTCTCCCTGATCATTTCTCTGAGGAGGTGAGATGACAAGAGCAACTGGTCAGTTGATATATCTCTGGTTCTCAATATAATGTATTTCACTTATTTGTTTGTTTCTGGAGTGATTTGCACATAGTCTGAGTCAGTTTTTCTCTATGAAAACAAGGCAGGGTAGAGGCAATATGCAAAATAGCTAATGCAGAAGGAGAAGAAGAAGGAAAGATGGGTTCATTAGAGCATAATGCTGTAGGCAGTAAGATAAAAAGGAAATGGTGAATGAATTTTCATTGGTGAAGAGAGAGACCACTTAGTGTCAGCAGTGTACCTGAGCCGATCCAGGCTGGACTAGGAGATGGAATATGCCAGTAAGAGACTCATAGTCTCTTCTGTCTCTTTTTGAGGCACTGGAATGAAAGTATCTGCAGACTCTGCATCCTCCTTTGCCTTTTTGGATAAACCTGTCACCCTGTTGATATCCAGGTGATGAAATTACCTCATTAGGTAATAGAGGTAATAAGGATTAAGTACAGAAGGACTGCAAGGCCTAATCAGCTGACCAGGGGGTGGAGCCGAGCTCAGTGGTGGGAGATTTAAACAGCACCAGGGAGTGCGGTGACCCAGAGCATGGCACAGTAGTGAGAGCATGTCACAACAGGTTGCATGGCAGTTCATGCAGGCAGGGCGAGCAGGAAGGGCACAGCCATCCTATCAGCTCTCCTTGGTGGTTTGTGAGGTAGTTATGTTGCTGTGGGTATTTTTTTTTTTTTCTGCAACTCATCTAGACCCAACAATGGTTTCCAAAGGAGGAAAACCATTGCTACTACTACCCGGGGGAGTGTGCTAACCCAGACAGAACCCCCCAGGAAGGATGCAGCTGTTCAGGTCACTGGCTGCACAGAGTGACTAAGCCTGGTGTCAGCACCAGGAGACAGAGTGAGAGATGCCTGCGTACAGCGTGAGCAGGTGAATGGTTTGCTGTGCTTAGTGGCAGAGCTAAGGAATTAAGTGGAGAGACTAAGAAGTATTAGGGAAAGTGAAAGGGAAATAGACTGGTGGAGTCACACCCTTTCGACCCCAAAAGAAGTCCAGCAGGAGACGGTGAAGCCCTGCCCCTCCTGCCATCAGCAAGTTGGAGGGGGGAATGGAAACAGGTCCCTGATCGAAGATGTAAAGGAATGCCCTCCAAACCCTCATCCACCTCCCATGGTTCCCTTAAAGAACAGGTGTGAGGCCCTGGACCCAGAGAGTCAGGCAGAGGGCAGTCAAGAAGAGGATCTGTCTGGAGGGTCTCCTGGTTACACTCCATCTACAACCACAGCTAAAAAGTAACAAAGATGGGTAGTTGTAGTAGGCAACTCCCTTCTGAGGGGAACTGAAGGCTCTATATGTCAATTAGATCCATCCCATAGGGAGGTCTGTCGCTTTCCCGGGGCTCGGTGAGGGATATTAGTAGGAGACTCCCTGAGCTAATCTGGCCCTCTGATTATTATCCACTGCTGGTGGTCCAGGCTGGCAGGGATGACACTAATGAAAGAGGTAGTAGGGTAATTGAAAAGGACTTCAAGGCACTGGGTCGATTAGTTGATGGGACAGGAGCACAGTTGGTGTTTGCCTCAGTTCCTGCAGTAGCAGGAATGAATGAGGAGAGAGGTAGGAAAACCCATCTCATCAATAGGTGGCTAAAGGATTGGTGCCACCAGCATAATTTTGGTTTCTTTGACCATGAGTCAAATTCTATGGTACCTAACCTGCTAGAGTCAGATGGGCTTCATCTTTCTAGCAAGGGCAAAAGGACTCTAGGCCATAAGTTGTCAGGGCTGATCAAGAGGGCTTTAAACTAGGTTTGAAGGGGAAAAGGGTTGAAACCAGGCTCTCCAGAGATGAACCTAAGGGTGGAAAACCAGAGTTAGAAGTGAAATCAGCAGCCCAGCTGAAGTGCATGTACACCAGTGCACACAGTATGGGTAACAAACAAGAGGAGCTGGAAGCCATCGTGCAGCAGGAAAGCTATGATGTAGTCACCATCACAGAAAGGTGGTGGGATGAGTGGCATGACTGGAGTGCTGCCATGGATGGCTACAAGCTCTTCAGAAAGGATAGGCAGGGTAGGAGAGGTGGAGGGGTGGCTCTATATGTTAGAGAGTCTCTTGAATTTGTAGAACCTGAAGTCACTAATGATAAGGTTGTGTGCCTGTGGATCAGAATCAGGGGGAAGGCCAACAGGGATGACATCCTGGTGGGAGTCTCTTATAGACTATCCAATCAGGATGAGGGTGATGAATTATTCTACAGGCAGCTGGCAGATGTCTCAAAATCGCCAGCCCTTGTTCTTGGGGGCGACTTTAACCCGCTGGATGTTTGCTGGAAACTCCACACAGCAGAAAAGAGGCATTCTAGGAGATTCCTAGAGTGTATGGAGGATAATTCCCTGCTTCAGCTGGTAAATGAGTCTACCAGGGGCGGGGCCTGCTAGACCTGCTGTTCACAAACAGAGAGGGGCTAGTGGAAGGTCTGGTGGTTGGAGGCTGCCTGGGGCACAGTGACCATGAAATAATAGAATTTTCAATAGTCAGGAATGCAAAGAGGACCATCAATAAAACTTCTACCCTGGACTTCCGCAGGGCAGATTTTGGCCTACTCAGAAGAGTGATTTAGAGGGTACTTCGGAAAACAGACCTTGAAACAAAGGGGTCCAGGAGGGATGGACATGCTTCAAGAAGCAAGTCTTGAAGGCACAGGAGCAGGCTGTCCCAGTGTGCTGAAAGGTGAGCTGATGGGGAAGATAGCCAGCCTGGCTGAACAGGGAAATTTTAAGGAAATTAGGGGAAAAAAAGAGAGTTTACCAACTATGGAAAAAAGTGCTGGCTACTCATGAAGAGTTTAGGAATATAGTTAGTCATGTAGAAAAAAAAATTAGAAACACAAAGGCACAATTTGAGCTCAATCTAGCCACTTCTGTTAGGGATAACAAGAAGTGCTTCTACAAATACATCAGTAGCAAAAGGAGGGGCAAGGAAAACCTCCATTCTTTGTTGGACATGGAGGGGAACATAGTTATCAAAGATAAGGGAAAGACTGAGGTATTTAACACATTCTTTACCTCAGTTTTCAACAGTAAGACAGGTTGTCCTCACGACAGTGGCCTCTGGAGCTGGTAGACAGAGACAGGAAGCTGAAAAACCCCCCTATAATCCAGGAGGAAACATTTAGTGATCTGCTGAGCCACTTAGATTCTCACAAGTCCATGGGACCAGATGGGATCCATCCTAGGGTGATGAGGGAGCTGGCAGAAGAGCTTGCCAAGCCGCTCTCCATCACTTACCAACAGTCCTGGCTCTCCGGGGAGGTCCCAGATGACTGGAAGTTGGTGAATGTCACGCCCATCCATAAAAAGGGCTACAAGGAGGACCCGAGAAACTCCAGGCCTGTTAGTCTGACCTGAGTGCCTGGCAAGGTTATGGAGCAGATCATCCTGAGTGTAATCACACAACAGCTACAGGATGGATAAGAGATCAGAGCCAGATAGCACAGGTTTAGGAGGGGCAGGTCCTGTCTGACCAACCCGATCTCCTTTTATGATCAGGTGACCCGCCTGGTGGATGAGGGGAAGGCTGTGGATGTGGTCTATCTGGACTTCAGCAAACCCTTTGACACCATCTCCCATAATATACTCCTGGAAAAGCTGGCAGCTCATGGCTTGGACAGGGGCACTCTCTGCTGGGTTAAGAACTGGCTGGAGGGCCGGGCCCAAAGAGTGCTGGTGAACGGGGCTGCATCCAGCTGGCGGTCGGTCACCAGTGGTGTCCCCCAGGGATCTGTATTGGGCCCAGTTCTATTTAACATCTTTATTGATGAACTGGATGAGGGGATTGAGTCTACCATTAGCAAATTTGCAGATGACATCGAGTTGAGAGGGAGTGTTGGTCTGTGGGAAGGCAGGAGGGCTCTTCAGAGTTGCACAAGCTGGAAAGATGGTCTGATTTCGATGGGATGAGGTTCAACAAGGCCAAGTGCTGGGTCCTGCACTTTGACCACAACAACCCCCTGCAGCACTATAGGCTGGGCACAGAGTGGCTGGAGAGCAGCCAGGCGGAAAGGGACCTGGGGGTGCTGACTGAGCAGGAAGCTGAACATGAGCCAGCAGTGTGCCCAGGTGGGCAAGAAGGCCAATGGCATCCTGGCCTGCATCAGGAACAGTGTGGCCAGCAGGAGCAGGCTGTCCCAGTGTGCTGAAAGGTGAGCTGATGGGGAAGATAGCCAGCCTGGCTGAACAGGGAAATTTTAAGGAAATGAGTGGAAAAAAAGAGAGTTTACCAACTATGGAAAAAAGTGCTGGCTACTCATGAAGAGTTTAGGAATATAGTTAGTCATGTAGAAAAAAAAATTAGAAACACAAAGGCACAATTTGAGCTCAATCTAGCCACTTCTGTTAGGGATAACAAGAAGTGCTTCTACAAATACATCAGTAGCAAAAGGAGGGGCAAGGAAAACCTCCATTCTTTGTTGGACATGGCAGGTAACATAGTTATCAAAGATGAGGGAAAGACTGAGGTATTTAACACATTCTCTACCTCAGTTTTCAACAGTAAGACAGGTTGTCCTCACGACAGTGGCCTCTGGAGCTGGTAGACAGAGACAGGAAGCTGAATAGCCCCCCTGTAATCCAGGAGGAAACATTTAGTGACCTGCTGAGCCACTTAGATTCTCACAAGTCCATGGGACCAGATGGGATACATCCTAGGGTGATGAGGGAGCTGGCAGAAGAGCTTGCCAAGCCGCTCTCCATCATTTACCAACAGTTCTGGCTCTCCAGGGAGGTCCCAGATGACTGGAAGTTGGTGAATGTCACGCCCATCCATAAAAAGGGCTGCAAGGAGGACCCGAGAAACTCCAGGCCTGTCAGCCTGACCTCAGTGCCTGGCAAGGTTATGGAGCAGATCATCCTAAGTGCAGTCATGCAACGCCTACAGGATGGATAAGAGATCAGAGCCAGCCAGCACAGGTTTAGGAGGGGCAGGTCCTGTCTGACCAACCCGATCTCCTTTTATGATCAGGTGACCTGCCTGGTGGGTGAGGGGAAGGCTGTGGATGTGGTCTATCTGGACTTCATCAAACCCTTTGACACTGTCTCCCATAATATACTCCTGGAAAAGCTGGCAGCTCATGGCTTGGACAGGGGCACTCTGTGCTGGGTTAGGAACTGGTTGGAGGGCCGGGCCCAGAGAGTGCTGGTGAACGGGGCTGCATCCAGCTGGCGGTCGGTCACCAGTGGTGTCCCCCAGGGATCTGTATTGGGCCCAGTTCTATTTAACATCTTTATTGATGAACTGGATGAGGGGATTGAGTCTACCATTAGCAAATTTGCAGATGACACCAAGTTGAGAGGGAGTGTTGATCTGTGGGAAGGCAGGAGGGCTCTGCAGAGTTGGACAAGCTGGAAAGATGGTCTGATTCCAATGGGATGAAGTTCAACAAGGCCAAGTGCCGGGTCCTGCACTTTGGCCACAACAACCCCCTGCAGCGCTATAGGCTGGGGACAGAGTGGCTGGAGAGCAGCCAGGTGGAAAGGGACCTGGGGGTGCTGACTGACAGGAAGCTGAACATGAGCCAGCAGTGTGCCCAGGTGGGCAAGAAGGCCAATGGCATCCTGGCCTGCATCAGGAACAGTGTGGCCAACAGGAGCAGGAAAGTGATTCTTCCCCTGAACTCAGCGCTGGTGAGGCCACACCTTGAGTATTGTGTCCAGTTCTGGGCCCCTCAGTTCAGGAAGGACATTGAGGTGCTGAAGCAGGTCCAGAGAAGAGCAACCAGGCTGGTGAAGGGACTTGAGCACAAGTTCTATGAGAAGAGGCTGAGGGAGCTGGGGTTGTTTAGCCTGCAGAAGAGGAGGCTCAGGGGTGACCTCATCGCTCTCTACAACTACCTGAGAGGAGGTTGTAACCAGGTAGATGTTGGTCGCTTCTCCCACACAAGAGGGCATGGTCTTAAGCTCTGTCAGGGGAGGTTTAGGTTGGATATTAGGAAGAAACTTTTTACAGAGAGAGTGATCAGGCATTGGAATGGCCTGCTCAGGGAGGTGGTGGATTCTCCATCCCTGAAGGTTTTTAAGATGAGACTGGATGTGGCACTGAGTGCCATGATCTAGTAACCATGGCAGTGTTGGATCAAGGGTTGGACTTGATCATCTTGGAGGTCTTTTCCAACACAGTTAATTCTTTGATTCTATGACTCTTTTTCAGTTGGCTAATGGATTCAGTTCACTGGTAAATGTTATCGAGAAATCCTATGTTTTTTCATATTCCTAAGATTGGTCCCTAGATTGAAAAAAAAATCACTGCTTTTGGTGAAAGGTGCAACATAAACTTGAAAGATATTTTTCTTTTTTCTCCTTGTTATTCAGCTGTTAAGCAAAATCTGAACTATCATTTTTAGTAGTGTGTGGTCTTATCATAACACCTCTCTGCAGGTAAATTGATTCTTGAACCAGTTCAGATGATCAAGACAGAAAGAGTGAAGCATAAGCTACTTTAATGAAACTAATATAAACTGGAGGCTAAAAATATACAAAGCAAATGTAGTGTATGCCAGATTATTCATGAGATGCTCTAGGATTGGTTGCAAAAGGTTACATGCAAACGTAAGGCTAGAATTTCTACCTTGTGTCATGTAACAGATGTTGTCAATATATTCTGGTTTACTTTAATTCTGTGAATTCTTGTTAAACATACTTCAGGATTTTTCTTCTTTGCTACACTACCATCTTTCAAGCAGCATTCTGATTGCTTTTGAGTGTAATGATGCAAGACTTGATCATAGAGACAGCTAACTCTGCTGATGTGCTGTGTTATTATAATGCCACCTGATACCTCATTCATTTGATACATTAGCCAGCGTACTACATCAACAAAGGAAAGTGCTCACATACTTCTACAAAGATGGAATGTTTCAGTGGCAAGCATGAATTCAGGGTAAAAGCTATATATATGAAGCAGTGCCAAAATGCCCCTTGGCTTTGTCTTTTTCACTTTATGAAACTTGTTAGATAATTCAAGACCAAGAAAAAAAAAATAAACTCATGAAGTCATTCATTATGAACTCATCATGACAGAATTGTTGGTTTGTTTTATATATATGCCATCATCAAATATAAGAAAAAAAAAGAGTAAAATGTTTGTGAAATGTATTTATTTTATTGTTTTATAGAACAGTATCTCCAGGAGATGTGATGACTAAATGCTGTGTATTCAGTAGGTGTATAAATGACATACAAACAAAAGTAACTTCTAAAATTAATTCTAAGATATGTCATAAAAGCCATAGATGTTTGCAGTTAACAATCTTTCTGACAAGTGAAGACATCAGAGTACCTCATAAGGAATAGGTTCCCTGAGCAAAGGTCACCCCTGGAGAGATTAAGTCCCATGCAACAGCAAGAGCATGAACAGATCACTTCTCTGAACTGTGGCAGAAAGGGAGGTAATAAATCAAGCAACCAGGTCCCCTAAGAATATTTAGGATGTTGTACTCCATTCCTGATGTAGGGATTCTTGAGGACATCACAGGCTGGAACACAGCCAACATCTATTCTACACACTTTTACAGGGCCTCTGCCAATCCCGGGGACCACTGAGACCATAGCTGGGAGACATCTCATGATGTTTCCATGACATTACATCACTTACACCATTCCTCTCCTGGACTGCAGTGTTGTGTTTCTGCTTGGCCCTGCCTTGAAGAGAGATTGCACCTGCACATGGGACAGTGATGGAGCAAGCCCCATTTCTGCAGGTTCATCACTGTGGCCCTGCAATCCCTGGGCCATACTGCAGTTCTCATGGGTACCCTGAGCAGCAAAGAGAGCAGGTGTCCAGGAGAGGTGAGACAGCCTCATAACTGAGGTGCAAACAGTGTACCTGCAGGTGCACAATGCACCTTTCACACACCACTACTTTTTGCCTACAGGTTCCTGACTCGCATTTGTTATTCATCATGTCCTGGCTTACTGCTCAAGCTTGTCCAGCTATGCTCTTTCTTTTGTAGGCATCAGTGGTTTGGTGTTGGTGGAGGTCACTGGTTACCTGCTGGTCTGTTTGGCATCTTTAGCAGACTGCTTGTAGAAAGCAGAGACTTGTAGCTGCATAAAGATGTATGCTGTTGGACTCCAAGCCTCTTTGGAGGTGGAGCGGGGGCCAAAGTTTGGACATCCTTTACAGCATCTTTTCCGTACACATGTATGTGAACGCTCTGTCACAGTCCTTCTGGGACAGGTAATTTCTGAGGTACTTTTGCCTCCTCTGCAAGTGGAACTCAGCAATGGAGAAGTGCTGTTCATGGCCTGACCATGGGCCTTCTCCATTTTATTTCACCTTTGCCTACCATCACATCCATTTGCAGTGCTCTCCCTGCAAGGTCATTGGTGGTCTCCTATGTGACAGTTATGGTCCAGTTTCCTGAACATGCTTTCCTAGAGGCACTCATTCCATGTGGATGGAAAGTCACTGTCACTGTCTTCTGTAGGGGGGTACTCTGGGCAGAGGGCTCCTGAGTTGTCGTGGTTTTGACTCTGGGCGGATTTTAAACACTTACTTAAAACAGTTTTTCCCCCTCCTCCCCACTCTGCTCTTCTCAGAGGAGAAGAAAAAAAAAGTTAGAGAATTCCTGAGTAGAGATAAGAACTGGGAGACTCACTAACTAATTTTCATAGACAACCAGAGTCAAAGTGAGTAGAACTTAAATTTATTGCTAATAAACTTAAACTAAAAGCTAAATTTATTGCCAACAAAATAAGAACTAAAGAGTAAAAAAATAAAACAGTCTTAAAACACAACACCTTCCTTTCATTGCCCCCTTCCCTCAGCCGTGCAGGGAGATGAGAAAAGGGGGAAAGTCACAGCCAGCGGCTGCTTCTGCCACTGTTGAAATCCATCTCTTAGATAGGAACTCTTTCCAATTCGTTGTCCTGGGGGGTCACTTTTCCATCAGGAGCAGAGGTCTCCCTCTGCATTCTGATGGTCTGCATGGACTGCAAGAGGACAGCTTGCTTCACCATGGTCATTCACCATGGTTATAGGAGGTAATGGCTTTGAGTCCTTCCCCTGTTTCCTGTGGGGTCCCTCCCCACGGGAGACAGTCCTTGATAGACCTCTCTGGCATGGGTCCATCCCTCGGGCCACAATTCTTCCGTAATCTGCTGTCCCTTGGGTCACGAATGAGTTGCATCAGTGTAGATGCCCCACAGGGCCACAAGTCCTACCTGAGACAACTTGCTCCAGCATAGGTTTCTCTCTCCATGGAGCACAGGTCTCCAGCAAGACTCTGTTTCGTCTTAGGCCTCCCAAGGGGTTACAGCCTCCTCATGCAGTCTTCTGCTCTGGCATGGACTCCTTCATGAGCTGTGGAGGGGGGTTTCTTCTCCCCAACAGTCTTCCACAGGCAGCAGGGGTCTCAGCTTTCAGCCTTTCCCCTGCTGGAGCGGGAGAGAGAGGCCTCTGCGTCTCCTCCTCCCCTCTCCTGCTACATTGACCTTGGAGTCTACATTGCTATCTCATGTTCTCTTCTGCTCTCCTCTCCAGCCGGAATTTCTTCTGCAACACAGGCTTCTCTTCCTATGTTCTTAAATATGTTATCACAGAAGTGAATATCATTGGCTAGTAGTAGGAAATCCATCCTGGAGCTGACTATCATTGGCTTTTTCATAGAATAGCAAAAGCTTCTAGTAGTTTCTAATTGAAATAATCTCTATGGCTCCCTATTACCAAAAATTCAGCCACGTGAACCCATGACATGAGTGCTGCAAGAGGGTGAGCAGTCCTGAGCCTTCTCTTCTTTCCCTCATGCTTTCATGTCTGAGTATTCCTGGTATGTTTGTCAGGTGGCTAGACAGTGAGGATGATGAGGGAATTTACCTTTCAAATGGTAACTGCTGAGCTATAAAACTATTAATATGGATGCAGCTTTGAGCTAAACTCCTTCCAGACTGAGTTAAGACCATCAAGAAGGGATGGCTGCTGATCTCCTTATCTCTATGATCTTGGCAGTCAGGGCTGCTGAGACTGGAGAAGAAGTTCTTCCTAATTCCAACAGCAGATTGATACTGCTAGTCTTTATGGACTAGTTTAGAAGTTTCTGACAAACTGTCTCTATGTGCACAGAAGACACACTAAGATTGGTGAAGACTGTCTCTGTTCACAGAGAACAACCAACAACTACCCAGTCCTTCCAGGCTACCAAGTACTGTGACAGAGTGCAGGAAATGCAAGTGCTCAATCAGTTATCAAAAACCTGTTAAAGATTAGAAATACTACACTGGTGATCTTCAAAGCATGGATAGACTTTCTTAAGGAGGTGGGGGAACTAATGCAGCTTAATTCATGTGCTGTTTGAATAAAGTGCAGTCCTCATCTGAGGTAAGGCCTGCATCCTATTTCTGAATCAAAATCTGACAGAACAAGATTTACAGACTCTTGCTAGGCAGACTCTGCACTGTGACTAGAGTAGAGAATTTCAAAATCTCTTTAGCAGATTCAGTGCAGTGGAAGTTCTATCAGGTGCAGTGTGGGCATGGGAGGCTACAGCAGGACTCTTCTGAGACAAAGACTGCCACAGGCCAAGGGAGAAACATCTCTGAGGAGCAAAGCCTGGTTTGGCCTGTGGTCAAAATGCCCTTGTTCCATCTCTTTCAGTGTCATAGGCAGTAAGTATTAAAGCACAGCTAGTGCTGAGAGGCTCAGAGGTGTTTAATGCACAGAAAGGAAGTGCTGAGCACAATGCAGGGCTGGAAGGAAGTCTGGAAGCTGCTCTTTTCATGTTTTCAATACATTCACCTGATGCCCCCAGCTGAGAACTAATTTGCATGGAACTTAGTCTTGCACAGGAAAAATACAGTGAAAAGCAGATTTTGTGAATTGCTGCTTAGAGAGCACACTTGAGCAGAACTTACTGTGCTCATTTGTCAGCTAATTCATTAGGGTTCACATGCTGTCAGGGTGCTTGGCTGTGTTCTGTAATGGCATTTTTTTTCTCTGCTGAACAGTAATTTTGCAATTGCTGAATCAATTAATACAATGTAAAATATTTGATATACTATTAGATGAAAAGTAAACTTATCTTGTACCAGCATTTGCATCAGAATATGATAAATGCACTTGATGCTCATTGTGCTTTACAGAGAGAGGCACTCGAGAGAGCAGATTGTCTAAAATGAAACTACCATCTGGAAATTTTGTCTGAAGCCTGATTACAGTAAGGGTTTAAAGAGCCACTTTAAAAAAAAAAAAAGCACACACACACACAAAAAAATTACTTTGAAGAAATTTTGTCTGTACTGGTAATTTAAAAACCTAACTAAATTTCAATAAATTCTGATGAAGTGAAGGTGTATATAAACCAATAATTGATTTCTCTGTCTTTCATACCTAATGTTCAACAGGATCTATATAAGTTTTAGAAATGCTCCATAGTATGTCAGATAACTGTATTTGCATGTAAAGAACAGTGTTTTAGATTATCTGAAGATTTTTACTTGTGATAGCAAAAGGCATGCTTTTCATATTTTTCAGGGTTTGGGAGTTTTTCCTTGAAAAAAACTCATGCAAATTAGGTTCTTCAGAAATATAGTCATAATCCTTCAAGCTGTGAGCTTGAAGAAATTTGTTTTAGAAATAAACAAGGCACAAGGATTCAAGCAATTATGTGATGTGCTATTACTTACAAGCCAAGGTCTTTCACAAATGTGGTTTTTTTCATTATGAAATTTTAACAGAAAAATGTGAGACACTGCCAAGCTCTCCCTGTTTTTTTGGCAGTAGTTTTTAAATGACCCAACTGGCCAAATTTACACATGGTTCATTCTCTTCTTCATCTGTTGTAGAAGCAGAAGAAATGTCTGAAGCACAGTGCTTTACTTTGATGGAATCATTGTTCAAGTTTAATTATTTAATATTTATTATATTATCTGCAGTTTATTTTAAAATAAAGTAATTTTGAAGCTGTTTTCTTTGAAGTTGAAGCAACAGGGTCAATTTTGCAGCTGACCTTACTGGCTATGGGAATTCATAGTACATTTTCATATGCCTGAAAAACCTGAAGTCTCTGTAATAATTTAGAAATAAAATTATTTTGTCCCTGAGGTATAAAGTGTGATAT
Organism: Myiozetetes cayanensis; assembly: GCF_022539395.1. NCBI lineage: Eukaryota > Metazoa > Chordata > Aves > Passeriformes > Tyrannidae > Myiozetetes > Myiozetetes cayanensis. The sequence goes on along the minus strand of NW_026087521.1, from coordinate 22,008,750 downwards.
TCATCCTTGATTTTCCATCTGTTTTGGGCCTGTACCATGGGGCAGCTTTAAGAAATAATTGGCTTCTGTGGACCCGAATAGTACTGTGTTGGAAGTCCATGCTACACATGTATGCAATGGTGTTTTGTTCCACAGTTCCTCAGGTGGTTGGGGGAAAGTCAAGTGCACTTTCTGCTGCTGACCTGACTGCTTTGTGTCAAGGCTGGTTGCTGTAGCTTGGAAGAGACCCCATGAAGGTGTGTGAAAGGAAGGTCAGCTGCTGCTCAACAGGATGGAATGGGGTCTCCCAGGCAACTGAAGCGGTTTGGAGATGCTGTGAGAGTTTAGTGACACTGAGAGATAAGAGAGCATGCCTTAGCAACAGGCTCAATTGACCATAATGAATATATAACTCTAACCACAGATGGTTGTGCAGAAAATTCTTCTGAGTGATCTTATCTACCTGTTCCCATTCTCCTGCCTCCACTGGACTCAGAGCCAACCTGCTGGTCCTTATGAGGGAAAGAATACACCTAAGGATGAGGCAATTTACTGACACTGAGATGATCAAGCATTCTGAAGGATAGCTAGAGCTGTGTGTGATCTGCATAGCAGTACCATGCATGTCTGTTTCATCTCTTCACCTACTGCTACCGTGGATGAGCTGAATTGCATCCTCAGTAAGCATTATTTCCAACAGCATCAATAGGCCTCATTAGGGATAGGAGGCAGGTCACAGGAAAATATATAAGATTAAATAGCAAGATGTTCACAGGGCTGGCTTAAAGAAAATCTTTAATATAGATTCCTTCATACTGCTATTATTACGCAGAAAGTAAGTAAGACCGATCTGAAGTATGTATAGTACCGACACCATCAGGACCGGATGCACCATAGCACAGATGCTTTAGAAAGAGAGAGAACTTACAGAAAGGTTTTAAAAGAGATTTTTATTCAGTATTGTGCATACTTGTTTCAATTATTCTCTGAAAATTGTACTATTCTCTTTCCCATATTTAATTATTCCCTTTATCTACCTTATTCTCTTCATCTGTCTCTGAGCTCTTTACTTTTCTACATTGTCTTTTGGGGGGATAGGAAGACTAGAGCCAGATGCATCATTCTGTCAATTTGGAGAATGGCATTATTATACTTTTGCTATTACTTTCCCATATGCTCCTTTTAAATTCTATCAATTTGTTTGCTTCTTAACCACTCTCACAGAGAGATCAGAGATTTGTATTGCTATGATTCCCAAGTCCATTTCCTGAATGGTTAATTTAGAAACAAGTAGACTGGCTGCATGGTAAAATTGCTTCTTCTACTGTTCATTAACCTCACATTTATCAACTTTTAGGAAAAGTTTAATCCTTTTACCTTTGTCAATTAAACTACTTGAACAGAAGAATGTAGAAAATAATATACTTGTATAATTTTAAGAAAGGAGGCACTGAAAACTCAAGTTTAAATTAATTCCCTATCAAATCAAAATGAAGCCTTGATACTTACTGTGTGAAAGCAAATTACTTCTGTTCACCAGCCTTCAGAAAGTCTTTGATTGCCAAAAAAAAAAAAAAAAAGCGCAAAAGGAAAAGGGAATTACCAGGTTAACTTCAAGAGACTATTTGTTTAGCACTCCTAATATAATAGGAAGGGCTGATAAAGAACATCAGATTCAGAATATAATGTCTAAGTACAAATATTCTTAAGGTATAATGTGTAATATAATATAATATAATAATATATAATGTGTAATATAATATGTAATTTGGGTCATATTCCCTAATGATTGTCTCTAGTTCCTCAAGATCAATGTGCTTTCGAATTTCAGTTGCTTTTTCACATTCCAAATTCTGCTCTCCCTCACCATTAAAATTCCTGCCCAAAGCAACTTAGTTGCTCACTCTAATACTGTATCTGTTCACATCCATATGACCAGAGGAGTACTCCAAAATTCACCTCTATCACCAGTCTCTCTATTCATATAATTCCTAAATTACTATATTTTCTCTTATTATGCAAGACTGAACCTTTGTTTTGGAGCCCTACACAAAGTCCCAAGTTAGCACAAGCTATCACTTATACTGTCAAGTATATTTGCCTTTTCTGCTCCTCCCAAAATGCTTCCAAAACTCTTCGAAAACACTACACAGGCATAAGCAAAGCGGAATTTAACATGCAGAAACATAGTCACCAAGCAAAATGGCTGGAAGGAGTCAAAGGGATCATGGTGTGATTCCCAGTTTACTCTTGACTTTCCAGGGACAGCCATTTCACTGTAAAGGAACAAACACATGATGTAGAAGCTGGTGAGATGTTGTAAGTTAACAAAATTATTTTCTCTGGGATAAAATAACGTATAACAAGGTAGTTAGCTGTGTGAGCTTTCCATGCTTAATTTTCACCCATTTAATCTGACTTGATCAATTTGATTTGACTGTGTTCTTCCATACAACATTGGACTTCTTTCACATTCTAGGAATATGAAATCATATGAAAACTGTGTAATTATTACTTCAGTAGAGTTTGTTTTTAAGATAATAATATAAAAAATAAATAGTGAAAATTATGTGCTGCCAGGGCTAACAGATGGTTTGTCAAATTTTCATAGGTGTTATCCATGAAAAAAAAAAAAAAAGAAAGCTAGTCTAATTTTTAATATAAGAGTGGCAGGAAATAGGAAATATTTTTATTTATTAAAATTTCTTTATATTTGTAAATGTAAAAATACCTTAGTTTGACCCACATGGTATTCTTGATATATCATCTGTCAGATTCTTCACTGGTAGAAATTAGTGTAGCTCATTGACTGTAACAGGCCTGCATTTTTTCACCTCAGTTGTATAACTTACCTAGAGTAAGAACATGAATGTAGAAGGAAGACAAAATATCATTATTATTAGCGCTGTTCTGATATATCTGTTGAAGTTATGACCTAATCGGTATTTGTAAGCCATGGAGGGAACACTAGAGCCCTCACAGACACTGTTCTGGATTTGGTGAGACATCTCCTGCAGTATGTGTGACCAGTTGAACTTCTTCATAACAGTTTTCAACTGCCCTGAGTGTGATTGTTCAACATAAAAATAGTTTGGTCAGATGAGTAGTTGATTCCAAATACTTTTATAAAGGATAAGCAGCAAACTCTTGTAGGTCCATTTTCATATCTAAAATCGATTAGACAAATTCTCAGCTGAATTTCTGACTGTCCCTTGGATTAATTGCTTAGTTTAGTAGGCTTCCAAGCTTGATGTGTCAGCATTGCTAAAATGTGCTAAAATACCCAAGAAAAAGACTGGCAAACTTTGAAAAGGTGAACCTGGAAACTGTTGTTTTAAGTAAGTGCTGGGTTCCCACTGTATCAGCTGCAACCGTGGCATTAGCCCACTGCCTGAGTGTTGCAGACTTCCCGTGTGAGGTACTGAGCTAGTGTCTGGGAACTTGCATATTTCCCTAGAAAGTCTTTGGAAGTCTCTGTAGCTTTTGAGATGAGCCCTCAGAAGCATGTCACTGAGCAGGAGGGCTTTGAAGGCCAAAAAGAAAGCAGTGGAGCTCAGTTCTGAAGAGATAACACTGCTATGGACAAATTCTTGCCATCCTGCAGGGCAGGCCTAGATGCCCATATTATGTGAGGACTGGAGCAGTTTGACAGTTGAGTGCTTTTGCTTCAGTAGGCCACTCAGTTCATTATTCTCCTGGAGGGATTAGGAGAAAGTCTTCCCCAGGAAACCTCACCCCTAAATTCCTAACCTTCCCCTGAATTCCTAACCCCTTCTTTGCTCATGTAGACTTTCCTCTAAGTGAGGATGATAGTTTCTAAACCTCCCCGCAGATCTATCCCTAAAATAAACAAATAAAGAAGAACAATATTGTCAAACAGGCATCTAGGAATTGGACAGTTGATGCTGGAATTACCTCACAGCCATCTGGTTTTGAAAGGAGGAATTGGCTGGCAGTTCAGCTCTAAAAAAACACCAAACAATATTGGGTATTTCTCCCTCACCTTTTATTTTTTATTTGGAAGCACAGAAAAAAAAATTAGTACATGTTGACTATATTGAAGAAATCTGTTTCTCACAGTATCTCTGGGAAGTAAACAACCACAGAAGATTAAATTCAGATTGAGATGCATCCTGTTTTATTTGTAATTTTTTAAATGTCTGTTTATGACTTAAGCAAGCCTCTTTTTATTATATATCAGTGATATACTGTCAGGCCTATACTGTCCCCTTCTTCTAGGGAAAGTGGATAAAAATCACTGTAAGACTCTCTCCCTCTAGAGGAGAATTCTCAGCTTTTCTGTATGGAGTACTCAGCCACGCATGCAGCATCTTCCACTCAGCCCATGGCCCATGCTACCCACTGAAGTGGCTGGTCTTGGCCACAGGTGCCTGTCAGGCTGGCTCTGAGGTGTGTTGCCTGTGGGCTGAGAACGTGCTCCTTTGCTTTCGTCTTGATGGTTTTTCACAAAACATCTGACATTTGATAAGAAATTCAAACTCATGCCTCTGTATCCACCTTTTATGATCACAGACTAACTTCACACCAGTGTCCTTCAGACACTGGGCCTTATTCAGAGATTAAAGTCAAAATCTTTTTTAGTGACTTCACTGGTTTAAGGTTGGGTTCCTCACTTTGATTAAAAACTCCTCAGATGAAATGTGAAAGTGATAAGGCCTTCAGTGCTGTGTGTGATAATTTCTCTTTCTTCATGTGTGGCATTTTTTCAATGATGTTTTGCTATTTGCTCAACCTGCACATCACTTAGATTGCTTGAAGCCATTAGACTTGATGATTTCTTTGCATAATGAAGTGGGAAAACATATTCAGTCAAGGCCAGCTCCTGAAGAAACCCATTGTTTGCAGTGATCCAATTTAATTTCAAACGTGTCACATCAGTATCTATTGTTAAGTTTAGTATTTCAGCACTATGGAACCTGATGAGATGAAATTACATTTTCAGTGTAAAATCAGATTTAGCTTTCTGAGTGATGAACTGGTGAGGGATTGTATTTCACTATGTATGCAAAGAAAAGAATATGTTCTACCACACAATAGCTTACATGCAGCCGTAAGTTTTTTGAGGGTTACTTTTTGTTTTAATATATGTCTGTGTGTAAGAGGTGTTTGTGCTGGAAAGCACCAGTCTCCAAGTTTTAACCACCCTAACTTTGCCAGTGACTTGAATCTACAGAATGGTTACTATATTCCTTTAAAGTGTAATGTTGTTTCCATAACCTTGGATTTTCCAACACTGTGCAGCTGAATATTGTTGTTTGTTTAAGTGCAGTGTGATTAGCTGTCCTTGAAAATATCATCTGTGGCAGTTTAATTGTGTAGCAGAATGCCAGGAGTTGAAGGACACGAGAAAATCCTCTACCCCCACCAGCTACACTTACACATTCTGCAGCAGGTTTTATTTTAGGCTTTGATTTGGGAAAATATTCCTAAAAAAGACAACTCAGAGAGATATATCTAGTTAAAAAACACTGGCCTTAGGAGATGTATGAGTTCACGTCTTGGCACTTGCATAAAAACATGTTTAAATGTGTATATTTTCCAGACTCGTGGCCTTGGATTTATTCCCTCTAAAGTCCAACAACTGAACCGATGTTAGACACCTAGACTTGAGATGCCCAGTAATCCCTTTAATAATTTGAGTCTGCCCTTTAATTAGGTTTACAAATTCCTTGAAATATTGCATGACATATTTCTTTAAAGCTGCAGAATCCTCAGTTTTCAACACAAACATGCTTTCAGTTAAAAAAAAATAGGAATTTATTTTTTCACACACAATTTAGAATTGAGGTTTTACAAATTTGAATGCAGAAGATGCTTTTCTGTAGGTAAAACTTCTGCAAGATTGATAAATCATTTTGCTCTATATGGGAATCCATATTTTTAATTATTTTTTTCTTAACATAATTACATGAGCTAGAAAATCTATTCAGATATGAACAGCGTTGTTCTTCTGTGATATTACTTGCTTTATATTTGCAAGAATTTACAGAAGTTCAATGAAGCTTGGAAGAATTCAGTCTTTTGATCTTATTGGGTAAAAATAAAGTATGGAAAGCTCATGCAGTGTAAGACTGATCAAACTAGCAATTCCTTTTTCTGTTCCTACTTGAAATTTTCAGGAGGATTTTTTTTTTTTTTTAATGTTACAATTGCCAAAAAGTCTTTAAAGGTTGTACTTGAGGATTAGAAAGAGTCCTCAGAGAATGAAATCAGCTGCTACAGATTCAGGGCAGTTTGCCTTAGACTAATCTATTAGCAAATTGGTAAAATACAGTGCTGTTAGGTAGACTGAGAAATGCACAGCTTAAAAGTCTGTTTGAGTACACCATGGAGTCTAACAGCAATGTGCACCCTCAAGCCAGATAGTTTGGTTTGACTTATTCCTCCTTTCTCTTTTGTAGCTGGGAGTCTATGTACTCTTGTAAAGCACACCTTGTAGAGTTATTTTGGTACATAGCAACATACCAGGGGCAAAGGTAAAAATTAATAGAACACTTTGATTTAAGCACATCATTGTCATTTTGCACAGCTTTTATCATCACAGAAGCAGAAAAGTACTAGGAAAACCTGCCTCCAGGTATAACCTGCTTTTTGCACAGTCCATTCCTTTGCTTCAGCATCTACTCAATCTGTCCCAAAGTCTTGTGACTCCAGCCGCCATTCCCATCATCACCACAACAGAGAAGACAGGTAGACTTAATTTTTATTCAAGGAATTGCCATGCTTATTATCTTGGGATACAATTCAAAATGTATCAATTTAATCAGAAAAGAGAGACAGATGTCTTAGATCTGAGTCTGTATATCCTTCTGTTTAACTTTCACATCTGGCCTGTCATTTTGTTCTATGCAACTGTGATACAATTCATGTATCATACAGGGACAAAGTGATGGTGATAGATACAACTGCTACTTGACAACCTGTCCCAGACATTAATTTCCTTCTGCATTAAAAAAATTTTCATCTGAATATCCTCAGGACTTTATCTACAAAACTTAATGTTTAAAGTGGTAGTTCCAGCAAAATTCATGCCAATAAATCATGGTCATTAAAACAGTTTAATATAGAAGGCATTTCACAAAAGTCTTTTTTCCAAGACTGTCTCCTTCTAGCCCTCACACAAATGGCATTCTTTAATGAACAGCTTTGAGAGAATAAAGTAATCATGTTCAAGAGTAAGGATTCACCATCAGATCAGAAAAACTAAGAGAAATTAAAACGTGGCCACAAGCAACCAGGATGTTATATAGAACTATAATTTGAAATACAGAACTGTATTTCCTCAGAATGGCTAAGTGCTGTCTTATTTGAGGAAACCAAGGGCTTCTCAAGCCTGGTTTTTCCACAGCAGGAATTTCTCTGCTGTATCTTACTCCTTAATTGAGGCATTTTACATATCTGATGGTTTCTCTTGCACCGTCTGCATGCAGCTGTACCTTTTGCACCACAGCTCTTGATTAGCTGAGTCAGACATAACTTCAACACAGGATTGTTGTCCAAGAAGAAAAGACTAGATATGGTTATTACTAAGTGATTACAGGCCTGGATGTCCCAGACAATAACCACAATGACAGCCCAGTTCTGCCTGTTGTATACAACCACGCTACCTCAAGCTGAGGTCTTGTCAGAGCTTATAAGCAAAGCAGAGCAGGGCTGGTGAGGCAGAAAGATGGATTTACTCTGGAAATACAGCAGAAAAAATAACACAAAATGAATTGGTAATTGAGGAGGTAGCGTTTCATACAGTCAGCATTACCAGTTTACAGATTTTTATCCTGAAGCTTCTGGTAATGGAATTTTTCCTATCTCTCTTGGTTTTCTAGGCTACCAAGGAAAAATAGGTTTATATTTACTTAAGGAGATTCTATATAGTAAAGAGATATCCCAGATGTAGGTATTAGATGGTAAAAAATGGCTTCCTGTGTTACTCTTTTAAAGACTCTCCCAGTCTTGATATTTGAATTACAGTCTTCGAATACCTGGATAAAAATGGAGCACTCCACTGTAGTACTCTTCTGATAACACACAGGTCCACAGAGCTCAGCACCATTGTGGCAGTTGTACTTCTGTCCTTAGAACCCTCCCTGATAGGAGTGAATCATCTGACCATCCTGTGCTTCAGGAGGACCTTGGGCAACAAGCCTCTCCTGTGCCGAGTAGGTCAAAGGCTGTATTTTTCTACAACATCAAGCAGGAATAACCTTTCATTGCCACAGGAAAAGCTATCCCTGCCATTGTTTCCCATGCCTGCTGCTTCTTATCCTCACATCATTAGTTCCCTTGTACTAAGTCAACCTCCACTCAGCTGTACAACAAAGGGTTTAGGGTCTGAAGTGGGTTAGACCACACCACACTGATAAGAAAAAGATATAGAGAAGAAAAATAATAATTAAAGAGCAGATAAGTTAATTTTAACACAGTTGAATGGTGCCAGAAAGCTTACGGATTTTAAAAACTGTCCTCCCAAACTTCTTTAACAGTAATAAAAATTATGTCTTATCTTAACAACATAAGCTATTCATAACAGAATTGCAATGAAAGGGAAAAAAAGGAATAACTGAATGCTTCTTGGAACACCCAGGAGTGACCCATCATCTAACTGAGTCTGACATGTGGGATTAGGGACTGGAAAAGAAGTTGCTCAGTGTAAGTGTGTGTGCTCCAGCCGGGAGGCAGTGTGAGTGCGTTTCTTGCATCAGACTGATGGGCCTGCTGAGAAATGCTTTGCTCTCAGGCAAAGTGCTGGAAGCGTTCTATCAATTTTATTGAATTGATTTTAAAGGTCTTTGAGTCATAATTTCTTTCTCTTTGCTGCAAGTCAATTCATTCTGTGGTTGATTGTGAGCATAGATGAATAGTTTACATTAGGCCTATAGCAATAGTAGGGCAAAGGTTTGTCAAAGAATAATGTAGCTACTAGAAATTGAAGGTGCCTTATTGTAAATACTGGAGGCAAAAAAAGTCCCAAGGCAAAAGATTTGATGAACTAGACAAATCCTTTGTCACATAACAGTCTGCAGCATTCTTTCATGCAGTAGAAAAAGATACTTTAGAAATCAGAGTAAATACAAGATAAGAAGTTCTCACCCACTGTTTTGTCTTTTCTATTCCCAATTAAAAGAATGAAGTGCTAGAATGATGTCATAAAAGTTTTCTATTTGGCATGTGTCAGATTATCCCTCTGCCAAACAGAAATACACTTAGCTCTCTGCATAGACTTCCTCACAGCTTTGTCGGTAAAGGAAAGTTGTGTCTTAACTGGAGGTGAGAGAGGTATGAGATTATTGCATAGGGTGACAGAAGCAAATCAGGAAAGTCTGAAAATACAGAAAATTTTCTATACTTCCCCTATGCAATCTGAATTACATTAGATCTTCTCCAACCCGTGGACAGACAAACTCTATAAAGGAAGAAAGAAGTCAAGCCAGATATTAACTCTGCAAAAAGCTGCAATGAATTAAGAAATTCTTAACTCATGGGCATTTCTTGGAGTCTCTCTTCTAGGGATACTTGTTTCCCCATCTCTTCTGCTGAATAGATGGGATCACAAAAATATTCTCTTTGGAGCATCTAAAGAGGTGATCTGAGTTAATTTGCCTGATTTTTCAGGAATTGGATGATGAGCAATTCACCTCTTATTCTACCAGAGCTGGAAAACCCATCAGCTCCAGCTGGCTCTGCAGAGGTGGGTCAGTTCTGGGCTTTAAAGTGCAGCCCAAAAATTCACCCTAAGTCATAAGCAAAGCAGAGTAAAACCCTGATCTTGTTAATCAGAGATTGTTATCTTGGTTCAAATTCTACGGTGGGAAAGGTCATCATTTAACTGTTGATGGTTTTGTCTTTTGGGTCTGTCCCTTGAGTTCCTTAATTTCATACCTACAATTGTTTTTCACATATATAATTGGGTTTGAATCTCCTTCTTAAATGACAGGGAATATTGCTTTCCTCTTAGACCATCAGTCATAAGAAAATTAGCTCATCTTAAAACCATTGACACTTACATAAAAAATATGTTTTTAATATAACTGTCATTACTTACTGTTGTTTGATTTTAACTCAGGCTCTATAACCACTAAAGCATTTAGCTAATGAGCGCATGTCCAAAGCTTCCAGAATAATGTAATATGCAATGAGTTTAATATATAAATATGGTGTAGAATTACTTAAACCATTTAAAGATATACTTTGTTACAAAATATTATCCTGCTTGGATTTTATACCAGTCTGTACGGGAGTGTATTGACTTGTAGGTAGCACCTTTTCATACCTAAAGTCTACCTGCCTGATTAAGTGTTTTTAATGCATAGTTTTCTTTAAGTACCCTTACAACAAATAAGACCTTCAAAATTATTGAAGAAAAAAATAAAAAATATTTAGTTCATATAAAAAGATACAAATCTTGGCTTTTCTTTCTTTTGTGTTCATATTAATGATGAAAGTGACTTCAGTCAGGTCTTGGGGATTTTCAGTAGCCAAGCAAACACGTTTTTGTTTGCAGCTGTGCTAAGCAGAACAATGCCCTCTAGTTGGCTGCGAGGCAGTGATTCCTGGTGCCGCTGTGTGACCCATCCAAGAGTGGGCTGAAGTTCCCCAACAGGTCAATTCATTGCTGTTGTAACTTGGTTTTATGGAGGACTGTTTTTAAATTGCTATTACATCAGCATCAAAGAGGTTGTTTCAGACTAACTGTTCTTTCACTGTTTTTTGAATACCATGACCACAAGGGAAATAGAGCTGAAAAACTGATCACGGAGTTTTAAAATGTGATTCAGCTGATAATCAATCAAACATCATCATGGACCTGCCACTCTGATAACACAAACTAGATTTACTCCTGTGAGCTTGTATAAAATCTGATTTATTTTTTTCTCACCTTATTGGATAAATTACATTCCCTTAGTTAGTATAGAGCAGTCCCTCATGAAACAATGTATTATCCGAGAACAGAAATTAGGACTGCATTACTTAGGGAAGCCTTAAGACTAAGCCAGTCCTCCTACTGCATGGCAGAAGTGCTTTTCAGTTTCTTTTGCTTACTCTGTCTTGTCTTTATCTTGTATATTTAATTAAGCCATCTGAATTGAATTTGATGAATACTGTAATACATCTTTTCTGGCTAAGTTTTATGGAGTACTAAGTGAACCTAAATGGTACTCTGAAAGGCTGGAGTAGATGTATCTGTGAAAAAGCCCAAAGGGTGGAATCACTCATGTTGGCACAAGTGCAAATATTTATTTTTCTATTTGGAAGGTGCAATACATCATAACAAAACTTTATATGTAAATTGTAATGAGGACATGATCCTGTGATTAAGTTGCAATACTTCATTTTTCGTTGGCTAAAGATGGACATAGTAGGAAGTAAATGGTCCTTGGGTACTGTAAAACCATATTCAGACTGGAACTATATATAGAGGTTGATACGAAATCTACAATGAACAAAGTGATTCCTAGTCTCCTTTGATCTGTTTTAAGTTCAGAGAGTCTACTGGGACCATCAAATTCAGCAACAGTGGAGTTAGCGTATCTTAAAGCATTTATATTGCTTCCATCACCATAGTGCCCAGGAACCTGAAGCCCTGGTTCAGTCTTGTTTATCCCAGCAAACAGAGCCCATTAAAGGTGGCCTCTCAACTATAATAATAATGGCCGGTCTTCGCGAGCGAAGATCCGGGGAAGGTCTTTCCACCTTCCAGCCTGCGCATTGGATTTTTTAGGTGAGACACAGTGTGCGCGGAACTGAGCCCACCCTTTAATCCTAAGGTTCATCTGCCGGGGCCAAGCGAGCTTGGACGGTGGCAGCGAGGTCCTTAGGACGTAGGTGGGTTGCCTTTAAGGGCTAACGAGACCCCTGGTGGTCTAGTGGTAAAGGCGCGGCGCTATCACCGCAGAGACCCGGGTTCGATTCCCGGTCAGGGCCACTCCCGGGCAGGTGGGGCTCGTTAGCCCTTAAAGGCAACCCACCTACGTCCTAAGGACCTCACTGCCACCGTCCAAGCTCGCTTGGCCCCGGCAGATGAACCTTAGGATTAAAGGGTGGGCTCAGTTCCGCGCACACTGTGTCTCACCTAAAAAAAAAAAAAAAAAAAATCCAATGCGCAGGCTGGAAGGTGTAAAGACCTTCCCCGGATCTTCGCTCGCGAAGACTGGCCATTATTGGGCCTCTCAACTATGACATAAGAAACAGCAGATTTGACACAAGTAGGGCAGTGGCAATAGCCAGTGCTGACTGCCATTGCTGGAGATGTCCAATGAGAGCTTTGTGCAAATCCTGTGGGGAAGCAACCCAAAGGCCTCCTTGAAAAATTAGAAAGTGCATGGTGGAAGTTCATATTACGGAAATGGAAGCTTTTAGTTAACTCCTGACACTGAAGAAGAGGTTTAGGTGGAACAGAGAGAGCTTGTGAGGAATACAAGACACATAGTGTGTAGGTGGAGAGCAGCAAATTGAGACTCTATGGAGAGAGAGAGACACTGCCAGAGCCCCAGTCCAAGAAGGTGCTCTTTGAATAAGAGTTTGGCAAGAAGACATATGTCAAAAACAGCAAAAAATCCTGACATAGCAATCAAATACTGGGATCATAAGGATCTGGCCAAATATTTAATTGCAAGATAGTAAGAAATATAATAATTTAGAAATACTATTTAGAAAAACTGTTGGTGATTTGGAGTTCTTGCCAAAGGTGACAGCTGTGCTGTAGGCTTAACTGATGGGCTAAATGGAGGCAGTTTCCATGGTCGTGATCAAAGGTGGAGGAAACATAAATATAGACAGGACCAACTGCACACTTGCATATTAAAGGGCAGAAGGAGGCAATCAAGAGCTGATGGGAAGTCAGGCTCACAGATTCAAAGTCACAGAGAGGTTGAGCAGAACAAGCTGATGAGCCCAGGATGGGCAGCAGCACCAAGGAGAAGCAGGTGGTGGAGGAGAATCCAGTCACTAGGAGGTCAGAGCAGAGCTCCACTTCCAGGAAACAAAGGCATCTGTGTGGCTGCCATGGCAGCTGGGAAAGTTGTAATCAAAACCGTGGGCTGACTGAGGAGCTGAGGGTAAAGCATTGAGCACAGAGGAGTCAAATTAGAAGTAGAAAGCCCTGCCATCACCCAGGTGAATTTGTCAGATTTTTGAAGGTGTTGCAAAACAATATCAAGGCTGTTGTAAGCTCATGAAGTTCAGTGAGAGGTGTAGACTTGTTCTTAATTAAAGCAAGGAGAACTTTAATGAACTAGCTGACAATCTATGGTATTTCTTCTAATGGTCCCTGGGTATCAGGCTGGCAGGCAGGTAGAGGAGAGCACTTAACCATGGGAAGCACTTAACCATGGGTGAGACAACACTGACATTCCTGCTCAAGTAGAGAAGCTATGGCAGAAAGAATAGAAAATATTTTAAAAGAATTTTCTACTTAGGCTCCAGAGAGACTGAAAACTCTCCATTTATACATGAAGCTCCTTTGTGAAGACCTCAGATACAAAATCGACAGAATAGCATCCCTATGTGCAGGATTTATGGGTGACTAAATTTCATTGACTGCAATAGGGCTTCTCAGACAAAGAGCTTTGTGGTCAGTGAAAATTCAAATTTCCTAGAAGTCATTTTTCTCTACATGTTTCCAGAAGGTGAGAGCTTCTATAAGATTACATGGAAAGGGGAAAAAGAAACAAAATCTGCCTTAGTCCATATGATAACTAAAGAGCAGAGCAAGGAAACAGACAATAATAATAGCGGTAGTAATGATAAAGTATGGGTATACTAATTGTATACGTGGATATCTCCAGCTATCCAGCTATGTATAATACATGAATCCTGAGATTATGTAGTCTTATAAGGGACCAGCTCATCAGTTAGTGCAATTATATTAACATCCATCAAGCAAAATGTAATTGCATGAAGAGTGTATGACTCTTGTTCTTAGTTTTTTATTGTTCATCTTGAGTTGAGGAATCTATTCCTCTTAGCATGGCCTCTCATTCCTTTAGGGAAAACAAATAAAGAATAGCACTGATAAGTCACTGATATTAATGGAAACTGCCTATGTGGATCCCACATTCATAAAACACTTCTATAGCAACAACTCTTTAACTCATTAGTATTTGATTCGTAATCCATTATATTGTGTGGTCTCAAAGTATGTTTTGATACCAACAGTAGTTCACGGGATTATTCTAAGCAATAACAACACAGATATGTTACATTCATAATTCTCATTTGCATTGAGACAGAAGTTTATTTATTTTACTTTGGGTGTCTTACACTGGGGAAAAATATTCAAATAATGGTATTTTCATGTATATAGTTACTTTTTTCTAGTATTTTTTTTCAGATGGTGAAAATATTTCTCACAATGATTTAGCAACAGATAGCAATTAAAAATGTTCTTAGTTGTAAGGTGGACCAAGCATAATAAAAAGGCAGGAGATGTGGTGATATGAGCTTTAGCAGCCATGTATGTACTGTAAGGCTATAGTGTGGTAGCCATGCCTACCTAGTCTGCTTACCTGCAGACTTTACTTCAGAGCAAACCTGATCCACATTACCCTTCTGTGCACCCTGGTTTTCTTGGAAAGGAACAAGAGTGACCAGGCAGGGCTCTCCAGTGGGCCCATCAGTCTTGGTATCTAGGTGCCTGTGCAACAGGGTATACAGTTCACATTGTAGAGTTCACACGTCCAGCAAGAGATTAAATTGGCCAATAACCTGTCAACATCCTTTCATCTTACAAACCTGTGGCCTTAGTTCTAATTAGGTAATGCTTCTTGTCCTGCTCTGTAAAAAGAAGTGGTCTCTTGGTCAGACTATATCTGTGATATAGTTTATTTCTTTGTTTATTTGCTGCCGTATTATTCATGGTCATGATCTTACTAGATATAGTGAGTTCAAATGGAAAAATTTAAGGACCACAGACTTGAATGAGGAACAAATACTAAAAATTTCATGAGTAGCCATATTCTGTACTGAAACAGTTCCCTGACATGGGTTTGCCTCCTGGAAATGCTGCCTCTTCAATTATAGATTAAGTTAAAGGTTTACTACTTGCAGGAACAGCGCTGTACAAACCTTCTCTGATTTGGTCTGAAAGAGTGTGTATGCTTTTGATTTCAGATATGCAGACTTTAAGGTAAGGGCTGATCTTGTGCTAAGAACTGGAGACAAAACAGGCAGTCCTGGTTTCATTTCCTGCCTGTGCCTCAGACTTTCTATGTAACTCAAGATAAGCCACTAAGCTCTTTATTCATTATTTCATGCTCTGTTAAACCGGGATGTTAATACTTCCTTTTTCTTTGTATGTTCTTTTTCTTGTCTAATGAAATATTATGCTTTCTTTCTCAGTGTAGCTGGTGTTGCATTTATGTGTCAAATAAACAAGTACATGAATACAGAACTCCCTTTCTTCATATCTGTGTATATTCAGCACTAGCTCATAAATGTAAATTGGTCTCGAATGTGAGTACATTCACAGTCTGCCTGTTCAGCTGGTTGCAGGTATATTCAGGTCTGGGTACTGATCCGAAGTTGTTTCCAATAGGACCTGATAAATAATGTATCACTTTTCAGGACTCTGTAGTTCAATCAGAATTAAGCTAGTTTTTCTCTACATAGTGTTCATTATCAAGTAATTAGTAAGGTTCATTTCACCATAGAACTCTATGACTTAGGTTATTTGGTTAGAATCCTTAGAATCTATTTCTTCCAGTTTTCTAGTCCATTATACTAGAGATCCATTAACTTTGGAAATCAAGAGGTTATTTCTATCTCTCTTCTTTCCTGGAAAATCTTAGTTAATAATTTTTTTATGTAACTAACAATCAACTTAACAGGTATTTTCATGACAAACTGTACCAACTGTGAATGGCCAGACTGCACTTTATGATTTTTCTCAAACAATTCTCTTACAGCCTTAGAATGCTGAGTAAAACCTTTATGGCCAGCATTGGTGAAAAGCTCATAAAAATGATCACTATTAATTAATTAATAGTATTACATTTAGATCCAAGGTCGATAATGTGACTGAGTTGAGGAATTAAGTAGTGCTATGTACACCTCTTTATAAAAACCATCAGAAATTTAAATTTTTATCATGTGTCCTGACTAATTCAAACTTCAGTAAATATATTTATTCTCTGCCCAAAGTCTCCCTGTGGTCTCAGTGCTATGACTTTATTCTTTCTGTGCTCTAACCCCCAACAGCAATGTAGATATTCATTTGTGCATAAATCAGTTCTGTATCCCAGCCCGGACTTAGCTGTGGATAGACGGATTGATCTCTGATGCAAAGTGTTGCCATTAGGTTTAATGACGTCTATCAACTGTGTCAATGACAACCTCACACCAAAGGGTGGCAGAGAAACAGGGCTGTGCAATCCCATTGCCTTAATACTGTAGTTTTATTTTGGAGCAAAAAGGTACTTGTTGGCTCTGATCATGAACACAATGAAAATTTTTCCTGTGGTTAAGATTAGAGACATACTGATCCATAAAAAATTGCAGTATTTTGTTCTTTAAGCATGGGCCTAGTCTGTTGGTGGCATATTCTAAAAATAAAAATGTCCAAGCTTCTCAGCACTCGAGCCTAAGAAATTAAATCAATAGCTGTTGATTTTCTGTATTTCCTGTCTTTAAGACTTATGTATTAGATTTTCATAATTTTATTTGCTTGCATGTTTTAAGGCTTTGTTAATACTTACCTGCTTTATTTGACAGATACCATGTAACAAGTACTGTCATGGAGGCTACTAGTATAGCTCAGTTCAAAATGCTTATTGTTGTAAGTATAACCATATTGTAAGTATGGTTAAATATTTCCTAGATCTAAAGTGCAGAATGCATCTTATGGTTTGACATGCAATAGAACTGCAATTCCATTTGCTTCAGATGGACGTAGCTTTCTGTTGTATTTTGCTGTGAAAGCCATAGCTTCTGCCCTATTCTTCATTGCATTTAGAAACTTAATCAGTCCATGAAAACTGCCAGTATAGCTTTAGATAGTGTTGTTTTCAATCTCCTACAGTGCAAGTAACCTCCCGGAATTCAGCGGCCTCCAAGTCCAAGAAAGGCTATAGTTCCTCTGCTACTGGATTTTACCACTTCTTTCTGTAACAGGTAATAGTAATTATTTTATAATT